>NW_023416295.1:133664404-134973008 GCF_014176215.1 Rousettus aegyptiacus
GAAAAGAAAAGAGATGAAGGCTTCTAAATTTTGAATGAACAACATTGTAAGGAAGCAGTTTGTAGGAAAAAACAGAAATTCAAAGCCCGAATTTAACATCTAGGGACTGTAGTCATTTTTATCACAGCAAAGCAAGGCAAAGTAAAACTTTAAAAAAATATGGAGACTGATGACTAAAGAGTTGGGCATGTTTTTTTTTTTTTTTGACTATTTGGATATTTGCTTTTATGTATTTTCCATATGCAGATACTCCACACACTCAAAATGAATGACTAAAACTAAATGTTAAAATTATAATATCAAGTTTTGAGCAGTGTGTGGAGCAACTATGACTCTCTCATACATTGCTGGAGGGAGTGTAAATTAATAAAACTCATTTGGAATGTCTGGCATTAGGTACTAAAATTGTACCCTATGAATCACCATCTTTCACTAAAGCTCAAGAGAAATATGTACTTATATGGCCAAAGAACATGTATAGCCTATTGATAGCGGATTTCTTCTTAATAGCCCCAAAGTGGAAATAACCTATATGACCATCAAAAGTAGAACGAAAAAAATAAATTTGCATGTATTAACAACAGATATCTATATTGCAATAATGCAAAGTACTGCTACATGCAATAAAATAAATAAATCTCACAAATAATACTGAGTTTAAAAAAAAAAGCTACCACAAGAGAATATATACTATATGATTCTACTTATATCAAGTTCAAAATCAGGCAAAATTAATCTGTGGTATTTGATCAGGAGAGTGGTCCCACAGAGGAGGGTGGAGTAAAGACTGGCGGGCACCCGCAGGGGCTCTGTGGTCCGGGTGTTCTATATTTCTTAACTTGGATGGCTGATTATATGGGTGGTTCACTTTGTGAGAACGAACTGGGTTTTAAATTTCTGTGTTTTATACTTTTCTTTAGGCATAATTTACTTAAGAAGTTTACTTAAATTCTTAAATGAACTATGAAATTTCTAAAATTTCTGTAAGTCATAAAAAACATGATTTAAAAATAACTTACAAAGTGAAATCAAATTTCCCCTCTAGAATCAACATTTTAATGAAGAAAAAAGCCTTTAAGTTTCAAAAACTTAATAAAATCATATTTTCCAAACTGATAAGGTCACATATTAAAAAGTATTCTTTTATTTTTATGTCACATGTATAAAACTAGAAAGACTAAATTTAAATTTAGGTACCAATTTCACTTTGGTATAAATTAATATATTTTATTTTGGGGGGAGTGTTTAAAAAGTTAATTAAGCATCTGCTGGATAAAAAATAAAATATGCCTCTTTTGTTGTATAAAATTAGATTCTTCCAATTTTATATTTCAAAAGTTCCTTTTCTTGATGTTTAATAAAGCATAAACATTGTGTCATTTTAATGCACGCAACAGATGAGAAACAATTTGTAATTAGCGTTAGTGAAAACAAATTACCTTCTAGGAAAACAGTAGTTTGAATACAAGTTTATCTCCTTTCCCTCCCAAAATAAGTAAATTTATTTTCTGGAGAAACTAAACTAGAAAGTCTTAGGATTTACAGAGACATAGACCCAGTGAAGGTCGGGGCACGAGGGACAAAAAAATAGGATTGGGTGAAAGCGAACATACTTGAACACAGTGGATAACATCCTCTTGGTCTCCCTCCCCTATTCTGTTTCCAGAACACAGTAACTCACAGTAACTCTCCTCTAAGCTGCCCACCTCCAAAGGCAAGAAAATCAGAACCTTCTCTGGAGAAACAATGTCGCTAAGAGACTGACATTGGGTGGGGATGGGGCGGGGGGTTTCTAATAAACAAATTGGTTCATCAGCGGTCACCCTAAAATGGCAATCACCAGTGACAAGAGGGGAGCATACACCCAGAGGTTCCAACTAGCTTGTAGATATTTTATTATTAAAATATAAAATAAAGCAAAAAATCCTCATTCAGGGAATTTTGAGGAAACAGTAATTATACCAGGAGCAGAAAAAAACTTCAAAAATACTAGCAATTAATATTCTCAGAGAGATGAGAGGGCACTCTATTCAACATGTGAACAGGATGTTATAAAACAGCAACAACTGGCAACTCAGAAAGAGCTCTTGGAAATTAAAGCCATATAGCTGAAGTAAAAATTCAATAGATTTGATAATAAAGTGAAGAAAATTTCCAGAATACAGATTAAACAGACAAAATTGAAAGCTAAGAGAGAAAAGAAAATTCAAGTATCAACCTACAAGGGTAGTCTAGCATCCGAAAAACAGAAGTTCAAGAAATGAAGAATAGAGACAATGAATGGCAGGGAATTATAAAAAGAAACATTCAAGAAAATTTCCCGTTACTGAAGGATATGAATCTCCTGATTGAAAGGATCCACTGAAATGAAATACCCACCCACTTGAATAACAACAAACAATGACACCAAGACATGCCATCATAAAATTTCAGAATATCAGAAATTAGAAAAAAAAATTGTAAGAGCTTCCAGAGGGAAAAACAGATCATACACAAAAAAACGGGAACCAGATTGTCATATACAAAAAAATGGGAACCCAAACGTCACTGAACTAAACCGTAAAGCTGCATGCTAGAAGACATAAGAGCAACGTCCTAAGATTTTAAACAGAAAATGATTTTTCAATCTATAATTCCATATCTAGCCAAACTATCAAGAATAAGGGTAGACTAAAAACATTTTCAGACACGTAGGGTCTTAAAATTATTGGAGGATGTGCTTTAGCATGATGAGAGTAAATCAAATAAAGGACATAAGTGGAATTCAAGGAAAAAGGATTCAACATAGAAGGAATTATTAAGAATAGTTATGTATTAGGTCTACAAAGCAAGCTGTCTAGAATGATAGAGGTTTAACATTGGATAACCTACATACAGGCTTGAGAAGTATTGATAAAAAATATAGAAAAATCAGCACTGAGCTCATAAAAGCTAAGCAAAAAACAAGACAATCATTAACTCTAGAAAAACATAGAAAGAAAAATGTAATAGTAGTAGTTCTTGGCACAGCATCAAATAATCTGACAACAGATTTAAGATTTAATTAAAAACTGAGATATAACAGCATTTTGAGAAACAGAAAGACAGGAGGAAGAGAGATTTTAAGAGTATTCAGTTCTTTAGAAAGAAATCTGACTGGTAATCTGTAAAATTAGTAAATAAAGAAATAGTAACATAAGCACTTTATTTAGAAATATGAAGGAAAATACCAGTAAATTAGCTCAAATTGTTGAAAGCTCCTCCTTAGTGGAGGGTAGGAGGGGTAAAGGGACTACTATGTTTCATTATAAGCTTTTTAGTACTATTTAATTTAAAAAAATTTTTATAACAGCTTTATTGATATAATTTATATATTATACAATTCACCCATTTAGAGTGTACAGTTGGTATATTTAAAGAAATGTGCAACTATTACCATAATTTTCAATATTTCCATCACCCCCAAAAGAAATACCCATTAGCAGTCACTCTCCATTATTCCCTAAATTCCTCCTTTACTGTCATTGTTTTTAATTTTAAACTGTGGTAAAATACACATAATACAAAATTTAATATTTTAACCATTTTTAAGTTTACAGTTCAGTGGCATTAAATGTATCCAATGTATCAATTTCCAGTTTTTCTTCATCCCATAACCAAGCTCTGTCCCATTAAACAGTAACTCTCTATTCCCTCCCTCCCCACTAAAGCCCTGACAACTATTCTACTTGCTATCTCTATGTATTTGATTTTTCTAGTGGAATATAAATGGAATCAGTATCTGTCCTTTTGTGTCTGGCTTATTTCATTTAGCTTAATGTCTACAAGGTTCGTCCATGTTGGAGCACATATCAGAATTCCTTTTTAAAGGCTGAATAATATTTCATTATATACACAAACACATTTTAGTTATCCATTCATTTGCTGATGGGCACTTGGGTCGTTTCTACCTTCTACCTTTGGCTATGCTGCTATGAACAGTGGTGCGTAAGTATCTGTTTGACTCCCTGCTTTCAGGTCTTTTGTGTATATACCCAGAAGTAGAATTGCTGGATCAAATGGTAATCCTATGTTTTATTTTTAGAGGAACACTGTGCCATTTAACCGTGGCTATATCATTTATATTTCCATTGGCAATGCACAAGGGTTCCAATTTTTCCACATCCATGCCAACACTGTGTGTGTGTGTCTGTTTGAATAACAGCCATCCTAATGGGTATGCAGTGGTATCTCATTGTGGTTTTGATGAACATTTTCCTAATGATTAGTAATGTTGAACATCTTTTCATGTGCTTACTGGCCATTTGTTTTATCTTCTCTGGAGAAATGTCTATTCAAGTTCTTTGCCCATTTTTGATTTGGTTTGTTTGTATTTTGTTAAGTTTTAGAAGTTCTTTATATATTCTGTATATTAGTCCCTTTATTAGATATGTGATTTGCAATTATTTTCTTCCATTTTGTGGGCTGCCTTTTTATTCTGTTATTAGGGTTCTCTGATGCGCAAGTTTCTAATTCTGATGAAGTTCAATTTGTTTATTTTTTCTTTTGTTGCCTGTGCCTTTGGTGTCATACCCAAGAAATCACTGCCAAATCCAATGTCATGAAACTTTAGAGTTTCAACTTTTAGTTTTATGTCTTTGATTCATTTTGAGTTAATTTTTATATATTGGTGTTTGGTAAGGGTTCAACTTCGTCATTTTTCATGTGACAATCCAGTTTTCCAAACTCCATTTATTGAAAGACTGTCTTTTCCTTATTGAATGAAGAATTGCCACCCTTACTGAAAATCATTTTACTATATATAATATGTGAGGACTTATGCCGGGGCTCTCTATTCTGTTCAATTGGTTGGTGTGCCTCTCTTTTTTGCCAGTACCACGCTGTTTTCATTGCTGTAGCTTTGATTTTAGAATGGATTTTTCAATTTCTGCAAAGAACATTATAGAGATTTTGGTAGGGGTTGCACTTAATCTGTAGATTGTTTTGAGCAGTACTGACATCTTAACTATATTAAGTCTTCCAATTCATGAACAAAGAATGTTTTTCCACTTATTTATGTCTTCTTTAATTCTTTTCAGCAATAATTTATAGTTTTCCGTGTACAAGTCTTCCACATCCTTGGTTAATATAATTCCTAAATATTTTATTCTTTTGATTTACCCAAATGGAACTGTTTTCTTAATTTCTTCTTTGGTTTGTTCATTATTACTGTGTAGAAAAGTACCATTTGATTTTTAAATAAGACCCATGTATTATACTGACATAAGATAGATACATCAAAAGGAGGAAAAAAATATTTTAATTTTCCAGAGCTCAAGTTCAATCAGAATAGATATAAACTGCATTTAAACATCTGACACTATTCAAACAATTAGATTCTGAACTTCAAATAAAAAAATGCTGACATTTCATATTGTTTAGCATGCTGTACTGTAAGATAAATTTCCATATATCTTCCTATTGACTGCACTTTTCTTATAGCAAATAAAATTTGCTTTAGTCTAAAAAATCATACTTTGTAATTTACTCCACCAGAGATAAGAAGTATCAACTGAGAATTATCTTTTGCAGCTATCTGATTTCCTACACATTCTTCCTCACATATGTGGGTTTTGCCATATTCTCGTTAGTATTTTTACTGAAGCAAAACTCCCTATCACTGGAGAAGTTCGATAGAGGTTCTAGATAGGGATTTCAACCTGGACTACGAGAGTGAATGAGAAGAATTTAATGGATTGTTTTAATTCTTTTGCTTTTGCTACTCTTAGATCATAGGAATTAAAGATGCCAGAAGACATTTGGGAAATTTAGAGTTAAATAAAATAACAAAATCAGCAAAACAAAAACAAAAATATTGCAAACTTTTGGCTCAACAATTGCATTAGACCCAGCTGAAGTGGCTTTACTGCAAGCCTAAGAATGTGTAATTTGAAGGTGAGAAAAAAGCCCTAAGCAAAAGTTATAAAATTACTTTTAGAATTCCAATTGCGTACATAATTCCAGACAAAACTCTACGAAAAAATAAATTTGTGGGACTTCTTTCCTTCCATCTATCAACCAAAACTAATGAATCACTATTACAACAGTCCTGTTATGCTAGGCACTGAGGACACGAAAACGAAAATAAATATTCCACCCTTTCTTTTAAAGATCTCACCATCTAAGCTGGTAACATGCAATCTGTGGGGTACTAGAGAGTACCTATCTCACTCTAGGTAGGCGAAGGGTAGTAAGGAAGATGTCAAGAAAGGAAGAGGTCACCCCTGAGTTGTATCCTGGAGGATGAACAGAAACTAAAGTATACCTATAAAGTATTGGGCATTATGCTAGGTGTTTAGGCTACAAAGATTAATCAGAGAAAACAAGAGACCTAGGTCAGTAGGAGGAAAAAGCCATATAAAAACTATCATTTCAAAATAATATTAAATGTTTTATAAGACAGACATGTTATAAAAACAGAACAAATTTGATGGGGAAAGGGAACACAGCATATGAAAGGTGGCACACAGAAGCTAAGTCTGAGCTGAATCATGAAGAGTTTGCAGATATTCAATAGGCCAGCAATACCAGGTGAGGGGCACTCTATCCAAGGAGAATAGTGTGAGTGATGGAACAAAGGCACAAAAGTTCAACATGAAAGAGCCTAGCATGAGTAGGAATCTGCATTAGTTTGGCTGAAATTGAAATGTAGGCTATGAAGCAAAAAGAGGGTGAGGAGGGCAATACAGTGAGAAAGGTAGAAAGAAATCATGTTATGAATGAAGCAAGGAGATGCAGGCTCTCATTTGGTTATTAAACATTTATATATTTTTCTGAGAAACTTTTTAAAAATTTGAATGTTAAGAATTTTTCTTATTCATCTGTGAGAACATTTGATACACTAAATTAGTAACTTATTGCAAATACTTTTTCTTAACTTTAATTTTAGGAGTTTTATTCCTCTTTTTAGAAGTTTTAAAATTTGATATAGTCAAATTCATTGTCTTTTATCCTTGTAATTGATACCATGTTTTTATGTTTGGAAAATCCAGTTGGAAGGTTACTGCAAGAAATTTCAAAAAAGATCTAATATAATGTATTATGGGGGCAGGGGAAGACAACTAAGGTAGATTCAAGATATATTTAGGGCGTGGGATGAATAATAGTATGTGAGAGGAGAGAGACTCAAAGACAAAGTCATTATCTGGAAGGCAAGATGCCTCAGTGGACAACTTTTCAACAAAGGAGCCTCGGATACAGGATGAATACTAGAAAATCAAGCTTCAACAACAGAACATGCCACATTTGGTCTCTCTCAAAGATTAGAGTTATTATTTCTAGTTTCTAGAGATCTCTTAAGTCCATTAGAAAGTAACTTTTAACACTTCAGTGTATTATAGCGAATATTATTAATATCTATGATTTTGATAGCTTCATTAATAGGCCAATCATCAAACTGAATTAGACTTCAAATGACCAATTCATTCCCTCTCCCCCAGAAACTCCCAAGTTTTCTCTTTAGAAACACTTTTACACTTTTTCGTTGTTTCAACTTCTCTCTACTTTTTGGTTTCTAAGAGATCATGATGGCCTGACCTTGCCATAACCTTTTGGACATACTCACAAAATTTATGAGAAAAAGTGAATAAAATACAGATATCTAATCTATTTACCTTAGATGTAAAAGTAAAATAATGAAAATTGACTTTGGCTACAGAAAACATAACTCACCTGCGACCACATTCTGAATATTTACCAATATTTTTTAATATTAAGGCAGCTGTTAGTCGGATGTGTTTAGTTATTGGTCCCTCTTTTTCATCCTTAAAAAGAAAGAAAAAGAAAAGAATAAAGATCTAAATCATACAGTGCTCCCATCTATACAAATAAGGCTCTCAAGGCTTGCTTACTGTAAAATCTCGAAAGACAAGGTTTCTTGATCCTCTCCTAAGAGCCATAAGGGCAGCACTGGGATGATTCACGATGGCCTTTTGTGCTCTGGGAGTTGAGCTTGTGCCCCCCACAGCTGGCTGCCTAATTGATCAGAGAGAGAAAGAGACAGTTAACATGACGCTGCAGACAGGTAGATGATGATCAGTCTGCCAACCCCAGGGTGGCTACTTTGAAACTTTGGATATCCAATGAAGAAAAACTTCAGCATTAATGTTTATTTCTTGTCTCAGCCTTGGCAAAAGTACTCTTACTATCAAGGTGAAAGTTCGAGCCTTTTATTTTCCAATTGACCAATTTTAAAGCAAACAATAGCTGTTCCAATATAGACCACCTTTAAAGTTACTATGCTGGTAAACACACGATCAAAATAAATACAACATAAGTCAGATGGAAAAGGACAAGACTGTACTCATATATGGGATATAAAACAGAAGCAACAAAGGAAGAAATAAAACAAACTCGTAGATACATCTAAATTGTGGTGGTTACCAGAGGGGAAGAGGGGTGGTAGGAGGATGAAGAAGGTTAAGGGGATCAAATATATGGTGACAGGAAGGAGACTAGACTTTGGGTGGTTTGGGCGGTTAGCACACAATGTAATATAGATAATGTATTATAAAATTGTACACCCGAAACATATATATATATATATGTATATGTATATATAAAATGTAATTAACTAGTGTTAACTCAATATATTTAAAAAATACAAAATAGTATCCAAGTTGTGGAGTTCATTTTTTAATGTAATGTGAATATGTTAACAAAAAAGAAAATAGGCTACAATTTGAGCTGTAAATTATTTTTGCTAAACAGTACCTAAGAGTAAAATAATATTACCTAAAAACTGATAGAAGTATATGTCATCCAGGAAAAGATAATCTAATGGGGTAATATAAAATTATGCTAAATACTACATTTCACACTATTACTTTGTTACATAATCTTATTTTTCATCATTATTTAATAATTTTAATCCATCTTTTCGGTATAGTTCTACTGTCCTTTATGAAAGAGGTAGAATGGACGGACTGCAGAGATGGCTTTTATATAAAATTAGATTCAAACTACTCTAGATTTCTTGGCCAAGCAGAAAAAATTGCATCATTATCTGTTGTACTCTGGTGAGGCAGTGGTGGAAAGATCACTGACTTGCATATGAGGAACCCTGTCTATTTGACACTATAATTAGCTGCATGACTTTGAATAGTTCGGTTTGCCCCACTGTGCTTCAGGTTTCACATCTGTAAAGTGGGGATATTTCTGGCACCTTTTACAAAGTAAACTAATTCTGAATATTAAGTAAGAACATAAAAGCAATCTTTAAATTATAAATCAGTTTATAGCTGTATGTCTATAGAAAAGAATATCTATGTATAAACTGTTACTAGATTTTATGTATGTGACAAAGATTTCTGATTGATTATAACTGATACCAAATATCTCTTCCTCCAAACTTGAGCAAAAACAAGCATATTCCAACATATTCTTATAATAGCTACATAATATATACAAATTAAATACAGTGAAAAGGTTTTTAATAAGGACCTTAAGGAATCTACAAACAACTCAGAATTTGACTATATGCATTAAAAGTATGTGTTCATGAAACAACAGGTAAATGAATAACCATATAGTAAATGCAACATGTATACTCTTATACAAGACCTTTACATGCCACCTTGGTGTCCCATCAAAGGATAACTGTCCTTACCAAATACATATTCAATTACTCTCTCAAAGGACGAGGAACTATATACATAGCTCCAGTTTACAAAACACTTCTCATATATCATCTGTCATTACTTCCAATGATGTGTCTATAATGTAGAATCAAATGTGGGAGGTATAAGGTACTTACAGACCATGTGGTCCAGTCAATATGAAAAGCAATGCCTAGAGAGTTAAACAATTTGAATGGGGTCACGTAGCTGGCTAATGGTAGAGCTGGACTAGAATCCAGGTTTCCGGTCTCCCAATATACTAAGTTGCCTTTCACTGTTACTTTGTTTTGCTTAGTTTCCTGATTTTTCTTTTTGTATGTACAACAGGAAGTAAACTCATGTTCCTTACTTGGTAGAAGGTTTTTGACTTCCTGCTTGTCCTGGTTCATCTTGTTTTAATCCTGCAAGCAGGGCATCCTTTGAACAGTGCTTATCCTTTTTGAGAAAGAGGAAGTAAAAGAATATGCATCAAGACCTTTAATGCAACTAGATGAGTTATTGACCAAACAGTATTAAGAAAGTGTACCTGTAAGTGGGTAATAAAAGAAAACCTCTGTCGCTGAAAAGGCTCACAACCTTCCCAAAGACACTGCCCTGGATATACATCTTTTCCTCCATGTTCAGTTGCTGCATGGTAGAAAACCTGTGAGGGTGTCTGAAACCACCTACAAAAAATAATAGTAAAAACTTTCTGACACTTGGATATAATCTTTAAAATAGAAATCTTGTTCTCCTAATACAAAAGATCCAGGTCAATATACAGAAATATTAAGCAAAAACAGTGCTAGTAAATCTCAAGCTCATTTCATTTCAGAGTATTCTGAAACGATTTTGAAACAAATTTCTCTGCATATATTTCCAAGTTAAATCATTCAACTCTACTAAACATTTTTGGTAATTTGTTTTAAGTTTAGTATGTTTCATTCTCAATTCTCTACCTTCAATGAAGGTCAGCTAAGAATCTCTTGAAAGCAAATGAAATATCATTTTAAAGCACAATACAACATTATTTTATAAACAAATACCATACTCTATTGTACTTTTGGAAGCTGCTCAAGCATTTACTAGATTTCATATTTTATATAATCACCTCCAGCATATTCAATCTAACAATCTAAATGCTAAACATTTTGGTAAATTTAGCTTTGTAGCTGAATTCACATTTTGTATGTCTGTACAAGTTGAAGAAGCCTTCTCTCTCATTTAACATCATATAACCCTACTTATTCACAAACCCTGGGGCTTAACAATACAAATGTCTGAGTGGGTAAGTGGCCAAGTGCACAAACCTTAAGAAAGCCAGATACTATTCTCCCTTATTAGAGTACATAACAATGAGAAAGAATACTGGAATCCAGACAGTACTGAATGTATTAAAAGGCTTAAGTAGCAATTAGTAACTCAAATATCTGTACAATCAATATCTTTAAAGTTTATGGCAGAACTCTTTTAGGATTTGATTTTTTTATAAATGTCATATAAACATGTCTATATTTGAACCAATTTCTGATGTGAAATATATAATATTTTGAGTTTATTGTCCTTTAGAAAATGATGTATTAAAATTAATTTTAATCAAGAGTAATTAAACACTGAATTATAAAAGGCATCAAAATCTTTATAGATTACTTATTTTATACTATTCATATTCATCTATATGAATAGCTACTAAAAGTTTATTGTAAAACTATCACGGATTGGAAGAATATTGTTAAAATGTCCATAGGACCCAAAGCAAGCCACAAATTCAATGCAATCCCTATCAAAATTCTAATGGCATTTTTCATAGACATAGAACAAACAATCCTAAAATTTGTATTAAACCACTAAAGACCCCAACGAGCCAAAGCAATCTTGAGAAAGAACAAAGTTGGTGGCATCACAATCCCTGACTTTGAACTATAACACAAAGCTATAATAATCAAACAGTATGGTAATGGCACAAAAACAGACACATAGATCAATGGAACAGAATAGAGAGCCAAGAAATAAATCTATGCTTTTATGGTTAATTAATTTACAATACATGAACCAAGAATATACAATGGGGATACTCTCTTCAATAAATGGTGCTGGAAAAACTGAATAGCCACATGTAAAAGAATAAAACTGGACGACTATCTTACACTATACACAAAAATTAACTCGAAATGGATTAAAGACTTGAATTAAGACCTGAAACCATAAAACTCCTAGAAGAAAACATAGCCAGAAAGCTCCTCAATATTGGTCTTGGTAGTTTTTAGATTTGACGCCAAAAGCAAATGCAACAAAAGCAAAAATGAACACATGGGACTACATCAAACTCAAAAGCTTCTGCACAGCAAAAGATACAATCATCAAAATGGAAAGGCAACATATTGAAGGAAAGTATTTGCAAATTACATATTTGATAAAGAGTTAACATCCAAAATATCTAAAGAACTCATACAATTCAATAGCAAACAAATAAATAATCTGGTTAAAAATGGGTAGATGATCTAAAATAGAAATGTTTCCAAAGACATACAAACGGCTAGCTGGTATAGGAAAAGGTGCTCAACATCACAAATCATGGAAATGCAAATCAAAGCCACAATGAGAAACCGTCTCACACCTGTTAGAATGGCTATTATTAAAAAGATAAAAAATAAGTAATGGCGAGGATGTAGAGAAATGGGAACCCTTGTGTACTACTGGTGGAAATTAAATTGGTACAGCCACTATGAAAAACAGAATGGAGGTTCACCAAAAAATTAAAAATAGAACTACCATATGATTCAGCAATGCTGCTTCTGGATATTTATCTGAAGAATGTGAAAACATTAAATTGAAAAGATATATGCACTCCCATGTTGAGTGCAGCATTATTTACAATAGCCAAGATATGGAAACTACCAGTGGATGACTGGACAGTGAAAATGTGGTATATGTACAATGGAATATTATTCATCCATGAAAAAAAATGAAAATTTGCCATTTGCAACATAGATAGACCTTGAGGACATTAGACCCTGAGGGCTAAGTAAAATAAGTTAAACAAAGAAATACAAATACAGTACTGACCTCACTTATATATGGAATCTAAAACAAACAAACAAACAAAAAACAAAAAGAAAAAAACACACCCCCAAAACAAGCATTTTTAGTTTTAGAATTTCTCCTAATTTTCAGTACAGTAGTTCCCCCCTTATCCACATTTCACTTTCCATGGTTTCAGTTACCAGTAGTCAAGTGTGGTCTGAAAATATTAAATGGAAAATTCCATTAGTTTTAAATTGCATGCCATTCTTAGAAGTATGATAAACTCTCATGCCATCCTGTTCCTTCACTCCCTCCCCAAACATGAATCATCCTTTTGTTCAGTGTATCTATGCTAATTGGCTTCCTGCTTTTTAGTCACTTAGTAGCCTTCTTGGTTATCGGACTGTTCAAGCAGCTCTTATTTTAATAGTGGCCCCAAAGTGCAAGAGCGGTGATGCTGGAAATTTGGATTTGCCAAAGAGAAGCTGTGAAATGCTTTCTTTAAGTAAAAAGGTAAAAGTTCTCAACTTACTAAGGAAGGGAAAAAAACTGTATGTTGAGGTTGCAAGATCTTTGGTAAGAATGAGTCTTCTATCCATGAAAATGTGAAGGAAGAAAAAAAAAATTCCTGTTAGTTTTGCTGTTGCATCTCAAACTGCAAAAGTTTTGGTCACAATATTTGTTGTGTTTAATTAAGCCAGAAAATGCATTTGTGGGTGGAAAACCTGAAGGGAATACGTGTTCCAATTGATAGCAACGTGTTGTGCCTGACAGCACTGAACCTGACTTCAGCAATGGATCCCCTGAAAGTAGTGACATCATACCACTGATTGTAAGGGATAGTTAAGTAGATTCAGGAAGCTGTTTGGCATTTTATCATCTCACATCATCACAAGAAGAAGGGTGAGTGCAGTACAATAAGATATACTCACAGAGAGAAACCCATTCACAAAACTTTTATTACAATATATTGTTATAATTCTACATTATTAGTTTTTGTTTATCTCTTACTGTGCCTAATTTGTAAATTAAACTTTACCACAGTTATATACACATATACATACAAACATACATACATACATACATATTCATATATATATACTAGATATAGGGGGTTTGGTACTATCTACAGTTTCAGGAATCTAGTGGGGGGTTCTGGAACATATCCCCTGTGGATAAGAAGGGTCTACTGTACTTACAATGCTGTTTCATTAATATGACATAAATACGACTGGAGTTCTGTTGTATAGACTAATAAGTGTCACAGGAGGCATTTCTTATTGTTTTTTTAAGATTGTACCTAAATCCTATTAAATTACTAATTGAAAAGGTAAAACTGTTTATATACACAGACACACAAACCAAAATTCAAATGCACTACTAGTCACTATTCAAAATGTTAGCTATTTCTAAACTATCTTGCAATATATTAAATGAATCAAGTTTATTTACAATATACAAAATTAATAAAATTACCAGACATAAAAGAATAAAGTGTCTCTTTAAATCAATTTTAATTACTAAATATACGAAATTGTGTGTGTGGATGGTTTTAAGACAACAGGGATTTTTACGTATTCATCACTTTACCTGCCCAACAAAGTCTATTATTTCCCTCCTACCTACATAAATCATACAAACTAACTACCTAATGATTTATTTAACTACATAAATAATACAAACCATTCATGTGATGCAAAGTAAAATTCTAATATAATATATAAAGCTAGTTAGAATGATGATACGTACATGGAAAAAAGTTAAGGTTTTCAAATCCATTAAATGAAATATCTGGATTTAAATGTTTAAATTACCCAGACTGCTTATATTTTGATATATTTTCTTTAAGCCTTCTCCTATGTCTGTCTGTTCATCTGTCCCTCCTTTCTTCTGTCCCTCCCTGTATAAGTGTTTTAAGACAAAACTGGGACTGTTACTAATAAAATTTTGTATGTTGCTGCTGCTGCTGTATGATTATATGTTACCTTTGTACCAATGAAAAGAATATCCTTCCTTATACTTTACTGCTATCTCCTGAAAAACTGTTGTAATAAATATACAATTTCTGACTTGTACAATGTGAATGGTTGTACTCCCTCCCCTCCTGATGTGCTCAACCATAGGTGGAAGCACTGGTTAAATAACATGTCTCTGAAACTCATTTTACTTATCAGTAATCTAGGTTTCAGGATGGTTGTGAGACTTAAATTTGATGATACGTACAAAATTATTTGGCAAGTAGTAGGCCAATGATAAATGAGTGCTAATATCATTGTGATCAGACTAGTAATAGTCATACTGGTGGCACTAGTAACCTCTTTTCATCTTGCCCATTTTACCAATAATCTGAGACCTTTTCCACAACTATTCCAAATGCTCTCTATTATTAAGTGACTTTCACCATCACCCACAATTTTATTAATTTCTGCTTCTGAATACCTTCTTCATAGAAACTGCTTCAAACTTTTTCACCTTTTGCTCCAACCTTATCATTTCAGAGCTTGTCTTTCCCTGTATTAGTGTGATGTGAGTTTGTGAATTTGGGGACAGTATCTTACACTTTTATGTCTCTGGGAGGGGGAGGGGGAGGCTTCTAACTGAAAGAATGTCAGTTTGCTCTATTAGAGCTTCCTTTTTCTCTATATTAAATCTTCTGTCATTATTCACCTTTTCCTTCCCTTGTATCATAGCCAGAAGTAGCCACTATTTCCAGGGTTAACACCTTCACTTACATACTGAATTCTATTATGTCCTGCTGTAAACTATGTCCTTTTGAATCCTATATTTAAGTGTAACAATATATATGCTGCTCCAACTAAAAACAATAGAAACAATACTTTTTCTTTAATCCTGTTACTTTCTCAGAAGAGAGGAATTAGATTTAAAATATGGCAGAGCAATGCAAAATTTCATTAATATTTAATACATGAATTACAGTAATTATACCTGACCATTGGCCAGCTAATTTTCTCAGTCATTAGCCATCTTCCACAGATATATATTATTTTCAATAACATTATCTATACAATTTGTAATGGCTAGTCCCCTTCCCCTGCTCATTACATAAATAATTGCCACAACGCTCAGGATTAGCTTTTATTCTTTTATTTAAATCCTCTTCAGTCGAATTCTTTCTTCTTTTATTCTAGTGAAAAGCTATTAGGTTCAACTGAACAAATTATTCATATAAGGCTACTGGTGCAAGTTTCCTGATTCCAACTACCCTAAGCTACCATTTAAGGTTAAAACACTTTCTACATCAGCTAAAATAAAGCCAACAACTATTAACTTTATTAATGTAATTTATATTATGATTAACACTATCACTTTTCCTACTTCCAATTTCTTAAGTTTCATAAACACAGAAGTAAAGTAAATAAGCACACCTTTTCTACTACCTTAAAATTTTATTATTTTAAAGCCTGCAAACTATGTAAAAGGTTATATGTTATATTTAATAATTCACCACATTCAAAAAAACAATTTAAAAACAAACATCTGTGTTTATAAAGCTAAGGTTGTTTCCTTTGTTTTTAAAACATAAATAAAAGGGGTGGTAATAGCACTTTTAGTTCAGACAGTTTCATTTAGAATTTTCTTAGTTGCTCAAGTTCCTGGCAGGCTATTTTTCTTTAATGACTAAAAAGTATTCCATATCCCTCTTAATAGCCCTCCTGCTGCAAAAAAAATATTTTAACTTGATTTAAAACACATGATATATATACATATATATATACATATATATGTATATATATACATATATTTTTTTTGCAGAAAAATTTTAGTTTAAAAGATATGCATTTAAATGTTAAGAAATGCACATAAATGATAATCCTTATACATCAAAAATCTACATTGGAAACATTTTAGTTTAAAAAAAGGATATATTATTAGTAGAACAGTTAACTTTTACCTCAACCCCTGACATCTAATTGTTTACATATATAATATTCTATGGCAAAAGAAATATCAAAGGTTTGCATTATTTTATAGTCAAATGCAATTTAGTTACAAGCTACTAAAATTTAGGGTGGAGAAGCCCAATGAACAATCTTGTTGAGAGGCTAACTTAATTTTATTATATTCAGTTGTAAAAGTTCAAAATGGAAAAAAAGGTGACTAATTTCACTACTAAAAGAACTTAATTTATGGCCTTAATATAGAACTAACAATTACGAATGCAAACTAGACAGCCTAAAATCAGTACTGGTGTTCCTGGAAACTCAATGTTGCTGTTGTTACAGCAATGAATCCTCTATACTGAGTTTCTTTACCACTGTCCAGATTTCAAAGCCAAAGGCAGAAGCAAGGGACTGACTGATGGGCTTATCTCTGAAAAGACAATGGGGAAAGAAGCAAGTATTCGGCCTTTTTTTTTTTTGGCTTTTGTAGAGAGAGGTATCTCCTGTTCCCTAATAAGACTCAATTTGTGGGAAATATCTCAAACATAGGAAGGGGTTCTAATGGAGGACAGCCAAAACCAATTGTCTGTGACTCTACCTCCTTTCCTTCTAATAACTGATAATGATAACAATATTAGTAACCTTGATAATAATAAAAAGGATTTCTGTATTTGCTCTTTGATCTCCCAGTACCAACTCCTACTAAGCTCCTGGTCTGTGAAGCAGTCACATATTTTACATTAGTAAAATAGAAAATGTATTCTTAGGAACCTTGTTTAGATATGCCTTTAAAATGTGTATCCTCTATTAAATCTGAATATGGGGATGCAATAATAGTTCACATTTGAAATGTAGTATGAAAGTGGATTTGTACAATTTAAGTGTTACAATGTTATACTTAATACTCTAAACATAATCACACCCATCAAATATATAGATGATAAATAAGCATAAGAAAAGAAACTCAATATCTTTGAATAGGGAGACAACAATTAAAACAGAGACACAGTACACAACTCTTAGAATGGCTAAAATGTAAAAAACTGACAATACTAAATGCTGATGAGGATGTGGAGCAAGAGGAACTCTCATTCATTGCTGGCAGAAATGCAAAATGGTACAACCACTTTTCAAAACAGATTGGCAGTTTCGTACAATGCTAAACAGAGTCATCATATAATCAAGCAATTATAATCCTAAGTATTTGCCCAAATGAGTTGAAAAATTATGTGTACACAAACTTTTACAGCAGCTTCATATATTACTACCAAAAACCAGAAGCAACCAAGATGTCCTTCAATAGGTGAATAGATAAGCAAAATGGTGCATCTTTACAATGGTATATTATTTAGCAATAAAAAGAAATGAGGTATTAAGCCAGAAAAGACATGGAGGAACCTTAAATACATATTGCTTAATGAAAGAAGCCAGTCTTGAGAAGGCTACCTACTGAATGATTGATTCCAACTACATGACATTCTGGAAAAGACAAAACGGGATTTTCAGGGTGGTGAAACTATTCTATATGATTCTGTAATGGTAGATAATGAAATAATGTATTATCAAAATCAAAAGAACTGTACAACACAAAGACTGAAACCTAATGAGAACTATAGACTTTAGTTAATAACATATAAATATTACTCATCAATCCTAACATAGGTACTACATTAACTCAAGATGTTAACATTAGGGGTTCTATGTAAGGAAGAGGAAGTAAATGAGAGCTCTCTGCACTATTTGCTCAATTTTTCTATAAACCTAAAACTGTTCTAAAAATAGTCCATTAATTTTTATAAAAGGATGAATATTATCACTACTATTATATAATTGTTCTGGAAACATTAGATATTCTAAGTGAATGAGAGGTATACAGAAAACCGTTAGCTGAAAAATATAACAGAAGTCAAGATCATTTACGATAGCAACAAAAAATAAGAACCACAACTTAATAAAGTTGCAGAATTTATGTGAGGAAAACATTTAAGTTGGGCATATAAAAGACTAAATACCATGGGCTGACATCTTTTTCTTGTAAGGGAAAAATCAGTATTGGAAAAATTTTCACTATAAAACACAAACAAAAATATCTACTCACTAAAAGCAATCAAAATGAAAGTCCTAACATGCTTTTTTTTTTTTTTTGTGGGGGGATCTCTAAACACATTCTAAAGTTCATTTGGAAGAACAAATACCTGTTGAGATACAAAGTCTGAATTATATATCATTCTAATTTTAAAAAGTAGTACAGTGCCTGGTACAAGATATGTGCTTGAAAAGATAATGAGAAACACTCTGAAAAAGAAAAATTAGGAAGGGGAACTTGCCATATCCTACATTAAAATGTAAAGTGAAGCTATGGTAAGGACAGAGACCAGTGGAATAACAAATAATCCAGAAATAGAAAAAGCATACAGGAATTTAGTACATATCAAAGGTGGCAATTCAGAAGCCTAAGGGAAAGATGAACTTGTTAATATGTTAACTATTTGGAAAACGATAAAGCTAGATTCATACTTCTCTATACGAGATAAGACTGGAACAGTTTGTCTAAGAAAAAGCAAGTAAGCTATCAAAGATTTATATTAAGATCACAACAAAAGGACTTGGGGATCAGCTGAATAGGCCTTGACTGGCTAAAGATGGAACAAATTGAACATCAAGGATATAATAACTGTAATGGATTGAAATAACTCAAATAAGTTTAAATTCATAAGTTTGTTTATAATGTACTAAAATCAAAAACGAACAAACAAAAAAACAAGCCTTATGGTCACTTTTGTGTAGTGTTAGTCAATAGCTCATTATTTTAAAAATTGATAAAACAAGGGAAATAATCAAAAACCTAGTCTTTTTTCTAGAAACTAACTATTCCTTAGAGAAATTAAAGAGTTAATAAAAGGGGAATCTTTACACTTTAAAACTCTCAATGAAATAATGGATCTAGGTAATGATTTTCAATGGCTGTTTACCTCATAAAAAGAGAGAGAAAATGATACATATATCTCCTGATGGAAGTACACAATGCCATTTCTAAAACAGGTGTTATAAAAATCAAACCAGAATTTGATAAAAAAAAAATGTGGACCAACTTACAGAAAATACAGGGTTAGACTACCATGCCAAACAATACCAGCAAAATCTAGATCGTGATGCACTACAGGACAAATGACCTGCTTTTATCAACAAAAAAAATTGCAAAGAAAAAGATTAAAGAGAGATGGAGGGATTAAAAGAGACTTAACCAGCTTCTCAATCAGAGGCAATGTTTGAGATTCCAATTCAAACTCTAAATAAACAAAAGGCAATTGGAGATATGTAAACACTGATTGGAAGAACTCATAATATTGAAGAAATTATTGTTATTTTTCTGTAGATGTGTAGATTATGTGTAAAGAGTAGGATCCCCATTTTTTAGAGATTACTGATAATGTAAGAGTTAGTAGCTCAATGAAAAGAATCTATATCATATACAGAAAAGAAAAATTACAAATACAAAAGACCATGTAAAGTATGGTCATACCATATAACTAAAAACATGTCAAACATATATTAAAATCACTTTTAATTCTATACAAAGAAAAAAGCACATAGTGATCTAAACATTAAATATTAAGATTTCATAATAATATATCAAGGAAGGAAATAATTTTAGTCTAGTTTATGGAAACAAGGAAGGTTGTTAATATTTTTGATCTGACGTTAAAGAAATTAGAACATAGCCACTTAGTGGACAATAATGATAACAAGTATTTTTCCCAATTAGAATTGTAGAAACTAAATATGAATAATAAAAGCCATTACTCACTCTCTTCATGTCCTTATGCTCTTGGTATCCTAAGCTTCTCTTAGTTCCCTGGGCATATTAGCTTCTTCTATAATTCCCTGCACTTGCTATTCTGACTAGAATCATTTTTGCATGATAAACATCTACTCATTAATCAGGACCCAACTCAAAGGTAATGCCTGTTGAAACTTTCTCAACCATCCCAGCATTACATTAACTGTCCACTATGCTGCCAATAACAGGATGAAATGATCTTACTACAGCATTTATTTATACCATAGTTTTTTTTTAATTTCTGCCTTCCTAAGAGTTGAGAATGATTTTATTTCCAGTGCCTAGCACATGCACCCTTCTAGAAGGTGCTCCATAAATATATGCAAAATAAAACTGAACTTATTACTGATGCAGTACCTAAAAATTGCTCTAAGAAGCCTGTTGAGTCTTATACAGAAAAGACTAATAAAGAAAAGGTACATCATCAAATTTTGTAATAATGATCCTACTAGCAAGATGGAAAACTGCTGCCCATTTACACTTCCAGCAATTTTTTTTCTTGAAATACTCTAAACACTTCAATGCAAAGCAGCTATTCTGAAACTTTTTAGTTAACAAACAGCATTAGCTAACTACCTACTCCATTGGCTAGTATTTGCCATGAGGGGGAAAAAATCTCTAAAATAAAAAAAGCGATGGTTGAAATAAATGAAGGAAAGAGTCAGAGACAACATAAATCACTGATTTTTAAACAACTTTGACAAACATTACATGCTATCACATAGAACACACATAGATATATACAATTACATATGTAACTGGAAACATTACCCTTACTAACATGATAGAATCTAATATACTTAATTCACTTTTTCACTGAAAAGGAAAACAAATAAAAACCACTGATAGAGACTTGCCGAAATGATCTCATGACCCCACTACTGTGGTGAGATTTAAAGTTTGATAAATACCGTCCAAAGAAAATTTCCGTAATGTTAACAATCCCTAGTCTATACTTATAGCCTACAATCCTAAAATGAATCTGTAATCTGTGTATGAAGTTTACAGTGACTATGTAAAATATATACTAAAAACTATGAATAGCAAATACAATTTTTAAAAGGACATAGTAATTTCTGCTATCAGTTAGAAAAAGTGAAATAGAATTTTTGATATGTAAAAGATAAAGGTACTAGTCCATTAAAACAAGTACCTTCATCCTAGAACTCTAAAAAGTGACAAGGACAAAGGTCTTGGCTAAGTACTGTTAAAAGAACTAAGATTTTATTTTAACCAATATTATCCTCGAGTTTAAGAAAGCCATGTTTAAGAAGTTTAGTTCTACTACTCACTGTTTGTTTCGGTTATTAAATTGTAAGATGATATGCCTTTAAAAAGAATTTTCTTGGGGTGTCCATCTGAAACTCAAATTTAAGATAAGCCATTTTTCCTAATATTATTACCTTTAAGTTTCTACTACACAGAAATTCTACAGCCACCACTAACTTCAAGTCAAAATAAAAAACCTATCTCTTTTCACAGCCAAATATAAAATCGAATTCTTCTGTTTAAACAACTAATACTTTCCCATTCCCCAATAACCTACCATTAGTCAATGAAGATCTTTCCACCATTTATACTAATTTCTTAGCTTAGGTGCCACTGGGATCTACATAAATATCACTCGTAATAGAAAGTATTTTTGCTAAAAGTTAGTGGTTTCAAAATTAAATTTTCATAAAACCCTAGATAAAAAATTTGAATATAAAAGCATTCTAAAACAATGAACATTTATGTATGTCAAATAAAATTGCCATTTACTTTTTACAAGACTGCCACAGACACATGAAGTTATGTCCAGGTTTTCTTACTGAATCCCCATGTTGACTAGATGCACTGAATGGAGATGGCTGAGAACTGTTAGGCTGGCTCTGCACTTGTACAGCTGGTGAAGGCGTCATAGGAGTGTTCTGTGAAGAAGCACAACCGCATTGTTTGTGAGATGATATTAAAAACCAAAACCATTCATATTTTACAGTATAAGCTTATAAGCTTGATTACAGTGATAGTTTTGCACTTCTAACAAAATTTACATTTGTAGTTTTAGTGATTATCTTTTAAATATAATTTAAAAATTCAAAAATGATTTAGAAAGATAACTATTTTTACAATATTTAAGAAGTCAGATTCTTTTATTTCATATGAACCACAGAGGCAAGATCATATTATTTTTATTGAATATACAAAATAAAGAATTAAGATTTTTTATAATAATAAAATTAGGTAGTAAAATACAATTATAGATTAAAATGAAAAATCTAGTACAAATGCACCCACTTGATTTACTTATGTATGTTCTTTACAAGAAAAACTCAACTGCAAATTACGATTTCTTTGCATAATATTTCCTTTTAGGTTTTTTAATATGTATAGTAGAAAGCAAAGAAAATTTCAAGAGTTAAAAATGATGTAACCATATAAGTAGAATGTTGTAAACATTCCTTTGCAGTAAGCTGTTTTAACTAACAACTTTAGTCTTTAAAACTGCTCAGTTATAACTTTTGATGAATAATATAAGTAAAAGATACTAATTGTAGGTATAGGCCTTTTGAAGATAAACTATGTTTTTTTCTATATCTCATCCCTTTCTCTCTGAAAAACATATAAGTAAATAATTACACTATAGCTTAAACTAATTTGAGGCAATACATTTTCTTTGAATCCTTAACTCAGATTTCATTCATAACATACCACAAATGGGAAAATAATATTGAATATTTCATGGAAATATTTTTAAAGCAGTTTAATGAAAATAAATTTAAACTCTGATAAAATATTAAATATACTTGTTCATTTAGAATGTAATACTGGAAATAGTTGGACAAAACTAAGTTAAAAATTACTGAAAACTTCAGTTTAAAAGCCATACTTCAAAAAAAAAAAAAAAAAACACATGCACAAACATAAAGCTATAATATAAAAATAAAAAAAGGAAGAGAATAAAATGCTGAAAGTAAAAGTTCTTGGAAATGTGAAGTCATTAGTACTTTTGAGTCCTAAGCTTTAAGAACAATAAAACACTACTTTTGGGATGTGACTGAAACTGTTTCTATAACAGGATCTCACCCTTAAGATTTTATAATATTGTTAGTGAGAAAATACACATGCATGGATGGGATGTAGACTTCTCAGCTTGACATTCTGGATGCAAATTTCAATCTGCCTTTTAACTAGTTATATAACCTTGGGCAACCTACTTCTCTTGATCCTCATTTCGCTCATCTGTAAAGTATAATACAACCCAACTTATGAGATGGTGGGAAGCTAAAGAACTTATACATAGAGAGCCTAACTTTAGATTCTCAATAAATGACCATTGTTATTGTTGTTATTGTTATTATTATTAGGATAATACAGAAGTCCAGAAGGGAAACCACATTTTTGAGGAAAGATGATGAGTTCACTTCAGGGACAGTGACAGATCAACAACTACAAATGTCTATCAAAAGAAGTGAATGTTGGAAACATGGATCTGACAATCATTCATTCACCTGCAAAGTTTTAAAGGTATATAAACTGATGGTGAGAAAGCAGACAGAAAGAAAAAAAGAAGACCAGAAGGAAAAAAAGGGATGACAGCATTATAATCAATCTATCAAAAAAATCAGCCAAACTGTTCATGTGAAATGAAAATATTACATTAAAAACCAAGGACATTCTACTAAGTGGTAGTACCCAAGAGGATCAGTTTCAGCAAATACAAGTACTGATGATGAGTAACAAGTTACAAATATCCCTTTAAATTATGCTTTAAAATAAAAAAAAAAAATTTAAGCATAAATTTGTCAAAAGTATCATACTTCCTCAGAATGAACCTTCTGATTCCTTACACTATGAACATTTAAATTAGCCATTTTATTATCTTGTCATATATTTGTAAATTAAGCTTATTTTTATTTTGATAACTGCTAACAAATTTTAATCTTATTTGGTGTTTTCTTTTAATTGTAGAACTCTTACTGGTATAACATAGAAAATTTAACAGGGAAACACAGGTATTTTAACCCCAAATGAGAGAAGTGGCAACAATGACTGAAGTTACTCCAAGTTGTTACATTAAGAATAAAAGATAAAGGCAATGTGTAGAAAATTTGTGAATCCTAATTGGAGCAAGTTGTTTAAAAAAAGTTTTTAACACGACTAGAAAACACTAAACATAAATTAGGTGTCAGATAATATTAAGAAATTACTTTGTTAGGTGTGATTTGGTATTATGGAAGTATATATTTAAAAGTACTTAACTATTAGATAAATATATACTGAAATATTTATTGGTGAAATAAAATAATGTTTTGGATTTACTTTTAAGTACTCTAGGAAAAAAATGATGGTGGTGGGTAATAGATGAAACTAGAAAGGCAAAATGGTGATAATATTAGATTCTTAGTGATGAATACATGGGGCCCTTATTGAGCTACTTTTGTGTGTTTCAAAAATTTTTCATAATAAAAAGTAGCAAAGAAAAAGAATTAGAGAGCTAAGTAGATCAATGAAACATAGGGATTATTTTATTAAACTGTCAAGTTTTTTCTCATAATAAATATAAATCTAGAAAATACATTCCAAGCCTCTCTTGAAAGAACACTTTGGAATATAAACAAAAAATTATGTTTGGTGGTAATACCTTTCTTAGTTATTAAAATATGCTACCAGTCTACAAATCTGAGCACTAGTACTCTTAAAAAACATTGAAATGATATTCTCATGGTTCTTGCTAAAATGTTCTATGGCTATGACTAAATGTTGCCCCCTGATAAGACTCTGACATTTTAAGCTCAAATTTCTACATGCCAACCAAATATCAATTTTAGAAATAAAGAATAGAGCTATTTTAAATAAATTACATTAAGAGAAAAGATATGCAAAGGAAGGAAAATACCACGAAGGTATCAATACATACAGTGTTATATATATCATCATACATAAAATACCTTAAATAGGTACATCTGAAAGTAGTCTATTTTTATATACAAGAATTTGGCATGTCATCAGACCATGGGATTAAGAGAGATAAGTTATGTTCAATATATGTTTTACATGCTCCTGAAAAAGACAAAGCTTTAGGTATTTGTAATTAAAATTTGTTTTATTTCTTTATTTTTATTTTTCTATATGCCAATCTACTTTTATACTTCCAGAATATATCAATTTCTGGATAGTGGAAGAGGGTAGGGCTTTCAGAAACAGTAGCCCTTGTTTCACTTTAACTTGCAAATCTAACAGAATAAAAAAAAGCAATTACAAATAAAGAAATTTGCCTTGAAATAGGTATAATTTATTTTGTATTTGCATATACTACACAACTATATACTACTTTTAAAAATCTATGGTTATATCATTTACTTTTATATATTTTTCTCCCTTATTTGTCATTAATTTTTTTTTTCTGTAGTGAAATTAACAGTTGATTAATGGGAGTGAGAAAGAATAAGATTGAGAAAAGAAAAATAAAATAATGATGGTATTACAAATGATTATCTGTTGGCTATTCTCAGCAGGGACATTTCCCTGCAGTCTTTCCACCCCTGGACATTCTGCAAGTATGGAAGTCCCTTTTTGGGGTCCAGGTACCTCCTTAATATCCCTAAATCCCTTGAAATGGTAGAAATAATAAGGTTTGGCTAAAAAGTCACATTTAAAATTCTCTATTTTATCTATTCCATTTAAGGTACCAATTCAAATGTAAAATGGTGTTAAATGAAGGTCTAAAATAAAATGTTAAGAGTATATAAAGAAATTTAGATTGGGGCTTCTGGTGTAGATGGCGGAGTAGGTAAACTCTATGCTCGCCTCCTCCCATGAACACATAAAAATTACAACTAAACTACAGAACAACCATCATTGAAAACCACCTGAAGTATGGCTGAACAGAAGTCCTATAATTAAGGATATACAGAAAAAGCCACATCAAGACTGGTAGGAGGGGCAAAGATGCAAAACAAGCTAGTCCCACACATGTGACGGTTAAAAACTGGGAGGAATATCTCAGTTGTAGGGTCCTCAGTGAAGAATGATGGGTCCCAGCCCCACCCAGGTTCCCCAGCTCTGGGTTCCAGTGCCAGGAAGAGAAGTCCCCATAACTTCTGGCTGTGAAAATCACTGTAGACTGTGTGGCTGAGTGAGACAGAGGGCTGCTAGAGTTGCAGACATTCTTCTTAAAGGGCCCATGAACTGACTTATTCACTGATAGACTTACCTGCTCTGAGCTTCAGTGCTGGGGACTTACGAGAACTGAATTGTCAGACTTCAGACAGAAGTACTGGCAGAAACTCTCCTTTCACTCAGTCTGCACATGCAGGCAGGCTCCATATCTGAGTCTCCATTCACCAGGAGTTTCCCTGAGACCCTGCCCCACCACACCTCCCAGCCCACCCAAGCTGCTTTCATGGGCTTTTCAATACAAACAGCCTGTCTTGGCTCATGCTTTAGACTTTCCTAAAATCTCTCAAATGTTCACAAATCCTAAACAAGCAGCATCCGGCCTCGGGGTACCCTGTACCACTTGCTAAGCAGCCTCAAGCCCAGCACTAGCAGCAGCCAACGTCAGTTCATAGCTTGTCCTCTCCTAAGCATCTCTAACCATGACACAAGCTCATATCAAGTGGCCCCAGGCATGGCATCAGCTATGGCTGAACTTGGTCTGTGGAGCCCTTCCCAAAAGGCCCCAGAACCAATATGCATGGACCACACCAGAACACCACCCAACCTTCCCCACAAATGACACACCCAAAGGGTAGACTTGGCAGGCATCAGAGCCCCACTAACATGAATCCTGCTCCACAGGGTAAGCCCCTGCACAACAGCTCCTCCACTATAGTCATGGCCTGTCTTCACAATCAGCCTGAGAGTCAGTCCATCCCACTGATGTACAAATAGCAATCAAGGCTCAATTACAACAGGAGGGCACACACATCCTACAGAAGGGACATACCTGGAGCACCTGGCTCAAGTGATCAGGTAGACTGTGCCACTGGGTCGCATATGACACCTACCCATAAGGCTACTCTACGAAAACCAGGAGACATAGAAGCTCTACTTAAGACAAAGAAACAAACACAGGGAGGCAGCCAAAATTAGGAGACAAAGAAACATGTTTCAAATGAAAGACTAGAACAAATATCTAAAAAGAACTAAACAAAATGTAGACAAGCATACCAGATGCAGAATTCAAAACACTGGTTATAAGGGTGCTAAATGGTCTCAGCGAGAACATGAACAAAGAGATTGGAAACATAAAAATGGAGAGAGACAACAAAAAAGCACCAGTAGGAATTGAAGAATAACTGAAACAAAGAATACCTTAAGAGGAATCACTAGATTATACGAAGCAGAGGATCGAATCAGTGATTTAGAAGATAAGGTAGCAGAAAAAAAAAAACAAAACCCCAATCAGAACAGCAACAACAACAACAACAACAAGAAAGAAGAATCCCCCCAAAATGAGAATAGTTTAAGGACCTCTGGAACAACATCAAGCATATCAACATTTGCATCATAGGGATAACAGAAGGAGAAGAGAGAAAGGAATTGAAACCCAGTATCTGAGAAAATAATGATGGAAAAATTCCTTAGCCTGGCAAAGGAAATAGTTATACAAGCCCGGGAAGTGCAGAGAGTCCCAAACAAAAAAAAGTCCCAAAGAAAGTGGCCCACACCAAGACACGTCCTAGTTAAATGCGAAAGATAAGAGACAGAATCTTAAAAACAGCAAGAGAATAGCAGTTAGTTATCTACAAGGGAGCTCCCATAAGAGTGTAAGATGATTTCTCAAAAGAAACTCTGCAGGCCAAAAGAGACTGGCACGAAATATTCAAAAGATGAAAAGCATGGACCTACAAGCCAAGATTACTGGACCCAGCAATGCTATCTTCTGGAAACAAAGAAGAGATAAAAACCTTCCTAGACAAGAAAAAGTTTAAGTTCATTACTGCCAAACCAGTATTACAAGAAATGTTAAAGGGATTTCTTTAAAAAGAAAATAAGGGAAAGATCAAAAATGTAAATAATAAAATGGCAATAACTACATATTTACCAATAATTACTTTAAATGTAAATGGATTAAATGCTCCAATCAAAAGACACAGGGTAGATAAGAAGACCCTTACATATGCTATCTACAAGAGACTCACTTGAGATCGAAAGAGACCCAGACTGAAAGTAATGGAAAAAGATAATGCATGAAAATGGAAACAAACAACAAAAAAAGTTGGGGTAGTAAAACTTATACCAGACAAAAAAGACTTTAAAACAAAGGGTATAATGAGATACAGAACCCAGCAATTCCACTTCTGGGTATTTATTAAGAAACTCAACATACTAATGTGAAAAGACATATGTATGCATATGTTTATTATAGCATTATTTACAACAGCTAAGATATGTAAGCAATCTAAGTGTCCATCAACAGATGATGGATAAATAAATGGTACATATACATAACTGAATATTACTCAACCACGAAAAAAAATGAAATTGTGCCATCTTCAACGACATGGATGAAGATAGAGGGTATCTATGTTAAGTGAAATAAGTCAGACAGAGAAAGATAAATACCATATGATTTCACTTATATGTGGACTCTAACAAATAAAACAGAAACAAGCTCAGATACAGAGAACATTCTGATGGCTGCCAGAAGAAAAGGGGTTGGGAAGGATAGATAAAAAAGGGGAAGGGATTAAGAAGTATAAATTGGTAGTTATAAAACAGTCATGCAGATGTTAAGTATAGCGTGAGAAATATAGTCAGTAATATTGTAATAACTGTATAGTGTCAGATGGGTACTAGATTTGTCAGGGTGAACACTTCATAAGTGATATAAATGTCTAATCACTATGTTGTACACATGAAATTAATGTAATATGTGTTAACTGTAATTTAAAAAAATATTGTAAAAATAATAAAATTGATCATAAAAAAAGTATGTAAAGAAATTTGAAGAATCTGGGCAAAAATGAAAATGCTTTTCTATTAAAAGACTTTTTTTTTTTTGGGTGAGGCAACCCTTGGTTGATTTCACAGATTGCAAGGACCTTGTCAGTTTACAATCCCTCAATTTTTTTTTATTTTTTACACTTACAGCATCTGGTCTTCCTAGGTGGTCTCCCATCCAAGTACTAACCAGGCCCAACCCTGCTTAGTTTCTGAGATCAGACGATTAGCAGGCTCTTAAGAAATTCCAATAGTCTACCCTTCAAAGGAAACTTATGATGCCGTCTTGAACAGTTGATCATTTTTTATCTCATAGGTATTTTATCCTATAGACACTTCACATTATAGGAAAATAAAATATACCTGCACCATTACAGAGTGCCTAATTATGTAGCAGGTACTGTGGTAAAGCACTATACTTAAGAATCCTGGTTTTTATTTTCATTCTCACAAGACACCATGTGTGATACTTCTCTTTTTCCTTGAAAGTTTTAAATTTCTACATACCAACCAAATACCATTTTAGAAATAATAAATGTAGCTATTTTAAATAAACTACATTCTTGGGGAGAATATACAGAAGTTTAGTATCTATTTTTCAGATTAGAAATAAAATGGATTAATTTGTATGGTTTGAATTAGATGCATGTATGTCCACTGTGTTAAGTAAAGAGTTTTAGCATTAATGTCCTACGGTTATCATTTAGTGGTACTCACATCCTATTAACATAATAGTTTCAGTAATCAGCATATTTGATATAAAAGGGATTTCTAAAACTTTACAAAGAAACCTTTTAGAATAGTGGAAAAATGGGTTAAGAGCATGAAATTTGGTTTCAGACACACACCTAGGTTTCAGTCCTAGCACTACATATTGGTGGTGACCAATATGAGGTCAACATATTTGGTGACCTTGGGTGAGTTATTCAGCATCTCGGGGTCTCATCTCTGAAATTAACTATTTAGGATTATAAAGGAATCTAAGAGGAAAGAACAGCCACAAAAGATAAATTGGGAAATTATTAAATATGAGAAAAAATATAAAAACGCAACTAACTGAATACTAATTACAGGCTAGATGCTGCATTCTTCTTTTTAGTGTGTAATCAATGAAAAACTCAACTTGTAGAAGTTTGGGTAAAACTGAATGAATATTTTCCACCAAAACCCAATATTAGTTATTACCATATACATAACATCCACTAAAGAATACTCAACCTATTTAGGTATCTTGAAACAGATCTAAGCAATACTAACATATGAATTACAATCTCTTTATGCCCCCAGAGAAGCACTATCCAGCTTTACCCATTCATATGAACAAAGATGTATCTTAGTGGATGAAAATGTCTGAAGCAATGGGATTCTTTGTTCTTTCATCTTCAATTTGCTGCCTCCCCTTCCCTCACACCTAGATTTGGTACCAATACGACAGTGGCCATAGATCTGCAGAGAAGTGCAGAGAGGAAACTCATGCCAAAAGAGTCTAGCAGAATTGGCAATAGTCACAGAAGGTTCTGGACAAGTAGTAATTGGAAAGAGAATGAAGGAGAAGTTAATCCAGAAAATAGGTAAGAGATAACTGTTAAGTGAACCCCTGCTTTCAGTGGAAATAACATACAGGATTATCCTTAAAATCTTTACAGGCTGATTGGACCCTCAATACAGTAGCACTGTTTGTAGAAAACACATTTATCTACAAAAGCATGAAGATGAAATGGTAGGCATTAAAAAGAGAATAGCAGAAACATGACAGTAGAACAAAGGAATAAAAAACACAAAATTAATAACAGAACTCAAACGAATTGAAATAATTCTTTTTAAAGAATAAGGATACTAATTCAATACATAAATATTACAAAACACACTTGATAAAATTCTTATGAGGTTCATCTTTTTTACAAAAGTGCTTTAAAAAGAGCCAAAAAACACTTGTGTCAAAATCAAATACAGAAATTCCCTTTGGAGTACTTTTAGTAACATCCCCCACCTCGAACTGCAAAGGGAGACTAAGTTACATTTCAAAAAGTCTCCAAAAGATGTTAGATTACAAGTGTTTCTCTATCTTGGATCTACAAAATTACTAAATTACTAATTTGGGTCTATAGCAAAATAGAAAGGGTCTTTAAACCATATGCTAAAATTAACAACTGTAAACTGTTAAACACTACAAAAAAAAACACAGAAAAATAAAAGCACAACAGTTTGAGTACCTTATAAGCTAATACAATTCACTGTGAGACATAAAAAACAGTACATTTCCCTTAAAATTGTATTTCCAAATCTAAATTGTTGAAAGAACAATGCGATAACAGAATGACTTACCTGTGGGACCACATTCTGCATGTATGATGGTGGATGCTGCTGCTTTTGCTGAACAGCACTTTCTATTGCTACTTTAGCTACAGTGCTTGGATCTGCTCCTGCTGGCACAGCAACCATCGTTGCACTGCAGCCAGCATTGTTGGGGTCACTGATTGTAACAATTCTAACGCCTACTTTATTTGGGATTCCTGTGACTGTTTCCCTGTCATTATCTTCTGCTGGCCTCTTAACAGTTTTGCATTCTGCTGTGCCATTTGTAGGCCGAACGTCAGACGATAGGGCGGGAGAATGGGACACTCTTGATCCTGAGTGAGGAACTGCTATGATTTGATGCCCCTGTATAACAGAGGTTGTAGAATGTGGTGAGACAACTACACTTGGGCGTTGCTGAGGCACATCTGAATTCAAACTTGAAGCTAGAGGTCCATTGGGCAAATCGGTACCACTAAATGGCTGTGTTGCCACATTCGAAGCCTCCTGTATACTGCTCATAGATGGTGAACTACCCAAAGTTAATATAGGTCCATTAGAAATTCTTTCTAGTTGATCAACTTTGGCAGTATCTTGCTGAGTGGCATCTAAAGTCCCTTGTGGTTCCATTGGAGATATCTCGCCATTTCCTACGTGATTGGAAGTTTTGTGATTTGGAATGTTTTTGCTTAAATGAGAACCATCTCCTTTATCAAAATCACAGATTCCATTAACTAGGGGTTTTCTCAAATCACTTTTGATATCCTGCATGTCCATTTGTTCTGAGTTCTGTTTTCCAGGTGCTCCATTCTCACCTAATTCTAACGATGGCCCATTACTGATTAGTGAGCATTGATTAACCTCACTTTGAATTTTCCCTGAGTTTGAAGGAGGTAGACTTGAGTCACTGTACTTTCTCCCATTTAAAAGACTTCCCACCTGCATTTCATTTTCCTTTGTATCCCCATTGCTGGTGTTCGTAGTTCCTCGTCGGCATGACGGGTTCTCCATGACTTCAATTTTACGTTCATGAACATGTAAACCTGTTGCCTCTTTTGCTTCCTCCTCCTTTTGGCAAATTATTTTATCACCTTTGAATGGGGGAGTAGCAGTAGTACAAGATGATTGTCCAGCTGGAGATGCTTGGGTGGCTGGAAGTGTTTGCACCTGAAGTCCAACTCCTGCCTGGGTCCCGCTCATGGTGATTCCTGCTGGAGCAATGAGCTGAGTTGCATTTCCCTGACTCACAGTTGCAGTTGCAAAACTTGTATTTGGCACAACTGTTATAGTTACCTGGTTGCCAGAAGTCCCTTGGAAAATGGTTGCTGGGCTATTTGAGATCAGTGGGCCTGGCAATATTTGTAAGTTTGAGATAGGCATGGTTTGCACTCCCCCTGTGGGTGGCATTGCACTTTGGACCAACTGAACATTTTGCTGCCCAACCAATAGTTGCTGTGCTGGAGTTTGCCCCTGCACTCCAAAACCTGCGGCTTGGTTATTGGCCACCTGGTATACCACCTGAGGGCTTGGAGCTCTTGCATTATTAGGAGGAGGAATCTGTGGAGCTGGGAGAATAAGCTTACCACCTGGAGTTGAAGGCCCACGCTTCGGAAGTAGCAACTGTTTTATCAGACTCGACTCACCAGAAGCAGGCTGACCAACTCCTGCATTTGTTTGCTGTGATTGAACTTGCATCTGTACTTGTTGTGGCTGCTGAACTTGTACTTGTACCTGTTGTGGTGGGGGTGCTGGTGAATGCTGCTGCTGTTGCTGCCTTTTCACAGATAGCATTTGACTGACAGTAGGAGGTGGTCCCTGTGACTGAGGGGTGGAAGAAGATGACATAGCAGTAGGGACTTGGTTATTAGAAGCTGGGACAGGTGATGGTGAGGAAGATGGAGTTATGTTTGGTTGTCCAGTTAGCTGAACTGTCTGACCAGCTGGAAGAGCTGCTGGATTAGCAAGAACAATTTGATGAATGGCTGGTGCATAAGTTTGACCTTGTTGAGCTGGCTGGCTTACGATCACTACACTTTGTTGGGTTGGCTGCTGTGGTTGTTGGATAGGCTGTTGTACTACCGTTGATGAAACTTGCTGAGAAGGTAGAGGTTTGGGTGCAATGTTCTGAAACCCTACTCTTGAGGGTTGTGGACTGGGGACACCAGCGATGGTAACCATTTGTCCTGTAGCTACCTGAAAATTCTGTACTGAAGTTGCTGAGACAATATTGGATGCAGAAGTTGTTACATATTGTGGGGGTGCTATGATAACAGTGTCTTGTGGCTGGCTACCAGCTGATGTCTGTTGAGATGAAGTTTGCACAGGTTGGGGTGATGTGGTGATTAACTGTTGACCCTGTGAAACTGTAGAAGTACATGGTGGTATGTTCTGTACTCTGCCAAATATATGACTCTGTGGGACAGCCTGTTGAATTACCGTAACAGGAGTGCCAGAAGGTATTTGTCCTGGTACCACTGTGTGTAATGGAGACTGTTGTGAAATTACAGATGAATGGTGAAGCAATGCCTGGGAATTTACAACTGCAACAGGTTGTGGCCCTGTACTGTGATTCTGAACGACAGAACTCTGTGCAGCTCCTCCTCCCACAGCAATACTAACAGGAACTGCTGTCTGGGGTATAGAATTCTGGATTACTGTAGCCTTAACGACTTCACAAGGAATTGGAGCTTTATTTTGAATGACAGTCACTGGAGCATTTTGCTGCTGGTGGGTATGAACTGAAGGGTTTGGTGGAATTCTTGAAACAGTCTGTGCCACAGTGTGAACACCTTGTACTGGAAAAGATATTTGTGTTGCAGTCAAATTTGAAGATTGGTTGGTAACAGGAGTCCTCTGAAAATGGTTTCCTACAGTTTGTGGTCCATGAGGGATTCCTGAAAATATGGGAAAAAGTCAAAATTCATAATGAAATGACTGAAAAGCTGCATGTAGGAATTATTTTACTCAATTCAAGAGAAAACAGTTTTAAGAAATTAACATCTAACAACTTTCATCATATGAATATGATTAAGTAATAGAATAAGAAAATGCTACTGGAAAAACAAGTAAAAGTCCTACATTTAAAAAATATATAATATATTGGCAATATTTAAAACAATAAAAATTGATACCTGCAGGTGAAGGACTTGGAGATATATCAGGAACAGAATCAACACGAACAACAGGAGTGGAAACCGGTTGCTGCTGATAGTACATTTGAATGGGAAGTGGTATAGCCCTCCGTTTTACTCCTACTACATGAATATGAGCCTGCCCGCTGTTACTGGAATCCTCTACTCTCTTCACTGTATGATTTGGAAAGACCGTTCTGTAAAGTACATAGATACTCAGTTTTGATAACTAGCACACTAAGAAAATGCTAACTTCTAACAATGTTTACATGAATTATAGCAATATATATACTGTCATTTATGTATAAACCAGTATGATACTATAGTTATATTATGCAAGAGTGGGAAGTAAAGAAAGAAAGATCAGTTCTTCAATTTTTAAAGTAATTATTACCATTGTTGGGTTTAAACAATTTTACTATATATATAACAAAAAAGCTGCATCCAGGTAATGCCTATTTTATGAACTTTGCAAAACCTCAAAGAGCCTTGATATTTGAAGAGAGTTATTAGTTATAAACTATTATTCAAGGTTAAAAAGGACAAAAGTCATGTCTTCAATATATAAAAGTAGGTAGGAAAAAAAGCAAACTTAATTCTTCTTTTTCTTTGATAAACCTCCTAATGTTCAAACACAAACACCATATGTGATGTCCAAAATTCTCTTGTATTTAAACTTCCACCATACTACAAAACAACCATACGAAATTTCAAGTAGTGGAGATATTTAAAACTAGATAGTATTTTCTCAAAAACAAGAAGTGCTGTATGTGATACAAATTAACTTTATTTAAAGTTAAGAACTATGTCTCCTACCTAAGACATTTATAAAATCCGGTTGATGTTAGGATTCCACCACGAGCTAATTTACTACAAGTTGAGAGGTACTCAGAATACATTTCTGCTCGAGAGACAGAACAATCTGGATTTACTTCGAAATGAGCATTTAGCCTAAAAGAGAAGAAAAATAAATGGCATTATGCAAGGTCATGTAAAGAGTCTACATTTAAGTATGCTAAAACCATTTGAAGGCAATGTATCATAAACTAATAATTATTCCTATTAATCAGATTTCACTGTTTCGTGTTATTAGCAAAAATACATGCTAGGTTTTAGACTGAATCAATTAGAGAATTAACTACTCATATGTAGTGTAAAAAATCATTAATAACAAAATAAAAATTGTTCACATTCCAGCAAGGGCAGGGTTGGTCTGTTGGCAACAAATATTCTACAATAGTTTTATTCAGTGAATATCTACTCAGGTTTCTGTCTTGTAATAATCAAAATATAAAAAAAAGTTCCCAATTATGAGTTATTGGAGATGTGGAAAATAGAGAAAAAATTGAACTAAACTTTTGATGGCTCTAGGATCAAATTCCTTTAAAAAAAAAGAACAACCTACCCAAACTTTCAACTACTTCCTAAAACAATACTTCCCATGCTACACGCTCACATTACTCACTTCAGAGACTTCTATTCTTAATCCCGTACAAACTAATTCAAACTTCAGTTTGTCTTTTTTATCAAGCAACTTCCATGTATGTTAAATTGGAGGCTTAGTTATCCATATTGGACTCTTTCTAGGACTCATTATGTACATAATAAGCCAACTTACAGCTGTTTCTTATAAACTGCATCAAATAATAATTATGATAAAATAATTGTAAAATGAGTCTCTTTTCCTCTTCCCCTAAAAAAGGCAGAAGTATGCAACAGAGTTTTATAAAACCAAATCTACACCTACATACACACATTTTACAATGGATGTGGCACATACTTTTTCTAACTTTCATAATCCTTTGAGTACTGAGTTTTCAAAACAACTAGATACAAAAAACTTTTTATGGTTTCAAGGTAGAAGGTAAAACATTTTCCAGTATTCCTGGAAGAGATTCATTAAGTAGAAAGAGTCAAGGTGAACAATATGGAACATGAGGAAAAAGCAAATAATTAGAGATATATAAAACTATAAACCTTATTTAAGCAAAGTGGAAAAGTCTAGAGAAAATTGTCATAGGAACAAAGATATGAAAGCACCAAAAACATGGAACACAGAATGACAGAAGCATGGAATGGGGGACAAATAATGTCAAAGAATGGGAGAAAAGGGATCAAGAAAAGAAGTTTTAAAAGTAATACATCATTGGAAAGCGATCTTAATACTTCAATCTGTTAATCTTCTAAAGAATTTAAGCTGAAATTCATAAAGTAGAGGCAACTACCCAAGACAAAATGAAATCAAACCAAGTCTACATTTATTGTTTCAGAAAGTAGCTGAGATATAACTACTCAGTCTTCTAAAGAAATATTATTTTCAAGTTATTTCAATATAGACGAATTAGCCTAGTCTATCATTTGATTAGTTTCCCCTCACTACTCACAAAAAGAAAAAAATTAGCCATGAAGAAGAAATTTTACTTTTGATGAAAAAGAAGAGACATATAACAACAAAATCTGGTTGTATTTTCATAGTCAGTCTGGTTCGGTTTTAATAAAACATTAATATAAGAAAAACAATTATAATTTGACAAATCTTATTTTCTACAAAGTCAAAGATAACTTTTAAAACAAATTTTACTCTGAAAAGAAGTTAGGTAGTGTAATTTAATGAAATTCTAATCAAACTATTTTAATTCTGGATTCTGATATTTTTCTTTCAAATTACTCCAAAATACAGGTGAAGTGGTTTTACATTGTCCTTTCTTTGTATAAGTGATATTTTTTTCTAACTAAAAAGAAATACAGAATAAAACATTCTGGATGACTATTGAAATACATTTCCTTTTCTGTTGTGCTTTATTCTTCCCAAGGATAAAGCCTTAATAGAAATAAACCACTTACCACTGACAAGCAAACTTCTCACTATCTATTTCCACTATTCCTGGAGGTGGAGCAACATGCTGTGCTACAACTGCTCTGGAAGCTAAAGAAAAAAATACATTAGCTATATCATTTAAAAAACTTAGTCGCTATATGCCATATTTAGTTCATGGATACTGAACCAATTAATATTCACAATGAATACCTTTTAAAAAAGTGTATAAACATAATGAAAGTATACAAATTTGAGAAACTTATAATAGAGCACATATTAACACCAAGCACTATCTTGGAGGCTTTATATGAACTATTTTTTTTTAGCTCATAATCATTCAAATAATAACAATAATATGAATTATATTGCTAATATAAACTCTATTTTTCTCAGAAGTCAGACACTGAGTCAAATACTTTGTACATTCTCTTTCTTAATTCTTTGGCAAGATGGATATGGACAAGGAAACTGAGGCTCAAAGCGATTAAAATAACTAGCCCAAGGTCACACAGCTTAACACACCTGTAAAAAGGCTCCTCTTCCTGAAGTTACAGATGCAGACTGTATCAAAAATAATGTCTTTTCTGAATTTAAAAGATGAATATTAACTCCATAAAAGGCATATATAAAATTTCTGAAATAAGGTGAGCAAAAAGCTGAAATGCTATGCTATATACACAGGAACTAATGAAATCATGAAAAATATGAAGTAATATAAACAAAAGTTATATATAAATATGAATCCAACATGTTTATAGTTAAAATTTTAAACTATATTATTTCAACACAAAATCAGCATGATTTTTATAGCTTTTAAACTTATAAAATATACCCCACTTTTTTTAGGTAACATTTAACAAAACTTCTCAGAACCCTCAAATAGAAGAACTGCACTTCTAAATGATTGGAACTAGAGGACTCACTCCACAGCACAGCAATCTGTGAATGATCTGAAGCAATTGTAACCTATGTTCAATGAGGCCCCCAGGCTTTCATTGGGATGACAGCTAGTAGCAGTCACTTAACTGAACATTTACTCTTCATTAAGTCATTTATATTTACATTGTTTTAATCTGATATATAGATCTAAATTTATCTCCCTTTTGCAGAAAAAAATTAAAGCTCAGAGATTAAGTTCACATGATGGAAGACAGCAGAAATGGTATAGCTGGAAAACCTTTATTTAAGAGTGATGTATTTGAATCCAGGTCTGTCACATTTCAGAGGCCAAACTGTGATACGCTGCTTCTTAACCAAACATACTTAGAACCAAAATTACTATCCTGGTACACCCGAGTTCATCTTTTTTCCTCCTCCTAACTTGGTAACACTGTTATAGAAAACACCTTTCTAGGGCTTGAACTTGTGTACGAATCATCTACTGTTTTCTTTATTGATTGTAAAATGAGAGTACCCCCTACTCAGACTGAAATCTCCTGAATCAATTATCAATTGCATGAAACATTAAAAAGTATGTTGACATTATGAGAAACTTTACAAACATAAAGAAGAAAGATACAGCCACAATTAAGACTATAAACTGGAAACATATAATTACTATAAAAGTGGCTACAAATTGAGAAGCATTTCCTTCAGGATACCTGAAGACCTTTCAAAGGATACAAAGACAATTGTATTTTAAAAGGAATCAATTTTCCAGATACACAACATTTTATAAACACACACACACACACCCTGCTTTGCCTGAACACATCACTTCTTCTTTGACAATTGCTCTTCTCTCATTTTGGAAAAGAAGGTCTTAACTCTCACCCAGCCTTAATAGCATTGAAGAAATATGGTTAAATGTATGACTCTGGAGCCAGAGAGGCTAGCTCTAGAGTTCCATCACTGAGTACCAGCTGTGTAACTATAGGCAAGTTACTTAACCTCTCTGTCTATAAAATGAAGAGAGTAACAGTACATTAACCTCATTGGTCATGAGGATTAGAAGAGTTTATATGCAAGCCACTTAAAACAATGTCTGGCACACAGTAAGCACTATATAAACATCAGCTATTATTATTGTTGTGTAAAAACCTCTGGAACACCTTAGAAACATAGTGTCCACAAAGCCTCGTTTTAACCAAGATATTATAGCAGGGCATCTTTTCTATCCCAGTGTTTTATGTATTATATTATAGTTAATGGCAATGCTGAGCATTAGAAATTGGGCATTTTGACCCTCTGGTGTGTTCTGAATTTAGATATAGAGTGAGGACAATTTTTGCTTAATGTCCTTCCTTCCTCTATCCCTCAAGTATTGTCAAAGAGTGCATTATTTCTGAAGCAGAATCTTGTGTAAGTAAAGCATAGAGAATATTTTAAAGGAATACTAAAGGTAGTGGCATTTTATTTCATTCAGATAACAATCTCATGGCAACTTTAACTATTAGAGACTTCTAAAGTTAGGAAGGTAGGAAGATACATCAACATACTTTCTTCGATTGAAAAATAGTGTTTTTCTAAGTAACAGAAAGTAAGGCTAATTTAAGCAAGATTCTTTTAATGAGATAAATCTGCAGCACTAAGCCAAGGTTTTGGCATAAATGTATTGAAAGCACATGATAAAAGCACTTTATCAAAAATGCATTGTATTAGTATTGAAATTAACAATATTTCAACTATCCTAACCTGCAGCATTACCATCTAGTGGGAACTTGTTGGAAAGAAAATTCTCAGGTCTATCTGAATCAAAAACTCAGGCAAAGAACCTAGAAATCAGCATATAAGCCCACTGGGTGATTCTGATGTACATTAAAGTTGAGAACCATTGTGCTAACACTACTTCAAAGTATTAGGTTAAACAAGTAAATGAGTAGCAAGTATAATTTACAGTGAGTGATATCTTGTCAGTATCTTTTTGATATATTTTCAATAAACAAAAATAAATGTTGCTAATGGCTGGGTAACAAATACTTCTCAGAATCAAGTATTAATTTTTTGATTTCAACAAAATAAGAGAACTAAAATTTTCAGAATATTCTAAATATCGTTTTAATAATTTTTTAATAATTCAGAAAGAAATTAAAAGAATTTTAAGTTCCATCTTCATCTATTTATTGACATGAACTAGGTTTTCAACTTAGATCTATAAAAAGGAAAAAAGATAAAATTAATGCTGACCTCCATTTCATTCTAGCAATAAAAAATATACATTCAGAGACACAATGAACTAATACTTTCCAAAGAACTAGAGAAAAAAGTGTTGTCCATCTCATTAAAACATGCACTTCCAATAATTTTACTTTTTATTTAATAATTATAAAAATAATGTATATACTGTTATTTGATGTGCTATATATTACTAAAACTTATAATGATAAAATAAAATTTTAAACACTTAAAGAGTTTCAAAAAGTAACAGGAAATTGAAAAAAATTAAAGTGTCTATATTTATAGCTAAAAAGTATTGATAAAGGTGATGGCTATGAGTTCAAGGTGAAAGAAGGATATCATAAAATTTCTGATATTAAGGGCTTGTGAATTTTTAAAACATGGATGATGGTAAGTATCAAGATTCCACTGGATACAAAGTGTTTAACTTTCACTTTAAAATATCAATTTAATATACATAAAAACATTATTTGTAACTATTTAAATTATGATGAAGAAATTTAGATGTCAACCTAAAAACAGGTGAAAGATTGCATAAGTTTTCATAGTGATGAGAGGAAGTGAACAAAAAGCTTGAAGATGACCGACCGTTCCTTAAGAAAACAGTATTAAATAAAACTATGGAGGAGGGAAGCCCAACTATAAATGGTAACTAATTAAATAATTAAAAAGCTGTCATTCATAATAAGTAATAAAGTGCTCACCAGATCAAAAATGAACTCATTAGAAACCTATTCCCACATCTATCAATGAATTACTACATATATGAGCAATCAACAAACTCTCAATATTTAATTTTGTTCATTTATCAAATGAACACCAAATCCTGGATTAGCACTGAGTTTATCTGTTAAGGTCACAGGTCAGTGATAAGGCAAAAAAATAGTAGCTTTTATCAAAAAATACCTGGAATTGTCTTCAAATGACCCATTATAGTTCAGCGTATCACTGATTAATTTATTTCTTTGTTGGATAGTTTCCTTCCACCCTCAATTAATTTAATCTTCAGTTTCTTTTTTGAGGATAAGAGCATACCCCTACCCCTCACTTAACTGGTGATATGAACTGTTTCATTTCTTTTTCAAGGTTGAGAAACCATTAACATGCTGACCATTGATTCCCAATATGCATTGGTTTTTAACATCCACTGCCTGTGGGTAAAAGCTCATTGAGTAGATTAGCAGTCAAAACTATTTTTATGTCTTTTTTTTCATGTCTTATATTATTATTTGTCCAGCTCTGTTAGTTGAATTCAAGTAAGTTAAATGCACATATGATACAACTCCGCCATATACGTTAGTAGGACATAAGGGAAATCAACAAAACATGATATATTACAATCTTTGTGTAAATAAGAGTATATAGTTTTGATTCTATAAATTGGAGAAGTAGAGAAAATGGGATCATGATTAAATGAAAAGAGAACAAGATAGCTGAAGAGATATGATGAGAAGGACTGAGTAATAAACACTGGCAACTGAAGAGGCCAGGGTATTTAGAAAGACTCAACAAGATCTGGTGATTAAATGGATGTGGTAGTTAAAGATTAAGGATGATAAGATTTTTGTTTTAAGGGTAGTGTGGGAGGTTGAGAAAGATTTGAATTTCTAGACTGAAAGTAAGAAGCAGGTAGAGAAGGAGGTCTAAGGCATAGGAATGAGAAAATAGGGAAGACTGATATTCAGAGCACTGATTGAGAAGAAGTTCATATCTCTTCCAGAGCCAAAGGTAAGCTGACCCAGGAATGAAGTTCAAATGACAATAAGTTTGTAAGTGAAAGATTAACAAGTTGAAGAAATTCATGCCACATAGCTTCCATTATTACCTGTGAAGTGACGGGTAAGATCAACTAAGAAAACAAGCATCCTCCATTAAAAAAAAAAAAAAAAAGGAAAGAAAAATGTCTGGGGAACAGTGAGAGGTAGAAGAACAGGTGAGGTAAAAGATGGAGTGTTTTTATTAGGACAAATAAAGTGGAGAAAGCACTTTACAAAAAGGCTGAGGGTTATAAAATATAAAAATAATGACTCAGCTAGGAGAAAGGAGTCTAAGGACCGATGAGAGTGCTGGTTATTAGACAGGTCTGAATTCTAATGAAAGATATTTGAGTTAACAGAACTGACTCAAGGGATGCTAAGAAGGGTGCAAAGTACAGGTATACACGCTTGTACATGTGTTTGTGTACGTATGCACATGTGATTGACCCTAGGCTCTGATTCTGTGGTATTTGGTCCAAGATTTAGAAGCATTAGGGGGTATTATACTTATGTATCCTGATGACTACCTGAGAAAATTATAATGTAACATATGATTAACCTACTCCTAGTATATCAATTTCCAATGACCAAAATCACGAATAAAAAGCCCATCTGGGGCACTTCTTATTGCTCTCACAGTTGTGAATAAACAAACTGAAAAAGAATATGTAAAAACACTAACCTGGGGCAGATGCTACATGGATCTGCGTTTGAACTTGCTCTACAGCTTGTGTCCTAATTTCAGATAAAACTTGATGACTAGAACTTGGATGTTCAACGAGTTTTACTGCAGCTAGTGCATCAGGGCCGAACATCTGAATATCCATAGAAACTAGACACACTAACATGTCTAAAATAAATTAAAAACCAATAGTTATCAATATTATAAGAGAAACACATTGCTTAAAAATACATGCTATACAGAATACTGCTTCTCAAATGCCATCTATGAATCACTATATATCAGAAGTATCTGTGGACCTTTAAAAAAGGTTTTTAGGCTCAATATCTGAAGACTGATTTAGTAGTTCTGGAGTGGGAGTTAGGTAGCTTTAGTTTTAAAAAGCTTCCCAAGTGACTCTGATCTATAGCTAGATTTAGAAATTATTAATATGGAAAGTGACATCTTAATTTTTCAATAATAACATTTTTTGATCCAAATCTTTATTAATTCTGGTTTTACTATTTATCCCGTGCCCCTGCCCCCTACCCCCCCCAAAAGAAATCATTTGAACCGCTAAGTAAAATGTTAACATATGCTTTAGTGTGTTTAAAACTGACAACCCACTATGGAAGTGAGTTCACTGATATTGACAGTGCCATTACCAGTAACTTCTAGGAACAGAAGGAAGCCTATTTTACTCAACGTTAGGTGCTTAAGAGTAGCAGGTGACCATATGAAACAGAAAGACCTGCTCTCCAGAGAGTCAGCTTTGTTGGTTTCAAATTTCATTTATAATAATAGAAATCAAGAGAAGAAATAGGAATTACTAACACTCGTATACATTCTGGTCTCTATATGACAGAAGTTTCTTGCTCATCTAAAATAGGCAGAAAGAAAAATACAAACGAATGTGTTTGAAAGAATAATAACTCCTAGAAATAAACAGTAAACCTCAAATATCAATTGTGATTTTATATAGCATATTAGATATTTTTTCCTCGATAAAGAAAATATTTAACTATTTCTTTGGCTTAGTCTTACCTATGCTCTTTTCTACTTTTGCTATTTTTGTGCAAGCTATATCTCCCATTTCTGTGAGCATATATAGCACCTCGAGTGTTGAGATTACGAGCAGCACATCAGGTAAAGTGAGATGACAAATGATCTCTCTGTATGAGTCCTGATCGACATATTCGCAAATCAAAACACCATTATCTTCTGCTTTGCAAAGATTTCCTAAAATCTCCATCCCTGAAAAGCAAACACACAAAAACATGTATTTGTTTTTTAACAGATGATAAAAAGTTGGTGCACATTAGACAGAAAACAAGTGAGGACTTACCCCTCATCTTTAAAAATCTATCCCTTGACATTAAGCATTTTGTAACAGTATGAAACATCAGATGAGTAGTTTTGAAATCAACAGGGTCCAATAAAAGCTGGGGGGGGGGAAAGACATTATTATTGAGGTAGGCTTCATCTAGTGCTGTATATTTCACATTTAATAAAAATGAACAAAATAATGCTACATAACTTCAAAAATTGTAATTACTGTGAGCATAGCCATCACTAAATTTGGAGCATCATTTCAAATATTTATTTTTTCCATAAAAGTATACGATACTTCTACAATACCACTTTAAGCAAAACTATATAAGCATTGAATATTCTATAAATGACAAATATAATAATAACACATCCTAAAATTTTAAAGTAAATTTTGTCACCAACTATAAAAACTGTTTCAAGTTACTGTCCCATGCTTACCTCAGCTGCAATATTTCCTAATGTGTCAAGGCCTAATTGCCTTAGAGAAATAAAATGACTATGTGCAGAAAGTAACAGGAAACGAAGACAGGTACGATTAGCTGCCAAGAGCTTAACATTGCCCTCTTCAAAAGAAAGATTTCGCAAAATCACTGCAATTTGAAGTACCCGTTGTCCTTCAATATCATTAATGCCCAGCTTTCGAGGTGGATGAAATAAAGGTTCCCAAATCCATTCTCCTGATGTACCTTCTACAACAGAAAATATATATTTTTATTATTATTGATATTTATTTATTATTGATATTTCAAAGTTACTTAAAACTTTTTTCGATTGACTTACCATGAGACTTACTTCTGTCAGAAATGAGGTCACGTACTTCATTATCATCAACGATGTCTTTCCAAAACTAGAATGAGAAATTATTATACTTAATCTTGACAATTTGAAACAACTATTCTATTCCTTTAAAAAGTTACACATACTAAAAAAGTATAACATTTCCACTTTTTAAAATTCAAGTAGACATCACTATATTCTATGTATTTAATTATTTGACATAAATATTTAATTTTCTATAGTTATAGTAGTTATATAACTACCATATTTTGAACCAGGAGTTTTAGTCTGGGGTCCACAGATCCCTAAAAGGTTTGTGAAAGAAATTAGGGCATATATGAACTTGAATGAAGGGAAAAATGACATCTTTATGTTCTTTAACCTCTAACTAAAATTTAGCATTTCCTTAGCATTTTCAACTCTAAATATAAACAACAAACGACAGTAATATATAGCAGTATCTGTGACATCGTCAAAAATATGAATCACAGATATTTTCAAGTTTACAGCTATAAAAATATCTAGAAATAGTGTTTATGCTGATCAGTACTTGAAAATCAAGATAGTTGTTAATTCTGTTAGTAAGCTGCATATAATCATAGTATTCCTGTTTACAGACACTCCTGTTTACAGACACTACTGAGTAAATTAATATATAGAAGAAAACCACACAGCAAGTAGTGAAATTATGAGTTCTCAAATTGGAAACCCAGATATTTAAGTTGTTTTCCAGTATTCAATATCTACGAACTGTTTTTTGAGAGGGAACGAGTCAAAATCCATTGTTTAATGTCCTTTTTTAGGCTAAGAAAAAAACAAATGCCTTTATACTGATATGTCTATACAAAATGAACTTAACTTCAATTCGTCTGTGCCATTTAACTGTATTAGCTTGTTACTTCTGTATTCATAAAGAAGCAAATAGGCTATTAGTTCATCTTTTATTTCTAAGCCTTCTGGTATGTATATTTCAAAATAACTATCTCATTTTTTGAAATTAAGGTTCTTTTGCATTTAAGTCACTAGTCTGAGAAAAGGTCCATCCCCCAAAGGACCCACTGCAAAAAAAACCTCATGATACAAATGTTGTGGTAACAACAACAAAAAGAATCAGGTATATGAAGAAAAAAGGGCTACAGAAAATTTCAATAATAAAGCTATCAGACATAAAATTTAAAATGATATAGATAATAAAAAAATAATTTTGGGCAAATAAATGAAACTATAAGAACTAAACAGAAATTCTAGGACGGAAAATAAGAACTCAGTGGATGGATTTAACAACTGATTAGATCCAACTCAAGAAAAAATTAGAGAGAGCAGAAAAAACATCAAGTTGGAACAACAGAGACAAAAGAATAAACCAGAAATAGCTTATACAAGACAAAGGGGATATAGAAAAAAGATCTAACATAAAAATAACTAGAAGTTCCTGAGGAAGGAGAGAAAGGGCAGAAACAATATTGAAGAGAGAGAACAGAGAAATTTCTAAAATAAGTAAAAGATGTCAACCTACAGATTTAAGAAGCACTCCAAACTCCAAGAAAGATAGATAGAAATGTGTAGGAACATCATAATAAAATTCCTGAAAAGCAAAGACAAAGAGAAAAATCTTAAATATAAAGAGGAAAATGGACAGATAACCTTGAAAAAGACAACTACTAAAATGACAGCAGACTTTGTGAAAGAAATAATGAAAGCCAGAAGACAATAGGATATTTTCAAAGTGATAGAAGAAAATATCTGCCAAACTAGAATCTTTATATAATGAAATTGCTCTTCAAGAATAAATGTGAAATAAAGACATTTTCTGACAAATTAAAACTGAGAAAACTCATCATCTACTGACCTGTACTAAAGAAAAGTGGATGTGATTTAAATAAATACTGAACAAATAAAATATAGTGCAAAAGTCTTATGGGATAAATATATATATACATAAAATTACAATCTAGGAAAAATGTTTGAAAGAAATTTTGCTCAGGCCACAGTGGAGTACTACAGCAGTTATCCTATCATACATTGATATGTATAAAACAATTGTTCTTAAAGATGGGACAACAAACAATGCAAAACTGTAATCACTGAAAGATAGGAAGAAATAAGGTGAGCTCAAGGACTCCCTAATATTTTTACATGGGACTCTGTCTAGACTATGGCACAGGGATAATAAACCCAAGAGATCATAGCTATTGCTAAGCTGAAGAGACTTATCAGAGCTCAGCAAAATCAACATAGCTAGAATTTTGGAGGAAATTTGCAAGAAAGGAGGGGCAATGAATAGAAAGCTCCATGAATCTGCAGAAGCATGTCTGACTTAATTGCTAAGTACTGAGCTATGTGTGTGTATGGTGAAATTCCAAAATACCAGGTCAAAAAATAGACAGAACAACTGATGAGGAGCTATAACTAAACAATTCCCCAAACAGAGAAACGCTATTTACCCAGCTGATTCATAGAAATCCAGAAAAGGCTATGCTTTAGGAATAGGGATAAACTAGTCTTAGAATAAAAGCTAATCTAGATAGATCCTAATGAAACTTAAAAACAACTTTCTAGAGGATTAAGATCATCCAACTATCCTTTAAAAGCATGCCACAAGAAAGTTCGTAATTCTCTAAGACACCCAAATCTAGAGATTAAATAATGTAACATTCCCAATATCCATTTCTAATTTAAATTTACTAGAAATACAAAGAAAGTATAACTAAGACAAAAATCAATTTCAAGAAAAACAGAAAAAAATAGACCCAGAAATAATAAAGACAATGGAATTAGCAGAGAAGAACTTTAAAACAACTAGTATTAAAATTGCTCAAAAATTTAAAGGAAAATATGTATATAATTAAGATAAATGAGGATAATATAAGAGAGAATCACATGGAATTTCTGGAACTGAAAAACATAACATCTGAAATAAAAAATTTGACTAGATGAGCTTAATGAAGAAGAGAAAATGAAAACTGAATGACATTAACTATCCACAATGAAGTACAAAGGAGAAAAAAGGATCTTAAAATAATAAACAGAGCTATAGTGGTCTGTGAAAAAAGTTCTAAAAATAATAAACAAAGCCACAGTAGCCTGTGGAACGGTATCACGATCTAACATATGTATAAACATAGTCCCAGAAAAACAGGGGAAGAAGAAAAAAAGTTGAAGAAATAATTGCCAAAACCTTTTCAAATATCCTGAAAAATACCAAACCAAGAAGCTAAATGAACCCTGAACAAGAAAAGCAAAAACCACAACAAGGTGCATTAAAAATAAATGAGAGTGTCTATAGCCATGCCACCCTGAACAAGTCGGATCCTGTCTGATCTTGGAAGCTAAGCAGAGTCGGGCCTGGTTAGTACCTGGATGGTAAACCACCTAGGAAGACCAGGTGCTATGGGCGTTAAAAATAAAAAATAAGGGATTGTAAGCTGACAAGGTCCTTGCAATCTGTGAGGTCAACCAAGGGTTGCCTTGCCTAAAAAAATAAAAAAATAAAAAATAAATAAAAGATAAAGAAAACACCTTAAAAGCAGTCTGAAATACTACGTCACACACAGAATAAAAATGAAACTGACTTCTTGTCAGTAAGATTGCAGATCAGATGGCAACGAAATGTTACCTTCAAATTGCTCATGTAACACCCTAAAACATACAATTTTATCTCCTTTTATTTTCAGGAAAATAAAAGCTGAGAAACAAAACAAAACCATATCAATAATTTCATAGAAGTATAAATGGTCTGAACACATTGATGAAAAGGAAGGAATTGCAGAAAAGGCCCACTGGGGAAGGGGTGAAGCAAGACCCAACTATAAGCCATCTATAAGAAACATTATATATAAAATCACGGATGAAAAGCATAAGGATGGGAGAAGTTATATCATGAAAACATTAATCATAAGAGAGCAGGTATAGATAAGTGATACAAGACAAGAGACCTCAGGACAAGGGATTATTACAGAGGTCAGGGGAATATTTCATAACAATAAATAAAAGCTAAATATTAAAATATAATAATCCTAAATGTATTTGCAACTAATAACAGGTTCAAAATACATGAAGCATGTACATGACATAATTGAAAGGGATATAAACATTCATAATTATAGTTGATAATTTCAACACTCATCAGGAAATAATAAATTATATAGAAAAGCAATGATACAAAAATCTTGAACAACACTGTCAACCACCTTGACTTAATTGATATCAATAAACACTACATATAACAATAGTAGGACACACATTCTTTTTAAGTGCACATAAAACATTCACCAAGAAAGACCACATACTGAGCCATCAAACAAGTCTTGATAAGTTTAAAAAGACAGAAATCATGAATAGTATGTTTTCTGACAACAATGGAATGTGATTAAAAATAAACAATAATTATTATAATAGTTAAGCGAATAATAAAAGCTAGTTTGAAAATGAACAATTAGAAATTGAACAGCACATTTCTATATCACCAATGAATCAAAAAAGAAATCACAAGGAAAGTAAGAAAATATCTCAAATTAAATAATAAAAATTCAACATAAAATTTGTAGGACAGAACTAAAGCAGTTTGTAGAGAGAATTTACAGCTTTATACATAGCTATTAGACAAGAAGTTTAAATCCAATGGTCTCAGATTTTATTTTAAGAAGCCTGAAGAAGAGCAAAGTAATGCATAAAAAGTATATAAATCACAAATGAGTAGATGAAGATGGAGTCATTCTAGTGTCTCTGAACTATTTGGGAAATATAAATTAGTAAAAGTATTAATTTACTAAACTAATAAAAATTAACATTATAACCTCTAGTGCAATCAATTGAGAGAACAAAAAAAAGTATATAATACCAAATTAAATGGATGGAAAATGGAATAATAAACAATACTAGTTAACAAAGTAGAAAGGGGAAAAAACCCTAAGTCAACAGGCAGGACACGGAGAAACCAACTCAAAACATAGTAAATGTAAATACAATTACATCAAAATTACATGCACTAATTTAAAAACAAAGTTTTTGATACTAATGAAGAAAGCCCAAATATATATTATCTACAAATAAGTCATCTAAAATATTAAGGATAAGAAAGGTTGAAAGTAAAATATGAATCATGTGAACACCCACCAAATGGAAGCTGATAAGAGATGGATATCGGACACAGAAAAACTAGACTTAAACAGAAAAAAAAGATACTTTATAATAATATGTTCAATTGACCAGAAAGACAGAACAACTATAGTGAAGTTCAGTTAGATAGTAATAAGAAAAAGAGACCCAGAAAAACTTCACAAATTTTTGGAAATTAAGAAAATTCCCTTTTAAATAATCCATGTATCAAAGAAGAAATCATAATGGAAATTACGGAGATATTTTAAACTGAGTTATAATGAAAACATGAAAATATCAAAATGGAAAGAATAAAGTTAAATGTGTCCTTACAGAGAACTTTATGAATTTAAATGTATGTATTAGATAAAATAAAAACAAAAATGAAGCACTAGCTCAAGAAGTTAGAAAAAATGCAGCAAATTAAACCCAAAGAATATAGCATATAGAAAGAAATGTAAAGAGCAGAAATTAATGAAAACATACAACAGAGGTGATCATCTAATCATCTTTAACTTGTCTTCCTGATTTCATGTCATTACTGATTATACTGACAACCACATACCCTTTTGTGAATGCATACGTAAATATGCAGATAAACATTTTGTGCATCTTACACTTTAATTACCAGTATTCTGGAGTTAAAATTATCTGCCTAACTACAACCAAGAGGCTTGGCTTTTAATGTGTGCGGTGAGGACAGGATATAGAACTTTGTGAAGTGGTGAATTTAAAATGCAACTTCAGGAGAAATCTGAAGATCTAATAACTTCAAAGAAAGGGAGACAAATGGGACTGACTGTCTCTACTTGAGCTCTGAGTTAAAAACAATCCCCTAAACATTTCACCACTTGCCTGCTCTGCAACTTTCAAAAATCTCCAATAAAGAAATAATACAAAGTCATTTTGACAAGTTTTTCCTTTCAGGTTCTGGCAAATGCAACACACAAGTGGAGAAATAAACTCCCCATCCAATCTGTAAAAAGATCTCACAGAAACAAATCTGCTGAAAATTTATAAACCAACATTATAAAACACAAAGGAATAGCCTACCATGAGTCAGAGTAAGTAGAATTAGAGCTTCAAAAGGCTTAGATATTAGAATTATCAGCTATGTATGTGTTTGTATCTGTATGCATAATTTATAATTTATTTATATATTATATGTATTTCTATTTATTATGTTATATAATTTAAATTATATTAGTAAAAAGATACTTCAAATTTTTATATTTTTAATATTAAAAGCTAAAAGAAAAAAATTATTAAAAGTGTAAATGGAGACAATCAAACAGGCGCACTTTGAAAAAATACAAAATGAACTTCCAGAAATGAAGTCACTAAAATAAAACTTAACAAATGAGTCGAGTGGCATATTAGACACAGCTAAAAAGTTATTAAGTCAACTGAAAATCAACCGTTAGGAAATTACTCAGACTGTGGCTCAGAATCTAGGTATTCTCAATTTATTGCTTTTGTTAGATATTTATCATTTCCAGAAATCAATGTGAAATAAAATAAGAACTTTATTTCTGATTATTAGCTATCCTAAAAGATTTTTTACTTAATTACAACTTTTAAATAGGTATCTTTATGTATTATGATAAAGATTAAAGTATAGGCAGTTTTAAGTATATTAAATGAGCAACCCATTCACTGATCCTTGGCCCTTGACTACATGTAATTAAAAGGTTCAATATTTTAATTATTCAAATTACCTTAACAAAATCTCTATCAGTCTTCTCCTTCCATTCTTCTCCAAATACAGTAGAAAAGGATCCTAAAGCTGAAATAGTATATTCAATAAAATGGAATTATTTCTTTCACTTAATTCCTTAATAACAGGTAGGTTTGGAAAAACAGTAATAATACATTTTAAGATATCTCATTTAATAAAAACTGTTTATAGTAAATGATAAAAATCCATAATAACCTCTTTTGAATTTTTGGAATTTAAAGAAAATTTGTTTCTCTACAAACTAAAAATATACAACTCATTTTTATAATATATATAAAGATAAGAAATGAAGAGTATAATCTTTACTCTGCATTAGTTTCATTGGTAGAGGAGAAAAATATTAAAAAGCCAAACTGATGCAATGGTTATTAAATTGTCAGACTGTTATAATTTTAAATCTTCCTTATGAATTTTAAAGTAATTGTGCAATTCACATTTCAGTAATATATGGCAAGGCATTAGTTGGAAGTAATTCGCATAAATGAAATTTTCTTTAAGAAACATTCTCAAGCCCACAGCTTATTAGTATTTCTTAATAATGTTGTTTTAAGAGGAAAGTCAAGCCATTCACTTTCAAAAGCTTCTTAATAACACCTTGCTCCCATCCCGTATAACAAAGGTTAAGACATACAGGTACATGTTATATCATTTTTTTCTCCTTTATGTTGTTAACTCATATTGTCAGGTATGGGACCAGAGAGTAACACAGTATATAATACAAACGTCTAAACTGTGACACAATATGTATCTCCTTTTAAAAGATTTATTGAATCCTTAGAGTCTTATTATGCCTTTAAATACAGACCTAATAGTTCCTCATCACTGAGTAAAATAAAGTCTGCAAAGTACTTAGGTTAGAATAAGAATTTTCTTTGGAAAAGTATTTAAAAAGTTAGGAATAGAAACCTTTTAACAAACTATTTATTAATAAATTTTAATACTGATACCAGGATCATGAGGAAATGATACAGATGTTAGAGTTTTTAATTAAAAATTAACTATAGTGACCTAAACTATCAAAAAATATAAAACATCATAAAATATCAAACTTATATATAAGTAGAGCTTAATCAGAAAAACAAAGCCCACACATCACTAAAGAGAGAAAATGTTTTGTTTGGTTGTCCCAAAAAAAACCTTATAATGAAAAAAACTTCACTGAGAAAAAATATTGAATAGAAATATAAAATAGAATTAAATTTTTTGTCTCATGAAATTTTTATTATACTTCCTCAAGCACACAAAATGTATATAAACATTCCACATTTTCAAAGTGCCATCTATATTCCTCTCAATTAAAATTCCATGCCTTAAAAAATAGATCAAAACCTCTCAAAACTCTCAAGTCAAATATATCCATATTCTCAAATGCAAAGAAATTATTTTCATAATGTAAAACCAATTTTTTTAGTATAAAGTCTTCATAAAGTCTCTATATACTCTGGAATTCTAAACTTCTGACTGGTGGAATGGTAGAAACATTTCTTAAAATAGCATTTTCTAAATTATTGTTTTAGATTGCTAGAGTGCATAATAATATAGTCTTTTAGATAAATAAAAGTGCCTAAAGAATGCAAGAAGATAAACTGAGTCTAAAGAATGTGATGCACCCAAACTGGTAACATTACGTCTATCATATATACACATGTAGTCTTTATTAAATGATTAATTGGTAAGACTTCAAAAAAATTATTCTGGTTTGAGAATACTTTTTTCTAAAAAGCTCATTTTAAGGTTTCTAAAAATGTGAAACAATTTTAAACTTCATTCTATATTAAATGCTGAAAGATATCTTTAAGAGATCAAAATAATATGAGGAATCAAAGAACATAAAATTGAGCTGGAAATCCATTAAATTGATATCTCCAAAGTTTTGATACAAACTGAGAAGTACTGATCTTTGTTCCTTCCCCTGTAACTAAGAATAGTCTCAGGCAGAGTAAGAAACTAATTTTCACTTTTGTTTAAACCAATTCCAACTGTCTTCATACAAAATAAGTACATGTCAAATTTTAAGGAATCTGACTTAGATGATCCCAAATTTGTTTGAAAGTACACTACTTGACGCAAATCAAATTTCAGAAAAATAAACTAATTTGCAATATGTTGCTATTTAAAGGTAAAAAGAAAAATTAAGAGCGTTAAAGATTTCAAAACATATTTGCTAAATCCCTATTAAACTGTTGTACTACAATCAGAGAACAGAGCAATTTGGTCTGAAGAACAACCTAGATTTAATGGGATAATTTCACAGAAAATAAAAAATTTCATTTATAAAAACCTATAATTAGCAAAACCTACAAGTAAAAGGAATATGAAATATTTGATAAATCTTATTTTAATTATGTAGGCCGCAAATTTCCAAATGCATTGATCTAAACTGTTTAAAAAAGTATAACCACACAATAAGAGAAATATACTGCAAAAAAACAATTTCTTCCTGATCCCATTTTCTTTTTTCAGAATTTTGTATTAAACAATCTTCTCCAATTAAGAAAGCCATTTATAACTCTAAGAAATCCCCAGGATTTTTATTTCAAAAGCTCTAGTGAGACTAAATTACTATTCAAGTATTTAAGGTTAAAAAAATCCTAACACTCATTATTTTAAATAACACTTCATATAACAAAAGCAATAAAGAATGTGATTATATTGACTAATAAAAAGTATTTCTCCTTAAATACCTTTAAAAAAAATCTATAACACCATTATAGAATGATCATACAATATGTTCAGCTTAAAACTTACTGTCATCAAACACTCCGGCATTAGCAAGCAATAAAGTGATGATCTTAGGGTCTTTTTCAAGTTGCATGACGTGTTTGCTTTCATTTGATAGAAGAGTACATACATTAATAGCAAAGTCCACTTCATTTGGGAGACCAGATAATAGTGAAAGCACCAATTTATTATAATCATTTGGCGAATTGAAGTCCATAGATAGCCCATAACTTTGACGAAGATAATCTAACAAAGATAAAAACAAAAACATCTTAAATTTATCAAGGAATAAATACTTTTAAGTTTACTATCTCCTGAATACAGGACGGAAACTTGTTTTTTTTTATAAAATATAAATTGAGTGGCATTTTAAAGAGTTCAGCTTTCTAAATTTAAGTTAAAATTAGGTTCTTCATAAAGTATTAAAATGTAAAAATATACATACCCTCTTGGATGTCACTGCCAAATTATTAGTGTCATCATTTTAATTGATCTAATCTATACTTTTGCATTTCAACAAACTTTTTCTGATTTTTATAGACTATAAAACTAGGAAGACTGGTTCCTTTGAAATCTTTAACAATATCACGTTTTTAGACACACTGCATACCTTCTTTACCTAATTATAGAATTATTACTTTAATTTGTTAAGAAACTGTGAAACTGTTTTCCAAAGCGGCTGTAATATCTTGTCTTTTCACCACCAATGTATAAAAGTTCCTTTTGCTTTGTGTCCTTGTCAGCACTTAATATTATCAGTTTCAAAAATTCTGATGTGAGTCACTTATCTAATATTTGTTATGTAAATATTTTCTCCCAGACAGTGGCTTGTCTTTCATTTTTTTAAGTGTCTTTGGAGAAGAAGTCTGAATTTTGAGAAGTTTAATTTATACATTTTTAACTTCATGGTAATAGTTAAGTCTTTAGATTCCATGAAACTTTCAAACAAATCTCTTCGATGGAAAATTTGGAAGCACATTCAATGTCTGTCAAGTCTTGTTTATGCGCTTTCTGTACAATCTTAGACTTGTTCTGTTTGCTACATAAGATACTCAATTCCGTATATCCTTATCTGAATAACTTTGCCAAAGACATCTCCAATTAAAATAAAATGAGTAAATACGTTAATTATGAAAAGTCCTTTAATTATATCAGGCTTGGTAAAGATGCCTAAGATAATGCAGGAAAAAAATGCTTCTAAGATTTGAAAAGCCTCCCTTCACTTCCCCAAGGAGATACAACTGAACAGCTACAATTTTATAATTGGAATGGGACTGGAAATTTATTTTCAACATTCTTGACTCAAAGTTTACACAAATGAATCATTGCTGACAAACTTAATTTAATTTGAGGCAATCACTTCTCTTTCTTTTCAGTTTAGAGGAAAAGAAGAATTGTTTCTGGAGAGCTGTTTACATTGTAGGACTTAATACAATACTTTCTTTCCAGTGATATTGGCAGTGATTTTAGTAGTGGAAATCTCTGTCAGAATATGGAACATTTAAGGGAAAAAATCTTTACTCAAATATAACTGATAAAACTAGAAAACAAAATATTCCTGTAAGAAATTTTTTCAAATTTAAGTACCAAAATGCAAATGACAGAGTTCTTGGCCTCCTTTTACCGAAATGATTGGATTGGATTAAATAATCACTAAAATCATTGCTAGCACCACCACAGTTCTATTAACTGCAATGAGTTATTTGTCAATTTTGCCTTTCACAATTTTTCTACTAACAATATTGCAAATAAACAATTTTTAATTTAAAAAAATAAAATTTTAATTCTAATTTATAAGTGTAAGAGAAGATAAACACAAAGTTCTTAATAATTTACCCTATAATACTGCAGAACTGACTGTATCCAAATCAATACCAAGGGAAAAAGAATAAAGAAACCAAAGGATTAGGTATTCATGGCAAAAAAAAAAAAAAAAGGAAAAACCATAGAAATAAATGACAAAAGCACCACACACTGATGCCAAAGTTTAATAATTCTACAGTTCAAAGCAAAGTCTGCTCAATATTTTTTGCTATTTAAAGTCACTGAGCAAAAGGAGCCAATATTCTTAAAACAAAATTTGGTCCCATACCAATGTCCAGTATTCCTATTCCATTTATTCTATTCTGACAATTACGAGTAGAATTGCACTTTACACCAAATTCCATGGAGAGAATCCCAATTGAAATTTATTATATTACTTTTCTTAATATCGACAATAAGTATATCTAGATAGACACATTTATGCACATACATTTATCGAAACCTTCAAAAATAGTGAGACTGCATGATAAAAGATGTAAACACAAATCCCTGAAAGGTTATAACTAAAAATTTCCTAATAGTTCTTAATCTACCACCCTGTAACTCTATTTTGGTATTTAACACAAACACAAACACACACACACACACACACACACACACACACATGCACGCACACGCAAATTGTCTCTATTTTCCATAATGACACTTGAAAAGAATCACTAGTGAAAGATTTGTTTTGTATACTGATCATGTTAATTTTTAGAACATTGTCATAAAGTTGCTATGGTTCCCTCTAGAAAAATAAAAAGCACCTTCAAATTCATACATACTGCCCTAAAAGACTACCTCTTTTCGTTTTTAATTAGATACTACAATCTGACATTCCCGAGCAATTCTTAGTTTCTTTTCATGAGTCTCCAATCCTGATTTTGTCAAACATGCAACATGTTATATAACTGCTCAGATTCTCCTTTAAAAAAGGACAGACATATGACTGCATATTAGCAAGCAGTTATAATACAGGGTTAACCAATTCTGTCACTCCTTTAACTTCATCAGACTTCTGAAATATCAGAAATATTTTATATTTGCTTTACTGAAGTAAACGTTTTAATTAGAGGAGGAAAAAAATAACCAGAGCTAGAAAAAATTTCATTTTAAACAAGCTCAAACACAGAAGTGGGTCAGTTTGGGTATTTGTAATAGCAGCCATCAACCTCTATTTAAGCTACAATAATGGACAGTTCTGTTACTGTAACATAGGAACCAAAGAGTTGTAAAGCTGAAAATGGTCTTAAAGGTTAGTACAATGTTGCTTTCAATGTAGAAATACCCTAACATCCTTAAATGAGATAATGGTCATTAGCCCTTTTTAGGAATAGGGAGTATATCATCTAACAAGTCATCCCATTTAATTTTCAGCTGAACTATTAGCAAGATCTTCTACATGATTTAAAATGTTCTTTAATTCAGGTTCCTGAGGTAATTACCTACTCATTAAAAACAAAGCTAGGTTTGGTTTGTACTCATCACCACCTGGCCTCAATTATACAAAATCATCCTATGAAGCCTCTTCTAATGGAGATCACAGATTCTGTTTCTTCAGTTATTACCGATTAGGGAAGAAATATGAAGTCAAATTCACCATGAAAGAAACTTTGAAAATAGGTAATAGAAAATAGAATAATTAGTGATATTGGGACAAATGAGAAAGCTTAAATATAAGAATTACCTATATGAGGTTGGGACTAGCCTCAATGAAGAATAATAAGTATCTAGATCATTGTGTATTTTACAAAGAAGATACCCTTGAAAAATACATTATCTCCTTTTTTTTTTTTAAGGCAAATGTTGATGATTGAAGAAAAGATGCTTATCTCTTCAGAGCTCTCTTCCTAGTCATCACAGATCCAAACCCCAGAGTCTCTTAACACTGGAATCTCCATCTACCCTGCCTTAAGAACCAATTTATTATGCTCTCAATCTGATTATTTCCAATTCGAGTCTTGCTCTTTTTAGCTGCAGATTGCATTACCAGAATGACTAAATGAAAAAAATCTTATTTTGGTACCATGACAGGAAAACAACTGAATAGTTAGAAACATTTCTGTGGAATTCTGGTGCTGGAAATTCCAATAATTGTAGGAAATCGAGTAAATGCTATCTAAGTATTCTTAGTTTTCCTGTTCCTAACAGAATTTTTCTCTCTTCATGTTAGTGATTATTCAGGTTAAACTGAGCATTAGCCAAAGAAAGAAGGAAAAAAATTTCCCTTGAAAGTATAGGTACTTGTAACTCTAGAAATTCCTATAACTAAAAATCTTATGCAGACTATGACAGAAAGGCCCTGATACAAATTAGTTGTTGATCTTTTAAAGTTGCATTACCACAAGGCTTTAAGTGTTCTCATGTGCAAACTAAAGGATTGGATGTCTATTTTCCTAAAGCAAAACTCTGGACCCCATGCCCTGTTAACTTTCAATATTTTTACCTGATACACTGTGTTGCTGGTAATTGTAGGAAGATGGAATTGCACCAATAGGAAGCTGTGGCTTTGGATTGCCTGGTGGTACCTCATCATCATCCTCCCCAAAATGATGAACTTTCTCGTACTTTTCTAGGTAACTGAAATAGAAAAACAACACAGCAGAGATTTAAAAATAAATTTACATCTTACTTTTTAAGCCCTACCACATATATGTTTTCCTTTCCTAGAGGCTCTAAATTTTTAAAAAACATTAAGATACTACAAACTCAATGCAATGATTCAAAAGTGTTTTTGTTTCCATAAAAAACCACACTACTACTCAAATGGAAATATGAAAGTATGGAATATCAAAGGACAACTGCCTGTAGATGAGTGGCAATATCTACTGATTTTAAAAAATTATGTATGGTCATTGCAAAAAACAAGTAAACATAGGAAGATTCGCTAACCCTTGACCTCCCCTGTCTCATTCACCAGAGATAAGCACAGGTTCATTTGCATACTTCTATATATTTTCTGTGTATAGTTTTACTTGACATATTTTAGAGATCTAAGGATGTTCAGTACGTATGGTACTAGTTCAGTCTTTAATAGCTGTATTTGATCTTATTGATACGTTGCAATTTAACTAGATCTCTAGTAATACATTTAGCTATCTTCAATTTTGTTTTTCTGCTATTACAAATCATGCAGCTATAAGCTTAATCTGTGCACTAGTTTGAATATTTTTTCCTGGAGAAACACTGGAAATAGTAAGCTCATTTTAAACACCAATACAGCCAAGTTCCCATCCAAAAGTCATGCGCCTAATATAGACTGTCCAATTTATGAGATAGTTCTTATATCCCCGCCCTCCCACTGTATTACCAATACTGAGTATGATCAATCTTCTTGATAATAATAAGAATTATATTTTCAAATTTACAATCTATCATCACCTATTAGTTTATAATACCATTCTCAAGTAAGATTTTAAAATGGGAAAATTGTCAAAGACAACACTGTAACTTGTTATTGTACTTCACAAGTAAGTTAAGCTGATTAATACAATGCCTTATATTTATCACAGAAAAGTTCTATATCCTTCTACCATTTTCTGATCCAGGTAGGCACTAAATCCATTAATAGCTATTTTTAAAGTCCTGCAGCTACCCACCCCTTTGCTTTTGTAGACAGCTGAGATGAAGAAGGGGTTTATCAATAAACATATAAGATGATCTCATAAGTACTACTTTGTTTTTAGTACCAAACCTTAATTTTCAAGGTGGGATGAATGGAAGCTATAATTTTATAAATATAAAAACTATGACATGGAAAATCTTTATCATTCTTCGTTTTCCCCTTTCAGCTTTACGAGGTATAATAATTCATATCTTTGAGCCTGGAAAGGAATTAAACTGTCCTTTTCCATTCCTTCCAAGTTCTCCATATAAGCTCAATTTGAGCAATGAACTCTTTCCTAGCTGGCAGCTTGATAGCTAATGAATCCAACACTTTTCTTTACCTTTGGAGATACAGTATACTAATGTAGGGACATATGCGCAGATATAAGCCTTGCATTGAGGAGGGTATGTACTGTACCCTTACCCTGGGGATGTTCCCCAGCAGACAGCATTTATAGTCCAAAAACAAAAAACAAAAGGATGATTAAAAAGAGCCTCTTTCCAGTATAGGCACGCAGTGGACTTAAATAGGTAAATAAATCAGGCCTGCTCTTTTTGAATTTCTAATGCAGGTTTCATAAAAAAGAAAAGTATATATACAGTTAGACACAAATAGCTGTTTAAAAATTAGGTGACATTTTCTGCAAATGAGGAATTATTTACATCACATGAAATCACTCAAGCAATAGTATAGATAGAAAGGTATTTTAGAGAGTATGATTTTTCAGAACTGATTAAACTCACTGTGCAGTGGTTAAACTAAAGATAATCTTTATTAAATAATTTTTACCTAAATATAACATTATGAAGATGTAGAATTTTAAAAACAAAATCTTATACTAATATTTTAAAGATGCTCTTTATAAATATGTTACTCATAATTGAGCATAGATTTAAAATTAGTGTTTAATTATGGCTAGGGAAGAAAACTACATTACTAGTAAAGAAAGACTATAAATATGATGTTTTCCCTCCCAGAACACCCCAAATGGAGAGTAATATGGAGTGACTGACAGTACATAAGTACTGTGCACTCATAATAAACAGTATATGTTATTATATAAAGTCCTTTATAATTCAAATTTTCTTATGATTTTAAAAATGTATGACTTTTGGTCCCTTGGCACATTCTAACCTTATTTCTCCAAAGAGATTCTTCACATTATTTTAATCCTTAGAAATTTATGGTTTGCGCAAATTGTAATGATTTTAAAATTTTTATTTCACTGACTTGAGGGACAGTAATTGTTCTCACAATCATGATTAACTATTTCTAACTGGGATTCAACATTTCTTAGTTCATACCCAGTTCTGATCCCTTGACCCTCTTAATAAATAAACACAAAGTCTTTGCTTGGTTCTTCAAAGAGTTATACTTCTAAAAACTGAAAAGGTATTAATAAACAGGAAAAAGCAGTTAAACTACAAAATTAAAATTTAAAGTCTAAACCTTCGGATTTAATTCTCACAACCCTGAGTTTACACACTAACAGATATACTGTGTTCACTCATTAATACAAATGCTAGATAGACTGCACATTTCTCTTCTCAAAGTCAATAACTTCTTGAATCATTAGGAACAGATTCAGATTGGGTGATTTATAGCTTCTTTTTCTTCAATTCTGCATTAATTTATGGTGGATTCTATGGCATACATCATAGACTTAGAGGATGGAGGCGAATATAAAAATTGACATATAATATACAAATTATTTTAAATGGCACTGTTCAATTAAAATGCTTAAGTGTGACCAAAACTATTGGGGGGTAAGCAGGAGAGTCCTTTCAAAATAGCACCAAATAATCTGGGTAGTTTCACTATGAATGTGGGAAAATTTAACCTCTTGTAGTATCTAACAGATCAAGTACACACACACAAAATAAGATAGATTATCAAAGACTTGAATATAATCACCAATAAGATTAATTTGTTTAGACATACAATGATTTTCTTTTCAAATATCCATGGAAATTATATAAAACTGATCATATATCAATTCACACAGAAAATCACAATAAATTTAGGATTAAATGTTATATAGGGCATATTCTCTAACTACAATGCAATTCAAAGACTTTTTTCTAAGAAATTAAACTCTTGAAAAATTAAAAATAACTTTTATGAAGTAAAATTCCAAACCCATATGCAAAAATAGAGAGACTTGTACACAGTATCCGTCAGCAGATATTAACTCAAGGTAAATCTTATTCACCTATACCATAATTAACTATCTTCATATTCCTCTCCCAAATTACTTTAAAGCAATTCCCAGATACCATATAACCCCACCTGTAAACATTTTGGTAGAACTCTCAATAATTAAAAACAACAACAACAATCACCAATCAAGAAAACACTTGCTTATTCTTGGAATGAGGGGAAAACAATCAAATGTATACGACTGGGAACACTTCTATATAAAGACTTCTTCATGTTTTAGGAAAAGATGGCAGTTTAAGGACCCATGTGTATTTCTTCACTCAAATACAACTGCGGTTAACTTTGAAGAATAAAAATAGAGGGATACTGCATCATTTTTAAGTTAAAAACTTTCAGAAATTCTAGTCCACTAAAAGTTAACTTCAAGGACCCACAAGACTAATTTGCACAACACTTTTTGAGAGAGGAACATGGTCTAGTGGAAGAGATCCTAGGCCAAAACACATAAAAAGGCAAGTTTGATTTGTATTTTCTTTAGCCAGGAAGGATCAATGGAATGTGAGTGTGTGTATCTGACAACGGGATCCAGGGAATGTTAATTATTAAGAAAAAACTTTTAGAAGGTTGGGTTGAACTTGGTGGTTATCTAAGGAAGCAAAGTCCTTTATAAACTTCACCTTATAGCTCTTTGTCAAAATAAACCCAAAGACCCAGCTGTGTGGGTACCTATGAAAAGCACCATCATAGAGGTACTATTTCAGGTAATGAGACCTCTATTGATGTGGTGTACAATTAATTTCAAGATGAAACACCAGGCACAAAATCAAGTATGCTGACTTGAAAACCATAAAAGTAATGAATTTTTTTTTTTTTTTTTGCCCAGAATTATCCCCAAAGGCAGGGGGCATTAAAGAGTAGATATGACAATGTAGAAGATAACTTTGGTAATATAGAGGAAAGCTTGATAAAGTTCTACATGGAAAGAAAAAGAACTAATGAAAACAACTGGACAAAATTAAGACATGTATGATAAACAGGAGCTCGAACACAGAAAGAAAACAAAATCTAATGGTCCTGAAGGAAAGACCAGAATAAATAGTCTTTGATACAATAATAATAAGTATTGACATGACAGAAAAAATTCTTTATCTAAAATGCTTAATGTGTAATCAAAAAGATCCTTGGGGCTGGGATGTCAGGGTGCATGGGTTACCAGGAAAAAATTAATAAAATGAGAAAAATACTCAGATACATCTTGATGAAAGATTTAAGCTTCAAAGATAAAGGAGATTCCTAGAAGTAGGCAGAACCACCCCCACTCCCCAAAAGTTACATGGAACAGTTGAACCAGGCTGGACTTTCTTCTAAATTAATTGCTAGACAATAATAAACAAATATCAGAGTTTTGAGGAGAAAAGTTATTTCACAAGAAATCTCTACCCATTCATGTTGCTCAACTAAGACAACCAAAATTCATTTTCAGATATGTAATGACTCTGAAAAAATAAAGCCACATAGCTCTCCAGAAAAAAACTTCAAAAATGTACATTAATCGACAGATGGATCAAAATTAAGGAATGGTTAAATAGCAATACAGATAACTGATGATGTACACAGAAATTATTTAAATTCAGACAGATATTAGTCTCAACCGTAACTAACTGTTATATTACAAAAAAGAATGCAAATGTTGGTAGTTACGAAAGAAAATAAAAATGTAAAACTATTAAAATAATTTGAAAATGATAATCCTGATATGAAGTCCAAAATCGTTTCCATAAAAATAAAAAGAGAAGGCAGTAGAAGAATTAAAACTGTACACTTATTTATACAGGAAGCGTGAATAAAATGGGTTTATTCTTATAGTTAAGGAAAGCATATTCTTGGCAATATTTCTAATTTTTTTTCAAATGTTTAACAACAAAATTAAAATCAGGATCATTACTTTCCAAATCACTATAGAGAAATAAAAATGTTAATTATATAATATGCAGAGAATAGGAGAAAAGCAAGAATACCCTTTGATGTAGTAATTATGCTCTTAGGCATATACTCTAGATGAAACTGGAAACAGCCCAAATATTCATAAATGATACCATGCATTAAAACACTGTGGCATATTCATGCAATGAAATACTATATGGCAATGAAAACTAATATACTAACATGGATCAATACAAATGGCATCAATAACAAAATGTTAAGTAAAAAAATTATTTCAGGAGAACACATTATGATTCCATTTATATGAATGTTATAAACAAGGAACAAAATTTAAATATTTTTTTAGCCATAAACAAGGTATGTGGTTAACCCACAAAGAAAAGCCAGATAATAATTATCTCTTAGAAAATAAGCTCTAAATTATCCCTCAGAATAGAAATGCAACAACAACCAAAAAAAGGTGCTTCTATGATACTGAGTTTCGGTATAAACAAGTGTGCATTAAGCTTTTGTTGTATGCATATTTCATAATGTAAAAAAATCAAAACATCAGGAAAAAAGTGGGAGTTATTTCAAACTTTCAAAAAACAGATAATTCCACTTCTATACAAAATATTTTCAATTACAAGAAAAGATTAGAAGTTCTCTGAAAACTAATCTAGCAAAACTCTGACAAACTTCACAAAAATTGCAGTTAAATAAGACTACAAATATAAATGTTAAAAAAGTCAATCTATTAATATACTACACACATTTAAGACTTAAGATTTCATTGCAGAAATCCAATGACAGTTCAATATTGAAAATTTTGTAACATTAAATTCACCTGTAGAGTGAAGGGAGAATATAAGGATTTCAAAGTTTATTTAATAAAATGAAACATCCATGCTTCATTGAAAAAAATTAATAAAAAATTCCAAAATATTTCTACTTTTGGATCTCTCACATGGGCCCTCTGGTATGCCAGAAAGAACAAAGAATTCCCAAGGTACCTCTTTTACCAGTACAGGCTTTCTCAGAACATTACACCTCAACTTTTGCTTCTATAAAGAGGACCCTTCAAACTGGGGCATATATGCAAGATACTCTAACAGGGAGAAACATTTAATTTATGGACTGACACTGCCTCCTTCCTCCCTTGCTTCATATAACCAGGCGGTCAATATGTGAGACAATGTGGGGAGGCAAACAGTGGAACCCTCATACATTCATTAGCCTTCGACCAATGGAACTTTAATTATTCATTAGATTCTATGTACTAATCCCAATGTATGTCTAAGTTAAGTGGATTTTAGATATTCTCTAATTTAAACTAAATTATGTCACACACACACAAAAAAGAAAATTAGATTCCTTCAAAGAAACCAGAGTTTGAATAAAGCAAGCAAAAATAAAGAAAATGGCAGATTTTACAGTTCTCACATGAGCTCATTACCAACAATACTATGTAGTAAAAAAATGGCAATGTAATCAGAAATGTAGATAGGCCAAAAGATTTATAAATTATCAAAACAAACACCTACCTCAATCGTGGATTTACAAGCTACAATGTTGATGATGAACCTTGTCCTAGGCTAATGTTATACTTTTAGGAAGATCTGTAAGATGTTCTAAGGATTCAGAATTTGAAGACAAACCTCTATATTTTTTCTCAGCAATATTTTTCATCATTGAAACTTAATAAAAACTTTATAAAGTTTAAAGATACAGATTATTTCAAGTAAGTGTACTCATAAATATTTACAAGAGTCTTTCAAAGGCCAACTTTCGTATCACTGGGGAAACACTTCTTCATTTTCTCATGGTAAAAATGGCTAAGTTAATACATGGAAAATATGGCAACAAAATAAAATACTGTTGGCAAATGATAAGAAAGCACTACTGAGAAGTTGGAAAAAACAAGGATTCAAGGAATTTATACTGTTTATGTTTTCTATATAGCTGAGCTCAAGGACAGATGTTTCTAAGACATCTGAGCTTATAGCATTTATTAGATTCTCTTTTAAAAATGAAATTCATGAAGAATGACTTTTTGGTGCATCATTGAAAGAAAGCTGTACCAAAGATATATTCTCACAAGCAAATGACTTTTTTAGAAAAAAAAATAATTCAGAAAAACATTTTAATTCTGGTTAAAGCCATGGTGAAGAAACAGAGCTGCTTTGGGAAGGGGAAGATGTGAGGGAGAGGTAACAGAGGAAGGTTAAAGAGAAAGGAGGTAGAAAACAGATAAAGGAAAAGTAGTAATGGGGAGGGCAGGGTAGATTATAAGGTAAGATTAGACATGTGACAATCATTTATTATATCATTTACAGGCAGGGCAATGAAGCAAACTTTAAGTCAGAAGTGCCAAAAATGCTACAAGATGATTTCACTGTGGTCAACTTTATAAAAACAAGGTCTTTGAAATACAGTAAAATCTTTAAATATATTTCATAATGAGATGTGAAAAGACTAAAAAATATTTTGTACTACAAAATATTTTACCTTAGTGAAGAGTACCTAAAAGTGCTGCCAATCTTGAGAAGTTACATTCTTTACTTTTCAAAAGGACCAAATCTGCTGACTTTTCTGATAACATTAGGTGATAAGCAGTATCTTCTCTAAGGATTCAGAAAACAAAACAAAATACACACCTCATCTACCCTTCTATTGTGTGATTTTGTTGCTGAAAATATTGTGTCATATATTCAAATTCTCATACATGCTAAAGTAAAAAAAGAATGTCTCCAACTATTTAAAAATCTTCCCCAAATTCTGTGGACTTTGAACCCTTTAAAAACTTTTATACTGATATAATTTCATACTTAACATCGTAATAGTACAAAAAACTCCTATGTCCTCAATCCAGATACATAAATTGCTTCTGTGTTGCTCATTTGCTTTATCATATTCTCATTTTCTCAATCTCTCACTTTCTCTCTCTACACACGCAAACACAGTTTTCCTGAACCATTTAATATTATTTCTCCTTGCTTTTCATAAGCTCGACATTTTGCAAGAGTATAGGGTAGTTATTTTGTAGAGTCCCTCAATTTAGGTTTGCCTGATGTTTCATTATAATTAAATTACGTATAGAAAATGCACTTTTTCAGGAATATCACGGAAGTAAATGCGTATCCATGTCAATTTGTCCTGTTAATGGTGCTGTTAACTGATTATTTTGTTAAGTTTCGGATTACTAGATTAAATTACTATGAAGTTACTCTTTTCCTTTTGGAAATTAATAAGTAAATTATGTGAGAATATTTTAAGGCTATGTAAATATCCTGTTCCTTATCAAACTTTCACCCACTAGTTTTAGCATCCATTGATGATTCTTGACTGAATCAATTACTACTGTAATGGTGATTTTTCTTAATTCCATTATTCTGTCTACATTTATTAGTTGGTTTTCAGTATGCTATAAGTGATTTCTTTCCATCCTCTCTCATTTGTTTATTTATACATCATAGACTCAAAGATTATTCTATGAATATTATATTCCTGTTATTATTTATTCTAATCTCCAAATTGTTCTAGATTTAGCCAGTAGGAGGCCTTTCAAACCAGTTTCCATATGCTTTGACACGTCTCTATAAATTTTTGAGTTCCTTGTTATATATACCACACAAGATAAAACAGGCTCATCTTATATTTTCCCTGTTCCTGCCCTAGCATCACCCTTTTGTCCAAGGAACACTGCTTCTTTATAATGAGGAATGGTACTTAGAAACCAATATCTACACCTTAGGTGTGCTCACTGCTTATAGAGGAAATCTAGGCCCTTTCAATATACATAAGAAATATAAACACATGCATGCATGTGTATAAATCTATTTCTATACCTCTATAAAAGTATGAGATCATATGTATTAATACCTTTACAGCTAATTCAGCACTGAAGTTCTCCCTTTTCATATTTTTAACTCTTTTCTCTGATAAGAAATCTGGCTCATGTTTTTCTCAGTGAAATTACACATCATTTTCAATCCTTATAGTAAACCTTCTAGAATTCAATATAATTTATATAGTTCTGTTTGTCTTTAGATCAACAATATATCATTTGAAACACGGGTTCATTTGTTTCTGTTTGTATTCCATTTTAGGTTTATTCTTCCACATTCTCGTTGATTTTATCTTTTAAATTTTGCTATTATTTACTTATTTTAATTAACTACCTATGAGTCTATTTTCAGTATGAAAACTAAATTGTGGATTACAGCTAAGGCAGTGATTAGAGATAATTCATGTGACACATTTTCTTTGTCCTTTAAATATGTTTGATACTCACCATGGACCCTCCTGCAGATGTTTTACCAGTCAATTCTTAGTTGGATAAAAATCATGTTCCAGTAACTTCCTCAAGAAGATTCAAGTGTATATAGTATTCTCTGAGTTTTGCATATTTAAAATGTTTTTCTACTCTTGCTACTGGAAAACCAGCTTTATATAAAATTTTTGACTTGCTTTTTTCCCCTCTGCAGTTTCATGAAAATAATGTTCCATTGTTACTTTGCTTTGTATGTTACTATTTAGAAGTCTCTGACAATTTAATTCTCTTGTCCTGTAGGTTATTTGGTCTTTTTTTTTTTTCCTGGAGGCTTTCAGAACTTTTATAAGAATATGACTCAAAACTGACTGCTTATGATCAATATCCCCAGATATCCTAGTCTTTTCAACACGTAAATACAGGTATTCTTTTATTACTGAAAAAAAATTAATTATAGTTTTAAATACTATTTCTCACTGTTTTTATAACTGAACTATACATACACATTGAATCTCAACCACTTCCTCTTTTACCTGTTTTACTTTAATTCATTTTTATTTTTCTTGATTATTTTTCTGCCTTTCTTCAATGTCCTTTATTAAATTTTCAGTTGAGCCCATTCTCCCCTTGAGCATCTTGAAATTTAGAATTTCTAAGATAATTTTTGTCACTGACTTCCATCTATCCTGGGGTCAGTTAACTCTCTCCTCATTTCTTCCTAGGTTTCTTGGTAATTTAGGGTTTTTTTTTTTCCAGGGATAATTTATTTCTTTTGTTTTTAAATTATAATTCTAGTTGGTTTTTCCTATTCCAAATGCTTGTTAGAGGTTATTTCTTTCAGTTTGGAGAGCTATGTTACAGTTTTCTTCTGCTGTATGGTTGTTTTCTTTTGGGGAGAGGGTTTCATCTGTTGAGATATTTTGATTCCCATGTTATGTTTTCTTATGGTGGCTTTCCATAAATTTAGGAGCCTTTCATCTATTTTGACTTAGACTTTGGGGTAGTTCACAAGATTCTCGTTTTGATAGCATCATCTTTTGTTAGTGTAGCAAAGTATGATTTCTTTAATGAATGACCTTTTTATTGGTGGTGGCGATAGCAAGGATAGTTATGTGTCCTATAATTTGGGGGAGAGGTTTCTATTTTACTTTGCAAGACCTTAAATTTCCCCTTTTGCTTCTCCTTCCTTCACCACCCAATCTCCAAAGGGTGCCTTCCATTCTCTTCAACTTTCTTCTCCCTCAGAAAAAAAAAAAAATACCTTTCAAAGACTGCTATCTCAAATCACATGCATTTTTAAGCCCAAGACCTGTAGTCAGTGCTCTGATCTATCAGAACTCCTTTGTACTTATGGTATGGTTTCTCTTTCTGATGGTGATTTTAGAGCAAACCTAGTTTTCCAGAACTTCCCTTGTTCTCTATAAATGCTTGTATCAGGAGAGAAATATTCTGCTGGGGTTTGGTGATCACTTTTCCACTTACAGAAAACTTCATTTATAGTATTGTCCTCTAGTTATGCTGAGGGTATAGATTTTGTAGTTTCATTTGTTCTTCTCACTGCTCTTTACTGATTTTGGAGGCTATATGGAGAGAGACCTGGATTTATCCTTACCTATCATTATCTTTACCTGCCCAGAAATTGACCTTTTTATAAAAAATATAAAAATTCAACAGTGTCCCAAAACTTACAAGAAAAACTGATCTCAGGCAAGATGAAAAAAAAAATGCTAAATCAATTTCAACATAAAAACACTGCATAACTGACAGAAGGAATTTTTAAAAAGGAGGATTATAATTTAGGTGTACAATGATGCAATTGTTACATTTTCATCCTTTTATTATCCTTCCACAATGGAAAAGCAAGTATCAAAACAAACTGAATACAGAAATAGACTTCTGAATCAATGTATGACAAACTATTAAACTGATATATTTTTTTAATTGAAGCTTACTGTTCTCATAAAGTAGCTTTTGGTTATTCATTCAACAAAAATTTATTAAGCATTCACTATTTGCCAGACACTGTTCTAATTATTGGAATATTGAGTAAACAAAGCAGACAAAAATCTCCACCCAAATGGGGCTAACATTCTCATGGGAGGAGACAAACAATGAAATTAATAATATATTTTTTAAAAAGATCACAAAAGCTTTTTATATAGTTAATAAAATTTAAAATGATTTATTTCACTTTATCATATCACAAATTTCCTTTTGTGTAATTCTATCTAACTTACACCTACATTCAATAGTAGGGAGTATGCTCCCAATTTTCCATTTTTAGGAGCATAATTATATAGTCTGAGGAACACAAATGTCTAGAGGACATCACCAAGAGATCCCGGACTTAGAGTTAGATGAAATAGCTTATGAAATAGTGGGCTTTCTCATCTTGGAGAGTAGATAATCAAAATGTTTATAGGTGTAGGAAGAATCATTTCAATTGATTAGGTTTTTACTGTTTGCTTCAAGTATATGTGTGAGAAGAGTTGTATAAAGATATTAAACAGTCAAAAATGGGAACTGTATTAAATGTTTGTTGGCTGATATACAGTATTCAACAACCTTACTTATTTGAGGAATTCCCCCAAATGATGAGCAGCCAGTCTGGCCTCACTAAAGATGCTAAAAGAATGTAAAAGTCTCTCCACTTCATGGTAGCTACATCATGGACATAAAAATAAGTCTGGTCCAAATGGAACTTTGTGTGAAAATGAATTTTTAGAGAATAACAAAAATAGCTCATTTATAGAAGTAGGAATACAAGCTGAGAGAACTGGTTTTCAAGACTTCCTGTAAATTCCCTTTTTTTTTTTTTCTCAGAAATTAGCCAAGGCTGAGTATGTTGTTTGCAAATAGTTACAGTTTATATAACCCAGTAATCCACTTCCGGAAATTTATTCTGTATTGCATGTTGGCAAAGAACAGAATAAGGATGTGTGCATAACAGTAGTTGTAACAACAAAAGACAGGAAAAACCTATAAGGTGAAACAATGGGAAACTATTGTTTTTAGATTCTTAAATATGGTTATAACTGTAAAAAATGAGTTAGAGCTGTATATACTAACATGTAACAAAAAAGAACAGAGAACAATGGTGTACATGGTATATTTCTACCTATGTAATAAAGGGATATGCTTGCATATGAACAAAGTATTTCAGGAATAAAATTTAAAAAAATTAACAGTGATGACCTTCATAGCGGAGACTTTCTTCCCTTTATGTTATTTGAATTTTCTTTTCTTTTTAAACAGTGCTTTTGATTACGTCTTCAATAAAAAAGGCTAATTATAAATAATAAATCTATTTATTTATTGTAAATATAAAAAATAAATGGTACAAGACTTAAAATGTAAGGAAGAGATGAATTAATGAAATAGTACAGAGAAAGGCAGTATCTAATATAAAAAGGCAGCATTTCAAATAAGTGTGGGAAACAAGCAGCATACTCAATAATTAATTCTGAGGTAACCAATTCATTATCATAAAACAAAAAATTAAATTTTTACTACATATTATACAGATTAAATTAATTTTCAGGTGAGTTAAGATTTAAGTGTAAATTAAAAAATACAAAAAAGTAAAGAAGAAAATACATATCAGTGTATTTTTAATATTAGAGTTGGGAGGCCCTTATCAGCATAAGAGGAAGCAGCCACAAAGGAAGAATAAAATATTTACCTTATGAACATTTAAAAACTTGTTTAAGGCAAAAAGTAACAATGCTAAATGCTAAACATGATAAACTATAACCTGGAAAAATATTTCATATATATATATGTATGTTTAGATCTTAAACTATTTCAAGTCATTATGAAAAGAACCATTATCATAATTTTTTAAATGAGCAAATAATATAATTAAAATAATAAAGGAATATACTGGTATATCCTTTCTGGAGGGGAATCTGATGATACGCGTTAAAAGCATTAAAAATGAGTATCATTTGATCTCAGAAATCTTTTCTCTAGCAAATTACCCTAAGTAAATAAACACATTATTCAAAGATGTAGTCAAAGATACAGGCAAAGATTTACCAAAAAAGGAAAGAAAAATTCAAGCCATTCACCACCATTTATATGGATGAAAAACAACTAACTATTCAATAGAATGGTAAACTAAGTTTTGTGCAAGAAAATTCTATGTACTCCTTAAAAATGGTATAAAAGAATATTTAATAACAAGATATTTGAGATACTCTAATGAAAATTTTTGAAAATGCAATGGAGCATAAGGTTCTATTTATTTAAAATATACATTTCATAGTAAATATATGCAAAGAAAATACTAATGCTATACAAAATGTTGACAGTAATTAGTGTTAGTATGTGATCCAAAAAGTTTTATATTTATGATTACCAAACTTTCTATGGTAAATATATTTTGTTTTCATTTTATCAAAAAACTAGAGTATAGGTAGATAAGTTATTCCTTCTGAGTCTGGAGTGAGAAGGAAACAAGATACAGATCATTTTGAAATGGTAGAAATAGTGTAAAAAAAAATCATATATGACAGTTTCTATTTTCTGAGTATATTAGAAACATACCTAAAAAGAGTACAGAAGGCAGGAGTGGGAACTGGGAAGGTTACACAAAGTAACAAATCTTTAAAACACTTTTTTTTTTTTTTTTAAAGAAAAGAACAATGTGGTCATTTCTTGAGGTGGTACCCAGGTAGCAGTGTTATCTGAAGAAAGAGATTATTAGTTTAAATTGGAACGAAGAAGACTGGGGAAGCTAGGGAGTGGACAGGAGGGATAAAAAGCATATAAAGGGAAGAAAGGAGAGGAAAGAGGAGATGGACAAAAAAGAAGGAAAAAATGTAGAGAGAGGAGGAAATAAATTGGCAAGTACGAAAGAGCAAGGGGAGTAATGTGTAGAAAGGAAGAAAAGCAAGACCGAGGAAGAATAAAACAAAACAGAGAACTCTAAGAAAAAGTTGAGGATATAAGCTTATCACAAATAAAATGGGTTACCTAGACTTTATGAGAAGAGTTGGCTGCGGTGGTTGTAGAGTGAATAGAAATAAATTATCCTACACAGGGTGAACGTTCTAGTTGGAACTCTGATATTGGCACACAGAGGGTCCACAAGATGTTACATTAATATCCCTATGCTAAAATGTATCCTTCATATATGTGTGGATTTATTTCTGAATAATTGTAAAAGAGAATATTTACTTATATTTCTTAAATAATCTAACAACTCTTCCAGGTTTTAAAACCTAGTAAAATATAAAATTTCCGAGAAAAAAGGACAGGGGTGGAATATTACAAGAAAGTAAGTTTCGAGCTGAAATGGGGAAGAGAATGGCACTGGTGATGAAAAGTCCTCTGGAAAGTTGAGAGAAGAGGGATATTATCGTGCTAAATTATTCACGACAAAAATAATAGCTAAGTAGGCAGATTATGAAATTCCTTTTCAGAAACAGTTCTATCACATAATATATAAATTAATTTCATTACTGAATAGCTACACTTTGTTTCCTGACCTCAGAGGGTAAAACTGAAAGCTCTGCTCAAAAGAAGAAAAATCTTTACCCTCAGGGGAGCTCTCTTGCTTAACCAATTAAAGTACACAGGACAAATGCCCTCTATCTTTAGAATAACACCATCAGATCTAAGAGCGCACTTGGAGCTCTCCCTGGTGCTGCAATTGGCCCTGGCTGTCTGAGACCTAACTTAAAGACTAGTTTTTCTAATCACTGAATCCAAGTTTACTATTTGTACACTGACCTATCTGCCTGAATTCTCATTAGTCTTATTGCAGCAACCTACACACTCACTGTGCTTCTTTAAGTATATTCTCTTAAACTTTATTAGGAAATGCATAAATGTAGAGATAGAGCGCAGGGTTCAAGGTCATTTGTGTAAGTTGTTTTCTTTATATTTCCCAATAACTTAAAAAAGTAATTAATAACCAAAAAATAAAAACATAATAATACTAATGAGTCCAAATAAAAGTATACCTGTGTGTGCGTGCACGCGCACGCGCGCACACACACACACTCACAAAGAAGCACTAGATTCATTAATCATAGGCTATGTGGTTAGTTAAATATCTCTAGGAATCTTCTTTGAAAAAAAAATTCACCTTTGAGCTTACTTTATTTTATTGCCCTATCTACTCTTAAAAAATCTGTAAATCTTTAGTTGTATTCCCCCCTTTCTGACATATAATTAATTGACAGCAATCATTTCACTACCTATATAATATACATTTTATTACATTTACTTCTTTAAAACACACACACAAACCAACTCATCATATTAGGAATCCTTCCAGAATCTAAGCACCTATCATGAAGTAAGGATAACCAGAATTCCCAAAATCGCAATGTAGAAATCACCAAGAGTAACTGTTTTGAATTTAAAAAATAGCTACTATTTACTTTTTGAGGGGAAAAAATAGTTTGTAGTTTTTTGTTGCACTTATTCAGAATGTGCAACAAAAGTAAAATCCCAAAAGCATGAAGATACTGCAATGTAAAACTTCATCTGAATGACTTGGGCATTCCAACAGACTTTGCGATTTTAACAAAGTTGACAATGGAAATCTTATTAAAAAACTAATGAAATTATTAAGTTGACAATGGAAACAAATATGAAAATAGGTTTAGGAAAGACTGCCTGATCTAAGTATAATAGAAGTATAGAATTCTCTTCGAATTTATTGTTTTGTTTCAAATGGCCTATTAGCTGATTTAATTTTCCCTTGAATTGCTTAGTCCTCTGAAAAAGAGACGATTTCTCTCATGAAGAGCTTAACCTGAAAAGCTCAATCAGGTAGTCAAATGCCGGGAATCTATTTATCTAAAAACGCTTAAAATGAATACTTCTTATATTACCTGGTGATCTAAAAATTATACATTAGCAAAGTTTTAGATATTTTTGTCACAAAAAATATAAACATAATAATTAAAAAGTTATGGAACCATAAAAAGGAAAAAGGCAGAAGCAATTTTCTTGATTCCATCTCTTTTGCCATGTCTGTCTTATTCATTGCTTCAAAGCAAGTATGGTGGTTGGCACAGAGAAAGGCATAATGTAAATTCAGCTAAATTCATCCAGTTTGTAATTTCTCTAGACTATATTATTTCCTTCAAAGTTTATATTCTACTGATACTCTGTGGGAGGAAAGTAACATTCTGAACACACAGTAGGTATACGATAACTGCTTACCGAGTATACAAATCATGTTTTAAGTTAATTTTCTAGGTTTAAAAATCTCCATTTCTCTAGTTTTTCTTCATATGGTCTATTTTCCAAATGTTGATCCCTTTTGGATCCATTTGAAACTCCTCATATAGCATGTTAATTCTTCCCAAATTAGACTATGTACAGCCCTGGGGGAATCTAAATTTAACTTTCCACAAACAAAAGATAAATATATTAAGAAATTCTGATATTTTTGTTCTCCATTAAATGTAAATATAACACAGAAATCCACAGATACTTCTATAAGCAGAATACTATCAGACAATGTATACCACTGCCTAACATTATGCCTAAGTATTCTTACATTTCTACAATTAGAAACAAAGTATTGAATTTCTTTTGCTTAATACTTTTTTTGAGGCTGATCAGGTAGATAATCCAGTTCAGTTCTATTTTAATTAAAACAGTGACTGCATAATGTTATTATGATAGTTTATACTTCCTAATATATTTTGAGCTTTAGTTGTTTCATACTCTTGATATCCTTATTTTAAGGTTTTAAAATCAAGATAAAAATGATAAAATTACATAGAATATCAGTTATAAAAACATAGTAACAATGTTCTTCTACAACTTAGTAATAGGCATAATTCTTTTTTTCTTCCTTAAGCTCACCCAGCAGGGTGGCTAATATAGGTGACCAGCAATAAAATAAAATATACAAATATGGCATACAAAAATATCAATATTTTCATTTACAAATGAAAACTTTACGAAGGTTCCCCCAAAATAGTTATCAGCAAAATATAAACTGTCTTTCAATATTAAATCTAAAGATTCTGTTCATAAACCACTAAAATTCTAAACTATAAAACAATTTTATAAATATATTTAAGTTGCTTCATTATAGAGGCGCCTTTAGATTAAGTAGTAAAATTGTACATCTACATTACCAGATATATAAAGATACACACACACTTGTGCACCTGCATGCATTAGGGCAGAATTTCACATGGGACAAAATCAGTTCTTTTTACTTTCAATCTTTATATCCAAAACAAAATCCCAGGCTGATGCTAGTATTTCTTTGGCATCTCTCTAACTCTAATCTCTCTTTTAAACAAAGAATGGACTCACTGTTGCCTTTTCACTTTACTGATTTATAAAGTTCTTTTTCTGGTAGATGTTACTATGTATTTACTGTGACAATGCATTATTTACATTTTAAATATAATTACTTAAGTAAAAAGGGATACAACAAAGAAAAATATTAAGGAATTAAGAGTACAGGTGATATAATAAAGCAGATAATACATCTTCTACAGTAACCAAACCCTCAAATTTTCACTGCACACATGCCATCAAAGAAAAAAGAATACATTTCACTGACTTCATATCTAGATGTGGCCATGTGCCTAAATTCTGGACAATTTAAGATCTAAACAAAGTTACCTATGGCAGCTTCCAGGAATTGTCCTTAAAAGACAGCTGGCATTCACCCTCTCAGCCGCCTTCTTCTTCATTCCTTTCTCCTTCCTGCTAGCTAGATTACAGATGATGGCTGAAACTAAAGAAGCCATCTAGGTTTGTAAGGTGACCTTGGCATTGGAGGCTATGCATGGCAGAGTAATGAGATAAAAGGAACCTGGATTCCTGAGTACTTTATTTAACAGAGCTACTATACTAGCCCTTTCCACCCACCTACTTCCAGACTTTTATGCGATGGCAAACTAGACTTCTAAATTGTTTGTCATTGTTGTTTGGGGTCTCTGTTACTTCAATCCAATGTAACCCCAACTGTAAAATATGAAATAACTGCAAAATATGAAATATGAAAAATACTGTCAAAATAGTATGTAAATGATTGAAGTGGGAAAACAATGAAGAAAGGCACTGGAGTGCTCAGGATAGATCACTGTTAGTCTGTAGAATTTATCAAGTGATCCATGAGTCACTGGCAGTTTCAGAGGGAAAAGCAGTTTTGTACATACACGTGATAAATTTTAAATGTAAAATTACTCCCATAGTAATCTTATAGTCTGTTACAAGAACTAACATTCAGTTCATCCTGACTATATTCAGAGCTCAAAAATTACTATCTACTTGGTTAAATTTGTGCTTTTTAAAATAATTCCTCTTGTGTTTCATCTCATCCCCAATTCGCAAAATTAAAGAGCCATCTGAAAAATAATTAACTGGAGTGTAAAAATGATTCTGAAAACAGTACCAAACGCCACCACGTAGATTAAGATAATACAAGGAAGGACTCCAGTGACAGAGACTATGAATATTGTTGAGACAAACAAATCTGTAAGTGTGATGATTTCACACACTTCAAAAGAAAACCTCAAAACAGAAGGTATAATCACTTTTACACATTAGATCATATTTAACTGACTATCCAGATGCCCTTAGAGCCACTGTCTCATCAATAATAAGACTTTAACAAATGGTAATATAGGGCTGCTGAAGCCTTAAGTCATTTTCACACAAAATAGTGACCTTCGATAAACCAACTGAATTTCAACAAAACAACTTCCATTCCTCAAAAATCCTTTTCAGATGAAAACTGCCAAATTCCCTCCCACAAAAACTAAGGAGAAACCAAGATTAAAGGGGGTATCCTTTTAAAGTACACTTCACATGAGAGAAAAAAGCACAATTTAGTCAATTGCAAAGGAGCTTGCTTATAAACTTAAAACAAACCTCTTGACAAATACTATGATTAAAATCAGAAGAAAGTACTGGCAAAAATGGTCAAATCATAATATACGGTGTCATACAGTATCAGTGACATGATTTAGAAGAGCAACTACTATCCCAAATGCACATCTTAGATATTTCACTTTAGAGTTGGACAAAACCATTGATGCAGAAGGTATGAATCAACTAGCATACAAACAGAACTGTATATGAAAAGAGCAATGCTCAACAAATTTCAATTCTATTTATCACTGAATATTTAGTTTGTTTAGAAAGCTGAAAGCAGTTTTAATGGAACACTGTCCTCAAGCGCATCAAGGAGGGCACACATGAATTTGATTCCACGATCTGCTTTCTTTCAGAAGACCAATTAGAAGCTAACGGTATCCCTTTTAAAAATTATTAAGGTAAAATTTGTATAACATAAAATTAACCATTTTTAAGTGTACAATTCAGTGGTTTTAGAACATGCCCAACACTGAGCACTATCGCCTCTATCTAGTTCCAAAATATTTTCATCACCCGAAAAGGAAACCCTGTACCCATTAAACAGTCTCTCCCTTTTCCATTTCACCTTTGCCCCTGGCGACCAATACTCTGCTTTCTGTCTCTATGGATGTGCCTATTTTTAATGTAAACTGAATCATACAATGTGTGACCTTTTGTGTCTGGCTTCTATTACTTAGCATAAAATTTTTGAGGTTCATCCACCTCGTAGCACATTATCAGCACATTCTATTTTGTGGTCAAATAATATTCCACTGTATGATTATACCACATTTTCTTTATCCTTTCATCAGTTAGTTGATGGACATTTGGGTTGTCCCCACATGTGCTGTGAGTAGTGCTGCTATGAACATTTGTGAAAAAATTATTTAAATACTTGTTTTTAAATTCTTATGAGTACTACTTAAGAGTGGGACTACTGGGTCATTGAGTAAGTCTATGTTTCACTTTTTGAGGAACTGTAAAACTTTTTTTTACAGTGACTTAACCATATGCTTCTTGATCTCAAATCACTGCTGAAGAAAACAGTGAAAATAGTAAAATTAATCAATTGTGACCACTCTGTACACATCATGCCAGATTGTTTTAGTACAATGGCAATGAATAAAAGAATTTGCTTTTCTACTTAAATGTAATCTAGCTGTCAAGAGGAAAATCAATAAGGTTTTGAGGAAAATTATTTAAATTTCATGATATTCATATCTGTAAAAATCACTTCTGTGGTTTTACACATTGTTCAAATATCATACCTTGTATGATATATTTAATATTTTGAAATGGCTAAGAAGTACTTCGAGGTGGAAACACCATGATTTTTAATGTTGAGGTAAGTTATAATTTCTTAAGAAATCCCAATATTAAGCTAAGGACTCTGAAAAATAGCTGAAGTAGTTCTAGGTTAACAATAACCAAACAAAAATTATTTTCAAAAAAAAAAAAAGCCTTGGTTTGGGTACCCAGGTTTTCTGAATACATTATGATTCCATTTATATGAATATCATAAATGGCAACAAAATTTAAATTTTTTTTTTTTTAGCAATAAACAAAGTATGTGGTTAAACTACAAAGAAAAGCAAAGATCACCAAAGATACATGGAAACAAGTCACCACAAGTGCTGAACAACATAAACAATATTCAATTCATCAAACATAAGATATAAAATAAACATGTAGAAAATATTTAAAGAAATAAAATGTGGAGTGAAAAATTGAGCAATGGTCAAAAAGGACATAATAACAGTGTCTAATATAAGCCATTAGTCTATCCTCTGAGGAAATAATACAATAAAAAAAAAATTGAAAAGGTAATGGCTATAAATTTTCCAAAGATGCTGAAAGACCCAAATAGTACAAGAAAAAAAACATGTCCAGCAGAATAAAAAGAAATGCACACCAAGTACATTGTAATAAAAGAAAATCTTACAAGCAGCCAGAAAAAATGCAGATCACTGACAAAGGGATGATAATTAGACCAAAGATGACTCATCACCAACAACTTAAGGCAGAAGATGTGGAATATCATCATCAATGTTCTATTAGAAAAAACCTGTCATAGAAAATTATGTCCTCAGCAAAACTACCTTTCAAGAACATGAATAAAAAAAGGATTTTCAGACAAATAAAAGTTTTTCACCAAAAGATCTACTAAAGGAAATGCTAAAGGATGTACTTCAAGAAGGAAAATAATACCAGGAGGAAGGTCTTAGAGGGTTAGTAAATGGTAAACAAATTGGTAAATTTGCCAGTAAATATAAAAAACATTCAAATGTTCAAATAAAACGTAAATACGTACCCTTGAGTAAGGTTATACATAATAATTGACTTGAGCTGTACACTTATGCTTTGAGTACTTTTTTTGGTAAAATGTTTACTGACAAATATTTGCTCAAATAATATTTCCTCCCAAGCCCCACATTGTTCAAATAAATTAATGAAGATAATAGTTTTTTTAAAGAGAACTATCCAGGAGTAATAGCATTAAGATCCATTAAAAAAGGAACTATATTCAAAGACCTGAAAGGAGACTGAAATAGAGTGAAAATGTGCTAAGATCCTTTAATTGTTCAAGAGCAGATGAAGCTATAACTTAAGACTGTTAATACATAAAGTAATATTTCCAGGGAAATCTCTAAAAATAACAGAAATAGTGTATACAATTTCGAAGCCAAGTGTATTTATAAACGGAATAAAAAAAAAAAACAAGTAAACCAAAAATACATTAAAGTATTTTTAAAGTCACATTTTAAAGTAGGGAAAAATAAACGATTTAAAGTAAGGTAATAGAAACAAGTCCAAATATACCAGTAATCACAAGCAATAAAAATAATTGTTAATAAACTGAAGACTTTACTACAGCAAAACAGAACTGGATTAAAAAACAAAATAGAAAGATATGATGTTATTTATAAGACACTCAATTCTTAAGTATAGAGAAAGGTTCAGAAGTTGTATAACAGTTATATTCTAATACATAAACTGAGAGTTGCTATATCTATAAGGAACAAAATAGGTTTAAAACAAACAATATTATTTGGTTTAAAGAGGGTCACTACATAATAATAAAAGATTCAACTTACCAGAAAGGTATGATAGTTGTAAACATGTATGTATGAAAAAATAACCTCAAAATATTTAAAGCAAAAGTTGTTAGCATTTACAAATTTACAGAGAAATTTACAAATCCACCACTGTAGCAGGAGATTTCAACACATCTCTTTAGTTTATTGATAGGTCAGGCAGTCAAATAAGTGTGTGAGTGTGTGTGTGTGTGTGTGTTTGTTTATATATATATATGTATATATGTGTAAAATGATTATCAAGGTTAATTTAATAGACATTTAGAGACTACTCATTCTTCTGAAATACAAGAAAGATTGATAAAACCTGAGCACATACTATGCCATAAAGAGTATCAACAAATATCAAAAGTAGGATCACAGAGACCACATGTTCTGACAACAATGCAAAGATATTAGAAGTCAGTAACAGAAGACAAAGAATTATTGGCCCAGTGGAAGGGCTATAAACCAGAAGAGTTAGCCTGAAATCCCATGTCCTAAATTAAATATAATCTAAAATGCACCAGTCTTCCACTAGACAAAGAAAAAATTAACCTTGCACCACCATTCCCCGGGGGGAGCATCTGAAAATGAAGATGGTTTTCTACTTGGTTATAAAACAGTCACATGTTGTCAAGTAATACTTTACAAATAAGGAAACTGAAACTTAAGGTATTAAGTTTCAGAGTCAAGATTTGAACCTGGGTTGAAATGCATTTATTGAACTCATAAACTTACCATTTTAAAATCTGTAGTAGGCGTTTAATAAATGTTTGTCAAGTGAGTGAATAACAGGTTTTCAGACTTGCTTGTGTACCAGATCAGCAGAACTGATTAAGGACAAATTAATCGAATAGTTACATTTTTGATGTGTACTGCTGTAATTAAGTTTGCAGGATGAAAATGTCCTTTTGCTACACATACATAATCCTTTCTTAACAAGGAACTGCTTTATAATAGGTGACTACCAATTTTGACTCTCATAAAAGATTTCCTTTAGGTTTACATTTATTTTCCATAAAAGAAAGTTCTTAACACAGACTATTACATGCTTTAAGTAATATTCACCACCCCCGCCCCTACCCCCCCCACAGAATTCCTTTTCTAATTGCTTAAAAAAAAATTAGATGCTGGATATCTTTTACTCTGGAGAACAAAAAAAGAAAGGAATTTCCTGGAAACTTTTCATTATGTGACTATTATAGATACCCATACTGTAAGGGATAAAAATAAAAAGTTTCCAATAAAAATATTAATAAGTTTCTTCTATGTGTCTTTTCTTGAAACTTTTTAGAAAGGTTCTAAAGTTAGTTGATTGTTCTTGATAACATAGTAAAAAAACCTCTTTAAAAGAAAGGGGGTCTGACCTTGGAAGCTAAGCAGGGTCGGGCCTGGTTAGTACTTGGATGCGAAACCACCTAGGAAGACCAGGTGCTGTAGGCATAGAAATTAAGAGAATAAGCGATTGTAAGCTGACAAGGTCCTTGCAATCTGTGAGGTCAACCAAGGATTGCCTCACCTAAAAAAATAAAATAAAAAATAAAAAAAGGTGGAAAAGAACTAGATAAAATCATGACTTTTGGTATTTGTCCAATAGCAGTATTGTGACAGAAATTTCTATAAGATACTATGCATGGCATGAATCAACAATCTTCTTTTCAAGTATTACTAGGAAAATAATTCTAGGCATTAAGACATCCATTAGAGATTTATCAATGCTTGATCCTCCTAAGTGCTATTAATGATACCTGCATAATTCTAGACAGTAAATACAGGTTTCACACAATAACTCAAAAATTATTCCTTCCTCTTTTATTACATAAACAAATATCAAGGATCTCTTAAGGAAACTATTGTTGATTTTCTAAGGAACATAAAATACCTCTAAAGCTGATGAAACTTTTCTTACAAAGGACCCATAGTGATGCAGTGTTCACATTCCTATGCATTAGTATTCAAGCAAGCAAATGTTAGCTTTAAGTTTAGTCATTCTCTCTAAGCCAAACAAATTTAACATCAAACAGCTGATCATAAACTGGCTTTATTAACTTATAAAACTGAATAAACTTAAGCATTAAAATATAGTGTATATGGACTTAGTGCTCAACTTTATAGCTCTTAATAAGAAGAGAAAAATTTCACATGAAAAGATTTATATGAGAGTTTCTATCTATTGTTCCAACTTCTAAGGATTATAATCTTTTTCCTAGTAGTTCATTATCTAATCAAATTCTAGTCTGTTTCCCTGGCACATGTTATATATATGTATAAATGTAAGTAATCATTCACAATTATTTGGAGGACTACTGCTGAGAGAAAAAAGAAATTTTCATATAGCTCATTTTCTGAAAGATTTCATAAATTCCTCTATAAAATACAAACATACTGGGGCCATAAAAATAGGCTTAAGTACAGTGTAAGTATGGATTATGAAATCAAAACTAGATTTAAATCCCAATACTGCCATTTACTAGATATATAAACTCGAGGTACATAACTTATTCTCGGTTTCCTAATGTGTAAAACTGATAGAATATCTACATAACCGTGTTGTAAAGGAGACTGTGTATTGAACTTAGCACATGGTGTTCTGCATAAATGTAGTAGCTGCAGATATTATGTTCTCAGTGGTATCTAAAGTAATGTTATAGAATCAAAACTACATGCTCTCTCTAAAGTTTCAAATTCAAATGTTGAGTGTACACTATAAATGCTTGATTAAATTAGAAAAGCAAAGTGTATGAAAATAAATATTAACAGGTAGGGTAATGAAACAAGAAAAGAAAAATTTTGGAATAAATTAAATCTTGTTTCAAATGCTAGCTTTGTCTCTTAAAAGTTATGTGAATTTGGGTACACGGGTAAAGTGGGGGTAATAATCCATACTTTCACATGATTATTTTGAAACTTAATCAGAATAATATATCCTAAAAACCTAGCTTTATATTATGTCTATCCATTTAAGATTTTTTCCACGATTTGGTTTAAAGAGAAAAATGAATTTTGGGCTGCTTGAAAAAATTTTAAACTAAAGATTGCCAAAAGCATAAGATCAGTATTATAATTATATTATGTGAATACTATCTGGATTAGAAATAGAACCTATATAAAATTGATTATTTTCTATAATTATAGGTTTATAAACAAACTTTGTACATCTTTTAAAAAATTATCAGTTTAAATTGCCCCAAAAGGAAAAGTGCTATGAGTATTCTGAGTACGTCACAGTGCTGTAAGGATTAAATGAGACAATATATTAAAAAAATCATTTGCTAAACTCTTAAGCACTACACCTACTAAAGGTATTACTATTTTCTTTTGGAAAGAATGCTTCCTACACTACAACCTTAACCTCTTCTCCCTTCCAACTACTCTCTTTTTCCAAACTTGTACATGCTCCATGGAATAAAAGACTTGAGAAGTACTATCCTTACTATTATCATGTATGTTTACAGTGATTATATCTTACATATTTTATAGGGCAATATTGATTTCAAACATTAAATTATATTGTCATACTATGTGAAAATATGTATTCCACGATTTGGTTTAAAGAGTATGGTCACCATGCTTAGACAGATTAATCCACATCCTGATCTTTCTGTGAAGCTTTCTTAAGGATTCTTTACCTCGGGCTAGATTCTTCTTACTTTAACCAAAAGGATCAAATAAACTTGTTTATTACCTTTATTTTTCATTGGTGATAAAGCAAAAATATAAAAACTATATTTTATAGAGAAAAAATAGTTTATATTTATAAATATGAACTGTATAACTACAGTTATAAAGGATCATAATTGTACATTCTTTATTGGTGACTCAGAACTTGACAGTTTTTCTCCACAGCTATGTGATACTGGCATTCAACAAATGATTTCTTGACCTAGCTTTTATTTTCATGGTCCTCTCTATGTTATACATAATATATTAACATCCATTATCTCATTGCAACTTCATCTTAGAATACTTCTATTTTAATGATACTATGAATAGGCCCTAACTACTAGTAATCCGTCTAAAGTTTTCACTAACACAAGGCCCTGCGCTTAGGCCTTCTTAATCACAGATCAGTTATCCTTGTTATCACATAAATTAGCAGGTTATAATTATTTTCCCTCATGCCAGAGGAAAGGGCAAAGATTCCTGTGTCTCTGACAAAGAAACTCAATGCTAATGAAATCCTCTTAGTATAATTCATGATGATGATGATGGCTTTAGTTACCAATTATGAAACACGTACTATGAATGTTAAAACCATAATTAAAACCACTCAATAAGTTAAAAAACTGAGGATTACAGAAGTTCAATAATTTGCCCAAGGACAAACCTAGTTAAATGACAGAACTGGGGCTTAAATTTGTTTAACTGTAGAGCACTAGTGTTTTTCTCTATAGTTTACTGCCTTCACTTCATCTTCCATTTACCTCCATTCCAGCTGAAGAAATCAAGAAAATCAGGAGGCAGGCTTCTCAACAGTCTGAAAGACTTTCAAGAAATTCTCTGGTTAGAACAAGATTTTCTTTTCTTATGTACATTACAAATTTCAGCTGTTTATTCATAATTAGGTAGTTTATTATATATAATGGAAAGATCTAGGTTCTAGTTTCTTAAATAACTAGTTCTATGGTATTAGGCAAGTCACAACCTTTTTAGCTATAGTTTCCCCACGTGAAAAAAGGGATAAAATTACTAATACCAAATGTGGAGATTAAGTAATATTTGTGTGTAAACATTTAGCCGTCTAAAGAAAGTTAAAATAACTTTTCCTTTCTATGTAGTTTGCTTCTAAATGAATCAAAAATATTATGACAAAACCATTGAATACAGATATATACAATAATATAAATACATAGAATGGATATTTTCTTATAAAATGGCAAATTAGGTTGATATTAATGTTATTGATTCAGTATTTGAACTGTTTTATCAATATAATTTCTAATGCTGACTTCTTTCTATATCACATGACAAGTTATGTTCTTTATAAAAGAACCAATGTAGTGTATGCCAACTCCTTTAATTTTATAATTTCAATTTATATCTAGTCATCTTTTTTAACACTCTCTCCCTTAAAAAAAAAAAAAACTTAGTGGCATCCTTCCTTCATCCTTAAATTTTTCCTTTAATTTTCCACAACTTCTGTTAATACTTTTTACACCTTACCTCCACTGATCATTTAACAGTTGCTGAGGAAGGAGCATTACTTCCAAAACTGGTCCACAAAGCATTTGCTCCTCAAGATCTTAATAGATGCTCTACCAAAAAGGATTCCATGGTCAATTAACTTTCAGAAATACTGGGTTAAACAGCTTTCTTTAGCTAAGAACAGTTAATATATTAAGGTGCATAATGAGTTTCTAAGATACAATATGCAACTTTTCTCAGATTCACAGATCTTTCTGGAAATCCCCCATTCCAAACCAATTCACATTTTATACGGCAGTTTGTGAAATGTTCCCCCTGGGAAATTTGAGGACTTAAAGAGATGGATCATATTATATCAGCAGAGATCATTTCCATATCTAAAACCCGGAAAAGCAGAATTATGGTGGGACCCTTCAGATACAAGGTATAAAAGCACTTCTAAGAAAAATTAGCTTATAACAGCTAAAGTGAAGGTATCCTGTCTAAAATTATATCCCTTAATCTTGTGATAATTGGTACTTAGGTAAAAAGACAGCAAATAATAATTGTTGATAATCTGAGCTTTTTCCAAAATATAATGAATGTTTTATACTTTAAAGGTTTAATTTTATTGAGTAAAATATTCAAGTAGTAAAATTTGAGACCTGAGAGTTATCCTTAACTGAAAAAAAAAAATTTCTGAGAAAATTCTAGGTAAAGCGAACTTCAACTATATTTTATTATTTAATGTGTTCATTACGAAATAAAAGAACCCTCAAATGAAACATTCTCACCTAGGAGTGATATAATTTGTGATTTTGGTACTCAGGTATAAAAGCTCCAGGAAAAGTCATGTAGACATTGAGGGCTTAACAATACTCATCCCTAAATTTTGTATACCTTCATTTTAGTATTATGCCTACAATAGTGCCTTTTCTACATACTTTCAGATAATAGGCATTTATAAGTGAGTGCCTTTCTTATATACTTACAAGTACAATGTAACTAAAAAAGTGCCTTTCCTATATACCAACAAGGAAGTCCTTCCATAAATGCAGTAGTACAAGGTACAATCAGGTAGGCATTTTTAAAGTTTTGATGTTAAAAATATACAGGCAAATTGAATATTAAGGATTAAATTAAAAATGGGACAAAAATGTATGTTTAATTTTGAAATTCTATTAATAGATTTTTGGTATAGCCTACAGACACTTTATCGTCTCTAAAATTAGCACACTGCACCGAACATAATTTCAGAATTAATCCCCAAAGTGCATAATTACTTACAGATTGTGTATATACACATACACACAAACACATTTATATTTACATATATGTAAATATAAAACCTCCCATTTCAAAAGTGAAGTTTATGAATATATAATCCAATCTATAATGGGCATTGACCTGGCTGATTAATTTCCTTTATCACGTTTTTTTTTTTTTTCAATTACAATTTGAAGATGGGTCTTCATAGTTGATCAACTGTAGTGGTGTATTAACAAGTTCTTTGTAGCATATTCAATACACCTCTATAGCAATGGTTCTCCACTAAGGCTGATTTTGCCCTCTAAGATACATTTGGTAATGTAGAGACATTTTTGGTCATCACAGAGATGGGTTGCTTACTGGCATCTGGTAGGTAAAGACCAGGGATGCTGTTACATATCCTACGATGTACAGGACAGCCCCACAACAAATAATCATCTAGCTCAAAAATGTCAATAGTGCCCAGACTGAGAAACCGTGCTCTACATAGCAAAGTGGTATGTCCATTCTTAAAAGGAGCCATGGTTATACCATTATACAAGGAACAATCTAAATAAAAATATCTATTACATTCCCTACTTCAGGTTGCTACATTAAAGACTGCAATGAAATTATGAACATTTATAGCACAATACTTAAAATAATTTGAGCCAATGAAGGTGTCTATGACTTAGGAATCTTTAAGGGAGAAGAAAATTAAAGTTAGCCACCCCAATCCTAATGCCCATACTCCGCTATTGATTTTATATGAAGTGTATTGTCTAGTAAACTTCTTTAGGAAGAACTTATGAGAACAACATTTCTGAGTTCTTTTATACATCAATAAAGATTTTTCACAGTTTTAACACTTGAAAGTCATTTTGTTGGATATAAATCCAACATATTGCCCCTTGGCTCACATTTTCTTTCTTTTAATATCCTTAAATAAGTTACTCTATTTTCTTCTGGCATAAAGCATTGCTGTTAAAAAGTCTGATGACAATCTTATTTTCTTTCCTTTATATGTCATTTAGTCTTTCTGCCTGGTGCTCAAATTTTTTTTTCTTTAAAGTTCAGTGATATTAGGAGTATTGTATCAATTATTATTGTTCTGGGTCACAATTCTCAGGTATACAGTACGCTCTTTCAATATGAAGTTTCCAATTTTTTTTTAATTTCAAGAGCACTTTTTTGAATTACAGTTTTTATTATCTGTTCAGTTTCCTTGCTTTAGTTTTCTTCTAGAAGGACTTGCGCTATCCCTATATTGTTTTTGTTTTCAATTACTTTTTGCTTATTCTTTAATTTTTTATCTCTTTATTCATTTCTATTTTTATTAAACTTTTTTCTCTTTCTTGTATCACTACACATTACCCGTCTTGTTTATTTATTCTGAATTTCTTCGAGATTAGTATTCATTTTTAAAATTTTACTTTTTCTATTTTTTTCTTGAGTTTTATTACTTAATTTCTAAGTTTTTCTAATTCCAACTTACAGTGTCTAATTCTGACTTACAGTGTCTTTAAAAAGTCACTTGGCTTCTTATTCTCTATCTCCTTTATAATAAACTTCTGAATTTTTCTTCTACCATTTTCCTGAATTTTTAGAAGCAGGCATGGTTTAGTAGAGCTTTTCTAACATCTCAGAGCTCATTCTGATGTTTCTGTGTGGTCTTCAAAAGGCAGCTAGCTTTCTGAGATTTCCTGGGCTGGGTTCCCTCCCTCACTTTTATCTCAATCTTCTTTTATCTCTATTGTCCCTGTACTGTACATTTTGGATGTTATTCTAGCAATTTCTTCTCAGTGTGGATTTGTCCTAGAAGGGAGCTTTGGCTACAGTTTTGAGAGTTCATAATGTCTACACCATCCAATCACTTCAACCTTACTATATATCATTTGTACCCAATCTAGTTCTACTCACTTTTCTTAGGTTGGTCCACTGTGTTTTCTAGTAAGTACTTATATTTTGCCTTGTAGAGCATTTTAGGATTTTCCTATTTTCTATTCTGTCAAATGACCAATTATCTCTGTTTACTCCCTCAGATTACGTATTTCCTGTAGCTATGATCTGCCTTTTGTATTTACGGCTCATGTGAATATCTTTTTACTTAGTTTTTCATGGATGCTGTCCATTGAAAAATCAAATAAAATTATGACATAAAACATGCAATTATTAACATTACTCTAAAGACTAGTTAAAAATGTGGAAAAGTTCTTGCAATTATACTAGGTTAAAAAAATGAGGATATGCGTGATCTCAATTTTAAAAATTTATTTTTTAAAAGACTGAAAGGAAATATACCAAAACATTAAATGTGATTATTTCTGAGTGGTAGAATCACACACGATTTACGTTTTCTTCCAAATGTTTTTTCATAATTTTGCATGTTTTCTATAATTAGCAAGTGGTAGCTTTAAAATGAAAAAGGATCTCATTATTTTCCAAAGTGCTGAATTTTGATGATTTAATAAAAGTATCTTTGAATTTTGAATTTGTAATACAACAAATTATTATTTGTAAATGAAGTCATTTATTTTTAAATTTTAATTAATTTAAATTTAAAAGTGTTAAGTAGAAATCTTGCAAAAGATTAATTTTATTGAGTTAAATACACACTGCACAGTAAATTATATTTACTATATATACAACATGGGAGCAAATACAGATCTATCCAGTCTTTTTATTATTTCTCTCTTCTCACTCCCTCTTCCTTCCCAACTCTCCACCTCTCTCCATCTTCTCTGTCTATATACAAACTAGTATCAAAAATAGCACTAAGAGACATACAACTTAAGAACATCCTTTTTTACACTGAACACAAATATCCCTGGCCTCTATCCAGAGTTATGGAGGTTAGATGCCCCCAAGTTAGAAGTAAAATGAAAAGAGAGTATCAACATACAAGGTTCCTCCACACTCCCATCAATTGTCCATTTTGTTAAAATCTTCCTAGTTGAGTGTAACATAAGCTTTAGAGATAATAGTCCCTAGACCTAGGACCTCACAATCTAAGGCTAATACATGAGTAAACCAACTTTAACATATAGCTAACTAACATTAACATATAAACTAGTACAACAAAAAATAGAACACATAGACTTACTGCACCTGTACTGAAAGAAAATTTGGGATTGGACTCAAGTTGATGTTTAGTAGTATAACCTGCTAATGAAAAATATAACACACAGAGTTGGCGAGGATGCGGAGAAAAGGGAAGCCTCATACATTTTTGGTGAGATTGCAAATTGGTTCCGCCACTATGGAAAACAGTATGGAGGTTTCTCAAAAAATTAAAAATGGATATATCTTTTGACCCAGTAATTGCACTTATTTATCCAAAGAAAACCAAAACAATAATTTGTAAAGATCTATGCACTCTAATATTCATGGCAGCACAATTTACACTAACCAAGATATGGAAGCAACCTAAATGCCCATCGAAAGATGACTAGATAAAGAAATTATGGTTTATATATACAATGGAATATTACTCAGTCATTAAAAAAAAATGAAATCCTACCATTTGTAATGACATGGATGGACTAAGAGGTTACTATGCTGAGTGAAATAAGTCGGAGAAAGATAAATACCATATGATTTCACTCATACGTGGAATCTAAGGAACAAAAAGAATAAACTAATCAAAAACAGACTCACAAATATAGTGGGCAATTTGGTGATGGACAGAAGGGAGGGAGATTGGGGAGCTGGGAGAATGGGGTGAAAGGTTAAAGACGTACAAATTAGTAGTGATAGCTGGTCACGGGGATGGGGAGCACAGCAGAAGGAATGCAGTTAGCATTAATATGATGTCTAGGTGGAGGGCCAGAGGAGGGAGGGAGCAATTGGGAGGATCATTTTGTGAACTACATAGAAGTCTAACCAATGTACTGTATATTTGAAACTAATTTAAATAAATAAATTTTAAAAAAGAGAAGTTAACAGGCTTGGGAAAAAATATAACACACCGAGAGAAATATCATGATCACTAGTTGAAGTATCTCAATATTCATGCACTGCTTCTGCAATAAGATTTAGAATCTTAGGTCCAAAGATTTAGAAGCTATAGATAGCACAGCTTTATAAATTTAATGTTATATCTCCTATATATTATAGGTAACAGACTATCATTTTGATGGTAGTCCAGTCATTATGGATACAGTAATTACAACACTAATACTAATTAAACTACAATTTAAAAATAACCATCCTCAAACAGGCTAATAGTGCTATTATAGATAGGTACCTAAATCTGGAATTCTTTTTAACCACTATTTAAAATAACATCTCTACACAATATACATTTATTATAGTATACCATGACCTTTTAGAATATAGTTTTTAAGACTTTTTAAAAAATAGTTACAGTTTTCGGCATACTCCCTCTTCCATATCTTCATTTCCATTTTAAAAGTTACTATATGTGTGTTTTTTAATATTCCTTGATTTCATGCCTCAGAAGTCTGTTCAACTCAGCAGCTCCTGAATTCCAAACAATTATACTTTAACAATACAGGATTTCAAATTAAATCTCTTGAGGGCTTCATTTTATTATGATTTATACAAATACCTATCCCAATCCCTTGAAATAATATTTCTCAAATCTGCCTAAGAAGTCTTTCTTTAAATATTTTATATGTGCTACTTGAGTTCAGTCAATAATTTGGATAATTTACCTACCCACAAATAATAGTTTTAAAATGTGGTAAAACCAGAAAGAGAATAAGTGCATTTCATTAAAATCAAAAAAACTCAATTCAACAAGATACTCTATAGAAACAGTCCCAAATTTTACTAAGCATGAGAATCACCTGGAGGACTTGTTAAAAGTATAGACTGCTCAGCCCTAAACCAAGAGTTTCTGATTCTGCAGGTCTGAAATGATCTCAGTAGATCTGAAAATTTGCATTCTAACAAGCCCTGATGTTGATGGTGCAGGTCTTCGGGCCTCAGTTAGAGAACCATAGTTATAAAGTCTCTTAAACTATAATGTCTGAAACAAAAATTTTGACTTATGTCAGAAGTTCTCTAGTTAGAAATAAAATATGATCTAAACATTTGTAAGCAAATTATCTCTTGCCTCACAGAGTATTAGTTACTAAAAGTAAATTCTTTCAGAGAAAAATAGTACCACTTGGATTTTCATCAATCACTACTATAATAATAGAGGTTAATGACATTTTTCCAAAGGTTAACAGTTTCCCTTCTAGAAATTACTGAGATAAATGTCAGCAATAAAATACTTCAAGCAGAACAAGAGAAAAAGAAAGAGAATCCTGAACAACTTATAAAACAAAAAGATTCATTTAATATAAACAAAGCTCTATTTGCACCTGACTGGCAGCAGCATGAACAGTATGCTTTTATATCAAACACAGGAAAGGTTAAATCATGGCTTTGCCAAACACTTAGCTCATATGACATTGGCTGAGCTAATATGACTTAATATCTCTCCTGTTTTATATGTAGAGAGTTCCAATATGGCAGAGTATGATAATATTTGATAATTCCTTTCTTCTTTCCTTCCATGAAAATAATGATGTTCAGAGCATCAAGTTATAAACATAGGAATGAATAAATTTCCATAAGGAGTTAGAAGCTTCTATGAGAGAAGAAACTAAAATTAAATTTTTTTTCTTCACGGATTCAATGACTGAATCCTACCAGGTAGAATGAAGGGTGTCTTAACCAAAATCAAAGGGCAAAAACAGCACTGAGGTCTCTTGATTAGAATCACCCAGAGGCAGAAATAGACATTTTGGTAGATTGGCTCAGGCAATATAGAGCAGTTCTAGGTTCTCCCTGAGATGGCAGACGCCTAAACCTTTACAGAGTTAAACATTCTGGTAGCTAGCTTATGCCCTGCAGAATACTGGCATGGAAATATCATAGTTAAAAGAAACATCAGAAGAAAACATTTCCCTCAAACTTTCATCACTGCTTATAACATGAGGACAAAGCCACCTTAACTCAGAGATTCTTAACCTCAGTCAGCACTTTTAACATTTTGGGCCAGATAATTTGTGGGAGGACATCCTGTGCACTGCAAGAGGTTTACCATCATCTGCAGCCTCTACCCCTAAACACCAGTAGTACTCACCTGTCATGGCAATCAAAAATGTTCCAGATGTTGTCAAATGTTTCCTGGGAGTCAAAACTGCCCTCTGTTGAGAACCACTGTCCTAGCTTAAGCCCAAAAACAGCAGTATATTCAGAATGTCTTCAAGTAATTTGTTTTAGCTAGAACAATTCTCTAGCCACATTTACTGATACTTAGGTACTCAATAAGTGTTAGTTATAACTATGACCATTTTATATGAATATATGGTTGTGTGTGCATTGGCAATACCAGTAATCTGAACAACCAACCTAGAATAGTTAACAAAAAGGTTTAGAAACTTGGAAGGGAGAGAATTTCATCTTAAGGTACTGAGTTCTACCATTGTTGTCTATTGGGACACTAAGAGAAGCTACTCTCTATAAACCAAATGGTAAAAAAGTATGCCATAATTCATATACACACATATTCAAAACACATGCACACATTGTGTACATACACACAAAGAAAAAGAGGATAAGAGTTGACTTATCAATCTCAAAAATTTGTGAGACTCAAATGAGATATATACAAATGACCTTTGACAAATATGCTACATAAATGTAAATAAGGTCTCCTGAAAAAAGTGTTAAGCTCAGATGTAAAGAACATGAAAACATAAGTGAAGCAAAAAAAATATAAATGAAAACAGAATCAGCAAATTCAGCCCTGGTTTATACTCTAACCTTAACCAAATGACCTAAAGAACTTGTAAGGGTACTTTACTCTTATTATAGATCACAACACTAAAAATTAGATCAATAAAACCTGAAAACCAAGAATTAATGCCTTCAGACTGACATTATATTTAATCAATTAATACAATTAGTATTTGGTATTCTCTCATAAACTCAAAATCCTATTTTTGAAATAAATTCAGATTCAGTCATCGATGGGTCTGTCTTTAAGGGTTTACCTCACTCAGGCAATATAATGTTCTTTCAGGATTGTGCATTGACATCTTAAGCTTAAAAAAAAACAGGATAAATGAATCCAGTAAGCCACTATATGAAGTTTCTACTCAAAGCAGGGATCCCCAGTTCTCCAGTCATGGGGGAGTGTACTACAGATGTCTGTTAATAAAGTTAATTTACACTGCTGTTAAAGACATATATGTCCTTGTTAATCTTTTGCCTAGTCATTCTAATACTGAAAGTGCGGTACTGAAGTCTGCAACTATTATTTAACTCCATTTGTCTGTTTTTGCATCATGTCTTTCGGTGCTTTATTGTTAGATGCATATATGTTTAAGAAAACATTTTATATACACATATTTATATCTTCCTGGTGAACTGATACTTTTATCAATATAAAATATACTTCTTTTAATATCCAGTAATTTTTTTTATCATTTTAAAAGTCTATTTTGTTTGATATCAGTATAGTCACTCCAGTTTCCATATGGTTGCTGTCTGTATATCTTTTGCCATCCTTTTACTTTCAATACATTTGTGTCACTGCATCTAAAGTATGTCTCCTATAGAGAACATTTTGGTGGATACGGTGTATATTTTTTACCTACTCTGATTTTGGATTGTTTAATACATTTACATTTAATGTTATTATTGATATAGTTAGATTTATATCTGCCATTTTACTTTTTGTTTTTTTAATGTGTCTCAAGTAATTTTGTTTCTCTTTTCCTCCTTTCCTGCTTTTCTGTTGCATTAAGTATTTTCTAATGCATTTTAATTTTTAAATTTCTTTAGTGATTTTTTTTACACCTTTTTTTTGTTATTTCCTTTATGTTTTCTTCTAGGGCTTCTCATACATATCTTATTAGATGTAGTTTCAGATTTATACTAACTCCTTTGACATACAGAAATGCTACTCCTATGTAACTTTATTCTCTTCCTCCCTTTACATGCTATATATGTGTGTGTGTATATATTTATAGAATATATTATATATAATACATTATATATATTAGTTTTATATATATTAGTTTGTAACGTTACAAACAATAAAATGTTATAACTCAATCTATAAATGTTATAATTGTAATAACAATTATAATTATTACTTTATATAATTTATGAACTTCAAAGAGGCTGAGAGAACAAGTATATATTTATAGGTTTTGTTATATTAGCCTCATATTTATCATTTGTGTTTCTCCTGACTTATTCCTATGGATTCGAGTTACCATCGGAAGTTATTTAAGTTATTTTTTAGCTCAATACAGCTTTGCTCCCATAAAATTCCTTTATGTTATTATCGGCCCATATAATGCATTTCCATGTACTATAGGCCCAGAAGACATTTTATATACACATATTTTCATACAATTGCTGTTTAAATCAGTTTAGAGAAGAAGAAATATGCATTTACACTGTCTTTTATTACTACATGCTGGTGTTCTTTTTTTGCGTGTGTGGATTCAAATCACTTGCTTTCAACCTGAAGAGCTTCCTTTATTTAGTATTTGTTAAACTGGATCTGCTAACAATGAATTGTTTTGTTCTTCTGGAAAAGCATTTCATCTTCTTTTTTGAAAGAGTTAATAGGACATAGGATTCTTGATTGGCAGTTTTCTTTAAGCACTTTCAATATGTTCTACTACTATATCGTGCCCATATGAAGAAAAGTCTATTAATTTTATGGGAATCCCTTATAAGTGATGATCTGTTTTTCTCTTCCTGCTTTTCAGATTTTTTTCTTATCTTTAATTTATAACATTTTCACTATGATGTGTCTATAGATCTCTTAGACTTTATCCTACTTGGAGTTCACAGAGGTTTCAAATACGTAGATTTATGTTTTTAAATAAATAAATTTGAGAAGTTCTCAGCTGTAATTTCTTCAAACTTTTCCTGCTCCTTTCTCTCCCAGTATTCTCATTATGTGTATAATGATGTCCTACATTACTCTGTGATTCTGTTCATTCTTTATTCTTTTTCTTTGTTCTTCAGATTGCATAGTCTCTATCAATTTATCGTCAAGTTGGCTAATTCTTCTGTCAGTTCAAATTTATCCTTGAGCCTCTCTACGAAATTTTTCATTTCATTACTACTTTTAAACCCAGAATTTCTACCTAGTTCGTTTTTTATGATTTCTCTTTATTGATATTCTCGATTTGATATAAACTGTCATCATACTTTACTTCTTTAATCATGATTCCCCTTCTTTCACTCATTGACAGAGTGAGCACTTGTATAATATTTTGTAATGACCACTCTGAAATCTTTGTTAAACTGACATCTGGTCAATTTCATCAGAATTTTCTGCTGCCTGCCTTTTTTTTTTCCAGTGTGCGGGTCATACTTTCCGGTTCTTCTGCATGTCTAATAATATTTTTGTTCAAATCTGGACATTTTAGATACTACATTATAGCAACTCTGGATACCGGTTGCCTTCCTTTGGGATTTGTTATTGTTATTCACTTGTTTATTTATTTAGTCATTGTCTGGATTATTTCCATGAGGTCTATTCTCCTATGCTCCCTTAGTGTGAAGTCCCTGATAGTACTCTTCAAGAAGCACAGCCTTGGGTATTCTCAAAGTTACCATAAGATGATAGTGGTTTTGGCAGGACTCCCTGTCTCTTCTCCTGGTCAAACTCAGCTATTAAGCACCACTATTTGCCAGCTGATTACTGTTTTCAACAATGCCCTTAAACATAAAATGTTCCATAGACTAATCCAAACAAATGTGGGCTCCACTGAAGGGATAGTTCCCAAGGTTAGTGCCTGAGATTGACTCTGCCCCCAGGAGATCTCCTTCCACCTCTTTATTGCCCTGGTTCTCGCTAGCAAACTAGCAAGTTCATTTATCTCCAGTGTATCCACTAACTTCCTAATTGCTTTTCATAACCTCCACTGTTTTTGAGAGTGCCCCTAAGCTTGAACTTCTCCGCATACTGTTGCAAATGAAGTTACTTTCTTTGGAAAGAGATTCAGAGCTCTCTATTTTACAGCCTGGTTCTTCCCTAAGTAAAGTCTCTAAGCCACGGCTCTGGAACTGGGGGATGGGAGTAGTAGTGCACATCTGAGTGACAACCCCGCTTTGGGATATGAACACTTCATGAAATGGGGGGCAGTGGCTTCAGGTCTTCTCAATTTGGCTCTTTCAGGGTGGAACTGCTGCCTTAAGAGCTGTGGCATGGGTGATTGGTATACCAATATTTTTTTAGTGGCAATGCACAAGTAGAGCCTCTGTGCCATGACTGTAAACTGGGCAGAAGAATGAGCCTCTGTCTCTCAGTCCCACTCACTCAGAACCTAGTCTCAGTAACAGGGAGCTGGGGAACAGAATGAACAATGCTTGATGTTTTGCTCCTCTTGGGAAGACACCTTCTAACTAGGATGTAGAAAGAGAAGGAAACCCATGTTCTTGGCCACATCACTCTGGAGTGAAGTTTCCATCTTACTGAGCTAGTAAAGGAGAGAAAGGAAGCAAATCTTGATTCAAATATCACAGACCTTAGCAGTTCTTACCCTGTTTTAGAAGATTTTCTTTTTTCTTTTGCTTTATGCTCTTAGGACCATTTACAGATATTTAATGACTGCTTTTTAAAATTAATGTATATTAGTTTCACTGGGAAGTGGCCCCACAGAAAACTTCATGCTGTCTTGTAAGAAGCAGGCTGTCCCAACAAAATTTATACCTCAATTGTCTTTTAATGACTTTTTAAATCGTATTCCTTATTCCCACCCCCACAACAGATGACTACCAGCAATAAAGGTGAAGAAGATTTTTCCTCATAACACCACCCTCCCCAGAACCGTTTGTTGGTGTTTTCAGTGACTTGCTATTCCTGCCCAGTCATTAAATATTTCCTCAGTTACTGGATTATTTAAAGCAAAGGTAAAAGAACTTGTTATTTTAAAGTAACATATAAGGAACCGCTTAAACAAAAATTTCAAATTATACTCCCCTAAATAGACCTCTTTTTGAAATATAGATTTTCAAGCTGTGGTACATACATACAATGGAATATTATTCAGCCATAGGAAGAGATGAAATATTGCCATTTGCAACAACATGGATGGACAATGAGATAATCATGCTAAGCAAAATAACCTAGACAAAAAAAGTTGAAAATCACATGATATCACTTATATGTGGGATATAAACCTAAAAGCAACAAATAAACAGGACAAACAGGGACTCATGGACATGGACTATAGACTAGTGGTTACCAGAAGAAAGGGGTTGGGGGGAAGGGGGAGATAGACAGGGTAAAGGGGGTCAAATACGTGGTGACAGAAAGAAATCTAACTATGGGAGTGAACAAGCAGTGTAATTATATAATTTACTGTTAAAGTGTACAGATGGAACTTACTGTATTTTGTTAACCAATGTCACCATAAAAAATAAAAAAATTTAAAAAAAAAAGAAAGAAAACAGATTTTCACCTACTGAAGAAGAAAATATCCATTTATTGAAATGTGACTTAAAGGATGGCTTTAAGCCATTTAATACAATTACTTGAATTTAACTACTGAGGGAGATCCTAAACATAGAAAACTACATTTTGTATAATAAATTGGTGTTCATTTCTAGTGAAAATTTCAATTTATCAAGAGGACCTAAGCAATCAAAAAAATATATTCAATAGGATTATTTTTCTGTATACAGTGAGAAGGAAGGGGAAGCAAAATAATAAGCATGTTATTTTTGAGGCTGAAATACCAAATTAGTCAGTTAGCTGAACTATCATGTTATCTATAGAACACTAAATAAATTCAATATTGAAATTTTTGGGTTGGCAGTAGATAAGTATATTCATGAAGAAATAAGTCACTTATTTTCACTATCTTTAAAGAATAAAAATAAATTATCTTTAAATGTGTGCTACAAAAAACTGAAAAAACCCCTCACTAAAAATCATGAAGTTAAAGCATCTAAAAGCATGTCAACTGGAGCCAATTAATTCATAAATCATAAATCCCCAAAGGGAAGAGGTTAAAAGGAAAAACTGAGATGTTTACTTTCAGTCGAGATAGAACATAGTGATGTGATCAAATTTTATGGAAATTTGGATCTATAACAAATGAATGAGAGAACTAGAAATGGTAACAACATGACTAAAATACTAAGAAAGGAAACACACAGTAATGTAGATTTAAACCTAACTAGATCATCAGTCATATTAAATGTACATGGTCTAAACATCCCAATTAAAAGACAGAGATTGTCAGACTAGGGAGAAAAAAGCAAAACCCAACTACATGGTGCCTACAAAAAATGTACTTTAAATATAAGGACACACAGGTTAAAAGTAAAAGAAAGGGAAAAAAATGCCATACTGATATCAGTCAAATGAATTCTAGAGTGGCTATATTAATACCAGACAAAGTAGATTTCAAATCAAATTAATATTACCAAGGATAAAAAGGTCATTTCTTGATTGCAAAAGGGTAATTTTAGCAAGAGGACATATAATCTGAAATGTTTCTGTACAAAATTAACAGAGCTTCAAAAATATATCAAGCAAAAACTATTAAATTGGAAGGTGAAACAGACAAATTCACAATTATGGTCAGAGATTTCAATGCTGTTCTTTAATAATTGATAGAACGACATTTATAGACTACTTCAAAGAACAACAGCAGAATACATCTTCTTCTCAAGCACATGCAACATTTACCAAGACGGACCACATTCCAGGCCACAAATCAACTCTCAATAGATTTAAAGGGATTCAAGTCATAAAAAGTATGCTCTCTGACCACAATGGAATGAAACTATATTCAATAACTATCAATAATAATAACTAAAAGATATCTGCAAAATCGCCAAATACTTGGAAACTAAACATTTCTAAATAACCCATGGGTCAAAGAATAACTAATAAAGGGAAATTTAAAAGTATATTGAATGGAATGAAAAGAAAAACAAAAATTATCAAAATTTGTGAGATGTCATTAAGGCATTACTTAGAAGGAAACTGATAATATTAGACAATCCATATGTGACACACATGCAAAATTTAAGTCAAGAAAGATCATGCATTTAAATGCAAAATCTAAAACTATATATCATTCTACGGAGTATATGTGTATCAAATCATGATGCTGTACAGTTGAAATATACACAATTACACCTCAATTATTCAATATAGTTAAAAAAAAACTGAAACTTTAAAACATCTAGAGGAAGATAATAGAAAATCTGTGACAACAGGTTAGGCAAAGATTTCTTTCATATAACATCAAAAGCATAAATTTTGAAAGAAAAAACTGATAAATTTATCAAATAAAAACTCATAAAAAATGAAAAAAAAAAAACAAGGTACAGACTGGGGAAAATATCTGTAAATTACTTATCTGATAATATTCAGAATATTAAAAAACACAAAGTTAAAAAAAAGGAAAACTGACAACCCAATAAAGTACTCAAAATATTTGAACCAACGACCAAAAAAGATACACAAATTGCAAATGAGTACATGACATGTACTCAACATCATTAGTCATAAGGGAAAAGTAAATTCTAATGACAATAAGGTCTCACTACATACCTAGTAGGATAGCTAAAATGAAAGACTATAAAGTGTTGGTGATAATATGAACCAACTACAATTCTTAATACACTGTTGATGGGAATTTAAGATGTTATAATTACTCTGGAAAAGGTTGGCAGCTTCTTAAAAAGTTAAACTTACACTTACCATATTACCCAGCCATTTCACTTTCATTTATATGAAAGTATAAATCCATTAAAAAGGTTAGAAAAACAAGTGTTCAGAGTGTTGCGTTCTGTAACAGCCAAAAATCAGGAAATAACCCAAATGTAGTATTATCCATGCAATAGGATGCTACTCAGCAATAAAACAAGAATGAACTTAATGAATTTTGATACATATGACATAGATGTATCTCATATAATTTTGCTAGTGAAAGACAACAAACAAAAAAAGTATATATTTTATGATTTTATGTAAAATTCTAAAAAATGCAAACTAATTTGTAGTTAAAAATAAGTAATGGTTGTCTGGGGATAGGTGGGAGGAAAGGATAACAAAGAAGCAGTTGAAGACTTTTGAGGGTGACAAATATGGTCTTTATCTTGATTGTGGTGATGGTCACAGGTAAATACATATGTCGAAATTTACAAAATTGGATACTTTATACATGTTCAGTTTATTGTGAATGAATTATTTTTTGATAAAGCTGTTCTTAAAAACATACTGAAGAGAGAATAAAAAGACAAACAAAAGCTTCTGAGAAAATATTTCAAATTACATTTCTGATTAAAAATTTATATCCAGAATATTTAAAGAACTCACAAAATTCAATAATAAGAAAACAACCCAATAAAGGAATGGGCAGAAGATGTGAACAGATATTTCACTAAAGATGATATATAGATAGCAAATAAACATAAAAAATGCTTAACATCATTAGCCATTTAGGGAAAGACAATGAGATACTACTACACATCTTTTAGCATGGCTAAAATTAAAAAACTAACAACACCAAGTCCCTAGTAGCAAGAATGAGGGACAACTGGAACTCTCATGTATTACTGACAGAAATGCAAAATGGTTTGGCTATTCTCAAAAACTATTTAGCAGTTTCTTATACAATTAAATATATATATTTACAGTATGACTCAGCAATTTCACTGCTTAGTATTTACCCAAATGTAGAAAAATTTATGTTCACAGAAAAACTTATATGAGAACATTGATAGTATTTTTAATCACCAAAAACTGGAAAAAAATCCAAATCTCTGTCAACTAGGGAATGATAAAGAATCTCAGTATAACCATACAATGGAATACTACTTAAGAATTAAAAGGAATAAACTACTAATAAAGGCAATGTGTATGAATCTCAGATGTAAGAACCCAGACTGAAAATCATATATATAGTATGATTTCATTAATATGATGTTCTTAAAGACACAAATTATAGGGGTATAATACAGACTAGTTGGTTGCCAGAGACAGAAGATGGAATGTTGGATTACCTACAGAGGATAGAACAATTTCAGGAGTGATGAAAATGTTCTGTATGTCCATTCTGGTGGTTCTATATTGTACAACTATTTGCATATGTCAAAACTAGCAGAGCGATACATTAAAAAGGGTGAATTTTATTGTGTACAAATTATATTTAATTTAAAGTGGGGAAAAAAATGATTTCACAAATTCACTGCTTAAATATGTCAAGCAAAAACAAAACAAAACAAAACAAAAACAAACAAAAGACCTTCTAGCTACATAAAGCCAGCAATTTTCTAATCTGTCTTTTCTTCTTCACTTCATACAATCATTGTTTTGGGTTCCACCAGCAGTATAATAAGGAAGCACAAGAAATGAGGAGAAAATTAGGCTTTAGGCTTTAAGGTAAAGGCTAGATCTAAACATTACTAGAAATAAATTTAAATACGTATGCATACTAGTCTTCTAGATGAAAAACTAGGTGAGAAATAGTGATCCAGTAATTTTTCAGTGATCATTTCTATTTGTAATATTCTATAAATATTAAGTACTCTCAAAACAATATGGTTCTGGATAGTCATCCCAAATATAACCCCCGAACCAAAAAAACAGAGAGAACCCATGAACTACATATAAAAGTGACAAATTTCTTATATATAAAAATGAAAAATTCTCTCAATAACAATCTCTTAATTTTCTCCTTCAATTATTTCCCTCTTCTACAGGTAAAACATTTTATGAATTCAATAGAATTTATTGTTGCTAAACTATTTGAGTATAATTTTTGTCTTAAAGAGTCAATAGCAATCCACAATTCTTATATATCTATTAATTTAAAACTTATTCAGAAATCATTCTGGTCTTTCCCCAAAATTACAAACATAAAACAGTGCAGTACCCAGGACGTGGTAAGTACTCAATAAATAGTAGCTGTTACATATCACAGAAGTTTAAAAGTCAATTACATTCCTATCACAAAAGGTTTTCAAAATGTACTAATATCCACAACAGCACAATTTTATGTGTGGGGAAAGAGACATAAATTATTAAAGATACATTTATTTCTTTCTTATCTTTCATAAAACTAATACTCTAAGATGTTCTGGGAACTTGAAAGAAATTTAATAATCACTTATAGCTACTACCTAAAAAGTAAGATGAATTTTGTTTCCTGAAAAGGTAAAAGATCAGCATCATCTGCTGGTGTTGGCTCCTTCCTATGAATCCTATTGTGGAGATGACACTAAGATGATAGAAACATTGCTGGATCTCATAATCTAGTTCAATAACACTTGGGATATAGAAAATAGTGGTAGGACATGTATGGGAGCCAAAGAGAATAGGAAAGTCAGAATCCACTGAAAGAGTATAAACTGGCATTAAGAATTCTAGCTGCATGTCCTTTTATTAGGTTGGATTTTCTTAAGTGGGTTATCACCCCTGCTACTATTTCCTTAGTGTAGGAAATTAACAGAAACAGGCAGGTATCAGGACTAAAACAAACAGAAGAGAGGAAGGCACCCTACTAATGGAAGTGCCTGTGAAAAAGTGTCCCAAAGAAACAAGAGCCACACATCAATAAAATGCCAAGAATGGCTGAACTCAGTGTATGTCCATCTCTCAGTATCTAAATTAACCAGCATCTCAGGATTATAAAAGTCACAGATAGGAGGAAAAAACAAGGAAACATTTGAGAATCACTAATATAATAGACAGAGGAAATAAATACCCCCACCCACATACAAATACACAAGGAATAACCTATTCAAAGCTGCAGCAGAACTAACTGAAAAAGAATTTTAAAAGTCATAATAGCCTTAGACATGGGAAAATATTGGAAGCATGAAGCAGGAATAAGCAGTTAAGCACAAAGAAAATACTGGCTATAACATATATATATATATATATATAATCACTGAAATAAAAATTTTTAAATAGTTTGAACAACAGAATGGATAAAAGTCACGTGACTCTATACCAACAAAATGTGAGTAGCAAGGAGAGAATGTTAAGGTTCTTGGAATTTACTGGACAGGAATGAGAGAGGACACTGAGATTAAATTTAGACACTGAAAGGATACAATGTAAAATGGCAGAGCTAAACTCAGTACAACAATAATCACATTAAATATAAATGGGCTAAACTCAGAATTAAATTAAAAAGAATTAGAAGAATTAAAATTCAGGCGGAGGGAGACAAAAGAGACAAATAGGGATAATATATACTGGTCAAAAGATTAAATGAGTGTGAATATATAAACACATATATACATAAACAAATGTCTACGTATATATATATACATATGTGTGTGTGTGTATATATATATATATATATATACATTCAGCCTCAATGTACATAAAGCAACATAAAATTGTGGTGCAGAATTAACAGATCAACAATTCTAACTGTAGGTTAACATTCATTCAAAAATTATGAAGCAATAAAAAGAGCAAAGATTTGAAAGATTTAAAAATGTTATCTTGAAAGCCTAATGACATATAACATGTATGACATTACAACAAACATAATCTTTTTGAGCTTCTACAGAACCTTCACAAAAATTGATCATATAATAGGGCACAAAAGAAACCCTGACATATCATCTTCCAAATCAACTGTGTTTGCAAAGTCAATAAAATTAAAACCAACAAAAATAAGATAACAAAGAGAATTTTTAAAAATCTTCTGTCCAAAAACTAACATGTGGATTAAAAAGGAAATTTTAAGTATAACACTTAGAACTGGATGACAAACACATGTCAAAATATGTGAATATAGCTAAGACAAAAAGAAACTTAAAAAATTTTAAATTTATCAGAAAATAATCAAAACCAAGCTTTAGGAAACAATCAAATATCATGTACATGAAAAGTGCTTGCTAAGCTATAAAACTTCACAAATGTAAAGTGTAATTTTAAAAGTTTTCTAAATTTAAGTTGAAATTTAATATAAAAATTATGCTAAAAGGAACTGTCATTCATGTTCATGTGTTTATAGACAAACTATTACGAAGTTTATAAAAATTAATGCATATATTTGAATAGGTACATTTCCCTCCATTTAAACAAGATGTGTGCACCAATTACTTTTACAATTTCGAAACTGTAGTAATTTAATTTTGAAATAAGAACTAGAGTTTCCTGCATCACATCACAACTTAAGTAAATTATTTCATCATTAAGTCACCATTTTTTTCCTTTTGAGGAAATCAACTGTAATGAAAAGCACTCATTTTAATAAACTATTAATTGATTTTACTTTGTGTACTACATCTATTTTTGATAAATGGTCTATAAATCAAGTATCTACATATCAAATCATATTATATTTCATTATATTCCCATAAGTGCACATATATATACACACATACATCTATATGCATTGTGTGTGTGCGTGCGTGTATAACTAATTAAGAAACTCATACACTCAGACATCTTCAGGAATTGAGTCTCATTTTACTTACTATACTGTAATATTCTAAATCCATACGTTACTTATTTACAGAGAATTAGAATACAATATACTAAACAACTTAAGTCCTACCAAGCACAGTCTATTCTTCTTTTGATAACTCGGAAGGCACTTCATCAACTGGAAAAGTGTTTCAGAGTAACAGAGACTGCTAACTATCTACACATATACTCCCATACTTTCTACATATCACATATAATGTATAAATGTATGTATGTGTGTGTATGTGTGTGTTCTTTTACCACACATAAGTTTCAGCAAAACATTTCTGTATGTGACTTTTTGGGGAATGTATGAAAGGTATGTTTTATGGCTTGTTACATGATCAACTTTATGAATGTTTTATAAAACCTTAAAGACTACATTTCCCAGCTTTCCTTGTGTGACAAGGTTTTGACCAATATGATGTGAATGGAAAAGACATATGCCCTTAAGAATGAATGAGTTTCTATTCACTTTTTCTTCCTATTCACTCTTTTAACTCTATCCTATTGGGTGGAATGAGGATGTGCTGGCAGGTGCTGGAGCACCATCTACATATGGCACCAGGAGATGGAAGCCATATGTAGAGGATAACAAAGATATGGGTGGCCGAAGGGCTCTTTTCGAGCTACATTAACAGTCCTGGACTATTTATATTTGAACTGTTACATGAGAAACAAACTTATGTCATGTGTAAGCCACTGTTATACACTGTGACCAAAGTCATGTGTAAGCCATTGTTATACATTGTGACCAATGAGACCAATATCCTAATACGGTTTGCAATATCAATTGTTATCTTGTAGAGTATTAGCAGGTCTAAGAAGTTGGACTAAATCTACCCTGACTTAATGAAATGTCCTTGATATTTGTTTTCCACATTAATAATTTCCTAATATATGCCCAATTTGTTATCTTCACATTGTTCTCAAGAAAGGAGTATGTATTATGTCAAGATATAGTGTAAGCTTTCTGCTTATTTATATTCTAGAGAAACAAAGTTTGTATTGTCTTGAGGGATCTCTTTGTCAATGGAAATACAATTATTCATAAGAAATTGATAAATGACAATTTATTCTTGTGATCTTTGCATATGCACTTAAAGGACTATATTAGAATAATGTTGCAGGGCAAATATATTTTTCATTGGATCCTTTACTAATGATTAATTGAAGGAACCACCTTGGCTCTTCTTCAAGTTCAAAAATTTAAGATAATCTGATAACTTACAGGTCTAAATGAAATGCTTTCTCAAGTTGTATTTGGATAATACCAGTAGGAAGAATTCACAATGAAGTGTTAAAGCCTAATCCTAACAGCACTCCATACTAAATATTTCCTAATTCACTTACCAGGGTTCATAATCTTCAGACATCAAAGGATCCCTCTCAAGGAACCCTATGCTGCTTTAGTATAATAACTGCAACTTAAACCAAAGCCATTAAAATGTGGCTTCTCTCTCTTTTTCAACCAAGCTGTCTATGGTCAATTATGTTTCCCATGGATCCCAGAACTGGGAGGGCAATGCACTTTCACATCTGTATCAGTAAGTTAAGCATTTTTCAAGACTATTCCAGCCGGACCTATTTTATCCAGCAAGATTTTTGCTGATAGCAGCATTTCTGAAACTGTTCACAGTAACCATGTGAGTGGATACGCATGTTGGGGGCTGGTGAGGCCATAAAGGGAAAGGATAGGATAATATGTGCTCACATGTGTTTAGAAAATTCCATGGACAGTCACAAGACACATAAGCATGTTAGTTTTGAGAAGTGTTGCAAAAAAGAACCATGTCTAACTCTTACAACAAAATTTCCAAGGTATATTCAAGTCGGAATACTTTTTTCCACTGCCCACCTAATCAAGTTTGAGAATGCTGGCCTTAGGATCTTTGTGAGAAAAACCAGTCCAAAATAAACAGAGACTCATGGAGATGGACAATAGACTAGTGGTTACCAAAGGGTAGGAGGGAATTGGGGAGGAGGGACAACAGACTAGTGGTTACTAGAGGGGAAGAGAGAAGCGGGTAAAAGGGGTCAGAAAGAAATCGAACTATGGGAGGGGAACACTCAATGCAATATATATATGCTTGTGAAACTGTACACCTGAAACTTACTGGATTTCGTAACCAATGTCACCATAAAAAAATTAAAAATAAATTAGTAAAAATTAAATAAATATTGTAATTAAAAAACAAAAGAAAGAAAAGAAAACAAGAAAACCAGTCCTTGGCCAATCATCCCAAACTGCTCAATGAATGGGGACTTGATATTTCTTTAGGAGTTTAAACTTCTTTTCTTCAAAATAATGATGCAGAGAAAGGAATGGACTGGGTTTTTCTCCTTAACTCAGGCTATAGTTTAGAAGGCTGAATCCTCCCTGCTGGGCAGCAAGGAGAATACTGCTGAATTTTCTCTGAATATATGGTAAGAGCTCTATATTTTGTCCAGGTTACAACTTCCTCTGCTTTTACAGGTAAAAATAATCCCATATCTTGGATATTTCAGGTAAGGAAGTTTAGGAAAAATTAATTTCGTTCTAAATGCTGGATTATGGTCATTTGTGAATACCTGTCCTCATTTTGTAGTCGGACTGTTACTCTGTTAGTTACATATTTCTTCACATATTAAGATGAGTTAAGGTGGAGGCAATTTTTATTAGCCCTAACCTTTTTGAATACTATTTAAAGATCACTTATAAATGGAGAAAATCTAGAAATGTCCAAACCAAATTAAAACATTTTAATGTTAAAATAAGATTTCAAGTAATGGCAAAATTCTTACAGAAGAATTTTAATAAGGTGATCCTAAACGCATGCAACTAGATAATTCTCCTCATTCCCAAGCACCCTTTGCAAATAATTCCTTTTTCTAAATTACACAAGCTAGCCATAAAAATGTGGGTCCAGGAATACTCAAGATTAGAAAATACATTCTAAAAAACTAAATGTATCAAATATGTACATCTGTCTTCAGTTCAGTCTGTTTTTGTTATGTATATATACTATCCTTATCCCCACTAGACACTGTCCTACATGGTTTTAGAAAAATAGAAAAAGGATGCTAAATTATTTGAACTAATAAACAAGTGCTGAGTTATAAAGCTTAAGAAAAAAAAATGATGTCAGAAATGAAATTATAAAAAGTTCCTTCCAGCATAGAGATAAAAGATTAATCTACACATAATCCAAAATTTTACCTGACTGTAAACTAATGATTGTGGACAGCAACAGTTGGTTTATCCAACTTGCCAACAACTGAAATTCCCTATTAACCTGCTCTTCTGTAAATTGACAATCTGATGAAAACTGGTGTTTACAACAATAATCATAAAGATACTACAAGGTTCTGAAGTACTTTCTGAATGACTTGTCTATTATTTTTAAAGAAGTTTTCTGAAGAAAACAAAAACATAAATGTTCATTGCAGCATTATTTACAATAGCTAGGAAATGGAAACAACCTAAATGTCCATCAGTGGATGAATGGATAAAGAAAATGTGACACACCACACACACACACAAATATTATCCGACCACTAAAAAGAATGGAATCTTGCCATTTGAGACAACATGTATGAACCCTGAGGGCATTATACTAAGTGAAATAAGTCAGAAAAAAAAATACCGTATGATCTAAGTTATTTGTGGAATCTAAAAATAACAAAAAACAAAAATCCCTGAGCTCATGGATATTCAAAACAGATCAGTGGCTGGCAGGGGTGGGGCATGGATGCAATGGGGGAAGGATGCCAAAAGATAAAAATTTCAGTTATAAAATGAATAAGTCATGGGGATGTAATGTACAGCATGGTAACTATAGTTAATAATACTGTATTGCATATATGAAAGTAGGTAGAAGAGTGGATCTTGAAAATTTTCAGCACAAGAAAAAGAAATTAAGTATCTATGGTGACAGATGTTAATTGAACTAGTTGTGGTGATGATTTTGTAATCTATACAAATATCAAATCATTATATTGTACACTTGAAACTAATATGTTATATCAATTATACCTCATTTAAAAATGCAAAACAGAATTCATTTATCTGAATATCTGATAAAAATAATATCCCATTTTCTGAATAAACCAGGCAGGTGTGTTTGCCATTTCCTGCCACTACTTTCCCCTACTTGAAATCTATCCTATACACAAATGTAAGATTAATGTTCCCCGAATATCATTTTTATCAAGAAATTTTTTGCCAAAAAAACCACCACCACAAACCTTACATTCTATATTATGTACAGAATTGACCTGATTTTCAAAATCCTTATAAATCTGATACTGATCTTTGGTACAATCTTACCTTTCACCAACAGGATGCAGCAGTGTTCATTTACACAAATAAAACACACTATACACAGACTCATTTCCCCCTTTCCTTGAACCTTAAAAGACCTCCATCTCTTCCCTCATTTTTTTTCTGTCTTTGGATATCAAGTTCAAGGCCTCTTCCATATACTCCTCTCTACCCTCAAACTACAGTGATTTCCTTTTCTTACTTCCCATGACCCTTTCTAGCATACATTCATTGATTCCTTTAGCCATTCATGAACTATGCATGTGTTATGATGATGGGCTGCAAAGATACATAAAACTAAGTCCCTACTTCCTTGGGCTCACAGTGCAAGAAGGGAGATAGACATGAAAAGTCATTAAAGCAGGGTCTATAATAGAGTTATAAACAGGGAAAAGGGGGATCATAAAGAAGGATCACTTCAAGATCTTTAAGGAAATAAAAAAAGGCTTTTTTGGAGAAGGCGACATTTATGTTAAGTTTCAAAGGTGGATATATCAGGCAAGAAGAAGAGAAAGGAATTCCAAGCAGAGAAAACAGCACATGGTAAACAGCACATGCAAAGACCAAGAGGCAAGAAAAACTTGGTATGTTTGGAGAACTATATATAGATAAGCATGGCTGGAGTTCAGAGTACATTAAATCTAACAACACTTATGACTGCCCATTCACCAAGCCTTAAAACTAATGAAAAAACATAGTATCTGTCTTCAAAGAATATGCAAGCATATGTTATCCAATTGATTGGTATAGTTAATTCAAACAAAACAAGTAGTACTGAGCACTTATTATGAACCAGATACCCAAGATAAAGAAATAAAGAGCACAGCTCCTGCACTGGAGGAGTTAACATTTTAGCAGGAGAGGCAGAGAGACAGCTTATAGAAGACAGATTTTAAAGTTCAATCCTTATGACAAAAGACTAGAAAAAAATCTTAGATATTAATAGTGCTTAATATTTTCCACTTGTTTGTAATTTTCTAAATTGTATACAATAAGCATGTTACTATACTTTGATAATTAAGGAAAATAAAGTTTATAATAGAAAAGGTATAAAAAGTTGACACCTGATGAGTTATCAGTACTTAAGCAGCATCTGCTAATTAAAGACTTGAAAGTTTTAGATTTGAAACTTTAGATATCCAAAATATGGCTATGTGTCACCATCTCAAGAGCTGAGAACCTCATTGGTACAAAACCACTATCATATCATTTTCACCTGGATTATTTTATTAGCCCTCTAACATATTTCCTTGCTTCTGCCCTGACATCTCCTCCCAAACCTTAATCTGCTTATAACAAAACAGCCAGAGAGACACAGATAATGGCATTTCACTGCTTGAAATCCTCCAATGGCTTCAGTAAAAGGCAAAGACCTTACAAAGGTCCTACCAAGATCTGCAACCAGCTCTCCTTATCTCTGATTCTGGTATTTGACTTCTCTTTGCTCGCTCTAGCTACTATGGTGGTCTCCGTATTGTTTCTCAAACATACCAGGCATGCTCCATTGCTGTTTGTTCATTCTTATCTACCTGATTTGCTCCTTCATATCCTTTGGGTCTTTATTCAAATGTCACTGTCTTAGAAAGGACTTTTCCTGTCCATTCTATCTAAAGATGTAACACTCTCCTATTTGAAAGCTATCTCCTTTATCTGCATTATTTTCCCCCTTGCAGTTATTATTGCCTAATATATTGTTTTACTTATTTTTTTCTGTCTCCTTTCCCTGCTCCAAAGGGTAAAATATTTTCTGCTTTCATCACTCATGTATGACTACTGCAGAGAAAAGTGTCTGGTAAATGAAAAATGATCAATCACTCATCATTCACTGAATGAATGAATAAAGGACAGTATTCTGTATCATGGTTGAGTCCGGAGGCAGAAGATCTGGATTAAATCCCAGTGCCACCACTTTGTAGTAGAGTGACCTTGTATAAGTTACTTAAGCTCTCTAAATCTAAGTTTCCTCATCTATAAAATGATGATGATGGCATCAATCTTATAGGACGGTTCTAAGGATTAGAATAATGCAGGTGGAGCACAGTGCTTGGCAAATAATGTCCAATAAATGCTAGCTATTAGCATGATGCCTCCAATGAGTTACCACATCATTCCCAGTATCTTTTTTTTTTTTTTTTTTTTTTTCAGAAATAACAGTTACTTTGCAAAATCCTTGGATCTTCACACTCTAGTTTGAAACAAAATCAATACTACTCTGGGGCAACTCTTACAGAAGATTCTATTCTGTTGTAGCTTATAAAGAGACGGGGAGACACTAGTGTCTATTTTATCTTAAAGCAAGTGTTTTAAGTGCTATAAAAAACTGCACAAAATGCCATATTTATCACAATGTTAATTTACATTCTACAATCAAAACTGACCCTTGGTGTTTGTTTCATAAAACCGCACAAGAAAAGGTTAAGCTTAGGGTCAGATCAATGTAATTCTATTATACTACTAACTCTGCATTTTAGAATTTTTGAATTCTTTCAGAACTTCCCAAAATAGATTTTCCATTTGCTATGAGGCCCACCATACCCACCCAAGTTCATAAACATCTTCCCAGTGTCAGGAGATCTGATTCAAATAAACTATAATGTATCAAATGTTAAAAAAAAAAAGGGCTTTAAGAGATACATAAATTTTTTTTAAAAAGTCCCTGACCCCAAGACTTTGGTAATAAAACAAGAGCAGTGAATTATAATTCACAAAGCTAAACTCTAATCCTGACACCACTACTTACTAGCAACAGTATTTAAAGGTTTTTCCCTCATCTATAAGGTAAGATAATACCAGTATTATAGAATTATTATAGAAAACCCGATAAAATGAACATATGTAGAAATGAACTATACTATAAACTGTATTGTGGCACATGTTTTATTGTAAAAAATACATTAAAGAATCTTTTAAAATAAAAAGCCACAATGACACACCTCAACAATTTTCATAGTTCGCTTATTCTTTTCAAGTCCTGTCTTCATATGCTTTTAAAAATAAATTAGTAATCATGTGCACTTGGGGGAAGACAATACAGTATGTCTTCTTCTAGATCTATATGGTCCAGGTTCAAATACTAGCTCCTGAACTTACTATGTGACTTTGGGAAAGATTTTTAAAACTTTGTTCTGTTTTCTATAACATCAAGATAATAATATAACAGTACCTACGTTATAGGGAGGTGTGAAGAAGAAATGAAAAATTGTAAACCATTTAGTACAGTTCCTGTCACAGGGCAAATTCAAAAAACAGTAAAAAAAAAAAACACTAAACTAAAAATGTAAACAGTATTCTGATTTTTAGAAAACTTAAGATGTCATGTCATAAACCAAAAGTATCTTATCCAAAGTATCGTAAAGTTCTTTTAAAAGGACTCTAGGATGCTTTACATTGACTATTTTTAAAATAAATCTCCCTACCATCCATTTGTTCAGATATTTTAAAATGTATAATAGAATCCATCTATTGCTTCATACTTCCAGTAGAGGTCTCCATCTAAAAAATAATGTACCAGACTGAAAACTTTAAATTAGTATTCCTGGTTATTAAAATATATACACACAAATTATTGGCCAGCTTTACCAAATATGCAAGTTTAAGTTTTCCAAGTAAAACATTTAAAATAATGACTATCTGAAGTAAAAAGAAATTTTTCCTGGTAATCATTACATGTTTTGCTATGGGCCCTCCTCAAGAGCCAAGTAATACGTACCTGTCTTATAAAACATAATCCTTCGGACAGGAAGAGGATAGATATAAATTGTTGGATATGAATGATAAATCAAGGACATATTTATCATCTATACCAGCCAACGATACCTATTCCTCACAGATGGTATGTGTCAGTAGAATCATCTTAACATAGAAGGTTATGTTTTATAGGAGCAAAGAAATCTGACAATCTTCTACATTTATCCTTCTTAAGTTAGAATAGAGTGGCTAGAGTAATAAAGGCAGCTCTGAATTGGCTCTGCTTTTCCTTCCCATCATTCAGTAACAGTGATTTTAGGCAAGTCAATTATCCTTATGCAGGCCTACCAGAAAACAATATCATATTTGTACCCTACCTGAAAGCAGTAGGCAGACCATCTTCTTTAAAACCTGTTTAGTTCTAAGAATGATACTATGAATTGATAGATTCAGTAGCCATTATCCAGTTGTTGCTAACTACATACTTTTTTCTTGCTCCTATCTTGGTAATTTAAATTTCAGGCTCAGTAAGTAAGCTCTATAACTAGGTCTCTATGAAACATTAAATTTACATATAATACTAATGTCTACCTTAACTTAGTTCCTTAAAAGTGCAATGCTTGGTAAATACAGATAAGATTTCGTATGCCCAAGAACTGACCAAGAAATTACCAAGCAACTTGTGTAAAGCTAATAAATAGTGCTGTATGTATGCACACATGAGCACACACACGCAGACACATGTACACATACACCCACTCAAGCTAACTCCCACAGTTTATAAAGAGGGAGATTAAAAGAGATATTCTAAGCCACTCTCAAGACTTTAATATCCAAATTATATCTAATTCTGAAGATCAAATATAAAATGTAAACACATAACACATTTAATTTAGTGGCAATGGGTTTGGATGGATTCACCCAAACAAGCATATAAGATTTCTGATTGTAATCAAAACATGAATTTGCTTTTCATTTCCACAGGGTGGATAACCTATAAAGGCTTTTAAACTAAAACAATTACTTTCTATCTTAAGAATATAAAAATCAAGTAATGATCAAATCACAATTTATACTAGTCTTAATATAAAAATTAAGCAATGAATTAAATAATTGCCTTGTTTTTGTATAACAAGTGATGCAATGGCCAACAAAGAATCAAATAATAAAGATTGCTACTGGATGTATGGAACAGAAAAGATAATTTTCCTCCAAAGTTATCATCTAGCATTTTAGCTGATTTCTACTTATGTTAAATTCCTAGAACATGAGAAATATTCACATTCAAATATAAACAATTCAGTATTAGCTCTCTTCTTGAATACAGATAAAGACATAATTAGATTTAAAAAATTAACGCCAAATGCTAGTAGATAAAACATATGAAAAGTATCACTAAATCTGATTTGGAAGACCAATGCTACTGTTCATTCAACAAACAGATACAGAAATACTGTATTAGAATATACAGAATTAAGACTGCAATAAGAACACAGAACTGACAGTATCTTACTAATTGAGGACATGCTAGAAATATCGAACTAAGGTCAGCTTCAAGGCAAGGAAAATATGCCCTCATCTTCCCAACTATTAAACAGTGGATGATATAATTAGACAAAAGAAAATAATTAAAGGTATAAAATTTAGAAAAGAAGTAAAACTATATTTGCAGATGACACTCTAGTACGTCTAAAATTTTTTAAATCAATAATAAAACTAACACAAACAGTAAAACAACTGAGGTAACAGATTATAATATAAAACAATCTTTCATATAAATGATAAACAAACAGAAGATATAATGGATGAGAAAATCTGTTACAATAACAACAAAAACAATAATATACTTAAGAATAAACTTAAATGTTCAAAATCTATAAAAGGAAAATTTATAGACTCGAGTGACACAAGAAGATTTGAATAGAAAGATTTTCATTATTCTTGGATAGGTCAACTCAATATCATCATGATGTTAGTTCTAAGGTAATTTATAAATTTAATGTGATCCCCGGTAAAAAAAAAAAAAAAAAAAAACCGCAAGATTTTTTCCAGAACTAGAAAAAACTGACACTAAAGATCATATAGAGGACATCAGAAGCATGCGGAGTGACAGATATCCCCATCTAAAACTCAACAAAAAACACACAACCTGCACCCAAGCACGTTTGAGTGAGGGATCTGTGAATAAGAGATACCACAGAAAAAAGAAAAAAACCATATAGAAAAATAAACATAAAAGAATACTCAAGAAAACCTTATAAAAAAAACTATGAGATGGGAGTGGCACTACAAAATATTAAAACATACTATACAGAGGCACTAGATTTACTGGGGTGATCACTTTGTGATTTATATATATGTCTAATCACTATGCTGTACACCTAAAACTAATATAATATTATATGCAAATTATAACTAAAAAATAAAAAATGTTTAAAAAATGCTACATAAAGCCATAATAATTAAAATATAGTGAGATACCATTCCTTAACTCTGAAGACTGATAAAACTTTAAAAGTTTGACAACACATGGCAAAACTGTGGGAAATAGGTACTTGCATAGACTGCTTGTAGGAATAAAAAATATTTCTCTCCAACAAAGGGAATTTGGCAATATTTAATAAAACTGCATACGCATTTATTCTATGAGTACTACATCAATCCCTTTTGATGATACATCTCCAAAAATGTGAAAATAGGTTTGCATAAGGGTACTAGATTTGCAAAAGATTACTCATATGGCATATGTTATTAGAAAATATTGGAAACGACCTAAGTGCCATTATACGGTGGAGTGGTTAAATAAACTAGAATACATCCACACAATGGAATATAATGCAGCTGTTAAAAAAAAAGGGACTTTATAGATTTACAGTAATATTCAAGATATAGTAAGTGAAAAAAGGCAAAATACAAAAAAAAATGTGTTCGTTTTCAGAAAGGGAACTAAGAATGCATATATGTATCTCCTTATTTTTACAAAAAGAAACACAGGAAGAATAACCAGAAACTAAAGATACTGGTTAGCAACAGAGCATGGGTGGGAATAGGGCAGAAGAGACAGAGATTAGGGTAAGTATATCTTCTATTAAATTTTAATTTTAGAATCATATTAAGTGTTTTATATATTCATAAATAAAATTAAAGGAACAAGAATGTAGAAGAATGCAAAACTGAATACGAATGAAAATAATATAAATTTTACTGTATTTTAAGTAAATAACAATACCCGGGGAAAAAAGAATCCAATCACTGTGAATTTTTTAACACAGTACTTTACTGGTGATATAGCTTTAGTATGAACATAAAAAGAACTGCAAACAAATTTTTAACTCTTCTTGGCAGGTTTATTGTTTGTAGTGGTATGGATGTAATGATTCTGAAAGTATTCTCTATGTGTTATAGAACCGACAAGATGAGTAAATATACCGGTATTGGGAACTAGGGTTCTCAATGTCGGTGAAGGGAGCTACACGGAATGAAAGAAGGCAACAAGAAACTTGTGTGGACTAAAAAGATAACCAAATAACAATGAGTATACCCAGATCTTGGTTTCTATATACTATTCCGCACTAAAAGGAATGAGGACTCCTTGGAGAAATAGCTGATACTAGAGCTGGATAAGGAAAATACAAGTTGACCCTGGAAGATCTTACCTTGTCTTAAAGCAAGGAAGAGCTCAAAAATAATGGGAACATGTTAAAAAAGACACAGGAGCCAGCTTGAAAGGGCTCATACTGGCTAAATTTAAGCAGTAAGATGCATAATAGATTTTAATCCATTGTATAAAATAAAAATCTAATAAATAAGAATGAAAACATTTTTATTATCATAGACTGCCAACTAATAAATATAGAAGAAATAATAGTAAGAAAACAAGCATTATACATCCTTTATAATAACTGATTCAGGCAAGAATCATCAATGGCTGTTAAAACTATTGGGTGAAAGTTTGACGAGCAATATATTTACACAGTCTCAAAGTACGTCCCCACAAGTTATTTATTAATTATGAAAGAAAAAATGGAAACTAACCAGGAAGACCCCACCTAAGTTAACATCAGCAGTAGTGAGGCAAAATGAAATCATATGCCACCTGCCAAAAACGCTTAACCTAAATATAATCCTGAAAAAACTTCACACAAATCCAAATTTTATACTACAAATGGTCTATGCTGTTCGAAAAGTACCATGAAAGGCTGAAGAACTAGAGATATGTAATACGAGATCATTGATTGGGGAGGTGGGTATGACTGCTACAAAAGACATCTCTGGGACTACTGATAATATGATTACATTTATGCTAAGTTTTCTGAATTTGACAACTGTCAAATTCTTATTATTACATAAGAGAATGTTTTTATTCTGAGATGCTATACACTTATATTTTGGAGTAAAGGGCATTAATCTGCAATGATATCAAAGGATTAAAGAGTAATAACATAATAATGTGTGTATATACACATAACGTCACAAGAAGAGAAAAATAAAAAGCAAATGTGGCAAAATTATAACAATTGGTTAATATTAATGAAGCATAAACAAGAGTTCACATATAGATAGCAAAAAACTAACAATAAAAAAAAAAGAAAACATGGCAAAGAAAAAGCATTCATCATTTCTCAGATTTTTACTAGTAGACTAAAGTAATATATTCCAATATGGGGCTACCTGGAAAAAGTATTCAGAAATTCAGAAGTTTGACTTTTTAATCATGTAAACTAAAAACATTACACCAAACTAGTTAAGCACTCCTGACCTATTACTTGTGAGTGCACTTGGAGGTACAGCCTGCTAAGGTACTACTGTTTATGAAGTACTAAGTAGTCTGATCCAAGCTCAAGTACACTGAAAATTCACTTAATCTATAAACCGTTACGGAAAGTTGTGATCAACTTGGGCATATTACCAACAAATTTAAATTCAGCCTCATCTCTCAAGTACTACAGGTTAGGAATTTTCTACAGAGGACCCTAACTTAGTCTCTTTGTTCTGTTTTAAAAGAATGTTCCTACTGACCTCAATTATGTTTAAATTAACAATTTACTTATTTAAAACTAACCAATGAGTTAGGAGAGGGACAAAATAAAATCTCATCCAAAAACATGAAAGATGTGTATGTCATAATTACATAATAAAAAATCTTTGTGCACACAGCAACTGACCATTAAATGCTGTAAGAACTTACCAAGTATAATAGTAAGAACTCAGAAAGACAAGAATCATAAATACTGTCAATATTTCAAAATAAGATGTATATTCGAACAATGGATATAACCTACAACTTTGTTTTAAAAGAAATATCACATATATTCCAGAAGAAAAGTTTTATTGTAAAAGTTTTTCTAAATGTTATTTTTCTAAAATTAAATAACAGTAATTACTTCTGAAATTTGAAATGATAAATGAAGACAAAGTACATTTGACAAAACAGGCTATTATTAAGTATTGTTATTTTCATAGGCATTTATACAATATAAGCTAAATCCCCTAAGCAGTACTGGGACAGACCAACACAATTCTCACAAAGAGGAAAAACAAGCATTCAATAAATTCAATAAAACAAATGGTATTCCAGTTGGGAAGAATAATATAACGTACTACACATAAAAAACCACCTAGTTATTAAGGAATACTTATTTTCAATTAATTTTTTAAAATCCAAATAACACAAATATAGTTAGGATAAGTTCAAAATAGTAGTTTCATTTACCATTTTTTTCCCTTAACTGAAGTGGAGCCCTTGTTATAGTCTCTAGAGCCCAGAGACAAAGTATAGGGTGTGTCTAGGCTCTGCTTAGAGATGACAGGTGCAGTCTGAGCAGGTGCCCTAGACCAGATGTCACCTAGAGGTTTTGTTCTAGATGTAGCCTTGGCCAACATGCTGATGCCAAGTTAAACCAGTTATCTCAGCAACTAAATTGGTTTCATTACAATACATAGATCAGATGTTCTCAAACTTCAGCATACTTAAGAATCATCTAAAGCACACTTTTTAAAGATACAGTTTCAAACTATTAATACCTAAAACCAGTGATCAATCTTTGCACTACTAAAACAGGACAATTAAACATTATATGCCTCATGATCTGCTCAAGAGCACAGCACTACCTATTAAGTATGCCTAGACTATTGAACTTGAATGTTATCAACCTTTAGATCTATCAGTTTTCAGGAAATAAATACAGGGGATAGAATAGGCTAACTGACACTAAAAGTAAGGGATCAACCAAATCCAGAATTTGGGAAGCACTAAAGGACAAATGACCCTAAATACTTCAACAATCAACTGCATGATAGGAAAAGGAAAAAGAAACTGTCAAGAGATTACACAAAACAGCCAAAGCAACAGATTCAGCCCTGGCCACAAAATTCTCTTACAGTAAGATGGAAATGGACCCTGCCAACACTGACTTAGCTATTAATGGATCTATGGATCTGTCATTTTTGGCCAACAATTCGGAATGTGGAAGCTATACCTAGATATCACAAAGAGATTTAGGTTCCAGCAATAGGTTATTGCAATATACTTCACCCACAGGGTATATACCTTGTAAAAAGGAATTAACTCCCAATCTACAACATAATGAATGTGCAAAAAGTATCCAAGCACAAGTGAAATTCTTTTGTGTTTTGAAATAGAAAAATGTATGTTAGACTCTATTTTAATAACGCAATTCTTGGAAAGCTTAATGAAATTCATAGATAATCTAAATGTACTGAAAGAGACAATTTGGACTCTAAACCATCTATTTCAGGTCCCCCAAAAGTTTTATCCAAAAGTAGATGGATTAACAAATTTTATGATAGGTAACCAATACCAGTATCGATCAGCACATATGCATTTTTGTGTACTTCTGAATGAAAGGATTCAACCTGCCTATTTCTTTGACTCTATTATGGGTAAGTGAACTACCCATGTTATTTACATTTATTTTAAATTCAAAAGCCAATACTATGGCTTTTCCTAAAAATTATCCTTATAATTTCAAGAAAATATATTTGAAGATAATTTTTAATCACAATATCTCCATTTTTAATTACAGTTAAGTTTCGTCCTTAACCCAATGTTACTTCTGAACAGCCTTACCTAATACCAAAATTCATGACATGACTTCTCAGTTTTTAAAGTTGTAGAACTGAAGTTGGCAGGACTATCATTATGTTTTAACAAAAGTAATTACTATTTCAAAATACAATGTTCTAAAGCAATGTGATCAATGATTCTGCTGTAATTCTTTAGAGAAGCTTGTTTCAACAAATTTAAAAAACAAAATTTTCAATAGAACTATCCTGGTAAAAAAGAAGCCTCTAGTTATAATGACAGAAAACGGGGGAAATAAAGAGCAGTTATTGGTTCAAGTTAAGAATCTTAAGTTAAAAGGAAACTAACCAATTACATACAATTAACTATAAATTATTTCATCATAAAGAATATCATGCCAATACATGAACCACTGCCAGAGACTTAAAAATCTTCATTATGGTCATATATGTTTTTGTTACATTATAGTTTAAACAGCAGAAAAATACTGTTATGTATCTACAAGAGCAGCTTTCCCCATTCTGGACCAACTATCTTAAAGATCCAACTTTTCTTTTTCTATTTGGATGACAATATTTCTTCACTTTTCTTTTCCTGGCAAATGAACACAAGATCATTTTAATGTCCCCCTACTCAAGCAAGTATTTAACAAGTATTACCAATATAATTTTGTATAACCACTGATAAAGATATGCAAATAATAGCTCGACAAAATTATTTAAATCTGTATTTCTATATCTCTATGTAAATACACACAATTACCTCTCATTTCTCATTTTCCTCATTATTTACCGCATTAAAATTTTTTCTTAACTTGCATTTCTTCTAGCTTGACGTTTCCCAAACTGTGCTCCACAGAACTCAGTGGGTGTTCCCCAAACATGGGGTTTCACACTGCACCCCTCCTGTGTGTAGTGGTGTTCGGGCAGCACCATTTACTTTGGCTGGGGGGAGGAAGGTAATAACTAGCGTTTGTTTCTCCAAATTGTCTACAGATCCACAATGCATGTTAATAAAATATAGTCTCCAAAAAGTCCTGCAGTAACCTAAGTTTAGCTTTATTGCTGAAAGTCTTGGGGCTTTTTTTTTCAAGGAAACATGCTGACATTTCAGGAAAACAAGTGTTAGATACAGCACAAATGAGGAATTTCTATTCTAATTGATCCCGAATAACAAAGAGTGTGGTGATGATGGTGGTAGCAGATCAAAGAGGCAGAAACAAGAGAATTCCCCCCAACCCTGCCCCATATGTCTCTCTAATTCCCCACTTTTACCAGTAAATTTTAGCAGGGTCTATACTACTCTAAAAAATGACCAATAAACAGCTTTCAACAAACAATAATAATAACTCTAAATATTTTACCTAAAAACATGTATTGAGTACTTGCTCTCTGACTAATGTACTCAAACACCAATAAATTAAAATGATGTTTGTTTTGCCTTCTTTCTAACTTCCAATATCACTTAGTTTGGAAATATAAAAGACTCACGGAAGAGATACTTTTCTATCAAAGTTATAGTGGATTTCACACATGACCAACTATGAAAATACTAACTCCACAAAAGAGTAGAGATAGGATTAGAAAAAACTACTCCTATTTAGAAACAGACATTTTTAGTTAATATCTAAAGCAGAAAATGCAAATGAAGAAAGCATATAAACATTTTGGGAATTTAGAGTTCTTACCCTAAATCCTCACCGAAATTTTTATCTTCAGTGAACTATCTATCTTGGAGATTTGTCTACTTTACACTGCTTAAAACATGGTTTGTAAGACAGAACACTAACCTGATCAGGCTTTCAACTGTCTCCACTTTTTACTTCTTTTAACAACTCTGCATGCTCTTTATAATGTAACAGACTATCAGAAGATCTCAAAATCAGGGTTTTCAAAATGAAAGGATACAGTCTATAAAATTAAATTTAAAATGCATATGTGAATAATTTATTTAGATACAGTTGTTCTTCTAATCTCCATATTACTTTTATTTTCCTTCCCTGATTGAGAGCACTTTATCAACTCACAAATTCCATGTATTACTTTATTTACCTATTTATTACAATATTAAAGCATTCTTTCACTTAACCTCAAGTGACTCATAAAATGCTTTCTCTTAGAAGACGTGATCTATATAGTAGATACTAACTGCAGAACACATGAATGTATCTACTCTAACTGATAAATGTAAACTTCATTGGCATAATCTGAGGGCTTTATCCACCAAGGGAAACAGAATAAATTCACAATGCAATTGAAAATCCACTATGGTGGGCAGAACTCTACAATTAAGTTTCTGACTATTCTAAAGGTAGATATGTATTAAAAAATCACTTATTATAAGAAAACCAGTAATATGTAATTTTGTACGATAAATTTTTAATGTCCAAGATATTTCACCTCTTTTCCAAAAAATCAAGTTTTATAATGGAAGCATCAAGTTAACCTTGCTTGACTATATAGCTGTATACTGGAGTCAGTAAGCAAAACAAAATTCTTCAAGTAAGTATTTGAAACATTTACCTAAATCTTCATACCAAGACTTCATTGCTTAACAGAAATAGGAGCACTAATTTGTCCTTCGATTTTAGCACCAAAACAGAACAACGACAAAAATTTACAGAGTAAATAAGGAACATACTGGGTACAAATACACTCGGGCATAAATTTAACCATATATAATTTCCAGTTATATTTTAATTTCTTAAATTCATTGGTAACTAACAAACTGAATTCATAACAGACTGATTAAACACATGTCAGGAATACAACTTTTTTGTTCAATTAACAAATGCCCCTAAAGCCATTTAGATTTTTTTTGCACTTAAATTTCTCCATTTACGAAATGTGGGTAATTATACCTTTTTCTTTTATACTTTAGGGATAATCTACTAATAAGCATTTATGGAATATATTGAGATATACATGCCAAGAAAGGAACTAAGTGCAAACAAAATATAAAGACATCATAGATGATTAATATACAATTTTTAGAATACTTTACACATGATCAGTAAGCATTTATGTTTAAAAAAAATAAAATGCCAATGTTGAGAAATCTTTGTAGACAAACTACAACCGAATAAATGTATGTTTGATAGAATCAAGCTAACTTTTGGCAGACCACCTAGCTCAAGTCACTATATTTAATGACTGTCTATGTTTATACCAAAACGAAAATATAAATGCTAGAATGTATACATGGCCAGCATTCTAGTTTGCTCTTCTTTATTTCAATGTCTGTAATATCATGAAGATATATCATAAAGTACTATGCTAACAGCCATCCATCCAATAACAAAATTACAAAGGAATGTCAGCAAATATTAAACTTGCAGAGTAAAGGAGAAAACAGGTAATGACAGTCTTACAATAGGTCAAATAAAACAGCAGTTCATATAAAAAATTATTCCAATTATGATTTATAAAACACATTATCTGCTCATCAGAAACTATGATATTCAATATGATACATAAAAAGAGAGAACTTACAAAGTCACTTGATTACTATTTCTTACTTTGAAGAGGCACATTTATGGTTAAGTAATAGAACTACTGTGAAAGCTTGGCATTCTGTCTGCCAGTTAAGATTTTTCAGGGGAAGGTGTAAAACCCAGTATAATACATGTCCTCTAACTGTGCAATATTACATCACTATGGAAAAAAATCTTCCGAGGTTGGTAGTACCCAATTTTTGACCAGCATATTTCTTTTGTATTTCTTTAGAAGCCATGCAAATCTTCACATGGTTTTTATTTTCCAAAACAAATGCTTCAACTTTTTTCCTAGTAGCCTAGCTACAACCCTACAAAAACAAACCTGGAGAATGACATATAGAGGAAAAACAAGTTTAGCTAAATATATAGTTCAAAAAGCAACTTCTAGCAAGAGCACAAAACTCAAACTGATCTGAAAACAATGTAAAAAGTTGCAAACAACCTTGAAACTATAAAGTTAAAAATAGCACCTATAAGTCTAATCAGTGGATGATAAAATCCCAAGATAGAAATCACAAATGGAAAAATAATATTAATGTAACCTTTAAAAACCTGGAAATCCAGTCATTTAACTGATTATGTGAAAACCCTGTTAGGATAAATGTAAATTATTAAAAAAAAAAAAAAAAAAAACACATCTCCTGAACCACATAGATCAAATAGTACCTTAAAGATACTAAATTTCAATCAATCTATCCAATAAGTATCAAGCATAACTTTAAAATGTGCATTTTAAACAGTCTAAAATCCAAATTGTTCAAACTGATTACCAGAAAACCAAGATGTGTATTAACAGTATTCCTCTCAATATTATGAATGGAAAAGAGCAAATGAATATTCCCATAAATATAACATTTTCTATTTCTTACCACATTACTCTAACAACAGTTTTCAAGGTAAATTTTGTTTTACTTTGCTTTGTTTTACTATGTTATTTAAAAATGTACTCTAACACACATGCCATCACACACACAACAGATAACAACCATATTTAACATTTTCTAGACTGCTGTGTACCTCAGTAACTACCCACAGTTTCACGAACTCTTCAGCTTCAAGCCTGAAATCAATCTAAGATAGCCAATAAAAAGTACACCTGTGCAATTACTACATTTCCCATTTCGGAATGAGAAACATAACACTGAATATCCACACTGATAAATGCCAAACTCAAACGAAATGATGCAGAAGCCACATTATCTAAAAAAGGCCATCCTATAATTATTAAAAAGTAATAAACATAAGGATCACTCGTTTGAAATAACAACCACCAACTAAGGACTCTCTATGTAAGTAAACATTAAAAATAAAAGATAACCTCATAATAAATTACAATATAAAAATATTCCTGGGCGAAAAACTGAGAGAAAAAAATAAAGGTGAATCACAAAATATATCATCTAAACTGTATCACTTACCAAATGCATAAGAAATTTATTCGTCAAATAAATAGTCTTTAAAAAGGAGTGGGGAAAATGAAAAAAAAATCCAAATCATAGAATTTCCTTTAATAGTTAGTATTCCTAATTTTCCTGAATATACAATAATTCTTTTGAATGTTTTCAGGTAACTCAAAAGTTCAAAAAAAAAAAAAATCTAAAAACAATCCTGGTCACTAAGGCATCAACTTTTTATGCTATGTAGAAATATTCTGCTGAAAAACTGCTCAGTGACACTATTCCACTCAAGAGGTTTCAATTTTAAAAATCTTAGAATCCAAACAGGCAAAGGAGTTTCTAAAAGAAAAAAATTTTCTCAAGGGATACAAAGTTTCATTAACTCTCTTAACTCTTTTACTAACATCACCTTTCTACCCCTTCATAAGACAAGCAATCAATAACAATGTCACAAAAGAATGTTTACCAAGAATGGGGGGTGGTGGTAGGGGTGGTGGTGTGTCACCTGTAATAATTCTATATGAAACATGTAAACAATCCTAAACTGGGTGAGAAAAACTTTCACCATCTTACAACCTCGCTTTATGGATATTTAATGTTTCCCAGACTGAAATTAACAAGTTTAGAAACTGGTATACAAGGTTTATTTTGTGGTTTTTGTTTTTTGTTTTTGCTGAAAACAAATCTCCCCATAAGTCCCTTATTTCCAAATACTGTGCAAGAGTCACTACTACTCACCGCAAGTAATACTGTTTTAAAGCAAAGGCAGCGTTAGAACAACTTCTGGGAAAGTTGAACTCTTCAACAATTTCTCCCCACTGATTCTTCTCAGAAACCTGTTAAAAACACAGCCACGCTTGTCTGAAAATGCACAATCCAAGAAAACTCTAACTTAACTATGAAATAAATACCCATTCTACAGAGAACTGTAGATACCCAGGCATCAATGGGTGTTTCGCATCGATCCGTAAGAGTTACAAAGCAAGGGCTGCTTGAATCTCTGTGTTTTCACCCGTGAGCCCTGTATTAAATAGCACTTGTTTTGTTTGGGGGGGCGGGGGGGAGGTTGTCTGGTGGGTTTGTTTTGTTTTTGAAGCCCGGACAATAACCAATCGCAAGTCCCTCTGTCGCCCCCTTTTAAATCTCAACGCGGTCCGTTTACACTAAAAAAAAAAAAGTTCAAAAGGATCAATACTGTTCCGGACAGCGACGTCCGCAGGTTCTGGGGGGGCTGGAGCCGGGGCCGATTCCGATCCCTCTCCCAGATCTATCCATCTCCATAGGCCCTTCTTTGAGGCCTACAGCTTCTGCCTAGCCTTGAAGCCTAAGATGGCTATTTGGAGACAGGTCCTGGTTTCTTTTGTTAGCTGTATAAACCGAGGGCGACGGGGCCGAGGCTATGCCCCCGGCTGCCGGGATCATTTCGCAGCCGATTATCGATGTTAAACCTGCCCGCGCTAATTTTGAGTTGCACGAAAACTGCTCTCAGAGTCTGTGTGTCTCTGTGTCTCCGCCTGTGCTAGAGCGGCAGCGGCGGCAGAGCTGACTCGCGAGCGAGCGGGCGGGAGCGGGCACGGGGCGGACGCGGGGCTTCGGCGGGCGCCCCGCACGCCCGCACTCCCCGCCGCGGCGCTCAGACCCCGCCGGGCCGGCCGGGCAGCGGGCAGGGCGCGAGCCGGCACCGGGCCGCCCGCCCGCCCGAGCCCCGCGCCCGCCGCGCGCACGCGAGCCACCAGGCCAAAAACAGCCCCGCCGCCGTCCGCCTCCGTGCCACCGGCTGCGAGCGAAAAGAACGCCTTTTGCCCCCGTGGGCCACCCCCCCGGCCCCGAGCGCCCACTCCGGGGTCAAAGGAGACTTTTTGGAGGAGGCCAGCGAGAGGGAAATACAAATTAAAACTTCCACTCACCTTCGCGAATCCGCCTAAAGTAGTGACTCTGGTGTAGAGACCGTGAAGATCCAGCTCCTTCCCACCCACCGCAGGGATTTTTTTAAAAGGCGACCTGCGGGAGAGAGAAAGCCCCGCACTTGTCAGCCGGGACCCCGCGCCCGGCCCGGGCGGGAGAGCCCAGTTCGCCCCGGCTCGCCCCGGCGCTGCCCCCCCGGTTGTGCTCTCACCCTCTGCTGTGGTGGAACTGCCGCAGCTCGTCCAGGAAAGCGAGTCCCTTTCTCCGCTCGTCCGGAGGCGCCTTCCCCGTCGAGTTTGCCATTATTTTTTCAAAGGAGGTTTTAAAAAAAACCCAGATTGGTGTTTTAAAAGCGCCCCCCGCTCCCTGCGCTTCCTACCAGAGCCCGGAGCCCATTCCTCGGCCGGCGGCGGCGGGGCTCAGTCATGGGCCGGCGGTGGCGGCGGCGGCGGCGGCGGCGGCGGCGGCGCAGGGAGGGAGGGAGGGGGAGGAGGAGGAGGAGGAGGGGAAGGAGGGAGCAGGAGGCCAGGGGGAGAGGAGGGAAGGAGGGAGGGGAATTTCTAAAAAAGTTTAAAGAAATCGGAGCGAAACTAGAGGGGCAGGCGACTGCCGGATCCGCGCGAAGCCGCGGGGCGAGCGCGGCCCCCACCCCTTCCTTCCCTCCCTCCCCGCGGCCCGGCTCTCGCCCGCCTCTCAGCGCCGCCGGCTCAGGCGGCTCGGCCTGGGGACGCGATTCAACATGGTGCTGCTGCCGGGGGCGCGCGAGCGAGCGAGGGAGCGAGCGAGGGGAAAGGCGAGCCGACGGTGAGGGGCCGGGGTGGCCGGAGGCCCGGGAGTTTCGGCAGCCGCGGCGGCGGCGGCGCGGCGGCAGCAGGGCTGGGGCAGGCGGGGCTGGGGGTGGGGAGGGGGAGGTCTGTGTGGTGGTTTGTGGAAAGCGGGGTGACAGCGTGTATTTCGGCCGCAGCTCCACGGGGCCCTCGCACACATTCACGCGCGGCGGCGGCCGGGGCGTCCCCGGGCAGAAGGCACCGGCGGCAGCCGAGCAGCTGCGCGCCGCCCGCTTCCCTCGCCGCCAGCCTCCCTTTCTGCTGCCGCCAGCGCCGCCGCCACAGCCGAGCAGCCAGCGCCGCGCAGCGACCCCCGAGGGCCGGCCGCGGCACTGCGCCTGGCTCCACACCGCCCCGGCAGCTCCTCGCGGGGAACAATAGACTCGGCTCGCCGGGTTTAGGGTTCATCTGCAATGTGCCGCACATTTCACACGCACACAAAGCCGGCGGAAAGGGGGGCGGCGCGGGGAAACGGCCACTACCGGTTGTTCCAGGGTTAGGGGTGGAGGCAATGTTCGCCTCCCGGCCCGGCTGTTGGAAAGGGCTGTCTGGGAGCACCCCCGCCCGCTCGACGAAACCGGTGTGGTGCTCGGGAAGGGAAGGGAAGCGAAGCTCAGAGGGGCAGCTCCTCACGCTACGCATCATTCATAGATTGGAATAAAGTCAATTTGGTACTTTTTTTTTTTTAAAAAAAAAAGGTCTAAAGGAATCGGCTTTTCTGAGGCTTGCACTAGTATTTTAGGGCCTGGTTAGCACATTTCCCATGAATTATCCACAAACTAACTTTAGCAAACTATAAATTAAATGCATTGTGAACTGTCCTAGTTCTATGGAAATAAGAGTAATGCTCTTAATTTATCTTGCCTTTGGTTGTTTTCACGTATCAAACTAGATTATTGTCTGCTGTGTTATGTAAACGGTAGTTAATCCGGTTGGGAAGCAATCTTTTGAACTTTGACAATAATTATTAAAGTTTATCTTTTTATATTACGGCATCTTAAAGATAGATGCTCTTAAATATTGAATAAAAACTTGTTTTTCCTTGCTTTCACTCGAATGTCTTAAACGCGATCCCCGTTTAAGTATTTTTGAAGGTTAAAAACAGGCCGCTTAAATGACAGACATCTCAACAAATACTACCACCTACGTGTGCATTTATGAGGAGTGGTGGAGTTGGCCCTTTACTACAAATGTTAATAATGCCTCAATACATGAAGCATATTATTATTCCCATTCCAGTGATGGCCACTACGGGCAAAGTCACTGACTAACCCAAGGTCACAGGCTAGTAAATCTCTGGATGGGTTATTATTTCAGATAGTGGTTCCAATGGGAACATCTATTTGGTGGTGAAAGAAATTATGTAACATAGTCCAACGTGCTTCCGGTGCTCACTCTAGGAAACGGATTTATTTCCCAAGTAAAGTTTGTCTCTTTAGTGGGGTTGGAAAAAGGCTATGGCTACGAGGTTCCTGACATCCAAGGGCCAGTGAAAGTCTTGGAAGCCTATGAGGGGCGGAGACCCGGCCGAGGGAGTGGAGACATCGAGCCCCGGCCGGAGGTGAGAGGGGCGGGGTAGGAGGGAGACCCGGTCATTTGTCCCTTCCCCAGCCGGTCGTCTTAGGGGTGGTGGAGATGTGGGTCGCAGAGCTGCGTGGCCTGGGCTGTGCGGATTCCCTAAACTCCGCACTTGTGCACAGCCCCTTACGTAACTGTCAGCGCCGGGGATTCCCTAGAGGGGGTCATTCTATTCAACCATTACACACACCCCGGGCTCCTGCCGCCGCGCCGCCGCCGCCTCACAAAATGGCGGCGCCCATAGAGGAGACAGCGGCTGCCTCCTCGGCCCCATTTTGTGGAAGGCGAGAGATCTGTCAACATGGAATACCTCCGCTGAGGACGCAGCCGAGTTTTGAAATTCTGCTTAAGGGATGGAGACGAGGGGATCTCATTCGACAGGAAATGTCAGCGACTTCTCGCACCTCCACACTGTTTTACTCTTCATTTTCTCGAAGGAAACGCCAGAAACCGCAGGGGTAACTGTAACTAAGGGGAGACGGGAAAGCTGCGGCTGAGTTCTCCGGGAACTTGCCGCGGCGTCTTGGTGGCTTTGGTTGCTCTTCCACGTTCTCAGGAGCTGAGCGCGTTCTCACGGAGGGTCGCCGACCCGCTCTGAGGGGACAGGGAGCGGGCGACGCGGAGCGGCAGCAGGGTTCTCTGCGGCGCCACTTGTACAGCAAGACTTTTCGGTAGTTTTAAATGCCAGAATCGACGGTCCCGTTGGTCCCCTTCGTCTGAGTCGTGAGCTTTGGAAGCCTCGGAGGCCCCTGCTCTGGGAACTTGCTGTCTGCCGGGAGCCGGAGAGCCGTCTGGCCAGGAGCGCGCGGTACTTGAGGATTCCGGCAGCCCTGTCGCGCCGAGCGGTCGCGGCGCGGACCGGGGCTCTGAATGGTGTAGATGGGGCAGGAGTGGGAACGAAGGCACGTACACTGAAATTTAAGTCATCTGAGTCGGGACCTAGGATTATATGTTAACAGTGTCTCAGGTTAGATGTTAGAACGTCGTTTCTAGTATCCCACTCAGCGGGGAGCAAACCTGGTTGTCTTATTTCTCATTCAAAGGACAGAATGGGGGGAGGGTGACACTTTATATTTTTATTTTTCAAGGGGAGGTTGCCACTATTAAGCCACTGACTGCTTGCTATTGTGTTAGTGTATGTACACACACGCATACACAGTAGTGTGTTTTGCTTTTCAGTACAAGTTATGAAGGCTAAAGACCTGGAGTGTTATACTAATGTTTTAATGCCTTAAAATTTTAAGGTGTTCTATGTAACTGGAAAATTGACTTTTTAAAAATTCTCTTTCTGCAGAAGACGCTATCATCTACAAAATGGATTCCTAAAGTATTTCCGATGGATAGAATTAAATTAATCACACTTTAGATAGGCTCTAATCCAAGAAAAATAACCCCTGATATTTATAAGATTACTACATGGTTCAATTCCTCAAGACTAGAAAAAAAGAAAGGCAAAAGTAAGCTTAATATTAACGCTATTTGCTTATAAGAGGAAAGTAAACGTTAAAGGAAAAAGATTCATCTGATGAAACAAGTATGCATCACGCGATTAATTTATTTCAGATGGTTTTTCCAGTTGCAGCAATCATTTGTATTTTCATATGACTTTTTTGGGAGGTGTTTTGTTTACGTTGATTTTGACCCTCATGTTTATTCTCTGATACACAACTGCATCTTTCCCCAGTCTGCGCCTCAATCACTAAGTTCCGTGCCCCATCTTCAGCCGCACCCAAGTGGTTTCTCCTGGTGTGTGAATTACTAAGATACAGCTTCTGGTCATGTCTGTTCCTACTGATGTTCTTTATATTTAATAAATTTTGTGGCACTAATCAATCTGTATCTCCTCCAGGAATACCTTATCTTAACACTCAAGTACCCAGAGAATATTTTTTTATGAGACGGGAATAAAAGCAACCTTAGTACAGTTATTACATTGCTTTGTACCATATTGCATTTCCTGTAGTGGGCAGCATAGAGCAGTTAGATCCTGGAAAAGAAATGTTGAGATGTCCGACAGTTTTATAATATTCTTTAATTTGATAATATATAAGTAAAATGTACTCGTCGTTTTCAAGCAGTAATGGAAAATATTCCTATATAAGTTACCAATAACTGAAAATTGTTGAAACTAGTTTACTGTTCTGGTGAGAAATGTTGAGAAAGCCTTTTTGGTGTGAAAAATGCAAAGTGTTTTTAATAGACTGCAAACCCTGAACACCAAAATTAGAGGTTTCTGTTATTTTATATGAATTTCTGAGCCTTATCAGTTTTAATATTATTTAACCTAGAAATTGTGATGTTTAAAATTCCCTCATTCAAATAAACTTTAAAAAATTCCCTTATTCAAGTGAACTTTACAAAGAACTGTAACATATCAAATTAAGCATGTCAGATATATGATTAAAATAGTAGATAAAACTTAATTGAGGAATTCATATGTCAATTCATTAGAGAAATTTTTGGATTTTAGGTTACTTTACTGTTTAAAGGAATTGAACAAAGCTATTGAACTTTATATTACTTTAAAGATGATCTTAAGAAGAAAGATAAGAATGCTTTCACTACTTGTTCTTGCCTGTGTCTGCTACTGTACATTTTTTATGTAGGCTTACTTTCTTAACGATTTGTCCCTAAAGCATCTCTAAGTTTTTGGAGTTTTTCATTTGGTTTTTTTTTTTTTCAATAGATATTAGAAGTTATGCTTTGTATAAAAATCCAGTGAAATTTATTAAGAAAAAATAATTTTTCACTAAAAAAAAGACTTTTTAGTAAGACTTAATAACTAAAAATTAAATTTTAGCCAATTACTAAATATTCTTTGAAGAGACATTCCCAAATGTGCTTTTGACAGGACGTTGTTCTCATCAGTAGTTTAGATCAGTGACCTGATCTTGAATATTTTATATTGTTACGGGTTTAAGATGCTATATATATTTGTGCATTTTCATTTACTTCATCTCTTTTGATCACTGAAATGAAAAGTAGGCCCCAAACTAACTGTGTTCAGTATAGTATCAACAAAGTTTATAGTAACTTAACACTTTGTTTATAGTATTTAATAACTGAAAACCAGAAGAGCATAGATACTAAACCAAGGAAATGTTTATTATTATCAGTACAGATTACTAAATCATTGAGTAAATATTTATTGAATGCCTACCTTGGACAAAAGATGGGGGAGGAGAAATTGACTTGGCCTTCAAGGAAATTATACTGCAGTACTAGAATTTTCTTAACTGCTAGCTTTAAAGGATTATAATGAAATATTCAAACCATAGAGTTCTTAATTTTTAATACTTAAGCAGGATCTTTAACGTAGAGTTGAATTCAAAATTCTGTTTAGAGACAATTATGTACAAAAAACAGTATTACATTGATGTTAGGATTAGTGTTATTTGAAGTGCTATAAAAATATTAATAATGTCATTTAAGTCATATTGTTTGAAAACTCAAATTCACACACAAAAAAATCCGGTTCCAATAATTAACTTTTTAATTATGGGAAAGGCAAGGGGATGTTCAGTGAATGTAAAAAATATACTACTGAGCAAACAAACAGGAATTGTTTTCATGAATTTTGATTTTCTGTTTCAATTTTTTGGTACATCGACTCTTCTGACATTGCATTTTGCTATTAATTAAAAAAAATTAAACCCCAAAGACACATTAATTCTGTATTTAATGCCGATTTAATTCTTAACTAGCTGTAAAGCTCAAGGAGTTGGCAGTCTTGTTGGTGAAACAATAAAATAGGAATTAAGCTGAAATGCAAAACTATGTAATAATTAGATTTCATAAAACTATATACAGTTTTTTCATTGTAAGTACATGAGTCAGAATAGTATTGACTTAATAGTAATTTAATTTATTTAGCTTTTGTTTTTCTCTGTAAACATACCATAAATTGTTCATATACAGCACCAAAATGGAATGTCAATCAAGACCAGTGTAAATTGTTGAAGCTTATTGCTGTACATTAAGGGAAATTCTAACCAATGTCTCCGTGGCAACAATTTTTTTAAAGAGCCATGGTTCTTTAACATAATTTGTGGTATGTAGACCTCAATTAAAAACACTCTGGAATAATCTTTGTGTGATAATGTACATGGAAATACTCATAAACAGTTCTTCAGGGGTACAAAATAACCAACAATATTTTGTAAGCTACAATGCTTCCAGGTATTTTAAGCAAAGATGCAAATTTGAGTACTGTTCTACATTTTTATAACCAAATTTCCCTTAATAATATTAATTACTAACTAATATTAATAACAGCCATTAGTGATTGTTGGTACCCTAAATAAATATGAGCTTAGTTCCTGTTCTGTTACTTTTAACTGCATTTAAAGACAAATTTCCTCAGGGTTAATCAGGGGTTAAATAAGGGCCATCTTCTTCCTCTGGAAACTGAAAAGAAGATTCCCTCTCTTTTGAATATGCAAGAACTTGCTCTCTTCCCATTGAACTAAATTCTTCCTTTATGTTGCCATTCGCTAACCTCAGTTGTTTTTTTCTGGTCCATTAAAATAGTAAATAGTAGTAATACGAAAACTACACCATTGTAAGTGGGCTTGTGCTCACAGCAGATAATCTCCTTTCTACCATATCCTTGTTCTCAATGTCAATTTATGGAGAGACTTCTGAAATAATAGTATTAGTATATTCCCAGCCAAATGAGAGAGTCAACTTGTGGTCTATTTATGGTGTTCAATGAGTTCACGAACCCTATGAAGCAAGAGTTGTTTATTGCATTTTTCTAGGGAGATGGCCTCAGCAGGCATGGGCATCTTAAAGAGCTCTGTGATACCCAAAAAACTAAAGGTGTTTGCTAGAGGCCAAGAAGTTTCAAGGATTGCCTCAGGTGCTGCTCTTTATTTTGTGAGTTGTTGGCATATAGGGAAAGGCATTTTGAAACTAGTTAAGGGATACCATTTTAGTTCATCAGATTGTAAAAGTTACAGCAACCAAGCAAAAAACCTATGTTTCTAAAGGAGTACAATAGATGTTTAAAGAAAGTTTAATTGCTTAACTATTTTTCATTTTACTCTACCAAAAATGTATAGATAAGGGGTTAAGTTTATTCAGAATAGGCCCTAAATATAATTGGAAATGCCTAGGGATATGTGTGCATTTATTACCATTGTGTGGGTAGTAGTGCATGTTGTATGTTCTCTGGTGTCATTGATCAGAATTATTTCCCATGGCGTGGCCAGTTCACACTGCCATCTTCCTGTTTTCCTTTGTGCTTACTTGCTCTGCTTCTCTTTGCTGCAGTTTCTGAGGAATGTACCTAGGAGGTGACCCAGACCTTGCTTTCTTAGAGATCTGTCAACAGGGCTGCTTGATCCCACAGCAGATTTCTTGTAGCTTATCTGTGGGGCCAACATACGATAATTGGAACTGAGAGGATACTACACCAGAGTGCAGTTCGGCATAACCATTTTTAAAATGCTAGCTATTTAGATCCTAAACTGTGCATATTCCCAGTTGCTCCATGGATATTAGTAATATGTTTATTATTTCTGTGCACTTTTTTGTGTGTGTGCTGATCCTTATATGCATAATTATTGTTATTTAAAATCCACATTTCCATGCATTGTTTGAGGGAGGAGGAAGGTTAGCACTCAGTCACATTTTACATATATGTTAACATTAAGATTTTGGCCCACACCCCAGTAAACCAAACAGAAAGGGCATATTTGAGAAAAAACATGTGTTTTACTCAGACTCCAATAATTAGGCTGATGCACTTGATTTATGTTATACATTGAGTTCATCCTTAAAAGGTAAACATTTTACAGTAAGCCTCCTGGCTCACAAATCAGTGCTTTTTTACTGAACATTCTTTGTCTTGTTAATAAAATCCAATTTCCAGACTTAGTTGCTAAGCAAATAAGCATAAAACTATAAATTTATATAAACCATTTATTATTAAAAAGTAGTACATAAAAGTTAAAACAGAAGCAATTGATCAGTGAAAGTGACAGAAGATAAGGAAAATAAAAATAGAATTATGGTAGAATAAGCTAAAAGGCCTTTAGGGGATTCTTGGTTGGGGGTGGGAAACTGCTCAAATGTGAGGTCTGGGACTTCTTTGGCAATGCTCTATGTTAAATTAGAATCTGCAGGAGCTCCCTTATCACTTATTTTTAGACCTACTTTGTCAAGTGCACTACTTGTTTAGTAACCAGGTGAGAACATTTGAAATGAGTCTTTTAAGGTTACACCTTATATAATACTTATAAATATTACTGCTGCATACGGACTAACATTTTTTGCCTTACTACAATACCTTGTACAATTTTATAACTGCCATATGCCCTATAAAAGGCAACCGGCCTATGTAAATAGGTCCTAGCTCTCAGTCTCTTGCAGCTTGGCAAATTCTTTCTGGCATAGCTAAAATTACCAGGAACATAGGGGTATCATGCCTTACCAGTGAGAACATACAGCCTTTCTTTGCTGGCTCAGGTGAAATCCAAAATAATTCTATAGGACCTAGTGCAATGGCCATCCTCGCAGCATTTAAAGAAGTAATCTTATTGTTACCTTATTTTAATAGGTTTCGATCTTTCTGAGTTTGCATATAATATCACGAGAATATTATTTCCCTAAACCATTGTGCTTCACAGATGTGATTGTTTCCTGCCAGGGAATATTAGAAGATAACAAAGCCAGACCAAGTGTGTATGACCATGAATGCACATGAGCTCAACAAATGAAATAGGTATCTTTGCAAGTTATCTGCTCTCTTAAAATCACAAGTTTAAGCTGGAGGTTTCACTTCAGAATGCCAGGTAGCATTTTTTTTTTTTTTTTTTTTTTTTTTTTTTTGCAGCCTAGGATAAGCAGTTCATTTTCCATCAACATAGTATAAGAATTCAGGGACCAATTGCTAAATGTAAGGCAGGTACCTCCATATTTTCCCACACATTTTATTGTGATAAATCAATGCCATACTCTGAACATTAAAGTAGGTTTTTACCATCAACTGTCCAAACATTGCACATATTCATGTAAAAGACACTGGTATCAAGATTTTCTCCCTTAGTGTTTATGGTAATTGAGAACAAACCTACATTTAAGGAATGTATTGTTATTGTATCTTTCGAGTTACTATAGCAAAGAATATAAATGCAGTAACTATGTCCAGGTCCATTATTTTTAGTAAAGTTAGTTTTACTCAGTCTGTGGTAGTAAGTGCTCCTCATTTTATAGCTGAGACTCAATAACCAAACCAGAAAGTTCAGGAAGAGTAGGTAGTCCAGCAAGTAACCCTCACAGTCCTTACTCAGTGTCATGCACTTGTCATTATGGTGGTGGTCATTTGCCAGTCTCCTTTGATGAAAGAGAGATTGGCAGTCCCGCTTTCTCTTGTGTTGGCTGACAAGTCTCAAGTGAGGATGTCATTCCAAGAGGAAAACTGATTCAGTAGGTTCCTTGTAGGAATATTTTCATAGCAATAGATTTGCCTTAAAGGTTCTATAGTCTTTGGACCCAGTTCAAAAGTGGCTAAGGCCAAACCTCAAAGCATGAAAACAAAAACTGGACTATATTTAAGGGAGACAAATTATAATCTAGTTAAGAAGCATCAAATGAAGTCAGAGGTAAGACCTTAGTATTGACAGCCATGATAGATTCTCTTGGAATAGGTCTGGAAGGTTTTTTGGACACATCTGAAATATGAGGTTGAATTTTCTTGACTAGGAGGCCAGGATTAGGACAGAAGGTCCACCAGCTGCCTTGATATACCCAGTCCTACTGGGAGGTATCTAAGCTGCCACCAATAGTCTAGTGATTTCAAGTGGGAAATGTCCAAGAAACTTTTTTCTAGATATTATGTCTAGAAGAAACCAAAAAATAAGAAATTTTTTGATGGATGAAACAGTCGTCTTAAACATTGAGCTTAGATCCAAGATAGCAGAATTTTTGTGTCTGACCAGTAATCAGAAAGAGCTGAAAAGGCAAGTCCCCTTAGGCGAGGTTCAGGCTGTATCTTCCATTAATGAACCTAGGTGGGGATGGGATGGGGGTAGTGTGGATACCTGGAAATCTCATAGTCCATTAATCTTTTATAAGTTAAAAAGTCCAGGTGACTGTTAAAAGATTTCTTAAAAACATGGGCAGTGTGCCTGTCCACTTTGGTTCAGTTTTCCATATAGATGTTACACTGTCACTATTGTTTTTCAATGGAAGGACAGGCAAGACTTTGAAAAGTCTGTACTTTATAAACTCCTTTTATAATCTTAAGTGTATTCCCTGATTATCATCAATGGGTAAAATGCTAATGTGAGGTTTTAGCAATAAAGACTTTTGCCAACAGTCATTATGTCTGTTCTTACATGTTGAAGTAGATTCTGTCTATTCTACAAAGATATACATAATCACTAAAACATACTCTTGTGAACAAAACATATATAATATTCACCTGAACCTTTGCAGAAGGCTTCCTAGGGGATGATTTGATTTATTTATTCTATTTTTTAAATTTAATTTGTGGCCATATCTTGAAAAAAGAGTAACATCCGAATGAGTTAGCAGAGGAAATGAGTTGGTTCATAAAGATAAGAGCAACAATGCCTGTTAAACAAGAAATCGCCACAGCCCAGTTTAGTAAGATTAATGTTTTGTAATAGCCACAGCTCAAGAGGCTGTAAGGACTACTAGACATTTTAGCTCCTCCAGAAGTGAGGAACCTTTGTTTTTATCATTGTCTTTAAGAACTACACAAAAGCTTGAGGAGAATCAGTTAAGACTTTTGAAAAATAAAAGTATAATCTCAGGTAGGAACAGCTCTTTCTGCCACCTAGGAAGGATATAGAGAAAGCAAAACTTTTTACTATCTTGTGTTGAAAACAGACTGCATACCAGAGACCAATTTATTTTTGCCTCTGAGCTACCAGTTCCATCTGCAGTATTATACACAAGTATTTGCTTTGCTTCAGTCATAGCACCTATTATTAAACAAAATGAGATGGTCAAAACTTTTTAAGAAATCATAATTAAGTAAAGATGTATGTATGTGTGTGTGACCATTTATATTCAAGAAAAGGGATGTGCCAATGATTTTTTTTCTCTCTCAGCTTAACAAATTTGTAAAGAAACTTTTAAGAAATCAGAATGTTATTTAAAATATTATTAACAAGGCCACAAATTATTATGTCAGACAATCAATTACAGACTATAAAAGTTTTGGTATTTTCATAGGATATAGCAACACTGAAATCCACGTGCCTAACAAGACTACCTCTTTTTTTTTAAAACAACATTTGCAAGGGCAGTTTTATGATACAGAATAGAATTATGTCTACTTTCTGCGACTATAGAGAAGAGGGTACATTTTCCCTTTTAATCTTCCTAAGACTTTTTTAAACCAGCAATTAGAAGTATCTGGGTATTAGAATTCTTAGCTATTGTCAAGAGAGAAGAGCAGCTATAAACTTACAATTCATAAAAGGACAGAGAGATAATAAATGTTAACAAATGGAATATAAGAGTGTAGTTCCTTGCCTCTACATGTAATTAGAATATCGGTAAAACGTATCATAGATTAAGGGATGTTTGTTTTAAACTATTCACACAAGAGTAGATTTTAGTAAAAGGATTATATTTTTAAATCATCTGTTTCTAAATTTTTATGCTATTTTTTTTTTTTTTTAGTCTTTAGAAAACATTTCCAATTACAAATAATTGTCTGGTTTTAGGAAAGTTATTTTATTTATTATTTTCCTCCTACTGCTTAAACTTGTACCACTAACTATTTTTATACTTTCCCAAGAATTTGCAAACTTGCTCTATCTTTCATGTATTTTCTGAAAATGCGTAGTGTTAAAAGTTTATGTTTCAGTGCCTTAGGAAACATATAAGAATACATTTTTTAAACTGTGTGCCCAAATCATCATTACTCAAAATGTGCCATGATGTGTTTCTAGGTGTTAGATTTAAAAAAAAAAAAAAAGAAAAAAAAGTGTTACATAATTTTGGGAAATGCCAAGTTAAGCAAAATTAAAATTCTTTTCTGTAAGACTTCTCAGGGTCTTTAATTTCCTCCTGTGTTATCCTCTGGCTCTATATATACTATTTTACAAATGTACCTGGCCTGATGGAATTGGTGTTTCAATGTAAAATATTGGGAAGTGCTAGTCTACATATGTTAAAAATTGAATACATATGTCTAAAAAGTGCCTGGTCCTTTACTAGAATGTAAGCTCCTAGAGGGCAAGACCCCTACATAAATTTAATAACTCTTGAAAGTCTGTTTTTAAAGGCAAGCCTAATTAAGCTTATGATTTGCTAAAGTTTATAAAGTAACTTGCATATATTCTTGTGTGCGATTTTTTTTCTTCTCTACATTTGGAAAAATGAGAATTTCTGTAAATGTTCTATTTTGTAGTTTTATATTTAGGACGGTGACCAGCTATTTTTTGTCTGTTGAAGAGATGTAGACCTAACCATGTAATAGATCTGTTGTAAACCGTACAGCACTTCAATATTGTTAGCTACAGAAACCAGAAAATTCACTGGTACCTTCATTTCATTTCACCCTTACATTTACTCCTCTGGGAACCTGAAACTATTATATTCTTCACTCTTAACTCCTACCTCCCAAAAGACAATTTGTGTATGTTCCCATTCCTTTCTGGAGCCTATGTAGTTTCCCAGAATTCATGGAATGCTTCATTTCATTTTATTTTGTCTCATATTGTAGATCTTCTAGTGTTTGCCTCAGATGCCTATGCTAAAGAGTATTAAGTACACATATACCAAAATGGAGGGGATTCATTACTGTGCAAGTAGCAATAAATCCCTCAGACCTCTGACGGGAGGATATTTTGAAAAATCTCAGTTACAAAGTATGATGTATATGTAGAGGGCATCTAATAAACTTTGCCACCTTACTTATTGGGAAAAGGGAAATTTGGAGATTTCTTGGAGATTTAGAAGCTTTTCAAGTCTCAGAGTTTTGTAGATTTCAGCTGGAGATGTAATTGATATTAAAGATGCTAGCCATAGTATAGTGCCAGGAGCAAATAGGAAAAGGAAAAATATATGAATAAATTGTTTGAATTTAAAACAGAAAACAGGAAAGAATACTATCTAATCAGTTTCAAGGTAGATACATTTGGAATGTTGGACAAAAACATATTTTCTTAGTTGGATTCTAATGTTTTTTAAAGGATCCGTGATATGTAGTGTGAAATTCATATTTTGACAATTTAGGCATCTTTATTGCAGAATTTTGTAAGAATTTCCTATGTAAGAATTTTTAAAGGGACTTTCTTTTACAGAAAAGTGTTGCTAATGAAAATTACAAGACTTTTGCCTTGAAGACCTTTTAAAATAGGAGATATTCATGGAGTAGCTTAAATGAATGTTTTATCTTGTAAATAACAGGAGAATTCCTTGTGACCTTTAGAACCAGATGTTTTTGATGCCTTGTTTTCTTCTATCTCCATTCAAATTATCGTTAATTGAAAGCTATCAGCCAGGCAGCTCGTGCTGAGACTGGAAGCTGTTTGAAGAAAGTGCAGGGCCTTATTTAAAGTGTTAAGAGTTCATGAGTGATGGGAGGGATCACTGGACATAGAAATCCTTTGACTGCAATATGATCAAGATGTATAATGGAAGTGTCGGCTATACCTGGAGAAGTTTGGGAACTTTATAGAATAGGGGTTATTTGAGTGTATCTTGAAATAAGAATGTTCATGTTCAGTGATAGAGAAGGTAGGGCTAAGATAGCCAAAGGCTTGGAAGTATGAACAGTATGGCATGTTTTGGCAATGATGACTAGCCCGCTGTGGTTGAGCCCATTTTGCAGGGGTGGGAGTGAAAAAATAGAGGCCAGAAAGCTATATTGTGGCCAGTTTTGAAGAGGCATCGCTGATGTTATGGAATTTGGATTTATTTCCTGAAGGCTGTATTTCTCAGTCATTTTTCTTTTGCCACATAAATGGTAGATGCATATATATTTTAGGATATATACAATTCCTAGGCCCTGGCTTTTTCTGCAGTCATTTCCATTCAATTCAAGCATATGAGAATACAAGAAAGAAAATTATAGATAATAACAGATAGACACAGATTTGACTTTTTAAACATATGTTTGACTTTTTAAATGATTGCTTGTGCACAATTGGTGAGAACAGTTGTCTTGACATTGGTTGAGAGCAGGAGGTGACTAGTATTAAGGAATGTGGATATACCACTGTCAAAACATAACAGAAGATTGGAAGTGAGGGCTTTATTAATAGAATCAGAGGGAAGAGGATGTATTCAAGAAATACTGCAGAAATACAATGGTGAGGATAGTCTAATTTCCAAGACTCACCCATACTCTGCATGGGTCAATTCTAGTAATACTGCTTCTTCAGCACATGCTTGTGTGCACATGTTTGCTTGTGCTCACACACATATACACATGCACGCATAACATCTATACTTGCCTCTACATTGCTGTACCCAATATTTTATCACCACCATTCTCCTTTAAAATAGGATGTTTTCCTGTAGCTGTTTTGACATGGGTCATGTCTCTTTAATATAACTGCTTAAAAATGCACACTTTATAAAATTTAACAAGTATGCAACATATATCCTAGCCCTCATATTTCTTATCCTTGATTATCTCATCCTTACCTCTCTGTCTCTGAATTTAAAAGATGAAGTGCAGCTTAGAGAAATGAGGATGAGTAAGGTTGTCTGTTGGACACATTATTTGGTATACTTCATTAAAAAATGTTATTAAAAAATAATAACATTTTAGGCATCTTCACAATATCCCTTGCATCAAAAGGAATACTTCAGAATGTTATGTACTTCTTCGCTAACATTTTCTTTTCCAAACAGATAAATATGATGTCTTTTTTTTTCTTCCTTATTCAGAGCCCTATTTTTCATCTGGGTTCTCCTAATATCCCTTTTATAGACTTATTCTGACTCTGTGTTGTCTTTCAAGGGCAAAACACCCAAAATTACCTGTTGTAGTCTTTGTGCAGATGCACCATGCTTTGGTATGAGAGTAGAATGAAACTTTCTAGTTCTTATATTCTTAATGCTAAGCAATTTGGCTAGTATTTATAACTTTTAATATTACATTTGTCTCATGGTTTCAGGCAATGATTTATAATAATAGATAATTCCCAATTCATCATAAAATAGCTTAGAGATCAGCTAATCCTACCTACATATTTTTCTCTGCATTTGTTTATATAATTTATACATACACATGTGTGCATGCATATATTATGTAAATGGTAGTTTTTGTCACTAGTGAATTTTTCAGTGTACCCAGTCATTCCGTAGGCATAGTTGGATTACTTTTTACAAATGTGTACCTTACACTGCACACAAAGAAGCAAACCTGCCACTTACCTGTTTTTTCCTATAGCCTCATTGGATGTTTGTCCATTTATTCATTCAATAAAGAGTAAGTGCTCATTACATACTACCTTCAAGAATTTTACGTCACACTTATAAAAGTAAAAAATGTACAAAGATAACTAATATCAAATAACAAGTGCCATTAAAGATGTATAAGAAGTCATTCTGTTTTCTGTCATTGCCTGGAAGACCTGAATATTATAGGAAAACAATTTTAAATAAATTCAAGAAACTCCTTTTGTTAAATTTTTACAAAAAAAATTTAACAAAAAAAGGACCTCATTTGTTAAATTCAGCATTTGTTTAGCTTAAAAGTATTTATTTTGACAAAACTCCAATTGACCGTAAGTGGACTATTAAAGCATTATAACTGAGATCCCAACCATTTTTTGAATCTGTAAGTTTAAGGCTTAGCTTAAAATTAAATGTCAGTCTTAACAGCTATTTTTTTTTTAATGAACTTCAGAGCCAGGTAGAATGTAGGCAAGAAAATAATTGCGACCAGGTATCATCCATAATGAAAAAAACATATGTAAGTAAAAGCATACATTTGTTTTAGAGTTGGGATCGACATACGCGGTAGTGAGAAACATTAAAAACTTGGGTGTTTATTGATATGGTAATTTGCTCTAACCACCTCTGTCTACCTCCTGATTTAGTCATGGCATCTAGGTATCTCAGCAGAGGAAATCTTAGGTCATGAGAATTCTCTTAAAGAATAGAATCTAGATTGAGATCCAACAGTGTGTACAGAGTGCTCACCCTATTCCAAGCACATTCGTTTATACAATTTCATTCACTCACTCAGATGATTGAATCAGCTCTAAAAAGTTAAAATTATTTTACTTGACAGGAGATTAATGTTCCCTGAGACCTAGCACTATAATTATTTTTCTAGCGTGGTCATTTGTTATAGTTAAAAGAAAATGTTATATAAAACATTTGGATATTCCTCATATGCTCCTTCTGTAAAAGTGAACAAATTTATATTTCTTTCAGTATAATCAAACCCTAGAGCTTAAATGCTTTTGTAATTATTATAATTTATAATAATTTTAGCAATAGTAAATATTTAAATACACAAGAATACTCCAAAGCTAAATAGGAGTTCTGGATTTTACTAGCTCCAGTAATAGTTTATTGAAAATACTGAGTGAGCAATTTTATATTTCAAACTTTATTTCTCTTTTAAATAGGGAAAAGATTTTCTGCTAATATGATAGATTAATTGTTTGTGAACCCTAGGCACATTGTGCTGTATACGTTTAAAGTGGTAACTGCCGAAAGTATATCCTAGAGGTAAGTGGTTTAGCTTGAAAGATATGCATAGGGTGATCATAAAGAACATGCACCTCATTGGACTTAAAAAAATACTTTTTTGCTAAGAATGATAAGCCTTTATTTAAGAACCGTATTTTCAAAAGCCAGTATTGGTCTTTATAGTTCTTTGAAAGAATAAAAACATGGTGTTTGTATTTGATTCCCATGTACCGACTCTACAGTGGCAGACAGATCATCTCCATCATTGGCTCTGAACCTGTCAAGACATCAAATGTTAATTAAGGCCTTTGTGTTAAAGTATAGAACATAGATCAAAAAATAGTCTGATTCTTGAGGTCTTGGACTAAAGCTAAAGAGAAAAATAAACATTAGAAAACCAATTTAAATATAAAACATAAAACTTAGTTACAATCCTTTTCTACATATTTCACTGTTCTATGTTCAAATCCTGGCTGTAATTGTAAAATTGCTAACACATACAGTGTTTAACATTATACTAGGTTAGGAAAAGTTTTATGGAGGAAAAAGAAAATGGGGATATTTTAAATGAGGCAAAGACTGCTTGGTAAATATGAAAAGAGATTATTTGGATTTATTGAAGGAATGGAGAGGGAAAGACTAATGAAGAGTTGGAAGAGTTTGCCAATAGATTCAAGAGATAAAGTCAGGAAAGAAAATTAGAGAGTTGATAAAATTGACATATGCTTCTTCACAGATTTGTTCAAAGATTTTTAAAAAGAAAAAATGATTGATACGATACCTAAGAGAAAATTTTAGTTATTAGTTTATATGCCCGGAGGAGAGAAAAGCTGGAAGCCAGTGAGGAAGTTGAAGCAGTTTATGACAACTTAAATGGGGAATTTGAAGCAGTTTATAACAACTTAAAAGACGTTGAGAAAGGAATAGATCTTTAAAGTGTTAAGTGGTTACAGTCAAAATTGTTCAAAGGCCCACTGAATAGTACCAGTGATCAAAGAAAAGCATAACCACTGTAATGTTTTCCCATTAATTTTGCCACTTCCTGGCCTCTTCCTACCTTCTTTGGATCCTCTATCTAAAATATTTTGTTTGTCATTTGCCCTCACACCCACATTCCATTAGAGAGTAAACTCCATGAGGTTAAGAATTTCCCTATCTCTTTTTACAGCTGTATCCTCAGTGCTTAGAGTAGTGTTCAATAAATGAATTGTACATCTAACCGTCAGTGGCTTGAAATACAGCCTCTCCATTTGATATTTAGGATCAATAAATGAAAATAAAATGATCTTAAATTTGTTGGGGACCTCAGAGTTCACACAGCCCACTGTTTCCTTACTATCTGTGTGGATCTTTGGGAAGATTTTTACTACTCTGAATCTTGCCTCAGTTTTGAAAATGACAATTGTGATGTAGTGCTTTTTTCCTCTCTTCCCTCTATTTCTCTCACTTTTGGAATTCGAAGTATTTAATTGAACTAGTTTTCCTTTGTAACAATATTGGTCTGGTCCAATAGGCATTTCCATCTAATTCAGGAATTCCTTATATGACATATGGTTCCATGGTGATACCCTTCTAGGAGTAAAGATTACATATCACATATTGGGGAATGTGTGTGTGTGTGTTTGTGTGTGTGTGCGTGCACACACGTGCATGTTAAATAAATACATGTTTGTTTAATACAACAAATATGTATTCAATAGCTATTCTGTGCTAGGCTAAGGATATAACATGATAAAAGATATGTTCTGGCCCTCATAGGGATTATAGTTTGGTGGAATTTTACAGATGACAAATGAAGTCTCTAAATTCTTTATCTTCTCTTTATTCTCAAAGCTCCTTGGAAACAAAATGCAGAGTAATGGAAAGAAATTTAAAAAATAAAAAAAAAAGGGAGTTAAACTTCCGATGAATGGTATCAAAGGTAAATAGCCACTTTTTAGTTTTCAGGGCCTTTAAATTCAATTCACTCAAGAAACATCTGCTGAGCATCTCTAGCCCTTGGCTAGATTCTGAGGAATGAAAGCAGAGCAAGATATAGCCCTTGAAATGCAAATGTGATAAGTGCCACATGTAACTGTCTTTTCAGTGATTTATTCCATTGAACAGTCCTAGCTAATATAAAGTCCTTCTTTAGACTAAATGAAAATCTACCTCTGTTTAATTTCAGTTTTGTCCTCTGAGTTCTTGATTCATTTATTTGACCCAAAGCATCTGTTGAGGAACAACCATGTACCATTCATCACCAAGTTCTCTTCATGGACAAATAGGACCTGATCCTTGCCCTCAAAAAGGTTAGGATATAATTCTGCAACATTAAAGAAGTTGCTTAACCTCTGTAAGTTCAATTTCCTCCCCTGGGAACTGAGGGTAGTAGTAGTACCTACTTTCCAGAATTGTTGTTAGGATTAAATGAATAATGCATGCAATACACTTAATACAGAGCCTGGTACACAGCTTTCAACAAATTCTAGCTATTATTATTCTTATGTTTAAAAAGAGATCTTGGTACATAAATTAGTAGTTACAGAATTGATATCAATGCTCTAACAGGTAAACACTGTTATGAGACTATATCAGAGGAACATCTAATCTTAGCTAGAGAAGATAGGGAAACACTTTGTAGAAGGAGAAGCTGAACTTGATGGGGTAGCAATAAATAGTGGGGTTGGAAAGGGAAAGAGATGAGAGCGTGGTGCATTCAGGGTGCTTCAGTTGTTCAGACTGGCTACTTTTAGAAAAGCTAAAATGTGAATGGCCTTGGATGCCATGCTAAGTAACTAAAGATATGTCATGAAGGTAATGGGGAACTACTGAGCTTGCTGCACAATTAAAATTTTCAACTTGGTAAAATCTCTCTGGCAGTAGTATAGATAAAATGGGCAAGGAATAAGGTGGGAAAACCAATTAGGACGCTATTGCTGTGTTCCTATTAAGAAGTGTCCTAAATAAGACAGTGATGTAGAAGGGAAGACTGATACAAGAGAGAATTAGGTCTATGGCCATGCTACCGTGAACAAGCCCGATCTCGTCTGATTGTGAAAGCTAAGCAGGGTTGGGCCTGGTTAGTACTTGGATGGGAGACCACCTAGGAAGACCAGGCATAAAAAAAATAATAATAAAAAATAAGGGATTGTAAGGTGACAAGGTCTTTGCAATCCATGAGGTCAACCAAGAGTTGCCTCACCTGAAAAATAGAGAATTAGGGCTTAATGACCAATTAAATGTAGATGTCGGAGGAAAGGTAGAGGAGGTGTCAAAGATAATTCTTAAGTGACCACCTTGAGTAAATGAAAAGTGATGACATTGGTTCATAGGGATAATGGAGGGGGGGGGGCAGGTAAACTGTAGAGACGTTGAGTTTGAAAAAGGATAGGCATTTGAATATTCATATCAGGCATTTAGAACTAGTCTAGGGCTGGACTATATATACATGGAAGCCACCATGTGTATATTGTATAGAGGAGGACTAAAGAACTCATAGTGTTGATTGAGAATCGGTGTCCAGGCATATTAGAGGAAAATTGAGATATAGCACTATTCCAGAAAGTAAGAGGAGAGAGTTTTAAAATAAGTCAACAGTCACAAATACTCATGGTAAAAGAAAATTGTTCTTTGGATTAAGCAACTAGGAAGTCATTGGGCAAGAGTTGTTTCAGAGTAGTGAAGGGACCAGACTAGATTGCCAGAGATTGTGGAGTGGAGATAGGAAGTAAGTGAAGAAGTCATGCCTGGAGGCTTTCTTTTCAGAAACTGAAGAGTAAAGGAGAGTGTGGAAGCTAGATGGGGGAAGGGTGGTTCTGGTTTACTTAAAGATCAAGGAGACTTGACCTTTCTTTGTCTACAGAAAAGAGCCTGGAGAAAGAAAGTTGAAAATGTAGAGCAGAGTGTAAGTAAATAATAAAACAGGATTCCTGAGGAGGCAGAAGAGGTGACATCTGTGCAGGAGTGTTATCTTGAACAGGAGGGACACCTCTTCCACTAACTAGAGCTATGTGGACAATTGTACTGCTAATGGGATGGGCATATTTGAATTGTTTGATGATCTGTGTGAAGCCAAGTCAACTTTTGAGGGTTGATAAGGAGAGTGGGAGCAAGATTTAGGTGCAGGAACTGAAAAGGTCCCTTGAAGAGGAGAAACCTGGAAATAGTGGGAAATGGTAGCATTGCCATTTGGGCTTTTTCAGGGTCTCGCTTTAGTAACGGAGACACCCACATTGAGCTGCACTAGATGGAGTCTCACCAGCACAGTGAAAGTGAGACTGCTGTCTCCCTTCAACTGTTAGTTCCCTTGTTTGGAATCTTACACTTTTACTAATATGGCCTCTGATTGGATAAGTTCTTTATAGCAGCACTTTATGCTGGTAGACCAAGAAAAACATTTCTCCAGAAGCCACAGTCAAGAAAATTTAATTAGTATGATTAGTTTAAAATGAATGAGCTACTTATAAAAGTCAAAAATTAATTCAGAAATTGTTATTCGAATTTAATTGGGAAGCTTCCTAAAATTTTCAACATGGTGACAAACAAGCGAGTATTGGTTGAAAAATTTAAGGCCCGGTTAATATATAAAATGTCTATGGAATGTTGAACGCAGGTGGAGTAGACATCCAATAAGGATACTGTGTAGATAGGCATTATTTCTGTCAATGACTTATTTGGAAACTAAACTCAACTGTAGATGGATTTTGTTTACCAGAACATGGTTTTAAAATGTTTTAGCCACTTATCATTCCCTGTTATCCTGCACCTGGCCACTTGACACTATTATGTTAATCTCTTCACCACTGAACCCATTTGAGTTTGTTATCCTGCCCCACTATGCTCTAAAGTCTGCTGTTCAACTAGATTAGCTGAAAGTTATGAGCAATCATGTTATGTTAACCTCAAATAGGGTTGCTTTTACTGAGTTGCGATTTTGTGTGCAAGCATTAGCTTGTACTGAAGGACGCAGTAATAAAATGTCTTTATAAAAAGTGATTTGTTGAGTTGCAATTACTATAGGATGAGCACACATTTTGATTTTTTTTTTGTGGGGAGGGGGACAGTATCAGTTACAAATGTTGTCCCAGCATAATGTCTAATAGTTTTCCTTTAACTCTCAAAAAATGCCACAGATAAGAATGTCATTCTTTTCATTTATACAAAGAAGCCCTTTTAGGAGGTGCTTCATGAGAAGCTTTTGATCTTGTTCATAGGGATCACTCATATCTGTGGTTCTTCTGAGCAATTGAGTTTTTATTATGTATACATGGCAACTCATAACTACTCAGATATCTTTTTAAATTGACCTTAGAAAACTAAAACCAAATTTGCCACATTTTTATTTTAATCTCACTCCTTTGTTTTTTCTTTCTTGTTCCTTTTTTCCTCACCTATTTCTAATTTATATCTTGAATTTTATGCACCCTTTGTCAGCTATCTTAAACTTTTGAGATAAGGCAGCAAATACTTTTGAAGCAAAAAAAAAAACAAAAAACTATTGCTTCTAAAACTTGTCTTATATTCTTGAATGACTGGAAAACAGTTCTTTTTTTAGCTTGGCTAATGTTTCTCATTTTTGCCTATGTCTTTAATCCTTAAGTTTTGAAGAAATTGTCAGATTTTGACCCAATTTGACATATTTTTTAGAGATGAAGATACTATACTTCCAAGTTGATCTCTGATCAGTCTGCCACCTTAAAGCTTGAATAGATAGACATTCCAGCTCAGTGGGAAAAAAAGCACACAAAATTTGTAATCAAATAAACCTATCTCTGCCACCTATCATGTGACTTAGGGAAAATTATTCACCTTCTATAAGTCTCAAGTCTTCACCTGTAGCTTGGAGATAATGTTAACCTCATTCTTAGAATAAATGAGACAACATACATAAAATGCGTGGCATATAGTTAGATATGCAATAAATTTCACCTACCATTATTGTAATTATAATTACAATTTACAAATCACTAACAGTAAGGATTTTGTACTTGGTAAAATTTCTCACTTTTTCCTTTTTCAACAATAACAAGTTTGAAAATTAAACAAGTTATGACTTTTTTACTGGCAACAAAAAGCTAGATGTTTTTGAAAAGGTGTCCCACAGCTAAACACCTAGAAACTGGATAAAGTACAACAAACAAACATAGTTTTAAAGATATTGTGGAGCTTGCAAGAAAACAAGGAAGGTCCCCAAGAATCCCACCCACCCTCAACAAGAATAAAACACCAAGCTGAAATCAGAGAGGTAATTAAATGAGGAAGGGTGGCTACTTTGGCGGCTTATGCCAAGCATTCAGGGTTTAAAAAACTAGGTCCCAAGTTCCATAAAAATAAGGGGAGCTAATTCTGAGATGAACACCCCCTACATACATATTGAATAAACTGAGACACTTGAAGAGGCTACAGTCTCAGTAAATGGATGACCTGGAAAATTTTCTTACAGTAATGAGTTAATAAGGAAATGTGTTTATCATTTGTCATAGCTTCAAGAGGAAATAATAAAAAATAATAAAACGTAGTATTTATTACCACATGAGTCTGGGGTTGAAAATGATCCCAAGTTGGTAGTAATGCCCTGACACTTTGCAGAAGAAATCTGAAAATCATTTCTGCAGGAAAGCATTCTCTAAGCACACCAGGATTTCTTCAAAATAAATTCAGCCAAGTATAAGTTTGTAGTAAAAAATTAAATGCACAAGGAATAAGAAACAAGAAGCAATAGATTTAGACCTATAAGGACCAGATATTATCATCGTGAGATGCAGAATATAAAATAGCTGAGTGTGAAATGTTTAGGTAAGAGATGTGATTGAAAACATGAGTAAGATAAAAGTGACTATAACCAGCAAGATTTTAAAGTAACCAAATTCAACTTCTATGAAGAAAATATAATCATTGCAATTTAAAAGGAGTACATAGGTTAAATAGTAGATTAGACATAGTAGAAGAGAGAATTAATGAACTGAAAGATAAATCTGAAGATATTACTCAGAAGGAATTACAGAATTTTAAGCAGATTGAATGTGTGAAGGGAAAAGAGACATGAAGGTTAGAATAGAAAGAGACTAGAGAAAATGAGAAGTGTGTGTGTGTGTGTGTATGTGTGTGTGTGTGTGTGTGTGTGTGTGTTTGTGCACACCAAAATCTTCCAGAATTGAGAAAAACACCATTTCTCAGATTTGGGAGGCCCAGTGAATCCTGGGCAAGATAAATAATAAGAAACTACACTTAGACACATTATAGTGAAATCATAACTACAATAATGGTTTACATACCCTGAAAAAAGTTGACATATTAGTAGCAAGCCAGAGAAAAGATCACCTTCAAAGGGGCAACAATTAGATTAATAGTAGACTTCTCAACAGCAATAATAGAAGTCAGAAGACAGTGAAATAATATCTTCAGAGAATCAACAGGAGGTAATTTTCAAATTGGAATTGAGTACCCAGCAAAACTTTAGAAATTGAAAATGGAATAAAGATGTTTCTAGATAAACAAAAACAGACTTTATTACCAACAAACCCACCCAACTAAGAATTCCAAAAGGATGCATTTCAGGGAAAGGAAAGTCTGAGATGCAAGTAGGAAAAACATCTAGAGAAATTGGTATTCATGTACACCAGTTGAAACACTGAATGTAAAAATAACAAAATGAACCAACTAAAAATAAGGGCCACAAATTACATTGCTGTTTCCTTCTATAGGCATTTTAATTTTGATGCTAGATTTTAAAGTTTAAAGCATAAAATACATAAAAAATGAAACATGTTTCTGCATGTCTCCCCTATTTATGGTCAAGAAAATAACTAACATTGAAAAAATTACACTGCCTTTTTAAATAACTGGTTTCAACCTTGAAAGTCTGTGTTTTAAGGAAGTAATAATTAAATTTTTAATAAGAACAGCTAGAAAGTTAGGAACTATTATAGTTTCTAAAAATTATGGTGAGTCTACCGACATGCCACTGATCCTGTCTGATCTCAGAAGCTAAGCAGGGTCGGGCCTGGTTAGTACTTGGATGGGAGACTACCTAGGAAGCCCAGGTGCTGTAGGTGCAAAAAATAAAAAATATGGGATTGTGAGCCAACAAGGTCCTTGAGATCTGTAAGGTCAACCAAGGGTTGCCTCATCTAAATAAATAATTAAGTATAAAAAATAATAACCATGGCGAAATGGAAAAGAGGAAACTGTAGGATACATGTTCCCTACCATTGTTTTTCTAGTACCTGCCTCCTTTTGGAGGCTGTAGTATTCGCTCTTAAACATCTTTGCCTATATATTAGACCTTTAGAAATGTAGAACATTAATTTTGTAAGACACTAAGCAAAATGTGTAGTCTGGTTCCACAAGCATTCCAGAATGATACACACCACAATAACTGAAGAAAATTATCGCAAATTTGTCCTAATAGGATATCAGGATAGTTACATTCAAGTATTCATTTGAAAAATGTAATAGATACTCCATTTGAGATAAACGATAATTGTGGTATTAGCAAAACACTATTTATTGATCCCTTCATAATATGTTTAGATAATCCTTTGTGGTAGTAAAAATTTTTCTTACTCGACTAGAACTTAAATTGGGCACTTGCCAGAATTTTCTGCTGGATATCTTCTCAAAGTATTGTGAAATATGTAGAAGAATCCAAAAATATGCCTCCTGGTTTTTATTACTAAAGTTACGTGCATATCTCAGTAAGAGGGGGAAATACACGAAGATAATTTTGCAACTCAGAAAATTACTTTTATTTGAATATAATGCCTGGAGATATTGTATGGTGATAGAGTGCTAACACGGGACATCTGATATATTATGGGACAGAGTTTTTATTCTAGCATTAATATTGAAGAGTCTAGGTTAAGCTTTCAGTGCTCTAGTCGTAACAATAAGAAGCCATGGAACTGAACAAGCAAAACATTGATTGACAGTAGACAGAAAAAAAAAAAAAAAGATGGGTATAGGACAGCAGTGTTCAAGGAATGCAGTAGTTACTCTTAAATTCCAAACTCTAACCCTGGCTACAGCTATTACTTGGGTTCCTGGACAAGGTGATAGTAAAAGATAGCTGCTTTGAGGCTTTTGAATTTCAGATCTGCAATACTATATATTTACAATGAACAGTATTGAGGAGGTGGGGATGATGAAATTGGATAAAAGTGGTCAAGAGGTACAAACTTCCAGTTATAAGGTAAATAAGGACTCGGGATGTAATGTGCAACATGATAAATGAAGTTAACCCTGCTGTATGATATATTTGAAGTTGCTGATAGATCCTCAAAGTTCTCATCACAAGGAAAAAAACTTTCTTTTTGCGGGGTAACTATATGAGATGACAAATGCTAATTAAACTTATTGTAAACATTTCACAGTATATGTAAGTCAAGTCATTATGCTGTATATTATGCGATATACGTTAAGCTTGTACATCCAACAAAAACTACTGTATGTAATTATATCAACAAAACTGGAAAAAAATTATACATATATTATACAATGGAATATTATTCAGCTTTTAAAAAAGGAAATCCTGCTACTCGCAACATAGACAAAATTGAAGGACATGATACTAAGTGAAATAAGCCCAGCACAGGAAGACAAATACTGCCTAATGTGACTTATATGTGGGATCTAAAAAGTTTAACTCAGAGAAGCAGAGAGTAGAATGGTGCCAGGGACTGGTGGGTGAGGAAAAGTGGGAAATGTTGGTCAAATTCAAAATTTCAGTTATGTAAGATGAATAAGTTCTGGAGATACAGTGTACCGCAAAATGACTAGTTAACTATACTGTTATGTATACTTGAATTTTGCTAAATTGGTAGATCTTAAGGGTTCTCGCCACAAAGTTTTTTAAAAATGATAACTGATGAGGTGATGGTAATAAGCTTGATTAATATGTTAATTAGCTTCCTTACAGTGATTACTTCATAATGTATATTGTTAAATATCAAAGCATCAAATTGTACATCTTAAATATATATAATTTTCATAAATTATATCAATAAATCTGGAAAATTAAACTGGACACTCAGTAAGTGAAAACAATATATCATCTTATTTCATAAATATATTTTTAATTTGAGAAAGAAAGAGGCAGGCTATTCTCTAAATAAAGGCCTGGCTAAGAAAGCAGTAAACAGCAGTGTAGTAGCAAACACAATGCTGAGAACAGAGGTGCTCCATAAATATTTGCCATTAACTATTATTTTGGACAAATCATCATCACTTTTTTATGCCTCAGCTTTCCTCTCATAAATCAAAATGATAAGTTCTTCAATTTCCTAATTAGCTAAGCATTAAGAGTTCTCATATTAGTGTTTGAAAGAGCCCCCAGAAAACAGAACTGTGAAGAGCTATGCCTGGTTTGTTAAGAGAGAACCTAAAAGGAGGAAAGACCAAATTTGGATTGTACCTTAAACAGAACAGACTTTCCCAGAAGGATCAACAAGATATGAAATGCAAGAAGCTACGCGTTGCAGAAACTTTGTAGAAGTTGTGCACCCTGGAAATGGAAATGGTAAAGTTAGTTTGTGATTTGAGGCACTGAAGAAAATAAAGTAATATCTGTTGAATGACATCATCCACTCCAGAATTAATGGTGTTTTTTTTTTTCTACTATTTTAAAGAAGTCATCGAGGAATTTTCAGCTACTGCAATTTCTTTGGCATGCCACTGAATGAAACTACTGACAGGTCTGAGGGCAGAGGGGTCCTGGTCTCCATCTATTATGTGCATATCATGTTATCAAAAAAAAAATTGTATTTTAAGAACACTTTTTGGGAACTTTAAAAGCCATGAATATCTTTGAAATGGTGACTTCTCTGTCAAGCAAAACTTCAACTATGCTTCTCAATCTTTGCCATTATGTCCATGGCACATGCTGAAAATTATAATCCTTGTATGGCAAAATGAGACAAACACAGCAGGTTGCTAACTGAAAGGACACCATCACCATCCAGCTGGTCCAAGGATAGAGGGAATCAGTGTGTTGGAACACCTGTAAGGCACAAAAACTAGGATGCTCTACTCTGAAATATATGTGGTGTTTGGAGAAGAAAGTAGCTCTATGCATCACTGAGTCTCATTTTTGACCATCTGTCATCAAATCCTCCTCAGTCAACAGTCATGTAAGAAGTCTTACCTGTTGATAGGAAAGCCAGTGAGCCCCTTAAGAAAATTTTGTCAGGAAATGTAACACTCTTCTCAACAACACAGAAATTGGCTGACTTTCCCCAAGAACAATCTTGAAGAGCTTGATTGAATTTCAGACAGACATTTTACTTTTGTTATTTTTGGAAAGAAAACAAAACCCATTCAAAGAACAATATAACAGAGCAAAGCTCATTCATGTCTTCTTTGATAAATTACTGAGGTAAAATTTTTTAATGTTGCTGAAGATTGTTAAGAGATTTGAGAGAAATAACCACATAAACTGCCCAGTGATGGAGGAAGCACTTCCACAACTGAAGTTTGGGGGTGAAGATGGAGGAGGGAGATTAGGGGGGATTTAATAGAGCTTTATCAATTTTTATTTAGACAATAATCCAAAAAAAACTAAGAAACATTATAAAATGCTTTAAAAACTATTTATTCCGATAATCCTAAAAATTATTACAGATGTTATAGATGACGTATGTTGCTGTGGCAAAGACCACCACCTCTCAATGTCAACTTTGCAATCGAGGCAAATACAACTTTCTCAATGAAAGTTTCTTTTGAGCAGATTAAAGCTAACTTTGTGCTATCTCTAAACAATTTACTTTTTTCAGAATAAAGCTTTGATTTTTGTGTGAAAGAAACAAGGGAAACATAAATCTTAGTGAAGCTTTTTTTATTTAGGGAAAATCAATGTTCAATGTAATAAAATTAATTGTATGTGAACATTTTGGTGCATGCTGTATGCAAATATTTCTGTAGAGAAGATCCATAGTTTTGATTGAATTCACATAAGGGTTTTTCCCCACTTACTCTACCTCAAAATTTATGGATTAAAATACAGACTGTCAGAATACTATTCAGGTCATACAACTCTTCCTTTCAACTCCCAATGACTTAATTGTTATCAGCAGTCCTTTGATGTCTTTTAGTGACACTTGTAGCATTGGATATATTTTTTAGGTTTATGTCTTATTTCTATAACATGCATCGTAAGGGTAGGGAGAGGCCTTTTCTCACAGTTTAACTGGCTATACATGGCAAATTTATATTTGGTTGCTAGATTAATTTTTTAAAATTCTATTTTAGGACCAAACAGTGCACTGATACATTATTAGACTGAAACATATATTGCACTAATCAATATGGTGTGATAATTTTGCATTTTTGAGAATTTGAATTAAATGGCTACAGATTAGACCCCAAGCACACCAAACCTATTTCTATTGTATATACCTATATAAGTTACAAGTATTTTAGCTTTATAGTATATGTTCCTATTCCAGTAAAGTCAGATTCCTCTAAATTTTTGCCTGAATTTTCTCAAGCGCATAGAATTTTGCTTTGCTCATAGTAAGTTTTCAATAAATATTTTTGAATGAGGCAAGTGTAATAATTCAATGATCGATCGGTTGCCAAAAAAATGTATACTTTGCCTCCCTATGTAGTATAATTTAAGGACAAGATAAACAGTGCATAGTACTGGTTTTACTATTAATTTTGCTATGCTTTACTTTTCTCTCTTCTTCACATTTTTGGTTGAAGGGATTAGCAAGACATAAAATAATCAACTGAGAATTGTTACTGAAAGCTCTTTCACCACTGACCCTGTAATTTTTTGGTAATATTTCTATACCAAACTTCATTTCTACATCAAGGACTTTTTGTCTCTCCATCAAATCTGCCCATCTATACAACAAACATAGTAAGCAAAGCTAATATTTATTGCATACTTGCTGTGTGCCAGGCACTGTGTAGAACTTAGAGATAGTTAAAGTATTTTGTCTAATACTGCTCTCATAAAATGAAACTGGGATTTGCATCCTGGCATTCTGGACTTAGGGCCAACACTGTTGACCACTTAAGGTCCTCTAAGATTGAAGTATGAGAAGGTGCTGTCTTCCTCTGCTTCTACATTAACAAAGGCAGTGTCATACTTTTCAACTAGCTAGTAAGAACTTTGGGGCACAAGCAGGTTTATACCTTACTTTCTTTAAGCCTTTTTAATGTGCAGAGTTAATTCCTTAGTACTACTTAATATTTTAGTGTGCAGTTGTTAACAAATTGCGTTCCAGTATTTGAGGTTGAAGTGTTATGCAATGTCATTTTAACCCTTATTTTTCATTTTAATCAGATAAATTTCAGGATTACTGTACATGTTCTTCATAACTTTAAAGGGTCAATGCCGAGTAGAGATTTTCAGACTTAGGATTTTTTTAGAGTCAGCATAATATCAATAAGATTATTTTCTAGTATTCCTTTTGGGAATAATAAATTGAGAAACTCAAAAGAGTATATTTTTATTTCTTCCCTCTAGACCTTATATTACAGTTGAATATGTTTTTCTTTTAGGCATATTGATCTTATATAGTTATTATTTAGGTCTATGTATATCAGAAACCCACAATACAGTGTTATTATTTTACTTTAAATAGAATTTTAATAAATAAAGCTTTACGTATGAAACTAAGTAAATGCTCAATAAATATTAATAGGTTTTTTAAGAGCTATATTATATGTCTCGCCTCCATGAATAGTTTAAAGGTAGCATTTTATATAAAACATAACAAAATTTAAAAAGATATTCAAAAAGAGTCAAGTTCTGAAACATGCTGTTTTAATAAAAATTAACTTAATGCCTATCAAAGAGGGTTTAAAAACATTATGTTTCAACGCACACACACATACACACAAACTCACACACCTGGAAAGTATTATAAGAAGCTATCTTCATTATGATCTTTTAATTACATCTCTGATTCGTTCCTTGCCATTGGTTTGACATTGAAAGGATTCCTTCGAAGTAGCCATGACCTGATATTTTACAGGAGAGTATGCACTATTGCACAGTCCCCAAACCTGCTGCAGTGAGGAAATTTTCTTTCCTACATATGCAAGCACATAGGTCAGCCAATTTTTTTTTTTCCTCACAAATGGGTCCAAGCAATTCTGATGTATGCTTTTGTATACATCTGCTTTGTTCTTTTTAACAATTGTGTAGTGTTCCAGGCCTCTGTTAATGAACCATTTCATAGTTTTTCATACTTTTATGTTTGTCACTATAAAGCAGTTTATCTTAATACCTGAATAAACCGAAAATGAGATTTTTATATATTGCTCTTTTTTCTTGCCAGATTGTCTGATGTTCAGATTTTAGCCTGCATTTGGAATTTGTTCACTTTGTTGTAATGGTCCACGTGCCTCTAGGCTATGAAAGTTATTTCTTATGAATACTTGGGTTATAAGATTAGATAGATGATAGATAGATAGATAGATAGATAGATATAACTTGTTATATCAGTTTGAATTTGTTTGCAAGTAATGGAAATCCAAATAACAGTGGTTAAACAAGACAGTTTCTCTTTTATGTAAACATCTACATATTTTATGTAAATGGAACCCCTTAATGTTGTACAAAGCACAACTCAGTGAGGTTCAAGGAGACTGTTTCAGATCCAGCCATCACATTTGCATTACAGCCAGCAGGAAGGAGGAGTGAACAAAGACAGGACAAAAGGTGTACAAACTACATTATTTTATGTTATGCATAAAATTTACCAATTTATTTTTAAGTGTGTGATTACTTTGGTGTCATTAAGTACATTCGCATTGTTATGCAATTATCACTGCCATCCATCTCCAGAATTACTTTTCTGTCTTTCCAAACAGAGACTCTGTACCCATTAAACAATAACTCCTCTGTCTCCCCTCTCCCCGTCCCCTGGCAACACCATTCTACTTTCTGTCTCTATGGTTTGACTATTCTAGATACCTCATACGAGTGAAATCATACAATATTTGTCATTTTGTGACTGGCTTATTTTACTTACTATAATGTTTCAAGGTTCATCCATGTTGTAGCATGTGTCAGAATTTCCCTCCTTTTAAGGGCCGAATAAGTTACTACATTTTGTTTATTTATCCAGAACACTTGAGTTGCTTCCACCTTTAGGCTGTTAACAATGCTGTGGAACATTGGTATACAAATATGTGTTTGAGTTTGTGCTTTCAATTCCTTTTCAAGGAATAGCCATTCCATTTTCCATAGAGACTGCATCATTTTACATTCCCACCAGCTATGCACAAGGGTTCCAATTTCTCCACATCCTCACTGACATTTGTTATTTTATGTTTTTGTGATAATAGCCATCCTAATGTCATGAGGTGGTTTTTCATTGTGGCTTTGATTTACTTTTCCCTAATGATTAGTGATGTTGAGTATCTTCATGTAATTACTGGTCATTTGTATATCTCCTTTGGAAAAACATCTATTTTAATTCCTTTGTTGATTTTTTAATTGGATTTTTTGTTGTTGAGTTGTAAGAGTTTTTTAAAAATAAATTCTGGTTATTAACCCCTAATTAGATATATGATTTGTAAATATTTTCTCCCATTGTATGGGTTGCCATTTTACTCTGTTGATAGTGTCCTTTGAGGTAGTAAAGTTTTTAATTTGTATGTAATCCAATTTTTTCTATTTTTTTCTTTTGTTGATTATGCTTTTGGTGTCATAGCCAATAAATCATTGACAAATCCAATGTCATGAAGCTTCTCCCTATGTTTTGCTCTAAGAGTTTTGCAGTTTTATATCTTACATTTAGGTCTTTGATCCATATTGAATTAATTTTGTATAGTATTAGTAAGAGTCCAATTTCAGTCTTTTGCATGTGAATATCTAGTTTTCTCAACACTATTTTTTAAAGAGACACCAACTTACCTTTTATAAAAAGAGTCTTGTAAGCTGCCACATAACACTCTACATCCCAATGGCCAGAACTTACTCACATGGTACACTTAGCTGCTAGGAAGGTTGGCGAATGAAGGTGACACAAAATCTTTTAATTAAAAATAAAATTTTAAAATTGTACCTTTTCAATTTCTACTTTTGATTACCTTGAAAGTGCTATGAAATAATGTTGTATAATGATGTACATTCAGGCATCTGCATTAATTTTGAGAGCAGGACACTTGCATTTTTATGCAGGTGATATATTTTTGAAGACCTAGTATCATATCTCAGTAGGAATAAATGTAAATAAATGATAGAGGTGGAGGTGGGGCAGGGGCTGGAATACTTTCTCAGGGCCTATAAATCTATTACAGTGATATTGATCTTGCAGCTGAGTCACCAGTATTTTTTTTTCCCATTCTTGCCCAGATACTTGAGGATTTTTTAAAGGTTGAGAATGTATCTGCTCCATTTAAGCATCTCAGAAGCATTTCTAATATTTTGCCGTGTGCCCTCTTCCAAATGAACAATACTGGCTGTTGTGGAGTTTGGCCTTCTTCAGAGCAATTTATCATATTTCACTTCTAATCCAGAGTTATTGATAGAGGAGCAAGTTGTAGATATGGGAGCATCAGCACTTGAAGGCATTGTATGGGCTATTAAAAACAATTTTACTTTAAAATAATGAGTGTTAATAATGAGGTGAGTGTTAAGCAGCAAAATAGTCACCCAAATTATTCCATTCCAAATCGTGTGACTGGGGGGTTCATAGTGTATGAAGGACAGGTAGATAATTCTGTGGAGCAGTTGCGATGACTAAAACGTGAAAATAGTTGCTTGCCTACCAGTTCTAAAATGATGCAATTTTAATAATTATATGATTCTTAATAACTTTACAGTAATTTAAAATTAGCATCTAAAATGAGACTTTATTAATATTTCTGTTGTGCTATTTCAAACTTATATAAAGTGGTGCCATATTGAATCTTATGTCTTGATGATGTGGTAAAAGAGGAACATATATGAAGTATATAATCACTAAGTTTGAAAATCCTATTTTTAAAGGAAACTCATTTGCTTTAAAATACTGAGAATGAAAGCGCAGGTGAATGATGAATATAGATAAAACAAAATTTGCCGTAGGTTGTAACTATTGAAATGATGGCTACATAGGAGATTATTATATTATTCTCTTTAGTTTAGTGTATGTTTGAAATTTTCCATGATATAAAATTAAAAATAAAGGTTTGTTCTGTTAACATGAACTTATACCTAATTGAGTTAGTCCCCTCCATTTTCATTTTTATATCAGAAAAAAAGAAAAAAGGGGGTGGAGTGTAGCATACATATCTTGGTCAGAGATATCTTTTGAAAGGGACAGGTATTGTTTATGAAATTAACCACCCTGAAAGAAATGAGGATATTTTTGTTGGCTAATTCTAAACTTGAACACTCGAAGGCTCCATGGAAACTTCCTGTGGAAGGAAGTAAACTCTACTTATAGTGTGAGGTATCCTGATATTGAATGATGAATGAGAACTCTTCTCTGGTGGCATAGCCTCAGGTGGAGGACCGTGAGTAATTCCTACTGATAGACAGCAACCTAGGAAAGGAAATATATTTAATTCCTGGGATTCACCCTAATAGTTTTCCCTCTAGACCCAGAGAATTAATTGTTTCTTCGTCGTTTCAAAATTAACTCCCACATCTGCGCTGTTGATCACATCTATTCTATCTCCTCTGGGATGTTACTACAGCGACTATTCTCTCATTCTCTCCCTAATATATTCAACCTTTCTGTCTGCTAGCCCCTTCCACACAGCATGGAAGTGTGTTCCGATTTCCTGTAACTTCCCATCTCCAACTAGCTAAGACTGCTCCAGTCCCCTTTCTCCTTCCATTCCTAAACAATTCTTCAACATAATTGTATTTACTCCTGTTCTGTACTTTCTCACCTTTATCTTACTGTAATTAGACTATAACCCCCATATCCCTGAAATTGCAATGGTAAAGACCACTAATTGCCTAATTAACAAATCCAATGGCCAGTTTTAACCCTTGCTTTATTTAATCTAATTGCTTTTTAAAAAAAATTATAAACCTGACAGTTTTTTTCCTATTTTATTTAAACAATTGTTATTTAAGTACAGTTGACATTTAATATTATATCAGTTTCAGGTATAGCTCAGCATAGTGGTTAGATATTTATATAACTTACCAAGTGATCCCCCTGATAAATCTAGTACCCACCTTACATATTTTGTACTGCCAATATGTACTTCTTAATCTTTTCACCTTTTTCACCCAGCCTCTCAACCTCCCTCCTGTCTGGTAATCATCAGTTTATTCTCTGTATCTATGACTTCGCTTCTGTTTGATTTGTTTATTTATTTTGATTCCACATATAAGTGAAATCATATGCTGTTTGTCTTTTCTGTCTGACTTATTTCACTTAGCATAATACCCTCTCAGTCTATCCATATTGTCACAAATGGTAAAATTACATTTTTTAACACAATTTATGTGCTTCATAAATATTAGTTTGTATAATCCTATAACAACCCTATGAGGTAGGTACCATTATTATCTCCATTTTGTAGATAAACAGAGGCAGAAAGAGAGATGGAGTAATTTGTCCAGGACCACCACCATCCTTTTTAATTCCTTTAGTGTTTTTGTTTGGTTGATTGGTTTTTGAGATGATGGCTAGGATAGTCAGAATAATTCCTCCTTCCCCTGTGTTTTAACTCTTGGAATCTGTGAATATGTTAGGTTACATGGCAAAGGGGAATTAAGGTTGCGGGTGGAATTAAGATGACTAATCCATTGATAGGGAGAATAGCCTAGATTATTCAGGCAAGCCCAACAGAATTACAAGCATCCTTAAAAGTGGAGGAGGGAAGTAGAAGAAGAGAGTCAGAGAAGGCGATATGATGGCAAAAACAAAACCAGAGTCATGTGAGACCGACTGAACCTACTGTTGCTGGCTTTGAAGATGGAGGAAAAGGCCAAGGAATTCAGGTGGCCTCTAGAGGTTGGAAAAGGCAGATTCTCCCTTAGAGTCTGCAGAAGGGAATGCTGCTCTGATGATACCTTGACTTTAGACCAGTGAAACACATGTTGGATTTCTGACCTACAGGATAGTAAGACAATAAGCTTGTGTTATTTAAGCTACTAAAGTTGTGCCAATTCGTTACAGCAGCAATAGGAAACTCATAAATAGCCTATCATGGCTGTCCTACTTCTCTGACTATTCTGTCCCAGGGTCCTTTCCTGGTTCCTATGCCTCTGATCTTCTAATGGTTTGCAATCCCGAGAGCTCTGTCTTTAATACCAGTTCTCATTATATACATTTCCTCTGGGTAATATTACTATTCTCATGATTCTAACCACTATCTATACTCTAACTTCCAAATCTCTAATTATAAACCAAACAAAATCCTGAACTGAAGACTATATATATATATATATATATATATATATATATATATGAATATATACACGTATATACTTACATATGTTATATGTATATGTACACATATACATACATACATACATACATACATACATATGTCTCCAACAGGTTCCAAGACCTTCTATCTCAATGTGTAACTCGAACTTATTGAATGCCCTCTTTCTTCAAAGCATCAATTCCTCCTATACTCTCTGCTTGGAATCTGGATAAGTCAAGCCAGAAACTAGGAAGTCGCTATTTATTCTTTCCTCTTACTTAGCCTCTAAAACCCAACAGTAAATAAGTCTTGTTGATTTCACCTCTTTGATATCTCTCCAAACCATTTCCTTCTCCCCTTCCCCACCTACTCTACTTCATTGTTTGCCTGGTTCTCATTACTTCTCTGGACTATATCAACCTCTTTGTGACTTTTTGTCTAGCCTAGGCCCCCAACTATTTTCCATATAGCCACCAAAGGTACTTTTCAAAACACAAATCTAATCATGTTACTTCATTGCTTAAAATTCTTTAGTGTTTACTCACTCCCTCAATGTAGAGCAAGGCAAAATAAGATCTGGCCTCAGCCCAGCTCTCTGGCCTCATGTACTCCAGTTATAGTGAAGTATCTGAGGTTTCCTGGCAAGCTATGCTATTTAATGTATTGTGCCTTTGCAATATTATTCTCACAGTTCCTCATCTTTTCTACCTGCTATCAAAAAAACATTATTTCATATTCTTCCTTGCTCTTACTATCTTCCTTGTTCTTTCATGCATTTCACTTACTAATGTGTTTATTTTCCTGTCTACTGTCCCCATTAAACTGAAGCTCTTGATAAGTAAAAAGCAAATTTCATTCACCTTTCCATTCCTAGCATCTAGCATAAGGCCTAGTATATATGAGGAATGTACTAATTGTTGAAAACAAGAGAGATTTGCGAGTATAGTTAGAGAAAAGCAGAGAGGAGAGGGGCTCCTAGAGAACTCTGTAGCTATTAATATACATGATGATAAAATAATGTTGAAGCCGATAATTGTGAACTTGAGTCTCATAACTTTTTGGGGTCCAGTCACTAATTTGGAAAACTAGTCAGTACTCCCTGTGCCTAGTTCAATGTCTGGTATACAGTACGTGGTTAAGAAGTATGTTCTAAATGAAGAATTAAATACATAAAGGGATGATGAAGAAGGAGAGACCACTGTGGGGATGGGATTAATTGTGAAGGAAGAGTGCAACGCAGATACTACTGCTCATAGGCATGAAGGTGGGAATGTAGCAAGTTAGAGAAACAAGGAATACAGCAGGTGAATAACATAAAGGGGGCATAAAAGCAATGAAGAGTGTGAGGTGAAGATGGGGGAGGTGAAAAGGGGACAACCTTGGCAGGCAAGGAGATGCAATGAGATACCTCAGTGTTCCAGGTGTGAGATAATGAAGGCCTAGACCAGGAGGTGGTATGGGATCAGAAGGGGAAAGAGATGTATCAGACGAACAAAGGACTATAGAGAGAATTTAATGAGTGACTCCATATAGAAAATAGAGATAGGGATGAAGAATGATTCCTAGATTCTGAACCTCAGAGAAATCACCAAATTAAGCAAGCCCAGAGAAGGAAGCTGGCTTTGCAATAAAAAGGAAGCATTTAGCTTTCCCAGTAGTTTTATAAGATTGTGATAAAGTTAGGAGGTACCACGACTCTTTTAGAAGCAATCTAGCTTATTAAGATAAAAAGGATTTTCCTATTGACTCTGTAATAGTTTTTTAGTGTAATGTATAAATTAAACATTAACATAGTTTTATTTAATCTTTTTCCTAATTACAAAATAAATACATGATTAATAGAGAGAACTTGGAAACCACAAAAAGTAAAGAAAAAAGATTATCCATAAATCTATTGTACAACTATAACAACTGAAGTCAAAGTTTGGGAGTACATGATTTGGATTATTTTTTTGATAAATTAATATGTCTTAGACATACGGTTGTTTTTCAATTAGAAATGTCATTTCTTCACTGTCAATATTTAACTTGTCTTTTAAAATTGGCTTAAATATTGCACATACTATATTTACTTTGTAAAAATATTCAAACAGCATAGAATTACTCTTTACACAGAAGTCTCTTTATGTAGGATCTTTCCAATCTGATTTTTCTTCAATTCTACCAATCCTACTACTCTAAAAGAACTACTGTTAACAGTTTGTATTTATTTATTTTCAGAACTCTTGGTGCATAATTATATTCACAAGTATTTTCTATTTACAAACATATCTATACATATGTATAGATCTATATATATCATGTGCGTATGTATACATACACATGTATACATACATGTACAGCAAGATTATATGGCAGCATAGTATTGCATATTATGAGGATATTATAAATTATTTATACTCAGTTGCCGAACATCCAGATTTTCTTTTTTTGTTGTTGTTCTTTAAAAATAATGCAACAAAGAGCATTCTTGTCTAAATTCTGGCTTTATTGGGAATTCTGGTGTTTCGTTGTTCAGTATATTAGTTTAGATAGTCTTTGTCATGGTAAGATAGACTTCCTCTATGTCAGTGTACTGAAATATTTTTTCTTTAATTATGAATAGCTGCCAAATTTTAGCAATTACCTTTTGGCTTCTATTGAGATGGTATTATTCCTTTGAGTTATTAATGTAATGAATTATTAATAAATTAATAGATAATCCTTCCTGCATTACTAGTTTTACCCTTCTTGGTCAATAATTATTACTTATTATTCTTTTAATAATGAACTATTAAATTTCATTTGTTTGTATTTAATTTAGGATTTTGAATCTATATTCATTTGCTGTTATTTTTAACTTGACCAGGAACTGGCTTCTAGATGTTTAAAGGATGTGTCATTGCAAATATCAGAGGCTTGAAAATAGACACACACCCAGTGGCTTAGAAATCTGGGATGTCTTCCACATAGCTCTCATAATAAGCAACTACTTTAGTCCCTATTAAAAATGGGAAAGAGAACTTCCGGCTTTTCCATTTCTAAGTGGTTCTACCTCTTCCCCAGGCCTCTCTTGTGGAGGGCAGGGCTGAGAGAGTCTGATCAGTGTATCAGTGTCTACCTCAACCCAATTCCATATAGCCTGGACTCTTTCAGAGGGAATGCTTCTCTCTCATCCTTCTTTAAGGTTGGCTACTGGGAGCCAGCCGCCTCAACTTTTTGAAGAGAAACAGTATCTAAACAAATTTTGAGTTAAATTGAAACTGTATTTTTTTGGATATCTTGAATTTTCGGTAGCTTTTCATATTAAAACTTAAGAGGATTCTTATTCAGTTTTTAAAACTATTAACATAAAGATATATTAATTTTTATAAATTACGTGAATGAGAAATAGATTTTTAAATTTTATTTTTATTTATTTATTTAGAATAATTCTTTTCTCCCATTCCCAGGACTAGTAGAGCTGGAGGGGAGTTACTTTGAGAAAATACTGTTTGCCATTAGCTAGAGAAGACCCATTCTGTGAATAAGATAAAAGATTCTTAAAGGGAATTATGGTGTGGTAAAGTCAGTTTGTGACAATAGTTTTGAAGATTATATGGCAGCATATAACAGATGCTTTCTCTGTTGAAATACAGGAAATAGGATTCTTCATTATTTCTACCCCAAAGTGTAAACATGGTACTCTCTAATATTAAAACATCTGTTGATCGGGTTATGTTATGTGGATTAAATGAAATATATATATATACACACACACACACACGCATATATATATATATACACACATATATATATATGCGTGTGTGTGCATGTGTGTGTGTGTGTGTGTGTGTGTGTGTGTGTGTAACTATTTGGATTATTACCTGGCACAAAGTAAGCCCTCTATAAATATTACTACTACTAATTATTACAGGGGTAGATAAGCACCTTCTGACATGACTCTCATTGATTTCTATCTCCTGGAGTGTGGCTGGATTTAGTGACTTACTACCAACAAGTAGGGTATGCAAAAGTGATAGGATGTCACTTCTGTCATTACATTCAAATAGACTGTGGCTTCCATTTTGCTGGACTTTCTATTGCCTTCCTAGCTTGCCCACTTTTGCAAACTGCCATGTTGGCACAGAATTAGGGTAGCTTCTGTCCAAAAGCCTTCAAAAATCTAGATCATATCAACAACCAGGCAGATGAGCTTGGCAGTGAATCCATCCCCAGTTGAGCCTTGAAAGGACTGCAGCCCCAGATAACACCTTCATTGCAGCTTATAAAAGACCCTGACACAGAGGACCCAGCTAACTTCTACCCAGATGCCTGACCTATAGACACCGTGATGCTGTTTTAAGCCCCTGAGTTTTGGGGTAATTTGGCATGTAAATTAAGATATAATTTTTCTTAATATTATGATTTTTAGCAGTATAACAGAGTGAAGGCAATAGACGCTAGAGCTTGATTCTGGAGTTTGAATCCCAGGTCTGTCACTTCCTAGCTGTTTGTAAACTACTGTTTGTTTAAACTACTGTTTAAGCTGTTGTATAAACTACTTAATTTCTCTGTGCCTCAGTTTTCTCTTCTGTAAGATAGGAATAATAATTGTGAAGGGTAAATGAGATAACACATGCAAAGACCCTGGCACGTAGTAAATGCTATATCTGTTGGATATTATTTTATGAAGAAATTAGTACATAGACTTTGTTACTGCTAGCATCAGTCATCAACTCTAGTTTTCTGTTAAATTGCCTTGGAAACAAGAATGCTTTCTAGTTTGTAAGTACATTTGGCCTAGTGCTGAAGTGAGAGACAGACAGAAAGAATAATGGTTTCTGTATTTTTTCTTGAGAAAAATTGGAATTCCTTTCAAGTAAGTATTAAAAATAAGGAATTTGGTTTAGTTCTCTGAAAAAGAAGTGAAATTATTTGCTACCTTGTCTTCTACCCTCAAATGCTATGTATTTCTGGGACGAATTACAGTAGGCAAGGGAGTGTGCCCTTAGCTTACACTCACACTTCTTATAGTGGCAGGTTCGACATAAGCCTGCAGTGAAATGCTGAGTCAAACAGAAGCCAGAAAAGTAATCAAGTTCTAATAGTCCAAGTAAGAGCTGGACAGAGGCAAGGTCTAAAGAAATAGCTTCCATAGGTAAGAAATTAAATCTTGAGCCAATTTAAGCCAGAAGCAAGCTTGAAAACAATGAGGTCACTCGTTAAGGAAGGATAGGATCCAAAGACTTCTAAAACACAAAAATTATACACTTGTATAGAGCTTCAGTGTTTATAAATGTTTTGCACATGTATTTTATTAGATCCTCACGACAACTAGGCAAGGCAGCACTGATGTGTTATCATTTAGAGATGAGGTGATGAAAGCTCAGATGGGTTAAGTTTCTTATTTGAGGTCACACAGCCACTAAGTGGGATGATATTTAAAACTACTTTCTTATCTGTATGATCGGGTTTTCCATAGATGTTGGATTATTTTTTATTAGTTTCCATGTCATTCTGGATAGAATTATTTAGGGCTTAACATTCCCAGCTAGGAATGTACCCTATGTGAGTGGGTCATGGCAGACAACCTGTAAGTGAGCTGAGATTGTGAGTTCCAAGTTCCAAGGAAGTTTGTTTTATTCCAGTTAACAAATCCTGCTTTTCTCCACACTATTACTACTCAGCAGCTATTTTTTAAAAACAGTTTTCCAAACTCCTTGAAATATTTTGATTATAATCAATAAAAAATATGTTAAGTTTACATGGACATTCAAAATGACCCCATGTTTAAAAATTACCTTGCACTACCTACCTGACATTTTTATATTTTATGATATGATCTTGGAGATATTTTCAATACAGAAACATCATTTGGTGTAATGAGAAAAATGGCCCTGGCTTATGCTTTTTTTAAAAACTGTACCCATCATATAGCATTGTAATATGAAGGTTTTCATCTAACTTTAAATTTATGTTATGAAACAATGTATATGCCAGCTTTATCTTTCTTGGCCAAATACTATGCATTAGTAATCTTTATGTTTAATAATGAATCATTTATAAACAGCGAGCCTGGAACCCAGAGCTTTCCCTAATAACCGTTGTCATAAAAAAAAATATGTAAAGGTGTAAGGTCCATGCCAGGAATTTTCCTTCTCCTCTTAACACTCAGTGCCTTTGTGATGTAACTGGCTGCATGCTTCTCATTGGGGCATTCCGTTGGGATGTGTCATTTTCCGGAATGGTCTCAGATTTTGATCTTTCTGTTACTCACCTAATCCACTGAGTGCCAGATACTATGTTAGGTTCTCTGGGAGATAGGGTGAAACCATAAGCAACCTCATTCATTTTTTGAACAACTATTTACTGCCCTCACGGAGCTTACAGCCTGACGAGGGAGATATTAAAATAATGAAGTAAAATATATGTGGTGTGTTAGTGGGAAGTGATAAGGGTTTAAAAAATCAGAAAAGAGGTTTTAAAGGAGGATGATTTTGAAATTTTAACTAGGTGGGTTGGGAAGGCCTCACTGAGAAGGTGAATTTTGAGTAAAGTAAAGAGAAAGGCTTAGTGAAAGGACTAATGTCATACTACAGTGAAGATCTGTAGAAGGTACTTCAGAAACACACATGATGGTGATGATGCAGCCAATTCCCATAAAATACATGTGATATTCCAGGTAGATTCTAAGCACTTCGTATAGATTAATTCAGTCCTATTCTAAGAAAGCAATCACCTCTGAGAAAGTAAGTGATTTCAGGTGGGATTGGGAAAGGAGATTAGGGAAGCCTGCACAGATGGGATGACATTCAAGTTGGCCCTAAGTGATGAGAATGAGTCTTGGGAATGGGTACATACTAGATGCTGGAGGAATAGAGACAAAAGAAAACACATGAGCAAAGTGCGGAGACAGAAATACTTAATATAACTGGGTGATGTGTCTGGGAGTCAAAGCCATTTAAAAAATAACTGCCTTGATATTTTTCTAAGGGAGAAAGTTCTATTTTATTGAAGATAATAGCATAAAAGGACAGGAGAGAAAGAGTTTATATTTATGAAAGCACAAAGGACCTTAGGGTCTAGGCTTTATTGGGGGACAGGGAAGGGGGGGAGGAAAAGACTTCCACCTACCATTGTTGATTTATTTCAGAGGAGGCCAGAGTTTAAGGAATGAACCAGTAGAAGAAGGACTGTCTGATTCCCATCGTCCCTTTCTCCAATTAGGCAGATAAGATTGACTCTCAAATCTTTTAAGTCGCTACCTCTGCCTCAATATTGACCAACTTTGTAGATGCCAGCTTGTATATACAAAATATTACTGCTTTCTGATTTTTGTGTACATGCCATATTGATATTCAGTGTCCAAAAAGATTTTTAAATGCTTGATACATTTTCTCATACAATTTCTCTCCAAACTAACATCGAGGTGTTTTTGAGCCTCTTGATGAATATCATACTAAATAAATTCTCCTTATCACCATACTTCTCCAAACACTCCCAATACAATGGTAATTGGAGTATTTTAATGCCATTATATGAGCTAGGAAATGACTTCACTATGATGCTGTCACAATTTTTATTACAAATATCAAAGAATGAGAGGACATTTTCTTTGTGTGATTACAGCGTTGTTAAAGGACAACAGATTGTTCTGAAGTGATCCACAGAACTGCCTATGCTTTTGCAATATTTTAATTTAACAAGTATCTTTAACTAGTAAAAAAAAAATCTTTCTGGACGTTCTTATTCTTTAAAGCATAAATGCCTCTGAGAATTTTTTCAGATCGCACAAGCATTAATCTATTGGCCGTAGAACAAAAAGCATTATCAATGACATAAGTAGGTGACATTTTGGAATGAAAATAAGGAGTTTGACCTTATGTCTCAGTTTATGAATACGCTAATAACAATTTCTCTGTTCTGTAGATTTTTTGTTCTAGCAGCTCTTTAAGAACTTTGGCAATTTGCCAGGTGACTTTCCAAAGCAGGGCAGAGTTGTAATATTTGAGTAATAAAAATAACAGTAGACAAGCAAAGGAAGGAAAAGGCTAGAAGGAAATCATTTCAAGTTTCTTCTGTGCCTGCATGTTTATTTTTTAATTAAATCAAAGACATAAAGTGGCCATGATTTGTGCAGTATGTTAGGTTTTAGTTATATAAACAAATAATTACAACATTAAAAAGATTAAAATATTAGCCCTGAGTCATCGTAAATAGCAACAGTGTCAACACTGCATACACATTACTAAAACTAAATTACGGAATTCTCTAACCAGAATGAATAACTGTTATTAAAAATTAAATCAATGGAAGAAATCTACACCAAATAAGCCACAATTTAATGTTGAAGTGAATTGTTTATATTCCACAGTGTTCGATACTCAGTCCCCTTCTCTTCTCTCTTCTTTTCTGTTCCCCTGGGCAATTCTCTACTCCTGTCTGAAACTATCTTCCCTGAACTGATCATTGCCAAATTTCAGTCTCACCTCTGACTGCTGTCATGAGTTACAGACTTATCTTTTCAATTACGATGTCATTCTAGATTAGAGAATGTAACAGGCAATATATCTCCAAATGTACTCTTCTACTTTCTCCTCCTAATTTTTGGTTAATAGCGTCCATAGTTCATCCATTCTCAAGCCAGAAACCTACAAATCATTCAAGAGACCTCTTGTTTATCAGCCTCAACATCCCATTGGAAACTATCACCTTCTGCCTGTCCAACCTCTTTAATATTCCCTGAATTTATCTCTCTCTCTCTTTTTTCCCCACTGTCATTGTCACATTCAAGCCTTCATCATTTTTCACATGAATTCTGACTGGTATCCACACCTTCTTGCTCCTCTAACTTAATAGCTATGCTTCAGCTGGAGTGACCTGTCTAAAATGCAAATCTGATCATGAGATTCTCACACTTGTCATCCCAAGCTTTGTCATCACTTGCAAGACAGAGCTAAAATTTTTTTAGTACAGTCTGGCCTTTGTCTTTGTTCCAGCCTCATCTGTTGCCACTCTGTTGGAGCTCATGTTTAGCAGCCATGTTGAATAACTCAGGATCTCTCAAATGATCTCTTTATCTTCAGATATCATTTTCTGGAGTGTTTTTCCTCTGTTCTTTATTCAGAAAATTTCTTGGCATACTTTAAATCTCAGCTCAAGTACAGTTTCTTTCAGGAGACCTCTTTGAACTCATAGCAGTTATGCACATTCTCGTTTGTGGTTCCACAGTGCCCAGTTTGTACTTCTAACATACCTTATTGCCTTACATTGCTGTAGTTATTAACTGATGTATTTCCCTAAAATCTGACTTCTGAAAGGTGGGAACAGTGCTCTACTCATTTTTAAATTTCCAGTGCCTAGGATATAGCCAACAAATTTATAGAGCCATACTACATACCAAGAACTATGGGAGGTGCTGGGCCAGATAAATTATACAAATAGCATAGGGCTGGTAGTTTCACATATCCACCTGTGTATGTACACACCGATCTTTCCTCCTTTCCACCCTTCCTTCCACCTACCCACCCACCCATGAAATCCTTGTTGAGGGTCTGCTTAGTGCCAGTACAGGCATACCTTGCTTTATCCCGCTTTGCTTTATTGTGCTTTGCAGATGCTGTGTTTTTTACAAATTGAAGGCAAGACACTCCACCAGCAACAAGATAACGATTTGCTTTGTTGCTATATTCATTTTACTGCAGTGGTCTGGAATGGAACCTGTAATATCTCTGAGGTATGCCTTTACCGTATTCTCTCACAGTAAACAGAGCAGTGTGATCTCTTCTCATGAAGCTTATGACCTATTGACTATGGAACTTACCAGATTCCTATATCAGAAATATCCCCAGTTTTCATCTTTGTGTAGCATGTTGACTCAGGTGGCTGGAGCAGAGGCTGTAGAAAACCAGGTGGATTTAACCAGAAGTCTCAAATACAGATGTTTATAAGATGTTAAGTCCAGATATCATCTCTCAGTCCAAGAGGTTGTCTGGAAGGCAGTATGGTCATTTCTTAGACCAATACCATTAGGGTAGACTCACACTGATAAAGCAAGTTCCAAAAGCCGTCTTTCATTTATTAATTTCCTTGATTCATAAAAGCTATAGGGACTCTGGGGTGTATAGTTTTGTTAAAGCTTGCATCCCATCAAGATGAAACAGGAGGCGGAGGAGCAGGAGATGTGGGTAATGATTATAGATTGTGACTACTAAATGCCATGGTGGTCCTTGCATACGGCTCCCCATTTTTTTCATTATGAAGAACATCAGGAATACTCTGAGGAGCCTCTACTTAAATTTATTTTAATTATTCCATTATATTCTTGTGAAGCACCTCAACTCAGAGAAAGAAAAATGAGCTTTTGGGACCCAGGCATGACATCGACTGCATAGTTGTCCCATGATTGGAGTCGGGGTCCAGAACAACCAACAGTTTCTTACATCAGTGAATGGCACACACATTCAGTCAGAAACTTGGAATCATCTTTGATTTCTTCCTTTCCTCTCACTGCTAATAAGTCATCAAAACCCATCAATTCTAATCCCAATATATTACATAAATTATATAAAACAATCATTTTAATACATTCACTTCTCTTCAATTCTACTCTCTTTGTCCTGGCCTCAACAAAATCTCACCTAGATTTCTTGAAAAAGCCTCCTGATTTCTCCTCCATTGTCAATCTCATGACACTTATTCTACAGTCTGTAGTAAAACGAAACTTCATGTCGCTCCCTGGGTCGGTTCAGGGCCTCTGGGAAGCAAGTGCCAAGACAGAACTGAAATTGCAAGAGATTTATTGGAGGAAATACCAGTGAAAGATAAAGGGAAAGGAGAACATTTTGTAGTGGGGGAGTCTCAGACCATGGGGTATGGGTTAAGAGAGGGGAAAGGAAGGAGAAATGGCTAGAAGAGGCTCAGAATGCACTGCAGCTTTGAGAAACCTCAGCCAGTTTGATGAGACGTCTGAGAACCTAGAAAGGGGTCCCATGTTGGACAGAAATGGCTCGGCTCTGATATCTCTGTCTTTGGCTGGAAGCAGCCCAGGGGAAGGACGACCTCAGCAGGTATACTATGATGGATCCAGAAGGTGTGGCAGCTAAAAGCTGTTAGTGAAATATATTCTTTGCAGCTGATCCTCTCTTGAAGGAAGATTCAAGTGGCACATTCCTATGGCTACCACATTCTCCTTTTTAGAATGCTTCGGTAGCTTCTCCCTTGAGCTCCTAACATGGCTCACAAGCCCTGGCTCTTATCTATCCCTCTAACCTCATTTCAGTTTTTCCTTTCTACTCCATTTCTCAGCCAATGAACCTTCCTCTGGGCTGGACACTCTGCATGAAATACTTTTTCCTCTTTCTCCTCATTTAGATAATTTACTCTTTCTCCAGGTTTTTGTTAAAATGTTTCTTTTTCCAGAATGTAGAGCAGCTCTTAATTTACTTCCATCCATTCATCTGTCTATCCATCCATTGACCCAGTTCTGTTCTAAGAGTAATACCTTCACATGGTAAAAATAAAAACAGCCACAAAACAGGCTCACTATTCAGATGTAGCTCTTTTTAGCCACTTTTGGTTTTAATTTAGTAGACACCATTATAAATACTAATTATACCTCTGTTTTTTGCTTTATAAAATTTGGGGAGTAGCTATTGGCTTTATATTCTGAAAGGTGAAGAATTTAGTGCACTTATTTTCATCACCTCTCCTCTTTCCTGCTCCACCTCCAAGTTTCAATTAGGTTTTTAAACCTATTTTTCTGTGTAACTTTATAGATTTTGATATTTTATATTTGCATTTAATAACTTCTGCTCTGTAAAATGAGGAAATAAGCACAGCTCTACTTCCTCTGCATACACCTCTCCTGTTTCTTCTTCCCTTTATCTTATTTGAACTTTTTTATTGCTTGTATATTAATAAGGCTCCTATTATTTTATTTCTATTCTAAATAAAATACACTTGTTTTCCATTCTTTTCCTAAAATTACTTCTAAAAATGAAACCAGTAAGCTACATTTACAATATTGAGTATGTAAATATACATTGGAAAAGCAAGTATGTGATTGGATGGTAATATTCATGTGATTAGACCTGTCTCTTTAGGATAAAAATGTTCCAAGCCTTCTCTTTTCTTTTGCTCCAGAAAAAAAAAAAAATGGCTCAAAATTGAGTTTCTAATTGCCTTTCTTTTTTCTTGATAGAAAAAGTCTATACCATTATTTTATGAGTAAGAACTTATGGATTTTACTCATATAATTTGTATGATAGAAACTTAGCATGCTGCAGAGCTGTCATCCTGAAACCTCTGGACTCCTCTTTCATTTTACTGTAGTATATCCTCAAGTAATTTTTTTCAATGAGGCTACATGGGACATACATTTCCTGAGTACATGAACAACAGAGCAGTACTCTTACCGTTGTGTAGTAAGAGTTGTACTCTGCAGCCAAACTTCCTGGGTTCAAAGCCCAGCTCTGCCTCCTATGAGTGGCATGATCTTTGGTAAGTTTCTCAACTTCCGTATGCCTCTATTTTTTCATTTGTAAAACCAGGGATAATAATAGTACTAAATAATTGGGTTGTTCTGAGGATTAAATAAATAGGTTAGTAACTGCAAAGAGCTTGGAGCTCTACGTGGTTCATAGTAAGAGTTCAATAAATATTAGACACTACTGTAAGCCTGAACTGTCATTATTTTTTCTCACCCTTGACTAATGCTTAATCGAGTATAGAATTCTAGAAAATCATTTTATCTTAAAGTTCCACAGGAACTTAAGAATTGCTATTGAGATGCTTAATTCTATTTTCTTTGTGAATGGCCTGTGTTTTTATTCTCATCTTCTAACCATTCTGGGATGTTTTTGCATTTTCTCTTTATACTTGCTATTCTAAAATTTTGCCAGGCTGTGTCTAAGTATAGTGTTTCTCTTTCATACTCATTAGTACTCAGTGAGCTCTTTCATCCTGAGGATTCTAGTTTTTCTCCTGGTGACATTTTGTCCTTTTAATATTATTGTTTTTCTTCCTCATGTTATCTCCGCTTTATTCTATGGTAATATCTACCATTTCTACAACTTTATTTACAAGATCACTAATTTGGTCTTTAACCTTGTTCATTCTATTAATTCCATTACTTAGTTTTTCTAGTTTTTTTTTTAACAGTCATATTTTAAGGCCTTGTTTTTATATTCATATTGATTTTTTATAGTAGCCTATTTGTTTTCTAGTCTTACAATATCCTCTTAAATCTCCTTGGGAAAACAATTTTTAATTTATGAAAGTTGTTTTCTGTTCCTTCTCTCTTTCTCCCTGACCAATTGGTGCTTGTTCCTTATTAATCTTTGTCTTCCATGCTTGAAGTTTTCCTCAAATGTTTGGTTGTGTGTTTATATTTAAGGATAGAGGACCATGTTGATTGGTATATGTAGGCAGCCTGGTTGTGTATAGGTCTAATCAGCACTGTATAGGTCTCAGTGATCAAAAACTGACTTTGGGTAAGTGGGTGGTTCCTGTGGATCAAGTATCCTTTGCAGTTCATGGGCAGGGAATGGGCAGGCAATGGCCGAAGTAAGGAGACCTTCACTTTTGGAGTGGAGCTGACTCTGAGCTCAGCCAATCACAGTGTCCTAGGAGCCTGTAGACCAGACCCAGCACACATACTTGTATGTTCTCTCTATTTTGGAGGCCCAAAGTTACTTCAGCTTCTTTTCTTCATTTTTTCCCTCTGGTCCAATAGCCACACCCAGGGAACATGAAATGCTGTGATCAGCTGCCCTCTGTTCTTATAAGAAGATAGGGAGTTTAGTTGCTTCTCAGAATTTCTGCCCTTCAGTACACATGTCTTGATCTTTGTAGCTGTGGACTGTGAATTTGGATCTCTCTAGGAAGCTACTCAGAAGAATAGCTCTTAGACCCTCTGCAGCTTCATTCTGTAGATATTTGTACTTTCCTTTCTTCTGGTTTACCTGGCTGTTTGAGCCCCTCTGCTTTCTAACTTCTAGAAAAACATTATTTTGTACTTGCCGAAGGGATATTTTAGCCCATGGATTGATTCTATTTCATATGATTTCCAGAGTTAATGGGGTCATGAGAGAGAGATGGAATATGCTTAGTCCATTTGGGCTGCTGTAACAGAATACCATAGACCTAGTGACTTATTAACTGCAGACATTTATTTCTCAAAATTCTAGAAGCTGGAAAGACCAAGATCAAGGCATTAGCAGATATGATGTCTGGTGAGGTCCTGCTTCCTGGTTCATAGATGATGGTCTTCTCCCTGTGTCCTCACATGGTACAAGGGGCAAGGGAGCTCTCTGGGGTCTCTTTTATAAAAACACTAATTGCATTTATGAGGGCTCTGCTCTCTTGACCTAATCTCTTCCCAGAGGTCCCACCTCCTAATACTATTACATTAGAAGTTAGGATTTCAACATATAAATTTTTCAGGGACACAAATATTCAGTCTATTGCAGTCATCTTGAACTTTTCCACTAATTTTTAAAAAGTAAATTGAAAAATGTATTTCATCTTTTGAATAGGTGATACATTCACATCGTTTGAAATCACAAGGTATAAAAAGGTATAAGCAAGAGTTTAGAAAAAACTCTGGCTTAAGTATGAGGAAGTTCCTAGAATTAAAAATGGGAAGTTTATTTACTTTTTCTCATGAACAACAACAGAAAAAGTAATCTTGCATTTCAGCAAGGTTAGTTGTGATTCTAAACTTTTGATTTTTTGGATGGGGTCAGTCATAATTAGGAAAATTCCTAAGTAGGATTAATAAAGAGAGTTTCTTTCACTCCTACCCACATTTGACCAAAACATTTCTGTTCTTCTAAAAGTTTACTGTTATGAGTTTCTTGTGTACTTTTCAGAGATTTTTTCTTATATCAAGCAAATGTGAACATATATTTTCCTTTATTTAACCTAAATAAAACATACCATACAGACTGTTCTATATTTTGCTTTTTTCTCTTAACAATGTATCTTATATATTTTTTTTAAAAATAAAAAGTTTCCTTTTTTATAACTATGTAGGATTCAGTTTTTAAAATATACTATAATTTATTTAATCAGATTATTATAACAATGCCTCAGTGAATATACCATACATGTGATATTTTACATGTGTGCAAGTATACTATAGGATAATTTTAAAGAATTTGTCCTATACATGCAAAGGGTACATGAGTTTTATATTTTGTTAGTTATTGCCAAATGGACCTCCATAGGGGTTGTATCAATTAACACTCCCACCAGGAATGTTTGAGAATGTCTTTTTTTCTCCACAAAGCCCCAATACAGTGTATTATCAGTCTTTAAGATACTTGCTACTACGATGTGAAAATTGGTATCAACATAGTTTTCATTTGCATTTTTCTTGTTATGAGTGAGGTTAAACATATTTTCAAATATTAAAGAGTCATTTAATTTCCTTTTCTGTAAATTGTCTTTACAAATATTTTGCCCATTTTTCAAATAAATTTTAAAATCATTTTATCAATTTTAGAAGCTTATTATGTGTTATCTATGATATGAGTTGCCAATATTTTTGCTTTGCTTTTATATTCTGAGTATGGTGTTGCTATGATCTGAATGTGTCCATTTCATGTGTTGAAACCTTTCATTTGTTGAAACCTATTTTCCAGTGTGATGGTATTAGGAGATGGGGCCTTCGGAGGTAATAAGGTCATGAGGGTGGAGCCCTCATAAATGGGATTAATGCCCTTATTAAAGAGGCCTGAGAGCTCCCTTCCAATTTGTGAGGTTACAGAGAAAAGACAGCTGTCTCTGAACCAGAAAGGTTATTGCCCTCACCAGCCCCTGAATCTGCTGGTGCCCTGACCTTGGACCTGACAGCCACCAGAACTGTGAGAAATAAATTTCTGTTGTTTATAAGCTACTCAGTTTATAGCATTTGTTATAGCAGCCCAAACAGACTAAGACAGATGTATTTTGCCATGCAGTTGTTTTTGATTTCGATATGCTTAAGTTTTCCTTTTTAAAAATGGCTTCTGGGTTTGTGTCATAGTTAAAGACCATCTCTACTCCGAGGTTACAGAAAAATACCATATGTTTTCTTCTAGTCCTTTGGATTTACTTTTTTGTATTAAAATTCTTGACCATTTTGGTTTTGGCTTTATAATAAGTGTGAAGTTTTAATACAACTTCATTTTTTAGATGGGCATTTATTTATCCCAATGATTTATGTACTCACATTTTATTTTGGTGTCTGAACCATTTCCTTCAACAATGGTCAGTCTTTTAACATTCCAGGTCTGAGTGTGAGCAAAATAGTGTAACTTTTAATTAGAATGGCTTGGGAGCCAGGAGCAAGGCCAGCAGAGGAAGGTAGGCTCCGGCCAGCAAATCTCAGCAATGGGATCCACCATGATCAGCACACCTGACTATGTCCTTTTGCTCAGTAGATTCCCTTCATGTGACTTAACAGTAGAGTGAGTCCTTGCATAGTAGACTCTCCTAGGACATAGTTTATTGCTGTTCTAAAGATAAACTTCCTTATCCATTGGTTTTTCTGTTGGTTTTTAATATCATAAGCCCAAAATAGACCTGGATTTCAGAATACTCATTTTCCCATATTCTCATGTAATTCAAACTTGGATCTCTTGCTACCAGAGAGAAACCTTTTGCCAAAGGTAAGAGTAGATTAGAAGCCTTTTTGTAGTTAATCTCAAGAAGTATGGCAAGCTCCTTGGCTTATATCAGGAATTTCTTTCTTTGGTTCTGATTTATTATTGTGGCAAGATGAATGCATTTGTCTTCATACTTACATATTTCCTATTAAGGCATACATTACCTGATTGGATATACAGCACCTTTTTATATTCTTTTAACTGTTATTTATTCTACATGTACTCAGATTGGTTGAATGGCTTCTGAAGACATCAGTGCCATGACTAGAGACATGTTCAATGGAACCTTCCTAATATGGAATTTGGTGGGGGGGGAGGGGCACGGGAGGGAGGTGGAAGGGATAGGAGAGGTCTTCCTGGAAGCATTTAAAAAAGACAGATACATTTTTCTACACAGAATATTTCTCCCCATATTTATTTAGTAACCTAATCTGTTGGGACTAAAAGAAAGAACATGGGATCAATCTGGAGAAACTTCTCTATACTTTTTTTTTTTTTTTTTAGAAACTAGTATCATAGATTAGGTTAGTAATTTTTCCAATATTCTAACTACCATGACTATTTTAGATTGCATGGAAAGTGATCATTTCTACCTCATTATTTTCACCTCAAAGTTAATCTATATTCATGATTAGACCAGGGGCTATGAGATGAAGAGTAGCATGAAACAAAGGGCCGAAAACTACAGGTTACATTTTATTTTTGCAAGCCCTTAACTTCCTTGTTAAATTGTAAGTCTGGGCTTCTCAGACCAAAATGGCTCTTGAAGTGCAGTTTCACCCACTGCAAATTCTTTAACATTTTGTGAGGAAAAAAATGTTAGGACTATATATGATTATTTATGCTTTATTGACTTTTTTTACATTGCATTCCATTGCTGTGAATAAGCTATGTGCTAAGATGCATTAATTATTAAGCTAACAGCTTAATAAAGACCGAAAGGTATAGAACTTAATGGCATAGAACTTCTGAAAGGGTATAGAACTTAATGGCGTGTTTTGTGTCCTAATCTCACTGAGCATTTTATCTTGTTTGGCTGACATTTATTTTTTCTTCCCCTGATTTATTTACTTAATTACTTTCCTGTTGTATATGAAGCCCATCTTCAATAAGTTTTTAAGGAGATGATGTATAAATATGTTTTAATATTCTTTTGTTATAAGATAACTCAGTTCTTGTTTTGGAATTGTTTTGAGAGGGTTACCATTTGATGTTAATAGATACTTATACTCTCATTCTGTAATACTATCCTATGGAATTATGGTGGTGCCATGCTCTGTCCAAAACACAATTCTCTGTGATTGAGTCTTATAAAATGGTTTGATCAGCATTTTTGTAGCCCATAAGCTGCAAGTAATGCAAGTTTGAAAATCAATTGTGTACAATTTTCTGTAAGACTGATTTTATCTAGAAGAATTGCTTCTTTTTTTTTTTTTAAGGCATTTGAGATATAATTTCTTGGGGAATTTATAGAATAGGAGTTATGAATAGAGATTATTTTATTTTTAGACTGGTTTACTATTAAGACACATTCAAGGAGTAATAGTTCTATTTTCACTGAAGTTGACATACATTATAAAAATGACTGTGACACTTCTTCAAAGCTCAGTTTTAGTATTCATGTATTTATACTGCCAACATGTTCTTTTTTATTCAAACTTTTTTGGGGGATAAGAATACATGGTAAACTTATTCATTTACCTATTTATTGAATAATTATTTACTGATAGCCTATTATGTCCTTCAGTGCTAAGTTCCAGGAATTCAAGGATGAATTAAAGTACATTTCCTGGTCTAGAGGAATTTGCAGAATACAATAAAAAATGCAAACAATTAATGATAATGCAATATGATAATTTCTATATGGACACACAGATAACCTTCAGTGAGAGCAGAATAAGAGCTCTTCAGCCTGTGCGGATGTAGCATTTTAGCTGAGGTTTGAAGTATGAGAAGAGTTTTCCAAATGAAGCGACAGAAGGAACAGCATGTCCAAAAAGAAGGAAGTGTGAGAGCTTGGTGTATTCTGAAAAAAGAAAAAAAAAGAAAGTAGCTTTATTATAGATAAAAACTGGATCAAATGATACAGCTTAGATGCACAATCATACTAGGTTTCTCAGTACTTCTTCCTAAATTATATATACCTCCTAAACTGCAACACCCCTTTCTCAAAGGGACATTGTCTTCCCCTAAGAAATTACCCTACACATAGGGATGTGGTGTAAGGTAATATAGTCAATAATATTGTAAATAACTTTGTTCAGTGACAAATGGTTACTAGACTTACCATGGTGATCACATCATAAGGTATATAAATGTCGAATCACTACGTTTACACCTTAAACTAATATAATACTGTATGCCAACTATATTCTAATAAACATTTTCTTTTAAATTATACTACAGATGAGTAGCAAATGAGGTATGTCTGTAGTTCGGCTGACTCTGAAAGACTAAGTCAGTATATTCCCTGAGATTCCCTAGGATAATCACTCAGGCTTCACGAGAAAGTGTGAGTTAGGGGTGATAGGCAGTTTAAAAAAGAATATGTGTGTTACTGTGGCAAACGTCTCCTAAACATGAGATCGAGGGAAAGGATATAGGTGATATTGTACCTTGACGTTTTGAATTGGAGTATGATTTCATTTTCATTGTAATGAGAACAATTCAATGTGAAATATGAAGGAGTCAAAGGAGGCAAGACTAGAGGCATAAATGTCTTAGGAGGCTATGATAGTACTCTCTCTTGAGAGATGATCTGGACCAGAACAGGGGTTGTAGGGGTACTCAAGAAGTAAAATCAGCAGGAACTAGAGTTCGATTGTATAAGCAAAACAGGAAAGAAAAAAATCTAGGATGACTCTCAGATTTATGGCTTGAAAAAATTGTCATTCATTAATCCAGGTAATATAAAATAAAAGCAAAAGGGCAGATCAGGTTGGGATGATGCATTGTGTTGAATATGCTTGGAGGAAATTCAACTATAGGTATGTATTGGAAAATGGATAAATGAATCTGGAGGTAAGAAAAGGATGTGGATGATTAGCAGTTTTGCTAAAGCCAAAGTCATGATTAAGTGGTTTGGGGAGAGCTGGTAGAATAGAAGCAAAGACAACCAATCCTACCTCTGCGCTTCATGGGCCAGAGTGAGTTAGACTGGGTGTGGGGAGCAGTTCATAGTCTACCTGTCTTTTCCATCCTACATAGCATCATGTTTTCTTTCTCTATTAGAATATAGTTGGATAATTTAAACTTGAACTCAGTCTCAGGTTAACAAAGACACTCCTGATTATTTTAAGTTTTAGCCAACATATATTAAATAACTAAATCTGTATAAATTATTCTATCTTTGGCCATTGGATATTAAATTCAGACTCTATACCATCTCTTTCAGCTTAGGGATTGAATCTTTTATGTGATGGTATGTGTACTAATCATGATTTTTAAATTATGAAATAGAAATGACCTCTACATATCTGAAGTGCAAAAAGATTCCAAGGGAAGGTTGGGGAGCCAGACCCGAGCAGGTTCCAAGCAAGATGAGGCACAGCCAAGATCCTGCCACAGGCTGCCTCTGTTTAGGATAAAGCCACTGGCACAGTTGCCACTGGACACTGCTGCTGCTGGCAGTATTGTCCTGCATGTGTGCCATCAAGAGACTGCACTCCAAACCACCACAGCTGCTGTGATGAATCTCTGACCCTGTGCTTTTGGTTATTCTGTTTCAAAGTCCAGTCAGGAGCCTCCGCTAGGGTCTGTTCTACCTACCAAGGCAGTATTCACCCTTCTTTGGTTTTCACAGTGAGATGTGAGCCCCGTTCCCCACCTATCTTGGGGTTTCCCCCAAACAGAGTGGGGGGGTTATATGCTGAGAAGCCAAAAATGCCAAATGGCCTTTACCATATCAGTAACTAAGATTTGAACAATGCTTTGCAATTTGCAGAGTGCCTTGGGATATTTTTCATTCGATAGTACAACTGGGAAAGTATTTTAGTTTTTAAGATGAGAAAGCTAAAACTCAAAGAGGTTAATTGACTAACCCGAAATTGTAATGCCAGGGGGAAAAAAAAAAGAAATTTTTGAGTGGCTGTCATATGCTAAATATAGTCCTAGATGCCTTCACACACAGTATCTTTTAAAAATATACATATTTTTAACATTTTATTTAACCATATATATCCAGACATTAACATGTGAACATGTAATCAATATTTAAAACTTGTCAGATAGTTTATACTCTTTCTCATACTAAGCTTTCAAAATTGAGTATATATTTTCTTACAGCGCCTGTCAATTAAAAAAACCCCACAATCTATGCCATAAACTTATTCATCACCTTCAAAAGTTTCTTCTTGTCTTTATTATTATTATTATTATTCAGTGACAAGAACACTTAATATAAAGTCTACCCTTATTAGCAAATTTGTAAGCATACAGTACAATATTGTTCACTACAGGCCTTATGTTTTTCTATCCCCTGTGCCCTGCACAAGCATGTTTTCTAACTGGGAGTGCAGGAACTACGTGTCTCAACTCTGTTTTAGACCCCTCCCCGCAGCTGCAGAAAGGACTTTCTTCCTTTTCCTATGTGGCAGGAAGCCACATTTTGTCATATCCTGCATCTTTCTACTCTGTGTCTTATGAAAAAGGTATCAGCTCTTGTCCTCTAAGCCTGGTTCACAGAGAGTTAAAATACCACCATCGGAGAGTTCCTAAAATAAACAAACAAAATAAAACAGAGAAGCAAACAACCTCCTCAATTCTCCTCAAATGTTTCGCTCTTAAAATTGAAAACTAATATTTTCATGATTATTTTCTCCTTGAATATTTTGAAGGTTGTTTTGAAAATCAAAACCTTTTTTTGGTTTTAGATCATTGCTACTTAAAGTGCAGTTCCTTTTGAGTAGTAGTAGCACCCCAGCCTACCCTAGAAACTTGTTAAAAACACAAATCTCAGCCCCCATCCCAAAACCGTTGAAAGAGGATCCCTGGTGATTTGCACATACATTAAAATTAGAAAAGTAACCATTTTCATGATTTCTGCTCTCTTCTTGCAGTATCATATCAGCTACAATGAGGAAAGAGTGACAGATTTACTAGGAATTAAAAATGCATCAGAAAATTATACGTATCTCATCCCCAAAGCCAATATCTTATTTAATGAGGAAACACCTGCCAAAGTCGGGAATGAGACAAGGATGGCCAATATCATCATTCTTATTTAAAACCGTTTTAAAATTGTCATCCAGTGCCACTAGGGAGAGGCATACAAACTAGAAGAGATAAAATGATCTCTGTTTACAGATTATACTATTATATATCTGGAAAAAGAACAAACAAAAATCATTGAAAAAAGCTACCAAAATACTTAATTATATTTAGTAAAGTAACATGTTATAAAGTCAATACATAGAAAGCAATAGCTTCATGTATAAAAATGATAACTAGTTGGAAGATATAAAGACCTCTTTTATAATTGCAATGAAAATAACAAAAGTACCAAGGCATAAATCTAATAAGAAATGGCCAAAAATACATGAAGAAAGTATAAATTATACCTGAATGATACAAAAATAGTATGAGAAAATAGCCACACCATGAGTTTAGATAGGAAGAGACTCAATATTGCAATGATATCTATTCTGTAATACAACATATTATCAGGTTTTTTCTTGAAGCTGAACAAATTGATTATATATTTCATTTGGAAAAGCAATTAAACATAAATAGCCTGGAAAACCTTAAAAAAGAAAAACAATGAGGGGGGCTAGATCTTAGACCAGATGTTAAAACATATTACAAAGTCTCTATAATTAGAAGAAAATTATATTGGCAAGTGAATAAACAGACAAACTAATGGAACCAAATAGAAAATCCAGAAATAAACCTAATCGTACATGGAAATTCAGACCATGATAAAAGCAGCATCTGAAATCAGGAGAGAAGTATAGACTTTTAAAAAAATGATGTTGGAACAACAAGATAGCCATATGAAAAAGATACAAATGAATTCATCTGCATATTGTATAATGGTATAAATTCTAAATAAGTAAAAGATTTGAATGTAAAATATGAAACTGTACAAATACTAGAAGGAAACATGGGTGATTCATAACATTTGAAAATTTCCCAAATTAAGGGAAAATTTTGATAACTTTGGGTACATTTTTTAAAATTCTACATGGCAAGAAGCAACTAAACATCAAGTAAAAATACAAGTGACATGTGGGGAAATACTTGCAACTTCTATCACAGAAAAAGGGTTAATATCTTAAATATCTAAAAAATTTCTACAAATTGAGAAAACAAAACCTTATAAAACTGGACAAGAAACACGGTTCACAAAATATGCAAATGGCACTTAAAGATATGAAAGTTACTTAATCTTGCTCATAATAAGAGAGATGAAAATTAAGACTACATTAAAATACCATCTCTCACATATCAAATTAGCAAAGATCCCAGAGTGTAACAATTGGATTATATCGTCAAGGTTGTGGAAAAATAGGCACTCTCATACTTGGCTGATGGGAGTACAGCCCTGGCGGAAGGCATTTGTCCAAATGAAGTGTTACATTAGTATTTATGCTTTGATCTGGCAATTCCACTTCAAGGAATCTTTCCTAAAGATTCACCTGGATAAATATGGAACGACATATGTATAAGGCAACTCATAGTAGCCCTATTTGTATTTGGAAAATAGAAAATAACCCAAATGTTCAATAAAAAAAGACCAATTGAAATAAACTATGGTACATCCATATAATAGAGGACCATGGAGTGGTTAAAAGAAATGAAGATGACCTCTATATCCTTCTGTGGCCATAATTTGTTGAAAAAAGCCAAGGGCAGAATAGTGTTTATAATATGCTATCCTTTACCTAAGAAGGTTGTGGAAAATAAATATATATTATATTAAAACAATGGAAGGATAAACAAAAACTACTCAAAGCAGTTTTGGGGTGAGGAGTGAGGAGGGTAGTAATAGGGTGGTGGGAAAGAGTGGAAGTTAGATTTCTCTAAATGGAGTTTTCTTTTTTTTCTTTGATAGTGGGATCTTGGAGCCATGGAATATGTTTCTACCCAATCTTAAAATAAAATTAGATTAAAATGAAGAAAACAACAACAAATAAGGCAATTCACAAAAACTAGGAACAAAATGAAGCAAAATAAAACAAATGTATTTCAAATCTGTGGATATGTCTTAGTAAAATAGAGGATTATTTCATGTGACTTTAAAACACATGTAATTTTAAAATATATTCTTCATGAAATATATTTTAAGGACAAAAAGAACTGTAAAGAAATCTTAAACTGCACTCAGTAATCATGTTGTTAGTATTAATATTGGCATCGTCATTGTGAAACCATAATATGAAAATAATAAAATAAGGTAAATAAATAATGTCATTAGGAACCAAGTTTTTCAGGATAAAACTATGTATTCTGGAGATATGCTATGCACTCATGATACCTTTTTCTTTTAAAAACAACACAAATAACAAAATTTATTTCCTAGCTCTGGACGCTGAAAATCGCTAAAAGCAATGATGTCCCAGTAGGAGTTAGTACCCCTGCCCCCAGATTGTTGTCTCTAAAAACCATTTTCTGAAGCTTCTTTGAGAAACTTCTGATTCCAGGTCTGAAGTAGGAAATATACAAGATAAACCTGGAATATTGTGGGGTGCTAGAAAGCAAAGGATATAGACTACTGGAGTTTTCAAATGACTCAGCAGGTAACTTGAAGGGATGTCCACAGGCCACAGAAGAAACCATCTGAGCATCAAAAGGAATAATGAGTACAATGATTTGGAAAAAAATCAAATATATTAAAACAAAATAAACAATTGACAGTCTTTAAAAATTGCTGGGCACCAGCTCATTAATCTGAAAACTAACAATTAAGGGCAAAAAAAAAAATCAAGTATTTTTCCTTCTTGAAAAAACTTTATTTTAGAGTTATGAAATACTTAGATGAAAAAAAGTTATCTTTATAGAAGAATTCCTTTTTCAGTATTGAGTGCTGAGAGAATGATAGAATTAGAAAATGACCATTTTGCCTCTCGTAATTAAATAATGAACCTAGGTCATCAGTGATCATCAATGGCTGCTAGAATCTATGGATGAAAGGTTGATAGAAAACTTTATAACAGATGGAGCAGGCTGACAATACCTGATTGCACTCATCAATCTAACATCAGAAAAAGAATGGCAATCAGACAATCATTGCTTCCTGCTGTGATAAAGGAAGTACATAGCATCACTTAGGAAGTGCCATTGTCAAAAACAACAACAAAAAACAGAACACAAACCTAAGTAAACCTTTGAATCTAGCTACCAGGGTATAGGAAATAGAAGAACACATTAAATGACAAGAATATAGTTAGCCAATCCAGATGTAGGCAATTTTACATTCCACCAGCAATTTACCATTTATTTACCTCTTCACAAACACTTATTATTTTCTGAGTTTTTGATAGTAGCCATCCTAATAGGCATGAGGTGGCATCTCACGGTGGTTTTGATTTGCATTTCCCTAATAATCAGTGATGTTGAACATCTTCTTGCTTATTGGCCATTTGTATATCTTTGGAGAAATGTCTCAACTGCTTTGCCCATTTTTTTTTTTTTTTAAATCGGATTGTTTGCCTTCCTGTTGAGTTGTAGGAGTTCTTGATAGATTCTGGATATTAACTCATCAGATATATGATATGCAAATATTCTCTTATTCCATGTGTTGCCTTTTATTCTGTTTTTACTGTCTTTTGATGTACAAAAGTTTTCAGTTTTGATGAAGTCCAATTGATCTGTTTTTCTTTTGTTGTCGTAGCCAAGAAATCATTGCCAAATTTTATGTCATGAGCTTTTCCTTTACGTTTTCTTCTAAGATTTTCATAGTTTTTGTTCTTACAGTAGATCTATGATTTATTTTGTGTTAATTTTTGTATAGAGTGTTAAGTAGGGGTCAAGCTTCATTTTCTTGCATGGGTATATTTAGTTTTCCCAGCACCATTTGTTGAAAATACTACCTTTTCCTTATTGGATGGTCTTAGTACCCTCGCAGAAAATCATTTGACCATATATGCAAGGGTTTACTTCTGGGCTCTTTATTCTAGCAATTGGAAAAAATTGAACAATGACTAGATAGTTGATGCTATGAAGAAATTAATAGTAATTTTATTAGGTTTGATAATGCTTTTGTGGATATGCTATAAAAGGAATGTTCATCTATTACATATATACCAAAGCATTTTGGGGTACAATGCGGTGATGCCTGGAAATTACTCTAAAGTACACCAGTAGGATGGGGTGAGGTGGTAGGAGGGGCAACTATGTGTAAGGATAGAGATGAAATGTGATTTGCCAAATATTGATAGCTGTTTAAGCTGGATGGTGGGTACATTGAGACTTATATTATTCTCTGTTATGTATGTTTGGAATTTTTCAAAATGAAAAGTTATACATTATACAATAAAATGTGCTCATAATATTTATTGTCTTATCACAGGTGCCTAATAAACATCTCAAACTTTACATGACCCTGTACTTGCCCTCCAGATGTATTCCACACCCAATATTCATCTTAGTTAATAGATCTTCATCACGTGGTTACTCAGGACAAAATCATGAACTCATCCATAATTTCCTTCATATCTCATAGTAAATCCATCAGCAAATTCCTCTTGGCTCTACATACCAAACTGCTCAACAGTTTTGTTGAAACCTCCCTGGTCCAAGCCACCATCATGTCTCACTTGGACAACTTTAGTAATTCTTAAGTTCCTCTTTGCTTCTATTATTCCCATACCCCAACCCGCTACAAGTAATTCCCCACATAGTTGCTAGAATAACCTTTTAAGAAATTAAATTGGATTAGATCTAGCCACTGCATAAAACTCTCCAATGGATTTCCTTCACATTAAGAATAATATCCAGACTCCTACAGGCCCTCTGTGAGCTGGGGCCTGCATACTGCTCTCCCATATTATAGCTCTTCTTCCTGAAATATTTTGCCCTGAGAGGCAGGTCTCAGCCCATGGTAGTTTCCTCAGAGAAGTCTATCTTGACCACTCTGTGGGAAAGTTGTCCGCTCCACCCCTAGTGCAATATTCAAGTCTGTTGTTCTTTTATAGCATTTATTTTCTGAAATTTTACTTACATATTTGCTCATTTGTTTATTGTCTGTTGCCTCCCACTAGAATAAGCTCTAGGAAAGTAAGAACATAGTCGTTAATTACTCCTGATTCACCTAGTCCTAGAATAGTGCCTGGTACTTGGTCGGGTATTCAAGAAATTTGTCTTGAATGAAATAATTTGCTTCCAGGAGATTTGGAGCATTGTGTGAAATGAATTCTGGTTGTTTCTAGAGAGGGAACCAATCAGAAGTTGGAAGACTGCTATTGTTGCAGTAGTCTAGGTGAGAGGATATAGGGATCATTTCAGGTCAGGCTCAAATGGAAAGAGAGAGACAAGGGAGAATCAACACATCTGAGAAAAGTGATCTATGAGATGAGAAAGAGATGAAGAGGAAGAAAGCAATTGACGTGGCTGGGGAGTGAGAGTAGTATCATTAACAGGAATGGAACCAGGAGGATGAGGGGGATTATAGATTCTGTTTTTATATATTAGGATAGGGTGCTAGCAGGGAATTAGATATGAGGACTGTGACCCAGGAGAGAGGTCACCTCTGAAGATACTGCTTTGGGAATTATCTGTATGAAAGTGTTAATTAAACTCATGGGGCTGATTGGAAGCTGCCATAAGAGAGAGCCCAGAGAGAAAAGAACGAGACAGACCCCAAGCAAACCAGGAAAGGAACAGCTCAGAGAGGAAAGATGGTCTCATGTCGAATGCTGCCTCAAGGCTGCTGAGGATAAATCTGATGACAGGCCATTGAATGTTGTTTTTGAGCCATAGTATTCGCTGCTTTTTAAACCTCATTCTTTACTATGAAAGTTGTTTATGTTTTCTTTATAGTCTACCAGCCTACTTTTCCTAAAACACAATGGAACAAAACAATTCAGCTTTTCTTCCCCTCTAGAGTTCACACACTTTCTAATTTTCACTCTTCGTTGGGTTTTCCCTTTTTTTCAGATTGAGTCTTTTGCATAGTCATATTTTCCATTTATCTTTTTCTGATTTGTCCATTAGCAGCACAACAGTAATAAAATAAGTATATACCACCCTTACTTTAAGGAAAAACCCATAGTATTTTTTAAATATACAAGTGATAAATTTATCTTATTAAAAATTTAAATAATTAAGAACCATAAGGAGTAAAAGTTATATTGTCCTTATCTTAAAAAACTAGAAAAGGAAGAACAAATGAAGCCTAAAGTCAGCAGAAGGATAGAAATAATCGAAATTAGAGCAGAAATAAATGAAATTGAAAACAAAAAAAAAAAAGGAAAAAAGAAATGCAACGAAGAGCTCGTTCTTTGAGAAGGTTAATAAAATTGACAAATCCCTGGCTAGACTCATTAAAGAAAAAAGAGAAAGGACACAAACAAACAAAAATCAGAGATGAAAGAGAGGAAATTACGACAGAAATACAAAGGATCATACAAGAATACGATGAAAAAGTATATAACACCAAATTTAATAACCTAGAAGAAATGGACCAGTACTTAGAAAAATACAACCTTCCTAGACTGAATCAGGAAGAAATGGAAAATCTAAATAGAACCATCATCAGTATGGAAATTAAAATAATCATCAAAAACCTACCAAAAAGTAAAAGTCCAGGACCAGATGGCTTCACCCGTGAATTCTACCAGACATTCAAAGAAGATTTAATACCCATTTTCCTCAAACTCTTCCAAAAAATCGAAGAGGAGGCAATACTTCCCAACTCCTTTTATGAGGCCAATATCACCTTGATACCCAAACCTGGTAAGGATAACACAAAAAAAGAAAACTACAGACCAATATCTCTCATGAACACGGATGCAAAAATCCTAAATAAGATACTAGTGAACCAAATACAGCAACAGATTAAAAAGATTCTATACCACGATCAAATGGGCTTCATTCCAGGGGCACAGGGGATAGTTCAACATATGCAAATCAATCAATGTGATACACCACATAAACAAATGAAAAAATAAGACTCATATGATCATATCAATAGATACAGGAAACGAAGAAGTCATACTGTCACTATTTGCGGATGACATGAATCTCTATATAGAAAACCCTAAAGACTCCACAAGAACACTGCTAGAAACAATAAACAAATAGAGTAAAGTTTCTGGATACAAAATCAATGTCTAAAGGTCCATAGGGTTCCTATACTCTAATAATGAAGTGTCAGAAAAAGAAGTGGAAAAAATAATTCCTTTTGCAATTGCACCAGAAAGAATAAAATACCTGAAGAAAAAAAAAATGAGGCTGGAGGCATCACTCTGCCCGACTTCAAATTATACTATGAAGCGACAGTAATAAAAACAGTGTGGAATTGGCAGACACACAGACCAATGGAACAGAATCAAGAGTCCAAAAGTAAACACATTTATATGGGGAAAAAAGCCAAAAACATACAGTGGAGAAAGGAAAATCTCTTCAATAAGTGGTACTGGGAAAACTGGAAAGCCATCTGTAAAAGAATGAAACTAGAGTATTGTCTATCACCACACACCAAAATTAACTCAAAATGGATTAAGGACCTGAATATAAGACCTGAAACAACAAAATGCATAGAAGAAAACATAGAAACTGAACTCAAGGACCTTGGACTTAGAGAGGATTTTATGAATTTGACCTCAAAGGCAAGGAAAGTAAAAGCAAAAATAAATGAATTGGACTACATCAAACTAAAAAGGTTCTGCTCAGCAAAAGAAATCATCAACAAGTTAAGGAGACAACCATTAGAATGGGAAAATATATTTGCAAGCGATACGTCCAATAAGGGCCTAATATCCAAAATATACAAAGAACTCATATGACTCAATAACAACAAAAAAACAAACAATCCAGTCAAAAAATGGACAGAGGACCTGAACAGACACTTCTCCCTAGAGGACATACAAATGGCTGACAAATATTTGAAAAGATGCTCAACAGCACTAACTATTAGGGAAATGCAAATCAAAATCACGAGATACCATCTCACACCTGTTGGAATGGCTATCATTAACAGGACAAGTAATAACAAATGTGGGAGAGGAAGTGGAGAAATAGGAACCCTTATACACAGCCACTATGGAAAACAGTATGGAGTTTTCTGAAAAAACTAAGAATTGATCTACCATATGATCCAGCAATCCCTCTACTAGATATTTACATATACACAATGGAATATTACTCAGCCATAAGAAGAGATGAAATACTGCCATTTGCAGCAACATGGATGGACCTCAAGATAATCATGTTAAGCAAAATAAGCCTGACAGAAAAAGTTGAAAATCACATGATATCATTTACATGTGGGATATAAACCTAAAAGCAACAAATGAACAAGACAAACAGACAGAGACTCATGGACATGGACAATGGATTAGTGGTCACCAGAGGGAAGGAGGATGGGAAGGGGGGGAAAAATAAAATGTTAAAAAATGTTATATTGTCCTTAAAATCAATCAACTTCCCTCTCCAAGTTTATTATTGTTTACCATTTGGTGTGTATCCTTCCAGATCTCTGTATGTATGTGTATATTTTAGAGAAGAGAAAAATTATAAATTTCAGGCCATAGACTCAGGTGTGTGGAAAATATAAATTCATTTTCTTATAACCGAATTTATTTTGTATTGTAAGTCCCTTTATGCTAGGTGGTGGGAAAAGAAATCTCAGTCAGTTGAGAGTTGACACACACACACCTTCCCCCCTCTGCCCTGCCTTCTCCAAGATTTCATTAAATTTCAGGGGCTTAGGGGATGTCAAGTTTTTGGAGGTTGGGGGAAAGGGCTGAGGTGGTCTTGGGTCATCCATCCTTTACTCAATTGGTCCTTGGTTATCCATTCAGGTTCTTCAGTCCTCCTGCCCCTCTGGTCCACGCCAGAGCACTATTGTGTTTTTCTTATGCTCAGTTTCAAGTCTTCTTGGATTTGACTCTTCAAACTCCTCTTGGGCATACAGAAAACACGCATCATTTTTCTCGTGTCATGCAGGAAGTAGGACGCTATTTCAGATGGTCTCAAGTTCTCTTAGCCTAGATTTACCACTAACCCATTTCTGTTACTGTTCTGTACCGTGTTCCCTTATATTCACAGGCATGTTGTCACTTCTTTAGGTTTTACCTTGAAGTGAGGGTGTCAGTTCCCTTTGATCTTAGATTTCCCAAATCTATGTTAACTTTCCATTATTCTTCCTTTGCAGAGACCAGCTCCTCAAGACCCATATCAGTGTCAAATTCTTTGCTTCCTCTCTTATGTTCCCACTATTCCCAGTCTGTGAACCATTTTTGTAGTCTGGGAGTAGGATGGCCAACTCTTGTGGTTTTCTGAGTTGCGGGACTTCCTGGAATGTGAGACTTTCATTGCTAAAACTGGGAAAGTTTTGGGAAAACAGGCACTCATTAATCACCTTTTCCAGGAGTGGGGATGAGCGGTGAAGGAGAAAACTGGCTCTGATTGATCAAGAATTCTTCAAAATCTTTTGTTTCTGGCATAAACTTTATACTCTAAATCTTTGAGGATTGGAATGCATGGCAAAGAATCAATTCCTACTTTTTGGAGTTTCTGTTTGATTACCTCTTTCTGGATTTTTTTCATATTTTTCCTTGTTCCTTTGGATTGGCAGCTTCTTTGGGGCACATTGTCCCATTTTGTGTTTTAATTTCTTTCTTGAATAGTAGTGCCTTTTGTGCTACTTTTCTGGCCCCCATCCTCAGTAATTCAGAGGCAAGTTCCCCCTTCAATGGAGCAGCTCAGAAGCTGTTTCCCAGGACTCAAACTCTAGCCTGATGTGGAAACCATCAGTTCCCGCATCTCTAGAACAGAGGTGCCGTAGCTAGTACATCTTTCTCAGTGGTGCACAAGATGATTGGTGCAGGCAGGGATAGGTATGGGCAGGCTGGAAGAATATATTTGAACTTGTATTAATATTTATATTTTAGTCGAATAAAAATAAATTGTTATTAATATCAGTTTATGAGCTGTACTAACACCCATACTCAATGTCATGTCAGATGGTTGCAAAACATATATAATATGTGATGGATTCTGAAGGAAGAATGATAGTTCCACAATGTGAAAGGGGATAATGTAGCATTTCTTTCTATTTTTGGCTTATTGCAATTTATGTATGCCTGGGTCAGTGAATTATATAGATTATATTGTCCATATTCGGTCAAAGCAATGACTTAAAATATTGAGGATTATATCAATAACATAAGCACAAGAATGGTAGGACCCGTCCTCCTACTTTTTTTTTTTTTTTTCCAGCCACACCGGTCTCCTTGCTTTTCTTTAAACGCACTGACCACATTCCATCTCAGGGCCTTTGTCCTGGCTTGTCCCTCTGCCTGACATGCTTTCCCCTCAGTTACTGGCTGGGCTCACTCCTTTACTTTCCTCAAGTCTTTACTCTCATTTACCAATCATTTAAAATTGCAGCACCCACCGCTGTATTTCTCATTCCCTTCATCCTGCTTTGTTATTATTATTTTTATGTTAGCACTTAATCATCTAACATCTCTCATAATTTATTTACTTATTGTATCTATTATCTGCTCCAGTGTAAGTTTCATGAGGTCAGGCATATTTTATTTGCTGCTATACTGCCAGTGTTTACAATAGTGACTAGCACATGGCGGACCATACAGATATTGTGGGATAAAGGTAAAAAAGTTGCAGAACTAGCATTCTCCCCACTCTCAGTAGAAGCTCTTCCTTAGCCGTTGTATCTGAAAACATGCAAAACTGCACTCCCATTTATTTCTAAGAGTTTCCAGCATGATGCCTCACAGGTGTTCATAGCATGCAAGCTAGTTTGCCAGCTGTACTGACCACTTAGTGTCTGGGCTGTTTTTCCTCCCCAGTCCTCACTAGTGTGAAACCTCTCGGAGAAGCCTCATTGCTAACTAACATGGACCTTGGAAAAGAGCAGTGTTCTGTCTGTGTCAGGCAGTTCCTGGGTTGTTCTCTTCTCCAGACTTGCTTTATAGGAGGAGCAGTTTGAATGGAAGAAAGGGCTAGGAAATGGGCTTGAGCTATGTCTATAGAGCAAACATTCCACTTTTTACTTAGCTGTCTTGTTTGTTTGGAGTGGCTGGAAGCTCCCAACGCTTCCAATCCTTAGGTACCAGTTGGTACTAGGGTCTTAATAGTGAGGGGTAAGGCGTGGCTGTAGTCTTCTGCCATGCCTTGTTGTCTGAGTCTATGAGCCATCTTTGTGTTTAGAATCTGACAGTTCACTCTTGAAGAGATTCATCAGATTATGGAGGGCACAAAACTAGTTTTAAAAAGCCTAGATTCTTTTACATGCTTTTTTCCTTCGCACGTTTTGTCCCTTTCTCGCCAAACAGTTTTCTTTCAGTGTAAAACATATCTCCGATGCTTAAGAATAGTATGTGTGAATGTCCGTTTGTCCATGTCTGTTTTGAGGGTGGGGGAGACAGTGGTAAGGGAGAAGAAAAGTTATCTCCATTAGCAACAGCCAGCAAAAGATGACCCATTGTATTAATATTATTCATTTCTAAGTGAAATATGATCTAAAACCTTATAGATATCACACCCGAACTTATCACCACTTCCTGAACTTGCATATTCTACCCTTCTCTATAAGACATACTCCCCTATCCCATCTCTCTCAAGATCCAACTCAGGCCTTTCCAATTCTCCTAGGAAAAGAAAAAAACTAAATAATCATTGACTTGAATGAGTAAAGTTGACTAAGTGAAAGTTTAATGGAGCAATCACATTATTATGTTGGCTTCTCAACATAGGTATGAATAATGTACAGAAATAAAGTGCTGTGAGAGGATCAAGTAGCTTTGAAATCACTAGAGAAACAATTGCAAATTGCAGTGGACTAGTTTGAATCCATTTGAAAAGCTGTAGCATCAATGAAAGTAGGAAATAATTTCCTTTGCTGATTACCATAAAGATGAATGACTTTACTTATCTACCCAGGAGAAATAGCATGTTGTAGGTATGGGAAGAACTCCCAAATTCTGGGTCAACTAGCCTCTAAATCCCTGCTGGGGACAAGAAGCCCCTTTCCTACTTCTAGGAGGTTTTTGTTTGTTTGTTTGTTTCTTTTTTTATCTTTATTATTTTTTTTTAATGTTATGGCCTCTCATAGTATATACTATGAATCAAGAGAAAGTCTTCCACAACATAATTTTTCATAATGACTTGTTTTTGGGAACTTGAACTTACTTCTAGCACTGACTTGTTAAATACAGGTATGTTAATGTTTTGATCATAATAGTAGGTGGTATTTATTGAGTGTTTATTATGTGCTTAGTACTGTTCTAAGTGATTGACATATATTAAATAATTCAATGCTAGAGCAACTGCATGAGCTGGATATTATTGCTGTTGTTGTTGTTGATGATGATGATGATGATGATGATGATGATGATGATGATTTGCAGATGAGGGACCTAAGTGACCCAAGGCCACTCAGCTATAAAGTAAGAACCTTTGCTCTTCACGCCCTGGCAGTTTACTGCTTTTCTATAAGAAAACCATCAATACTGCTTATCAAGTTTACATTTTACATTTTAACTATAGAAAAAATATAGTTACTATAAAAACTATCAAAATGATAAATTTATCCTACAGAAAATATTCTTAAATTTTATAATGATTACACTGGCTTTATAGGGCAAGCTAGCGCCAGGAAACAACACAACCACTTCTTATTGTAATTAATGCCTCGATATTTCCCCAAGCCTCTTAAGCATTACATTATTTTGTTTTACATTACATTTATTTGTTGACTTCATTTGCCTGTAATGTAAGTCTTTGGAGGGCAGGTGTCTCATCTGCTTTATTTACCTCTGTCTCCCTGATGACTAAAACATAGCATGGGATATAGTAGGTACCAAATAAAGCAGACCCAGCTTTTATTTATTATGTATTATTTTTTACATATTTATTATGTTGCCATATACATTATATATTATATATTTTTCTTTAGGATAAATTATAAATATATAAATTATATATTAAATACATGTTAAATACATTTTTACATATGTCAATATCATATATACATGTATATAAATATATATGATTGTTACAAACAAATTAATAAAAATATAGCCCAGTGTTTATTGAATCAAATGCTTATTTTTTGGACTTAATTTTCACTGCTTTTTGTCTGTTAACAATGTCGTAGTTCTTACTTTGTGTGTAGCATTGCATTATTAAAGTCTCCTTAGAAAATGAAAGCATCATCAACAACTCAAGTGACATTCAGTAGACCATGACGGCTGTGTTTTAATAAATGCATTCGTGTGGTGTTGATGAACACCCGTCCTCACCTTGTGTTCCAACCCCAGAAAACACAGTAGTCTCAGAATTTCCCTCGTCATGCTTCCTTTTCCATATTTCACTTGTTGAATTTTTGTTTTAGCTCTGGGCCTTGCTTGAATATTAGTCTCCATGAAGGCTTCTCACACACACCTTCCTCAAAGAATACTTTACTTGTCCCTCTGAGATCTCAGAGCACTCTGTAATTACTTGTTTACGTGTCTGTGTCCCTGACTAGACTTTGCTCTCCTTGGGGAAGAGATTATGCCTTGAAGCATTTTTGTATCCCTAGTACCTGGCACATAGTAGCTCCTCAGTAAATGTTGCATGAATACATGACCTTAATGAGGCGAAGGCAGACAGCCTAGAGAGTAAGTAGAATAGATGAAGATAAAATTTTTATTATGATATCCTGTAATTGCATAACACTTTAAGTGGTGGGATACTGAACTTAAACCATCCTTGAAATACTTTTAAAAGTTTGCAGGCAGATGAATTAGCCATAATTCCCCCACACCCCCCAAAAAATTACACATTAAAGTCTGTTAATTGAAGCAAAAAATGATTATTCTATATGTATTGAGTCAGTGGAAGCCCTTCTCAGTGTTGATAGTACACAAGTAAATTTATTCTATATGATTAGTAGAACACATCAGCAATGAATTATAAATTTTCCTTTGCAAAAGCAGTGCTTTCTTGCTCATTTGTATATAGGCAAAAGTCACATTCAGCATAGAAAACAAGATAAAATTAACTGCATGTATTTATAAGCATCTACAATTACAAACTAGTACATTCCCCTTTTGAGAAAATAGTGTAAAATTCAAGTGTGGGTGGTGGTTTGATTATGGAGATATGTCATCTGCTTTCAGATACATTTAAAGAAAAGCACTGGCTAATTAAATTTATTATTCATCTTCTTTCTTCGAAGGAAAGCCTATGCAAATGATCTGAGGCAGATCATGTTCATAAGGAAAATGCACCACACTTTGAACTGGCCCCAAATTACAGCTCTTTTTAGTAGCAAGAAGTATAGGTGAATTGAAGAAAATGTTTTGGCATAATTTTCCATAAAAGGATGTATTCTTCAGTTCTTTCCTTCAGAAAAGTTAGGAATCTTCAATGGTTTTAAATGGAATAAGAGTCACATGGCTTTGGCTGCAAAAAGAAACCCCAGTTCTCATCTCTGTAACACTGCATAGTAATGAGAAAGTCACCAGCCATTTCTCCATGTATTTTCCTGGAGTTAAACAGTTATGCACATCTGGTTTGGAAATTGAGAGTTCTCCCTCTTTGAGGTTAACTGCAAGAGTGAAATAAGAAAGGTAAATCAGCCATCTGCTAAAGAGCTCACTAACCAGGCTACAGGGAGTGAGCAGCACTTACTTCTCAAGGAATCTGGATTTCAATGTTTTCAAAGTAACCTGTTTGTCTTCCTGATGCCACCTCTTCCTCTAGAGCCTGGCTTATGATATACTAAACATATGGCTGGATCTACTTTCTTTATCTACTTTCATTGCAATTTAAACTTCTGGAGGGCAAGGCTATGCACCGCTGTGTGTGTGTGTGTGTGTGTGTGTGTGTGGCTGCAGAGCATACCGGAAATACTTTTATGTTCAATCTTGGATTGGTCTAGAACAATTTCATTGAACAATGTTAATTCCCTCCTACACCCAAATTATTTGGTTTGACTATGTCTTTTTTGGGAGGAGGGGGGAGCGGGGGGGCGGAGCCTACTGATAATACAAATAATAGTTTTTTAATTGTAATTTTGAATAAGCTTTCACTGTAACTTATTCCAGATCATACATATGTTTCTTCTCCAATCCATGCTTCTAATCCAGCCATTGGACAATCAGTTTTGAGCTTATTCTTTGCCCTGGGCCCATGAAAATATAAACTCTCCCTACAGAAGAATGGGTGTCAGAGAGCCAGGCACAGCCCAGGGACAATCAAACCTGGGAGCAACTGTCATCTTCTGAATTTGCTACCTTTGCAGCAACCTTAACTTTAACTTTGCCTTACCAGTTTCTTCCTCTAATAGGATAATTATGATGCGCAAATGAGATAACTGCATGTAAAAGAATTTTATAAATAATAAAGCATAATAGAATAATTAGTTTTGTTACTACTAATAATTGTTTTTAGGTTTCAGTATTAGTTTGAAAATTTCTTTCCTGAGAAACCAGTATTTTTGCATTTGCTACTTATAAATTTAATCAATTAGTTACGGTCTCTTCCAACCAGTTGGCCTTTCTCCTTCCTGCCACATTGGCAAGTTTCTTTGCCTTGCACGTACAAGATTGTATGGACAAAATTCTGATTAAGCACACATGGAGTTTAGGATTAATGCTCATATTTATTCATCATGCCATCTGAAATCACATTTTTTTGGTAGGTAGGGAAATTTTGGTGCGCATGTATGTGGTGGTGGAGTAGCTCTGTACTTTAAAAACCCTCTTAAATCCTCCTTTGTGTAGGAATTAAGAACAATCATAGAAATTCCAACCTCCTTGGTTGTGACCAGTCCAGGAGCACAGGTGAAGCCAGTTCATCACACACATCATTCTGTTGCTGGCTGCGAGTACTCGACCTAAGTTGGCTCTGATGGATTAAAAAGACAAATTTTTATTCCACTGCAGGACAGTTTTTTCTCTGTCTCTTTTTTTTTTTTTTTTTTCTTTTTTATCCTATATATAACCAAGAAAGCCTATTGCCCCATTGTTGCTGGTTGCCCTAACGGTTGCCTGGGGACAATGACAATATGATGCTGAGGGCAGCGCTAAATGAATACCAGAGAAATAGAGCCAGAGCCCTGCGCCGGTAGTTTGGATAACAGGAAGTTATATTTTCCTTATCGTTTAAAGAGTTTGAGTCAGTTTTCTGTACCTTTTAGCCCAAAGCATTCTAACTAATCTAGCCTTCGATAAATATTTGTTAAGTAATTTGTTAAATAAATGAATGTAAAAGTGAATGGGAAGAAAGCCAGGGAGGAGCGAGGAGGGGTAGGTCAGTGGAGAAGTGCAATGCCTTGAGCCCGGTGTGAGTATCTGGCCAGGGCGTTGGCCAAGGTGCTGTGGTCCTGAGGGGGACACTGCGGGCCCGTCTGAGCATCTAGGAGCTGTGCCGGAGGAGAGTGCTTGCCAGGAGTCCACATGCCTGTGAACTGAACGCTGGCTGTGCCCCAGGCTCCCTCCAGGGTTCAGTCTGCTGGAGCATAAAGTTCACTTTTATTTGTTTGTTAATTTACTAGACTTGCAAATTCTGTGAGATCAAGTACTTTGTCTACTTTGTTCACTGCTGAATCCCTTCAATGTCTAGAACCGTGTCTAGGTAGGAACTTGGTACGTATTTTTAATTTTTTAAATAACAGCTTTATTAAGATAAAACTCATGTACCATACAATTTACTTCTTTAAAGTATTACAATTTAGAGGTTTTTTTTGTATATTCACAGAGTTGTGCAACTATCACCACTATCTAATTTCAGAACATTTTCATCACGACATCAAGAAACTCATTAGTAGTCATTCCTCATTCGCCTCTTCCACCAGCTCTTGGAAACTATGAATCTTTTTTAGAAAAGGCCTATCCTTATCTCAGAAGACAAAAGGACCAAGAAGAATCCTAAAAAATAGAGCTTTTTCAGTTTCCCCGTTTACTACACTTATCTACCACTCTTTAGCCTATCGTATTCCTCCACGACTATCCACTCACTCTTCATCACACCCAGCATAAAAGTACTCAGGTCTGTTTTTTGGGGTCTTCATTTCCTTAATAAGATTTTTTGTGCCATGTAAAAGTTACATTAAGTAAATTGTATACTTTTCTCCTGTTAATCTAATTTTGTCAGTTTAATTTTCAGACCTAGCCAGTGACCAACCCTAAGAGAGTTGAGGAAAACTTTTCCCTCCCCTATCAAGACCGAATTAAAAATAATTTTTGAGATATAATCCACGTACCTTAAAATTCACCCTTTCAGTGGTTTTGGTGTATTCACAAAGTTGTGCAATCATCAGTGTTGTGTAATATTTTCATCACCACCAAATGAAATGTCATACACCTTAGCAGTTATTCCCCATTCCCCTCTTTTAGCCCCTGGCAACCATTAGTCTACTTTCTGTTTCTGTGGATTTATCTATTTCTTGACATTCTATATAAATGGAACTATGATAGAGATGGCCTTTTGTGACGGGCTTCTTTCACTTAGGATGATGTTTTTAAGGTTCATCCATATTGTAACGTGTATCAGTAATTCATTCCTTTTTTATGGCTGAATACTATTCCACTGCCTGGATATACCACCTTTTGCTTATCTACTCATCAATTGATAGACGTTTGAGTTATTTCAATTTGGGGCTATTATGAGTAATGATGCTATGAACATTTATCTATAGGTTTTTGTGTGGACAAGTTTTTAATCCTCTTGGGTACATATCTAAGAGTGGAATTGCTAGATCATATGGTAACTCTTTGTTTAAATTTTTGAGGAATTTCCAGACTGTTTTCGAAAGTGGTTGCACTATTTTACATTCCCATAAGCAGTGTGTGATGGCTCTAGTTTCTCCACATCCTCACCAATACATCTTATTATCTGTCTTTTTAATTTTAGCTATTCTAGTGAATGTGAAGTGGTATTTTATAATGGCTTTTTGATACCTATTTTTTAAAGTGCCAATAAATCTGTATCAAGAACCTCATTTGACATGTGTCATGAGGTTTTTCTCTGCCCCTCTCTGCTTACCCTAGGAGGATGTCTCCCTGAGCACTCCCAAAACAATGGGAAGATCAAGGTAATCCCTGGTTATCTAGTAGGCTAGTGGGGAGTTTGGCCTCAGTACAGAAGTTTTTTCCAAGCTGTAATTGTAAAGAACAGACATCAGTACACAAAGATAGTGCATTTCCCAACTAGTGTCTTGCTATACGTGCAAGAGCAGCACAAAAAAGACAGAAAGGCCGGAAAAATTAAGAGCAGAGTATAAGAGGGTATTGCCTGGATCTCACAAAAGACCAGAAGGAGGTGAGGTTCTCCCAATGAAGAGAAGGCAGAGGTAGGGGGTAATGATAGAGATAAAGGTACCAAGTCTCGCCTTTACCTCTGCCATTCCCAGCAAACAGCCTTTGGGGGGTTCTTAGCAGGGGTACTCTTGACATTTGCTTGGGAAATTATTGCTTAGGTGGAACTGTCCTGTGGTAGAGCAGGGGTTTTATTGTCCCTTGTCTATTCCCATTACATGCCAGTGTACAGCCTCACATGCAACATCATATCCCTCCAGTCATTGTGGCAATCAAAACTGTCCCCATCCAATTTCCAAACACCCTCCAGGGTGGTGGTAACTTCCCTCCCTTGGCTATTAGAGGAACTGAAAAAATAAAAGTAGAATTTTATGTACTGTGCATCTGTTGGAGCATGTAAGTTGCTGGCATCCTAGAACGGTAAGTTAAATAGTTACTTTATCGACTTGTGAAAATACTAATTAGAAATCTGATGTCCCAGACACAAGGAAGCCCCAGGTGGTAACTGGGATCCCTGAGCTAACTAAAATCATGCATGATTTCACTAAGGTTAACTAAAACATTCCGTTTTTGCTTTGGGCAGGAATTCTGTTAATATGTGTAGTCATTTATCTTATGCTAATCAGAAGCTGTAATTGAATATTCAATATACAATTAATAAAAATAGAATATGAATTAAATACTACATATGAATTAAATACTACATATTAAATACTACAAAGTAGTTGGGATAGAATAAGTGATTAAAAAGGTCTTGGCTGTGGCAATACTGCGTGATGTTAAGAACACACAGCCTGAGTTGGAATTCCATCTCTACCACTTCCTAACTGTTAAACTTTGGACAAGTTACTTAACCTCTCTACTACTCATCCATCCATATCCAATTTAAACTAAGGAAACCTTTTTTGCCTATTAGTGGTGTTATGAGGATTCAATCAGTCAGTTATGTAAAATGCTTAAAACAGAGACTGTGACGTAGTGAATGCCATGTAATTGCAGCTATGATTATTATTCCTGGCTACACTGCTGTGGCATGGTCCTCATCTTAGAAATGAAGGCCCAGAGTGATTCGAAGACTTCTTCAAATTACAGCCAAACTCAACTTCAACCCAGAACACATCTTGACCCTCCCACTCACATGCTACACCATTTTTTCCATATTTGAATAAGAAGCCAGTAAAATACAGAAGTTTCTGGACATACCCTTCCCTGCCCCCCATCACAGTTTCTGCGCTCTTTCAGAAAGAAGGATTATGGCAAAGAAAAATGTATTCATTAAGACTTTAAGTATAATCCTCCTCTTCCTTTTGGTTTAACTAAATCGAGACCGTCAGTGCTCTGATGCATCCAGGTTTGTGGATGGGTCAGCAGGCTCTGCCTCACTGATTCTGAGGAGGAAAGGACTTTGGTAAAAGAATGTGAGATCCGTGTCCAGGTAGAGCTAAATTTTTGCTGTTATTGCTGTGCTCCTAGAAATAATAGAAATAATAATGATGGCTAACGATTTGGATGAATTTCTGTTGGGTTTTCATCAATTACTTAGCTAGGTAAAGCCATGTTGCAAAGAGAGTAAGTTTGGAATTTAGCCCACCCTCCAATAATCTTGATGAAAAGAGAACTTGACATTGTGCTTCAAATAATGAGCCAAAATGAAGATGGTGCTTTGGGAGAGGCTTAAGACAGCGAAGAATGTGCAGACACCTCTTTTTTTGAGAATACTATACTTCATTAGAAGCCAGAGACTAGATCAGATCAGGGACTTTCAACTTTTTGTGCTCGTGATCCAAAGCAAGAAATACACTGACATCATGACCCTGTATACACACACACATGTACAAATTCACAGTGAATTTTTATAAAATAATTTTTACAATAAAATGCATTCTGATACTTTTCTATTTTATTTTATTTCATTTAAAAAATATTGGTTGTAATCCACTAAATTGATTTTAAAATCTACTTATCATTTTGACCTGCAGTTTGAAAACACCATATTAAGTGGTTCTTGGGGTACCTTCCTTAGTTCTGACACTGTAATAACCTTTAATAATGAGAATATTAAGAATATAGCTTTGACAATCTCTGCCCCCTACCCTTTATCTTACGGTGTTGAAGGGCCGTGTGTTTAGGGATATTCTTATGGGGAAAACATTTGCTCTTCACATATTCTTCACCTCATTCTAGAGGTTATTGTGTTCTTAAATTGAAAGAAAGCACTTGTATAGCCTGAAGTAAACCTTAAGTGCATACTGCGTCTGTTTATTAATGACTCATTGGAAATAAACGTTAGGTAATTTTATGAGAGAACTTAATTCTAATGTCTACTATATAATCTCCACTGCATACAGATTTTAAACTTTTATTGTGTGTTCGTATATCCATTTTAATCCAAATCAGGTAGAACAAAACCAGTCCCTGCTCCTGAGGAATTTATATTCTCAAAAGGTTGGACATTAATGTATGTATGCCAAAGACAGTGTGAGAAATATATAGTCATTTATAGAAAAGCTTGGCTATCTTTTGTAGATCAAATTATTCTAGACTGTCTTTAAAAAATAACAGCTATTTTAAACAACAAAAATTAAAAAATTATTCTAGATGGAAGTTTATCTAAAATGTATTATTTTCTTTTCTGCTTCACTAAGAAATTATGTGAATACAATGGACCTATCTTATGAACTGCACTTACTAGCTAAACAGTAGCATGTCACATTAGTATCATCAGAGTCATTTGAGACACATTGGGCTATATGTCCTAAATTTAGTGACTTCACCCTGCAACGTTTTTTAGTAGTTTTGTTTTTTTGGATTCCTGTATGGGTTATATTGTTGACACCTCTCAGAATGCGAACCTGGAGGAAGAAGCTCTATGCTCCATTTCAAATTTATAGGCTAATATATTAGATTTTGAAAACAGCTAATGACATTTTCTAGAATTGTGTATGCAAAGTGTTAACGGTCCCTGAGTTTGGGCCTCACCTTTGAATAGTATATGTGCATTTTCATCAATGGACTTTACGATATCTACTTCAATTGCTCAGAGCTCTTATTTTTATTAGTTCTGGGCTCCTAATAGGTATGAATGTCTAATAGCTTATAATACGACCTAAAAAACACCTAAAAATGTACATGAATGGCAAGACGTGGTGGGAAGAACTCTACTAAAAGTGAAAAGCCTAAATATGAGGAAGTTTAAATAAATATTCAAGGACTATTTAAATATTAGGAGTTCTGTCAAAAAAATATGCAAATCACATTGGTGAAATTTAATAAAATAGACATGTGTAACAAGAAAAAAAGAAAAAAGAAATATACAAATCAATGATTAGAGTATATATTGAAAAAGAGTTATAATTTCTTCTTGTTTAAGGAAATATTAAATATTACTAGAAGCTGGAAAAAATAAAATTCTTGTCCACATAATATAAATTGCTAAATACAAGGAAACTTGGGACAACTAGGTATATTTTTTTCTCTTTTCTTTGAAAACATTAAATTCATATTATACATTTTATCACTTATTTCATTTGTTCCTCGTAATCTTATCAAGGCTATCAATGTAACAGCTACAGACCCAGAGTGCCTCCGGATTACTCAACCTCAGGGGTGCCCTTTACTGTGTGCTGCGAATGAGGGGCTCCAATCGCAGAAATACAGTGTGAATTATGTTCCCTGAAAATGGGACACATGGCCATTGACAGTCCAGCACAAACCTTTCTTCTTCCATGAAGCTGGCCAGTTTTGTGGCAGTGTGGAGATAAAGTCGGTGAGTTTAGTCCTAAAGCAAACCCTGGGAATGGAATTGGTGGGAGAGGAGCTTTAAGAAGAGCCATGGGGTTGATTTTCTGTCAGTTGGAGGACATGCCACCTAAAGACCAGGGACATCACCAGAGCTGTCAGAATATAATTCCACCGCTACACCTTTTTTGAATTACATCTGGTACTCTTGCGAGCTCCCCTGAATGTGCATTTGACACAACCAAAATGCATTGCATGGAGTAATAACATCCTCTGAGGGAGGAATGCTCAAAAATTTAACCAAAACAAACTTCAAACTAAACTTAATGAAACTATAAAATAAAACCAATCCACACAACCCAAATCCCCATGGAGCAAGGTCAACTTTTGCAGATTTTTATCCATGAAGGAGAGAGAGGCCAGTGATGGGAACATAGCAGGACATTTACATAATATTCAGACTTGAGCAAAACATTTAATTTGGCATGTCATACAATTTCCCTAGGTGCATTAGTTCTGTGCAACCTTGATAATACCACAGCTACACAGACTTAAGATGACTGATAGGCCACCTGTAAAAGGTAACAACAGTGGCATTGTGTGAAGTTCTGAGGGCTTGTCTCTTAGTAGGTCACCATAGTTTGTGCTTTGTGTATTTATTAATAATATGAAAGAGGGAATGAACAGAATGCCAATGACAGTTGCTGAAAAGACTAAATTGGGAGGTGTTACAAGCTTTGATAAATGGCCAGAATATGAACAGCAGTTTGGTTCAAAAAGACCAAAACAAGTCAGAAATATGGAATAAAAAAAAATGTAATTGCTTTCAGGAAGATACAAACATATCTGGCAAAAATTGTATGACAAACATTCACTGGAGAAGAAAAGAAAATCTTGAGAAAGAGATCGCTAGTAGCAACCTAAAAAGGAGGAAGGAGTGGGAGAAACGTGGACAAGTTTATAGTGAATATTAAAACAAAGAGAGAGCAGGACTGTTTGAGGCAGCATTGTAGCACCAGCGGAAGGGAGGTTGTGATCTCTCATCCAAGTACGGCTGATGTTATTCTGAGACACTGTATTCAATTTTGAGCACACAAACAAACAAACAAATGACGTTGGCAGTCTTCGAAGGAATCCAGAGATAAATAATGAAAATGATTAGTGGAAGAGAGGTATTGATTTATGAAGGAAGATTCTTGGAGTATATCATGGGTTAAGTATGGCCAAAAAGGCAATATAATGCAGCCTGGAAATGATGACAATATTTTTCATATTTAGGTGTGATGTAAAGGAAAACATAAATATAAGAATAAAATAGGGTAGAATTAATTAAGAGGAGAAACACAAGAGTGAGTTTTAAACAGTGCTGATTGAATTAATGCTAAGACCATTATCTATTTGATAGAGAACTGCTCAATTATAAATTATTTTTTAAGGTAAATGCTAAATCCACTGTCAGTTATGACATTTATAACCAGAAAGGCCACTGAAGGAAATAATACCATCCTGGTGATAATATGAGTGGGTCTCTTACTTCTAATTTTACTGTTTCTCTTCTATGACTTATAAGCAAAAAAGCTTGCTGTTAACAGAATTCTAAAAGTGATAATTATGTCAGTTTAATAAGGGGAAATAGCAAGAAAAAAGTACTTTATTCCTATCTTAAGAATGCAAGATAACACAATTTCGTTCCCACTTTTTTCTTTCCCATATTAGAGGTAGGTATTATTTTTTAAGGAAAATAAGACATTTAGCATAGAATCAAGTACGGAAAAAGATAAGTACCCGGTTCAAGGGTCTCCAATCTAATATGAAATGATTAGAGAAAATGAGGTCCATTTCAGAATAATTATAAGTGACACTTAGCATATTCCTGGCAAAGTTGGAGAATTAGGCCAGAATCTTAAGATCTGGTTACATTGTCAAATGTATACTAAACCCTTGTCTTAAGAAGAATGAAGCTACTTAATGGCAAGATAAATTTATATGTTCTACGGTTTAACTTGAGCTTATACTTGAACATCAGGTCTGACTCTTTGTTGGCATACCTGTAATGCAATCATAACAAATTACAGTGATCCTGTATTTCATGATGTGAGGCTCCTGAAGTAGATAGTGGTTACCAGCACACGGTTGGCACTCAATAGATATTCGTTGAATGAATGAGTGAGTGGGGGAAATGACTGGACCAAGTGGAAGAAAGAAATGGTTTAATAGTTAACCCTATAAAACTCTGTATGTCAAATCTTCCTATAACCAGCTCATTTCCACAATAGCCATCAAATGTGGCCATTGTCTTCTTCCCCCTCCATGTTTTTCTCTCATTCTTTCAAGTTATATGTTACTATTTTCAGTGTCAACGTCACTAGGAATTTACAGAGCACCTATTCAGTGCAAAGTCCTGGGCAAAGTGATGGGGACACAGGATAAGACCATATTCTTTCTAAAGGAGCTTATAGTATGGTTGGGAAGATAATAAGTGAAAAAATTATATATATAATATAACAATATATAATATATATCTTATGTCTGAATGTTATATATGATCTATATTATGCATGGTGATATATAATATTAATGTATAATAAAGTTATATATAACAAAACTATATAATGAAAATTATTATAATTCACTGAGGTGAATATCATAGCAGGTATTTGTGTCAGGAGCCAGGGAAACACCTAGAAGAGAATGTTTAACCTCTAGGTGTAACAGAAGTGTCATCAAAATACTGGGACTTCTTTTCCCTTCTAAGGATTTCTCTTAACCTTCACTTTAACCTCAGTATGTATGTATACGTCTTTAGAAGATAGGATGATTTCCCCAAAACCTCATACCTTTCTGCCTTCTACATTTTACAACATGCAAGGACATCCTTTTTACAGGAAAGTTTGACTTTTAATGTTCTTACAATTACTTGCCTGTAAATACAAAAAGCCTTGCTTAAAATTCATTTTTGATTTCTTTATGTAATGTTAACTTATTTGTGTTGATCTATTTCCATTGCCTCCTCAAGAAATTATTTAAAATGAAATCAATTTGCAGAATGCTAGATTTCACATGTCAAATAAAAAGACCCACTAAAAATTGTTTATTCTCAGCAGGATAGTAGCACATGAAATTGCTAGTTTGCAAAATTCATTTTAGTTTATTATTTTTATAAGCATATTTTGTTGTCAGTAGTAAAAGGTGCACTGGATAAAAGTACAATATAGACTGTAGTCCATAATATCTGAAAAAGAAATCTACTTAGCAACTTATTAGGTGTGCTTTATTCATTCCACATAACACCAAGGTTTTTAATTTAATTTATGTTTCTGTTGACTGAATGTAAATAAATAAAACGTAGGAAGTTCTTTGCATACCACTCTCTCAGGGGGAAGGCAGTATAGAGATAACCTGCACTCTGATGATTTTATTTTACAATCAGTATCTTAGATGGCAGATTTAAGACAGGTTCTGTAGATTGCTGTTCGGCTTTTATTACGAAGGTCTGATGTGAACAGGATATATACCACAATATAATATTACTATCCATCTTGTACTTCAACCGCATTTCAGTACACAACAGTAAATCATCAGTAGCTAGATACTAGATAATGTATTGCATAAATCCCCCTTCCTTGGTCTATGTATGAGTTTAAATATAAACGTATTATTTTGTTGAAGTATAGTTAAGCTATCATAAGCTCTATTATCTACATCTAGTTTCGAAGTAGAAGTAGTGATACAGGAAATAAAAATACGTACTCATCTTCCTTTTGAAATTTGTCAATCATACTACACCTAGGCAGACAGAATTTAAGCCTACTGACTGCCAAACTGCCCCAAAAAGAAGAGAAATCTAAAGAGGACCCCTGATGCAGGTATCTTCAATGAAAAACATCACCACGCTTAGTGTAGAGGAAATAGCACTGGATTTTAATCAGGTTCTACGACTTCCTGGGATATCTGGACTAATTATGTAACTGAAGAGGTCTCTTCAGAGTTCATGTTTCGCTGAGGCTTTTTGGTTATGGTTTTCAAACATTTTTCTTGCTAGGCACAATTTCTTGTAATTTAACTTAAACTTAGCACTTCTCACAATATTTCTTTAGATCAGTTAATACATGTAAAGTGCATAAAATAGTGCCTGGCATTTAGTAACTAGTAATTGTTGGTGGTGATGAGAATGATAGGAGAAACAGGCATTTTTTATCAGGGCTGCAACTAGGGTAAGGGAGGTGACATTTGTAAGAACCTGAGAGTGAGGGACTCCTCAGAATTTGTATGCTAAACATTTGCTTCACCCTAGTCCTGGCCTTGATTTTAAATTACATTTTACTAATCCTATACTAAAAGTGTCTCATAACTGGATAATTATCAATTATGCTACTTATATATATATACTCTGCTGGTAGATATTATATATTTTGGATACATAATAGATGTTTTTTATCTGTAAGAATTTATATTTGGGCCATTGCTGTTTGTGTATATTTTGTGACTATATTAGTATATGCATTTAATAGACATTTAAAATGTGCATGTTATATAAAACATTTATATACACAAAATTATGTATGTACGAAGAATGTTATGTATCAAATTATTCATGCTGACATAATTTAGGTATACAATTTACATAATATAATCAGTTGTTATCAAATTACATGCATAATATAAAAATTCACAAAGGTACATGTTTTACACCCACGTAGAAGCACCTTCTGCTTTCTAAGGACTCAACGAATTCCAAGTTTCCTACTTACAGGGGCTGACAGTGTTTTGCATCCTCCCCTCTACTTCACTGATGCCTCCAAGTTCATCTGATTTGCTAGGACCACAAAGCGAGCCAAAGAAGGTTAGAACTTAGATCTTCAGCACGTTGGAAGTGAAAACTGCCACCTAGTATTTTTTTTACTTCTTCCTCCAGGCTGATATTGTTGAGATTCAGGCTTATGGAAGAACGTTTCTGTCTCCAGAGCAGGGTGGGCAGGAGGAAGACAGGCAGCTGAGCTGCAGCACTCCAACCTGAGCGCCAGCCCACAGACCACGGGCCTCCCGGGAGGTAGCCTGTGGATGTGTGCACGTTTCTAAATAGGTAAGTTTAGACCTTCATGTAGGTGGGCTCATATAAATATGCCTTGGCCTTATTTTTTAGGGCACTGAGGAAGATAGTGACAAGACTGAACTAGGTAGATTTTCTGTGTGTGGTTAGGCTTTTCATTTTTTAAGCATATAAACGAATCCCTGCTTGAAGACAGTAATTCCAGAGGCCATGGCAGTTGACTTCCAGGAAACATGGAAGGGGCCATATTTTTACTTGTTTTAATTTTAAAAGTTATCCAGAGAGTATATGAATTCCTTCTCCATGTAAAAATTTGAACATAAATAAGGCTAATATTCCTTCAAACCACTACCCACTTCCCCATCTGAATTTCCTTCCCAGTTTGGTGTCTACCATCCTAGAACTTCCTCTACCCATTTACATTGTGTGTGTGTGTGTGTGTGTGTGTGTGTGTGTGTGTGTGTAGAGAGAGAGAGAGAGAGAGAGAGAGAGAGAAATACAAAATATGCCGTGTATGTATGTGTAATCTCATAGGAATTGTGTCACTCTGGATAAATTTTATCAGCTTTTTTTTCCCCCACCAAATTCCACTTCTTTGGCAATCTTTCCATGATAAGACCTATAAATATATCTATTTCTTTTTAGCTCCAGCACCATATTCCATAGTGTGTTTATACAAGATATTTAACCACACCCTTCTGAGAACAAGAAATGAAACTTAGTATGTGTTTAATAGGTATTTGTTGAATACACAAATAAATTTTCTTAGCCGGCAACAGAGGGGAAAAAATCTCTTTAGAAATGGATACATACATGTGATGTATGGAATCCCGAGATGATTATATCCTGTACTTAGTTATAGAATAAGTTTCTCACATGATACTAGTAATAACAAACATTCGTTAGTCAATTACTGTGTGCCAGACACTGTATAGAAGCACTTACGCATTTCTTAATCTATGATGCAGATATTATTATCTTCATTTTACTATTGGGTAAATTAAGCCTCAAAGAGGTTCTGTCATTTGCCCAGGGCTCACTACGAATAAGGGGTTGAACCTGCTTTCAAACCCAGAGACCGAGGCCGGACTGGTGCTACCCTACTTTTACAGTTTGAGAGGTGAGAAGAGGAGAGGAGAGGGAGGATGTTTTGCATCCTCTGCTGTTTTTATTTCTTGTCTTTTTTTTTTTTAATTTTTGTTTGAACTTGAAGATGAAGAGTAAGAATTATAGTATGGAACGGGGAGCAGTAGGGACGGAAAGGGCAAGACACGAAGGTTAAGTGTAGGCAAGGGAAAGTGATAAAAGTAATGGGTAGGAAAAAAGGTAATAGAAATACCCTAAGTTTCAGGCCAGAGTATTGAAACAATATAAAATAAATCTGATAATATTTTTTAATAAACACGACGTAATATTTAGATAGACCATTTAAAGGCAAGTTAGTGGGGAAGAATGTTACCTTTTAGGAAGAGCGAAAGCTCAAAGGGATGTCCCAGGTGATCACACAGAGTGGGATGGTGTCATAGAACACAGTCTTCAGGATCTGATGATCCAGAGAAGGGTATCCAGAGGGTAAAATAGTGAAAGAGACACCAAGAGTTCCTTGTTAACTGCCCTGTGTGACTAGTTGTTAAGCACCCGAGCTTTGGGGCAGTGGGGAACAGCCAAAAAGAGGCAGCTGACTAGCTAGAGCAGGGGTCTATGCTCTACAAGAGAATCCAGTCTAAGAGGATATGATTCCCAAGAATGGCAGAGGCCACAGGGAGAGAACCTTCATCCTCGATGATATATGTTGAGCAGCTGACTTATCTACTTTTGGAACCACATGCCTTAGGCCTCTTATGTTAGATAGTAAACTTCTTACTGTTTGAACTCTTTTTAATTAGTTTGCTATTAACAGCAGAAGGCATCCATATTATACAAACTGTACCATGTGAACCTTGCCTGTCTTTCTAACTTCTTCCCCTATATTACTGGCTTTTTGTTTGCAGCTCTTTGCTATTTACTCATTTTTATTTCCAGCTCTTTGCCATTTGCTGCCCACCCCGCTTTGTCTGACTAGCTTCTTCCTTCTCTCTCAGGTCTAAGGTTGAATGTCATTTCTTCAGACTAGCTTGTTTGACCACCCCTGGCCTCCTCCTTCAGCCTCCTGCCACTTTCTGTTTTTCTGTTACTCCTTCACAGACTTTATCAGAAATCACACTTAGTAAGTGCTTTCTTGGGTTTGTTTGTTTGTTTGTTGTTTTTCTTGTTAGATTGCAAGATTCATGAGAGCAGGAGCCATGTTATTTTTGCATTCCAGGCATTAGCACGGTGTCTGGCATAGATACTCGGAAAGTATCTATGTTGAATAAATGAAAGCCTCACCTTAGCCTGGTTCTTTTCCAGTGCTCAGAAGCAGATAATATATACTTCCCTAGGAGGACATATCACAGCAATGTCAAGCCTAAAGCCACCACATTAGTCTCCTAGATTACTCTTATTAGTGTTTTGGCATTTAAGCAAATAAATAGAAGCCTAATTCAATGACCAAAAATTGCATAAATAATTAGAACAGTGAGGACTTGAGACATTGGGATAGGAAAGTTTAACCGTGTGGGAGAATAAATGATAACTAGTGGTACAGGTAGGATATAATATAGTATTGTATAGGAAACCTACTGATTTTTAGGTACGGAGTACATCCATACACTTCACTAAAATTAATTAATTCTAGTTTTTCCAGTGCATATCTCATGTTGTCTAACATTGTAATCTATAATGTGATGAATGTATTCACTCTTTCAATTGTTATGTCTCATTTCTGTTTCATGTCTTATTACATTGTACAGAACTTTCAGAGCAATTTTAAATAATGATAGCTTTATAAGTCACTTTTGTTTTCTTCCTGATCTTGTTAAGAATATCCCCCTTGGCTATTGATGTTGGTACTGTGTGTGACATTTTTTAAAAAAGTTATTAAAGAAGTATTTTTCTATCCCTGAGAGATGCTTAAATATGAAAGAAATTAGAAACATGTGAAGAGGTATAACCAAATTTTTGTCTTATATTCTAGAAGGTTCTGATCTGTTTTCATATATAAAATTACATTGATGATAGAATTTGACTTTTTTTTAATCTCGTCTTATTTTTCTATAAGTCTGTTTATGAATGTCCCATCTTCCTGCTGAGTGGTAGAGCTAAAGTTGCAGAGATGATGTAATGGACTTGTTAAGTGACCCACGTAAGTATTGAACATTATGGCTGAAAAATGATAGCTAAATACATAACAATTATCTACCCTTACTTTCTTCGCTCCTTCCTAACATGAACTATGTATCTAATACATGTTTTAGGATATACTACCTGTAGCTACTACCTAACGACTTCTTAGTATGTACCAGCCCCATACAAATTACTTTATATGGTTGATCTCACTTAATCCTTACAAAATTCTATGAGGCGGGTGCTATTACTATTGTTCCCATTTTACAGATGACAAAATTGAATCATAAGGAAGTTCAGTTTATTTGCCTCAACACAGCTACTGAATGGTAAAGCAGGAACTTGAACCCTGACAGTCCAACTCCATGTCCTGTGCTGTTACCACTTCCTATGGTACCAATAACTCGCTGTTAATTTTAAAATCTATTGGAAATTAGTTACCATAATTGCAAGGGTCCACAGCAAGAAGTCAGTAGTTTGGAACTAATTTCAAAATGAAATGGCAATAATTATGCAAACCTGGGCATCATAAAATATTGGTCTTTTAAAGCACTTAATATTAAGTGAATGACACATTCAAGTGGAAGGCTTTCATGAAAATATCTCCTTTAACATTTATAACAGATCTTTGCTCTAAAAGAAGCTAATTATTATCAGAACTTTTTAAATAATGAGTTTGTATAATATTTCAAGTCTACATCCACCTTAAAAAGATTATCTAGAATTTCTAACGTAATATTGTTTTCTTGAATTATGGCAATAAATTCACATTTGTTTATTATCATTTATATTCACTACCAGCACATTATCAAAACAAAGTCAGGGTGTTTACATTTCTATTAGAATACTAAGGTTTTTGTTTAAAAAGAATTTTTAAATTATTTTTAGAAAATGACAATCTATAAACAGCTAGAAACTGAAAACACTATAGTCATTACGCAGATTTAGATTCTAACGGACAAAATGATCTCATAAGGAGTGCTACTTAAAACAATAATAAAATTCCGGTCAACATAATAAATGATGAAATCTTCTGCAATGCAATAATGTCATAAAATAAAACATTTCACCCTTCAGAACCAAAAAATCATGTTTGAATTAATGTCTGAGATTATAGCCATGAGAAATTGATTGTAAGGTTTTTTTTCCTAGTGCTTACTAAACTTCATGGCCTCATGTGATTTTTGTGGCATGTAGTCTACGTTTAGCTTAGATCATCCGTGCCTGTTTAGGTCAACTCTTTGCTGTTAGAGAACATGAAATCACATCACTGTTTACAGTCCCAGCAACCTTGCGTGGCTTCCAAGACCATCTGAATAGAAAAAGTGCTGTGTCTATTGCAGGTATAACTTGCTCTGATTATATTAAATTTATAAAAATCATTGTGATTACAAAAGATTAAATGAAGTAGATTTAAAACTATATAGAAGGAGGAGTCTCCCCATATCTTCAATAAAATTTCTTTTAAAACTTAACTCCCTTAGTGCATTTAAAGCATGATTTGATTTCCAAATTTTTTTTGAAACAAAGCAATTACATAAAATGCTGTGTCTTAAATTGAAATCATTCAACAAATAGTAATTAAGTGCCTCTTATATGGTTGTGAATACAATGCTGTAACATAATTCTTACAACAACCTTGTGAGATAGATATAATTCCTAATTTATAGATAAACATACTAAGGCTTATAAAAACTAAGAGGCCAAAAACTGAATCTCACTCACATTTAGAGTCTGCATGCTCATAGAGAGGGCTTGGTACATGGTTAGAAAAACTGTGAAAGAAAGACAGTAAACACATGATAGAAATGGATTCAGTGAGTTATCTAACTCCAATTCCAGTATTTTTTCCATTACAGCATCCTGCTTTTAATAGTATTTTCTGTGGCAGTAGTAAATGAGGAGGTTTTATCAAGTAAAGCCAACTAAAATGAAACTTAAGGACTCTGATCTGACATAGACAGGCTGAAGATAGGCTTAAAGCAATTGTGATGAAATTAATACACCTTCATAATACTGCTCTATCACAGTAATTGCACTGGCAAGGAAAAGGCCGTCAATTCTAAGATGAGCCTGATTGCAGATGTTTGGATGCAGAAGTAACTGACATGATCCATGAATAAACAGAAGTCCTAGAGACTTTTGTTTACTGTAATGGCAAACTAGGTAATTTCAATCAATTTTCTGCTGAGGACAACCAGAATTGATGGACAAAATGTTTTTCAAAATCTGTTGAAAACATCAGAGAGCTAATAAGATATTAAAGAATTATTGTCTAAGATATGAAGGAAATAAAGGCACAGAGAGGTGAGCTCAGCACCTAGGGCCATTTTTCTTTTGGGGGAATTTGCCAAATCTGGAGGAGATATTGAGAGCCTGAGAGGCTGAGCAGAGTTGTTGTTGTTGTTATTGTTGTTAATACTAATTTATTTTTTTACAGTGTAATTAAGATATAATTGACATATAGCACAGTGTAAGTTTAGGGTATACAGCATAATGACCTGACTTACATGTATTGTGAAATGATTATTGTGGAATAAGTTTAGTTAATATTCATCATCTCATATAGATATCTAAAAAAAGAAGATGAAAAGGAGAAAATGTGTTTTCTTTGTGATGAGGACCCTAGCAGAGCTTTTGATAGCTTCATGGGGCTACAGTAGGGATTGCAGTCCAGAACTTGCCAAGTTGTTGAGGGGAGGATCATGGTGAAGTTGCCTTAATTAGGTTATCTCGAATGTTCCTACTAAAAGTATAAGGGTAAAGGTAAAGTATACAGAACTCTTAGATAGTTTGGCTTAGTTTTAAATCATTTTAGTCCCTAAAATTGGATCAAGGTTATTACAAATTGTTTGTGCCTCCAGCTACTTGATATAAGCATACATAAAACTTTGGAGAAAGAAAACATCACCTTTGGCTACAAATTAGTTCTATGAACAGTTCTGTAACTTCGGTGTGTAGCACAAAATAAAAAAATAGGCACACAAGGTGATAAGACTTTATGAAAAATATCCAACAGAAAAAACAGAGAATAGGAAAAGGCCTTACAAGGGGCTATCGATACTGTAGTTATCAGACACAGAATTTAAAATAAATATGCTTACAATATCCAAGATGCTAAGACAAGATAGAGAATTTAAGAATTAAACTAGAATATGTGTGTACATTAGACATAGATTAAAGAGAGAATTAGAAAACTAGAAGAGAAGTCAGAAGAAAATATCCAGAATGAACATGAAATAAAATAGGGTAGCTAAAAGATATAGAGGAGGTAACATACATATTATGGGAATCTGGAAGGACTGAAGAGAGAAGAAAGAGAATGGGCCAGAAGTAATTTTTGAAAAAATAATGACTGAAAACTTTGAAAAAAATAATAAAAGAAATCAAGCACCAGATTTAAGACCTAAGAACCACAAGGAGTATAATACAAAAAAAAAAAAAAAATCTGATCTAGGCACAGCTAAGAAAAACTAATGAAAACCAAAGATGATACATTCTTAAAAGCATAAACCCTTTACATGCATTTATACATATTCGATTTTTTTTTTTTAGATTTTCGACCATTGCCATTATCTGAAAGCTTGTCTTCTTTTGTGATTTTTTTTGATCTGTCTGTACAATCTTTGTAGGTAAATTTCTTGCTTTTATTAAGGGGTGGTAAAATTTTTTTCTTATGGTAGAAATGGCAGAGCAGATTCATGGGGAAATCAAAAGGGCTGCTGGAGAATTAAGGTTGCAATTCTAGCATTCTTAGGAATAAAATTTCTCTAGATTATAGGAAGGAAGAAGCTTACTAGTGTGTGGTGGAGTTTCCCAAGGAAAAAAAAAGCTAATCTAAATGAATTATTTATTTACATGGTACAGCCCTCTTTCCCCTTAGTTGAAACACATAAAGTAAGACATTCGTAAGTAAAACATAACAAGAAAAAAACATAAATAATAATTAATTTTTTGGGCCAGAGCTGAGGGACCAGACAGTAAATTTAGATTCAAATATTCTGGCATTAAAAACAAACAAACAAACAAACAGGATAAACATAAGTTTATATAGCTTTGACCTTTTTTTTGTTTTTCCTGAAACAAAAAATGTACGGACCTACTTAAAAGGGTCACATTTTGCCTGGAAGTTAAAAAAAGGAGACACCAAAAGTAGTTTAAAAAGCACTGAATTTCGTGGTAAGACAAGTGAGTTCAGTTCTAGCTTTGTTACTCAATAACTACTCAACTTCAGAGTCTCAGTGACTTCTAAGGAAAGGAGAATAAAAATAATTGACTGATTTGCCTCCTTGGGTTGTGAAGATACTCACATTCAAATAGGAAATAATAGATAAAATAATATTAAGACTTACTTGAACTCTTAGAGAGATAAGAGAATGGAAAAAAGTAACTGCCTGCTTTATCTGAGTCAGGAACTGAGATAGTCAGTGACTCAGATAAAGCTGGGTTTCATTCCAGTGCACTGGCTGCAATTAAGAATCCAACCCCAATGTCAATAATCTTAGAGAGTGAAAGAGAGGTATTAAGAAGATAAGCAAATATCATTCCAATATTTACAAAGTGTGCATGGATGGAGGCAGGGAAGAACATGAATTTCAGGAACAAAACCTAAATTACATTGATCTTTGGCAAGACTCTGTAGTGAATTTTGAGGTAGATTTTCTGTTAGGTTAAGAAAGAAAGTTGCAGTTACCAGCAATACAGGTTCACCAAGAACAGCTTACAATGGCTATTCCTTCTGTTTATGTGTTTCCAAACTGGTAGATTGGAAGAATGCATCAGGATTCAAGCAAGCCGCTGACAAAGTTATTGGCTATCATTGAGGACAAGATCAAGAAAATGGTCTAGACTCTAGGAGATAAAAATAATTAGATAGATTAATATCTGGTTGAAGGCCTGTAGGATATCCCACTAATGAACTAAGTGGAAAAGTTTTACCTGGTATGGCTCATGTAGCCATTCAACTTGTGAAATTATCAGCTTAGAGGAAGACATAGAAGACCTGCTTACTTCATTGTCAGGTGCTATAAAGGAAATTAACGTGTCGAGTGATGAAATAAAATTCAAAAAGATTTTGATAGCTTGAAAGAAACAGTGAATTGAAGATAATAAATTTAATTGCTATAAATAAATACAAAGTAAAATTTCCCTTACATTAAAAATCAACTGCATTGGGTGGTGGAGATTTGGTTTAAATGCAGTTTATATGAAGAAATGTCTCAGGATTTCAGTTGACAGCAAAGTCAATATGAACAAGTCATATGATCTGCTAAAAACAAAAAACCAAAAAACTCCAAACCAAACAAAAACCCCTACCTTCTTAGACCAGACTAAGAGAAACAGCCTTTCCAGACCAAAGAAATAATAGTCCTCTATATTTGGAACTGGTTAACTTACATTTGGAAGATTGTGACTAGATAGGGTGACACATTTTCAAAGGGGCATTACATAGTGGAGCTGACCAGAGGAGGGTGATTAAAATGTTGGAAGGTCTGGAAACAATCATATGAAAAACAGCTGTAAGAACTTGGTTTATTTTTCCTGGAAAAAAGATGGTGTGGGTCTGTGTTTACAGAGGGAGATAACATTATAATGTCTATAAAGAATTTAGCACAAGGCGCTATATGTAGTAAACACCCAATAAATGCCAACTGTAATTATGAGCCCAACAGTAGAGGACTGGAATAGTTTATGTTGCCTCAAAGGACAAGACTAGGAACAATATGTGGAAATTATGGGAAATATTAGTTATTTTGATATAGAGGAAGAAGTTTCAGTTAGAACTATGCACCAAGTTTTAATGAGTGCTTCGTGACTTGGACGTCACCTGAGATATTGTAGAAATTTCCTTGTTTTTATAATAGCTGTGGTAATCTAAAGAGGTATAACTAGTTTGTATCATAAATCATCTATGGCTTAGAAGCAGACGATCTTCTATAGTTCTATCAACTGGCCATTTATGAATGACAAGCTTGTATACTGGAATAAGATACTTCATTAGTGTTGAATTATGTTTGTTGCCTAAGTGGGAGACATTCTGCAGAAGGTATCACATTATTTTATTTTTTAAGGAAGAAAACATTTCACAGGAGAATGTTAAGGTCATTAGCATATAATAGCACCCAATAAATATTTATTTAATGAATTAATTATCAAGACAAAATAATTTCAGTTGCCACCACCCTTCAATCTCTGAAAATTCCGAAATAGAGAGAAATTGGCAATAAAAAAATGATCCTTTCCCTTTCCACCTTCGAGAAGACTTTTTCCTCTTTGTGAATTACTATGGGTACATGCATGTGTGTGTGCACCCGTGTATGCACCTATGAACTTTTTCCTGCTTGGAGGTAAAGGAACTATCACTGGTATTGCTGAGATGAGGCATGACTTGGTGCACAAGGAACTCTTACAGCAACTGCCATCACTTTTTCCTTCAAAGCTGACAGAACCTTTAGAAATAAAAGCAAAATGGAAATCTCTTTTCATCTCTCCCTTTCTTTTCTTGATGTATGTTGTGGGAGGGAGTGGGTTGGCACGTGTACCTTATTACTGATTAACAAACCTGAGAGCAAAGATTCCTACTGCTGGTTGTATAGACCTGGCCAGCAACTTGCTTTTCTCAAGGGACACTTTAACACTAATCATTAATAATAGAGCTACTATCTTTCCACTGAGCTATTACACTGTGATGGAGGGCCATTGGTAAGCTCAGCTCCTTGCCCTGCACCTAAGCAATCACCTTGCTTTCTAAAGACGAAATCCATTAAGGTAATTTTGATGGGTAGGAAATACATACAGACCAACTCTACTTAAATCTATTTATAGTAAGGGATATCACAGACAAATTCTTTTTCTTAGCCAAGAAACACTTTAGAGATCACACAGTTTTACATCACATCATTAAAATGAAGTTGAAAGAGACAATTTGATACTCAGTTCAAAAGGTACACTATTAGCTTTAGCATATGTGCTTTATAAGTTTTATGAGAAATAAGATATAGAAATAATACAAATTTTTAAAACTTGTATCCCATTCTGCAAGATGTAGTTAGGGGATCCTCTTCTGAGGATAGCTGGGAAGAAGGTCTATGTCAGGGGAAGTAGGTGGAGCCACCATGAGATACACAGGTGAGATTTATTGGTGCTACTTACAAAAGGAATTCGGAGAGAGGTATTTTATAAGACAGTCAGATTTTTTAAGTAAAGACTTATGAACCAAATTAAGGTTCAGACTTTAAAATTATGTTCTATTTAGAAATTACAGCAGCGATATGAAGTTGTCTGTGTTGACTGTACTGGCGATAGTAACAACCTCCTTATCTTTCCCTTTCAATTGCATTCTCTTAACTTTTGAAAACTGACTCAAAAGGTAGTGTCTGTATAGATTGAGAAAGCTTTAAGTTACAAGAACAAGGAAGAATCTAATTTATTTTTTGTGCTCGAGACTAATGTTGAAGGTAATCGTATATTCTAACACATCTTCTAATGTGATTCTCAAACACAACAAGGATGTATAATTCTTTCCCTTGTTAACATGGATATCTAATACGAAGCCATTTATCTTTTTTGTTGTTGTTTGCTTTTATTTTTGCAATTTTTGACTTCCAGGATTAGCGAGTTTTGATTATTTTTAAAGCTGATGTATGATCTTAACTCCAAAATTTTATCATTCTTCAAGGTAAATTTTTAGGATATTTGAGAACTCTTTTGGCACATTCTCTGATTATACTCAGTGTCTCACAGGAGGCTTGTAATGTTTAGAACGAAACTCTGCAGAGGTTATTTTAGTCTCTGTAGCATAGAGAGCAGATTTATTCGTCGTTCATGTGGACGCTGGGATGGGGAGCCTCTAGGAAAGTTGAGATGTCTCTGATTTGATGTCAACAATTAATCTAGAGACAAGAAAAACAGTCTAAGTAGCCCTTTTTGAGATTAAATTATCTGAAATGTCAGGATACAAGTTTTAACCTTGTTTCTCTGCACCTACTTCCATCATCTTCCAACTCTTGAATACAATGACTTAATCAAGATAAGTAATTTGGAACAAAATAGTGATGGTTTATAACAGGAGCCAGCACAGTGTGAGACTAGAATGCTTTTTAAGTGGTACACAGTCTGAGAAGTCGGTTTGGGTATCTTTGAAGGTTTTGACTGTGATCTGAACAAATCATCTGTGAGTTATAACTGGAGGGTGTTCTTATGATGCCATGTCCTACCCCTGGCATATAAAAGTCATCATTCTCTGGGGTGTATGAAATGCAGCGAGACCTTTTGTAATGCTAGTATTAGGAACCTAGATGGAGCTTGGCATTGCAGTCCAGGCAGTGTTCTGTAGATTTTATTGTATATAGAATGTGAGATGAAAATATATATACATATAATATACAGAATATATACGTAGATATATAAATGTTTAAATATACATTTCATATATTGAATATGTAATATATATATTTTGTATATTTGGTATATAAATATATAGAATATAGGGAAAGATCTATAGTTTCCCAACATTTTCCTTTCCCCCTGCCTGGCCCTTAGGGTTTTCTTACCTCAGGGTATGTAAGAGTGACATGGGACAGCGTGGTGACACAGTAACTACTTGAAGTCATGGTACTTCTTGTCTTTTGTAAAAGACTAGTACTATTTAAGAAACTGTGCTGGGTATATCGGATGAAGAGAAGAGAAGGAATGCTTTGGAAGGCAAAAAGAGAAGCAAAAGCATATTTATAAGGACAATCAGCAGAGAGAAAGAGCATGTTCTCCAGGCCTGAGAGTAAGGGGAAAAAAAACAAGATAGAGTGAATGTTTGCACCCAAACACTGTCAGAACATAAGTAAAAGAATTTTAAAATGTGTAAACCCATAAGGAGTAAGAGAAGAGACAAGAACAGATGAGAGATACCAACACATTCTTAGAGGATGAAAAGGAAGTGGAAATGTTTGATTAATTTGGCAGAAGAGAGACAACTGATTTTACAGAGGGAGACAATCAAAATGAACCATAGAACCAGGGCAAGTCTTAGAACCTGAGCTACCTGGTACCACGGAAGTAGAGATAAAAAGTGGGGCTGAACCAGGAGGATTGGTGAATGTTTACATGGGGAGTAATTAGACGTTGGTTCCCTTCTATCTGTCACAGCTGGCCGTCTCACTCCTCCCTACCCTGGCAGGAGACTGAAGGTTCATTCTCTCAAGAACTTGAACTAGAGTAGGATGGAGATGCTGGAAAGAATATAGGAAATTGAAGTCAGAGTGGGAAGGCAGCAGGCAAGATAAAGTCTGGATCTGTCGAAAGGTTTGTCAGGTAAAGGCTGGACCTGACAACTGAGCTGACATGAGGAAACACTTTCAGAAACCCACAGAGCTGCTTGGAACTGGTAAAGAATGCCTGTTTCGAGAAAAACTGGCAGCAGTCATCCTTGGAGAACCTGATAAGGGCTAAGAACTTTCAAGCTGAATAAGAATAGAGAAAGAATTTTTAAGTTTCTGTTGAAATAAATGAGTATCTATACATTTAACCTCTGCAAGCATAACTATGTTTGAAAAGAATGAATGTCCTTCATGTGCAGACAATTCACAAAAGGGGAATATAAGTGTTAGGTAAACATGAAAAAATGTTCAGACTCACACATAATTGAATGAGATGCGTAGACAATGAAATGTCAGTTTCTGCTAAAAATTAGCAAAAAGTAAGAAGAAAGAGAGTACCTCAATCCTGGCCAGGGTATGTTGAAACACCCTGGCATACTACTGGAGGGAATTTTAAGAGGCTATTATTTAAACAAAGTGATTTGACAGTATGAATCAACAGCTTTGAATATATTCATTCCTTTTGGTTCATGAATTCTGGAAATCTCACCTACGGAAATGACTAAGAATTCAAATAAATATGATGGTGAAAGATACTTAACATTCATTATTTTCAATAGCCTTATCTTGTGAAATACTCAGCAAATAATCTTTGATCATAAAGGTGGCTTTGTTGTTTTCTTGCTGTGCCCTGCTGCCCCCTATTGAGCCTTTCAGTGATCCATGGAGGGTGTCCTCATAGGTGCGGGTACAGGGGCTCGCTGCCAGTGGTAGCAGGTGTAACTGAGGTGGAGGCCTCCCTGCTCAGGGCCGTTTGTCATCTAAGGCTATCTGTGAAGGCAGATGTGCCGAGTTTTTCAAGGCCTTTCCAGAGGAGTGAAAACAAAGCTTTCTATTGATTAAGGTAAAGTCAGAAATTGTTTCACCTGGAGACAGTGGTTTATATTGAGCTTGTAAAGAACGTGATCCTCTAACCCCATGCTTTTTCAAACCTTTCTTAGATTTCATATTCCTTTGGGAAGCTGATGAAAGTGATTGAACCTTTACGTTAGGAAAAAAAAAATGCACATATGCACATCCAAACAAAATTTTGCATACTTTCAAGGGTTTCTCGAAGCCCTAAAGGGTTCAAGAGGATCCAAAGTAAAGCCCTTCCCTCTCATGTATCTATTCTAGTTTTCTTTCATGTACGAGGACATAGTGCCTTCTTGAGTTTGTGGTAACATAAGATAGAACACTATTTATTTTGGGATTCATAAAAATGAAATCTATCTGAGGTATGCCTTATTAGTTTAGGACTCTATTGCATAAACAATTTACTAAGAAAAACCATTGGCCATCCTGTTCAACAACTGAAGCTTAATTATTTAAGTTCCTTCCAAATGCATTTTACTATCTTTGTTCCCAGCTGTTTCTACTCTTGGCCCAAGGGATGGGAGGCGGTGATGTGGTAGAGGATGAGTCTATTAGAATTACCTGGCTGGATTTTCAAATTGTACCCTCAGGACTCAGAGTTGCAGACCAACCAGCAGTCTTTCTGACTCCTAGTGGAATATGAAGACTTCTAGTGGAAGGTACAAAATCTTTTACAATTTATGCTGTTTATTACAATTTTATGTTCTAAGAGAAGGTAGATGGTTTAGTAAACTCACAGAATCAGGATATATATGGCAAAAGAGGTAAGAAGGAGCCTTTCCCGGCTTCCGTGTGAGCCGGCAGCCCTTGGCACATGGCCCTTGTGGCTCAAGGTGAGGTGAACATGGCCCTGCACAGGAGGCCTGGCCTATGGGTGGGAGTCTGGACTTGGCTAACTCTGTCCACTCTGAGTACCCCACCCACATTTAATAGCATGCTCAGGTCTCTGACATGCTGCCCTGCCCCTCCGTCGAGGTCCTCAACAGTGCAGCTGTCCCCAACCTTTTTGGCATGAAGGACTGGTGCTTCTATGAGAATCCAATGCCTGATGATCTGAGGTGGAGCTGAGGCGGAGATGCTAGCGCTGGGGAGCAGCTGCAAATACAGGTGAAGTTTCGCTAACTTCCTAGCCGCTCACCTCCTGCTGTGTGGTCTGGTTACCAATAAGTGGTAGACTGGTACTGGTCTGCAGCCTGGGGGTTGGGGACCCCTGCTCTACAGGACAAATTGTCTCGGAAACGTCTTTCCACACAGATGGCAAGGAAGGTAGTGAATGCACATAGACATACAGTGTAATTAAGAGTTGTGCAAAACGATACAATGGATTGCATTCTAATTTTTCTATCTATTCTGATTACAAGCCACTATATTAATGGGTTATGACCATAAGTTGAAAAACAATCATACAGGCTAATGATTTTCAGACCGCTTTCTTGTATTTCTACGATGAGGTATCTCAAGGATACTTGCACTGAAGATGAGAGTGAGGAAGTAAAGGGTCAGGATCAGGGTACTTCCTTTATCACCCCATCAGAGGAGTGTCATTATTTTTTTTTTAATGTATTGGGATTGTGTGTAATGTTTTATTTTAAAAACATTAAAAATCATTGACTTAGCCCATTTTATAGATGAGAAATTTGAATCTAAGATTAGGTGACTTACTCAGGTTAGGCCAGTAGTTAGTGACAGGGCACTACTCTGATTTTTTACTCGATCATTCTTTTGTTTTTAATTTTAATTAAAACATATATGTATTCGATAAAAATGTCAGGTGGTTTAGAAGAATTTATGAAGAAAATCAAGGCTCTCCCACCCACACTTTATCTCATCCCTCTGTCTGCTTCCATTTTTAGACTTTCATAGTTATTTCCATAACTCAAAATATCATGCTTCATGTTTGTCTCTTCTTAATTTATCACTTTTAGAAAACTCTCCACTATAAAGGATAGGGCTTAGCTCACTTTTACTATTGACTATCTCCTCCCTTCTTCTCCCTCCATGTGTGTTTTCGAGTTATATTATTATTTTTAGTTCTACAATTGATTGTCTACATTATTTTAAGTAAAAAATGTAGCCCTATATTTCTTGTCATACCCTGATCTTCTCACCCCTAACCATTGCTTTTTCTAGGCACCACTTCCAGCACCTCTAAAAACAACACCAATACTGAGAAATTTTAGTTGACAGTAAGATAAATTAAAGTGTGATGTGACTTCTTCTGGAAGCGAGAAAAACTTTACACTGTACTATAAAGATATAAAGTCAATAAGCATAAAGATTGAAGTAGGTGGATCACAAGAGAGTTTTCATAACACTCCCAAATGCACACGATTAGTTCCTGGTCCCTAGGAACAAGGAACCAAATATTCTACATATTTCTACCCTTCAGAGAACCTAGCTTTGTACCTTCTGTTCAGCAACAAAGGGTAGAACTCCAACTAGGGAATGAAAATTTTGACTTGCTAGACCTAGGCTCTAAATAAGAAAGAGCTTTCTAGTAAACAACCCTCCAAAGATGAATGGTGCTGCCATTCATGTAAGACATGTAATTCAGTGAATTCACCATCACTGTAAGTGTCTAAACACAGTATAGATGATCAGTTGTCAAGGTTTTTGCAGAAGTGTCAATGCCTTTAAGTTATTTTCAATCCTGAGATTTTGTGATTTTTTAAAAATCAATGATATGTCTTACGAGGTGAGTCAAGTGTTGTGCTAGATCATGCTTTCTCAATGAGTGTAATATTGCCCCCAATAGGACAAAAATTGTTTCAGGGGGATATGTGAGGGAAATCTTAGATATTACATTGATTTTGTGGTCTCCAAAAGGCCACATTACATACACAGATACACAATATATCTGTGGCATTAAAAGTTTATGGCAGGTGGAGATTAGGAAGAAAAAGTCTAAAAAGGCTGGGTGTGGGGAGGCAGTGAGCAAAACTGAAAAACAGGTTACGAAACTCTGTTCTAGACTCCACATTACATTGATAAGTCCAAGTGTTGGCTCTATTCCTTCCTTTTGTAAGTCTCCTCTGAACCTCATGCTACTTTATCCCTGTGTACAATGAGTGTCTCCGCTGGATCCATAGCTCTGTGACTTGACTTAAGAGAGGCAGTTTGGAAAGGAATGGTTAATCGATTTGGATTTGCACCTGTTTCTGACATTGACCAGCTGTGTGACCACCAATGAGTTGTTATCATTAGGAAGGTAGAATCCTAGGCTTCAACCCAGCCTTACTGAATCAGATCTGCATCTTAACAAAATTCTCAGGTAATTCATAGGTATGTTAAAATCTGAGAAGAATTAGATTAAAGGAAATAATGTTTGTAAAAGAATACCCGATAGTACATATTATTACTATTAATCTCTTTCTCCCACATTCCACTATCAGTTCCACATTAGAACTTTGTCCTATTTATCTTTATGTCCCCAGCATCCAGAGCAGAGCTTGGCAGATGGCAGCCACTCAAATTTATATATTGATTGAAAATCTGTTAGATGAAGAGTTAAATGAAAAGCAGGGTTGGAGAGAGAAGACAATGTTTTTTTCTCAGTATGGCTGGAGATGGTTTTTCTTCTCAGAGTCCTGTTATCTGACTCACAACTACTTCCCCTTAATCTGTAAATAAAGACCTTCCCCACAGAAGATTTTCTTTTTTGTTTAAAGGCCATGCATATTTAATTAAGAAACTTTCATTCGTTTAAGTCTCGTGTTGAAGAAAACAAAGACGAGTAAGACATGTCCCCACCCTCTGCCACTGTGTGTGTTTGTGCGTGTGTTCTATCATGAATCTCTGGCAATACACTCATTTCAACCTTATCTTGGCTTAAAAGATAAGGAGAAAACCGAAACATATGGGGTTTGTTGGCACACTGGGGCTGAGTTATGAATACTGTCACAGACACAGGAACCAAAAGATTCACAGAAGGAAAACAAGCTTCAATAAAGGTTCCAGAATTCAGACACCTTCTTCTTCCCTCCAACCACCCTCAAAGAACCCCTCCTCCTCCTAAATAAGCTTTCTTGCTGCAAATACCTTTAAGTTCTAGAAAACAGATCCTTAAAGACCCATTCTTCCTTTGTCAATATGAAGGATCCAATTCATTTGCTACTTTTATGTTTGCTCCTTGAATATGGTTCTTTCTTAGAATAGGTAAGCTATCTACTGACAACCTAGTCTTAGTTTTCTGTTCAAACTGTTCACCTTTTTAGCCACAATGCCCACTAGGATGGGAGAAAACAGGCTTTCTTACCATCCTCCTTACTCGCTGTTTGAAGTATTGCACTATTGGAAATCATCCAATTTTTTTTTTTAAAAGAACTTTCTCTCTTGACTAATCTATTTGAAGTATTTTTTCCCCCTGAGGTCCATAGTTATAACAATATTTTACTCTTAAGTATTCTTGATTCCCTTTCTAAGGAGATTTTAGATCTCATTGGGAGATTAGGGAGCAGCTGGGTCAACTCTTGGAGAGGAACATGAGACAACCCAGATGCCCCTGGTAAGGGCCATGATAATTCAGGGTACTGGTGATTCAGGGCGCCAGCCTTCCCTCTGAGTCAGCGAGGTTAACTTTGTAGTCCTGTAGCACCTTTCATCTGAGAAGCTGAGGGCTTTCCACACATGAGGTCAATTAATGGTAAGAGGCCAGTATTATGAATGCTTGCTTTCTTTGTAGTCAAGGGCAGCACAGAGGATGGTGTTACTGCCCAGGTGTGCATGTAGCTTCTGGGAGGCACTGTAACCTTGCTTCTCAGTCTGGCTGTTGCATGGTGGAGAGATATGGACTTTGGAATTGGTTCCAGCTTTTGATTAGAATCTACACCCGGATGTCCCATAGCCCCCAAATTCAACAAGTGTCACTGGTATTGCTGCTCATTTTCTAGATTCACTGACCTGGTTGCTGGCATTACCACACAACCAACCTGGATCTTTAGCATCTAGCACAGCACTCGGGCATATAGGAGATGCTCACTAAATGTTATAGAATAAATACACAATGACTTCTCACCTCCTCCATCTCCCTTAGCCCCCACAAAGAAGCAAACATGTGCATTAATTTGTTCAACAAATATTTACTGAGCACTTAGGTACCAGGTCATACAGCAGTGAACAAAAGCAGACAAAAATCTCTACGTTCATTGTGTTTACATTCTAGCAAGAGGAGACAGATAATAAACTGTATAAATGAGTAAAATATATAGTATTTAATGGTGATAAATGCTATGGGAAGACATTTTGTAGGTAAAGGCACAGGGAGTATGTTGAGGGGTGGTGTTCAGTTTTAAAAAGAGAGGTCAAGGAAGGCTTTACTGAGAAAATGACATTTGCCTAAACACCCAGGGGAGGTAAGAAAGCAAGCCAGCAAATATTGGGGTGGGGAAGGGGTTGGGAGAGATATTCTTAGCATGGAGAACAGCAAGTACAAAGGTTCTGAGGTGGAAGCATGCTTATCATGATCAGAAAATGGAAAGGAGGTCAGTGTGGCTGGAGTGGATTGAGCAAGGGCAGGAGAGAGATAAGGTCAGAGAAGGAAGGAGATGGGCAGATCATGTTGGGATATGCAGATCAGTTAAATGTCTCTGACTTGAAGATGGAAAGTCATTGAAGGATTTTATATGGAGTAACTTGATTTACGTTCAAAAGAGGATCACTCTGTTGTTTTGACACTAGACAGGGTGGAGGTGGGGTGGGGAGTGGAGAGGGACAGTTTGGGAAATTAGAGTGAGAGCAGAGAGAGCATTCGGGAGGCTTTTGAAAAAAATGGTGCTTGCTCTGACAGGATGGTAGCAGTTGACATGGTGAGAAGAGGAGGTACCCTGGACTTATTTTGAAGGTAAAGTCAAAAAGATATGCTGACAGATTGGTGTGTGTCTGTGTGTGGGGAGAAGACAGGGAGGGAAGGAGGAAGGGAGCGAGGGAGCAAGGGAGGGAAGGAAAGAAGGAGGGGGGGAGGGAGAGAGGGAGAGAAGGAGAGGGAGAGGGAGAGGAGGAAAGAGAGAGAGGATGGGGGAAGGGGGGAAGGAGCAAGGGAGAGGGAGGAGAGAGAGAGAGAGATTGAGAGAGAGAATGAAAACTCCAAACTTTTCGATTTGAGCCTATGGAAAGAAGTGCTACCATTAACACAAATGAGGAGCTGCAGGAGGAGCTGGTTTATAATGGCAGATTAAGAATTTTGTTTTGACGGTTAAGTGAAGATGCCCTCTAGGCATCTAAGTCTGTTGATCCCAATCTAAACTGTTGCAGGGACAAATGCAGACTTCAGGCTATAGCTCTGGGCAGGAGATTTCAATCTGATAGTGTGTATGTAAAGCCATAGACTGAATGAGCTCAGCAAAGGAATTATAAGAAAGTCAGGAGGCCTAAAGGGCTGAGCCCTGGGACCCCAACGTTAAGTGTTGGAAAGATGAGAGTAACCAGCAAAGGAGACTTAGAAACAGAAAACAATGAAGTAGGAGAAAAACCGGGAGAGTGAGATCTTCTGAAAATCAAGTGAAGAAAGTATTTTGAGAGGGAGAGAGTGGTCAAGTGTCAGCTGATGTTCGTAGGCCAAGTAAGATAAGTATCAACATTGTTCAGCAGGCATAGCAACATGGAGGTCACTTGTGATTCTGAAAAGAGTAGCTTTGGTGGTATGATCCAGTGGGCTGCCGAGTAAATGAGGGCAGACAAATTGGAAGCAAGTATAGACAACTCCACTTTCTCTGTTAGAGTCTTGCTCAGCTCTCACCCAGACTATCGCCATAGGTTCCCTGCCTCAAATCTTGATAAAATCCTTAGCATGGCACTTGGGCCCTTCTCAGTTTGCCTTCAACACACTTTCATAGCCTCAGCTCCCGATAATTTCTATTCTTGACTCTATTCCCAAATCAGATCCTTTTCTTGTAGTGTCAAGAGTTCTCTCAAGCTTCTGTAATATCATACATGTTGGTTCTCTGGCAAAAATTCCAACCTTACCTGTCTTCAGTGAGATGAACTCCTGGTCATCCTATAAGATGTAGCTCGAGTGTCACTTCCTCTGGTAAATCTTCCCTGCCTCCCTTGGTCCACTGAACAAATTCCCTTCTCTTTGCTCCCGACCACCTTATTTGTGAGTATACTTTAGCACTTATCACACACCGTCATACTGCAATTTGACTGCAATGTAGTCACTAAAATTCTAAAAGACTAATCATGAAAGCTAGTATTTATTAAATGCTTACTGTATGCATCATGGATAATGCTTTGTCTTTAAATAGCCCTACAAAGTAGTTACAATGGTTATCTCTTATCTTACAGATGAAAACTGAGTCTTAGGTCAAGGGACCTGACCATAGCCCCACTAGCAAGTTAACATTCAAGATTCAAACTTAGTCTGCTTGATTTCAAAGCCTATGCTTGAATTAAACACACCAAACTGCTCCCCCTAAGACAGATACTAGCATTTCAGTGGCCTTTCTGTACTGTTGCTCAAATCTGAAGGATTTATGAGATGAAGTCAGTGCTCTAGACTGTCATTGCCCAATAAAACCTTCTGCGATGATGAAGATGTCCTATAAATCCACATTGTCCAGAGGGGAGGAGGATTGAGGAGCTGGGAGAATGGGGTGAAGGGTTAAAGAAGTACAAATTAGTAGTTGATAGATGGTCATGGGGATGGGGAGCATAGCATAGGGAATGCAATTAGCATTAATAGGTTGACTAGGTGGAGGGCTAGAGGAGGGAGGAAGCAATTGGGGGGATCGTTTTACAAATTATATAGATGTGTAACCAATGTACTGTATCCTTGAAACTAATTAAAATTTTTAAAAAATCCACATTGTCCAGTATGGTAACCAATAGCCACATGTGGCTATACTTAGGACTTGAAATTTGGCTGGTAGCACTAAGGAATTGATTTTTATTTATTTTAATCAATGTATTTTAAATGACTACATGTGGCTAGTGGCTACTATAATTGGCAGTACAGCTCTAGAAAACCATGTAACTCTACATAACATAGGTAAATACTATCTGTAGACTCTGAAAAAGTCAGGGAAGGTTTTTTATTCTTTCATTTGACTGTAAGAATACTACCCATGACCAAAATCTACCATATTTGGTAGAATGTAAAACACCAACAACTTTAAGATACATTATTATTTTATGCACTAAGGAAAAAATGTGAGTAATAATGGAAAGGCACCATTGTTTATTAGACATATCTCAATTTCAGAGATTTAAAAATGTGAAAAATTAATCTTAGAATCCATGAAAAATTATATATTGGTTATTTTGGCAAATTCTAGGGAATTTCTTGGATAGTTTTCAAATGTCATTTTTTTTTTTTTCTATTAGCTTCTAGTTTGATTTCGGTCACTACTATCATTGGGAGTGAGGACTGGGCAGTACCATTTCTAGTTCAGCTTAACTTTTCAGGTACAATACCTAGCAGTAGGAATTGAAATAACAACCAAAAACATTAACAGATTGTTCCTAAAATGATCAAGAAATGACAACATATATGTTAACACTTGGGAAGGGCTAGATATGTTGGCATTTATTATACTTTTTACTTAATTCTTTACTTTTTCACTTACTTTTGCTGTTTCTTTTGTTCCGTGCGCCGTATACCTTGTCTGTGTGCTAGAGTGTGTGGTGTGGTTAACATAGAATGCAACTAACTTCAGAAGTAAGTTGTGATATATTATTTTCCTTGTGACATTGTGGTAGCATCATCTTTAAAGTTTTTTAAGCCTTCATCTTTAGCTAAAGGCAGTTCGAACGAAATTCTTACATTTATCTAACTTTATGGAGGCCCTCTGTGCCACCTTCAGTTTTGGAGACATCTTAAAAACCAAGTCACAAATCTGGCTTCTATCAGTAAAACCATCTCAAACTTTGAAGCCATTTTAACCCAAATGGCATGTCTTTTAATATTTAGAGCATTAAATCCTAAGGCATCCTATTTAATGTTTTCATTGTATTTCTTAAGATGCAAAGAAAATGCCCTGTTCTTTACCCAGCTGCAACAAATTAATAAGTAATTTAAATCAAATAAAATCATTTTGGTCCTGAAATTCACTCCACATTCTCTAGTGCCTTGGACTTCAGTAAGATTGTTAAAATGTGCGTGAGATTTATAAAAAATATCTGAGCTTTCGAATTCAAAGTGACCCATGACATATCATTTTGGTGGCATTTTTAAACTCTCGATCCGCAAAACTTCTTTCATCTAATAGAAAATTAAGTCTTAAAACAACATAATGTTTGGGAATAATTACTTAAATCCAAGAATAGAATGTAAGTGATAGAAAGGTGCCACCAGTCAGGCAAAATTAGAAACGCTGCGACCCATAGCGCTTTTAAAAATGTAATTTGAGGAAGGGAAACAAAACAAAACAACAACAGAGTTTGGAATCTTTTATTATGAAGGCAAAGATCCAGTTATTCAGCCACTCTTGCAGAAGGAGTGGGCGAAACTGAAACAAAGCCCAGAAGTCTAAAATATGCCTCCACACACACCCACGTTTCTTCAAAAAAAAAAAAAAAAAAAAGTCAAGTGCTGTTAATAGTATCAGTTGTCATCATTACCCTGCACCTGACTGGGAATCTGGAAATCTCAGTGGTGCTGGTCCCTGCAAGCAACATTAGCAATCGCGGGCAGCCTGTTTTACTCCCTCAGTGAGAGAGTGGATGCCTGGCATATGTTGAGTAACCCCTTGTTTTATTCCATAATTAACAGAAGCATAGTAAATATCACTTCTTAGTACCTCAGGAAGAAAGACAGTTTTGAAGCCATGCGTTACCCCTGTACCTTACTGTTTTTTTTTTTTTTTTTTCCTTCAGGAAAGTGGTGCTGCATTATATCTTGCCTTTTCTTTCTAGCATAGTAAGTACTAATTATACCCCTTGGGTACACCTTGGATGCTGTGTTAAACACATCTAGAGTTGTTTTTTTTATTACCATGAAAAAAAATATTTGACATGAAAGACTACCCGTGGAGGCTCTAAGGGACATTGGAATAAACCTTCATAATTTAGAGGCTAAGCAATTCAAGGATGCTGAACTGTGGGACCGTGCTCAGAAAGAGATGCAGGAAGTCCCTATTGTGTGAGTTTGTTTAAAAGAGGAGATGAAATCAATACGATGTGAAGAAAAATGCCCTGAAAGTGTGTGTGTGTGTAGTGTGTGTGCACGTGCATGTGTGTATGTATAAGGGAGGTAGGACCCACGAGCTTCGCCAGCCCACACTTCTCCAGCTTATTTGACACTTTAATGTGTGTTCCACTATGTTACTATTTCTGAACTGGGTTAGATTTTCAGTTCACTCACTCAGGTGTATAGAAACAAACCGATCATCACTTCTCTATGACCCAACTGAAGTTTAATCTCGGAAACTCTGCCGCTTTCCCTAGGCAGGCTTTACATTGTTGCTGGGTTGGCTGCCGAGAGTTACTTGGTCTCTGTGTTGTCAGCATCCCTTGGGCTGACATCCTCGTTCCCATCAAGGCTTTTAGTGGGTCCATGTAGGTCACCGCCGCAGCTCCCAGGCCAGGTCTGCCTTGCTCTTGGGCTCCTGAGAAACATTCTTAGACTGTCTTGGGTGCCCTTGCTTAGCTCCCTCATGCAGATTTTCCTTCTGCTACCCTATCCATTTGGCAGAGGGACATCTGAGCGCCACCTAGGAAAGTGGTACACGGAGTCGCAGAGCCTTTCTGGAGCTCATGCCATTGCCATGTGTCTCAGCTCTCCCTCCCTCCTCGCCCAATACCTGGGCTCAGGCAAGTAGCAGAAGGTGGAGTGTAGCCAAGCCCAGGGCTTGGGCCTCTTTCTTAGGAATAGAATATTTTTTGACTTCCCTAGGGTCCCTCTCTCAATAACTCTTTCCAACGCCCCCACCCCCTCACCTTAACCTTACTTTTAGATCATTATGTATTCTGCCAAAGCTTTTGTCTTATGCCCTGAGTTTTCTTAGGGTTTAGGTTTATGTAATTCGAAAAACAAAACATCTGAAACTCAAAAGCCTTGGATTTTAGCTGAATCTTCTTATCCCCGAGGGAATAAATGCTTCTCACCACATGTGAGAAAAATAGCAAGGGGTACTAGGACCTGAAATGGGTCGATAGTAGGAGGAGTCACAGTGTAAATCCCTAAACATTGTCCCATCACATTTTTCTTTTAAAAAACATCTTTTTTCCCCCATGTTTCAGAGATGAATTCAATGAAGGCAAAAATCAGCATACTGTTACCCTGACACGTGTTTATTTGTTGAGAGAAAACAGCTTCTCCAACTGTGTAGCTCTGGACGGCCTACATGGCTTGCCTCTCCACTCACAGCCAATAACCTCCCTTTTCTCAGAACAGGATCACCAACTTATCTTTGTTTGAATTTCTGCTTGCATCATATTCTCCAAGGAATTTTTCTGTACTAAATTCACTGTGGTTCACTAACACCCCAGGCAGCCCTGGCCTCCCTAGAACCGCTCGTGCTTCCCTCCTGGGAACAAGTGTAGTGGTATGTCTGTCCCTTTGTACTCACGTGAGCAAGTTTCTCTTTTGGGAGCTGGGACAATAACAATGACACGTGCCCTGCACTTTACAGCTTACAAGGTTCTCATACCTGGACAATAGTCTCACAGGACAATGGCTCTGTGAAGCGAGTGTCATTATTTTTAAATGTGAAGCAGCAGAGGCTTTGAGGGGTTAGCTGGGTCCTTAGATTCAGTAGTCAGGAGGTGGGCCCTGGCCTATGTGCTAAGACCTTCTGACATAGGGTCCCGTGCTTTCTCTCCTACTTCCTCCTATCAACCAGGACTGATGTGAACTGAAATGAGGTCATTTGTTCATTTGGCAAACATCTGCTGAGTGTTTTGTGTCAGGCCCACATGAGGCACGGATGACTACATGGTGATCGCAACCATCCCAGACTTTGCCCTCATAAAGCTTATGATCAGAAAGGGAAAGAGACATTTTAAAAAAGCCACACACACATATAGTTTAAAAATGTGCAAGGGTCTAGAAGGAAATCATGGGGAGCCATGGGAGCACATAACAAGTGTGCTTGATCTGGTTGGGGGTGGGGCACATGGGGGAAGTAGATGGGATGTTGGGGAGAGGGAGGGAAGGATTTCCTGAGGAAGCAGTGTTTAAAATCAGTAGACACTAGCTAAGTGGAAAGGGGACGGGGTAGGACTCCAGCACTTATAAAGACCCTGAGGCAGGAGGGAACCTGGCTGTTGAAGGGTGTGAGTGTTGCAGAGAAGACAAGAAAGGATAGTCTGTAGTCAGGCTGGCGAGGACAGCCTGGTCAGATCAGAGTGGTCTCTGGGGACTCCACAGGGTACTTAGATTTTATTTTGAGTGTAATCAGAAGCCTATGATGGGTTTTAAACAGGGTGGGGAGTGTCTTGATCCTGATAGCATTTTCAAAAGCTTTTCTAGGTGCCTTGTGGTGGATGGGCTGAGAAGGGTAGAACTGGGTGAAGTGAGTGATCATTTAGGAGGCCAATACAGGAGTCCAGGTGAGCTTGGATTTGAAAGGTAAAACAAAAGGTATGGAAGCTGCAAAGATAGGTTTTATCTGTCAGGGTTCTTGGCAAGAACGAGATCTCACAATCAAACGGGGGTAATTTGAACAGCATTTAATAGTGGGACGACATCTGAAGGTGCAGCAGGGGCCAGGGAAATGAATAGAGTGCAGTAACCCATTTCCACTACTAGGACCGAAGGGGCTTGGGGAGGGGGCAAGTGCACCTGACATTCAGAGGTACCACTGGACGGGAGCTGTGGCCTTCAACAGAGGGATGCAGCCAACCCACACGACCAGGAAGGAAGGATGAAATATCCCGAACTTACTGTCGCCTGCCCTCCACCATCTGGCGGTGCCCTGATTGGCAAACACAACGAGAAGTGGGGCCAGGAGGAGCCTGTTGGTGCTGCCTCCTGGTGGAGGAGGGTGGAAAGTAGATCTCTGGGGCACAAGGTTTTGCAATACCATAAGATTTTGCATTTTTTCTTCTAACCTCGCAGTCTCCCTGCCACTACCAATGAAATGATAAATTCCTTGTAGGTGGAGTTTTTCTCTTCCTTAACTCATTACATGTCTGGTGGAATGTGATAGTGTTCACCCTTTGGAACAATAAGTCTTTTCTTTGCTTGTCTCCTTTTCGACTACATTAATATTTGGTTTGATAATATCCTATGAAATCTTTTTCACACAAACTGCCAAGCTACTGGCAGGGGTGTAAAGAAGTCCTTTATAAGGTGGGAACTCATTGCCTCTACTTCTCATGTTTCCATTGGTGACTCTTCCACAGAATGACTCTCTGTGCCCCTTGCTCACCTTTCCTTGTGCGGAATGGGTGCACTACTAGATTGTTGGACCACTGCCTTAGTCCATGATTCCTGAGTGGGTAGAACTAATCAGTGAAAAGGCAATGAGCAGGGATTTGCATCTCCCGTTTGCCCTGGACCAGTGCAAAACAACCCTAAGTAAGTACATGGGCTTTATAGTTCCAACCCTTCCTTTCCACACCTCACCCAGGCTTGAGTACCACTTGGGATAAAGAGCTTAATTCAAGTGAGTCCCTTAGTCACATCCTCTAATGTAGTCATAGCAGCAGTGAAACTGATGTCTCAATCTTGACTGATTCCTGAATCTGTCCTCTAAATTGGTTCCAAACTTGAATAGGTGGGAAAAAGGGATTTTATTTCTTGAACCTCTAAAACCTCAGTGCTGGGCACTCCTAACCAGAAAAAGGAAGTAGCACTGTGGCATGTCCGATCTCTTGCAGATAACACAGAGAGAGCTCAGGCCTCGCTGAGTCCTCATGCACTTTAAGATGGATGGTATTGGAGATCAGTAATGTCTTGGCTGTAAAATGTCAGCTCTTACGGTTTGGAGAAATGTTGAGTACTTGGGCTTATGAATCAGACCAGTGTTTGAGTTTTGGCTCTGACATGTTCTAGGTATGGGTCTTTGGCAAATTATTTAAACTTTTGGAGACATTAATTATCTCACCTACAAAATGGGAATAATATCTGTGTTAGAGGGTTATTGTCATAATTAAATATGACAATGCAGCTGAAGTTCCTGGAACATAATTATAGCTCAATAATTTTAGCTCTTAATTTTTATTATTGTTGCAATTGTATGTGTACCCTCCTAAAAAGGCAAGAGAGCCCGGGTATTCGCTGTAGCTTTGCCTAAAATGCAGGGTAAGAGGAAGCACTCTGCTACACAGAAAGAAATGTTCTGGAATACATTCCTAAGATTTCTAGTACTTTTACTTCTGGCAATGAGATTTCTGAGCACAAAGTCAAATAGCTGAAATATATCTCCTTTGTTAATAGAAGAGTTACTGGAATTGAAATACTCTCTATTGTGCTATTCAACTTTAGATATGCTATGCAAATAATAGCTTCTATAATTTCCACCTGTATGTATCACAAATGGGACTTTAAACAAATCTTTTAAGCATTGCCTAATTTAGCTGCTCTCTCAATTATGTGTCTTGGTGTGCCTAGATATAAATAATTGGGAGTTAACTGTACTGTAGAATTTGATCTACATATTTGAAGATCTAAGTTTTTTGAAAAGTTTTACTTTTACAGAAGTTACTTTCATAATCTTTAGTAAAAAGTTACTAACCTGTTTGTGAAATGATTAGAAAGTAGCTCTTAAGAACCAACAGGATGAACAGTGAGAGCAAAATCATTTATTTAGTTGTTTAATCAGTTACAAGCAAGATTTCCTTCTGTTCAACAGAGAGTTGATTGCAGTTTATAATCTATACTCTGATGGAGAAAAGGTTAATGGAAATTTTAATGAAAACAAAATGATAAATAACAGTAATGGATTCCTGAGGAGCTAATGCTCCCTAGATTATACTTACTGAGCTTCTGAGATTTTAAAACCAGAGGATGGCTAGAAAAAAATCATAAAACATAATTAAGCCAAATAAAGGCCTTTCACTATATGATGTAAGTCCAATGGATTTTTATAAAACAACAAGAAAGCCTTATAGAGCACAAAGTCAGGAACAAGATATATAAGAGAATAGGTGATTGAGTTGCATTAGATGAAAAACAATTGGGAATTGAACCATCCTTTTTATTGGTCTTCTAAAGACCAAGCGGAAGACCTGTCCTATCCTCTAGAAGTATGGATACTTTTGTCATTTGAAACCTTTCTTATGCTCATTGAGCCTAGCTAAGTGATTAGCACAGAACATCCATCAGTAAGTGTTGATTTGATGGATCAAAGCACCTTCTTGAGGATGCTCATTTTTCACTACTAATGAGATATGAATGATGTTTGAAGGTAGGTCAGACTTGACCTGCTCATGCACTCTTAGCTGTAGTTTCACTTTTTATATATTTAGTCAATTAACAAAGTGATTCAATCTGTCCATTTGGACGTCTCACTTTCCCCCAGTTCTTTTGGAGCCACACAACATTCCAAAGAAGCCTCAGAGCAATGCTGGATAATTTGCTTCAATGCTACCTTTAGAGATAGTACCTAAAGAAGATGATTAGGAAGTCATTAAAAGTGTTGCCTAAAATATGCTTGGTTAAGTTTTACTAAGTATTTATGGAGGCCTTTGCTTTTCTGTATCTGCTGGACCCCTAGTCATTCTTCAAGATTCAGTAGAAATATCTGCTTTCTGAAGTCCTCCCAAATTCCTGTCTAAACCAAGTAAATGGCTCCTACACAGTGTCCAAATAATACTCTGTGGCTCCTGATATGTATGGTGCCATAATTATCTGCTTAGATGTTATCATATTGTTTTGAAATTATTTGTCTTCTGACTCAAGCTCTTTGATTTCAACTTGATATTAGCAATTACTGGTCCTTGGTTTCATGCTTGGCAACCAATATTGAATCAGTAAGGCCCTATCAGATACTCTGTAAGGATTAGTTAAATAACTGGACAATAATATAACTTAAACTCACTTTTTGAAGATATAGTATACTTGTGTAATACTCTGTGCATCTGAGAACTATGTTACTGGAATGAATGGACGCCTTCTGATTTCAGTTTGGAAAACCATATCTAAGTGACTTTTCTGGTTCTACAAGCTCAGGTATGTTAATAAACAGTAATTTTCTTAAGCTGTGGGTGGACCTGAACTACCAGTGAAGTGGAGCCTAGTACATTCCCCTCTCCTACCCCTAAACGAGCATTTTAATTTAAGTAGTAAAAAATTGGAACTGTACCGATTATGCACCTTTCAGACCTAGCGCTCCAGCGATCTCTTTTGGTTAGTTTAAATTTCTCATTAAAGAATATATTTGCTCACTTCTTGCGCTATATACACATCTCTATTAAAAGAACTTACCCTGAAGTGAGTTATTTGCCTCTGTGCCCGAGGCCAGACAAGACTGAAATACTTGAGGGCGAGGCCTCTGTCATTTATTTTTATATTTCTATTGCCTGATGAAATGCTTGCTATATAGTGTATAATTAATAAGCAGTTTTTGATGGAAATGAATAAGGGCAAATAGATTGAAAATAATTCCCTTTCTTTGTCCACTAACCCGATTTGTGTTTTCCATGCTCACCCACTTCTGGATCTGAGTCTCTCATCTAGAGTCAGGCTTTTAAACCCAAACATTCCAAGTCACACAAAAAGCATTCAATCTTTTGATAAATATTTGTTGAGTGCTTAGTATGTGCCAGGTGCTTTGAGAACAAATATGAATGAGACACGGCTCTGACCTCAATGAGCTCACCATATCATTAAATTGCATATAGCAGCAGTTATTAGTTTATGGTCATCTAAGCTAATAGTTTTACTAAGAATTCAGCTAGCACTAAGCTCTTGAGCACTCTGAGAAATTACTGGGATGGAACACATATTTGTGTAAACCATTACTTAAAGGGAATAAAGCACCATAACCTTTTCCCATAATGGAATTGTTTTTCAGAAGAAATGTCAAATATCAGAGTTATGAATATTGAAAGTTTTACCAATATAAACACTTTAGTAAATAGAAAGAAATAAGAAATGTAGAGTTTTGTGCTACCTATGCTTAAAAAGAAATGTTTTCTTTCTTTCTTTCTTTCTTTCTTTCTTTCTTTCTTTCTTTCTTTCTTTCTTTTTTTTTTTTTTTTGAAGATCAAATGCCAGGTTGGCAGGTTCATGGCAGGAAATAAAGGCTTTTCAAGTATTTTTTTTTTTAATCACAACACGTATGTAGGAATGTTTGTATTTAATAATAACGTTTACAAACACAGAGGATTTCTGAGAAGAATGCTGTTAACATGATATCGTAGACTCAATTGTATTCTTCTCAGCAGGCAGACCGTAGCTGCCTTAACGATGGAAGACAAGAATATACCAGCCAGAATGTTGGCACTAAAAGTTGGAGGCAATTTTCCCACCTAGAATGTTAGTGCGTGTCAATCTGAATAGTGGAGTTACATCTTATGCAAGGGTTGAGTTCTAAGTACAGCACATAGGTAAACATTTCATCAGCCTTATCCCTGGAAATCCCTTGGAAGCCTAAAGTGGGAGGCTACAGTGGCTTTGTAGTGTGTCAGTTTAGCAAAATTGGAACTACTTTGCGTAGTATTCTGTTCCATGTCTGGTTCTGAATTAAGGCTGGCCATGGGAAAAGCTTGCGTGTGATTTGGAAGGCACAGGGGAAGTGGCAGCCGGTATGCTTGTAAGTTTGGTCTAAGGCACTAGTTGCTGTAGCAGCTTGTGCATATTGTTTATCTACTACTTTACCTTGATGGCTGTGGAGTTGCAGCTGGGCCTGTGGCTCCTTCATCCTGCCAGATCTCCTTCTTTAGCTTCTCTAAGTCCTGAACCAAGTGTGTGTGTAGCTCTGTGGTAAAAGGCACTGTCTGCTTCTATAGGTCACCAGCCTCTATAGGTCACCTTCTTAGATCTGGAGATGGTAAGAGAAAGATGCAAGTTTCACTTTGTTTTTCAGGTTTCAGTTTGTTCTTGTGGGTTCCAGTTTATCTTTGCCCTTCCCCATGTCACATCCAGCTTCTTTTCTCAATACCAGTCATGCTGACCTACAGAAACTTCAGACCCACTTACAGATGCCTAGGCAATAGCTTTCCATAAACTTTTCACCAACTTACATGATTCTGTAAGGTTTGTGTATTCCTTATTCCACATCTCTCATAGTGCTTCTGCCTATCTGCCTGAACTCCAACCAATACAGAGACTAACATACATCTTTTAATTAATCCATTGACAGGATTCCCCGGTGTCTTTCATTCCATCCTTGACCTCCATCCCATAGGGCACTTGATAAAGTAGTTGGCTTGACTTTAAGAACCATGTTGGTGAAAAAATATGCGTCTTAAAACCCTAGATTCATATTCAGTGCCATAATGTCCCCACACAGTACAAGCTGAGAGAAAAACAAATTCACATTGCCCTCTCAATTTCACTACAGAGCATGTTTCATTGAGTGGGAATAGCATGTGAAATCAACCATACCTATTTAGGTTATTTCCCTCTCTTTTCCTTTATCTATGCAGTTTCCTTTATTGCATGGGTCGAACTTAAGTAAATTAAACCCACATTTAATGCAACTCCACTGTAAGCACACTGGCTTCTTCATCAGACGTTTTCTTTATTTCATTTCCTGTTTTAGTACTGATGACTTTCTGCCCTCAGTTATTTCACTCCTGGGTGTCCTTGTTCTGTAGAAAACTGCATTCTACTCTTTGCCTCTCCTTGCCCTGAATTTTCTCAGGCCTCCTCCCTACAGCTTTCACCTCGTGTCCCCAACATCCACAACTGAGCTTTGAATCATTGCTACTTCAGAGTTGTAAACTGAGCAAATTATAGCCACAGATTTTGTTACTGAAGGGACATGAGCGTGCCCAGGCCATCTGAAAACTTCACGGGAAATACCCCTGATCCTAAAAGGATTATAGGAGGATCACGATTTATCCCATTGTTCAATAAGAGGAACAGTTTTTTGGAAGCAGATGTTTGAAAACAGATGCTATTCCAGTATTGTCACTTCAGATTTGTGTAAACTTATACTTGGCTGTGAGTTTTAACTAATGAACTGCTTACATTAAGGTTAGATTCTTGATTTATTGAGATTTTTTTTCACTTACATTTCTCTTAACTAAATACACAAGCTTCAAGCTTGATTTACTGTCTTATTTCAACAGAAAACACATTCCCTTTACAATATTTATAACTTTCTTAATAGGATAGTTATGGGAAAACAAGTTTTTATTTACTATAATGATATTAGAAAATAGTAAAAATTCAAAATCTTTTTGTTTTCATTCTCACTTCCCTAACCAAAGGCCCACAGAAGCTCCCCATTGCCTAGAAAAGAATGTTTCAAACTTTTATCACCAAACATATCCTAATGATTTCCACTTTGCAGACAAACTCCCACGAGTATCATACTCCCCAAGAGGCATACACTTTGGATTATACTTGTAACCCGTATCCTTCTGGCCTCACCAGTGCAAATGAGGCCACAGTTTAACCTGTGCTGATTGATAGTCTCCACTTGCATAAGAGCAGGATGACCTTCTCAGGTTCCTTCTAATTTCTTTTAGGGACTCTCTGGCGGGTGTTTCACACAAGCTTTCAGCCCTCTGCATGTGCCTATGCTGTTCCTCAGTTCCGGCTTGTTGATACCTGTGCTGGCCAAGATTCGATGTTGCCTCTACCATGCCGACTTCAAGGTGAGTTACTCCTTTATTCCAGGACTAAGCACAGACACAGACCCTTTCCAGAAATCTACCCAGCCCTACTGAGACCAGGCTTGGACGTTAACCAAAACTTTACTGAAGGCTCAGGCAAACAGAAGAAGTTAGAGCAAAGAAACTTACAACCGGTTATTAAATATGGAGGCTTTTGGAGCTGTCCATTGCAGCCCACCATTTTGGGGTGTCTTGCTGAGTGATTCCCTGGCCGTAGGGTTTTCTATCCAACAAGCTGCCAACCTGCTGCCCTGTTGAGGATGGCAGATACTCTTATCACCACCCAGGCAGCCTGGACATTTTGGTTCCAAGCTTCAGAGAGTAATGCCCCAAGAAAAAAGGAGTTCCCTCCTCATCTTCAGTTTAAAGTCTGCCTTCCTAGTTGTTACTCCCAGTCCCCAAGTCTGCCTCTTCCCAGGGTGGCTATGAGTAGAAGAGTCCACTGCTATTAGCGATACCTCATTTTCTCTCCATAGCTGAGGCCTTGCCTTCTAAGAAACTATAACAGAACCCAACCACCCAGCTTCATACAATAGTCAGGCAGATGTAGGAGGGTCACTTTTTTACATTTCCCTCTTCCAAATTACAAAAGAACTATAGCTCCTTATTTTCGAATTTCTTAAAATTTGGGTTTAGTAGTTTTAAATAACATCAGTAGTATTGAATTTTGCCAAATCTAGTCAAGCTTTTGTTTATGCACTTTCCCAATATGAAGTGAAAATTGTGCCTGCACATTCTCCCTGTGGTCTCAGTTTCTAATGTCCCGGTAGCAGCTACTCAGTCAGAAGCCCACACATCTCTGTAAGACAAGCAGTTCCTTCTATGGATTACAAGGTACAATCTAGACCCATACCTAGAAGAAAATAATTTGCAGAATATAAATCTGCTTTAAACATATAAAATCTTTTACTTTACATCCACGGTTCTTCAAACTTACCATGCCACAATAACAAACAATCCTCAAACTTCGGGTGGCTTAAAATAACAAAAAATTCTTTCTCACTTATGCTGTATCTCTGCCTAAGGTTGCCATGAGGCTTGCTTATTGCAATTACTTAGGGACCCAGGCTGGAGTTGTTAAATTCTCAAAGGTTGTCAGCCTCTATGCCATAGGACAAGAGCGTGCCAGAGGTTCTTGCATTGCCCATTAAGTGCTTTCAACTAAGTCACGTGTCCCCCAGTCACACACAAGGAAGTTTAGGAATTTCAATCTTCCAATGATCCTCATCTTTTCCTGAGATTTGAAACAATACATTCAACTATTGAACATCTCAGTCACATAATAGTTGTAGTTCAAATATATGGATGCTTGCCAAGCCTGCAGACTGTATTAAGACAGGTTTATGTGTATAATTAATTTTAATCTTAACAATAATTTTATGAGGTAGATACCATTATCCCCATTTTAAAGGTCTAGAAACTGAAATACAGAGAGGGTGAAAATCTTGTTGTGGTTATATAGCTGTGAAAAGGCAGAGCTGGGATTTGAATCTAGGCAGTCTGACTTCACAGGCCACACAGTTAACTACCACATTGTGTACATTCTATTCAGCTTCCCAAAGCTGAGCTCTTCATCTGCCTACCACATCCCCCTAACACTACACTGACTCTGTCTGTAGTTTCAAATTTGGGTAAATGGCACATTACCAGATGGTTACAAATGTTGGAAATCTTCCTCAGCTTTGCATGCAATCCAAGCTCACTCTCAAGGCCGACCTCCACCGCTCTCATTTCTCCCCTGGCAAAGCAATGTCCCCTTTAAAGGTCTCTTGGAATATAAATTCTAAGAATAATTTGAAGAATTGGATGTGTTACTCCCTTAGTAAAAACCCTGTAATCATTTTTCATTTTCCATGAAATAAGGTCTTTTTATCACACACACAGTCTAACTTAGCTGACTACTGCAAATTTCAGCTTAACTGTTATTTCTTTGCAGAGACTTCCAAACCGAGTTAGGTGCCCCATTTTAATGCTTCTGCAAGGTGATGTACATCTTTTTAAACACCTATCAATCATACTTATATTGACTTGTTCAATGTCTGTTTTTATCATTAGAAAATATGCTTCATAGTGGCAGTAAGAATGTTCATTTTGTTCACTGTCATATCTGTGGCATCTTAACCCAGTGCCTGACACAGAGCAAGACAGTCAATACATATTTATTGAATGAGTGGATGAATGCATATTACTAGCAACAAATCATTTAGAATTTACTTCACTGCTGATTAAAACGCTGCAGTGGAGACTCTCTTATTGGACAGTGCTGAACTCCTTTAGCAGGCAAAGTATGTACGGACGGCAGCGGGAGAAGCCTGGGCTTTCATCTTGCACCTGAGTTCAGATGCCAGATTGCCATTGACTGTGGGCAAGTTATCTAAATGCTCTAAAGTTAATCTTCCCATCAGTAAACCAGGAAGAAAAATGACCTCCAAGAATTGGCCTGGAGGTTGTCATGTAATGTTAGTTTTCTTCCTTGGGCTCTTGCCCAGGAATCTCTCTGCAGCAATCTTACTTTCTGTGCTTTTCCAACTTCATCTTTCCTAGGCCTTAGAAATAATAGTTGCACCTGTCCCTCTCTCTCAACCACAGATATTATCCCTATGTTTTCTTGCAACATACGTCCATTTTCTGAATATTCACTTTTTAAAATAAAACTTCCAATATGCTTGTTTCCGTTTCTTCAGCATTGCAATAGAAGATTCACTCTTTAAGGATTTGTGCTTGATTATACCTGGCTTTATGTATGTTTTCCAGTTGATAGATTACAATTTCCTGGAGATGGTTCCTTTGTTTTGTATGCTGCAAAGTGTCTAGTACAAAGTGGACAAGCAGAGTCTTAATCAATTGTTGAGTTAATTAATTTGCTCAGCCTGTCTAGGAAGTAAAAGTTGTTCTAATCTTATTTGTTTCAGGCCACAATTGTAAGTTTCAGCCATGGCCATTTTAAACAGAAAGAAGGAGCTCATACTGAGGTTATGATACAGCTACTTTTAGTTTTTACTTTGTCTTATTTGACACAGACTAATGGTGGGGTGGTTTTTTTAAAAGCTCAGATTTCGTAAAGAAAGTATCCAGTGAGATAGAAGAATCAAATTTCCTTAGTCCATCTGTTAAAGTTAAGCATGCCAAAAACAAAAACACAAAAAACAAACCCTTTGAAAAATACAAACTAATAGCTAAAAAAAGCAAGAACACTGCAAACTAAAAAACCTTAAAAGAAAAAAAAAATAAATGGAATAGTGCTATCGCTATTAAATAAACTTAATCCATAATTAATCCTCCTCTCACCTCCAAAAAATAAAAAAATAAAAAATCCCCTAGGTACAGGTGGCTTCATTGGTGCATTCTACCAAGCATTACATTAAAAAATATATATTCTCATAAGTCTTCTAGGAAATTGAAGAGAAAAGAATACTTCCCAACTCATTTGTGAGATCAGCATTATCTCGAGAGCTATTCAGTATTCTTCATTAACACAAATGCAAAAGACCTTAACAACATATTTGCAAATTGAATTCAGCAATATATAAAGTGAATAATAAAACATGACCAAGTGAGGTTTATTCCAAGAATGTAAGGTTGGTTCAACATTCAAAAATCAATGTAATTCAGTATATAGATAGCTTGAAAAAAGAAAAGCCATAAGATTATTTCAAGGGGTGCAAAAAAAACTTTTAACAAAATTCAAGATTCAGGCATCAAAAAACTCTTAGCAAACTAGGAATAGAAAGAAATGCCTTCTATCGAAAAAAGTCTACATGAAAACTTAATGGTGATTGAGTCTTAGATCTTCACACTGAGCAACAAGAAGAGATTTTCTTTGCATTGGTGGCCCTAGCAAGTACAGTAAGGCAACAAAAACAAATAAAAGCCATACATTTTGGAAAGGGATATTTTAAGCTGTATTTTCAGATGATATGTTTATCTACATAGACGATTGCAAAGAATCTACCAAAAAAGCTGCAAGATCTTTTAAGTAAGTCTAGCCAAGTTTCAGGATACAAGAGCAATGTACAAAAAAATCTGTTGTATCTTTAGATACTAGTAAGGGACAATTGGAAACAAATTTTTTGAAAGTACCTTTAGAAAAGCATCTAAAACATGGAATACTTAAAGATAAACCTAATAGAATATCTCATTACTGTCAAGATGTCAATTTCCTTAAAATTGATATGTAAATTAAGTGTAAGTTCAATGAAAATCTCAGGAGGCTTTTTGTAGAAATTAATAAGCTGATTCTAAAAAGTATAAGGAAGAGCAAAAGATCTAGAATAGCCAATTTTTTTTTTAAAGAACAAAGTAGCAGGACTAACCCTATCTGATTTAAGACTCACTAGAAAGCTATAGTATCAAAGACAGCATAGAAAATACCAGAATAGACTATACAGATATTAATTTGTTTTTAGCAAAGGCGCCAAGGCAATGACTTACAGAAAGGATAGCCTTTTCAGTAAATGGTTCTAGAGTATTTGGACATCCATTTGTAAAAAGTGACACCCATATGTAAAAATCAATTTTTTCCTCATGCTGTATTCAAAAGTTAACTAGAAATGGATAAAAGACCTAATTTTAAACTTAAAACTATAAAATATCTGGAAGAAATCAGGAAATTTTTGTGATATTGGGTTAGGCAAAGATTTCTTACTTAGAAAGGACACAAAAAGTGTGATCCATAAAATAAAGTTGACAAAATTGATTTCATTAAAATTTTAAACTTCTGCTCTTCAGGTGATATTGTGAAGAGAATGGAAGGACAAGCCACAGATAGGGAGAAAATACTTGCAAAACACCCATCTAATAAAGACCTGGTAATCAGAATTTGTATTCTCAGAACTTTCACAGCTCAATAATGAAAAAAGCAACTGACCATTAAAGTGGGCAAAAGATTTGAACAGATACTTCATTAAAGAAGAAATACACATGCCAAATAAGCACATGAAAAGATGCTCAGTATCATTAGTCAGTAGAGAAATGTAAATTAAAAGCACAATGGAACACACACCTGTTAAAATGTCTCAGAAACAACAACTAACTGACACAAAATGCTGGTAAGGGTGTTGAATAACTAGAACTCTCATACTTTTATTATTGGGAATGAAAAGTGGTGTAGCCACTTAGGTAAAGAGTTTGATAGTTCTTAGAGGTCCAGAAACTTGTGCATGAGTGTTTGTTTATAGCAGTTTTATTCATCATTATCCCAAACTAGAAACAACTAAATACTGAATGAATAAATAAGTTGTGGTATATCTATATAATCATCGTGGAATACTATTCAGCAGTAAAAAAGGAGTGAACTACTAATACATGCATGACATTGCTGAATTTAAAGGGATTCTGCTAAGTGAAATAAGTCTGATTCAAAAGGCTACATACTGTATGCTTCTATTTATATGATATTTCTGGAAAAAGCAGAAATAGAAATTAGATCTGTGGTTGCTAGATACCAGGGGCTGGGGTAGGGGATTAACTACAAAATGGCACGGAGGATTTTTTTAAGGAGATGAAAATATTCTCTAACTTAATTGTGGAGGTGGTTGCATGATACACAGGCATACCTCAGAGATATTGTTGGTCCCAGACCAACGCAATAAAGTGAGGATCACAATAAAGCAAGTTATAACCTTTTTCTGGTGGAGGGTCTTGCCTGTCATTTGTAAAAAGCACAACATCAGTGAAGCACAGTAAAGTGAAGTGCAATAAAATGAGGTATGCCTGTATAAACTTTTCAAAATACATAGAACTGTACATTTTAGGAGATGAATTTTACTGTTTGTCAATTATACTTCAATTAAAAAGCACCACTATACAGCCCTCCTGAAGAAAGGGTGTGTGAATGAAATTAAGAGGATCAAAATCCATGCTGTGGCTGTTTCAAAGTGTCTTCTGCTCCAGCTGCTGCTCCAAACACTTTCCCACCTGGAGCTGGGCTTATGGTCATGAGCAGGTGGATTCAGGAGGGAGGAGGAAACCTCACTTTCTGAGCATTAGCTCAACACCATTTGGCTGGGAATGCCTTGCTTTATCCAGGGAAGACAGCACCAAAAAACAAGCGAAAACAAAACCTCCCCTGTTTGAACATAGTAATTAAAAAAAAGAAATTATCAAATTTAAAGGCAACTGTCTGACTTGAATACTTTTTAATTAACTCAGTTTGCTAATGAGTTAAGGCCATCTTCTGAAGAGATATCTTTTCCAATTTTCCCGTTTCATTAAACCCATAAATTCTGCATTCTCTGCCTCGGATATTTTCTTCCCCACATCTCAATGTGTGTGTTACAAAAGAAATAGTCTTATCCTTAAGGTACAAGGAACATTTCTAGCATGTTTTGCCAACAAAAAAAAAATATTATCATAGGAAGCAATTGTGCAACAATGAAAATTTGTGAGGTAGCTCTCAAGAGATTCTTACAGCTCTCCAAACTAGTGTAACAGCTGCAAAGACGTTCTAAGCAAAAGAGTGTGGGTCAAGTATTATCCTGATTATTACATTTTGGAAGACTTGCTTTTTTCCCCCTCTAATAGTCTCAATAGGAGGTCTCACCAAGCATATCGTTTATCCATATTGCCAAACACTTCTAAAAATTCAAAGAACAGAACCAAAGTTTCTTATTTCAAATGTTGGACCACACCGTTTCCCATGACAGTTGATTATTTTCCCTTCTGTGCTTGAGGCCTGACCTTTCACAGGGGACAAGTAGAGATTTGGGTGTTTTCTATGCTTTAGGATCTGGCATAGAAATACACGACTATCATACTTCTGATATTTCCTTGGACTTCCACAATTACAAACCTTTTTGTTAAACCTTATGTCTTGGATTTTGACAGATAAATATAGTCATTTAAAAGAATACAGAAGATAGGCTAATCCCAAAAGCTCTGCATCAGTTCTCAACAAATTATACCTTACCCACACAGATCCATTACTTACCTTTCATAACAGTTGTAATTAAATACTTAATTCTGTAATTAATATTTAATATTTCTCTCATTAAATGTGTCAGTAAATTTCCTGAGATGAAGGACCACATTTTGTTCACTGGTATATCTCCTAGGTCCAACACAGAGCTTGATGCATAGTACATATAACATTTAGTAATATACCTGGCTGCAAATAACAGAACCCGATTACAATAGCTGAATCAAATAGAGGTTTATTTTTATCACATGAGAAAGGCCAAAGATAGACAATCCAGAGCTGGTACAGTATCTTTACAATGTCCTCAAATTTCTATGATCCATCTTTGTTTTTTACTAGGTATCCTCATGGTTGCAAAATGGCTACCACAGTACCAGGAATTGCACCTGCATTCCAGACAGAAAAGTCAAAGATACTGCCAAATGAGTCTCCTTTTTTTAAACAAACAAACAAACAAACAAACAAAAAAACAACTCTTTCATTTATATCACTTTGTCTAGACCAGGTCACATAGCAACCCCTAGCTGTAAGAATATCTAGGAAGTTACTATTTTAGTAGAATACACTGACATCTTAAAAAAGATGGGATTGTATTAATAAAGAATATTAGGAGAATGACTGTTGAATAGATGAGTAGTAGTATCTGCCCTGCTAGGCAAGTTCAATATTTTTTGAATAATCAAACTACCTCAAAACTAATTCGAAGGTGAAATAATTCTACTATAGAAAAAGAACATGAATAACAATGGTACCTAAACCTATATCATTTTTTAAAATTTTAAATAAATTTTACTCTCGTGCTTAATTTTATTGGTCTTCATTTGCTGTAACTGTTTTTGTGGGTCAGGAAAAAGGTGGTTAGGGGGTAAACATTCAAACAATAACTGGTGTTTTTGGCTTTTGCTCCAGCAGAGATTTTCAAACAGTGCTATCCTGGAATGGATTTACTAAGATGAGCGTTATTTTCTTTGAAAATACTTTATTGCAAAATTATAATACATAAATATTTTAGCAGTTATAACATGGATAATAGTCTTTATCGGCCTGATTTGCCTATGGGCTTCTAGTTCAGTATATGGTATTATTTTCAGGCAATACTATAAAAATCTGATTTTACGTTGCCCCATTGTGAACGTCTTCAAGTCAAATAGCAGAAGCAATGCTCTACTCTTCTTTAATTTTTTAATAGCTCCCTAACCTACATTCAGAAGAAGCTCTATATAAAATATGACCAGAAGACAGTCTTAATAACAAAATAATCTAATCTTCTGCTGTCTGTTTTTCTTTTAGTGTAATTTTTTTTCTTTTTTTGTTTTTTTTTTTTTTTACAGTTCTGGTTCAGTTTAGCAAAGCGAGAATTGGATTTTTCTGAGGTGTTAAAGAGTTGGAGCAAAAATGTGATTTTAAGATTCAGGTACAATATTAAGAATTTTACAGTGCTTAATATCACTTGAGAACTTGTCATCTGGAAAACTTAAATCATTCCACAACTATCAGCCCCTTGGTCAATGCCCTGGACTCAGTGGACTGCTCAGTAGCCTGGCCTCTTTTCTTCTTTAGAGCTCCCTGACTTCCTTTTGGGGAGTCATCTCTTGTGTGCAGACCTTAGGAGACTGCTAGGACCCAAACCCACAGAAGGTCTCCTCTCTAAGACTGCACCACCTCTACTGTGGTCGAGGTTGATTTACCTAACGAGACCATTCAGAGGCTGCCCTGGTTCTCATCCTTCCATAGCCTGACTCTCCAAATTCCCTTTGATTATGTGAACTGGTTTACGTCCTTCCAACAAATTCTTTTTCTGTTGGTTTCAGTTGCTACAAACATAGAGCCGTAGGGATACAACCCACTAGAACAGAATATGAGCTCCATGGTGCAGTGGCCATGATAGAGACTGCTAGAGTAACACCCAGTGCCCTTTATTCTTTACTAACAGATTCTGTTTTATTTGGGGTGGAAATATGTCCAGCTAAACATGCTCACCCTCACATTCTGGTTTGTAGCTAGCAGTAGCAATGTGCTATAGCTCTGGTCAGTGAAAGGAGCAGAAGTCTGTTGAGGATTTCTGGGAAGTCTTTCTTTGCTTTCCTAACACCGGCATTGCCTCCTCTCTTTTTCCTCCTCTTAGGAGTGCATGTATGCTTCCTGGCAGTGGAATAGATGACTTGTGATCATGAAAAACAAGTATGAGTATGAAAAGCAGCCCTTGAAGGAGGGTGAGCAGAAAGGTAGAGAGAAACTGGGTCTGTGATGGCATCATAGCACATCCCTCCCGCCCTGCCCCCGGCCATGGCTGCCTCCATCATGATTTCTTGTTAATTACCATCCATTACAAGCTGGTCAGTGTCCCCTTCCATGAGGGCTTAATACCAGCTCAGTGTGACATCTCTTTCAACAACATAGGCTTTAAAAACCCTATTGGCGTGGGATTTTCCATTTCTTAGATCAATAAGGGTTCCTAATTGATATAGTTGTTTCGTCTATTTTATTCATTGTTTTAACCCCTGTTCCTAAAACATTGCCTGTCATATAGTAGATAGTAAATGTAGTTATTGAATGAATGAATGAATGAATGAATGAATGTTAATCACTAACAAGAAAATCCCAATTTCTGCATATAATCTAATCATTGCCACCTCACAGATGGGGAAAATGCTGCAGACATTTAATGTACTTGCAGTTAGTGGCTGTATCACTTATCCATTATGACGTATAGACTTTATCAAGTAAATTATAGAAGAGAAAATGAATCTGAAGAGAAAGAACATTTGTAAAGAAGAGAGCAAATCATTATTTAATAATAATTTCTTAACCAGGAAATGGCAAAGTGAGGTATTTCAGAATTTGAGGATCTACTTTGTTTTTTTCATCCTATTCCTCTGGGTTTTTCCTCTAAGTTGTACATACTAACTTGTGGTTCATACTCAACATACCATCGCTTTGTCCTTCAGAAGTATAGACAAACTGGTCTGCTATCTGTAAGATATAAACTCTTGAGTTATTTTCTCAACAATCATGAAAATTCAGGGCAGAATTATTCTCTTATTTTCTTATTCTCTTGTCTGCTCCTTCTTGTGGTCCAAGGCACTCTATTGGTTATGAAGCTCTTGTTCCTCAGCTCCACCTGTTACAATCTGCTCTGTGATGGTGGGGCTGGGAATCTGCGCTCCATCTTTTCTTCGCCAGCTGGCTCCTGTTGAGTCCTACCAATAGGAGATGGTAGGAAAACTGAAAGGCAGGGGGACACGTGGGGAACTTGGTCCTTCCTGGTTATTTATGGCTACCACCAGCGTCACTCAAGCAATGATCCACTTGTGTGTGTGTGTGGCAGTTTGTCCCAGCCTCCAGCTTTTCCCTCAGTGCACCCAGAACCAGTCTGTCTCATTGTCCCCCATCAGAATTACCATAATGAGCTGGGCAGTATCCCCTTCCTTGAGGGCTTAATACCAGCTCAGTGTGACATCTCTTGGTTTTAAAAATTCCAACCTCTTTCCCTTTGTTTCCCCAGCCCCCAACCGAGAAGTTACTCTCTCTTCGTGCTCCCTTTTTGCCTTTCAGTCCTCCAACACCAGTTCTCATGTCTTACTTTCTCTGTTAAAATAATCGAGGTAATTTGTTTTCCTGGCCAAATCCCGAGTGACATGCGTACTATGTTGACTCATATAGCAGAATTTTGGCTGATATGGACTTGCCTAGTGTGAACAATCCTCTTTCCATCAGCCCCTCTCCACCTATATCACCTCTGCTTCCACCAGCAATAGCTCCTTTTTAAATATTTGGCTTCCATGTAAGATTCTGAGTCTATAGGACCCAATATGTTGAAAAACCACTAAATCAAGCTAATTGGTCCTAAATACCAAAAAAAATGATTTAAGTGTAGCACTTAAGAAAATCGTAGTTAATAAAAACTTTACTTTGAGGAAATTAAAGAATGTTATGTGGTTAATGAGTCACCAAGACCCGTGAGATTTTCCAAACCTAATGCTGTTATCTCCTCAGTGTCCTCCTTCCTGGATGCAATGCATTCCGTTTCTCCTTTTGTCCCTTGAAATTCCCGATTACCCTTCGGGCCCAACTCTACTTCCATTCCCCTTAAGAGAGCCTTCCCTTACCTCGCAAGCCAGCACTCATCTCTCTCTTTTGTAAAGTTATGTGACTCGGGGTCAATTCATTTAATAAAATACAGTGCTGTTCTTTCTGTTCAATGGTAGAAGTCCTTAAGGCAGAGAGAACAAGGATTATTCATTTGCATTTTGTGTTAGAGGTAGTACTTAGTGCTGTCCCACTAGGCAGCAGGAAGTCGGGAAAAGAGCAAAGAGTTGGGAATTAGAAGATTGAGATTCATGTTTGAGGTCTAACCTCAGGTAAGTAATTCAGTTCACCCATGTTCATGGAGCACCTTTCTGGTTTTAATCACCTCTTTGAATCGCAGTTCTATCATCTATGAAGTGGAGAGAGTAAATAATACCCATTTTACAGGTTATGTTGGGCTCAAATGAAATAATAGATGTGAAACTGCTCTATAACTGTTAATTGTCATAGTGAGTGCTCTAAATGTACCTAGTGAATTAAATTTTTGTGGTCAGTACACAAGGCAATTATATAAAAGGACCCATGTGTTTTCTTTTGGTCACTTGATCTCTTTAGGGTTTTATGATATTCTGATTTGGTTGTGTCACTCACAACGATTGTTAAGGGCCTTAAACTGTTGTAATGAATGTTGGCTATTACCCCCACATCATTGGACATACTGCCAAATACCCAGGGTATGGCCTCTATGAATTATCCATTAGGCTCTGGAACTTTGCCAGGATCCCATTCAGCCTAAAAGCTCAGCCTTGAATCCATCAGACACCCAAGTAGTTACACAGTAAATGATTTGGAGGGCCTGCATCCTAACTGAATAGGTACAATGAGCATGTGGCTCATCAAAGCAGAGCATGGGAATAATCATCAAAGTATTGTTCCCACAAGAAAATATTATGAACTTAATTTCCAAAAGGTCCTCTTTGATAATGTCCTCTCTTCCATTTAAATATTTTTAATGCAAGACAAAAATAATCTGATATTTCCTTGTGTTGGGGAGAAACCATCTGAAGCATTTCTAGTTTATATTTTTGGAAATCATCTAGACTCAGGGAATGGAATGCCTTAGTTTGGGTTCCCTTGAAAGCAGAGGCTGAAACAGGGAGTTGGATGCAGGTGATTCGTTTAAGAGGTGCTTGAGGGAGCCAAGGGATGAGCAAGGAAGAAGAATATGGGAGCTCACGGGGGAAGGCAATTCGGCTGAGATTACCTGAGCAGTTTATAGAACACCTAGAATTGTCCTCCTGAAAGGCTGTGGCTCCTGCCCCCTATCAATGGAGAGTTTTCCCACAGCTCTACCAACCCTGCACTCCCAAGCTTTTTGCCTCATGCCCAGGCCAGTAAGCTTCAAGGTGTGGGGCAGAATGCTGAGTGCAGTATATTTGAGGAAAAAATTTGATTATGGACACAGTCAAAACAACTTCAGCTTCTGGATTAAAAAGGATCCTGACTCCTGGGTCAGATTCCACTTTAAAATATCCAAATATTACCTAGTTACGGTGTTTCGGTGGTAGTGGGAAAAAGAGGGTGGAGTTATATCTAACAAGCTATATTCTGTGCAGAAACATGTAGCCTGTTGTGACTGACTGTTATAGCTAAGACATGTTATGTTGGAGAAAAGTCAAGAATTTTTACTGTAGGCTACACCTTCCTAATTTTTTTAACCTTAAAGACAAGAAATGTTCTTTGTAATATCATGTCTTTTTAATTTGCTAGCAAGAAGTATATTAGATCCAATAATTTTGAACATTTTCCATTTGGCTATTAACTGTCAAATTCGCTTGGAGGAAATGTTGAAGGATCTTCTACCCTGGGGATGCATCGAAGCAAGAGCCAGTGAGATTGGGCCCCTTCCATTCAAGGTTGGCAGTGGGGGAAATGGCAGGTGTGATGGTGTTCTAAGAAACCTGTGCTCTGGAGTGGGCTCCACAGGCATCCTGGCCCAATTTATGTCTGGTAGCTCCTTTTCAGAAAGCTTCACATGTGAACATTGAAGGCATGGAACAGCTAGAAAACTGATATCAGTACACAAATACTTGTGATTACACATATACATGTAGATTTCGTCTTGCCGCCTTCCTGGTTTGATTTGTTTGATCACAGACACAAGAACAAGTATGACTGCATTACAGATTTGTGGTGCTAGTGGCAAGAGCACTGTGCTGAGAGGCCGGAGATCTGCATTTCTACTCCCAGCATATTTAACAAGTTTACTTCCCCTTTTCAGGCCTAAACTTTCCCAAAGGAAATGATCAGGACAAGACTAGCCGAGATGTAAGCTCCCTCCTAACATCACGTTCCATAGTTTATTGCGTACAGTTCAATATTTTTTCTCTTCTTGTTTGGAATACCGTTAGTTATGGAAAAGAAGAAACCCTGAGAAATTCCCAAACCATAATGAATTCAAAGCCAATAGAAATATGTTCGATAGTAAATTAATTAACATACTTTTGTTCTACTTAAAATATTTTTTAAATATTCAGATTTATTTTTAAATTATATTTTACTTAAAATGTGGTCTGCGTGCATGTATTTTTTTTTTAATTTCACTCATTCTTAGACTTTCTACTATTCATTTCTTTGTCTTGAGATTCTAATAAAATCCTGAAATGAAATGATTAGTAATTTGTCTCTTTCTAAAAGAGCTTGGAGGTAGCTTGTCGATGTGTAGGTATAGTATTAAGAGAACTGGCATTGTTACCACATTGGTCCTTCACCTGCTTGCTGGTATTTTAGGATTTTTTTGATCCTTCCACCTAGCGATTTTCCCCATGCTATGGTTACTGTTTATTTTTTAATGTTCGAACTCTTCGATTCTAAACTCCTCTTGATCTTTAGAAATGTAATTTCTAAACCCATCGTTTACACTCTGAAGATCCAGTTCTTTTTTAAAGGTTGTTCCAAATCTTTCATTTAGTTCAGATATATTTCAATACAGAAAAAAACACAATCTTCTTTTCCTCTCCTTATCTGATTTCTAAAGTAGATAATTTTAGATGCTATTAAAATTGAACAAACATACTTGGAAGTGAGTGAACTGTTTAATAAAGTACAAAATATAGTCTAACAAATGGGAGGCAACATCATGGTATGTTATCTTCATAGCAAAAATTGGAAACCATGTAAATGTCCAAAAGTAGAGATTTGATTAAACAAATGGTGGTGCATTTATATATTGGATTATGCCTTAATTATTAAATGACAAAAGCAGATTGTATAATAAAATTTATAATATAAAAATTTTTAATTTAAAGGTGTGTATAATCCATTGAGAAAAGGACTGAAAGGGTACATATAGCCAGAAACATCCACAGGGACTAGGTACTGGGTAAGGAATGATGAGTAATTAAAATTTTTTTCTTATTTATCATCTAAAGCTTCCTAAAATCTGTATAAGAAACGTGTATTATTTTGATAAGATAGGAAACAATACAAAAACAAATTTCAGATAGATGAAATAGTTAACATAAAAATAAAATAGTAAAAATCTTAGAAGAAAATTTAGACTATAGAAAATGTGGGAACAGGGATATCCTGCAGACAAATATAGAAATCCCAGAAACTATAAAAGAAAATATGTCTAACTTTATAAAACCTAAAATGTTTTGTCTGATAAAAGATATCCTAAAGACAGGCACAAAAAAGTAGGCTGAAAAATAGTTGCAATGCAGATAGCAGATAAGGGGTTAATAGCTATACCATACATACAGCCTCTACAAACACATTCACAAAGGGAACCCAAACACAACCCAATAGTGGAAGGGCCTAGGCATTTGAATAGGCAGTCTACACAACTGTAAAGACAAATGGTATGTAAAAAGGTGTTCTGTCTTCCTGGAAGTTAGGCAAATGCAGATTAAATAAAAATGAAATACTTGACACCCATTAGAATGGCAGGGAAAAAAAAGAGTGATAATGCCTAATACTATACAGAAATACAAGAAGACAGTCCTCTGAACATTGCTTAGTAAATGCAAAAAATGTTTTAACTTTTTTGGAAAGCAATCTGGCAATAAAATAAAATTGAGACATTTGTTCCAGCAATCTAATATGGTGGGGGCACAATACTCTCTTCTAAAATTTTTTCCATGTGGAGAGAGCTTCATTTGAGGACCATTCCTGGCTTCTCTCCACCCCTCCAAACTCTTTAACAGTCAAGGAGTAATGAATTATCTGATTGGTAAATTTGAGAATCAAGTCTTGGGCTTGTGTAGTTCAGACCCTCTCCTTGCCCCTCTGAGGTCTGCCTAACCTGCAGAGACCGTGTGCTCTGATATTTTCTTGGCTATATGGTAAACTCAGGTAAAAGCTCTGCCCCCGTAGGAGGCCTGTGGTTAATCAGAACTGTGAGAGCCTGGATTGGGGTCGGGTGGGGAGTGGGGGTGGGGCTGGGGGTGGGGGAAGCGAGTGGGTGAGTGTAGTGACTATGGAGATGGGCTCCTTAGGTCTCCTGTAAGACAACTTGCTATGAGAAGCACACTGATTCACAGCCTCCAGCTGCTACACTTTCAGGTCTGCCACAGCACTCATGCTGAGGGCACGCCCTCTCTGGGCTGGACAGTCTTTATTCTGGGGCCCTCCAATAACCTGGATGAGACTTTCTCAGAGCTACACTGCAGTCTGCGGCTTTTCCAGTCCAATCCTTCCTTTTCACTTTTCTTGCACAGGGATCAGATCTACATTATAATCTACAGGCTGTCCTTGCTTACTCCTCTCTTTTCATTTTGTGCTTCAGATGTGTTTTCACCAATAAGTTATTTGCAAGTTAAGTTCTGTTTTGGTGACAGCTTCTCAGTGGGGTGGTCTGAGAAAGCAGGGAGTAAGATGAGGTTGGGGTTGGATCATTTGCTGCTGGCAAGGGAGCCTTCACCCTATATGTATCAGTTTCCTATTTCTGCTGTAAAAAATTATCACAAACTTAAAACACAAATTTATTATCTTAAAGTTCTGAAAGCTAGAAGTCCCAAATGGGTTTCACTGGATAAAACAAGGTGTTGGCAGGACTCTGTACCTTTTGGAGGTTCTAGGGGAGAATCACCTTTCCTTTTACATCCTCCACAGGTCATCACACCAGTATTCATTGGCTTGTAGTTCCTTCTTTTATCTTCAAAGCTGGTAGCATAATATCTTCAAATATCTCTCTGACTCTGATTCTTCTATCTCCCTTTCTCACTTATATAGGAGTCTGATGATTACTTTAGATCAGGAGTTCCCAACCCTTGGGCCATGGACCAGTACCAGTCTGTGGTTAGGAACCAGACTGCACAGCAGGGAACGGATGGTGGGCAGGTGAGCGAAGCTTCATCTGTTTTTGCAGCTGTTCTCCAGAGCTAGCATCACTGCCTCAGCTCCACCTCAAATCATCAGGCATTAGGTTCTCATAGGAGCACTTGTCCCTGGTGCCAAAAAGATTGGGGACCGCTGCTTTAGATCCACCAACATATAATGCAGGATAATCTCCCTCATCCCAAGATTCTTAGCTTAATCACATCTGAAAGGCCCCTTTTGCCATATAAGAAAACATATTCACAGATTCTGGTGATTAGGTCATGAACATCTTTGGGACAGGGCATTATTCTCCTACCTACCATACCATGTGATATGTAGGGCACAGATAGTCCCTAGTATAAGGTGGCAGTCTAATTGCTAAAACTTTCACTGTTAGTGACCTGGGTGGATGTAAACATACTTGATGCTTCAGACATTTGAAATACAATGGAGAGAACAAATACATATAAGGGCTTTGCTGTCAGTTGGTGTTTAGAGGTTGTTATTAGTGCTCTGCAGAGAGATAATGAGAAGCTAAAGACTGTTAATAAACCTCTAAAGGCTAAGTGTGAGAGGTAGAGAGGCTCTCTGTAGAGGCTCTTTGGCAGTTTACGAAGAAGCCCTGTCTCCTCAGTGGACACATGGATATAGCCGAGGAGTAAGGGCAGGACTTAATAATTAGAATCAAGGAGCTCCAGAGACTTTTAGATTCTCAACAAGCCAGCCAGGTCTGTAGTGCTAAGGGCAGGGCCCTGGTTGGGAAAGCTTAGGACCCTGGGTAAGAAATAAAAGCTTGGGTAAATTGGCTTGGTTTGTGTCCCAAAATTCTCATGTTCCCAGAATGTCTATTTCTCTACTCTTATCTATGAACCTAAAGGATGAGGACATCTAGGTGGATGTCACAGACTGTGGTTCTGTAGACTCCTCTGAACCCCCAGAACTTTTAACTCGTCCCTGTCTATGAAGTGTCAACACTTCCCTCATGTGGGAAGACACTGCAGATGTCGCCTCCACAAGATAACAGGTCTCCCTCTAAGTAGTTGCCCCTGCTGCCTTTCCTGAATTCCAGTATGATAACTAAGGGAAACTCCCAGCAGAAGCCAGCTGGGGATGTGTGAGGCCTGATAAGGGAGGGGAGAGAGATTACAACTCAAAGGAACTGCAAAGATTAGCACATAGAGGCAGGAGCCAGGGAGGTATGCCTGGGACTAAATTTTTATGGGCTTAATCAAGGAGGTAGAATATAAAACTGGATAAGCAAGAATTCACTCACTTTCTCAGGGCATGGGATTTAATGCTAGCAAAGACCCAGGGATGGTGCAAACTTGCTGCTTAGGGCGGCTTTTAGAAACACAGGCTGTGGCCAGTGGCCTAACTGGCTGGTCAGGGGCCTGGAAGGAAAAGGGTGGGCACTGTTCTTCAACGAGACTACCAGTGCCTTGGGTCCCTTCCATCCTGGAAGAGCCGGGTTGTCCTCACATGGATAGATACCTATTCTCGGTGTGGGTTTGCCTTTCCTATCTGCAAAGCTGCAGCCAAAACTCATTCAAGGGCTTAGGAATGCCTGATCCACAGGTTTGAACTTCCAAACAATGTGGCACCCGACCACTTTACAGGAGGTAGGTCAAAACCAGCTGATTTGGATGTATTTCTGCAATGTATTGTTAAGAGCATAAAAGCAAAATCCATAGAAATGTATATGTAGTATGATCCCATTTTTAAAAAACAATGACTATCCTACCTCATACATGTATTTATGTTTGCTTATGATTCTAGAAGCATGGAAATGTTATGAAATGATATAGCCAGGTCATTAACACTGATTACATGGCAGTTGGCATGGAGCAGAGGGGTGAGTGTCTAGTAGAGAGCAGGTAGGACAGAGAACAGGAAGAGGTTTTTTGTTTTTTTGTTTTTTTTTTTTAAAAAGATTGCATTTTAAAAAACTGTCCATGGCGAAAAAGAATATTATCATATTTGTATAAATTGCATGAAAGATGGCCACTAAAACATGAGTAGTGGTTATCGTAAAGTGATAGAATTCTAAAATATGCCAGCTTCTGTGGCCATCTGTTGCTTTTTGGCAATCACTCAGTCTTACACATGGAAACCTCTGTCCTTTATCTACTCTGGTTTTCAGTTTTTTCATCTGTGAAATAAGAGAACTGAACCAAGGCTTCTGTGATGTGCAAAAGCAATAATGGGACTTTAATATTTAAGTTTAATTTAAACAGTTTAATTCAGTATAGCAAAAAAAAAAAAAGTAATAAATGTGTACTATGTGCTAGGTAAGTTGCAGAATGCTGTAGTATGGTGATGAATAAAACAGTTTTATAGTATCTTACTCAAGCTGTAATAACAACAATACCATAAACTGGTGGCATACAGACAACATTTATTTATTGCTCATGGTTATGGAGCCTGGAAAGTTCAAGATTATGGTGCTGGCAGATTGTCTAGTGCAGAACTATCTCTAACTTCACAAGGTGGAAGGGGTAAGGGATCTCTCTGGGGTCTCTTATAAGGGCGCTAATCCTATTCATGAGGGTTCTACCCTCAAGACCTAATTGCCTCCCAAGGACCCCATCTCCAAATACCATTACTTTGGGGATTAAGTTTCAACATATGAATTTTGGGCAGACACAACATTCAGACCATAGCAGAGGGAGAATCACATCTAATAACAGATTAACTTAGTACCATGAAGGAAGTGCTGTGATACAGGTATTACCAGGTGGTATAGGTAGGGTCTCAGGCTGTGGTGAGGGGGCAGAGTTAGGGAAGGATAAATGATACTCAGTAGCCCTCCACCTCACCTAAAGACATGTCCATTTTATTTGCCTTACCAATATAGTCTCAACTATTAAAGAAAATAGTGCCCAAAATTAAGATTGGAAGGAAATATGGCTAAATCTTGAGGGTGATGTTAGAATTATGGGTGGTGTTTCCTCTTCTTTACACCTTTTTCTCCTTATTTAATTTCCAACGAGGGCATAATAGGAAATCTTTATTTTATTTTGTTTGGATTATGTCAGCTAGAATTCCATATTTCTTGTATGAAATGCTCTAGAATGAAGCAAAGTGAGTGATTTATCAATTTGTATTTAATATGGTCAACATTTTTAAAAACACAGAGTTCATGATAGACAAGTAGTAAAAGGAATCCTAAGTGGTGAAAGGTTTGGAAGCCACTAGACAAGAACCCAGAGATGTTTTCTGGCTCTAGTATTCTGTGGAGAAAGGCTCTGGTATTCCTCTGTGTGTCCCACTCTGACATTATCTCTTCTACGAAAAGGTGAGTGGTCGATCTGACAATTATCCGTTGATCTCACTGCCAGGGTTTTATGACTTTGTAGGTTCTTCACAACCCATGGAAGCCCACACAGAGATTTTAATTTTTTCCCAGAGTAACCCTAATATATTGGTATTTTATGTGTCCGGAAGTGGAAACTGAAAGGTCAAATGATTTGCCCAGAAAGTTTCAGAATTTGGGTTAGGTATTAAAATGCTTAGTCTTCTTCACTCATAAACCTTGAAAATAGATTCAGAGCTGTTGATGAACCTTCCTTTTTGCTGCTACTAATATTTCAAATGCAGCTGGTGTCCAGTCTGGGCTCTGGCATGCCCCATCACTCACCTGGCCGCTAACCTCTCTCCCCTGTATGCTGCGTATACCCTACTTCCTCTGTCATAATACTCATCACATCTTAACTAGAATTATATAACGTCTATATTTTATAGTAAATTAGAAGACCTTTTCCATTGCTTTCCCCAAATGCCTGACAGTACCTGACGCGAGTGGTAATTAAACAATTGATGTATAAGTTAATAAATAAGTATGTGACTTTGGATCATGTAATGGCTAAACATATTAACTGCTTACTGTGTATCAAGCACAATTCTAAATGTTTTACATGTATTAACTCATTTAATTCCCCAGCAACCCAGTGGGGTAGGTACTATTATTATTCTTATTTCATACATGAAGAAAATAAAGAACAGTGAGGTTAATTAACTTGCCAGGTCACACAGCTAGTGAGTGGTAGACTTGAACCCAGTCAATCTGATTTTGTGATCTGTGCTCTTAATCACTATTCTACAGTGAATTTTAGGTCATTTAATCTCTCTTTATCTTAATTTTTCAAACAGAAAAATGGATTAATGTCTCTATTGACTGGATTGTTGGATGAATGAAAAAACAAAAAGAAGTACACATAAAGCTTTGTACACATAGGTATGATTACTTTTATTGTTATCATTGATATCAATATGTTATCACTAATATTGTGAAACCATTCAATTTTTCTACCAAGAAAAATCAAATATTATGGTTATAAAAACATATTACTGGGTAATTGATAATATTAAATTATATATTTAATTTAGAATCTGTGATTTCTTAATCTTAACTTTTTTGAATGACTTCGGGAAGGCAGTTTCTTGGCACTTTTGGGTTTAATTCCCAAATCCCAAAAGTGACATTTGCTGCCTGCTTGGCTCTATTCATCAATTATTAAACTTGATACTATTCAGGAAATGTTCATAGAGCATTGGGGTGGTGACCGAGCAAGGGGATTTACAGAAGGGAGAGAGTCTCCCCCTAGCGTTGGTCTTTATGCAGAAGGATCTGAATTCTGCTTCTGCCTCTTCCTGAGGGCTTTTCAGTTTAGTCTGATTCTGTTGACTGGACTGAGACTTTTGGAGCTAAGAGTTCAGAGTCCCAATTCTACAGCAGTAGAAATGGGGATTTATCTAGCATTTTAAGTGGTATATATAAGATATGGATGAATGTAACCATATACTCTTAAATACCTATGTATTCACAAATGTTCTGCCCATTTTAAAAATAAAATCATTACGTTTTAAGATATTTGACCCTTTATCCATTCAGGGTTAGTAGTAATTACTTTACAATCCAGTTCAAGGTTAACTTGAGCAATACTGGAGTAAGTAAAGACAGGAAACTAGTTTTCATTGGGTACCTATGAACAAGTTCCTTAATGACCATCATCTTTCCATTTCACATAATAACTCGTAAGGCAGGAATGAGGACTGAGTCTCAGCTTTAGGGGATAACCCAATTATTATACATTGAATACAGAAAAAGAATGTAGTCTTCAAAGCCAACTTCAAAGCCCATGCTCTCTTCTTTACACTTTGCTGTTCAGCCTGCTGCCCGTGGCCTCTTAGGGGGCTTATGAGAGTGACTCAGTTCCAGCATCCACTGAATAGAGGCTGACACCTCATGTTTGTCTGAATTCTTTCCTTCCTTCAGTTAACTTATCCATAGCTTTTGGGACTCAGTACTTTGACAGTTAACCTGATAAATTGCCACTGTTACTATTCATGAATAATATTTTGGCTTATGGTTAATAGTCTTAGAGAGTGTCTTTACCCCAAAGGGTGGTTGGTACCTTGGAATTGTAGGAAGTTAGAACCAGATAGGGCATTGTTTAAAACAACTTGTTTTAAATGACCTTAATATTTGGCGATCAAATCTTTCAAAAGCTAGGATTGCGATGGCAAAATAATAGAAGTGATGCTTGCTACTGAACAAGGAGACCTCTTGTTATATTATAAATCACAACTGTTTCATTCTACTTGTGGGGTCTGCCAGGCCAGTAATTTATGATGTGCCTATGTATTGTCTTATATTTTCTGAGCAATTTAGTATTTAACCGAAAGTAGGAGAGTGAGGGGAAAGGGAAGGGAGAGATGTTGTTTGGAGACTGGCCAGTTCTGTGAGCAAGTTTTGGTTTTTGTGGTTCTGTAGTTATTTCAATGAATAAAGTATGCCATTTATATAGCCTGGATGGGTTATAAGTTGGCTTTGAGTGATGGCCAATTACAAGTTATTCACATTTGGATTGATGTCCCAGACATGAGCGCATTAACCCCAAAGCCTATTATCTCACACATGTGAAGCAGATTGTTTTTAATGTGATGACATTTTCACTGTCTACAAACCTGAGTTCTGATGTTGTAAAAAACCTCAGCAGACATAAGCAGAAATAAGCAGCTGGGTTGATATCTACACAATCAGTGAAATGACATGTGTAAATTAATAGATATCTGCTTGTGCCACTTAGGGGTTCAGTTTGAAAGTTGATGACTTTGGTGAATTTCTTCTAGTTCCTCATCTTATTCTCCATCTCCTTTGGATTCCAGCTCTTCCTGGGATCTAGAAATCTCTCTTAATGTCTATAAATTATAAATCCCTGTCTTCAGGTGATTTCTTTTGTTTTTATAGCATAAAGGATATAGTCAATATTGTAACAACTAGATATAGTGTCAGATGGGCACTAGATTTATCAGGATGATGGCTCTGCAAGCCATACAACTGTCCAGTCACCATGTTGTAGACCTGAAACTAATATAATCTTATATGACAAGTATTGAAAAATAAAATTTTTTTTTTAAAAAAGTAGGTCACATGGGACTTCAGCTGCCCTCTGTTTCACTCAGCCACAATCTCTGAGGTGGTTTCTTTATTTCCGAAGATACTGACTTTTAGACCTGTCGGTGCTATGGTTTTATCTATCCTAATCTTTGCATCTCCCCATAACACTTTATTTTTAGGCAAGGCAACCCTTGGTTCAGCTCACAGATTGCAAGGACCTTGTCAGCTTACAATCCCTTTTTTTTTTTTTATGCCTACAGCACCTCGTCTTCCTAGGTGGTCTCCCATCTAAGTACTAACCAGGCCCGACCTTGTTTAGCTTCCGAGATCAGAAGGGATTGAGCTTGTTCAGGGTAGCATGGCCGTAGATTCTCCATAACAATTTTAATTAATGGGCAGACTTTCTTCATAGATGGAATGCTTGTGCCTCCTAAAGATATATCATCGCAGCCATTAGAATCATTTATTCACATGCTCTTCCATTTTCTATCTCTGCAGGAGCAGGCAAATTTTTCTTCAAACCGTTATCTCTACAGCTAATGAAATGAACCCAGAAGTAACTCTGAATTATATGGCTTTGTCTTACACTTGTTTTTTATTTAGAGGGTCCTCTTTGAGGCTGGCTGCCTGATTATTTCTTTTGTGGTCCTCAAGTAAGGAGGAAAACCCTAAGGTTTTACTAAAATACTTAAAAAAAAAAAAAAAAAGAACCCACAGACTATTTTTTTGTGGTCTGATCCATGATGCCATCTCAGTGATTCATAATTTAAATTTTGATTTTATAATATTTAGTGTTATAGGATGATATTTTTCCTATCTATAAAATGGAGAATATCCACCCAGCCTACTCACACAACTATTGTGAATATTAAATGCATTTGCAAAGTATAAAATGCCATACAGAACATGTATACATATATATTCATCAGTGGGTCTTATTTAGGGGTGCTTTTGCTGCCCAAACCCCAGGGGCAATGTCCGTAGATATTTTAGGGGCTTAAAACTTGATGGGAGAATATGCTACTAGCATCTAGTGGGTAGAGGCCAGGGGTGCTGCTAAACATTCTATAATACACAGAAACCTCCCCCCCCCCCCGCCATAACAATAACAACAACAACAAAAACCCAAAGAATCACCTGCCCCTAAATGTCAACAGCACCAAGATTGGGAAACACCGAGGTTGAGATACACAAAGCAGAAATAGAGTCTTGTTCAATAATCATCTTCCCTCCTGTTCCTTTTCTGCATCTGACTGTGGGCAAGCTGAATGAGGTAATGAAATGCTAATCAAAATTGCCACTCCTTTTACAGGTCATTAGACAGAGAAAGCAACTTGAATAAACACTATTTTTAACCATTCTTATAAATTAACAGACATCTCATAGATAATTTTTAGTTGTTGGAAGGATCAGGATGAGTAGTTAGTCTGTGTTTTTATTTCCATGCTCTAGTTTATCTAGGTACAATATCTCTAGTTATTAAAGAATAGAATCCTAGAACCTAGGGTGGTTGCCAGAGGTATCTGTTTCATCTTGCCAGACAGATGGTGTCTAAACTCTCCTAGTTAATTGCCATCCTAATAGCAATGATAACCAGCATCTATTGAGTATTTATGGGGTACTTTACATACATGACCTTTTCTTGTCTTCACAACAACCCTGAAAAATAGATGGTTATATCATACTAGTCAAAATCTATTTTAGAACTTTTAGGAAGAGTTTAGAAACACAACTTTCTGTAGTTGAAGCTCTTTTCTGCTGCTTCTTCAGTTCTAAATGGTCAATAAATAAATATTTTACTTAAGAGTTTCTATCTGCGGAGCTCTTTGAGAATTTGGTAATATTTCTTTTAAGAAACATGAGCTTTAGTTTGAAGAGTATAGCCCAAATCTTTATAAATACTATATAACCAGTAAATGGTCTAAATGTTTGCTAAAAGGTAATGGTTATTTATAATGTTTGTATATTAACACATATATGATCTCAATACAGTGAGTTTAACAAATAAGCTGTTGGTGGAACAATGCATATAACATAATACATTTATGTTGAAAATAATTATACATTCTTAGGTAGGAAAATTATCGCATGGAAGAAGTTTTGTCAGATTGTGAAGTATGGTTTTACCTTTGTGGGTAAGACTACAGAGAAGCATTTTCTTTCTCTACATAATTTAAATCTTTTGTAATGATCATGTATCTTTCCAAAGAGCAATAAAGATATTTAAAATACACAACCATAGAAATTAACAGTAGTTCAAGATAGCCATGGAAAATATAATTTGTCACAAAGTGGAAGTAATAAACCAAATAATGGCTAATATTAATTGAATGCTTACTCTGTACTTGGTATGGTTCTAAGCATTTTATATACATGAACTCATTGAATCATCACCAAGGCACAGAAAAGGTAAATAAGTTGTCCAGAGTCGCAGAGGTAGTATTTGATTGAATCAGGACTTGAACTCAGGTAACCTGGCTCCAGAGCCCATAGGCTGAATCTTCATTCGGAAATGCCGGATGAAGGGTCCCCGAGACTACTAGAGGGATTTAAGGGGGTGAGATTTGAGGACTTGAAGTCACTCTGGGTTCTCTCTGAGGTAATCATCAGTACCCTACCAGGCTCTGAGCCCCTGTGGGCAAACAGTGTCTGAGGCACCTTGATTTTTTTTCTCAGCCACCAGAATCAGGTCTTTGACACATACTTGTATTAAAAGTTTTTAGATATCCTAAGATTAATTTCCACTTCATTTCATAAACAAACTCTTCACGTGGAAAGGGGTTTGGCTGTTTTGTGTGTGGTCAGCGGTGAGAGGGTATAAGAGGTTAGAGAAGGTGTGCATTTCATTGACCATTCAACGTGCCTTCTTGAACACCTGCCACGTGTTGGCAGTGTTCTGGGGACACAAGGTGTACAATGTCTTGGCTTTCACAGAGGTTATATCTCAGTGGTGAAAGTTATCAGAAACAAGTAAATTGGGAAAACACTGAAGACACAGATAGTGTTCGACCCTTAAGGATATCACAAACCTGGGGTTTTGAGAGTTGTATGAAATGTATATTTTGTAATAAAGTGTTACTTTAATAGATAACTGAAAGAGAAAAGTTCTAATGTCAGACAAGTCGCCGGTGCTGTATTATTAAAACAAAGAAATTAAACTTAATGGCACCAGAGGGAAAATGATAAAAATGATTTTCTGGTCACGTGTTATTAACCATAATAAAATAAATAGGGGAATGATGAGGGGGAGAAAGGACTGGGTTGTTCATACCCTCAAGGCAGACACAGTTAGCAGGAGAGGAAAAATGCTGCTACTTTTCAGCTTAACTCTTTCCTGGGCTTTACGTAAGCCCACAATGTGTATGTGTGGCTTTGGTGTTCCTAGGGGCCATAAAGTCCACCTTAAATGATCCTTGTATGAGTCTCAGAGTTACTTTATGTTGTCCTTGGAGACAGAAAATAAGCTTTTACCTCTCTTCTGGATTCATTTTCGAAAATGATTCTTGGAAATGAGTTTTCCTTAGACCCATTTATATATAATGACAGGCTAATATCTTACACACCATTACTGTATGTAATAACAGTGTGACAAAACTGACAAGGACTAGACTATAGATATAAGGCAATTAGCTGTGGAGGGAGAGTTATCCAGCAGAAAGGATGAGCATCATCATACTGGGTGGTGACTTAATAGTTACTAAGTGATGAATGGGGACATCTCAGAGGCAAAACTTCAAATAAATGAAAATTGTTCTCACGGCTCCACTTTTCTTTTTGGGCATACACTTTCGCATTGCCAAGTCCTTCCTGCATGGAGAGAAGTGTGAGCCCAGAGACCTAACCCTTAGTAGGTGATCAATAGTTTTTACTGAATGGATAGATGGACTCACTCACTGTAACGTACAAGGAGCTTATCTTAGCACCCATTTAAATTTTGGACAGTGCTTATGGCAGGCATGAAGTGTTAATGATGGGATTTTAGGGATCAGTGAGGAGATGTTTTTAGATAGAAAGGACGTCTTTTGGGGAGGGATGGCTAAGTGAGCAGACTCTGGAGCTGTACTGTGGGATTGAATCTCAGTCTGCCACTTTTTTTAGCTGTGTCGTTTTGAGCATTTTCCTCAGCTGCGAAATGGGGCTAATCATCCTATCTACCTCACAGAGTTGTTTTGAGGATCAAATGAATGAATTCGTGTAGAGTCTGCCATATAATTAGAACTTAACAGACCTGTACGTACCATCTGTGACCGGGCACAGGGGTTGCACTGCCCCCTCTCTCCCTCTCGCCCTCCCCTCCTAGTGAGAGCCCATTTTCTTCCTGTTGGTTAGGGGAAGATTCAACTGCTCCTACATGTCGCCTTGCTCACTCTGCTCCTTGCTTTTCCTCAGACACTCCAGGCACATCTCTACCATCATGTCTCTGCACTAGCTCTATACCACGAATGCTATTCCCCAGATGTCCTTCAGCTAATTCCTTTACCTCCTACAGGTTTTTCTTCAAATATCACCTCCTACTTGAGAATTATTATGACCACCCTATAATACTTGCACCCACCTCGTCTCCCCCAGTATTCCTGATACCGCTTACCCTGCTTTTTAATTCATTTTACTAGCTCTCACCACCTTCAAATATACTCTATATTTACTTATTTATCATGATTATTGTTTATGTATTTCTCTCCAACAAGGAGGTAAATTCCTGGAGGGCAAGGATTTTTGTGTTTTGGGTTCATCGATACATCTAAGTGCTACAACAATATCCAGGCATCTAGTAGGCACTGAACAAATGTTTGGTGAATAAACGAATGGTTAAAATGAACTGCAAAGCAGGTGCAAACTTTCTAGGAGTTGAAAGGCAAGGAAATGGATTCTAGAACAATCTTAGAGTCTCCAGAAGAAAACAGTGCCTTACTAGCATCTTGATTTTAACTGAGTGACATCTGTGTCAGACGTCTGACCTCCAGAAATGTAAAATAATAATTTGTTTTGTTTAAGCCACCAAACTTGGGGTAATTTTTTTATAACAGCAATAGAAAACCAGCATACTGTATAATGCTTTGCCTCCCTGGGCTTAGCTTTTTTGAGGCTACACTGTAAAATGGGAGTAAGTGATACTAACCTTTTAAGGTTATAGAATTTGCAAAATGCCTAGCCATATCCCACACATAGTAGGTACTAAATAAATAATAACTCTTAGCTCATCAGCATTTCTTTCTAAGCTATATTGTCCTTCCTAAGGATAACTCATCATTCACTCATAATATCCTTACAGGGAACAACCCAGTGCCTGCCTAGTAAACCTTATCCTTTTAGGCTCAGTTTAACATCCCCTCATTGGACAAAGCTTCCCAAAACCCACTCTCACATCAGGCAAATATAATCTACTCTCTCTTTCTGCCTCCTCAACTTCGTGATTTATGTAATAGCTAGGTGAAGTAGCTAATTCCCAGAGGTTTGAATAAGAGGAGGGAAGCAAGTTACCACGAGTACAAGATTTAAGGAGGCATATTCATCGTTAGGTTTGTGCGAGTCCTCACCCTCGTTCTGATCCTAATTAGCCCCATTTTATTGAATAAGAAACCCAAGCTTAGGGAGATGAAGTGTCTTGCTGGGAGGTGGCAAAATCATTTCTTTGCCTTTCAACTCCTATATTACTTTACTATTCACAAGCTATTAGAGCAGAGCCTGACGCATAGCTGAGACTCAAGAATTTGTCAAAAGAATAAACCAAGGTGGTAGGTTGGGTAGCACGTTGGCCTGGTAGTTGATGTAGTAGTAGTAGTAATGATGATGATAATAAACTTCCAGCCTTTACTGAATGTATATTATGTGCTGTACACTCTGCTAAGCGCTTTGCATATAATTCTCATAGCTCTATGAATTAGGCACTATTGTTATTATTTTCATCCTAATATGAAGCAATTGTGCCTCAGAGAAATTAATCCCTTGTGTGGGGTCATATAGCTAGTAAGTTTTCATTAAATCTAGTATGTGAACCTGAGCAGCCTGGCTCAGGAGCCCTTAAATCTGATTTTGTCGCTTTCATTCTAGAGAACTGATTGAATATGTTGTCTTACTAAGAATGATCAAAGGCTAGTTACCCATCTAAGTGTTCGCTCTGAAGTTTCAAGAGTCTTAATGGTGTTTAAAAAACCCCTCGAAGGAGGACAGGCCTGTCTGTGTCAGCAGGGCTGACATAGGAATGAGACATTGGAAGAGGCATTGAAGCTGAAGGAGACACACTCAGGAAAGCAGACATGCCAACCCAGTTCTTGTGAAGTGTGTTTACTCATCTGTTATGAGCTCACTCTAATGTGACTTTATTTTTGATGTAATAAATTGTATTAACTTTATGCTCGAGTGAGTTATCTCTCAAAATAGAAAAATGTGTATTTCCAGGAGTCGTCTTTCATTTACACATGGAAGTCTATGGGAGTTGAAAAAATGGACTTTAAGAGCCTCAGTGATGGCTAAGAAATTGCTATTTCAGTCTTGAAAATTGCCCTTTCTACTGGAAACCTGAACAAGAAAATCAGACTATCTGATCTTGTTGGATAGGAAAAAAAATTACTCGGATGGTGAGATGGTCTCTAAAATTTGATCCTTTTTCCCCTCACGATATGATAAAAATTTAACCTTGGGTTCCCTTATCCAAATATCTAAAGATAGAGTAACACAGGAAGCCAAATTGTATTATTTATTTTAGTGAAAGAAGGCACCCAGAAGTTCTGAGCCTTTTCCCCCAATTGTGATGAGATTCAGATAACTCATGAATTCAATGTTAGCTTTCTCTATGCAAGAGCTTAATTTCCCATCTTTACACCACACTTACTTAGGTTTGATGACAAAGTGATTTGTCCTCTATCCCTATAATTTGAATGGCTTAAGTCCTGTGGCAGTGCCTAATCACTTTCCTATAACAGATACGTAAAATTAGGTGAACTCTCCTTTACATGTAACTGTGGAAAGTCAAAGATCTTTCCCAAATTCTCTGCAGTGTGGGAAGGCGTGCTTGTATTTTCCAGGTGGTTGTCTTTCATCCTTGATTGTAAGTATTTGCTGTCAACGTAATTCTTGATCTCTTGGTCATCTGCCAGCTACTGATCTTTCTACTGTTTCATCCCAAGATGTTCTCTCCTCCTTTGCAAAAGATTCTCTAACAAAGCTATAGAATGTAATAAACTTTTAATGAAAGTTGGGGACTTAGTCCGAAATTACAGCATAAAACAGGAAGCAATCCAGAAATGAATTTTAGAATTTCTGGTTTCCAACTAGGATGCGGAAAGCTGGAAAGAGTGTTGCTGCCACCCTACTGACAAGAAAAACTTAACTGACAAAATCACATTTTTTTTTTTTTTTGTATCTGTCAGAAAATTGAGTTCACAAGGCAAACTAGCCTGAAGTCTAAAGAAAGTTGAAGATCTGTAAGGAGAGGCTGGGTACCTGGTAGAACTCAGGAGTCACCTGATAAGAAGAGTTTGGTTAAATGTTTCAATTAATTGCTGAAGATGAGGGGTGGGCTAGAGTGAGAATATACAACATCTAGGTGCCACCCGAGCAAGGAAGATCCATGTCTGCTCATAGGCCCTTCTGCACCAATGTTCACAAGGAAGATTGGGGCAGGGTGGTTGTCTAGCGAAAGCCTACCTCAGTGATGTAGGCTTAGAGGAGGGAAGCAGCTGCCTTTGCGACATGAAACTTTGCCCGGATCCTTTTCTCTTTGAAGAATGCAGGCCTTACAACACTGAGGGGAGAGCAGCAAACCCTGAAACCCCTAATGCATTATGAAGACCTGTGTGGCTGAGGGATATGGCTGTGAAAGGAAACAAACAAATAAACAAAAAACTATTTTAGGAGGTGGGACAAGAAACCACCTAAGAGCCAGGACATTAGAGGTCTCTCATACCTTTTTCTCTTGGGTGAAAGGTAAAATCATTAAGGTCTTACCTCTGAGACCAATAAACATAGAGCCTGCCTAAGACTGAGGCTCGGCTAAGACCACAGACAGTCCTCCCCTTGTCCCCAGCCTTCACTCCCACCAAGCTGAATAACAAGCAACAGCAGTATTTTGCGGGAAAGAGCAGGTTCTTTCTAAGGTACAAGTGCACAGTTAAGACATAAAGCTGTAGATGGAGCAGGAATGTTGAAAAAATTCCTCCACCAAGCCAGCCTCCACGTAAGTAATTGCTCCAAAAGTGAAGTGAATGTCTGTCAAGGAGTAGCAATGTAGTTTGGTTTAAAAGCACATATAGATACATGAAATATATATCAAAGTAAGATATATGAAAATAATAGCACAAAAGATGGGAGGAGGAAATTGGGAATATACACTTGTAAGATTAGGTTCTTATACTAAATATGAAGTAGTATTATTTGGAGTAATACATTATAAACCCTAGGGTAACCACTGAAAATGTTTAACAAGAGATTTTTTTAAAAATTAGCCAATTGTAGAGATATAAAGCAAGAGGAAAAAAAGCAGGCAAAAAAGGAAAAAGAGTAGATGGAACAAATAGAAAACAGCTAGCAAGCTTATTGACTATAGCCCAGTCATATCATTAATTATATTAAATGGTCAAAAAATACCAATTAAAAAAAAACGGGGATTGGCAGAATGGATAAAAAAATGACTTAATTTTCTACAAGAAACTCGTTTAGGCAGGTTGAAAGTGAAAGAATGGAAAATGATATACCATACATAAAAGACAGTGGAAGTGGTCATAGAAATATCAGACTAAGTAAAATTCAGCACAAGGACTACTACCAGGAATAAAGAAGGACATTATCTCATGATAAGGGGTCAGTTCACCAAGGAGACATAACAATCCTAAACGTAGATGCATTTAACAACAGAACCTCAAAAACTGATAGAACTGGAAGAAGAATTAGACAAATATAAAATTATAGCCAGAGGCTTTAGTATTGCTCAATAATTGTTAGAACAAGGTGGCAGAAAAATCATTAAGGATATAGAAGACCTGAAGAACTTGAGCAACCGACTTGACCTTATTAATATTTACAGAACTGTAAACCCAACAAGAGCAGAACATACATTCTTTTCAATTGCACAAGGAACACTCACAAGATAAACTATATTCTGGAACATAAACCTCAATAAAGAACCAGTGGAAGCTTTGAAGTGACAGCTTTTCTTTAATACTTCACAATTCAAGATCACATTTTTAAAAGGGCTCAGGTCAGAGAACTTTCGCTTCTCAGCCAACCTATAGTCTTCGTAAGTGGAAGGGGACACCAGAAAAACTTGTCCATTTCTAGAGCAAATCCTTGAAGTTATGCCCCCACCATTACGTCACAAACTAGTGGCCATTCGAGTAGAAAGGGGGTATATGTTAGAAGAGCACTTGGCGGAGGTGAAGGACTGTGTTTCTACTTCTCTAAGAGAAAAGAAGGAAATGCCAATCCTTCTATGCTTGAAACTAGGGGTGTATTAAATCATTCTTCCATCCAACGAATATTTTAGGGTCTACTATGTGCCAGGCACTTTTTTAAGGGCTGAGAATATGAGGCTTAAAAGCAGTGAATAAAACAATAAAGGAAATGGCTTTTTGGAGCTTACGTTATAGTGAAATAGACCCAAACATAAATATATAATTAAATACCAGGTAATGATACATGTTTGAAAAAAAAATAATTCAGGTAAAGAAACAAATGAAGATGGCATGAGTAGCTGTTATGAATTATGGTCTAGAAAAGACTGACTCACCTAGGCCTTCTTTTTCTGTCCTTATTCTATTCCTTATTCCATGGCTCTCATTTTCCTTTCCTTCATCTCTAAGGGATTGACATTTGAGCAGAGACCTGAATGAAGTGAGGTAGCCAGCCATGCAGATGTCTGATTGAAGGTTCTTCTGGGCAGAAGAAAGGACATACACTGATGCATATACTTGATATACGTTTGTATACTTGCCTTGTGTAAGAGACGGTGATGTGGCAAGTATGGCTGGAACAATGAGAAAGAGGAGAGTGGAGGGTGATAGGGTCTGAAACACAGGCTGAGGCCAGATGCTATAGGACCTTGTAGACTGTGGTAAGAAGTTTCTAGAGTGCCCACCTTCCCTGAAATGCTATGGGGACTTTCTGTTGGACATACATGTGCACGCGCACATCCACACACAAAGGAACACACTCCAGTAAAATCTTTGGAGGGATGTTGTTTCTGTTGCAGTTTTTATTATTAGAGGACTTTTTAATGCTGGTACAAGGGGTAATTACATGAGCTGGATAAATGTAGGAATCCATTGCTGGCCTTCCACGTACCCCAGAAAGACTGATGAAGGCTGGAATCAATGTAAGGGCTGCTTCGGGGGGATGTAGATGAATATTAAATGCCTTAGTTCTAGGTGCACAATATAGAAATAATGGGGTCACTCCAGCATTTTTTAAAATACTTTTTTTTCCCCTTCAGATTACTACTGGTTTCCCTTTTCTACTAAAAGAGACATCTGCTTCTATGTATAGAAGAGGCTTCAGGCCCTGAATTATAGTGTTGTAATTTATGCTTAAGTGTTTGAATGGCTGCATAGCCCTCAGCCCTGCATCTCCTAATGCACAATATACTAATTATTAGACTATAATTCACACTGTGTGAGTTCTTATTGCTTATCTCTCTTGTAGGATACAGATAGCTAGGAACATATAGTGCCTGTGAATGACCAGTATGCTCACTCAGATAACATTAGGCAAGCAATTCCACATAACACTGAAGAAGGTAAGAGTGTGAAGAGAATTAACAAAATGGCCCTTGAGAGACAAAGATTGTTTTTGACAAAGTGCATTAACTAATTGATAGTGGTAGCAATGGCACATGGCCTGCTCATATGAAAACTTTCTATCAAACCTTTAGTCCCTTTTGTAAGGAAAAGGGGGCCTGTAAACTAATCATGCAGCCTTTTAAAGAGATTATAAAAAGCAATGAGATTTGCCTGTGAATTCACCTACAGATCTGATGAAACTTTTGTGATAGATTTGGGAAATCGATTATTTTGTCATAGCTTAAGGAAAAAGCTGTGGTATCTTTTGATGGTTCAAGAACTAGAACTTGTGAAACCATGGGAATATTACAGATTGGTAGAAAACAATAACATTCTCACAGCTGGACCATCTGGTGGGTTATTCAGATATAACAGTGTATATCACTGAGCGGCTGCCATAAAACACCAGATGAGGATAAGAGCTGGCATCCACTTCTCATTTTCCAAGGCTTAAATTGCCTTTAGTTCCTTAAGTTCTGGAAATGAGGACTTCATTTGCAATGGTCTCAGCATCTTCCTAAATGCGATCTTTTTAAACGAATTATGATGCTAGTAGACTTTAGGACAAGAACCTTACATCTTCGTGGTCAATTCTGTGCCAGTGAAGTGTGTCCTTCGTCAAATAAATGTCACATGCTCTACACTGTCCTGCTTAAAGAACATCTGCTGTTATTCATCCTATTTTTTAAAGCGCGCTCTCTCTCTCTCTCTCTCTCTCTCTCTCTCTTCCCTCCCCCCTCACACCCCTCCCCCCCCAGAGCATAGGGGCTATAAGAACACCTTCGATTCCACATTCCATCCCTGGCCCCACCACTTACTAGTTATGTGGCAGTTTGCTTATTCTTTTTGGGCCTCAGTTTTCTAGTCTTAAAATGGAAATATAACAGTATTTAACCTATATTGTTGTTGAGAGAAAAAAATAAGTTATAAGAGCTTTGAACACTGCTTGTCACACAGTAATATCAGTCATCATTATAACAATAATAATTATTATTTTTATTACTAAATAGAAGGTAGTCTCAGCCTCTAGTTCTTTCTTGATTGACCAGCACAATGCACATATAAAGATCCTGGTAATAGTTAACTAATAAATCCAAATCATATAAATTAATAACAGTTATAATTAACAATAAAAACAACTCCTTTATTGTGCTACTATGATGTAGCAGGCACTGTTCTAGATGCTTTACACAGTCAGCCAGTATTCATTGTCTTCTAGATAACTAAGATAATTGGGGATGCAGCAGTAAACCAAACAGACTTGGTTCCTGCCCTATGAAGTAATTACTATTAGTACTATTTTGTAGGTGAAGAAATAAGAGCTCCATGGATTTAACCCATTTCCTATTTAGAAAAAAAAGTGCAGTTCACTGCCAATGTTTATTTAATTTTACATAAACACGCTTTTTGAGGCTGAAGCAAATCTGACTGGTTTTCAATGTGAAAATAATGGAGTTATTTCTAAACAGAACTTGTCTCTAATCCTAATGTAACAGAAATGTATATGATGATCAGTATCGAATAATTTTTTTGTGTGTGGTAAATTTCAAAGCATGGAACATCACAGAGCTGAACATCACATTCCGCACAAAAATGTTGCGTTTCTCTCCCGGTCTTCTTGCCATCCTTGTTGTGCGAGCAGCAAACTCTGCAGCAATCAGTTGGATTCTGTTTCTCTGGTGTTGGTGGTATGCTCTTGGGGGAAGTGTCTTCCAGACAGGCGAAGAGGTGTGACATCATCAGAGTACGGATGACCTTGAAGACATTGCTGTCTTGGCTTGGGATGCTTTTCCAGCATTCTTTTAATCGACATCAGTCTGAAGTTTACATGGCGAATCGTGTACTCATGATTGTCCTTCCTGAATAGAATGTAGTAGTTCAGTACTGTAATGTTTAGAAGGTGGCAAAGGAATTTCTTACACCAAAACTCGTGCCTTTTGCTCTCAGTTGGATAAGAAGTGAGCATCTGACCAGCTGAGTCCACTGCTCCCATATTCTCTTTATAACCCACAATGACACATGACTTCTTAGTTTTCTTTTCATTTCTGTTGTCTACTTCAATCATAGTATCTTGTGGAGTGTTGATAACATTGCCACCTCCTAGTCACACCATTTCAGTGCCATATAAGTTCACCACAGAATCTGGCTACAGTCATCCTCTTTGCCATCCTTTTTTTTTCAGATCATTTGGCATCTATTTTCTGTTCAAATGAGCTGTCCCAACTGCATCGGTCCTGTTTTGATGTAATTCTCTGAAAAGCATGGGAGATGTATAGAAGTTATCCAGAAATACACAATGTCCTTGGCCAAAAGGTCATTGACCAAGGTAAGGACAATATGTGATGATTTCAGCTATCGGCTGAATCAAATTTGGGCCCTGTGCGAATAAGTTCATTCCACACATAACCAGATTGACTTTCACAGAGTACATATAGCTTGACACCAAACCACACTGATTTCATCGCAATGTACTGCTGTATAGCTAACAACCCCTTAAAATGCATCGGTGATTCATCAACTGCAATGATTCTGTTTGGAGTATATACAATTGAAAATTTATTTATGAGAAATTTGAACACAGGTTTGATCTTCTGCAATGAAATATGGGCCTTTGATTGAACAGCAGATATGTAAGAATTTTTGACAAAATACAGGCACCAAAGCAAAAATAAAAATCTTTCACTGGTCATAATTTGCCTGAGATAAGGTATATCCAAAAGAGGCCTAGTCAACCGAAACATCTCCAGCTCAGGTTTCTGCACAATACCTTACTTTGCAGTAACATTACTGCAAAACAAAACAAAACTAAACACCCTTTCACTTCGTCATTGTCAATATCTCTTCATTTATCTCTCCATTTATCCATTTGTGAAAATCCTTTTGGACCAGATGGCTTTGAAGCCAGCAAGGCAACTTGGCATTCATTTTGCTGTTAATTTTTGAAACTAATTCCTCAGTAAAGAACAGTTGAAAATACAGCAATGGGTATTGACATCAACTTTTCTGCCAGGTGCGCTAGTAAAGTTATATCTTTGTTGTAGAATCGTAACACGAGTTAATCATTTCAGAGAGCAACCCAAGTTAGCTAATGTAGGGCTATTTTCATCAGATTCCAAATCAGACAAAGGCCTGTCGATATAGTCTTCAAAAGCACTATTTGAAAAATCATCGGAATCATTTATTTTGGAAAAATCAGATTCATCAAATGAATCTTCGGCTAACAACTGTTCAAAAATGATGTTGACATCATGCATAGGAACAGTATGTTTTCTAGGATTTGACATTTTCAGCTATTGAGAATTACTATATTTCATAAATGGAAATACTGCTACTAAAAATGGAATGCTGTAAACAGAATAATGTCATTTGTTTTCAAAGACTATCAATGTACTAGAGTAATGTGAAGAAAATAATAAAAGTGAGCTATTTTGTGGCAAACTTTGGGGGTAAGGTTAGGACTGTAATCTGCGAGTTACCTTGGGGTAAATGCTACAGCTGCAAGCGCTGCCAATGAGTATTCTCGGGGCACCCGGGAAATGGGTTAACTTGCTTATTGCCACATTGTTTGTTAGTAAGTGGCAACTTCCTGGAGAGCTGTTTGACTTGAAAGCCCATGTTCTGCCCATTACACTTTGTTTTTTTCCTTGGTTTAACAACTAGCATCTTCGAGATTCAATAATACAAGCTAAATGTGGGGCATTCCAAGTATCATAAAGCATAGATAGTGTTGGTATGGGTTGTAATAAATTGAAAAAAAAAAAAAAGAAAATCCATGAGTCATAAACAGGGATGGGATGGAAGAAAATAAAGCTCTTCTTTAAAGAATAATGCCAAGGATGTGTAGAAAGAATTATGGAAATAGAAAATCACTATTTGTAACCCCCAATTTAATAATTGATAAGGCAAGGATTAATAATAGATCCTAAAACTTATACTAGGTAAAAGTTTTTGGAGACCTTGTTATTCATACAGTCTCAAAGTATCACCTCACAGATTATTTATTAGTTAAAATGGAAAAAAGTACCTTTACAGTGGATCAAATTTAGCATCTCCATTAATAAGACAAGCTCACCTTATACGATGCAATAATGAATACACAACACTGCAATAGTCTAACTCTAATCATGAGGAAACGAATTCAGAATGTAGAAAAGACATTCTATGAGACAACTGGACTGTGCGCTCTTTTCAAAAATCTATCTCATGAAAAACAAAAATAAAGAGACAGGCTATTTATTCCATGTTAAAATAAACTAAAGAGATATAACAACCAAATATGATGCTAAAAGCTTGGATTAGATTCTGGATCAAAAATTAAAAACAATTTTAAAAGACATTTTGTCATCAAGTGGGAAAATTTGAATTTGGACTATATATTAGATGATAATATTGAATTAAGTTTCTTGGTTGTGATAATGGCATTGTGGGGTTATGAAGAACAACATCTTAAGGTAAACATGCAGAAGTATTTAGGGACAATATGTCACATGTCAGGATGCCTATAATTTAATTTAATTTAATTTCTAATGCAGCACTAGAGTGCAGCATTTCTATGTATACACATCTATATATATGTATACACATGTGCATATATATAATATATTCACATATGTGTGTGTGTGTGTATACACTTATATATATGAGAGAGAGACAGATTGATTAAGCAAGCAAATGTAGCAAAACAATCTATGGGAAGGGTATACAGGTGTCATTGTATTATTTTCTCAAATTTTTGTGTTTGAAATTTTTCAAAATTAAAAGTTGGGCGGAAAAATACAAACAATGAAATTTTCTTTACCAACTAAATAAAGCTTGGTAAAGTAATACCTCCAGCCGCAAAGCTAAGCAAAGATGAAATTTCTTCCCCTGGTTCTAGAAAGAAAGAGTCTAGTTCCCAGATTTGCAACTGTTTGCTTCTATTGATGAAGAGTTTAATAAGTGTCAATCAAAATTTCAAAGAGACATAATCTAGTTAATATAACTTTGGTTTAAATTTAGTCTAGTTCCGGATTAATCATCAGTAACCAAGGTATTTGGAGCCTTTTAGCTACCATAATGTGCTGTGGAACCTGTCCCTGTGAATGGAAAGGGGGATTGAAGTGACCTGCTGGCCAGATTTCCTGGAAGAGACTTTGTATGACTGAGCATAGCTCCTGCATTACACCGACATATAGGAGGAGTTAGAGTTCGCCAGGAAAAGAAAATGCAACGAGTCGCACACTTGGATAGGAATAGTCTCGTCAAGGCAGTAGTAGTCTCTACATTTAAAAAAGATGTAACTCTTTCATGTAAAACAAAACAAAACAAAACAAAAACAATACCAAAAAGCCCACCCACTTTAAACATGTGCATGTTTATTAATACATTTCCTATTTATTCTATTTTACTAATGTTTTATATTATAAAACACCCACAAAGATAGAATATAACATATGGAATAAAATTAAATATTAATCAAAGTTTATTTCCTACTGTCACTCCAATGTTTTACGCTTCATTTTGCAACCACTTCGATGGTGGCCATTTTAACATTCATTTATGGGCATCTACACATATATTTATCAATACCTGAAGGAGCTTTTGATTTTATAAAGCAAAAAAATCATTGAAATCTTTAAATTAATTACTTTAGAATGAATTGGATATAGATTTTGATAAAGTTTAATTTTCCCTTATCAATGCCTTAAGCTCATGAATATGTATGTCTTTTCTCAAAATAAAATAGATGCCTTAGCTTGCTTTCCTTCCCATTGGGCTCAACTATTTTTTCCCACCTCCCTTCCCTTTTGGTATTCACTATACTTTTCATTATGTATTTTTATGCATAGATTACTTAGTCATTGTTTAGACTAGTGATCTGCAAATTTCTTTGATCATGTGCCCATATTAGTAAAAAAAAGAAATTGAGTATGAACACACACATATGCTTAATTTTTAAATTATATCATATAAACTATATTAATAGATTATGTACATTATAAAAGTTTCACTAAGATAATTTCTTTACAAATGAGAGTAACAAATATATATAAGTAGATGTCTTAATATCTTTCTATGGCATACCATCTATATTAGTTAAGGTTCTCCAGAGAGAGAGAGAGAGAGAGAGAAAGAGAGAGATTGATTTTAAGGAATTGATTTACATGATTAGGGAGACTAGAAAGTCCAAAGTTCAAAAACTTCCAGGTTGGCTGGCAGGCTGGAGACTCAGGGAAGAGTTGATATTGCAGTTCAAGTTCAAAGGCAGTCTTCTGGAAGAATTTTCTCTTCCTTGTTTGGTTTGAAGATTTCTTTGTGCTGATCTGTGGATAGGCTGTGAATCTCCTAACGTTTTATATAAAATCTGTGCTTGTGGAGAGGGTTTATAGTTTTCACCATATATTGAAAGAAGTTTGGATTTGTCGAAAAGATAAAAGTTAATACTCCAATTATTTACACTTTTTATTTGCTATTTCACAAAAGGATTAGCCAGAACTCCTGGAGGTGTGGCTCTTTTCTAGGAAATGTGGAGACAGATAAGCTCCGGGAGGAGGGATAGCAGAGGAAGGCAGTGAGCAGAGGCAAGTGGCCCAGTGATAAAGAGCATGAACTTGGGCATTACCTTCTCTGGATTTTGAACTCTGACTTGGCCAGTTAATAACCATGTAAACTTTGACAGGTTATTAACCTCAGTTTTTGTAAAATGGGAGTGATACTAGTAATACTAGTAATCTTTTACACAGGGTTATTTTGAAAATTAAAAAACATTAAAAAGTAAAAAGCACATAGAATGATTCCTAGCGTCAAGTGTGTAATTGCATTAATTTTTTTTTTTTTTTTTACTAAATCTCTCAGGTATCCAACTTAGAGGGTTGAGTGAATAATGATGTCCTGACTATTCATTCGCCTTTCACACCTGTATAGGCAGGCCTACTTCAGTGCCTTGCCCGTCAGAGGAATTTCATAAATATTTGTTGAGTGGGACACAATTGAATCTGTATTGAACTCCTGAAAGTCCATTTTTATCCTCTGATTCAAATTGCCTACCTCCTTTTAACTTAGTCTCGGTTATTCTATTGGATCTATAAGAAACCAGAAAGTTTGGAAACCAAGCTGGTGTGTTCTTGGAGAGGAGGGAAAAAACGAGGGAGGTTCATGTCTGTGCATTAGCTAAACGGCTTTTTTAAAAAACACCTGTTGGGGGGGCGGAGGGGAGTACATAGTCAGCATCACAACAGTTTTAAGTAGTCTAAGAGAAAATGTATTTTTAAAATTTACTAAATATAAATATACAAACAAACATTTTGAATTCTTTTTACATTAAGAAATTACTATGGGACAACAGGATTAAAGCAGAGAACTCCAAAGAAATTGAGAACTCATTTTCTGTCTGTATGAGTCAGGATTCTCCAGAGAACCAGAACCAATAGGATGTGTATATAAAGAATAAAATTTGTTTAAGGAATTGATTCACATGATTAAGGAGGCTAGCAAGTCCAAAATCTGCAGAATGGACTGGCAGGCTGGAGACCCAGAAAAGGGCCAATGCTGTGGTTCAAGTCCAAAGTCCATCAGGCTGAAGACCCAGGAAAAAGTCCTTATTTTAGTTCAAGTACAATTCCCTCTTGCTCAGGGGAGGTTAATCTTTTGTTCTAGTCAGGCCTTCAACTGATTGAGTGAGACCCACCCACATTATGGAAGACATCAGCTTTATACAAAGTCCACCAATTTAAATGTTAATCTTACCCCAAACGCCCTTGTGGAAACATCCAGAATAATCTTTGACCATGTCTTTTGGGACTGTGGCCCAGACAATTACACATAAAATTAAACCATGCAGTTTTAAAGTATGAAGAGAAAAAGCTCAGGGTCACATACAAAATGATAAAAAAGAATGAATAAGGATAAATTTTAGATTCAGAAGACTTGAGATCAAACCTCACTTTCACACCTTGGTAAGTGGGTAGCGTCTTAAGGAAAATACCACAGATGCTCAAATTAGGCAACCTCAAAAATAAAGTGAGTTTTTACATTTCCAGTGAGAGGAATGCAAAAAAATTTTTTGGCCAATTTAAAAAAAAGCAAAAAGATTCATATATAAAATATAATTTGTAATATCTATACATTTAGTCATATATTTAAAATTCTATTATATATGAAATAACAGAAATATTGGGTGGTTTTTTTTTTCCAGTCTCATTCTTCATGAAACACTTTGATCAGATGCTTCCCAAGCATCTTTAATATCGGTGTTGTTCTTTTGGCTACTTTCTCAGTTACTACACAGTTTTTTTGGAGTATATCTTCATATCCATCCAAATTATGTAAGAATCCAAACTTTTGAATCTGTGATTGATGCCATCACTAGAGATTTTATCCCACTTTATAAGTATATGTTTGCATAACATTAGGAAGTGGATTTTTAAATTTTAGGTGAACAATCATTCTGTTTACAATATATACTCTTTAAGTGATTTTAAAAGATTTGAGTCATGAACTGCCTCTTCCAAGCCTGGGATAATAAATCTGGGTTAAATTTCTTTGTTTCTTCTTCTTTTTTTTTTTTTATAAATCAGTTCTACCAGATTACTTTCATAAGCATCCCAAACTAGTACATTAGAACCATTTCAGGTAAGTATGTTTCTCATATTCCAGTGTTCAAAATTTAGTAACTAAAACAGTGCCTTATAATAATTTCTATAGAATTGAATATAAAACAACTTTTTTCTGATAAATAATTTTGGGAAAAATATATTTAGACACATATTTGGATATATTTTATGGGGATAATGGCAGTAATTACCTCATTGGGTTGTGATGAAGATTAAGTGAGATAATTTAAGTACATCCATTGGTACAGTGCTGATACATGGTAAGGGCTCTAAGAGGTTAATTATTTTATTATTAATAAGCAATGTGACAGGATGTTGTAGATGTCACCTTCTTGCTCCACAGTGAGAAACAAGATAAAACAGGTTCAGAATTCTTCTTTCTCCAGTTGTGGATTAGATGTCAGGCTTGTTTTGACTTTGTAGCTTCCTCACAGCTGTCAGAGGATTTCATTGAGGTCCTTAATGCATAATAGAGGTGACCACCATTTGCATCCTTCTGCCGTGTCCTATTAGGGCACTGTAAAAACTGGTTACATCCTTCCTTATCTTGCCACATTCAGGCACCTATATTTCCTCAGTAACGGCTACTGCTTACAGGCAGTTTAAACTTCTCACACAATCCAAGATCAGGATGCTGTATGATTAATTACCATAAAATAGTCTTGCCTCCTTCTAAAAGAGTGTAGACTTCTTTCAATTTAGACCCTTAGGCAAAATTGAACTAGATAACAACTTCTGAAGTCACTTCTGTTAAAACTTCTCGAAATACAGATAAAGAGAAAACAACTCTTAAACCTCCCCGGTAATAACAACAGTAGCAGAGCCATTATTTTAGTACCTCTGTAGTTTGTATTTCAAGGGAGGGGGAAATACTTTGTGTCATCCTCTTGGTCTCCCTATTTTTATCCTGAAACTATAAAAGACTGGCCGATTACAAAAATAACAGCAAACTTGGAATTTCCCCCATAACTGTTATCTTCTTCATCCCGTAAATTTAGAGATCAGTCTGAGAACAGCTTGTGTTGCAGTATGAGTCAAGTAAGTGCGATTATTAGGGCGAGTCAGGAGAACCTGACAGTGTGATTTCTTGTCACATTAAAGGAAGTACTATCCTTATGGTTCATAGAATGAAGGGTACTTTAAGGCAATTTGGCTCAAGTTTGGTGAATATTTCACTATGAGAATGGATTTTAGTTTGACAAGGACAGCAGGCAGACAGATGTGTATCAGATAGCATCTGTAGCATATGAAAATTAATTTTTCACAACCAGTAAGATATAAAGATAGTAATGTTTCTCATTTTAAAGTGTCATTTACATCAACCAGAAATGTGATATATTAGGGAGAAAATTCACAGTCTATAAATAATACTGCTTTGGTGTTCTTATCTGTGGGTAGATGGACAAGTGTGTGGGGATTCCATTCCCTGAATACAAACTTAAATCTAACTGTCCATGCAACATTTCCATTTGGTTATCTCAAAAGCACATTTTATTATCATCCCCTCTTCCAAACTTGGTGCTCTTCCTGTATTTCCTCTCTTTGTACATGGAACCATCGTCCATTTAACTGAACAAAACATAAACCCAGATATCATCCTAGATGCTTCCCCTCTTCCTCACCCACTCATCTAATCCATCCTACCTTTTCTGTAACTCTCCACTTTTCTTCCTTACCACTGAGACCATCCTAGTTCAAGTCACCATCAGAAATCACCTGTTTACTGCCATGGCCTTGCGTTTTAAAATGTACCAGGATTTGTTTTTAATCAGGTATGGTAAGACCTGCAGATACTGAAATGACTATCATGAAGGAAGAAGTTTATAGCCATAGATCTCTAGAAAAAGGAAGCATGGCACACCACCCAAGAGGCCCACATGGGAAGCACCAGGATTGGTCAGGAGGCAGAGGGAGAGTGGGAGTGCGGGTGTGGCCAAGAGCCTTTATCGTGGTTTCTGTGGGAAGGAATGAGTGAGGCAGTGTAAGCAGGCTTAGGATAATTTTGAATAATTTTGAGTAATTATGGAATAATTTTGGTGGGTTGTGGGGGATGGGGGCTGTCCCTAGCTATTTGGTACCAGGCCCTGGGGTAACTAGGGCAGGTAGATAGTGGCCCGAATAAAGGAGGTGGTTGGGGGTTTGGCTTTTAGATTGGTTGGTTTGCATATGAAAGGAGCACTTGTAGGCCAAATCCTTTTCTATCTCTAAAAATTGGCTAGCCCTATGAGAGGCAATCTTTCCAGGGTCATCATGGCTCCAAATGTCAAAACATCAGAAATACCTGGTTAATTTACCTTGTAACTAGTTTCCTTGCACACACTCTCCCCTACCAGAATAAGAGTTCCTTTAAAAATACAAATATGAAAACATTTACTGCTCAGTTGAAATCCATCAGTAGCTTCCCATTGCTCTTTCTAGAAGGCCCCGAATGATCTGTTCCCTGCCTACCTATTGAGCCTACTGCATTTTGCACCCCCTCCCCTGATTTCAGCTCTTTAAAAGGGCATGTTTCCTCCACGGACATTTATATGTGCAGTTCTCTCTGAGTGGAACATTCTTCCTCACTTCCTCTTCCCCGTGTTACTACCCAACCACTCTGGAGCCATCAGCTTTAGCCTCGCTTCCTCATGGAAGCCTTCCCCTCCTGCCCCAGATCAGGTCAAGTTCCCCGTTTTATATTCCCCTTTCATGATCCTCCTTCAGAACACTTATCAAAGTTGGTGATTATATGCTTATTTGTGTGATTAATTTCTGCTGCCTGAGATCCATGAAGGCAAGACTGTGTCTATTTGACTCACATTATGTTTCTAATTCCTAGCAGAGTGCCTCGATAAATATGGTAGCCTTCAATAAATATATGTTGAATGAGTGAATAAATGCCAGTCCTGGTTTAGGGCATAGATGATATTTTCAGCTTAAAGATGGAGTTGGAAGAACAGGAGAGGTTTTCCTGAGACTGCTTTTTAAAAAACACGCGAAGCTGATGCATAATTGCTCTCGGTGATGTGTTATCAGAAGTGATGGGAGCCATACCAAACTGTCTCTACTGGGCATTGTGTGTCGTGGCAATGAGACATCTGACATGATTTGGAATGTGAAGGAAATAGATTGTGAAAAGTCATAGTGTGTGGAAGTTTTTTTCTCTTTTCATGAGGATCATCTGAAAACTGCTCTGAGTAGCCCAATGGCATGTTTTATGGCTGACTCTTCAGCGAAGATGAGGAAAGGTAGTCTGTAGGAAGATCTTTTTAGATTGTGTATAAGAAGGAAAACTTTGACTTGCTTTTCTTTTAACCACTCTTTATAAGAATTTAATTATAAAAACATGACACAGTATTAACCATTCCCCAGATGTTCATTATGAGGAAAGAATCCTAAAAACACAAGCAACTATACACTGGGTTAGTTAAAATTAGACTTAAGCTCTGGGGTACTCTGGAAAAAGTACTCAGATTTCAAATTTTAAAAAAAGATGAGGATATCAAATGAATAACCCACTTTAGCATAACTGAAGTGCCACAGAACAGAGCAGATAATTCCCTGTCAAGAAGACAACTATCCTAACAGATGTCAAAGCTTTTCCCTTTATATCATTTCTGAAGGCACAGTGGATTTTAAAAATCTTTTTTATAGTTCGACTCTTCAATTCCCCACTTCTCCAATTCTTCCTCTCTAGAGCTTAACTTATCTTCTTTTCACATAGAGGAAGCAATACAAAAATTTGATCAGATGAAGCAAAAATTGATGTAATAAACCAGATCAGATGTTGCAACTGGATGATCATGGTACTGTGGGGTATATTTGATCTGCAGAATACTTTTGATTTGTCCAGCAAAAGGTGTAGAGTTTCATGAATAATTTGTAATGCTTAAAATTAAAACACTACACATTAGTATCTGTATCTTTAATTGAAAACTGGGACACCCTGCGAGGCCAGCAGCTATCTTCCTAGATGGCCCCATTGCTCTTGCTGAGTGGAGTCCATGCACATGGCACATGGTTGCCAGTGTGCCAGAGTCCCAAAGTGGCCCTTGTCATATTTCTACATTATCTGCCTGGCCCCTGCAGGTACTTGACTTTGTAATTCTTAAAATATGTGGTACAAGAATTACATTAATTTTCCATTTGCTTCAGCTGTAAAGAGAGTCTTTTATAGTGTAATCCACACAAAAAGCTCTTTTCTAAAATCCATAAGACTAGCACAATTTACAGTGAGCAGCATGTGATGACATATTTTAGGGATCATCTCTCTGTGAAGCTTTAAATATGTTAATTCCCTTAGACCTTGTTCTCTTAAAGATTTAAAAAACTTACCCCCTACGAAATTGTCAGGTATTTCTTTTTCATCTTTATGGCAAAAGAAGAAAAGTTACTGGGCTACTTGATTCCTAAGATCTAAAAGATGGCATGCAATGGCTATTTATAAATGTCACTGGGCCATTACCTTATTTCTTGAATACCTTAAGTATCTTAGCTTGTGAATACCCTAAGGTTGTTATAGGAAAAGTCACAAATGGGCATGATGATTACTAGAAGCTAATTCATGACTGTTTTACCTTCACTTCTACGTCACTCTGACATAGCTGGCATAATATTAAAATAATTAATCGACCTAGAACAACAAGGAAGTGGAACCAAAATATGAATTAGAAAAAAAAATGTACAATTAAATCAAGAAACACATCATATTTATAGCCTGTATTCTATGGGATAAAACTTTCCAAATGTTAGTTTTTCTCTATTGTTGTTATTTATATAGTGATGAAAAGTTAAATTTATGAAACTGGAAATTAGATTATTTCCCATTGTGTCTTTCGCATAGAAAATAGAAACTAGCACATACTAGGCACTCAATAAAGTAGAAAAATAAAGGTGACTTTTCAGACAAACACACATACGAGTGAGTTATAGTCATTTTTGTGAAGGACAGGTCAAGGTTATACACACTGTTAAACATTGAGGTAACTTAGAATACTTAAAAAAACTCTCACTTTAATGAGATGGTAAATCGGCTTGGTTTGTGTCCCTTAATTCTCAGATTGCCAAAATATTCATTTCTCTACTCTTATCCATGGACCTAGGATTCTATGGAAAACCATAGTATCTGTTCTTGTGCCATTCCTTAAATTCTATCTTAGAACATTTCTCTGCATTCAGTGGTATCTTTTATCTGAATATGTATCAACTGGCAAAGTATTTCCAGCCTATTCCTATAGTACTGTCATCAAAAAAACTTGTGTATGCAGTGCTGCTGACTTGGTTGGGTCCTGCCCAAGGCCACCTGTCCAAAATCACCTGAAATCTATTCTCTCTGTGGCTTCAGGGAATCCACTATCTGATCCATCCTTGTAATCGACCACCAACTTCTACTCCTATTGTGACTTATCTTGCACATTGACCAGCATGGCTGCCTTGGCCTATTTCTGTAACTTATTTGCTTAAGTGTCTTATTTTTTCTATTCGCTTAAAACAGAACAAAGACTTCCAGTTTCTAGTTCCACATGTAAGAAGCTTGGAAGTCACTACTCTATTCTAACCACAAGTAAAAAGCAGGTTGAAAAAACAGATTGAAAATTCATAACTCTTCTAGGATCTATAAGAAAAGAAGACACAGGGCAAACTTCTGCCTCAGGTTTGGAGAGACAGACAGATAAATATAGGGAGATGCGGCTCACTGGAGCAGAGACTCACAAGTGGAAACTGCCACAGGAACCAGTGCTGGGGTAGGAAAATCTGGACTATAATTTGTATGTATTAATCCAACTATATAAATAATCACTTTGCACATCAATGGTCTAAATGCACCAATTCAAAGACAGTGATTGTCAGAGTATGTAAAAAAAACACACAAGATTTAACTATATGTTGTCTACAAGAAATTATCTTTAAATATAAAGACATGTATAGATTAGAAGTGAGTAGGTGAATAAAAATATGCCATGCTAATATTAATCAAAAGGAAGCAAGAATAGCTATATTAATTTCAAACAGAGAAGACTTCAAAGCAAGGAAAGTTATCAGGGACAAAGGGTTTACTTTTCCAAGAAGACATAACAATCTTTAATAGGTATGTACCTAATAATAGGGTGTCTATGTGAGGGAAAAATTGATAAAACTATAAGGAGAAATAGATGAATTAGCTACCATAGTTGGAGACTTCAATATCCCTCTATCAGAAATGAACAGATAGAACAGGCGGAAAATCAGTAAGGACATCGTTTAATTTAACAATACCCTCAATCAACTAAATAGATGTCTTTTCTTCATTCAAAAACAGCAGAATACACATTATTCTTAAGCTCACATGGAACACTCACCAAGATAGACCACATTCTGGGAGATAATATACACCTAAACAAATTTAAAAGAATAGAAATTATACAGCGTCTGCTCTCAGATGACAATAAAATTAACCTAGAAATCAATAAAGGAAAGATAACTCGAAAATTTCAAAATAAGAGGAGATTAAACAACACACTTCTGAATAACACAGAGGTCAAGGAAGAAATCTAGGAAAAAAATTGAAAACATTAGGCTAAATGAAGATGAAAACAACTTATCAAATGTGTATGATGCAGCAAAAGCAGTAGTTAGAGGGTAATTAACAGCAGTTAAAAAGGATCTAAAATCAATCGTCTAAGTTTCCACCTTAGGGAACTAAAAAGAAGAACAAATTAAATCCAAAGTAGGCAGAAGAAAATAAATAATAAGAAACAGAGGTGACATCAATGAAATTGAGAATAGGAAATAAAGAAAATCAATGAAACCAAAAGCTGATTCTTTGAAAACATTAGTGAAATTGATAAGCCTTTAGCCAGACGAGAGAGAGAGAGAGAGAGAGAGAGAGAGAGAGAGAGAGAGAGAGAGAGAGAACGAACATAAATTAGTAATAACAGAAATGAAAGAGGAGATATTACTACAGAGCCTGTGGATGTTAAAAGAATAATAAATGAATACTACGAACAACTATATGCCCACAAACTTGACAATGTAGGTGAATGGGCAAATTCTTTGAAAGACATATCTGTCAAAACTCACACAAGAAGAAATAGACAATCTTAATAGGCCTATATCTATGAAAGAAATTGAATGAATAATTAATAATCTCCCCAAACAGAAAGCATCAGTCCAAATGGGTTTATTTTCTTATAGTTGAGTTTTAAGAGTTCTTTGTATATTTTGGGCAGCAGTCATTTATCAGATATGTTTTTTTTGCGAATATTTTCTTCCAGTCTGCGTCTTGTCTCTCATTCTCTTGAAACTGTCTTTCACAGAGCAGAAGTTTTTACTTTTAGTGAAGTCCAGCTTATCAATTATTTTTTCATAATTTATGCCTTTAGTGTTGTATCTAAAAAGTCATTGCCATACCCAAGGTCATCTAGTTTTTCTCCTCTGTCATCTTCTATGATCTATTTTGAGTTATTTTTGCGGAGGGTATAAAGACCGTGTCTAGATTTATTTATTTATTTTGCATGTAGATGTCCAATTGTTCCAACATATTTTTTAGAAGGACTATCTTTGCTCCATTGTATTACCTTACTCCTTGTTCCTGTATGTGTATGGGTCTACTCCCAGGTTCTCTATTCTGTTCCATTGATCTGTTTATTCTTTTGCCAATACTGCATTGTTTTGATTACTGTAAGGGTCATCGTGGATGGAGAAAAGGCTCATCTGCCTGTAGCAAAGTAAATGGTAACTGGGGATGGAAATTTGAAACCTGGCAATCCAGATGCTCTTACTGTAACTCGAAGTGGTGCTACTCGAAATATGATTTGCGAACTGATGAAATGCACATTTTCAGACCTGAAACTGGATGTAATGAATCAGAATCCCTGGTGGTGAGTTTCCAATTTTCTAGGTGATTTGGGTGCACACTTGAAGTTGGGGAAACAGTGACTAAGAGAATAGTCTTCCCTAACTGACTGAAGACTACATAGAAGATGTGGGAAAGAATGAGCCTGGGAGGGGTGTGAGTAGGTTAATTTTGGAGTTTGAAGAGATAGAGATCTTTGGTACAAATGGTAATTTAAAAGTGGCATCCCAGGCTTTGTAAGGGGAAGGCCATTTATTTTTGAGAGGATGTTGGTATACCTAAGGAGCTAAACATCTGGAAAAAGAGAATCTTCTGGAAAGGCACCTCTTTCCTTATACATCTGGAACATTTGAATTGACTCATAAAGTCAGACATAATGATGTCCTCCAGTCACGCCCACCTATGTGCGGAATCAAGGACATGATGTAAGACTCACAGACCTCTAGACACAGGCCTCATGGATACCACGCTCATCAGATAGTGTTTTGTGGGGGCCTCAGGCACATTTGCCAACTATTGCAAATGATCAAGAGTCCTCTCCAGCATGGATTCTTATGAAAAATATAGAAAGTAAAGTTACAAGTTTATTAATTTTATAGTAGATGATTATCATGAAAATATTTCTAATTTTCTCTGAGGGCCTGGGAAAATTGTTTCATGCCCAGGGAAGTTGTTTTTTATTTAATCTTCCCTGGTTTATCAATTAGGATGTGATGATGTCTATGAACCAGGCTAGGCATTTTCTTTTGAGGCCAGGCTACTTGACAGAATTTTTTAAAAGCTGCTGGTTACTACTATTTTCTCCTTGTATTTCCTGATCTACCTTACTCTGAAAATAAATACAAAAAAACACCAGATAATGTTGTTATCCTTACCACCATGGAAATAGACAAAATTACCCAGACTTCATACTGTATATATGATTACATGAAGATCAAAATGAATCAAAGCTTTGCCATTTTTACCAGTTACAATTATTATAAATATCTTCATCAGTTCTTTAATAACATTCTCTCCTGGCTTGGCTAATAAAATTGATGGACTTTGACATGTAATATTCACAGATGCTAACAAAACTGTTATGATAGCTGTGGTTATGATAAATTATTTTCAAAGATGCATATTTAGAGGGATGCTCTTATTAAATACTGTACTAGAAGTCTAGGTCCAGATTCCAGATCTGTCTACAGCATGGCCTCAGAAAATATTGATTTTAAATTAAGTATGACATTTTATCTTTTCTATCAAAACAGAAGACCATATGAAAACAAAAAGAAAAGTAGAGGCCAGACTTTTGAAAAATGAAAAAAGATGTGACAGTAGCTCTTAGATAAAACTGGTTAATATTTAGAAGGTAACCTACTCATGAGTTAGTGAATTTAGTTGTTATATCTTATAGAAAATTAGCTTATAAATTTAATTTTTTATTTTGTGAACGATCTTAGTTGATGAGACAAGTTATGGAGAAAATCAAATTGCACTTATAAGTTATCACTTGTGTTTCATTGTCATTCAGTGCTGTGTAGGAGAGAACATAGAATTTCACTATTTTCTCTCCAACATCAAACTGATGGGATCTCAGTGTAGCCACAGATGTGGATGATGGCTGGATCCAGTAGGTCATAGTTATTTGTTCAAATCTACTTGCTAGAAACCTGAAAAAACAAATTATTTGACATAAATAAAATATTTAAGAACTATATGAATCTTTTTATTTTTTTGGCTCAATCTACCCAATAACTTGCCTTTGGAAATAATAACTACTCTTTCAAGCCCTAATGCTGGACTATAAGTAACCTTCATTTATAATTCGATGTTTTAAAGAAGTTATTTGCAACATATTTGAGGTTGCATGACCCTGATCTATCATATATTAGACTGGAATCTTTTTGTTTTAGACAGAGAGCAACTGAAACTGGTCATTTCCTTTTTCTGATAAAAAGACATCTGAATACGAGTTAGGAAACCACGGTACCGATTTCTAATGATCAATCTATCAGCATGTGCCAAACAAATCTACCTGGCATATGGCCATGTTGGTTGTAGTTACTTAAATCTGACCAAAAAAAAATATTATTGAGTCTGTACTAAGTGCAAGACACTGTGGAGGAATCAAATACAATAAAACATACAGTATAATATGATAATGGCAAGTTGTTAAGGTCTTCACTGTTTCCAAAGAACTGATACATTCATTATCTCATTTGACCATCTCAGCAACACTTGCCCCTTGCAATTGAGGAGACTGAGACCTGGAGAGGTGGAATGACTTGCAGTGGTCATTGACAATGGATCTTTGGTGACAGAACACAGACTAAAACTAACTCCCTTGCCTTCTGATCAGAGTTCTCACCATCATTCTTATCTCTGCCCAACTTGCAACAAGCAATTGATTTGTTGCCATCCATTCTTTATTGATGAACATGATGTGGTGGAAAACATCATTGTATACAAGATTTCCCAGTTGCTGGGCCACTCTTTTCCCTGGACGTGAAAAATGTTGCCTGCCAAGTGAACCTGACCCATATGGCGTGAGGTTTACAGCCTTAACAGGTGCATGTCAAGTTGTCATCCGTCATTGTAACAGCGCAGCTCTCATTCTTTTTACCCTCGCTCCAAAGTGTGATGCTTTTGTTAAGGCTTAGTTTTGGATGGAAGGGGAAAAAAATTTCTCTCCTGAGCAGCATGCTGACTTTATCAAATGCATTTTAAGCCAAGACAAAACCTACGCTTTCCTTGACTTTATGTGAATCTTCTTCCTAGAACAGACTGGAGATTCTTACTCTATTCCATCAAATGTCAGCATTTACTCTTTTGTTGTTCTTTTTTTCTTTTACACCCTTATCTAATCCATAAGTGAGTCCTCCTGGTTCCCTTTCCATCCGTTCTGTTCAGTCTTGCCTCTTCTTTGTGCCTACTACCCGCTGAATTCAACCTGCCGGTATTTCACTTACCCTTCTCTGCTAGGGGCCATAGCTCTACTGATTACATTTCTTTTCGCTCTGGCCCGTCACTGTCCGGCCTCCACAAACTGACAAGAGAAATGCTTTTAAAATGTAAAATATTCTCACTCTCTGTTTAAAATCTGTCACTGCCTTCCAATTAATTAAACTAAACCCCGATTCCCTTACCTTGGCGCATAGGCCATGTCCACTATGTCTCAGGCCTCATGGTCTCTGCACCTCCCTCTCCACCTGTCGCTTCAGCCATATACACTATCAGAACATGCCAAACTCCTTCCCATCTCCGGGAGGCTGAAAATTGCTCCCTTGCCCCCAAATATATCCACATCCTAATCTCTGGAACCTGTGACTGTGACTGTTACCTTATGTGGCCAAATAAAAAAAAGGGGGATGTGATTTACAATTTTTTTTTCAGATGAGATTAAATTAGGTATTATGAAGTGGGGAGATCGATTATCCCGGGAGATGGGACCATCACAAGTGTCTTTATAAGACAGAGGCAGAGGGAGATTAGTCACACAGAGGAGATTTGAAGATGCTGGCCTTGAAGACTGGAGTGATTCAAACAGAAGCCCAGAAATACTGGCAGCCACCAGAAGCTGGGAGAGGCGAGGCATGGTTTCTCCCCTAGCACCTCCAGTGGGAGCTTGGTCCTGTGAATACCTTGTTTTCACACTTCTGACCTCTAAAACTGTGAGAGAATGAATTTCTGTTTTTAACTACAAAGTTTGTGGTAATTTGTTATAGCAGCCATAGGAAATTAATACACCATGAGACTTTATGGTTCTTTCTGATTGTAGCTTATTTCTATGTGACCTTTCTAGTCTGCCTCTTGTTCCTTAGGGCTCAATTGAAATGCCATCTCCTCAGGAAGAAATTCCTGACCATTGGAGCTAAGGTAGCTGGCTCCAGTCAGACAATCTTTATCACATCACACATGTTGTTTTCTTCATTTAAAAAATTTTTAATTTTTTTGTTGACTTTCTTATTATCTAATTCCAGCACATAAAACAGTGTCTGGCATGGAGTAGATGTTGTTAAAGGAAGAAAGAAAATAAGGAAAGACTATTACTAACTGCCTGGCGATAAAGCAAATGCTATTTAATAAACAGCTGGGCTTTTGAAAAATCCTTGTCTCTGATGGGGAATATCTTTGCTATTGATAGGGTTTGCCTATTTACAATCCTATAAATAAAATACAGGACAACCAGTTAAATATAAATATCAGACAAATAATTTTTATAAAAGTACATCGACAAATGTTGCATAGGACATACTTACACTAAAAATTATTCATCATTCAAATTCAAAATTCGAATTTAGCTGGCATTTTGTTTTGTTTCGTTTTTACAAATCCGGCATCCCTAATTGTAGAACATTCCAGTTCTCTGTCATGAACACAAATTATTGTCCTGCCAGGAGATGAGGAAATAAACTAAAAAAAAAATTTCTTTGCAAATCTTTTCTCATGCAATTATTCTTCAATCTTAGAACTTTACACATATCAGTAAGTTCATCCTTCTCTCTTTGGGAAAACTAAAGAAGTGCTTATTGACTCACATCACCCAGGGAAGGAAGATATCTTTTGTGCAAAGACAAACCCTGATAGTTTCATATGTGAATCTGTACACGTGATGCCAGAACTGGGCATAGATCAATTCCACATAGTGGAACTATTTACATATGTGAAGGCAATATGAGTACCTGGGATATGTTTTCATTCCCTGTATGAAGTGCTTTTTTTGGGGGGTTGTGATGAGGTTTTTTTGCATGCATTCTTTTATTCACCCTCTACCTCCTTATTCTCCTGGATCCTGGCTGATAACCAGACAAAAGATAGATTAACAGAGGGGATGAAATACCATTAGGGCTTTCTGGTTATGGCCAACTTGGAGACTGGGGCCTCTCGCTGCTCATCCCAGTGAAAGACTTGGATCTGCAGACCACATTCCCACTTGGTCCATGCTGGGAGGGAGAATAGAGATCTGGCGGTCCCAGTAAGGGCAGGCCCTGCTCACTGGGCTGACACAGACCAGATGAGTAACCTTGTCCCATGAGAGCAAGAGGTCATGCATTATGTGTGCAGTGGCTGTTAGCATGCCAGGTCCACTCAGTGAATGCATGGCCTGATGGCTGTCCAGTCTGAGCAACCAGACCTCTTCATATGGAGAGAGGAAGTCAGGGGCAAGTGGGGGTGGACTTTCTTGTCGTGGAGAACATGTTTGTGGATGTTCTCTTCTCTTTGGGTCAAGGCAGGAATATGAAAAGAGGAACATAATTACTTCTCCCTAAAATACTGCTTCAGGGGAAGGGGGTGTTTATAGGACATGGCTGTCAGTACTATTGATAGATGTGACCAAACTTTAAGCCTGCTAACACGAGAGATTCATTGTGAGAACTAAAAGGTTTTTACTAGGCAGCAGAATTGTTCGAAGGCTCTGTAAAGCATATTCCAATAGTTGTGTTTACCTTGAAGTCTTTTGGAAACTTAAAAATAGGAAGTTCTATGTTGAAAAGCCTGTTTATCAGTAAGGAAATAGAGGGTGCCAGATAGCCAGATGCAGAGCCTCAAACTCCAAGCCTCAGTTTACCCACAGTCATATAATGGGAGCCTCAGTCTTCTCAATGAGTCCTCCCATCATAGTATAGGGAACACTCCAGAAGAAGAAATTCAAATAACGACTAAAAATTGAAATCCATCACTAGAGTAACATAGTTTCCCTTTTAAAACATCTCAATCGTCTCAAGAGAAAAGGAAAAAAAAAAGATGTGTCTTAATGAGGATCTACCTCCATCTTTCACAAATTCACATGGAATTTTGTTTTAAATAAGACCATCACAAAGACAGTTTCTTTTCTATTCAGCATCAACTTAGAATAAGTTTTGTGATTATTTTGTTTTCTAAAATGCATTAATTTTACATTTTAAAGAAGACACTGAGCCCTAGTGGTTACGAACAGAATTAAGTGTATTTTTCAAAGACTCCAACTTCAAGAACTGAGCATGAGGTAAATTCACTCTTCTGGATTGTTGCTTAATGTTTCCAGTAGGTGCTTTGCCTAACTCTATTTTGATGTCGTAAAGAAATAAATGTAAATCTAGTGGATGATTCCATACAATTGTATTATTTTATTTATTTCAAAGACCATAAGGTCTGGATCAAATTGTAAGATTCTCAAATTTAGCTTTACAATACTTTTTACATATTTCTCCTTCTATAAAATTTCTAGCAATATGTGAGATTCCCTAAAGTTTTATATATTTAAAATTTGTCTATAATATGTAATTGACCAATTAAAAGATTTAATTATAGAAAATCAATCTTATATATTTAAATTCTTCATTATTTTTTCTAGTTAAAAAATACATGTGTTCATCATAAAAATCTCAAGGTATATAAAGAAAAAAATTAAAATTTCCCTTCTTTTCACTCCAATTCTACACTCCAGAGATACCCATGGTTAACAGTTCTATATGTATCCTCTCAGATTTTCCTCCTATGCACATAGAAACATATACGTAAATATATTTTAATGTACTCTAATCTTTATTATAAAAATTTCAAACTTGAAATAGAATATTATAATAAGGCAATATATACCTATCATCCAACTTCAACTGTTTTCCATTTATAGTCAACCTTGTTTCGTCCACACTCCCACCTACTTTGTTCCACGCCTCACTAGATTATTTATAAGCAAATCTAAGACATAACATTTCATCAGTAAATACTTTTATATTTATCTAAAAGGTAATAACTTTAAAAACTATTACCACGCCCCAAATATTCTAAATAAATAACTCTTAAATAACATTGAATACCTAGCATTCGAATTTTCCCAATTTATATAGGCATATAGGCACAGATATAACTATAAATATATAGATTTTTAACACAAAAATGGAAATATAGTAAGCATAGTGTCACATATGTTGCAGAAAAATTTAAACTTTAAAGAAGACATTTGACAGAATGCTGTTGGAATTCAAAGGGACTCTCGAAGTTATGTTTTATACCCTTCCTATTAATTTGAAAAATTCTACTCATGTAAGGCCAGGCTTTAGGTTTACTTCCTTCATGAATGGCTTGTAATGTCAAATATCTTTTATGTGCTTATTTTGCATCCATATATCCTCAGAACAATGTTTCTTCATGTCTTTTGCCTATTTTCTAATTAGCTTGTCTTTTTTATTATTGTGGAGTTTTGAGTGTTCTTTATATATTAATAATATATAAGTCCTTTGCCAGATATGTGGTTTGCAAATATTTTTTCCCAGGCTCTAAGATGTCTTTTCATCCTCTTAACAGGCTCTTTGACAAAGCAAAGATTTTTTTATTTTGATAAAGTCCCATTTATCTACTTTTTTCCTTCAGGGTCATGGTTTTGGTGTCATGTCTAAGAAGTCATCATTAAACCTTAGGTCCCAAAGTTTTCTTCTATGGTATCTTCTAAAATTTTTATAATTTATGTTTTAAATGTAAATCAATGAATGATTCATTTTGAGTTAATTTTTGCATAAGATATAAGACTTAGGTTGAATTCATATTTTTCCCTGCTACATATCTGGTTGTCCCAATATCATTGGTTGAAAAGACTGTCTATCCTTTCTTGAATTGCTTTTGCACCTTTGTCAAAAATCAACTGGATGTCCTTGTGTAGGGTTATTTCTGGATTCTTTACTCCGTTGCATTGATATGTGTATACCTATTGATTCATGTGAATTATGTGCAGTGTTTCTAAATACTTCCTACCACACAACCTAGTCATCTGTCCCTATAGTTCATTGCTGTGCTCAGCCAGGGCTCTTACTCATTGTGTTCCCGTGGTAAGATTTTTGGTCTGTCAATGAGATGTAGAGAATCTTGAATATCATTCTATTCTAATGGTATTGTGTGAATTTCCTTCTGAAAAGTAGTCTCTTTATTAAGAAATTATCAAGAACAGGAAAATTTCAAGTTTATGTCATTTATAATTTGATGTTTATGTAATCCAAATGTCCCACATTTCATTTCCCTTCCATGCCCTATTTTCAACAATATGAATCCCTTTCCATTTTCCTGTAGAAATTCTACTCCTTTCTTTCAGGTATCTCTGAGAATGCTCTCATGTTTATATGTTCCACTAATGTATGCTTGTTGGCTGTCACTTTAGCAGATCATCTGGTCTCGATCCCTGCTTAGCTCTTCTGAAGGCCCCTCTCGATACCTTGAGATAGGTTTTCTTCCAGCTATGCTGCTATACTGTCTATACTATTTTGCTTTAAAGTATGGACACAGTTTAGTATGAAGGCTCAAGAGCCTCTCAGGCCTTTTCTGGGGTGTGTCTCCCCTGGTTTTATGTGTGTGCTTCCCCCCACCCCCCACTCAATTTTCCCATATACACAGCTGCTTCTAAATGTCTTAATTTCCTGAGTCTCACTTCTGCTTCTTTTCAAGGTCTTAGATATTCTGTTGTATTCCTCTACCCATCATCTCTTGACCCAGGCATCCACAGGTCCACAGTCTTGCCGTAGATCTCATGTGTCATAGTGCCCACTGCTTCTAGAGGCCTTCAATCTGGTATCCAAATGATGCAACAATTCCTGTCTGTGCTCTCAGTAAGGTGAAACAAACAAGTTCCATTTTTTTCTTTCTGTCTCAAGGGAGGAACCAGTAATTGGGCATTGTCCTGACGACCACACCTCTGTGCACTGGGGTAGTGGTGGTGGTGGGCAGGGAGAATGGGTCAGGGTAGGCAGAGATATCCTACTTTTTTGAGTGTGACATTTCTCGGTTAGGCATTCACCTGTTTGCTGCAACTTTTTAACTGTTTTTTAAGAATTCTTACAAAACTACTTTGGTCTGTAAGTTATTGTTTATTGGTGTTTCTGTGAGAGAACAAGGGTTTAGAGCTTACTACTCTGCCATCTTGCTGTTGTCACTCTACTGTGTAAGTCCTTTGGTTTAAGTGACCTTATATCTTTTTGGAAATATGTCATAAAAATTGAATACATAAAATACATTCACATCATTTAAGAGGGAAACAAATTATAGAATATTAATATATTCATACTTCGGAGAATCGACTAGAAGAAACTAAAATTTTATTCGAATTAGTGCTGAGTAAGTACAAAGAGGTGCTAAAAAAGCAGTGAACGGCAGTGGTTTAAATACCTATAGACTAAGGAGACCAAAATTTATAAAGGACCTCCAAATAATCTTTAGTTAAATAGTAATAAGATAATATTTAGGGACCGTTATAACATTTGGCGATAAAAGTAGTTAATTGGTGCTTAAGAAATTTTGTTTTATAAAATAGGTTTTGCTCCAGTTAGGAGTATGTTCCTTTGCAAGAAAAAGAATATCACATATCAGTGGTTTAATAAATTTTGGTTACTTTTTATCAAATAAGAAGACTGGAGATAGAAAGATTCAGGCACTGGTTCAACAGCTCAATGATGCCAGAATTTGTGTCATCATCTTTCTGGCCTTACCCTCATGGATGTAAGTCAGTTCCTGCTGCCCCACATTTGAAGCAGGAAGAAGAGGGAAAGTTGGTGCCAGTTACCAGACCCTTAATTAGGAAAGCACATATTTCCCAGGAATCCCTGGGAGACTTTGAGTTACAGCTCATTGGCCATAACATGGTCACATGTCCATCTTTGCTGCAGAGGAGACTGAGAAAGTGAGTCTTTACATTTTTCAGCCTGGCAAGAGAAGAGGGGCTGGGAATGGCTGTTGGGTAAGCAGCTCTAGCAGTGTTTCCCCAGGGGTATTCAAGGAGCAAAATCCCACTTGGTCCTCTGGTATGTAAGCAAGAAATTCTATGTCTTTATTTTATCACAGCCTTCCTTAGTTTCCAGAGTATTCTGATAGAAAGGTACATAAACAAAGTGTATTATTCTTCAGTTCCTCTGTTTTTAGATGTGGTTCTATATTTTGAAACCAAAGTATACATTGCTTTTTCCCCCATTAACAATTTTAACAATATTATGAATTTTTAATTAACACATCCAATCAACATTTATTAGGCATCATCTGTGTGATAGTAATTATAGTAGATACTGATAATTCAGAGATGAATAAGTAGCCTTAAATAGTTCATAATCCATTGATGTAAACAATTACATATATATAATTATAATTTATTATGAAAGCATTGATGAGCAAATATGATAAAATATACATACAGGTCTAATGATATACACATCCTTAGTCTATGAACAATCTTTTGAGATGTTGATTTTGCTAAGAGATCTAGGAAGATGTGTTTAGAGATAACTAGAATTTCCTTAAGCAAATGGCCCTTTGTAATGATGCTAATTTTCTTTAATCCTTATATTGTCCCTGAAGTACTTGAAGACTGTAGGTCTTTTATATAATGCTAGTTTATCCAACTTGATGATAATATAGTGGTTTGAATTTAGGTACCACTGCTATGCTTGAAAATGAAGAATGTGATTGGCATTTAGCATTATATAAAAAAAGGATTGGTATGTTACTATGTCTCATTCACTTGATGTGCCAGGGCCCTGAGTTTAAGAATAAAGAAAAAGATACGAGTCAGAACTGCACCAGGCAGCCTAAGGCACTTCATTTTAGGGCCACTAGATCTGCTGCTCTCAATCAGATGACATGCAGGTTTTTGGTTTTTAGGGATGATCAGTGATTCACCCTTCACTTCTCTGCTGTCAGCAACTCACAATTGCCTGGAATGAGAAATTTTAATTCTTCTTAGCTAGGACTCTTCTCCCTTTGCCTGTAGTGGATTACATGAAACCAGGACATGGCATTAAAGCTTGCTTTTCTTCTCCTATACTTTGTGACTCTGTGTCTCTGCACAAAACTCTCTCATTTCGAAGTCCACACTACGGCTATGCTACCCTGTACGAGCCCAATCCCATCTGATCTCAGAAGCTAAGCAGTGTCAGGCCTGGTTAGTACTTGGATGGGAGACCACCTAGGAAGACCAGATGCTGTAGGTGTAAAAAACTTTTTTAAATGAGAGATTGTAAGCTGACAAGGTCCTTGCAATCTGTGAGGTCAACCAAGGTTTGCCTCACCTAAAAAAAAAAAAAAAAAAATAGAAGTCTACAAACTCCAGCCCGTGGACCAGATACTATAGTTATGTAGTCAGTCTGTGAGCTAAGAATGGTTTTTACATTTTTAATTGGGCAAAAAACTCAGATGGAAGATTTGTTTTGTGATCTGTGAAATTATATGAAATTCAAAATCCAGTGTCCACAAATAAACCCAGCCATGTTCATTTGTTTACATGTCATCTGTGGCCACTTTTGAGCTACAATGGCAGAGCTGAATAGTTACAACAGGGACTGTATCATCTGCAACACCTAACACTATGTGGTCCTTTACAGAAAAATTTTACTGACCTCTGATTTAGAAGAAAAATGTCTACCCCTAGATGTAGAAAGCTATAATCACAGTAATATAGTGCACTGACCAAATTAGGATTGTATATCACATATCAGTCCACTGAGGTGTAGGGGGACTGGCACCATCACAGCAAGTGGTGATCAGGCATTTTTAGCAGAACTGGTTTTTTTCCCCCAAATAATTTTTATTGATTGATTGATTGATTCAATGTGAAACCATATATATAGTATGTATTTACTGTATACAATACAAAAATAATATGTATACACACAGCCTGGATTGGTCTCTAAGGTCCCTCTAGTGGTCACTAGGGTTCTATGGCTCTAGGTTTGCCTCTGCAGTCTCAGTCCCTTAATGTTTGTGCATCTGTGCTCTGAGGTAGACATGCTCTGTGTCTTTGCAAGGAGAAGCTCTACGTGACCCAGAAGGTCCACTGTTCCCACCTCAGTAATGACACTGATCATCTCTAAAAACCAAAAACCTGCATGTTAACTGTGACAACCTTTGCTCGCCTGGGGGGGGGGGGGGGGGGGGGGGGGGGGGGGGGGGGGGGGGGGGGGGGGGGGGGGGGGGGGGGGGGGGGGGGGGGTACCCACCCCCCACCCCGCCCCATTCAACCTGTCACCCAGCTCCATCAGATCTATCTCCCGTGTGTCTTACCCGAGTATCCGTATCGTCTCCCTTTCCACTGCTACCTCGCCACCCAATGTTACCAGCACTTGGACTCCTGGAAAAGCTCTCGGTGATATTATTCATGTTCCCCTCAAACCACTTTCCATAGTAGGCTTTTAAAAGTGAAGATACGGTGCGAGATTCCTCGTTTTCAAATCCTTCAGTGTCTTCCCATTGACTTTCTCTTCACTCCCATCTCTTACCTCTCTCTTCCCAGAGCCCAATCATATTAGTTTCCCTTCAGTTCTTTTATTGTGTTCTACATTAGGGCCCACACACCTGCTATTTCTTGCTTCTCACCCTATTTGCCTAAATGTTCATTTTTTTCTTTAGTTCTTGGTTTTCATTTATGAAATGGAATACTGAGAACTTATGTCCCAGATCCTGCGAGCTTAGACTACAGGTATGGAGAAAACATAATCCTGTCCCACAGACTTTATAATCTAATAGGGGATACTGGCATTAAACAAATAATCCTCAAATAATTAATTACTATTATGATAAGTGCTAGGAAGCTGAAATACAAGATTTCAGAATAAAACAGGGTTGTTGATCTACTCCTGGGGGCACATGGAAACCTTTGTGGAAGTACTATTTAATGTGAGCCTCAGAGGATGAGGAATAGTTCTGTAGGTAAGAGAGAGAAGCAAGTTCAAAAGTCCTGAGGCTAAAAGAGTTGAAAGAGCATAAACAGTAAGAGAGACAATGACTTATAATAAGCTGAACATAAAGGGAGGGCCCAGATCAAACAGGGGCTTGGAGGCCTTGCTAAGCATTTTGGTCCCTGAGAAATTTAGGCTTAAGTGACCCTTCTTTCAGGAAGCTTTCCTTCACTCCTCAAACTGGGTGAGGCAACCAGCCCCCAAACCCAGCTCTGACACCACACACACGTTGTGTCTAGAGTAGTGTTTGGCATGTAATTCTGGCATTGGCTTCTTTTATGAATCATTCTCTTTGATCACTGGGCTGGCCTCTCACCTACTCTCCTGACTTCCATTCTCTTGCCTTTCGAGTCCATCATTCTCACTACTGCCTGAACTACTATCCTAAAGTAAAATTTTGATCACATCTTTAAAATAAAAAATTTTTTTATCCTTAAATACCCTCCATTACTCCTCAGTGCCCACAGAATAGAATTCAAACACTTGTAAATCTGTTCTAGACCCTCTGCGAATCAGCCCTGACCTATCTTTCCAGTTTCATCCTTTCTTCATTTCACATATTCTGCCTCCAACCATAGCAGGCTTCCCCAGCATATCAGAAACTCGGATATTCCACGCTCTGGTTATTGTGCCAACCAGGAATACACTTCTCTCTCTCCTCCGCCTGTCGACATTTGGCTCATTGTTTGCCACCCACCTGGATCCAGGCATTCTGTTCTTTTTACTCTGTTTCCATAGCCCAGTGGTTCTCAAAGAGTAGTCCCTGAACAGCAGCAAACTTGTTACATATGAAAATTCACAGGTCTCACCACAGACTTACAGAAAAACTGGGGTGGGACAATCTGTGGTTGAATAAGCCTTCCAGGTGATTACAATCATTTGAGTCACTGCCCTAGCACACTGCTGTATTTCTATTAGGATTTTTAAGTTTAGTTTAGATCACATTACGTTCTAGTTAATTGTTTGTCAGTATCCGAGGATACAGACAATTAGTATCCTCAGTATAAGCAGGCTAAAGGCAAGAAACAGATCTTGTCTATTGTATCTCCACCACAATAAAATAAAATGGCGATGAAATACTATGGAGCTGTGGGTAGTTGATACTACTCTTTCTGTTCCTAACACAATTTAAGGTTTTCTCTTCTGCAAATAAATTTATTTGGAAAGGAAGGTATATTGTAATGTATAATGTAATATTACATTATACATTACAATATAGTCTATTGCATTACTCTCTCTCTCTCTCTCTCTCTCTCTCTCTCCACTATCGTTCATCTTCAACATTCTCAATGATGAAACCTGGACTTGAATCTCAGGAACCTGATAAGAAAAAGGTGTTCTAAGGGGAGACTGATTTGTTTTGCCTAGTTAGTATTTAGGGTTTTCAGCAGTGCTTCTCAGACTTTAACATGAATATCAATCACCTGGGATCTTTTTAAACAATAGATTCCTGAGTCAGTAGGGCTGTGGAGAGGCCCGAGGTTCCGCATATCTCATGAGCTCCCAGGTGATGCTGATGCTGCTGGTCTCAGTGGACCCCAGAGAATATCTTACAAATGACCTATGTTCTTTCAGAGACAGGCTTTGCAGCTTCTTCTGGTGCAGGGAGATTTAGTGTGAGGCATGACTTCTTTGTGGTATTTTTTTTATTCGTGCATGTGTCAGTGGCCTTAGCCAACAGTTCTCAACCCTGGCTGCACTTTTGAATCACCTAGGGGTGCTTTTAAAACATACCAGTGCCCAGGCTCTACTCTCTGAGAGCTGGATTTAATGAACCACAGCCCTAGGCGATGAAGTGAAGCAGGTGCATAAATTGCTCTTGTGTTCTACACAGCAGATCTATGAAACGTCTGCCCTTGAGAAGTTTTTTGTCTAAATGATAAGATGATACAGTGCATATTAAGAGGGACTTAACATTAAAATTATTAAAAGGAAAAATAAAAAGCAAACCTTGTTTTTGATATAAAGTATGACAGACCACCTATTGCTTAAGATGGAAACCAAGCAATAGGCCTGCTACTATGCACTCCTCTCTCTGGATTTTCTCCTAAGGAGATTATTTAGAAAAATAGAAATCTTGCCTACCTGCCTGGAAGATGAGATAGGCCATTGCCATTTCTGTAGTATGGCATATTTGCAGATACTAAGCTGTAGCATATTGGATTACGTTCCAATTCTTTATTCCCTTCCTTGTTATGGAATTACAAGACAGTCATGCTTTTTCTGTGTGACTTTTCAGTGCCTCCCACAAGAGCAGAGGCAGCATATTTTCTTGTGTCAATGGAATGTCACAACCCAGAGACATTAAATGTTCTTGGGTGATATTGCTTGGCTCCTATCATTGCTGCCATTCCATAAGGAGATCACACCAAGGCTAGCGGAGGTTCTGCCTCTCCCTTAAAAGATCTGGAGTGCAGCGCAGACATCTGTATTTGTTAAATATTAAACACAGGTAATTCACTGACCTCCTGGTTTCAGAGACTAGAAAGTAAAACATAATGTAGATGGGTTTTCCCTCAATACATTTACATTCTCATAATTAAATGTCTGAAGTATACCCCACCTGATGATTTCTGTGATTGAGCTGTCACTGTTTAATTGTAAAATAAGGACATGATAGTATTTCATTAAGTCAAAGATTCAGTTTAAAAACATTTTTTTTTTATTTTGAGAATGTGATATTTTCTCCTTTTTCGTTTAAGTTTTTTCTTTATGAAATGATAGTGGTGGTTGGCTATGTATTTTTCCTTAGCAAAATAAAAAGTTGAAAATGGAAAGTTAGAAATCTAATGTATGTTCCAAATTTTGGTAGGTTAAAGGGTGTGAAGAATTTTTATGGTATATGACTCCAAAGCTAGGGAACCAACTTTACAATCTATTAATGTTACTGTGGATAAATCAAACTTAGAAGATGAATATCAACTGAGGATTAAACTAACCTTTAGTCTAGTGTCTTTCCCAGTGGCTGAAAGGACAAGCAAAATATGCCCTGAAGAAACCCATACTAATTAGGTGCTATAGCTTAGGGCCATATTTGCCATCAGTTTTTTTTTTTTTAAATTTTGAACTTCATCTTCAGTTGGTGAGGCTTCTCTGTGGAAATCAGGATGGATAAAATAGATGTTAGCTAAGTAAAAGCAGTGTTTACAATATACCGCACCTAATTATATAAAAATGTCAAGATCACTCTTTTTAATAGTGTTATGAGATGTTCTAAAATGGTAAGCTGATAATTTCCCTTTCTGGGATTTCTAGCTGACTGTCAAAATAATGGTAATATCGCCTGATATATTTTCAGTATTAAAAAGAAAAGATTGGCAACATCTTTACAAATTTACAGTACTGCAGAACTGAGACAAATTGTACAGGGTAGCTATGACTAGATCCTCCTGCTATTATTTAGAGGGGCAGGAACTCCTCCCAACCCGTGAGGTAGTTGTGGGGTGGCAGAAGCACACTGCACAGGGACAGGGAAGACCTGGCCACCTGCCTAACCTGGCACAAGTCATTTAATCTTTCTGGGCCCCAGTTTATTTACCTACAAAAGGAAGGGTTTAGATTAGATGGTTTTTAAGGACTTTACCAGATATAAAATTCCATGATATTACTTAATTTGTATAACATCTCCTAATGAAGAGAAAAAATAAGGTTAGTTTGGCCAACGTATTCCTCTCTGCTTTCTTAGTAAGGCAATATTTTTTGCGAATGAGGAAACAGACCCACAGAAAGGTTAATTAATTTACCCAATATCATACAAAAACTTTACGCTTGATCTTTTGAATCTAGAACTTTAAAATATGTAGATCTATTTTTCCAAACGAGCAGTTTCAAAAATTTCTGATTATGTAGATTTTACTTTAGGCAGATGATAAAATTATTTTTACCCTTTTAAGGTGGATGGTAGATCCAGGAGAAACTTTCTGATTTACAATTAAAATGACTATTTATAAATACTAAGTGCTCTGACTTTTAAAAGTCTTTATATTTTGCCTTTAAAAGATGAACAAAAACCCATTGAATAAGTTAAGAAACTTATCATATGTGCATTGTGTGCACTTGTGTGTATGTGTGTACATGTGTGTATGTATATGTGACAGAGAGGAAGAGGTTAACACAATCTTATTTTCTCCTATCCCTTTTTACTCACATGCATTATAATACAGGAATTATCTAAGATCTATGAAACGTTGCCCAGGTGAAATCCTGCTATGTTCAGTTTTCAGATAAGGAGATTGAAACACAGAAGTGTTAATTGACTTTCTCAAGGTCACACAGAAGATTTCAATCAAGGCTGGGATTAGAATCTTAAATTTCCTGACCCGGATGCTTTCCTCCCATTAGGCTGTTGTTCTCTCATGGAGTCGATTGAGATCATCGATTCCCCTGCAGGACTTGGGGACTCTTAGGAAATGCATCGATAATAATCACAGTATCCTTGGATGTGGACACAGGTGGCATCCCAGGTAAAGACTGATGGGTTTTGACCAGGAAGTTAGGGAGCTTAGAGTATAAATTAACGAGAAAAGAAACTAAGGCATGGGGACAGCTTGGCCTTTCACAGTGGGATTCTGCTTTGTCCCCTGGGCCGGCCATTCCACTTTCACTGAGCATTTATTTTTAATGTGGTGCTGTCTCTGGGACTAATATTCAATGGCATAAAGACCTTGTCTCCTCTGTTTGAAAATTTTTTCTTAGTAAAAGCAAATTTCCATATATTTTGTAAGAACTCCTTTGGCTGTACTACACAAATCGTATTCAAACAAGTTTCCTCAGCTCTAATTAGAATATTGTTTTATTAGTCTGCACATTTTCTAAATCTCACACTAATTAAATGTATGTTGTACGTTATTACCAACAAACAGCTATCGGTATTCAAGATTTACGGTTGTGTACTGTGGTGGTTGATGACTGTATCAGCATTTCAATTTCAAATGCGTTTCAGAGGTTTAGAGCTTATCTGGAAAATTAATTGCAGCTGAAAATCTGGCACAGCCTGTTCTTAGTTAGACCAGCCTAGGGGGTCCCCTCAAGCTCTCCGCTCCTTTTTCTGGACCGGCTGCCAGAGGAGTGAAGTGAGGAGAGGAAGAGGGGGAAGTAAAAGGCTAGATGGGGGAGTGGGATGCCATCACTTTCTCAGAGCTTTCCCACCAATTGCTGGAATCCATTGGAGGGGAAATGAACATTCTTCTCTGCCTAGAGAACACAGTAAGTGGACAGAGCCTCGAGTTCTCCACACTTCATTAGCAAGCCAGCCAGATGTTGGCTGCTGTCAACACTGGCAGCTTTTCCCCTGTATTTTTTAAGCAAAGATTTCAGGCCTTTTTTTTGTTTATTTTTAGTAGATTTCAGCTGTGGGTTTTCAAGATAGGGATGTATTCATTGGCTTAGAAGCAGATGGATGACCCTTGAAGGCAATTGGACTTTTTCCTGCCAGCTTGTCCCTTGACTTTTCCAAAGGGAGGGTGGTAACAATAAGACAGCTACTCTGGCTAGTGGCCTTGTAACCTGTATTCATTTCTGTTTTGTGAGGTTAATCAAGCTCTGCCTAGGAGCATGAAAGAGTAGTTTTCCAAAGAAACAGGAGCATTTACCTTTTTTTTTTCTTTTTTTTTAACTAATTTACCATGAAAGTCCTAGTAATAGACTAGGAACTTTTTAGCTTATCCTGAACACTGAAAAGCAAAGTATCCCTGTTGAATTCAGGGCCATTTGATTGCAAGGGGCAGAAACTGATGAACACCAGTTTAAATAAATGGCGTCTAAGAACTAGAAGTACAGGTGAACCTGATGAGAGTCTGGAATTGTAAATGGGAAAGTCTTTCGGGGCTAAGATACCTGTTTTATTTTTCATTTCTCTCTCGTGTCCACATTTAATTTCTCTTTCTCTCCATGTGTATTTCTTTCTACCTTCTTTAAGACATTTGCTTCTCCTTGGTCTAGTTCTCTCTTCTTGCTCATCCACCCAGAGTTCCCAAACTTCCAGCCTTGAGAGTCTATATGACTTTCCAGTTCCAGTGACTATCACTTATTACTACAGTTTTGCTATCTTGGTTTCATTGTTGAGAAAAGCTCTAATCTGACTTAGATGGGTCGGATGTCCAGCCCATGCCAAATCAGTTTTGGTTGGCTTGGTGGCACCATGACCACTAGATAATTACTTTTGCAGTCTATGACATCAGTATTCTTAAGACAGTGCTGGATAGGCACTTAGGCACCCATCCCAAGTGTGAATTAATAGGACCCAAGAATGTACATACACACACACTAGAAATGGCTTAATGACAGAAAAGTGGTATCATGTGTGAAAGACGGTGCACATAAAATAGTTTAATTCAGTGGTTCTTAAATATTAGAGGGCATAAATACCCTTGGAGGGCTTATCAAAAATGCAGATACCAGGGCTCTCTTCAGAGACCCTGATTGGGGTGGCAAACAGGAATCTACTATTTAATAAGCCTTTCAGGTGAATCTGATGAAAGTGGTCCACATACCTCATTTTGAGAAGTCCTGGTTTCTCAGCTGATTCTTAACGTAGATTCTGGCATAATTAGTAGTGAAGAATTTCTTTGATGATATTTAGTTGCGGTAGTGCAGAAGGACTTCTGACTCTTCCACAGAGACTAGAACAGGTCAGGTAGCGAGAATGAATTGCGTCCTACACCTAAGCTCTGAGTGGGATTTAGTGATGTGGGTGTATAAACAGTTCAGGAGCCTAGTCAGACAAACCCCAAGTGCTTTCATTTTACTAGATGTAGTTACTGTGTGAAAAATGTAAGTTAATTATGAAATAACATGGTCGCATTCATATTGCCATACCAGTGAGCGCTGCAGTGAAACATGCCAGAGTTGATTACGATAGCTTGCCTGGGAGGATTGATACTAAACTGTCAGGAGTGACATGAAAGAAGTTGCAGTGGCATTATTCCTACCTCACAGGAGTATAATTAGGGAGGATAATTTAATTTCTTTCATCCTTGTTTCCAGGGTTTCATACCTTCCTAAAAATGCTAATTTTAAAGAGAATAGTTTTATAATTTTTCATCCCCAAAGTTAAAAATACACTCCACATTTTCAAGCTTGCTGTTTCATGTGTGTTTAAGAATGGTTGTAAATTTGCCGTAGGGCCAGATATCTCCCTTATAGAACCCAGGGTTCAGTATGTTTTATTGGATGGAAAAAAAAAAAAAAAAACAGCAGTAGATGAAGAATGAAATTAAAAAGAAATTAAGATATGAGCTTTGTACAGCCAAGTACATCATCATCTTTCCACATGAAGCACAGAGGGTGGTTTTTCCAGGCACACACAGGCGTGTGGCACCTGTGTTCATTTAAGTGATTACACATTCAACAAAATTTGAATGTGTGATATGCAATCATTTGAATCGCTCATTATACATTAAAATAAACTGACACAAACACAACTCGTTCTCAGCTGCTTTTGAGAAACTAAGTAAATTAAATGAAAGAATGAAACGAAGGTGATGCTAGGCTGAAGATTTAATGTGGATTTGACTCAGAATTCAGAATTCTGTCTTTACCCATGATGAAAGAACTTTCAGTGCTGGTGTACAATTAAAAAAGCTAAAGTAAAGAGTATCACCTCCCTGCCCTGGACCACCGCACTTGGGGCTCCCGGTCCACTTCTCAGTGGGTACTAATGTAGAGGACCACATAGGACAATAGGAAACAGTAAGGAAAAAAGGTTCAAGCAAAAGAGGCAAATGGAAGAAATATAGGCTCCGGGGAAGTACAGGTGTGTTTTCCCAACTCTGTCATTATCATTGCGGTCTCTTTTTTTTATGGCTAATGATTTCTACAACCCACAAGAATGGGTCTTCTGACCCTCATCAGTCCACTGAAACTGTTTTCAGGGTTTATCATAATGCCAAATCAAATGTCCCTTCTTACTTAACGTTTCTTGACCTGTCGGTGTTGAAATGGATGATCCTCCCCCACCCTGACTGAAACATCTTCTCTTGCCTTCCACAATAACAGTGTTCTAGTTTTCATCTTTCCTTCGGACAATTTCTTCTGAGTCTCCTCCTACTCTTCAATGTTTAAATAATTGACAACTGCCAGCTTGGTTTGAGACAATCAGCTTTTCTTTCTCTAGGGGATCATATCTAGTCTTACACATGCATGCAGAGGAATTCAAACTTATTTATCTAGGTCTGAAGGCATCCCTGAACTCCACATTTATATACCCAATGCTTACTTGATATTCTGACTTGGAAGTCTTATTAAGACCTGAAACTTCATATGATAAAAACAGAAATCTTAATTGTATACTTACCTCTTCTAAACTATAGCATCTCTGCCCACCTAGTTAAGCCAAAAAATAAAGAGTTCTCAGCTCATGTCTAGCCTTCTCATCCTACATCCAATTCATTATCAAGCCCACTCAAGACTATACCCAAAGGTTTCCCTAATCCATCAGTTGACAACTGCCATTATCCTTCATCTTGATGGCTTTAATAGCTGTCTAATAGGTTCTCTCTTTCTACTAGTAGCTACGATATTTTCCCCTAGTTTTCTCTCTATATATTACCTTGTCAATCCACCATCATAATTTCCTGGCTACTACATTTGGATTTTAACTGATCTCCTAACTCTGCAACCAACCGGGTCCTCTGAAAATAAAATCAAATTTGGCACTTCCTTCAGTAGCTTCCTATTACATGTAGAATAAAATTCGAGTTTATCACGACCTTCAAATTCTTAAAAGATCTATTCATGAATTCTGTGGCCACATTTTCTACAATTCTTTTCACAGAATGTCCTTTTACAAACTTAAATCAGATTTTGTCATTCTTCAGATTAAAAACTTTCGAAGTCTAGTAATCTTTACCACATTGTACAATGTTATATCTGTTAAGAATACTTTTGGCTTCAAGTAATAGAAAAACTAATAGTGTCTTAGACAAAAAGGGATTAATTTTTCTCAAAGAACAAGAAAGGAGGAGGCAGTTGGTGGTATTGGTGCAGTTTTTAAAAATGATTCCATAAAGTGCTCAGATTCTTTCCTTTTTCTTTTCCATCTGCAGTATGTTGGCACGTGACCTTATGCTTGTTGCCTCATGATTCAGATGGTTCTCACAGCTCCAGACATCACATCTATATCATCCATATTCAAGGTAAGAAAAACGTAGAAGAGGTAAGAGCTGTACAAGCAAACTTATTTATGCTCCAAGGCCTTTGCACTTATCATTTTTTTCCCACTGAAATGAATTTTCCTCAGATTTTCATATGATTTGCTCTTTGTAACTATTCAGATCACAGCACAAATGTCATCTCAGAAAGGTGACTTACTGATTCAAAGTAGTACCTACTAGTTGTTCACCATCACTATACATTTGTTTTTTTCCTTATAGAGATCTGTATTAGTTTGCTAGGGCTGCTGCAATAAGGTATCACAGACTAGGTGACTTAATGTCTTAGCATAGGCCGCATAACAAAAATACCACAGATGGAGTAGCTTAAACAACAGAAATTTATTTCTCACTGTTCTGGAGGCTCAGAAATCCACCATCAAGGTACCTGCTGATCAGTTCCTGGTGAGAACCCTTTTCCTGGTTTATCAAGATGGCTACCTCCTTGCTGCATCCTCACTTGGCAGGGAAAAGGAGGAAGCAAACTCTCTTGTATCTCTCTATAAGGGTGCTAATTCCATCACAAAGCTCTACTTACCTGACTTAATTACCTCCTAACGGCCTTATCTCCAAACCATCATACTGAGGACTGGGGTTTCAGCCTATGAATTTGGGATTGGGGGACATATTCAGTTCATAGCACTTAAACAACAGAAATTTACTGTCTCATATTTTTGGAGTCCAAGATCAAGGTGTCAGCAGGGTTGGTACCTTCTGAGGGCTGTGAAGGAAGGAGCTGTTCCAGGCTTCTCTCCTTGACTTGTACATGGTCATCCTCTCCCTTGTGTCTGTATCTAAATTTTACCCTACCGACCTTATTTTAACTTGATGACCTTTATAAAGACCCTGTCTCCAAATAAGGTCACATCTGAGGTCCTGAGATTAGGTCTTTAAATATGAATTTGGGAAGAAGGCACAATTCAACCCATTACCAACTCAATAAACATGTGCTAAGTGAATGGATGGGTTTTAGTCATCACCACCATTTGCTGAATGTTTACAGTGTGCCAAGAGTGACATGAAGCTTTAACTCTCACAATAATTTAGTGAAGAAGGTACTGCATGCATTCTCTTTTAGAAATGAGAAAACCATAGCAATAGATACAGTGAGTAGTACAGCAGTATGGTGGAGGCATAAAAAAAAATAAAGGCTGAAATGTTTCCAGCAAAATAGTGAGGAAAAGGCCCTTTGAGACATCTTCATTATCTTTGGTCACATTAGATCATGATTAGACAAAACTGAAATATGATGTTTAGACAGGGATCAGCAAACTTGTGTCTGTAAAGTATATATTTTATAGGCTTCTAAGCCACATGGTTTCTGTCACAGCTACTCAACTCTGCCATTGTAGTATGAAGCAGCCACAGATAATAATAAATGACCGTGGTTGTGTTCCAATAAAACAAAAGCCAGTGGCTAGCCAGATTTGGCCTATATGCCACAGTTTGTTAAAGCCTTGTTTAAGAAAATTTTCACTTTGATTTTCTTTCATTTTCCTAAAAGCATATTAATTTTATGAATTAAAAAAAAAAAAACTGTCCTGATCTGCTGCCTTTTGGATGCCCAGCATTTGCTTCCCTTTTAGAGAGGTTTGTTCTAAACCATTCAAACCCCGAGGGAGGCACTCAGAAAGTCCATAAATGTCCTCTGTAATGTTCTCTCCTCTAGGGTGTTCTTTGTCACCTCATGTTACAGTGTGAACCTTAGCGATGGTGCAGGAGAGCTGTGGGGACAGAGGAGAGATCAAAGGGACAGAAGTGCAAAGCCTATCGATCCTGAGTTTCATTTCTGGCTGAGAGATGAACAGACATGTGGCTTGGGTGCCAGTTATTTCAATTCTCCATGAGTTGCTTCCTTTCCTGATGAGATTGCAAGTCTTATTTATCTAAAGATATGGTCCTTATTAAGTCGTTGAGGTAATCTGGATAAATATACTTGAAAAATAGGCAGTGTAGAGTTACCTGATTTCGAAGTGTGAGGAATTCTCTCCTGTTGCCTCAATATATATTTTCAACTTTTGAGTCCCTGTGCTATTTGTCAGAATTTTGTGTTTCTTGTATTTTCTCCTGATGACTGGCCTTCAAGATTCCACTTTTTTTTTTTTTTCTCCTTTTCTCACTATCTGCCCTGCCCTGCTCTAGTCCTTGGAGTTCTTTTTTTTTTTCATGTTTAGACTTAGAGCAAGATGGAGTTCCCCACCTGCCCTACCCTCGAGCATAGATGCCCCAGGAGAGGGTCCTTATGGACCTGTGTCCATATCATTTTAAGTAGTTTACTGCTAAAGCAACCTGGGTGATGATCGAACTGAACATGGGAGTTATATGTCTGCTAACGACCTTGAAATAGTGCACCCTGGTCTAAGATGTCTTCATGTTTTCATGGTGGTGGTGGTTTTTAAAGGGGATAAAAAGAACAGTTTTTTTCTTATTACCACGTTTTGGCAATGTGGTAGACTAAATATCCTAAAAGTCCACCTAATTCAAAACTCCTAGCAATGCTATATGAAATATAACAAACATCCTTTAAACACATAGCTGAAATCATAAGAATATAGGAGAAATCTTCAGGGGCCCGAAACAAAGAGGGACCTGGAAACCTGTGTGGCAGTTCATCCTGAAGCATTGACTTCTCAGGGAACATTTGTCAGTTCTAATAACCAGAAGGCTTTCATTTTAAGGATGAAAACGATAGGACCTGGCAAAAGCAAATGATAGGACCATGGGGGCTTGTCTCCTTATTCAGGCTCTACAGGATTCTTATAGATAAAACCCCACATATGACTTCACAGTTCAAAATTTCAAAACACATGAGAAATGAACCATTATATATAACATTAGTTAAAACAAAAAAAAGAAAAAGAAAATTAGATACCCAGGATGTTTCGATATTGAATTATCAGATTCAGGATATAAACTGAAGAGATTTAATATATTTTTTTTGCCAATACCATACTGATTATTGTACCTTTATAGTTAAATTTGAAGTTAAAAAGTGTGAAACCTGTAATATTGTTCTTTTTCAATATTGTTTTTGTTATTTGGGATTCCTCGATATTCCACATGAATTTGAGTAAATTTTCCTAATTCTGCAAAAAAATATATCATTGGGATTTTGATAAAGATTATATTAAATCTGTAGATCACTTTGGGTAGTATCAATATTTTAATAATATTAGGTCTCTGAATTCATGAACAAAGGCTGTCTTTCCATTTATTGGTGTCTTTAGTTTCTTTCAACAATGATTTCTAGTTTTCAATGTATAAGTCTTATACCTCCTTAGTTAAATTTACTTCTAAGTATTTTATTCATTCTGATGCTATTGTAAATGAAATTGTTTTCCTAATTTTCATTTTAGCCTTTTCATTGTTAATATATAAAAAGACTACTGATTTTTGTTTGTTGACTTTGTGTCCTGTAACTTTGCTAAATTTATTTATTAGTTCCAGGGTTTTTGATGTGGAATATTTAGAGTTCTCTACATATAAATTATTGTCTATACACAGATAATTTCACTCTTCCTTCCCATTTTGGATGTCCCCTTTTTTGTTGCCTAAATGCTTTTAGTGCTATGTTGAATGGAAGTGATGAAAATAGGAACCCCTGTCTTGTTCCTGATGGTATAGAGAAAACTCTTAGTCTTTCGTCATTGAGTATATATTAGCCGTGGGCTTTCATATATGGCCTTTATTATGTTGGTGTATTTACCTTTTAATCACAGTTTGTTAGTGTTTATATCATGTAAAGGTGTTAAATTTTGTCAAAGGCTTTTTCTGCATTGATCGGGATGATCAGGGGTACCCCTTCATTCCATTAATGTGGTATATTATGTCGATTAATATTTGTATGTTGAACTATTCTTGAATTCCAGGAATAAATCCCACTTCATTATGGGGTGTAATCTTTTTAATGTGCTAGTCTGTCTGCTAGTATTTTCTTAAGGATTTTAGCAGTAATATTCATCAGGGATATTGGTCTGAAGTTTTCTTGTAGTGTTTTGCCAGGGTTTGGTATCAGTGTAATGCTATCGGTTTGCTCTTTACATCTGGGTCTGTTTCTTTGTGCTTTGGTTTATTTTTAGATTCTACATGTAAGTAAAATCATACAATATTTGTCTTTCTCTGTCTTTCTTTGTCTTTGTCTGTTTTACTTAGTGTAATATCATGTAGGTCTATCCATGCTGTCACAAATGACAAGATTTCATTCTTTTTTATTGCCAAGTAATATTCCATTTTACATATATGTACTATATCTTCTTTATTCATTTGCCTATCTGTAGACACCTAGGTTGCTTCCATATCTTGGCTAGTGTAAGTAATGCTGCAATGAACATAGGGGCACATATACCTTTTCCAATTAATGTATTTGTTCAAATAAATACCCAGAAGTGAAATTGCTGGGTCATATGGCAACTCTAATTTTAATTTTTTGAAGAATCTCCATACTGTTATCCATTGTGGCTGCACCACTTTACAATCAGTGTATGAGGGTCTCTCTTCACGTCCTGGCCAGCACTTTTTATTTGTTGATTTTTTTTATAATAATCATCCTGACTGGTGTGAGGTAATATCTTATGGTTTCGATTTGCATTTCCCTGATGATTAATAATGTTGAGCATCTTTTTATAAGTCTGTTGGCCATCTATGTCCTTTTTCAAAAAATGTCTGCCTATTTAATTGAATTGTTTGCTTGTTTTTGGTATTAAGTTGTATGAGTTCCTTAGGTATTTTGGATATTAACCCCTTATCAGATGTATCACTGGTGAATATCTTCTTCTATTCAGATTGCCTTTTTTTGTTGATGATTTCCTTGACTCTGCAAAACTTTTTAGTTTCATGTAGTCCCATTTGTTTATTTTTTCTTTTGTTATTCTTGCCAAAGGGGACATATCCCAAAAGATATTGCTAAGACCAATGTCAAAGAGTTTACTGCCTATGTTTTCTTCTAGTAGTGTGTTAGAGTTTCAGGTCTTATATTTAAATCATTAATCCATTTTGAGTTTATATTTGTATATGGCATAAGAAAGTGATCCAATTTCATTTTTTTGCATGTATCTGTCCAGTTTTCCCAACACCACTTATTGAAGAGACTGTTTTTACCTCACTGTATATTCTTACCTCTCTTGATATAGATTAAGTGACCATATAAGTGAGGATTTATTTCTGGGCTCTTTATTCTATTCCATTGTTTTTATACCAGTACCATACTGTTTTGATTATTATGACCTTGTAGTATTATCGAAAGTGAGATATTGAAGTCTCCTACTATTATTATTAAGTATTCTCTTTCATTCATTCAGTCACAGTTTGCTTCATTTATTTTGGAACTCTGATATTTGTTGTAAATATCTTTATAATTATATTTTCTTGTTGAATTGACTCTTTTGTCATTCTCTTTGTTTTTGTTTTTTTATATAACAGTTTTTGTCTTAACGTCTATTTTGTCTGATATTAGAATAGTGTCTCCTCTCTTTTGGTTACTATTGGAATTGCATATTTTTTTTCGATCCTGTCAGTTCCAGTCTGTATATGTCCTTAGATCTAAAGTGAGTCTCTTGCAGGCATCATGTAGTTGCATCCTGCTTTTAAATCCATTCTGCCTATCTATGTCTTTTGATTAGGGAATTCAATCTATTTAGGTTTAAAGTAACTACTGATAGCGAAGGATTTACTATTGCCATTTTGTTTTATGTATGTCTTATTGTTTTATTGTCCCTTATTGTCTTCCTTTGTGTTTAGTTGACTTATTGTTGTGACACATTTTGATTCCTTTCTCTCCTTTTGTGTATATTCTACAGATTTATTTTTCATGGTTACCATAAGGATTACATATAGCACACTAAAGTTATAACAATTTATTTTAAACCGTTACCAACTTAAGTTCAATTGCATACAAAAAATGTACATGTCTGCTCCCTTCATGTTATTTATGTCACAAATTGAATCTTTATATGTGTGCCCATTAACATAGATTTATAATTATTGGTGCATTTTCTTTTAAATCTATAGAATAATAATGGAGTTATGAAACAAAATTATAATACTGCTTTTTATTTTTGTACATGTATTTGCCTTTGGAAGAAAACTTTGTTTTTGTGTGATTCTGAGTAGCTTTCTGATTTTATTTCAATTTGAATAACTCCCTTTTTTTGTAGGGCAGGTCTAATGGTAATGAACTACCTCAGTTTTTGTTTATCTGGAATGTCCTCATTTCTACCTCATTTTTGAAGGATGGTTTTTCTAGATATAGAATTATGTATTGTAGTCTTTCTCTTATAGTATTTTAAAGATATCATCTTACTGCCTTTTAGAATGTAAGAAAGGTTCTGCTGAAAAATCTATTGGTAATTTTGAGGATCCGTTATATGTGATGATTCACTTTTCTCTTGTTCCTTTCAAGATTCTCTTTGTAATTGAGTTTAGACAACTCGATTTTAATGTGTCTCAGTATGAGTATTTTCTGGTTATCCACTTGAATACCATTGAGTTTCTTGTATTTATCTACGTTTTCCTAAAATTTTGGAAATTTTCAGCCATTATTTCTTTAAATAAGTTATCTGACTTTCTGTCTTTTCCTTCTGGGATTTTCATATTGTAAATTTCCATATATTAGTCTGTTTGATGATGTCTCATAACTCCCTTAGACTCTGTTTACTTTTCTTCATTTTGTTTTTGTTTTTGCTTCTCATACTTGATAATTACAAATGACCTATTGTAGTTTGCTGATTTTTTTCCATCTACTTGTTCGGGTTTACTATTAAATCTCTAATGAATTTTTTAATTTAGTTACTGTTTTTCAGCTCCAGAATTAGTTTATTTTATATAATTTCTATCTACTGATATGCACAATTTCTTCAAATGTAGTTTTTCAAATTTCCTTTAGTTCTTTGTCCATGTTTTCTTTTAGCTCTTTGAGCATACATAAGATGGTTGTTTTAAAGTCTTTGTTTAGGAAACTCAAAGCCTGTTTTTCTTTCAAATTGTTTTCTGATATTTATGATGTTTCTTTAAAATGTTAATTTCTTTCTTTGCTTTATTTTTATTTTTTCTTATTACATCTGTCTTTAATCACTCCTCTACATGATTTCTAGAATGGTCAGCACATCCATTCAAAGAAATGTTATAAAATGCTGAACAAATAGTATTCCTAGAAACGACATTTTTAATTTTCCAGCTTTATTGAAATATAATTTACATATAACATCGTATATGTTTAAGGCATACAATGTATTGATATGCTAATAAGTTGCAAAAATGATCCCCGCCATAACATTTGCTAACACCTCCAGCATGTCACATAATTACCATTTTTGTGATGAAAATATTTAACATTTATTCTCTTATAAACTTTTAAGTATGTAATACAATATTAACTATAATCGCCATGCTGTACATTAGATCCACAGAATCTATTCATCTTTTAACAGGAAGTTTGTACTCTGACTAACATCTCCCCATTTTCCCCACTCTCAGCTGCTATTAATCACAATTTTACTTCCTGGTTCTGTGAGTTTGGCTTTTTTTATATTCCATGGGTAAGCGATATCATATAGTATTTGGCTTTGACTTAGTTTACTTCACATAATGCCCTCAAGATCCATCCAAGTTATCACAAATGACATGATTTCCTTTTTTCTCATGCCTGATTACTATTCCATTGTATCTATATACCACATTTTCTTTATCCATTCATCTATAGGAAGACACATTGTTTCCATTTCAGGACTACTGTGAATAATGCTGCAACAAACATGGGAGTGCAGATATCTCTTTGAGGGTACTGTTTTAATTTATTTTGGATCTATACCTAGAAGTTTGGTTTGCTGAATCATATAGTAGTTCTATAGTTAATTTTTTTTTTTGAGGACTGTCCATAGTTTTTTCCATAGTGGCTACACCAGCTTACATTCACATCAAGAATATACAAGGGCTCCCTTTTGTCAAGCCAACACATCCTATTTCTTGTCTTTTTTATGATAGTCATTCTAACAGGTGTGAGGTGATATCTCATTTGGTTTCGATTTTCATTTCCATGATGACTAGTGATATTGAGCACCTTTTCATGTAACCATTGGACATTTATATGTCTGCTTTTGAAAAATGTCTATTCAGATTCTCTGCCTATTTTTAAATCAGATTTTTTTTCTATTGAATTTTATCAGTTCTTTATATATTTGGATATTAACCCCTTATCAAGTACATGATTTGCAAATATTTCCTCTCATACCATAGGTTGCTTTTTCATTTTGTTCATGGGTTCTTTTGCTTTAAAAAGAAATCTTTGTTTGATGTAGTCCCACTTATTAATTTTTTGCTTTTTGCTTTGCTTTTGGTTTCTTATGCAGAAAAATTATTGTTAAAATCCTGCTTGATTGTAATGTATGATCTTTTCATTATGCTGTTGAATTTGGTTTGCTATTTTGTTGAGAATTTTTGCATCTGTAGTCATCAGAAAATTTGGTATGTAGTTTTCTTGTAGTATCCTTATCTGGTTTTGCAATTAGGGTAATGTTGGCTTCATAAAATTAAGGAATGTTTCCTCCTCTTCAATTGGATCAGTATTAATCCTTCTTTAAATATTTAGTAGAATTCACCAGTAAAGCCATCTAGTGTGGGCTTTTTTTTGTTGTTATAGGTTTTTAATTATTGATTCAGACTTTGTATTCAGATTTTCTATTTCTTCATAATTCAGGTTTGTCTGGTCATATGTTTCATTTCTTTTAGGTCATATGTTTCTAATAATATATTCATTTCTTTTAGGTTATCCGAGTGTAATCGTTCATAGTAGCTTCTTTTTATCTTCTGTATTTCTGTGGCATCAGTTGTAACATATGCTCTTTATAATTTTGTATATTTTAGTATTTTTTTTTATTCTTAATCTTGCTAAAAGTTTTTCAATTTGGTTTATCTTTTCAAAAAAAAAAACAGCTCCTAGTTTTACTCATCTTTTTTATTTTTCTGGGTTTTGTTTTATTTCTGCTCTAATCTTTATTTCTTTCCTCTGCTAACTGAGCTTGCTTTGGTTTTCTTTTTCTAGTTTTCTCAGTGGAATTTATTTGGTTATTTATTTTAATTAAAAATCATTGGGGCGACACTGATGAACAAAATTACATAAGTTTCAAGTGTATTATTCAACTGAAAGTCATAGGTGTATTGCACTGTGTGTTCACCACCGAAAGTAGATTTCCTTCTGTCACCAAATATTTAACCTCTTTTACCTCTCCCCTCCCCACTTCTCTCCGGTAACCACTAATCCACTGTTTATGTCCATGAGTCTGTTTGTTTGTCATGTTTGTTGCTTTCAGTTTTATATATCACATAAGAGTGATATCATGCGGTTTTTAACTTTTTTGGTCTGGCTTATTTCACTTAGCATTGTAATCCCAAGATCCATCCATGTTGTCTCAAATGGCAGTATTTCATCTTTGAGTAATATTCCGCTATATATATGTACCATGTCTTTATCCAATCATCTATTGTAGGACACTTGGGTTGTTTCCATGTCCTGGCCACTGTGAGTAATGCTGCGATGAACATCGGAGTGCATATATCTTTGCAGATAAATGTTTTCAGGTTTCTGGGGTAAATGTCCAGAAGAGGGATTGCTGGATCATATGATAATTCAATTCTTAGTTTTTTGAGGAAACTCCATACTGTTTTCAACAGTGTTTGTACCAATTTGTAGTCCCACCAGCAATGTATGAGGGGATTCCTAAGCATTTGTTATTACTTGTCTTGTTGATAGCCATTCTAACAGGTGTGAGATGACATCTCATTGTGCTTTTAATTTGCATTACCTTGATAGCTAGTGAAGTTGAGAATCTTTTCAAATGTCTGTTGGCCATTTGTATGTCTTCTTGGGAGAAATGTCTGTTCGGGTCCTCTGCCCATTTTTTAATTGGATTTTTGTTGTTGTTGAGTTGTATGAGTTCTTTGCGTATTTTGGATATTGGGCCCTTATCAGAGGCATTATTTGCAAATATGTTCTCCTATTTAGATGGTTGTCTCTTTGCCTTGTTGACTATTTCTTTTGCTGTGCAGAAGCTTTTTAGTTTGATATAGTTCCATTCATTTATTTTTGCTTTTACTTCCCTTGCCTTTGAGGTCAAATTCATAAAATCCTCTCATGGTTTATGAGTTTAGTACCTATGTTTTCTTCTATGCATTTTATTGTTTCAGGTCTTATATTCAGGTCCTTGATTTATTTTGAGTTAATTTTGGTGTGTGATGATAGACAACAGTCTAGTTTCATTCTTTCGCATGTGGCTTTCTAATTTTCCCAGCACCATTTATTGAAAGAGGCTTTCCTTTCTCCATTGTATGTTTTTGTCTCCTTTGTCGAAAATTATTTGCCCATGTAAGTGGGGATTTACTTCTGGACTCTCGATTCTGTTCCATTGGTCCATGTGTCTGTTTTGCTGCCAATATCATGCCGTTTGATTACTGTCACTTTGTAGTATAATTAATGTCAGGCAGAGTGATACCTTCGAGCTTTTTCTTTTTTCTCAGGATTACTTTGGCTATTTGGGGTCTCTTGTGCTTACAAATCTGATTTTTCTATTAAAAAGTGCTAATGGGGTTTCAATAGGAATACATTAAATCTGTATAATGCTTTAGGTAATAAGATCATTTTAACTATGTTGATTCTTCCAGTCCAAGAACACGAAATATCTTTCCATTTTTTTGTGTCTTCTCCAATTTCTTTTAATAGCGTCTTATAGTTTTCAGTGTATAGGTCCTTCACATGTTTTGTTAGGCTTATTCCTAGATATTTTATTCTTTTTGTTGCAATTGCAAAAGGAATTGTTTTTTTCATTTATTTTTTCTGAAAGTTCATTATTAGAATTTGGGAACACTATAGATTTTTGAACATTGATTTTATACCCTGAAACTATACTGTATTTGTTTATTAATACTTTAGTGAAGTCTAGGGTTTTCTTTATAGAGAATCATGTCATCTGCAAAAAGTGACAATTTGATTTCTTCACTCTCTATTTGGATGCATTTTAGTTCTTTCTTTTGCCTGATGGCTTTCACTAGGACTTCAGAATTATAATGAACGATTGTGGTGTTAGCAGACAGCCTTGTCTTGTTCCTGATTTTAGAGGGAAGGCTTTTTGTTTTTCACCATTAAATATAATGTTAGCTGAGGGCTTGTCATATATGTCCTTTATTACATTGAGGTACTTTCCTTCTATATCCATTTTATTAAGTGTTTAAATCCTAAATGGATGCTGTATCTTCTTGAAGGTTTTTTATGCATCTATTGACATGATCATATGACTTCTATTCTTTATTTTGTTTACATGGTGTATCACATTAATTGATTTGCACATGTTAAACCATCCCTGTGCCCCTTAGATGGAGCCCACTTGATCATGGTGTATGATCTTTTTAACATGTTGCTGTAGTCAATTTGCCAGTATCTTATTTAGGATTTTTGCATCTGTGTTCAAGAGAGATATTAGTCTATAGTTTTCGTTTTTCTAGTTTCTTAAGGTGTAAAGTTGTTTGAGATTTTTTTTTCTAGCATAGGTGTTTGTCACTATAAACCTCCCTCTTAGAATTGCTTTGCACCATGCAATAGGTTTGGGTATGTTGTGCTTTCATATTTGTTTGTTTCAAGATATACTTGGAGTTTTTTTTATTCTTTGACTTACTGATTGTTTAGGAGTATGTTGTTTAATGTTCACTTATTGGTGATTTTTCCAGATTTTCTCTCATTTTTGATTGCTAGCTTCATTTCATTGTGGTCGAAAAGATACTTGGTGTGACTTCAATCTTAAGTTTGATAAGAATTGTTTTGTGACCTATCATATGATATGTTCTAGATAATGTTTTATGTACACCTGAGAAAAATGTGTATTGTATTCTGTTGCTATTGGATGGAATATTTTGTATTTGTTCCATATGATCTAAAATATGGTTCATGTCCAATGTTTCCTTCTTGATTTTCTGTCTGGATGATCTGTTCATTATTGAAAGTGTACTATTGAAGTCTACCATTTTTGTATTGTTGTCTATCTCTTTCTTCAGATCTGTTAATATGTGCTTAATATATTTAGGTGCTCTGGGATTGTGTGTATACATTTTATAATTGTTACAACTCTTCCATGAGTCAACCCCTTTATCATTTTATAATGACTTTCTTTGTCCCTTATTACTGTTTTTGTCTTATAGTCTGTTTTGTCTGATATAATTTTATTTACCCACCCTCTCTTTTGGTTTCCACTTGTATGGAATATCTTTTCTATCCCTTCACTTTGAACCTGTGTGTGTCTTTAAAGCTGAAGTGCATCTCTTGCAGGATATACTTGGATCTTGATTTTTTATCCAGCCAATCGCTCTAAGTCTTTTGAATAATTAAATGCATTTGTATCTAATTATTGATAGGTAAAGACTTGCTAATTCCATCTTATTGTTTTCTGGTTAATTTTTAGCTATGTGTTTCTTCCTTTCTTGCTGCCTTCCTTTTTGAATTGGTGATTTTCTGTGGCGATATGCTTTGATTTTCTTTTAAAAAATATTTTGTGAACATACCGTAGGTTTTTGCTTTGTGGTTGTTATATGTCTTACATAAAGCGTCATATGATATAACAGTTTATTTTACATTAACAACACCTTCAATCACACATAAAACCCTTTTACTTTCCCTTCTTTTATGTTTTTGATGTTACAATTTAGCTTTTTATATTGCATATCTATTAAAAATTATTGTAGCTATAGTTATTTTTAATGATCTTGTCCTTTAACCTTTATACTAGAGTTAAGTGATTAATTAATACTCCACCATATTACAATATTAAGGTATTCAGAATCTGACTCTATACTTACCTTTGCTAGTGTGTTGTATATTTTCATATGTTTTTGTGTTACTATTCCGTATAATTTCATTTTACCTTGAACTCCTTTCAACATTTCTTGAAGGCAGGTCTAATAGTGATAAATTTCCTCAGCTTTTTCTTGTCTGTGAAAGTCTATTTTTCCTTCATTTCGGTAGGACAACTTTGCTGGGTAAAGTAGTCTTGGTTGGCATTATTTTCTTCAGTACTTTGAATATATTATCCCTTGGTCTGTAAAGTTTCTACTGAGAAATCTTCTGATAGCCTTATTGGGGTTCCCTTGAAAGTTACAAGGTCTTTTTCTCTTGTTGCTTTTAATATCCTTTTTCTTGAATTTTTGACAGTTCTGTTAAAATGTGTCTTGAAGAGGATCTCTTTAAGTTGATTTTCTTTGGTCACCTGTGAGCTTTATGTATTTGGATATCTAAATCTCAATCCAGCTTTGGGAAGTTCTCAGCCATTATTGATTTTATGAAGTTCTATCCTTTTATCCCTCTCTTCTTCTTCTGGAACTCTAATAATTCTCTCATCAGTTCTTTAGGTGGTATCCAAAAGATTACATAGGTTTTCTTAACCTTTTTCATTATTTTTTCTTTTTTGCTCTTCTTACTTGGATAATTTTAATTAATCTGTATTAAAGTTCACTTATCCTTTTTGCTTCTTGCTCAAGTCTGTTGTTGAAGCTCTGAGTTAAATTTTTCAGTTAAGTCATTGTATTCTTTAGCTCCAAAATTTCTTATTGTTTTTTTTTAAAGATGTTTACTATCTCTTCTCATTTTATTCTTGTATTGTTTTCCTGATATCATGAAAACTGTTTGTGTTGTCTTGTATCTCTCTGAGCATCTTTAGAAGAATGATTTAGAATTCATTGTTGGGCAGTGCCTGGATCTCCATTTATTTGGGGCCAGTTACAGGGGTAACGTATTTCCCCCCTGACTTTTTGTGAGCCCTGTAGCCTTGCATAGGTATCTATCTGTACATCGAAGATGCAGTTGCCTCTTCCAGACTTTATGGACTGACTTTGGTAAGGGAATATTTTCACCTGCAGGTCGGGGCACACTGTAATGTACTGTGATCCCAAGTCTAGTGGGGCAGGGCGCCAAATGCTGGTAGGTTTGGTGACACTGGGTCCCCCTGGACCATGTGAAAGCACACAGTGGCTAGCAACCAAAGCAGGAAGCTGTGGTGGCTGAAGCCAGTGGTGTGCACACACTTGGATGCAGGGACCAGCTGTAGGCGTCTATGTGGTGTCAGGGGCAGGTTATAGACACACACGTAGTGGCAGCCAGAGCAAGTATCAATGGCCAGGGCCAACTACAGGCTTATTGGCAGCTATATTACCCTGGTTATCTGTGTGCTTTCACATGACTGTACAATCTCCCCTTGGGCATATGCACTGCAGTGGAGGCCAGCGGTGTGTATGAACCTGGCAGTGTGCAAGCGCACACCTGGAGTATGTGCATGGTGATGGGGGCAAGTTTTGGGGATGTAGGCTGAAGTCTGGCACTATAGCAGCCACAGAGTACTGGGCTGGCTTCCAGTGCTTTTTCTGAGCTCTGGCTCGTGGGGGTTCAGTTGGCTGGCATCAGTGAATACAAATACCTGTGGGGTGAAAGCTGGGAGGATTTGCAGGGGGTGCCACAGAAGCTATGCTGGCTGTTGGTTCCTTCTTGAGTGGTGAAAGCTGTTTGGCTTATCTGTAGACAAGTCATTGCAAATTGTGATTGCTGCTGTTGTGTGGCTTCAACTGATAGCCTCTGCTACTCTTCCTCGTTCCTAGCTGTCTCTGTACATCCTCGCTTTACCCATCTGTGTGGGGTGAAACCAAAGTAAGTCCTTCCTGTGGTCCCTCAAAAGGCTGTGAAAGCTGGCCACTTACCCTACTCTCTCTTTCCCAGTGAGGGGAACTCTTTCTAGCTGTGAAATTCCCTCTTGGCACTAAGCAATGCTGGCTTGGGGGATGAGATGATGCAGGCAAAACGAAGCTATATATTTTTTCTCTTTTCATGCAGTTATTCTTAAATGTATTGTTCTATTGTGTTGTTGAAGTTTCTGAAGTGGACTTCACAGCTCTACCAGAGCTGATTTTGTTGACAGATAGCTGTCTAATTGTTGGTCTTTGTTGACTTGGGGGATAGAGGCTGAGTTCCCCTATGTTACCATCTTGGTGAGGTCACTTTCCTGTTTCTTTGTATGCCCTATGATCTTCTATTGAATATTGGGCATTAAAAAAAGACACTTCTTCCAGTCTTGGCTGACTAGCTCTAGAAGGAGGATGATATCCCCTAAATAGGCTAGTGAGAAGGATTAAGGCATTCTTAGGCCTTTTCTGGGTATGTGTCTTTTGGGGGCCTATATGTGTGCTTTATTCTCAATATTCTTATATACACAGCTGCTTTTAAATGTCTTAATTTCTCTGAGTCTCATCCCTGCTGCTTCTTAGGTCCCTAGATGCTCTACTGTATTCTTTTGCTTGTACTCTCTTGCCCCCAAATGTTTGGGGTCCGCAGCCCCCCTTTTCACATGCCCAGGTGTCCAACACTACCACCCATGGCTTTCAACCTAATATCCAAACCGTGACGCCATTCCCATCTGCGCTCTGGGTCAGGGGAGTCTCTTGGGCAGTTGACAGGCCAGAATGTTGCAAACATTTTTCCTTTTCCTTTCATCCAATGGGAGGAAAGCTGGAATGGGTACCTCTTCCACATCATGTCATATCATGTTGGAGAAGGGGAAGGGCAAGTTTGAGCAAAAACACCTCAAAATTTCCTGCCATTTTGAGTGTGGCTTTCTTGATTTGGGTGTTCAGTTGGTTGCTGCAGGCCCTTGACCCATTTCCAGAGCACTCTGTTGTTTACTTGATGTTTCCAGGAGGGGAACAAGGGCTTGGAGCTTCCTGTTCTTACATCTTGCTGACATCATTTGAGAAATAAATTCTTAAACGGTCATGGAATATTTACAAAAACAGGTTATACACTGGTTCAAAAATCAAATTTCAACAAGTGTCAAAAAATAAGTATTATAATATATAGAAACTTTCCTTGCCATACTGCAAATAAGGTCAGACTTGATTATATAAAGAAGCTATTATAAATTTCAAATCTCACAACAATATATCTCTTAGTAAAAAAATTAAACTCAAACTACCTTGAAAAATGAAAATGGCATAAAGGCATGTCAGATTAAAAAGCAAATCAAAACAAAACAGATAAAATACAACTTCATAACAACTATAACAACAAAAACTCCACAAATAAAAGGTTGTAGATTCTAGCTAAAATGGGATTTAGAAGGAAATTTATGGTCTTAAAAGCCAATATTAAAAAATTAATGAGCCAAGCAATACTATTCTATTTCCAGTATGTAAAACAATACCTGTTACACAATAGCCACATAAATATTTGTTGACTGACTTATTGAATGAATTTAGCTTAATAAATTAGATAGAGAAGAATATAGAATATACCTAAGAAAATAGCAAAGAATAAAATATGTTGAATATACAATACAGAGTGAGTCAACAAAGTCAAAAGTTCTTTCAAAAGTCTTTCATAGACAACTCTATGTCAAATATGGCAGTCAAATTATATATTACATACCCCGGTACTTATTGTTTCCCGGTAGGCCAAATGAAAATGAGAGCCAGCATTTGTCTTTGAGTGTTTGTTTAAAAGCTGAAATTCAAATGCTCATGTGCCCAGATAAACTCCCTTTTACCATTTTCCTATGGTTGAGGAAGAACAGGACATCAATATCATAATAGCCTTACCTAATCTGCCTCCTATTTGGGACTGTCTCCAATTGAGACCCACACAGCAGATGAGCTCAGAAGTTAGTTCAGTGCATCATTCGGATATGGGGATTGAGCACTTCAGAGCCCCAGATCCACTTTGTTCATCATTTCATTGGCCTCTATATGTTGTGTAACAAAATCATTGGTGTCATCCCACCTCAGAAGGCTATTATAGCTGCATATTAGACTGAGACTCACTTTAGTGGTGGGCTGGTGGTTGGCAGCCAGCAGAGGGCTGTCAATGATGACTGACTATAGCAATGTCTATAGTAAAGGTACATAGAACACACTTCCTCATAGTTCACAACCAGGACTTTTGACTACTCAGCCATTATACTAAACCAAAACGTCTAGCTTTACTCATCTTAATTTGGAAATGACAGCAATCCACTGTCATTTCCATTTTAACCTGTTCTACTTTCCCGGGTACGCTTCCTAACTCCCTTAGAGGCATTCATTTATTCAATAATTCATTCTTTGAATGAATGAATATAGTTAGTGAGACCAACTTTATTATTGAACATCTACTGTCTGTAATGAGTCTGCTATGGATACAATAGTGAATACATACACTGCCCTTTTTGTTTGAAGGAAATATCTTTAATGGGATTGTTTCCTACCTATTATATCTTACAGGATCAATGTACAACCATGTTTTTGCACTGGGCTTCTAAATGGTACCAGAACAGTAGTTTTGACCACTTTTTGCATGCTAGTCCACTAATATTGCTGGTCACTTTTTCTCCTTTGGCACCCCAAGATTTCCAAACAAAACAGAGCCCAGAATCCAAAATATATATACAAACATGTGTTGAATGTGGCAGGATTCACAAAAGAAACTGCAGCAGGGCTCATCAACCTATACAGCCCAGGACAAATAGTGGGGAAATGTAGAACACCCAGAGCTCAGCAGGCGTCAGGCAGGGATGAGGGGCTCATCTGAGCATAAGGACCAGTGCAACCCTTGGGTTGGAGCCTGAGCTTCAATAAAGGTCATTGACATCTACCCGAAGGTGGATTTCATGTGCATTCAGTGTGGAAAGGGTACATTATTCTTTTCTGCCACTTGAGTTTCATCGTCCAAATCAAATGTGAATGCCTTGGTTGGCTCTGGCTCAAATTTTTATTACAAACAGTGGTTCTCATGGGTTTTGGTCACCAAACTCCTTTATACTCTTAACGTATTAAGAAGCACCCCAAACACTTTTGTTTATATAAATCATATTTACTAATATTTAGTATAATGGAAACTAAAACTGTGATATTTAAAAATTTGCTTATTAATTTAAAATCCATTGCATGCGAAACATAAAATGTTTTAATGAAAATGTTTTAACATTTTAAAAATGTTAGAAGAGTGTATTGTTTTGTTTCTAATGTCTGGCTTAATAGAAAACAGCTGGATGCTGATAACTGCTTCTTTGTTTAATCTGTGGCCATATCCAATATTATGTAGCCTCTGGAAACTCCACTGCGAGGGAAAGAGTGAAAAAGGCAAATTATGTTTTCATATTATTAAGAAAATAGTTTTGCCTTTGTAGACCTCCTGAAAAGGTCTCAGGCCTTCCAGGGGAAACTCAGACCACATTTTGAGAACCACTGTTTTAGAATCTCATGGCTGACAAGTCGTTTCCAACATATGTCAATATTTCTTAGACTTTTCTACGCTAAGTATTGTTATTTTATATTCACATTTTACATTCAGTTCCATCGTATTTACACACACACACACACGCACACACACACACACACGTGTTTTATATTGGTCATTTCCTTCCTAATCATTGAAACACTCACCTCTAAGAGGATGGGTCATTGTTTATCCAGTGTTTTCTTCTACTGCCTGGCACAGATGCTAGGGACTTAAAAATGGTGTAGAATGGTGGGAACTATTTAGTTCTATTTTATGGATTAGGAAGCTGGAGCCTAGAGAGGTTAACTTTGTGGAAAAAAGCAAAGATCAACCAAGTGAGAACAAGCAGAGACTATTCTGAGCTTGATGCAGCAAAGGAGTCAGCCACCATCATATGCTTTTTTGGCAGAGACTTAAAGGAAGGAAGAAGCGAGAACGCTTTATAGTGAAAGAAAGGAAGGCTTCAGGTGTACCCTGGTTGGAGGCCGTTGGCATGGAGAAGCTGGAGATAAGCTAAGGAGAAGTGAGGTGTCCTATGTGACTGATTAGGGGTGCGTATTTGGTTTTCTCTGGGTGATCCTAAGTTGGAATCAGGGAAAACAATTAGGGAAAATAAGTCAATTATTAATCAAGTCCTGGCAATTTGGAGCTGATTATCATTTGGCTTCCTAGACTGTCACTAGTGGTAGTAACCTGACTTCTTACAAGTCTGACTTGACAGCAGGTTGGTTTCCTGGTCTGATTATTGTAAAGGGTTGGTTTTCAGGGCAGGATGGCACAGATTTGGGTCAGAGTCCTATTCATATATATGGTCTGGACATTGTCTATTTTTATTTCGTCTCAGCTTGCTAAAGCTGGCAGGTCCAGGACTTGAACCAAGGTCTCCTGTTTCTGAATCTTATTTGCTTTCCCATACTCCAGACTGCCTGGAACCCCAGTAAAATAACCATCAACACTGTCTTTTACCTATACATTGTCCACATTTTTTTCCCAGTGACTTTCTGTTATATTCTAAATGTACTGGTGGACTCTAATTAAAAACAAGATACATTTTTGGTGAGGCTGACTATATTCTTGATATACTTAGATAAATAGGTTAAAATCCTCACTCTGTACCCCAGGCAAAGTTTCTGTTCCTTTCTCTTATCGTTTATAGTATGTAGGCTGGTCAGGAGGGACGAGAAGTACATTTGTTCCAAGCCCGGATTCACAGAATACAGAGATTTGGTTTAGTTCGAATGGTATAGCGTGACCTGAGAGTTCCTAAGAAAATGGAGGACAGAAGAAACGAGATGTTTATAACAGATGCATCCTCCAGGCTATTTCCATGGGCTGCAGAGTTGAGGGGTGTTTTGTGAGCAGAATGCTGGTGTTATGTCTTTCTTACCTTTAAGTGAAGCAGCTGGCAGAAAGTAGGAGGACTAATATTAAGTAATGAGGTGGCTGTGAATGAAAGATGTTAAGACAAGATTTAGAAAATGATAATACTGTAGTATTATCAGGGCAGATGAACTTTCAAGGATTGGAGCCCAGGAAAACCCAGGAAGAGAGCCTGGGTTTAGGTTCCTTTCTCCTATGCAATGCTGTCATCGGGTGTTAGGGATTATATCATTCACATTTAACAGGTGATAGAGCTTTAAAAGGTGACAGAAGAACATTATCTGGGAAAAATTTTATTCTAGGTTTTCAGTGCAATCTCCTAGATTAAAACAAGGAAGGTAATGTCGTGATTTACCCTTGCAAAGGAAGTTAAAGAAGTCCCTAAAACATATTACCTCACCTCGTTATTAGTGAAAGGCAAATATTAACATCACAATTCTCTCTGGGCCCCAGTGAGGCTCCTGGGGTTGTATCTGACCCATTGTCACCAATAAAAAGGGAAACTGAGACAACTTCCTGGGAGCTGCTCCTTACATGTTTGCTTTTAATTATTTTGGGGTGCAACCTAAATGGAATGTTTTGGTAGTTATACTCAGGGGCTTTCTCAGAGCAAAAACGAGGGACCTGGAATTTCCCACTACTCTCTGGATCTTCTAATAGATTCACTCTTTTTCCAGATTCTTTATTATTCTGGTCTCTTTGGATTGCTTCCTATTTTCCTTCTCTAACCAGTCTTTAAGAAAGAGTTGTTCCACAATTTTAATTTTGAAGCTAGGGCTCTGGGATTGTGGATACTGATTGTTCCATATACTTGAAGGTAAAATTTGGTCTGATTGAAAATAACGTAGAAGAGGAAAGGCCCACTGGTGAGGCCAGACCTTGAATTTTGGTGCCATCAGCATTTGCGGATCATTCTACACCCAGAGCAGGCCACTCCATCGTTTTCTCATCACTAATAGAGACCCATCACTATGTGTCACCACAAGCAACACTGAAGAGAAAGTAAAGGTAGGGTATTTTGTAATCATAATTGTGTTTACTCATACTGAATAATATTAGGGATTATAATCTACTTACTTTAGAGTTCTCCTGTGGAGTGGTTCTCATTGGCAGGAACCAGGTGTGATCATGGCAAAGCACTCAGTCAAGAGAATGAGAAAAGAAAGGTAGGGCCAGGGATCTTGGGGATCCCTTCCAATAGGTTAAGTGATAAAAATAAAATAAAATCACTCCAGTATTGCAAAAGACTCATGTGTTAAACAGTTTTAGGAAACGAGGCAAGGGGTTTTTAAGGGCTATTGACGTCGTTTTCTGGTAGGAAACAGAAATGCTGGTCCTTTAAGAACATTTATAAAATCTTGTTTCATAACCAAAGGAACACATTTCCCCCTTAAAAATGAAATCGTTTTGGTTGCAGCAGGTTATCCCATGATTGTTTTCCCTCCAATTTATGCTTGAATGCCCCATGTAACATGAAGGCTCTGAGGTGGGATAAACTCCCTCCTTTGCCTCACACCAAGAAGACTGCAAGTGGCCTACCTATTGTGAGAACTAGTATCAATCTTTCTTGAAACTGAAGGTACCCAAGTACCTTCTGAGCATCTCAGAGGAGTAAGAGTTTAGACAGAAAGGAAATGAGTCTTTACCAGGGCTAAAGATGAGACTTTTGCTTCCAGTTTTTCCTTTTGGTCTTTCATAGGTTCTCCATTACCTATCAAAGGCAAATTCTGTGCTATATTCACCCCTTGGCAGTCCAACCTACAGTTCCAGAAGATTATCAGCTATAAGTTTCCAACCCTCCCTCCCCTTCTAATGTGACTCAGGGACAGAAGTCAGCCAAAGTAACACTTCCAAATGTTTGTCCAACCTGCCCAGCAAACCCCCTCCACCTTGTGTCAGATAGTAATGTGAAATAAATAAAGACCAACTAAATGAGAACATGCAAAGGCTATTTATTCCAAACTCCCTATAGCAAGGAAGTCAGCTATCATCAGTTGCATTTTCACAGAGACTCAGGCAGAAGTAAAAGTGAGAAAGCTTATAGTGAAGAAAAGGAGGTTTCAGGTGTGCCGATTGGAGGGTGTTGACATGGGGGAGCTGTATGCGGGCTAACTAGAAGTGAAATGTCCTATGTAATTGGTTAGGGATACATAGTTGGCTTTCTCTGTTTGGTCCTAAGTTGAAAGTAGGGACAAAAATTAGGAAACCTGTCAGTATTAATCAAATCTTGGCCTTTGGGGCTGATTGTCACAGAGGTTATTTTTTGGCTTCCAGGACTGTTACCACAGATAGAACAGTTTATTGTACATAAAGGGTTGGTTTCCTGGGTTGGTCGCTACAGCTTGTGGGTCAGAGTTCTATTTTTATATATAGTCTGATCATTGCTCACTTGCTTACTCAGTCTCCCAGTCACAAAGGGTGACAAGGGAGAACATGGGCTAAATAAATGGCTTTGTGAAAGATATTCTCTAAGCAGAGCAGGAGAGTTAGCAGTCCCTCTACTTGCAGCCTCTTGGCCGCAGTTGGAAAAACTGGAGTACTTAAAAAGGAAATGGAATAGACTAAATTTGTAATTGCTATTTCAGATATTTTAAAGCTTTTCATTAAGTTCGCAAGTGGAAACAAAGTTTCCTTAAAAGGTGATAACATTTGCTAAGTTTATGAAAAGAAGAGGATTTGGGCTGAACTTAAGAGCTTAAGGATACAAGTAGCTTTTCTGATCTGCAACTTTAACATACTAAATATAATTTTGAAAAACTAAGGCAAATCTCTGGGGTCTCTTTGGGACAAAGACTGCTTTTGATGGCCCTCAATTTGTACTTCCTCGGACCTCTGGGGCGGGGGTAGAATGGGCTGGGGTGAGAGTAGGACTTAGGTTTCCTGTAAAGCCTTTTTGTACAGCTTGGAACTTTTTACCAACATGTTGCATTTCTTTTACAATCATATGCTTCTTTTATAATCCTTTAAAAAAAATCGACTTAAAACTTCTCTACAAAGAAATCATGCTGAGATAATGTGTAAGTAAACATCTGGCATGTGCCAGGTGGGGGTCAGATAAATACCAATTACAGTCCTGTCCCCCTTTCCACGGGGGATATGTTCCAAGACTCCCAGTGGATGTCTGAAACCTCAGAGGGTACAAATCCTACTTATACTATGTTTTTTTTTCCTATACATACAATTCCATGATAAAGTTTAACTCATAAATTAGGCACAGTAAGAGATTAACAATAAAATAGAACAATTATAATATACTGTAATAAGTTATATGACTGTGGTCTCTCTCAGCAAACTCGCACAATTTCTTTTTCCTTCATAATTTCATGGCTAGAAGATTAGTTCTTACCATAGATATTAGCAACCTCAGCACACAATTCTTTTTTAACTTGAGAACTTTCACCTTTTCACTTATGGAAGCACTTTTAAGGCTTTTCTTAGGCATATCCGAATTGTCACCATTACTCCTCCTGTGTTTTGGGGCCATTGTTAAGTAAAATAAGGGTTACTTGAACACAGCACTGTGATACCATGACAAATCTGATAACCTAGATGAGCGGGTAGCATGGATAGTGTAGAGACATTGGACAAAGGGGTGTCTCATGTCTTGGGCGGGATGAGATTTCATTACGCTACTCAGAATTCAACTTGAATCTTATGAATTATTTCTGGAATTTTCCATTTAAAACTTCTGGACCACAGGTAAATGAAACCATGGAAAATAAAAACATGGATAAAGGGGAGAGAATGCCTGTATTTAAAATCTCATCACTGCCCCCAAATAGAAGGGGGTACTTTGAAGTGAACTTCTAGTTGTTCCTTTGCTACACTTAGAGTGCTTAAAGGAAGAATAACATTGTTAGTATTGGTCCCAAGAGCATTATTTAAGGATCAGAAAAGGCTTCTTCCTGTTGATCCAGGTGTGGACTATATCCGAGTTATAGTTTGATTGGAAGCCTAATGAGATTTAAACTGGTCAAAAAGAAATCAAAGGATAGAATAAGTTAAAATTTGAATTTTAGGTTGTCAGGATAAAAAAAACAGTTGATTTTTTTTTTTTTTTTTTTTGGTAATGAGATAATCCTTTCTATTCTATAATCTCCATAATTTCTCCTTTCTGCACCCGGGGCCATGGCAGGTCCAAACAGCCTTCCTGTGACTCACAGAGACTTGCCCTCTCTGGGTGGCATGCCCCTGCGATCATGGTTTGTAGCTAGTAGAAGCCGTCTTTATGTAATTTAACACTTCCGCCTCCTAGCTGATGCAGCTGGACACTGGAGCACCTGGCCTGGTGAGCAGAGGTGAGCTAGTTTTCATCTTCCACCTGGTCCCCAGGCTTGGCGCCCTGTGTAGGGCTCAATCACAACTGTACACAGCAGCACCGGCTGAATCCCCACCCTCAATTTTTCCTAGAAAAACCACGTTTCAAAGTAAGTGTAAGCTGTGAAAAAAATACAATTTTAGCTATAATCTATACAAAAGTGCACATTTGTTACCTGAGTTATACATAACTGGTAAATAGCAGATATATATTTGCTCTTTCTTAAAAATTTTAAGACCATTAAATAGAGTAACCACAGTATTGTTTTTAAAATAATTTTATTAAAATGCTCATAATTATAAAAGGATATTAAAATGCACAGAAATCACAAAACATTACAAACTTTACATCTTATGCCACAGTGTATGAATATTTATGAATATTTCAGTTTTACTTTAGTTAAGCTACTAATACATTTAGACTTTTCAAACATCTTAAAATATAATACAAACATGACAAAATGGTACAAGAAATGTTTCAAGAACAGAGCACATTCTGCCCCCCTATTATGAATTAATGTTTTCTGAAATTCAAGACGCAGGTGCAATTAAAAGGGAGGACTTTGGCGACAGTTTACAAGGTGGCCTTGTTTAGTTTTCAAACAAAAACGACAGCTTTCCCTTTCTATTGACATAACTAAAATAGCTGAGGGATATTTAAAGAAAAATCCCCTGAGTATTTTGGTCTAATGCTTCAATCCACTAAAATTCACAGGCATTACCAAAAGGATACAAAATGAAAATTTCTCTAGTGGTTAACACACTGGGCAGTTCTGGGGTCAGATTTTCCCTTCACAGGTCCACTGCGACACCCATCCATTTTTCCAGGGGCGCTGCCTCTGGGTACGTTTACAGATCCAGTCCATGGCTGCTGCAGACAGCCCCACGTTTTCCTTCACCACCGAGTCAGCACTAGACTTACATTAACACTGTCAGTGTCACAGGTAACCCTGGGTCCCCACTATATCTTAGCTGTTTGGCGAACACTGGCACTGTCATACAACATATCTGCTGCCTTTCAAAAGGGAGAGGGTTTTTCCCTGCCTCTTCACAGAAGCACATCTTAGACCATGAAGGCAATTTATGGAAAGTGATTTATGAAAACATAAATGCACAATTCTTTTAAAGTCATGTCTCATATACAAGGGGATAAGGCAAACACATTTCCTTTTCTATGCTTCCATAAGCCCTGGGTAATTGCCAAATCTAATAGTAGGAGATAATCATACAGTTCAGAGGATAGAAGAGGTAATATGAGAGGCGCCGACACCGCTTCCAAGAGCAGTATCACAGGTGAGCGGGGAAGGGAAGAGTGGCACCCTGTCTAGGCTGGGCAGAATTAAAAGCTTTTCCCCACTGGGAAGAAATTCACTTCTCATTCCCGGTGCAGTCACACCTCACGTGGACTGTTGCAAGCACTTTCTGAGCCTCGTTAGCATTACCAAGAAAGCTAGTAAAATGTTGTCTCTGATCCATTGGGAGAATTCAAAAGTCCAGATAATGTTTTGATGAATCTGACATAAATACTGTTTTTTTTTTCTTTTACCATTCATGGCAGGCATTTAGAATTGTGATCTGGAGTTAGGCCACTCTATTTTAATAGGCCTCTAAGTCTGCTCACTAAACATGTTTCCTTTTCCTTTATTGCTGGGGTTCTGATTGGCTTGGCTCCTGTTGCACCTGGACATTTAGCAGCATCCCAGTGGGTGGTGGCCCATTTAGCAAGATCCTGGTGCCAGACCCCCTCTCCTGCACCCAGCACTGCCCTATATTACCAGTCAAGGGTGAGGGGTCCGGACCTGTGTCGTCTCCAGTGCTTACCGGAGGCTCTAGCACCTGAAAGGCAGTAAAGCGCTGTAAAGACTGCTGAGCTGAACAAATCAAGGGCAAGATATGCATAGTGCAGAAGTTCAGCAGGAAGTTACCTCCAGCTGATGGCAGAGTTTGTGGCCAAAACCATTTCCTTTTCTTACCTTAATGCCTGATTGGCCTTAGGGAGGCTAGAAGCTCAAATCAAATCCAAAGTCTCTTTTCTTGATTGGGAATAACCTGGGTCTCTCCTCCTCCTTCCCCACAAATGCTCCACTGGTGCAAAGATGCAATTACAAACGAGTTACTGGGCTGGGCACAGGAGAATGGAGGGTGCAAAGAGTTACTTGTGGCGGATGCTTTGGTATGCTAATCACCTGGACATGCAGAATCCCTGCTGAAAGGCGCCCCCTACACAGGAACACAATGCGGCTCAAGGCTGGGGCACTTAGTGTTCTCTTCACTGTGCACGTCAGTCACGTCAGGATGGCCATATAGTGAGCCACTTGCAATGGTGCTCATGATTTGTAATACTGTACTTCCTGCAGCTAATGAATAAAGGGCAACTGGTAGGAAGTTGATGAGCTTTATCTTCTCCAGACCATTATGTTGATAGAAATGTAATGTTAATCACTTTTTTTTTTTTTTAAGAAACCACACCTCTTTAGAAGAGGTAAATTAATTTACTTGCTCAATAGGAGTTACAGTTCTATTTGAATCTGTAACCTTGAGAGTTGCAAAGCATTCAACATTGATTAGGCACAGAACATTCTAGGACAGCTCCTAGAAGATGAAAGGTGTTGCTGTGGATTAGCACAGATATGCTTCAGTTCCTTGCGATTTTTATTCCAATCCATTAACAGTATTTCTTTGAGATGGAAAGGTAAGCCAGAATAAAGACAAACTATTTCCTGTTAACTGAGGTTTCCTTTTCTGTGGAGCTGTGATAGTACACCTCAGTATCGTGAATTCTTCAGTCTATTTGCCACTTAATCCAGCATTCAGACTGAGTTCTGAGTTAGCATTGTTTAACCATGCAAAAGCTATCATGTCTTGTCTTTAATGATGATACTGTAAGGGAAAGACAATTCTGGAACAATCTGGCAAAGTGAAGAAATGAAACACTACTTAAAAATAAAGACCATGCGCTTGAGAACAGAAATGAATGAAGGCAATCAAATGGGAGGAAAAAAAAATCCATCCTGCTTTAGAAGGCGTGGTTTTTAAGCACATTAAGAGACTTTTTCTGTGATAGTGAAATTCCAATTTATCAAAGGTAACGTTTTAGGTTTTCCACGTGATTAGTTTTATGTTCTTCTTGATCTAAATTTTACATTTTCCAGTTCCTGCATCACTAGCTGAAACTGAAAAATAATCTACATGAAAATGGCAATAGTTAACACTCATATTTGCCAAAGTGACTGAGCTTAAACATTCTCATTAGAGATTCATAACATTTTTTGACAGAGCTAAATTCTCTAAAGTGCTTCTCAGAACATAAAGCTCTTATTCTGATTTTGGTCGTAAATTGTTATCTACTGCTTCTACCATCCTCTCAGCTATGACCTCCATAGTTTTTGTCATATCTTTGAGGTGATTCTCATGAAGAAGCTTTTGAGTTAAGTATTTTTCTCTCTTGATCTTGCTCTTCGTACTTTTTGATACGTCTGGAATTGCATAGGAAATGAAAAATTTCACAGAGTAGATGACATGCTGAAGGAGAGAAGAAGAAAAAAGTCAATCAAAAAGACACGGAGGGGAAAATAATTCCTTTCATTTATTTTTGCTGATCGTTGCGGCAATGTGGTGGGCAAGGTGTTGGGCATTCTACGTGTACATCCAATCTCTCCCACCATGATGTGGCTCTGCCAAGCAGCTACGTTTTGTTACTTTATATATTTCAAGAACAGTATTTGATATGTAGAAAAAAATATAATATCTATAATACCACGACACTGACAATGCTGTAGTTTTTTGTGTGTTCCTTTCCTATCTCATTCCATTCCCAAGCCTCCTCCCCAAAGGCAAACATGCTCATCTGTGCAATTATATAATTTTCTTTTACTTTTGAAAAAATCTTTAAAATATGTATATATCCCAAAATAATGTTGTTTAGTCTTGCTTGATTGGACCTTTATAAAGCTTATAGCATGACATCATATACAGTGTTTAAAAAAACTTTTTTTTTTTAATTCAGAACTAGTTTCTAAGATTTATCAAGGTTATTGTGAATAACTATGGTCTATTTATTTTCACTTCTGCATAACATTCCACTGTTTGAATACACTATCATTTATTCCACTCTCAAAAGGTATTGGGCTTGTTTCTAGTTTTTGTATTAGACGCAGTGATGCTGGGAATGGTCTTGCCCTTGGACTCTGGAGCGTATCTGTGAGATTCTCAAGAATGTGCACTTAAGAGTGGCGCTGCCACGAAATCTATTCTGTTTTACCAGGGGTGGTTTTTAAACACATTAGGAGAACATGAATGTTCGATTTTACCAGGCAGCAACACAGTACTTCCCAAGGCAGTTATACCGGCTCACATTCCTACCAGGGGTATATGATCGTTTCAGTTGCTCTGCAGCCTTGCCAGCACTTGTTAGCAGACTTTTTTTTTTTTTAAACCAACATAGTTATTAAGAAATAAACTTTCGCTTTGGTCTTGCTTAGCATTTATTTGATGACTAATGAGGTTGAACATCTATTTATTCAATATTCAAAAATTCCCAATCTAGCAAGGCGATGGATATAATATGCAATAAAGATAATTAAAAACAAATTATACATGGTGTTAAGAAGTGATAAGAACTATGGGAAAACAGTAAAGCAGAGTAAGAGTTATGGTGAGTATTACGGTGAGAAGTGAATTTAAAATAAATCTTATATGGATTAGCTTGGATATGCCTCATTGAACAGACTTGAAGGAGGTGAAAGAATCAGCCATGCAGATATCAGGACAGACACTCTAGGCAAAGGGAAGAGTCAATGCAAAGTCTGTACAGTGGAAGCTGGCAGGATGTGGTCCAGGAGTGGCAAGGCTGCAGTGAAGTGAGCAAGGAGAAGTGGCATCAGAGAGGTGACAAAGTGTGGCCAGGTGCATAAGGCCTTGTATGTCATTGTAAGGACTTTGGCTTTTACTTTGAGACATGAAGACAATGGAAAGCCCAGATAGAAGACTGTTGCCCAAATTCAGGCAAGAAATGATGGTGCCTGTGACCAGTGGTAGAAATAGTTGGTAAAAAAAAAAAAAAAAAAGTGGTCATATATATGAAAAAGCCAACGGGACTGGACTGGACGTAGGGCAAGTGGGGGAGAGAAAACAAGGTTCTAAGCGTTCTGTCCTGAGCAACTGGGGCGGTGGAACCGAGAACGGGAAGACCGACTATGGACGGAACAGATTCGGGGCAGGGTGGGGAGAACACTGAAAGTGAATTTAAGCGAACATGGGAATTTGAGGCAGTACATTTGAGATATCTGCTAGATATCCAAATAGAAAGTTCAAGTAAGTAGTTGGAGTCACGGGCTGAGTTCAGAAGAGAGGTGTTTTGGAGCTATCCATTTGTGAGTCATTGGCATGTAGATGGCATTTAAAGTCAATGTACTGCATGAGATCACCAGGGCTGTGACTAGAGAGAAAGGAATCAGGTCCCAGGATCATTAAGGAGAAGAGAAGGGGCTGGCAAAGAAACTGAGACCACCTAGGGAGGTGGACAGAAAAGCAAACAACGAGGCAGGGCAGGAGGAATTTCAAGGAAGAGAGGGCGATGAGCTGTGTCAAATGTTTCTGATAAGTTAGGTAATGTGAGGGTGGAGGATATTGAGATGAGAGAGATCAGAGTATTTAGATGATGGAAATTACATAGTAAAGAGACAAAAGTCATGTTGTAGGAAAGGGTTTTTTTCCCCCCATCTATTTCTGAGGTAATTAATATTTACAGATAAGTGGATTTTCTGTTATACTACCTTTGCATTTCTGTGATAAAGTCAACGTGGTATGATGTCATCTTTTAAAAACAGTCTGCACATTTAAAAAATACTTGTGCATCTATCTAAGGAGTGAGATTGGCTTATAATTTTCCTTTCTATTCTTGTGTGATTTTAGGATCGAAAGAGTGGGAGAATAGTTCCCTTTCTTTTCTGATCTCTGAAGGAGTTTGCTTAAGATTGAAAAAAATGTTCTATAAAGTTTGGTATCACTCTCCCATAAAACCGTAAGGCCTGGTGTTTTCATCGTGGAAAGATTTTTCAGTTCCTCAAAGTTTAATAATCCTAGGTTTACAGTTACCTTCTTTAGCATTTTGAAAATATCATACTACTCTTCTGGCTTCTATGTTGCTGTTAAAAACTCTACTCTCATTCAACTTTTAATTTTATTTTTCAGTCATCCGTCTTCTTCCTCTGGTTACTCTTAAAATCTTGTTTTTGGGGTGCTGCATTTTCCTTATAATGTACACGTGGATTTCTTTATCTGCTTTGCTTAACATTTTTGTTTTGGTGTGCTTTCTGTTCTCTGAACAGATGTCTTTCATTTATTTTGAAAAATTTTTAGCCAATAACTCATCAAATGTTACCTCTCTTCCATTACCCATTTTTTTCTTGTACGATTTTTTTGAAAATTAGTCCTTTTTACTGTGTCTTGCATATCACAACCTCTTTTTCAGACTCATCTTCTAATTCACTAATTCTCAAATTTGCTCAAATTTGTTTAATCCATATGTTAATTTTTCATTTCTAGAAGTTCTATTTTTCAAAATTGCCTTGTAACTTTTTTTAGTTTCTTACTGTTTGCTCAGTTTTGACTATTTGTTTCAACATTTTTACGTACAGTTAATTTACATTCCTTATGTGATAATTCAAAGTCTTGAAGTTATTTAGGTTCCAAATCAGTTGTTTTTTTCTGGCTGAATCTCACCCATGTTGCCCCCACCCCTGTCATTGTTGATCTTTGATTGTAAGCTCATATTTGATTATTGCAAAATCTGAGAAAACCTGGGATCTAAATTGAAGACACTTTTCTCCAGAAAAGATATGCTTTTCCTCCTGCTCTGGGACACATTTAGCCCTTTTCGGGGTCCTGGCTGAATCTAAGAGTCTCAAGCTCAGCTCTTCCGCCTTGCTTCTGACTCAAGCCTTGACTCCTTGAGCTTTTAGACGGAGGCGATGATGCCAGCACTTGTCCTCAGAGCACTCGTGAACCTCAGGGGTGCTCACTGCCTACTACTCAACTTTGGCCCATCACCTGTTTTCCCCTCTTTGTATATTCTCCTCCCTTTTAGTGAGCTCAGAAACGCAAAGGAAATGTTTAAAGCTAATTCTAAATGTTTTGTAGTGAGATGGCCCCTCACAGTGTCTAGTCTACCATATCAAAAGCAAAAGTCTAAACACTTTGGCAAGAACACATTTTAATATAATGACTCTTGCTAATATATCAGATACTGTGCTTTAAGAATCCACTTATGATGGTGAGTTAATGATAAATTACTTTCTTCTTCCATTAGTGTGTGGTAGCTATTAAAAAATACTAGAAAAATTATCAAAGCCAGGTAGCCTATCCCACTTCTTTCTTGCTAACAGATTCTGATTTTATTCAGAGAAACCAAATATCTCTAGGAGGAACCATGTGCTGTAGTTCTAGGATGAGATGGAAGTCTGCTTGGAGTGGGGGTGGGTTCTGACAGAGCATTTTCTTTCCTGACAGAAAGAAACAGGTATGGCTAGCATCTCCCTTTTCCTTCTTCTCACCTCAAACATAAACACGTTATTGGGAATTGCAGCGCTCATAATGTAACCATAACATGACACGCAATGAGAGAAAATCAGAGACACAATCCTTATATCAGTGAGATGGAACAGATTTAGGAGTAATCACCTACTTCTAGTGAACTTTATGTGAGAAAAATCAACCCTTATTTATTTAAGCTACTGTAGACGGTTTTCTATTTCTTGCAGCTAAATGTAATCCTAACTGACCACACCAATCAAGCAGCTTCTGAGGTTCTGGAATTTGGTAGTAGTTATTCACTCAGCGTAAGAAGTTGGCTAGATCAATTTCAAATTTATAGGTGCCTTCATCATTTTTCAGAGCTGATTAATTTTAGGTATATAAAACTATTGTAAGAAGGTATATTATAAAAATCAATAAAAATAATACAAATAAAACTATTATAGCAATAAAAGTTACTCCAGGTCAGAGGTCACATCTTATTCATCTTAAATAAGTCCCTTCTCAGCCTAATATGTAGCTGAGTGCTCCCTCCCCAAAGGCATTCAATTAATGCTGAATTGAAAAGAACTGAATCTCCTTAGCATATAACACGCTTTTAACACACGTAAGCAACTTCATTTAATTAATGAGAGCTTTACGTGTGTTCTCAGATCAAATCTGATTAATAAAAATCCTAAAATAATCATTAGCAAGAGAAAAGAATGCATTGTACATTTTAAGTCAGAGTTGGCAACACTTAAAGCTAACAAAGGATCTTCAAATATCCTGCCTTATAAACTATTTCCAAGTACGTATACTTCTCCTTACCTCCATGACAATGATAAAAGCCAGCTTGGCTGCGATCACATGCCAGTAGTAGATGTTGTGTTTATATTGTTGTGGGTGTCCTGGAGGGTACCGGAAATCACGATACCTGGAAACGAAATCAAGGCAGGTCAGGAGATAATTCTTCTTGATCAATGACTGTAAACGAGGTCCCATTTGAAAAGAGGTCATATTCAATGCAATGCTTTTAAATCGGGCATTATATAAATTTTCTCCCAGAGGTTTAATTTGGTAACAAAACTCAAATAACTATTCCAGTAGTACTTCATTTAATGCACAAGAGGAAAATGATGGTAATCACAGATTCCATCTTTGTAAAAAGAGAACAAAAATATCTTAAAATTTTTGGTAGTTTTAGCCCTGCTTTCTCAAGATAATAACAAACAATTTAGCATATTTTCAGAATTGTATTTATAAATTTATATCATGGTGTCATCATGGTTCACTTCAGCTATGGGACTCTCTCTGCCTACAGAGAATAATATATGTTTATAATTTTCTTACTAATTTCCTGTTATCAGATGTCATGTGCTACTGCTGTTAGTGTTTCTCCCTCAGGTAGCACCTCTCAAATTTTCTGCCTGTAACCTGTTAGATCTAGAAGAATTTAATTACTTTTAGAATTATGCAAAGTAAAAGTAAACAGATTCAGTGTGAGATTCTGAAGAGGCTCTACTATGTGTCACTTTGAAACATTTATTTGGGGCTTATTTCTGTTTTTTTGGTTGTATTGTTGAGAATTTGAATCAGAAAGCTTTGAGGAGTTGATCTAAATGAATTTTAAAGCCTCTTTTAGGTTTAAGACTCCATTGAACAACAAAAAAACTCAAAGAACTGTGGTCAACAAACTTTCAATTGGTAATTTAGTTGATGTATACTGTCTACAGTTGATCTTACCAGCCATTAAAAATCACTGCACAGAGCTTTGTAATACCTTTAGAGAATACTGTTGGCTAGGCTGGGGTATTCACAGTTCTTATCTTTGTTTCCTTTAAGTGAGGGTGCTAGCTTGTCATCATTCAATGTTGTCAGGTTGTGCTTGAATAACACATTAGTCATAACAACTCAATTATCTTGCTTTTTGGAACTCTTAGAATTTCCTCATTTCTAAGATATAAAACTTTTCTCCTGGATTGGTCTACCTGTAATCATTTGAAACTCTCAACTTTAAATCTTGCTTTATGGTTTGGTTTGAAAGCTCTAATCCTAGTGTGTATTACTTTTGTATCTTACCCTTTTTTTAAGATCGATTGAAAAGAAAGCTGGGAAAAAAAAATGTCTCTAGCAATTTTACTTAAATGATGTCAAATAGAATTATATTACAATAAAAGTCCTTTAAAAGATGAAGTGCATTTGAAAACACGTAAGCAGAACTTGCCTGCACATGGCATGACCACCAGGCCCAGAGTCCAGATTTGCCTTGCTTCTGTTTTTAAAGTCCGCGACACTAAAGTAGGAGAGAGTATTGTTGATGTATCCCTCCATGGTGTGATGGGTGTGGTCCCCATAAGGAGGGATGGAAAAGGACCAGTAATACACCAGGCGGGGGATCATGTCTGACGTGAAAGCAATGATCATGGCCTGTGTTGGGAGGAAAACAAGAAAGGGGACATTAATTTAGGGCCTTCACAGCTATGGTTATCTAGCATGCCAGAATTACATTTTCATCAGTTTTTTTATTTTTTTTAAATTAATGGTTCAGAAACTTTTCCTCCTAACTAACAATCGGATATAGATAGTGAATAGCCTAAAATCTTTGAGCAGCTGCTTTAAAGTAGAATAGTTTCCTTCTGGTCGTCGATTCTAAGAAATGTCCAGAAGTCTATCTGCAGTTCAAAAGTGAAGGCCTGATAGTCGTCTGTTACATTTAAGTACAGTAAGAATAACTGCAGACTTGGGTATTGTAACTTGGAAGTTTCTTGCATATACATAAGTTATATTTTTAAAAATTAGAATGTAACAATTTAGTCGACCTTGAAGCTCTATTCAATATAATTTAAATCTTTTCTGATTCAGATGTAGAAGGCCCTTGTGTACATGTAATACTAAGGTCAGTATTCTGGGTTTATACAATTTCTTTGCAATACAAAATCGACTTTTAAAAATTACTTGCCTCTTAAAAATAGAACGTAAGCTCCATAAAATGTATTTTCCTTGATCTAAACTAAGTAAATAACAGCCTTTAAATTTATACTTTTTCTCTATAGTATCTTGTTTAGACAAGTCAACCCATACATAGTCTGAATTTAAACTCTCAGAATATACTTACATGTTGCTTCATTAGAGAGCAGTAATTTTTAAATTTTAATAAAATATAGGTAGCAAAATATATTGGGTTGATCCACTCAGTCAAGCAATGATGTCTATTTTGTTAGATCTAGTGTTTAAATTAAGCCTCTAAACTTCCAAAAGTAATGAACATTATAGATTATCAAATTAGTATGTTCCCAGATTAAAGGAATAAATGTGAGTCAAATGTATCTTAAATGAGAGCTTTATGGATATTCTCAGATCAAATTTGATTAAAAAAAATGTCCTAAAATAATCATTAGCAAGAGAAGAATATATTGTACATTTTAAGTCAGAGCTGACAGACATCTGTTAGGATGTAAAGCTCTTATGCATTACATGAATTTTCTCTAAAGATCTGTAATTTGGGCTTTAAGTTCTCTAATGTACAAAATTGGTTTGAAGGAAAAAGTAAAAGCTAAACGATTCAGTCATTTATTGAGGCAGAAGAACAGACATGTTTTTGGTACAAAATGATTTTTAATAGTATTTATCTGAACATATGATTTAGACACAGATCACAAGCCAACAAACAAGATCTTAGGCAAAGCAAGAAAAACAACTAAGGGGCTTTTCTATTGCAAAATTCCCCCCCACTGGAACCAGCTCTGTCATTTCCTTTAAAATATTTTTTCTGTGTGTGTATAGGCAGTGGTGTAAAACAAGAATATTTTAGTTTTCCGGATTTCATTAAATTTTTTTTATCATTTTACTGAACTACAGCTTTATCTAGAATCACCTGTAGATGTGCTTTACGAAGCTACAAAAATTCTAACAAGATAATTCCATTTTCTGACAAGATACTTTTTCTTCCTGAATTGAGCTGCTTTGAGACACCCTGCAAAAGTACAAATAAATGCAGTGTGCTCCATTTCCCATGCTGTTCCAAACATAATTTTCCATTTATATCAAAATAAATTAAAACTGTTCTTCAATAGCAGATGCTCTGGCATGATACAACAATGTCAATTCGGCTTACGTATTGAACCAGCAGCTTTAAAATGATTTTATAACAAACTCCTGCCTGATGTCCCTTCTCATCCCTGGTGGCTATTCTCTTCTTCCTACAGTTAAAAAATTCTCCTATCATGTAAAGTTAGCCTGTCTTGCATACAGTAGATCGGGGAGGCACGCATTAGGTATGTGAGAGGGTAACATACACAAGACCTGGATCTTGAAAATTGTAACATATCCTAATATAGAAACAAGTCCTGGGGTATACAAAATGAAGCCTAAGGTATAAGGAAAAAAAAAAAAAAGCTACTTGGGTAAGAACCAGTAGCACCGAAGAGCGGTACGAGCATGTGCACACAGCATCGAATAGCCCTGGAAACACACCAACACTCTATCGGCGTGAATGGCCTGGAGCCAGGCTGGGGGTACTAGGGAAAAGGTGCCTGACACAATCAAACCAGAATGCTTGAAGAATGGGGAGGATGAGTCAATTGAATTTTCTGGTTAGCTGAAGGTCAAACAAAAATCCTTTTAGTTTCAAACTCGTTGCTGAGAATTTTCCTAAAGCACACGAGTCCACGTTCCCGCCTTGCTTAGTGTTGTACAGCATATTGAACTTGACAGATTCATCCTTTTATGACTATGGAACTTGAAAGGCCTCACTGTCCTATTTCTGAACATCAGTCTTCATTTCACAGCACAGTGGATACTGAAAGTGTGGGCTATTTGAACGGAAACTGATAGAACCTAGCAGTTTTTGTGTGTGTGTGTGATTTGCAACTTTTCCCAAAAAGGAGGGACAGCATGCAATTCAGATAAATTGAGGGTTCTTGGGGGTGACAGTTGGCCTCCAGATAACTTGTTTTATTGTATAAAACTGTAACCATGGTTCAGACAGTGACCCGCTGTAAAATTATTGTGCCTCTGGTTTAGATACCTGTCAAAGTTTATACACAGTCACTGTGGGTGATGATGAGTAATGGAAATGATAAAATCACAGCTAACATTCCTCGAGGACCAGCCTCCATGCATTGCATGCATTAACTCAAAGAATTCCCTAACCACCTTTTGTGCTATATAATCTTAAAATACGTGATTGGGAATCAATTTACAAATGATAAAATGGAGCTCTGAAGTATTAAGGCCTGGCCATAGGTCATAAGGCTGGCAAGCTGCAGTGCTTAGCAGCTTCCCTTGTCCAAGAGCCTGACCCGTAGGCACTGCCGAATTCTGTTCTGTTTCTACAAGTGCTTAAGAAATTAAAACTGGGATGTCATTTTGTTGGGGACTATGGCTTGGGAATGAGATGAGTGGAAATAGCCCTGGTTGTAAGTGTATTTCTAGGGCAGGAGGTCCCGATGAGCTGGCATGTTGGACTCTGTGAGGTTGGGGGTGAAAGAGACTGACTGTTTGGACAGGTCCCTAATAAAGGTTGTAAACAACTGAGCTCTGTTCCCTCACAGCTGGGATACAAGCAGGGTATGAGGCTGCTTAGCTAATGACCAGAGAGTGGCTAGCAGTGACTAAAGGGGTGGGGGGAGACATGGGACCTGTCTTAAACCACCTCCTGGAAGAACCTTTGCCCTAGGAGACAAGGGAGATAACAGGATTGGGAATGCACAGTGTTTGTACTTCATTAAATAGTTACTTTAAGTTGATAATTTGAAATACGTAGCAAAATACGGTGGAATGATAGCTGTTATTTTAGGATCCTCAACCTCTAAATGGATAGATTTCTATGTCCATTATAAAAGCACTTTTGGATAACTCCTTTTATAGTTATGTGAGGATTAAAAGAGTACTTACTGTTATTACTATTACAATGTGTCTATTGAATAAAAACTTTACCAAAGTGCAACAACAGTATAATGATTACTCTTAGCAATTGCCTCTGTAAGATGTCTTGACTTTGTGATTATTTTTCATGACTTACAAACAAAATACATTAAAAATAATAATTACAGTTATAAGAGCTATGTTGCTTATATGGCTAATAGTCTTGGCATCCTTCTTTCATTTTAAGAAATACTAAACATCTGATTCCAGAGGTAGCAATGCTAATACATTTTTTGGACTTTTCAAGGTCTGTACCCTGTGAAGCCTAAGTTTTACTCACATTGGTCACCACAGCCAGAATTGCTATTCCTTGCATGATGGGCTGCCATGCTCCGATGTCTTGGGCTTTTTCTGGCACCATGCGTCTATACTGGGTGGTCATTTTCCATGCGTCCACTCTTATTTCCAATATATTGTTCACCAGGGCCAACAGAGGGGCCAGTGGAAAAGAGGCCACAAATAAGGTGACGAACCCAAACTGAATAACTGTCAATGGAATGGACACACATCACAGGATGGTAGATGGGTGGAAGGACAACATTTTTTCCTTTACTCTTGTAAAGAAAGACAAAGGCAAACAACAAACTAACCCTCAAAGAAAACCGACATCTGTGGTAATAAGTGTGCAACAATGAGAGAATCCAAACAAAACACAAATATGGGATTTGGGGGAAGAAGATGAATTACAAATTGTTTCTTTCATATATACATATATACACACACACACTTAACAGGAATAATATATTTAAAAATCTTTAATCAACCAAAGCTATTTGCTGGTAAATAATCTTGGGATACCCTAAGCATATTATTCATTCTCAGTGTTGAAATAGAATCTTGGAAGATGATTCGTAATTTAGGATCAAAAAAATATTATGTATGTATCTAGCAAGTTAAAAAGAAATAAGAAATATACCTTTGGGAAGACCATGCTTAGAGAATGTTGGAGGAAATATGTCGAAAATAGGCAAATGAATAATCTCCCTGGAGTCTGTGAATGCAAGTGCTATGATATTATACAAATCACAGAAATGTGATAAAAGTATCTTAAGTCAAAATATAATCCTTTAGGAATTTTTATCTTGAAGTTGCTGCAGGCCGCACGGTCACAGTGAGTCAAGATTCAAGTGATGGCTTAGAAGACTTTTTCTTCCTTTTCTGTAATTTATGTGGCATCTACTCTACATACCATGTATACTATACTGTACTGTACTATACTTTTCAGTTTTAGATCTTCCCCTCCTAACTGGCAGACCTTTAAAGTAAGCCAGCACAGGTATGTAACAAAGACTGTGGGTGAAAAGAAAATGAACAGCCCTGTAAAGCTACTGCTAGACCAGGGGGAGAGACCACTCTGGCCAAGGCTGTGGAGGAGGTGGGTAGGGAGGAGGAGCTGGCATGTGCTTCTGGTCTGAGAGGCCAGAGTGTGTTACAGAAGGGCAGACAGGGCTGGAGGGACCTGGCAGGTCCACAGGCCAGGCAGGAGTGGTCATGTTTAGGGAAATCAGATAGGCAAGGACCAGAGTTGGTGATGCCAGCAGAAAAGAACCGAGCAGTGAGGTCAACATCTGTGTCTGACTCATCTAACCCTAAATGAACTTATCAACCAGAGGAGCCCAGCAAGTAACAGAATTGAGTGAAATGGGTACAGTCAACTGTGGGAAACTGGCAAGTGCATGTCCTAAAGAAAGGGACCACTCACAGTTGCTATGTTGGAATGAGGGCCCAATGCTGCCAGATCTCATTATTCAAGAGGAGCCAGAAATTAGGGCTATGTTAGCAATAAACCCAAAAATCCAAAAAAGAAAAGGTACTGTTTATAACAAAAGCATAGACTATTTAGAAATAAATTAGTGAGAAATATTAAGACATGGTAACTGACTTAAAACAAATGATGAAGGAATGGTACAGTATACCATACTCTTAAGCAGACTCAAGTCTGCTTAATTTGGGGACATACCAAATTTATTCTCCAAAATATATTTTAGGATTTAAATACAAGTTTAGTAAATAATCCCAAATAGATTTCAGGAAAAAAAGCTGAAAGCGATGCTAAAATTCTTTATGAAATATACACAAGTACAATAATGAGAAGGGATGTTTGAACTGACAGTATTAGGAAAACTAGATATTCCAAAAAAATAGGACCAGATCTAGGAGATATTAATGTATATTATAATGTTATGGTAATAGAAACAGTGTAGAACAGGTACAATAATAAAATGAATTAAACATAGAAGATTTCAAGAATAGATGTAGATATTCAGGAGAGTTTAATATAAAAGTGATACTTTAAATCAGTAGATCCACGTACTGAAGAAATTAGCTGAATCACTGGAAAAACTGATATGGAGTCCTCACTTTTGACACCAAAATAAATTCCAGATGGTATAATCTGTTCTGATATTCAAGTGAGAAGAACTTTCTAAACAACTTTTGAATCCAAGAACAAAAAGAAAGGGAAGCAAGCAAGCAAGAAAAGACCTAGCAATTTAGCAAGGCAAAAAACACTCGCTGGAAAAACAGAACTAGCCTTCATCTGGAACGTTTTCCTGACCTAGATTACTGGCTAATACTTTCCATGCTTGCTTCACTTTAAAGTCAAGTTTCTTGAAGAAATACCTACATCAGTCGCTCCTCTACACCCTGCTGCAGTCCTTAGCACTGCACTGAAACAAGACTCCTGCTAACTCTGCTGGGGGCTGCATATTCCAAAGCCGCTGTATAGTTCAGTCCTTGTTTGATTACGAGGTAGCTTTTGAGAGCACTAAACATCCCCTTCTCTGTGGAATGTTTTACACCCCTTGATTTTTGTTTTACTGTTTAAAAGCCAAGGTGTGTATATATTTATGTGTATGTACTTGTATGTAAATATACTTTTTTAAAAGGCTACCTAGCTACCGTGCTTGTTCCATTTGGAAAGCTCATCCTGCAAAGACAAGGAAGTATCGATGCAGGTGGTGGACAGAAACAGAGCAGAGATGACGGAGGCGGGGAAGACAGGCCCGACTCCCAGATAGTGTGTATGGATGTAGCACTGGAGAGGGAGGGAAAAAGGGATGAGTGCCAAGGAGATGCTGAAGAATTGATCTTAAATACAGAATAAGAGACGGCCTACTCAGAACTCAATTTTCCTAATTCATTTGACTAATCACTTCAGAAAAATAGCTTTCTCCAAGTTATTCTGGTGCTAAAATAACATGATATTCTCCCCCAGAATAGTATTAATAATGCTAATAGCTCCATATAAAATATTTATAATTACGACTTACTTTAGGATGACTGGTAATTGTCTTAGTGTCCCTTTGAAAACAAACTGAGTAAATAAATATAGCTCCTACATTATGTACAGTGGCTACACACTTACTCAAACTTGATCATAAAACATAACAAAAGCAAAAATGGAATTCAAATCAGACTCCAGGATGAAAAGCCCTGTTGACCAAAGAAGCTACAAGATGAACCTTTCGCTCACCAAAAGAAGCAGATGTCAGATGTGTTTCCATGTATATTTTTAAAAGCACTTATTTAATATATGGAATGATTTAATAAAAGACACCCTCTCTTTGCAGACTTATAAACAGGGACCACAAAGGGATGTCTTTACTATCACATATACCCCTATGCATAAACACAAGGCCTTTCAACAAAAATGTCGTGCCTCCTTTTCTAGTCTCCTAAGCTTAAAAAATGGTAAATCAGTGGTTAGCTGAAAGGGCAGATACAAAACATGTAGACTGTTAGCTTTCTATTAGATATGTGTGTCATGCATGATAGAAAAAATGGTATTTCTTATGGAAATTTATCTTGAGATGCATCCATTTAAAAGGCAACTCAGAGCGCAAAATCAAGTTCAACTGAAGAGAAACAGAGCCCAAGCAAATACTACACAAATGGGTAGACATTCAAAAAGAAGAGCTGTGCTAAAATCTTAATTCCAGACCAGAGAAATGGTTCTGAATTCAAGCCAGTGATTGGCCATGAGATCAAGGAACCAGGCAGAAACCACCAGCCAGAACAAATAGATATACTGTCAAAGGTAGTTGTATGTGTGTGGTGGGGTGGGGGACTGTGATCATTCCTGTAACAAGAGGCAACATGCTTCTACAGACTTTCTGTATAGGCTTGCTTAAAGACTCGGATCAGAACTTCATCAGCCAACAGCTGTCTGTGCCTACGTGGACTCCAGCCCAAGCTGAATAACATCTAATAATAGTTCTGGGTTCATTCTCAGACCGCATGGTTGGAATGCCCTGAGAATTAATGGTGAAGATGTACCTCAATGACTACTGCATGTCACTAGTAATAAAACTTTAACTTCGTACAACAAAAACACTGACAAAGATACATGCAGTCACCTTATTTGAAAGCCTGATTGTATAATTTTATCTAGTGGAGAGAAACATACTCCATTTCAATATGCTAGATAATTATTTAGTTTACTAATCCATACTTTGGGGATCCAAAACATGCTCCAACATAAATTTATAGCATCTGAAACTTAAGTAATGACTTACTCATTTCAAGATATTCGTAAAATAATCCCAGCCTGCCCATGAGCTGCAGATGATAGTCCTGTTCCCATCGTGGGGTTACCTTTTCTGAGCCTGAAACTGTGCGACAGCGTCCAATTAGATTCTTGACCCAGCTGCCAAAAAGATCAAATTATAAATTAGAACGTTATCAGACAAAGGTTATAAAAGTATTTGATAGCTCAAGCTGAATGCACAATCTTCCCAATAAATTGATTTTCACACTAAATTTCTTATTTTTGCCTCCCTCTCCCAAAATATTTTGAAAGGGTACTAACGACCAAGTACCTCGGTTTATCAAAATTGTAACTGCTACTTTTACCTCCTTTTCACGTGAGTTTAGTTGTTAAAAGATACTTTCCCTCATTTGATTAACTTTATTCCTCCCGCCCTTCATTTTCATGCTGTTATTCAAAATCATCTTTTTAGTATGAAAATCACCAAAGAGAAATGAAGACATGGTATGGGAGCTGGTGATAAGGGCTCTGGAGAATAACACAGTAGGACAAGGAGTGGCGAGCACTTGCATTTGTGATAGGGAGGAACAGGGATTGTGGAAAGGAAGAGAGAGCTCACTGCAAATGACATTTTCATAAGGCTGTGAAGGAGGCAAAGGGATGGGGAGGGGCGGAGGGAACGGTGACAACAGAGACCTGGAGACAGGAGTGGGCCTCCCATGTTTGACAGATAGGAAGAAGTGGTCCAGGACTAGTAGGGAACAACTGGTGGGTTGGGGGTGGTGAGGGTAGGGGTGGGGTGAAGAGACCAGTGTGAGGATTTGGGTGTTTTTTACTCTGAGGGACTTGGGGAGCCCTTGAGGAGCACTGAGAGAAAAGTGACATTTGACATTAGATAAAGCAGTTCTACGACCCTATTTTAAGCTGAACAGATCAAGGACGAGAGACACGAAACACTTCATTAAAGTCACAGTGCAGAGCTAGAAGAAAACACAGCCTTAGCTGACAGCCCACACTGGTCTGCCCTCTTCTGGATACTATCCTCACAGACCTGTCTGTTGTCTCTTGTTACATGCCACATTTTTCTCTTTCTCAAAGCCTTGTGGCCCAGATAAAAGTTTCCTTCTTTTTAGAATGGCAAGTTGGCAGTGAATTGAGGTGTGCACCTGTAGCACAGAGAACGGTTGTCCCCTAGAGCAACAGCTGGCTTGTGGTTGACATGTGGAGTTCATCAGAGGAGGCACAACAACTTCAAATATGGATATAAACATCTGGCTAAGCTTTGGCTGATTAAACAACGTTTGTATGGATTTCAAATTCCGAAAATGAGAAGGCTTCACACTACTGTAGAGACAATTGTATACGTTGCATGTGCATGCACGCACACACTTGGTATAAGATATGCATTACAAATAGCTCGCTATGCTGGGTTTCCCACTGCTACTGATCTCGGCGTTAACTTTTCACTGACTACTCCCCAGGGTTTACTAAGAGGAGATTTCTTTACAACAGAACATGCCCCTGGCTTCACAATCTTTCTCCATTTCTCTCTCTCCTATGACATTAGAGACATGACAGGTGGCTGTGGAAAGTGGAGGGAATATAGATTCTGATACCCCTGAATCCATACTTCATTGCTTAGTATTTAACTTTGGTCAAGTTCTAATAAAATTGGGGAATAAAACCTACACTGCCCAGGGTTGCTGCCAGGATTAAATGATTCAAACCCTCCTGCATGGGATTTTCTTTCAACCAATACATGTTAACTGGCTGAGGCCACCAGTAAATATGGCTCACGTTACTTAGAAAATCGGCTTGGGGGCATAGTGCTGTCTGGATCAGCAGATCTCACTCCATCAAATATAAGAACGACATGGAATGCTAGTTGCTAGTGCTACTTCCTATGCTCCAACCCAAAGCTCTATAATCAGTCAAGACTGGGAATCTACAGCTTTATGGACATTCCAGGGGCCCTGTGACACAGGTAGCACCAAAGACCACACATGTCCATCACCCTTCATGATGCTCAAACTCAAGATTACTGATTTTTATTGGATAATTTTTGGCTCTGCCTCACACTTTCAGCCTCAGCCTCTTGCTGAATCCTCTCCATGGTCCAAAGACGCAGGTCTTCTACTAACAGGGCCCCACATCTATCACAACTGAGATTCAGGATGGAAACTTCTGTCCTGGCAGCCACTTGCATGACTAACTCATCTGGCGCTTCCCCCATGTACTGAACTGCCTTCCCTCACCCATAACAGGTCACGTTAGAAATCTTTCTGAATAGCTTTCTTTTCTCTACAGACTCGGAACCTCTCGTTCAGTGCTTCTGAGCTAAACCACTCAACTGTAGAAGGAAACCTTGGGCTGTAGTCCATCCATCACTGTCCTTAGTCTTTTGGGCTTTCTACTGGGTTGTGATTCTAGTGTGGGCTACCGATCTGGACTGCATGTGAGAATTGCCTAGGGAACTTTTTAAAAACACTGACACCAGACACTTCTTCCCTTGGCCCAGGTTGGAAGCTTCCTCTGTCTACCAGGGGTTACAAAATAGTTTTCTTAGAAATTTACCATGCATATTAGCATAACAGTATCATTAGAAGTTACTCTTTAATAAATGCTTATTATGTATAAAGCATGATGTGAAGTACTTTATACCTCATTTTCTTTTTGCATCTTTATGATCATATTTAACGACATACTGAAGATAACTGCCATTTCTGTTGAGGACATTCTATAGTATTCCCACTTGCTAATTTTGAATACAAGCATCCTTTATTATCTGAATCTATTTTATTCCTGAGTTTACCATTCTTGAATTTAAAAAGTGAGTCTAGTCAGTGAGGGATACCTATATTTAGAGTTCTCTATTGCAGGTCTTTGGTTCATCCTCTAGCCAAATCATAGAAAATATCCCTTCACAAAATAACAGTTCACTTTTCTTATAAGTAGTGAGCATACCCACTGTGGAAAATACAGAAAATATATAAAGGAAGAAAATTATAGCCACCCATTATCTAAATACCCAAGGATAATGGTATTGGCAATTGGGATATTTAATCATTTTCCTTAACATTTTATCATACAAATTTCTCTAGTGTAAGTCGCTTAACACTGAAATTACACACTAGCATTTCATCAAGTATGTACAGAATAAAATTCCCAGGAATGCCTCAAATATCGAGAAACTAAGTGAGGCTAGAAAGGCTAAAGAGCTTTGAGCTTGTTCTCTGGGTCCAACAAACAATTCTATGTTGTATGTTTGAAACACATGAGCTACTCATTCACTCAACAGGTGCTGAGAGTGCCTACTAAAGGCCAGGTTCTGATCCAGGTGTCAGTGCCAGAGATGCTTCTTCATTTGCTCTAAGAATCCTAGCCAAGGACCCCCAAGTGGGGTTGGGGCAAAGGAGGGTAAGTTTATGGTGGAATTCATTTCACTATGTTCCTTTTGATATAGTTAAATGGCACAAAAACAAGTGCTGATTTGCAAGGCTTTTCTCTCCCTTTCTATGTATTTTTGGGATGGTGTATGTTTGGGTAGCAAGAGTATCTAATATGTCTTTGGGATATTAGAATTTCGTATGAAAAAAATTAGAAGGAAACTGGCACCTATACACAGAAAAGGAGCAGTGATGAGAAGAGCCAAGTTGCTCTCCAATTTGGCTAACAGCATAGTTTTCAAACAAGTAAAAGATAACTCAAAACATACTGCCTTAATATTTTAGGCCAGGAGTTGAAATATCGGAAGGCACAGTTCAGGTCATTATAATTTGCAATAGTGGGCTTATCTGAATTGAAGGTTTAAACATGGGTACATTTACTTCCTATCTGGAGAACTTTAATAAATATAGTCTACTCGATTTTAGAGGTGGGCATGCAGCTATGGAGATATGTAGGCAAATGACTTGGATGGGTGGGATGTTGTCTCGTCCTATCCCCAAGATTAAACAATATAAGACTCACGGGAGTAACACTTCTTGTATGTTATTCCAGATTGCTTTTCCTCCCATGATTATTGTCAGCTGTGTGGTCAGTTCAAGGAGACAGCCACCTGGGTCACACTGGAATTTTAAAAAGAAAATCTTATTTAAATTTTACATGGGTCTAACATGAAACAGAATCATTAGTTTTGTTATTATTATTATTTTTCTGATATTCTGTTGAGGCTAAAACAAATTTAAGAATGTACAAGGAAGAAACTGTTCATTGGGCAACCAGAAAAAAAACACAAAGCCACTTAAATTGTCAAGAAGATACAATTCTATATCCATACCTCTTCATTTCTATATTTTCCCAGCCAATAAACTGGATCTCCTGGATAACCTACAAATTTGCCCTTAAAGAATGCAATGTAGAAACACGAAGAGTAGTAGTTGACAAACTGGAATAAGAACATCTTCATGGTTAAGCTATTTTCATAATCAGTCTGGGTCCTTGGGAGTTCTGTAGTTAAAGCAAAGCAAAGTGAGATTTTTAAAACTGTGAACAGCTTTGAGACCCTAATCAAAGACACTGATACATGAGTTAACAGGTTAAAAAAATATAATTCACACTGTTTCCATTTAAGCTATTTTGATCTTAATATAGCTACTGTGTTAATTCAAGTTTACACATTTTTATGAGTTTCTCCCCCATAAATACACTATCCGAATGACCAAAAAATTCAACTGTTCCTTAAAATATATAAACACAATGTTATCAAATGGGCAAGAACTGTCTTCTCTTGGGTCTAAGCAGACAGGAAATTATTTTTGAACAGCCTGCTAAATGATGTTCTCTTTTTCTGAATCGCAATAAGGTAGGTATTGAAGAAAACAAAGCAAGGGTCAACTTGCTAGAAGCATTTGGGGAAGACAAAACAGATCATCCTCCAAGTTTAGAATTTAAATCAGACTGATCGGTCTCAGAAGATGACCACTGAGCAGACCATTTGGCGAATGACCCAGGCATATGCGGCGTGTGAGAAGCACTTAACTTTGGCCACAAAGCAGTTGCCTGGGATACGAGCCAGAGAGAAGAAACATTTATCACAAAGCAAGAGCTGATGAGAATGGAGCTGTATTAATATGAACAGAACAGGGGAAGACACGTAACAGCGTGACTGCTTGTCCTCTCAGCAACGGAGGATCATATTTGCTACGGGAACCATGACCCTATTCTGCTTATTTTCAAGGAAGATACTATTCCCTTTCAACAATAGGGTACATGATGTAATGAAACTGAAAATATTTTTCAGCCCTGATCTGTTTATACAAAGCTTGAACATTATAATGACTATCTTTGCTTTGCTCCTTTTACTAACGCAAAGCTGTAAATAATTCATTTCCCATACAGGCTAGGGAAAATATGTTCACACTTGAAATTTTCTAAAAATTCTAACATGTTGGAATAGAAATGCCTAAAAGATACAGTCTCTTTCTTGACCAGGTGCTAAAAATGTCTTAAAAATGACCTAAGCTACGGCAAGAACTTACCAAAATTAGTTATCATGATTGCCACTTTTTCATAGATGATGTTCAGTATCATGATGATGATAAAGCTGATGAGGGAAGCAGTGATGGACGTGGCTGTCTGTGGAGTCAGATACTTCTGTATTGGGTCTGTTACATTAAAGCTATTGGGCAGTTTTGCGGAAAATACAATGAACACTGAGAGCCGATAGACGATGATCCCGATAACTGAAGCAATGATCAGCAGGATCTGAAAACAATAAACAAGAAAGCATGAGTCGCCAATCATCATAGTTCTAAACTGAAAAACTGGTCCCACACTTAAATGGACAAGTTTCATGTGTGATGTTAAATCCTACGTAACTGCCACAAGAGAGGTGGAAATCAAGCATGTTAAATTTCAAAAAAAGGAAAAGGAAAGGAATGAACTCAAAAGAGAGCACATACATCCACTAAAATGAGACTCTAACAAGGGAAGCTGTGAGTGGGGAGTGAGGGGTACGTGTCAACTTTATACCTTCTGTGTAATTTTTCTGTAAACCTAAAACTGCTCTAAAAAAGTTCTATTAGAAAGGGAAGGAGGGAGAGATAAGGGAAGAAGGAGAGAATATGAATATCTTCAGATGGGGTAAAAATGGAATAACTGGTAGCATATTCTGGTAGAAGGAAAAAGTCTTTGTGACAGCAGAACCAGTGAGCATTCCTTTCTACAATTATGAAATTATTTAGGTTATGAAATAGTGTGTTTGGCTCCATTAAGGGGCTATGTGTCCTTCTGACTGAGAACCTATCCCTGGATTGGGGTTGGCAGGTGCTAGCTTTTGTCCTAGTTACTGTACCAAGGGAGATTCTGCACAGGACCGGTGTTCAGAAGCCGCAGATGTGTCCTGAGGTAATGACTGGAGATGGCGGTGGGTCTCTGCTGATGAAGGAAGCTTTCCATGCTTGCATCTTAAGATCTTAAATTGGCATTTTCCATAACTGCGTTAGCACAAGATTCATTTCACTAATTCATTGTATTTTTGACTGCATGAACTCAATGTCAGTGGAGGTTTCTGAAACATGGTTTGCATGTAGTTGCTAGGATTTCACTTCGACACTAGGCAGGTTCCCTCTGCCACTGAACAATACACATTAAAGGTCCCATTTTAAAACTGTTTTCTCTACATCTGCCTTCTTGGACATACTCCAGAAGCATGTGCTCGATGTGTCTGACTGCTTGTGATGACTGTCATGAGAGAGAAAAGCTACAAAGAATGTGAATTTCAGGATCAAGCAAATCATGTCCTGTTGTTTACAGTAACAGAGGAAGGCTGGTTTTCACGCGTGGAGTGCAGTAGAGGAAGTGATTACAAGCACAGTCCTGGAGCCAGACTCCTGCATTGGAATTCCAGCTCAGCCACTAGCTGTGGGACCTTGTACAAATTATTTAAACTTTTGGGGCTTCAATGGGGGAGATAATAACAGCAACTAACTTATAGAATTGTCGTCGGGATTCAGTGAGGTACTACAGGGAAAAACATCCCAGACCAGGCACATGAAAAGTACTATATAAACATCAGCTATGATTATGGTGGCCAATGTTTTCCTTTTTAAGCTATCAGTTTGTAAAGAAGACATTATCCTTCCTCCTCTGATCTCTTTCATTATCTCCTTTCCTTCACAGGTAAAGCTTAAAACTATGAAAGGAATAACGTATGTGTGTGTACGTGAAAATTAGCCAAGGCTGAGAAATACGTATTAGAGAAGGTATATTGAGTCTTCCTCGCTCAGCACAGTATGTAGAGACCATTTATTTTATTTTTTAGGTGAGGCAACCCTTGGTTGACCTCACAGATCGCAAGGACCTTGTCAGCTTACAATCCCTTATTTATTTTTTACACCTATAGCACCTTGTCGTCTTAGGTGGTTCTCCATCCAAGTACTAACCAGCCCTGAGCCTGCTTAGCTTCCAAGATCAGACAAGATAGGGCATGTTCAGGGTGGTATGGCCGTAGACGAGACCATTTAAACATGATGTATTTAAAAAAAATTATCTCCATAATAATTTTAAAAATTATTAATTATAATAGTTACAATTCTTTAAATGCTTACTATTCGCCTCAGCACACACATATTTTTTAAGTCCTCACAACAGCCCTGTGAGGTAGATAGTGTTATATCTCTTTAAAGATGAGGAAATAGAACCACAGAGAGATTAAGCAATTTGCCCCAAATTAAGCAACAAATAAGTGAAAGAACTGAGATACTCAAGGACTCTAAAGACACATTAATCTCTCCATGGCACTGCCTCCCACCACATGTTTCTGAAATGAATTCTGATTCATTCCAGAGCTTTCACAAACTTGATAGGTTTCCAAACTTCTTCAGAGCACTTCATAGGCTGGCTCAATATTTCTTCATAGGGAAGAAGAAAGGTTTTCATTTTCTAAGTTTCTTACATATTTTTCTCACTATAACTTTAATATATGCTCATCATAGTAAGTTTGAAAGTAACCTGTAGTGGACATTAGTTGTGTTTGCTACCCCGGATCTGTTCATAGTCTTAGAAGAGGACCCAGACTTTGCTTTTGGGGGAATGAATGTTTTTCAGTCTTGTGGTTTGGGCTGGATGGCTCCCTCCCTGAGTCTCCAGAGGTATAGATCCTGACTGGTTTGAGACAGACAGGTATCTTATTCTATTGGCTTTAGCAACTGGTTCAAGGACTGACAAATAACCTAACATGAGCTATTGAGATGAGAGGAGTTATCTACTAGGACTCATGGGAGAGAGAAGTTTCCTTTGTCAATAGAGGAAGCTGCTAACAGATACCTCTCTTGGCTTAGATATGATGTGAGATCTGGAATGCTGCAGCCACTGTGCAACTGTTATGGGAGTTCCTAGAACCAGCCTGCTGGAGGACCACTGGATACAAAATAAAGACCGAACGAAACACAGCCCTTGACATAGTCAGGGCTGCAGCATCTATCATAGACGGAAGCCATAGCACAGACATGGGATTTTCAGTTATAGGAACCAATAAATCCCACCCATCCCCCTCCTTTTTTTTTTTTTGGAGATTTTTCTGTCACCTATAATTAAAAAGCTCCTAACTATAAAAATAGACAAAAAAATAAAAATAGGAAAAACATATCTAGGCATAATTCCTTTAGCATGCACCATGTAGTGTGCATACTAAAATCACTTTAATAATTTTATATTTTCCTTAAGCCTATCATAATCATAACATTTTTATATGTCGTAAAATATTTTCATGAACATACTTTTTTATGGCTGCATAAGATGCCATGGTATGAAGGGCTGGAAGGATATTTTGGCATATATATGTAATAAATATGTCTATGACCAAATATTTACTTTTACTTACCATTTTGAAATACTTCCTGATTCAAAGTTTTAAAAATCTGAATTAGTGAATTAAAGCATGTGAATATTTTTGACTCAGTACATACTGCCAAACTGCTTTCTAAGCAGGCCAGAGCAATATAAAATTCCAATATGTATGAGAGAACTGACCACTCATTTCATCCTCACAAACACTGAGTCTTAGCATTTGAGACAAGAAAAATTGCATCCATTTTCGTGTGCACTGATATTTAATTACTATTGAGGTTTGACATCTGCCATGTACTTTTTTTTTTTTTTTTTTTTGGTGACTGTATTCATGTTCTTTGCCTCCTTGGCTCCTGAGATCTTTGGTGTTATCTTAGAAGTGATCTGGACTTTTTATGTATTGAAGGTATTAACCCTTTGGTCTATTTGTTAACAAATTTTTTTTTCTGGTGTTTTGTTTAAACTTAGGATGCTTCTGATGTATGGAAATCCTTAAATATTTTCATCTGATGCTTCTCCCACTGTTTTTAAGTTTAGAAAGTCTTTTTACATCTAGAGAGCATATATTCATCAGTATTTATTTCTCAGTTTTTTGGTATTATTTTTTAATGTTTCTGGAATTTATTATAGTATGTGGTTCACAGTATGGTTTCAATCTCTACCTTTTCCCCTTGATATCTAACAAGTGTTCCATTATAGTTATTGAGTGATTTTTACTTATCTGACTGATTTAGAATGCCTCCCTTTTCATATTATTATTATTTGTATCAGGGCCTATACTGGGCTTCATGTCCTATTCTCTAGTCTGGCTATTCTTGAGCCCATAAAACTCTTATTATACTACTAATTATTATAATACTAATATGATTTTATCAATAAACCCAAAATTAATTTCACAAATACTGATGTTTTAGAAGTATTGTCTTTTGATGTAGCATCATTTGTTTAAGGCTTCTTTTATGTCTCTCAGTAGTTGTTATGTTTTCTTTGATAGTTCCTATTTTTTGTTATAGTCATTCCTAGACATTTTTAGTTGTTACTATTGGAAAATTTTAGAATTCTTAAGGCCTCCCATTTGGTCTCTGCACCAGAAACTGGAAAATCCTGGACCGCTGATCTGATTTAAGTAAATGAGGTGAAAAGAACTGGAAGAACCACTGTGAACAGGTAGGCGTTTTGAAACCTTGAGAGTAACTCCATGTGGTGGCTCAGTAGTTCTCTGGAAACCATTTTCTGAGACAATGTAGTTTCCAGCTCGGCTTTTAGTGTCCTCGACATTTAAAATTGGATAGTAAAAAATTTGCGAAAGACTCTTACCCAGAATAAGACAGCACTTGCACAGAGGGCTACACGTATACATTTTCCCCAGGCACTGAAAGGAACGCGTTCCTCTTCCTAATTAAAAAAGAAGAAATTTAGTCAATCGAGGGATTACGCCTGTGAAATGAGTTTTCTCCAGATCAGCCACTAAATCCTAGGCTTAATTTTCCTAAAAATTAGTTTCCAAACATTCTTACTCATAATTGCAGTTTTTTGTTAACAATTGCAAACATATGTATATGTCCAGTGTTCACTTTAAATTTTTTGAAAATGTAAGTGTGAATAATAACAATTTATCTGCCATATAAATTTGGTATAATGAATTTTTAGTTTTCATTTTATACTTTATATGAGTATGTTTAAAAATTTAAGAGAAGAAATCACTACTTCTCAAGATCTACCTGGCTAGTAAGAGTAGCTACAGTATAATAATAGCTGCAAATACTTCTGTGCCAAGTACTATTCTAAGTAGGTTCTGTACATTAAGTGGATCAATATTTACTACAATCACATAAGAAAGCAACTATATTTGTTACCATTTTATAGTTGGGAAACAATGGCACAGGAAAGTTCATTTATTTGTCCGAGACCATTCAGCTAGTAAGTTGCTATGTTCAGCTTTGAACTCAGGCAGCCTCATTCTCAAGCCTTGACCACCCGACTATATATATACTTCCCTAAACCAATTAAGGACGTGTTAGCAACAAAAGCAAAATGAGGAAGAAAGATAAAGATGAACGACTTTTTAAAAATGTTTCAATGGAAATTTAACCTATTAGTTGGCAATTTTAAATTTAAAAGTGGCAGGTTTAAATGACCAAATTGTCTTTTCTATAGTATTTTTCCTACGTTGCCAATAAGCTTTTGTTTTCTCAGTACTCAAAAAATGTTACGAACATCTAATTTTGTCCAAGTTTCAGCTTTAATTCTGAATGTACAATCTTTCAACATACGCTTTGATCCTGTCTTCTGTAGTAAACACCGAGAACTATTCATGATGGGGATTATTTGAAGCTTATCACATAGTAAAAGACAAATGTCACCCTCTCTTGATAATTGAATCTCATTTTTTTTTTCCATTTATAAAATGCAGAGGTTAAACTGCTCCCTTCAGTCCATTTTAGTGCTGACATTCTATAAATCTGTGAATCAACTTACAAAATATAGAGCTGGGGACATTTGCAGATGCTCTTGGTTAAAAGCATTTCTAGCCAAGAGTTATTCATATTCAGAACCTACTGTCCATATGCTGATGAAGTACAATCAGCTTTACATTTTCTGTGTTGCTGGGAAGAAGCAACAACGCAGGTGATTCAAAAATCATCTTTTGCTGGCTTCGGAATATTTATACATAGAGATATATAGTTTTTAATTTTTTTTTCCGTGCAGCAGTCACATCAGCAAATTTACCTTTCCAATTACGTAAAAGGCCTCACACCTTGCCGGAACACAGTTGGACCTCACTCAACAAATGTTTTCCTTCTTCATGCTTCCTCTGACTATGGGATATGAGCCACACTAGTTTGTGCACATCCCAGCCAGAAGGGGGAGCAGTGACTGAGGCTTAGTGCAAGACAAAGGGGCAGCTAGTGTAGATGCAAAGGTGCATGTGAAAAATTGAGAATCAACTATAAAAACCTAAGCATCTCCCCTTATACATTTAGGTCACAGAGTATAATTTTTATTCTTGCATTTTTTTTTACTAGTATTACAAAAGAAAGGACATACACCAATACATTTTTTCTAATACAGGAAGTCCTCAAATAACATTGTTTCATTTGATGTCATTTCATTATAACATTGACAAGATGACAGAGAAATTTAACTCTAGTTAATATCAATTAGGCTATGGGAAAACTGGTTTCATTATGCATCATTTCAATGTAGCAGAATCTATCAATGATGTTAAGTGAGGACTTACTGTACATTTATGTTAGAGCCTAACTTTTTTTTTTTACTTTTATGAAAGAAGGGACCACATTTATCTCCTACGTCCATTGTTCTAAGCATAGCACATTAGAATCATCAGAGAGCTCTAAAAAAATACCTGTGCCCAGAACACACCCCAGGCTTCTAAGTTCCATCAGAGCATGTAATGATGGACATCAATATTTTCTAAGGTCCTCAGGACATCCCAATATGCAGCCAAGGTTGCGAACTCCTGCCATAAATAGACTAAAATGCATCTAAATAATATCCTTCTTACCTGAGTAATCTCATTTATCACCACGTGAGTACAACGTGCCTCATATTCTGGTCGGGGTTGTTCTTCCTGCTGTAACTCAACAGTGTCCCATTCATACTCAAGTTCTGCCTGGCGCCGCTTCCAGAACTCCAAAAACAAAGTAACTAACAAGGAGAGAGAACAGGATCATGCATGTCTTCAGTGATGCCTGACTTTTCAGAAATAGGTACCGAATAATATCCATAACACTTTTGTATATGGTGAATAAAAATCTAATATATGAGACTGATATTTGAAAGAGAAAAATGAGTTAATTTTTGGGGGGAAAATGATAATGTGTTCAACTTGAGGAAACAGATTAATGCGATGGTCAGACTGGGTCTAATGCTCAAGTGTCTGCTACCAGCATTTTACTGCCAACTAAACAACACAGATAACCATCCTAATTCAAAAGCAGTTCATGGTCTATCCCTCAGTCTGCTCTTCCCTACACCCCTCTCCCTTTCTTCCCAAGGGTATGGCGGGGGGGATGGTTTAGTACTTACCTAATTTCTATTTACCTCTACCCAAGCTACCTGAAGTTAAAACAGTTATATTCTTAAATACGTAAGACTGATTTTTTTCAATCTTGCATCAATACGAATGAAATAAGTTTTAGAAATTTGGAGGGAACAACTGTGAATTCTGGGGTGATTTAGAGCTGAGGTGAAAGGTAGAATGTTAAGGCCATTCCCCACGGTGAGCTTTGTAAGCAAAGGCAAGAAGGCCAGACAGAGCCAGGTACTTCCCAGGAACTGCAAAACATCTGGAAGTGAGCACACGGAGTGATAACGAGGGTGGGGCAGCCAGGAGGGGAGTGCCACAGGGACAGCTCACAAAGGGCTTGCTGTGCGGTAGGTAAAGCGGGAAGTAGAACCTACCTCATTGGCTGTCGCGACCTGAATGATATAATATCCATTATATCATTCAACCTGAGGTACTTCTTATCTTCATTTTAGATGCCAAGAAACAGAGGCATGGAAAGGTTCAAATCCTCACCCAAGACTACAGAGTTGGAGTCAGCGACCAAACTCTGGCGTTCCTGGCTCCAGGGCCCAGGCTCTTCTCGGTGTGAGGTGCTACCCAAAGCTGCCGGCCCCTCAGCTACCGTGCCCGGCAGCCCACCTTCCTCTGGCCCTGTGCCACAGCGCCCATTCTTTGCTTCGGTGCCGTCACTGCTTGCTTTTCTAGTTTCTGGTTCTGGCACTCTTCTGGGGCACGCTGCTAGTAACTGTCCTCTGGTCCCACGCACTGCCTCTGTGGGTACGCCAGCCTATATGTGGCCGCCTGGATGTTTACAAGGGGTATAGATGGTGGCCCAGCTTTTTGCTACAGGTGCTACTGTTAATGGAGGCATAGAGCTCAGTGAGTAAGGGAGACCCTTTCTTGTCTCCTACTCTGCTGGAGAGCTGGAAGAAAGCTAGTTTTCCTTATGCAATTTTGAAACCCAGGGCAGGAGTTATGTAAGGCCTCCTAGCCTCTTTGAATAGGAATGGTCCCCTCTCCCTCTGCCACTAAGTCACAGTTTACATTGTAACCCAATGGCCCCATAAGCGAACAAAGGCAATGGCCTAATAGTCCACCAAGTTCCATCTCCTTAAATAGCAGCTACAGTGGGATGAGTTAACTTTGGAGGGTGAAATCTATAAAGCCCTTGGGTATTATTTCCTGACACTCTCAGGTTATTCAAATGTCCCAAATCCTCTAAGTGAATAACTGGAGAGAAATTTATCTAGCTTACCTGTCAGACCCCTGATAGCAGGACAGATCTACCTAAGGCCACAGCCAAGGCAAGGGGCCCACATTGCTGAGTTTTCGGTATGGAGATTAATGTCCCTTACCACTGAGAAACTGCCCAGATGTAAATGTCCTTGTCCTTAACCAGGGGAAAATGAGGTATCAGTGGGGTGAAAGTCTTAAGGGACCAAGCTGTGACAGACTGGTCCTTCTCCCACCTGATCCATGCTGGATTCATGTAGACACTCCCAAGAGACCCCTACTGAGGTGAATGAGTCACCCATAAGCCAACCCTTCTTGGGCTGCATCTGAAGCAGTACAATATATGCCCCCCATTTACTAAAGTCCCCTAAACTGACATGCCCTTGATAAACACCAATGCACCCCCATTAAACAGAAGACCCCTACTTTTTAGTTTATTTGAGAACTCTACTGCCAGGATTGCAATACTCTCTACCCGGGAAATTCTTTCAACTGTCTCCCATATAAACTATGAAATCTGGCCAGTGGTAGTGTACATTCTCTCAAAAAGGGCACATTTATTTCCTGTGCCAACCTCAACTTTTGTGCTCCAAAACAGACAACACTCACGCATCCTAACCTGTATTTGCTTCTGCGTTTATCATTTACCGTGCCCACTAGAATGTCACCTTCATGAGGGCAGGGATCTCGCTTTGTTCATGTTAAAACACTAGGACACAGCAGGCACTGAGCATATATTGGCTGAATGAATGAACTGTAGGAAGTGCTCCCGAAACTGGAGGACCCTCACCAGCTGGGACCCCTCCCTGAACGACGGAACCACCTGCTCAAAGGGCCCAGATGGCTGACTGCTCCTCTCTGTGAATGACCCGCTTTCCATCATTCTCTGCCGTGCCAGTCCACTTGGGTCCTCAGCTCGCCCTGCACCCAGCAACTGGTCTAGATAAGCTGAGACGGAAAACCAACCATGGAGAATGTGACAGTTTATCGGTGAGGTCATTGTAGCGAAAGCCCCTTGACTACTCGGAGTAGTTCGGGGTAGACAGACTGGAGGAATCATCATGTTCTCTCCAAACTCAACTCACTCAGAGCACTAGGACCACACACCAGTGGAAATTCTGGCCTAAGGAAAGAAACTGTGGGTGGGAAGAGTATGCCTGGCTCATTATGGCCTATTAACAAACCTAGACTACTGGAAAAAGCCTTCTGAAGTCACTCTAGATACCTTCTTCGTGTTTCTATAATTCCTCTAAATTTCTGCAATTTTAATCTAAATATTAGAAATGTAAGTATTTTTTAACTCTTTTTCAAAAATGGAGAAAATCCCCAATTTCCTTCTCTACAAAGTAACTTTTCATTTTATAAAAAAGTAGCTTGCTTTCATGAATTTATATATTTAAACATATCTATTTTTAAATGAAATTGTGATTAAGAACATTGAAGTCCTGCTCACTTTGGCACCCAGAGGCGGGCACACATGAAGGGAACCGGGCCTTATCTCACGAGGCTGGTAAAATGAGACTAGAAACCCAGTGCTTTTTTCTTCCTGTTACACCTGTCAGGTGAAGTAGAACCAAGGCCATGCAACCAAAATTTTCTAACCCATGCCTAGCATTCAAAGCCCCAGAAAAACAGTGCTTTTATATCAATTGGGTAAATATTTCTGCATCTTTCTAAAAGCTTCCTACAACTTTACTACTATATACTGCACTTTGTCATTGATCTCAAGGCCGATGACACCCAAATTATTTGCACAGCTCTTATTCTGTGCTTGTCACTTTCTGTCTTTGGAGACTTGAGCAATCTGCTTAATCTCCCTGAGTGTCATTTTCCTCATCTTTAAAATGGGAGTATAATAGCCATCCATTTGTTCACTATCTAGCAACAGTATCAACAGGAGATGATTTATGAAAAGAAAACTTACTTTTCTCACAAAAAGCAATATAAGCAATTCTAATCAGGAAGAACGGTCTTCTCTGAACTTGAACATAAGGGGTAAAAATGCTGTTTACCAAAAATCCTGATCTTTAGGAACGGTTCTGCCTAGGAAGTGATAGGACTGTCCTGCAAGCAAAAAATGACCTGGTGAAAAATAATGAGTTGTCAGCAAATCTTCAACCTTAAAGGCGAAAACCTTGAGAATTGCAGGAATGAGCGGGAGTTTTAGTTCCTATTTCACACCACCAAGGTTTTGCTGGGTCCACGGAAGACACTGGTAATCTAGTATAACCACCTAGCATTTGGGAGTACTCCTGGGCCACATCCCTGCTGACTCACACTGCTGTGTGTCGCAGATTGGGAACAGCAGGTCCTGGGGTGACAGTGCATGGTCAGATAGGAATTTCCTGTTCTGTACCTTTTGCTCTCTGCCAGTAATGACACAGCTGGTGGAACCCCAGTGGGGGGCACTGCACTTAGGTTCTCTGGCAAACCGCTATGCACCATGAAGCTCTAGTTGATGAGAGAGACACAGTTAGGACTCTTACATCAACGTGTAACAAGAGAAGAGGGAAGGCTGCCTAGGATCTTGGGAATTAGGAACAGCTTGTCCTCTTACTCATGATATTACAGTTAGAGAGAGTATGCATCAGATGAAGGTGCCCACACACAAAGACAGGGTTCAGATCACTAAAGCACTGGTGGTGTTATATCCAGCAATATCTAAGGACAAGAGACACACTCTGGTAGATGGGATGGTTGCTATAAGAATTTGCTGCTGAAGGGCTGGGACATTTTAGTAGGTCTTGAAACTATTCCGACCTCTTTACTCACAAAGGCAGATGAGGTAGATGAGCTTGCTCAGCCTTTATTCCAACTTCCTAACTGAAAGACTGCAAGGTCGAAAACTAAATCTCTCACATTCTCTTGCAGCTAGGGTTCCAGATGTGATTTTTAAAATCTACATCCGATACATGTGGGTGTCACTTAAAACAGAAACCGAGTGGCATGGAGGCAGAAGCAGTTGTAGGAACTGTGCTGTTTTGCTGGTGTGGACCCCGCAGGAGCAGCACAACTCTGGAACTTATGGTTCCAACAGCCATTTCCTGACCCCAAGTGCACTCAGTTAAGGTAACAGCTTCCTCATCCCCTGACCCCTGACGAGCCAAGTGTCTGGTGTTTTGGGGGAATCGTTAGGCCTAGACTAGGACTCAAAAGTGAAAATGAAAAACTGCAGTCATGCAGCCAAGAGCCTGGAGCCAGGGAGAATAAGATAGAAGAAGGTAAGAGGCCACAAAAGATGCGGAGGGGATGATACGTTAGGACCTTTACTTCGACCATGGACTGGTGTTTTAGGACCCTCAGTCAGTTACGAATGGGTGAGCTGGCCTGGCCTAGAAGGGTGAACATTTTTCAGATAAGTATATGATTTGTACTATATTTATTATTGAAGGTTTTCTACCCTCAACTGTTATAACTCTAAGGAAGCATAAAAATATTCTAAGCGCCATATACATCTGGGGACAAAAGAGATGCTGTAGGAATATGACGACAGTGATATGAAAAACTTCACATGATCCTCCTGGCCTGTTCAGTTCTTACAATTTTAGGCTTTCTGTAATGAGGTTCAAAGCAGTAGTTCTCATAAGGCAGAGGTAACAAGAAAAGCAACATAAGGCCCTTAAAATAAAGACTTCATCATATATAAATATCTATATAGATATATATATAGTGCTATAAGCTGGGCTAAAACATTTTCTGCATTCTGAAATTTGATGAAATAAAATCAGCAGATCAATATGCTTAAGTCAATTCTATAAATATGCTGTAGTTAATGATCATAGAAAGCAATGTTAGCTAGGGAATCTTAGGTTTGTCTTTAAGTGCCAAAATTAATATATATTTTTGCTTTATGATATCTCTTTAAATTATAGCTGTCAGCATCTATTACTATATGGAGTTTGATGGGATTTTATATATTATGAATCCACGCTGAGACTAAGGTTTAGACAAGATTTAAAAGAGCCCACTACCCATGTGCTCGGCACCTATGCTCTTACTTCTGGGGGAAAAAAATGATGTATTTTAGTGAAAGAATATGTAGGCTCTTCATACATAAATTTAATTTTGATTCTTGTATGTGTCAAATATTAGCCAGTGTTTGGTCTCCAACTAAAACATGCTAAGTGTTTGAATGACAATGTAACTTAATAGATAAGTAGGGCGATCTTACAGTCTACTTTATCCAGGAGTGGCACCTGGTATCCCTAAAAAGTGTCCAAAATAATTGCTGTCTGCTTTGAGATCCATTTGGTGACCCTTCATAGGCACAACCACTGCAAAAGAGAAATGCTGCAAGGACAGCGGTAAAGAACTGGGTGCTGTGAGTCACATGTGTCAACACGTTACCTTAAGAGACTTTAGTTCCGTTTCTTCTCCCACCCATCTATAACCTGAACTCTATTTTCCCTTTGACTTACCCATTGAAATTGGAAACACATTTGTCTTTGAAAATGGAATCTTTTTTCTTCTTTGGTAGTACATTTACATCCATTAAATATGTAAAAGTTTGCATTTAAAGAGAATAATTGCCTCATTGATGATGCTATTCAAAGTAAATAATATAATGTTAAAGCTTCTATATGAGAATATTGTTTAGGATTATATTTGTTCAACTTATTAAATAGGATGTGATATTATAAGAGTCGCGCATGCTTACTAAATACTCACTCATGTAGAAATGTATAAAAAGAAGACAGCTCCTGTAATCTCTGTGTTGGTGCTTCCCCCAAAACCCCAACCCCATGAACGTCAGGTGGGTTCCCACCTGTGGGACTGTTACAATAATGGCTCATAATGAATCGTGTCCCCCTCCATCCAAGCCCTTGTGGAGTCTTCCCACCTCCTCACATTATTATTGGCTTGGCCATGACTTGCTTTGGCTGATGGGACATTTGTAACCTTGATGCAATTGTAAGCTAAAAAAAATGGCCGTGCATTGGGTTTTGTCCTATTTTACTTCTCTTTGGAACCCTAAAACCACCATGTGAAGAGAATCCTAGGCCAGCCCACTGGAGGAGGAGAGGCCACATGGAGCAAGACCAAACCAGCCAGGTGACTGTGGGACCATCTACACCAGTGGAGCTGCCAGCTCGAAGGAGAGATGAGCTGAGCCAGCCCATGCCTGAAGAACCTCCCAGCTGACTCAGAGGTTCAGGAGGATGATAAATGTGTTTTAAGCCATTACATTTTGAGGCAGTCTCTTATGAAATAACTGACACAATGGCATAAAGGTTATAAGTGGATTCTAGGGGAGCTGAAACTTGGGCAATCTGAGCATTAAAAGTGGGTTACTTTGATAGCCTGAATGAAACTTGTATAATTCTGTTAAATCAGGTGCTTGTGTGATCTTAGGGATATTTTTTTAATGTTAAGATGCAAAAGTAAACTGAAAAAAAAAATTGAAAAGAACTTACCCCATACTCCCATAAATACTGCAAAGACTAGGGTTCCAAAACTGTCAAAGATGCACAATTTCTGGAAAATACAATAACATATAAATGAATGCTGTTCTCCACTTACTAGAATTCTCCACTTAATAGAATTCATCAAATATGTAACACTTTGTGTATTATACAGTCTGAACTTCTTTTTAAAGCTGATACCTAGTTTAACAATCACTATAGGTACTACATACTTACAGATGGGATTTCTTGTTCTTTTGGAAACAGCCTTTGCTGTACTTACCAGAGTGCCTTTTCCAATAGAATCTTTCCATATCATGACAAAGAAATAGGCATAGCTGCTAAGTTTCCATTCCATTTAAAGTCTCTATGAGGCTTTGAAATAATGGCCTCACCTAATGAGTTGTCATAAAAAGAATGTGAGGAAGTAGTATGGTCCTAAGAGTACAATGAACTCCAAGCAACTTTTGGATTATGATTTGCATCTTATCACCATCCTCCCCTGATCAGAGAACTCATTTCTGAATTCTTGTTTTAATTGTTAAGAGAAGCACAAAGCTGGTTTATTCTGAGACGGCTCTTCCCCTCAAACCCAATGCAGGCTTTCCTACCATCACTGACAGAGGCTTCCTTGAGAATAAGGATGCACAAGTGCTTTTGCTGACATAAAGTATACAGTGACTATAAATGAATAAGTCACATACCTGTGCAAAGAAGGTTCTAGTCACTAGTTCTGCTAAGTTTCATCTCTCTACTAGTATATAAGCCACCTATCTCCCTCTATGAATTCCTGGAAAAATCTTTCGGTTACTTTTTCATTAGTCAGCTTTTTTATATCTCTTAAGAATATCTGTAAAGTTAATGAAAAAAATGGCAAACATCTATAATGTCATCTTTATGAAGGTTTATGTGAAAAGTAAAGACAACAAGTCAGAAAAAGAAGCTATAGGTCTACTTTGTTTTAGGTAACTATTTTGGTTGCTTTTTATACTGATGTAAAGTGGGTAATCTTTCATCTACGTAAAAATATTAGTTATGTTATTTTCATTTAAAAAAAATCCACCTAAATATCTTCTCATACATCTGTTTTTCAAAGCCTAGAAATGCCCCTCAATCATCCTTTGAGACCCTGATCAGAAAGCACATCTCAAATTGCTATAATCCAATTTTTCCTCTCAAAAAATCAAGCTCATGGAAGACCATGAATAAATGAATGAAGGCTCTGGGGAACAAAGCTCTCTACCTTCTCCTCTAGTCTTGGAATCCCCTGAATCACACATTTCAATCTTTTAGCTTTGACTCTTACAGAACCATCCTCTCCAAGTTGTCTTTTACTATGCCTTATCCCTTATTGAAATTATAAGAAACATTTTATGAAAAATAGTCCTGCATGTTATCATGCTATTATTATTGAAGGCTCTGTCCAGTGTTATTACTCTTTTATGAATCAATGCAAGCCTCTCTGTATCCGATACCTCCCTGCTTGCCCTGACATCTCTGCCCACCCACTGCACAAAGAAGAAATCCTACCTGTGAATTCTTTGCCCTACAATGCTAAAAAAAAGGAAAAAAAAAAGCACATCTGTTAGTGCAAGAGAGAAAAAAAATAGGAGCAACAAGAAAAAGCAGGTTTACTAATGATGCCAAGATCACCCCAGTTGTCTAGCTCAAGCCAAGAGATGTGCCTTATACTCCTATGACAGGCAATTATGTGGCTTGGATAGAGTCACTATTTTTGCCACATATTGAAAATCAAGGACTTGAGGAGAATGAGATGATTGGCCTCTCTTCTCCATGTGCCCCATAAATGACACAGAATCAGGAAGTAGGGGAGATGGTAAGCAAGGGGTGTTCTTGGTAGGAAGCTTGGCTTAGCTTCCTTGGCAGGATGGCGCAGAAAGGGAAAGCCAGCTGTGTAGAGGGTAGTCCCAAGTCAGTATGCTGCTTTAGTCACATGGAACAGGAAAAGAAAAGAGAGGGCTGCACATGCAGGCATGACAATTTCAAGAGAGGAGCCAATCAGAATCTAGAAAAATAACCATGCTATGCTTTCATCCTGCAAAGGAACAAAATAAAAATTTTATAACAATGTCTTTCTAAGAACAAAATATTATATAACTTACCCTGTTCCCCTTTAACTTGACAGCCAAAAAACTAAGAACCTTATTCAATGCCCAATCACAAAAACATATTAACCTTGATTATTTTCACAACTGTTTCTTCATTTCCTCGATCTTGATTTTATATTTCTAATTTGTTAACCCTTTTAGCATACATGTCAGTTAGTGACTACTCCATCTCTTTCCAAAAGAAAGGTAGAAATGAAAGCATGAACAGGTGCTCTCTTTTTCTGCTTTTTAAACTTATTTTTTAATTTCATTCTTTTAGTCATTTTAAAAATATACTTCCTTCCTTTTGTAAATCACTCTGACAAGGCTCAAGGGATCCTTCAAAAAACTGGAATAGAATGATTCATTTTTTCCAAAACAATGAAAAAAATGTATGCAGGGACACATTTAAAAGTCATGTGCTTAAGGATGGGCAGACGGGAGCAGGAGAAAGGAGAAATAAGGTGGGGGTAGGGTGTCGAAAGAGAATTTCTTAAAGAATATGAAATTTGCAATTGTACTTTGCGGAGCACAACTTACCTCTGGTATTATTATTGGCATTTGTCTTAAATCCAGTGTGTGGAGATACGTGCTAACTTGTGACCTTTGTGAGTTAACATCATTGGAAGGCAGCTTCCTTCTCACTAGCTTCAAGTCTTTTACTTTGTGTTACCCTTGACATATTTGTAAGTCTAGAATGTATTTAATGGTTTGGGGGTGGGCAATGAAATCTATTCTAATTCATAAACTAAGTGTAAAAATTCATGTGTTGACAATACCCTGCAATCATCTTAATTAAGTGTTGGAACGATTTTCCAAACAAAGCTCAATTTGAGAGTGAAATGTCTGATACTACTATTAGGCAGTGAGGAACACAGTAATGGCAAGAAATGCAGATTTTCTGTTAATTTTTGGCTTTCTTAGTTACCAGATGGGTGACTTTGAGTACATAATTTACTTTCGGATCTTTTGTGTTTTGATCTTTAAAATGGAAATAATATCTATTCTGCCCATCTCACAGGGTGATTGTCTCAAAAGTGATAAGTACAAGACTTTGCAAAGTATAAAATATAAAGTAACATCACTATCATAGCAATGCAGTCAGTTAAAATAAGAGATATACGGAATAGATCAGAATATTCCGAGGTCATATAAGGATTCCTAAACTTTCATGGCAGAATGAAGGGACAGAGGAAAGCTGACAACCATTGAGATCATATATCAAAGTTGTTGGGAAAATTCTCCAAAGCAAGCTGACCATCCCTCTTCCTGTCTGGAATTTCTGGCATGCCTTTCAGTAAGTTCCCTCTTGTCTCAGTGTCTGTCCTAAGCCTCCTGGAGTTTAAGAAGTCATAACTCAAGACCATCTGCATGTATGTATAAGGGGAACCAGATGTGTTTTGTGGGAATATTTGGAGAGACAAAGTGGGTATCTGTTGTCATTTATACACACAATCTTTCTTACGCATATTTATAGATATAGTCTAAATCTGACCAGCGAAATCTTTAAAAATCCAAGCACAGTTTCAGCACACTTTAAAAGTGGGAAAACACAAGTAGAAATTTCAGGTTTTCACTCACTTGAACTATGGAAAATACTATTTAATAGCAAACCTATTAAATAGTATTCATGAGTTAAGTCGAGTCTGAGATTTCAGCTTTGATTATTAAATAGTATTCATGAGTTAAGTCGAGTCTGAGATTTTGGCTTTGATTATTTGAAATACTCAAATAGTTTAAATTCCATAGTTCCTCACCGACCCTTCAGGAGATTTTAGATAAGGCTTTTAATTTCAATTTATTATGTGTGAAAGAGGAATTAACCCATGCATTCCTTAGCTACCTTTTAGAATGAAAAATTAGTTGAAAATTACCTTTCCAAATTCCTCAGGGGGGGGGGGGAATTTCTATGTTGTTGTAAAATTATTAGAAGAAAAAAATATCTTTCATTAACTGTAAACGTTTGGAATAACAAAAATTACCTTTGAGGACTCGCAAGTAATATTGAGTTTCCAGAACTGACAATGAGAATCACACTGAGGACACATTATGATCTTGCCACCAATATCAGGATGACAAACTTCTTTGCTAAAGAGAGAAAAAAAATTTAATTTAATTTAATTTCTACCAGCATGATAGAATCCAACATCTATTCACGATAAGAAAACTGAAGTATACCAAGTTCTTATAAAACTAGAAATGGAAATGGACTTCATTAACCCAGTAAAGGCTTGCTACACGAACCCTATAAAAAACACTATACTTAATGGCAAAATGCTGAAAGTATTTCCTTTGACCAGAAACAAGAAAAGAATTGTGTCCCTATAAACTTCAGCAATTAGAAATTAATTTTTAAAAATGCCATTTTTCAATAGCTTAAAAAATATAAAGAGCCAGGAATAAATCTAATTCAAGAGATATAAGGTTTATATGGAGAAAATTATAAAACTGTTCTGAGAGAGTGAAAAACATATAGCAAATCTTATATACATTATCATGTTCATAATCAATATTTAAAGATGTCATTTCTCTCCCACTTAACTATAAATTCAATTAGAAGAGCAAAGAGCTCAAAAAGAGTCAAGATATCCCAAGGCAACTGAAGTGTCCTATGATAGATGATTGGATAAAGAAGCTGTGGTATATATATATATACCACAATGAATTATTATTCAGCCATAAGAAGAGATGAAATATTGCCATTTGCAACGATGTGGATAGACCTTGAGATAATCACGCTAAGCGAAATGAGCCTGATTGAAAAAGTTGAAAACCATATAATATCACTTATATGTAGGCTATAAATCTAAAAGCAACAAACAAACATGACAAACAGAGACTCATAAACATGGACAATAGACTAGTAGTTACCAGAGGGCAGGGGGAAGGGGGAGGAAATGGAGTAAAAGGGGTCAAATATGTGGTGATATTGAAGGAAAAAAAAAAAAAAAGACATCCCTCAAGAACAAGGTTCTGTTGGCACAGGTTAAGAAAAACTGGCCAAGAGAACAAATACAGAGTTCAGAAAGAGACATCTGCATATATAAAAGCTGACTTATGACAGGGCTGGCCCAGCAAATCAGTAAGGTGTGAACTGACATTTCAATAAATGGGGCTGGTGCAATGGAATATCCATATGGGAAAACATAAAACTGGACTCCTAAATTCTATCATTTACCAATAAATTCCAGGTGAAAAATAAGAATGCAACAGTACCAACTTGTTAGAAAAAAAAAAGAGAATATTTAAATAACTTTGGAGTAAGGAGAAATTCCATTAATGAGAAATCAAAAGGCATAAATCATAAAGAAAAATAATTGATAAATTTAAAAGTGAGAACTATGCTAAAATATACCATGAAGGGAGGAAAAAAAGAACCAGCCACAAACTGGTAGAAGTTTTGCAACACATAAAAATGACAAAGGACTATTCACTAGAGTAGTTAAAGAACTCCTACAAGTTAATGCAGACGGCCGCCTCTAGGAGAAGCCATTCAGAGGAACTCTTATGTGAATCGGACTGGAGTTGTGTAATTGCACACTTTCAAGGGGTGCGTTTTATGGTATGTAAATTAAATCTATACAGCTGTTATTTTTAAAGGAGGAACATAGGATTTAAACAGGCATTTTATTGAAGAAGAAATATCTATAGTACCCTCCATTTATGCACACATATTTTCAAAAGCACACAAAATAAAATATGTTTTGTAAGGACACAAATATATGTGATAAAGAATAAAGAATACATGTAAAAAAATGATAAAAATCAAAATTTATTATAGTTGTTATTTCCAAACTGGAAAGTGTGGGAATGCAATTGAGTAAACCACTTCAGAGGCAACAGTAATGTTATTTTTCTTAAACTGGATGATGGATCATTATTCCTTACACCTTAAATGTATTTTTTATTTGTGAATCTACTTAACATGTAATAAAACTAACTGAAAATATTTAAAATGCATACATTTTAAATATTTTAAAAAGTTAGAAATTAAATAATTGAAGACAAAAAAGTTTTGAGCATGGGGAATATATCTCCAACGCCCTTCCCCCCCACCCCCAGTTTTTTACAAATTAATCTGTGAAACAGTGGAAACTACATGGTGTGATGGTCATGGCGATTTTATAAAATGAATTATAATGGGAACAATCACCATTCAAGAACCTTGTAAAAATGTAACTTTTGTACTTTGAAAGTGTATTTTTGAGAGAATTATTTTTTTATTTTTTTATTTTTTGGCTGGGACAATATACAAAGCAGTGAGAAGCCAAAGACAAATTTAGGCAAAAGTTATCCACATTTAGTCTTTGGCCCTAAACTTTTTCGGTGAAGAGAAGCAAGTACTTCAAAGACCATCTGCAGCTTTCTAGCTAAGAAACCATAATGGGTACAAAACACTCAGAATCCTCCATTAAATAGAATGGATAATTATGCCCATACATCAGGGCTGCCATTGCCATGTAAGCTTCCTGCCTTGGGAGTCAGCCTGATAGGCTCAGGGCTAGAAAAATTTGGTCTGCTCATGGGTGGTGCCCAGAAATCTTGATCTGGCTATCACATCTGGATAGAAGCCAGATGATCAAGAGAAAACACTTGGTTGTGGTGTTTCATCCCTTCTGGAAGTAGAAACCTCCAAAAGCAGAGGAACAATAACAATTTAGAAAAGTGTTGCTGAAATTCAATGTTCTGGCACCCACGTATTTCTCTTTAGACAGTGCAGCTGGTTATTCGCATTCTGACATTTAATTCTTTATGACATTGTTTCCTCTAAATTTTTAAGAGCTAATTTTTAAAAAAGTAAAACAAAAGTTTTTTATCTGAGTTTTTAAACATGTATTTCTTAATATTCATTAAAAAGTCTTTTCTAAAAGCATAAAAACATCAATTTTACCAGTTTTGCCCTTGAAACCTTGAGGAAATTAGAGCTGTTCTTGGCCCATAGCTGTAGGACTGGGGCCAGAAGTTCAAGGACAGTCTTCCCTCCAGATCTCCTTTATTTTTCAAACAAAGTATTGTCTTAAACTATTGAAGTGTTCCCTGGTGGTAATATTCCTATCAGAGACTGGGCTGTATTATCTAAGGAAAGAATTTTCCACTCCACTTAGTTATTATGCTCAGAATAAAAAGGAAGCATATCATCCAAATCAGTAAGTGTTCTGTGCTGAGTCTTCTTTTACTAAAACAGTCTAAGACCTGAAAATAATTTTATGTCTCATCAACTTTTCAGAATGGTAACAAGGAAAAAACAGAGGTTACCTCCATGTACAGTTATTTTGATTAACATAACCGTAGACAAAGCAAGCCACTCCTACAACTGCTGCCAGGAGGAGCATCTGAGTGTAATAGCCCAGCCAAGCAAAATAGATTCCAATCTTCTCTCCGTAATATTTCCTGAAGAAAGACAGAAATGTTTAGAAGGCACAAATAATCACTCTGCAGCTTCATCCTAATATTAATTTCTGATTTTAAATAAAGGAAGCTTTATGCTTAAACTTCTGACTTTACACTTAAAACACATTCAGTTTTGTAACAGACCCCAAATTCCAGTATAAAGCAAAACTATTTTACATATCATAGAAGTACTGACCACTGGTTAGCCTGTAGAAGCAAAGTAAATTAGAACGGAGCAAAGGAAGAAGAAAATGCTGACTATGGAGAGTATCACCATCGTTTTTTGTAAATACTATTCTCCAAAAGATTATTTTTAATATGCGTGAAATGAACATGAACATCACAGATATCTACTTTTGCTTATCTAGGGAACTTCCTTAGAGCAAATATAATCTAAATCACAAATAATAACAAGAAAATGACTGATAATAATAGTAATTAGTAGTGAAACATCTCTCTCACAAAAATATTTATAAAACCAACTCATTGTGAGAGTGGAAGAGGGTGGGATGGATACGACTGAAGAATCCACTGCCTGACATTCCTTCTATTGAGCGCTTCAATTTTTCCTAAGGTTTAAAAACTGCTCAGTGGTATGCTCTGGGGTAAAATGGAAGAGGTCAGCTAGGCAAGAAGGGAGACGAGGCATGAAGCAATACCAGATTGTTTCTGAAAGGGAGATATATAATACAGTTAGGCAGAAAAACAGGTTTTAGGGATAAGGAGAAAATTATGAAATGATTGTTTAGGTGATTGTTGCTGTTGCTGATACTTTTCTAGAATGACTCACTTCTGTCTCGGTATTGGCTGGTACGACATGAAGATTTACTTTGGGGCCTATGTGATACTTCCAGCTCAGCATGGAGCTGGAATGGATTTCTTGGACTCAGGCCAGTGGGGACTGAGTGCTGAGAAGAATCTAGAGATGTGGGAGATTTCATACAGGAGCATCCCTAGGCTGGACCAGCTCCCTGGTTATAGGTCTGGTGTAGGCCACATCCCTGGGGAAAAGGAAGGGATGATACCAATGTGCAATCAGGAGAACAGTGTGTCCATTTTCATGCAAATGGCGCTTTGCTATCTGCACCTGTATGGCAGGCTTAGGATAGAGCCTGGAGAGAAAGCCTGGCAATGGGTTTGAGATATCTTGGACTCTTTGCTGTTAGCCTTTCTGTAATGTGTTCTTATCAACCATCTACTTTAGAAATGCCACATTTAAAATTGGAAAGAATGTTAAAAGTTTCCTGGTCTAACCTCTCAATAGTAAAAATATCCCAATACATTTAGTGGGCTGGTCATGTAGTCTCTGCTTGGATATCTATAGTGACAGGGAGTTTATTACTTCCCGAGGTATCCACATTACACTGTAGGCAAGGATGTCAAAATTTCTGAATCTTAAACAGAGCTTGCCTCTCAGTTCATGCTGAAAGGCTGGGAATAATGAGAATCCCTTCAAATGTGAGAGTCTAATCATCTCTTTGCCAAAAACATCCCAAGCCTTAACACCAGTTTTTAAAAATTTAGCTTTGATTTTTTAAAATCAAAGTTATGACTATACATTCATTAAAGAGTTAAATAGTTCTAGAAGACTGATTATAAAAAGCAACCTCCTCCCCATCTCCTGTTGCCTAGCAGCAACAACTTTCAACTCCTAAGGCTGATTCTTGAAATATTTATCTCCATATCTCTAACTAATATATGTGTCGTGTTGCTTATTGATTTTTCAGTTTTATGTATCGCCTATTGACGTTCTACTTTGGAAAGTGAGGATTAAGCTCTCTTTTAATGTACCTGTCCTACCTCCCCAACCCTGTCTCATCTGCACATCCACCACATCTTCTTGACACAGTTACATTATAATTTTGGTTAATCTCCTTGCTTTACATTATTATGACGCTTTAAAGATTATTAATGGCTAAATCAAGTCACCTGCTATACTTACGTCCTTTTCTGATGGGCACCCTAGAGAGTTTATGCTAATGAGATGACTCAGGATGGTGCTGGACACGCCAGAAAGACCAAACATGTGATTAGAGGGTTGGGACTTTGAGCCGCATATATTGGCCTGAATTCTGGGGAGAGGAAGAGGTTGGAGACTGAGCCATGTGAGCAATGACTCAATTAGTCATGTCTATGTAATGAATCCCCCCAATAAAGACTCTGGACAACGAGGCTCAGAGGTCCATGTGAGCTTGTGTGGTTGGCAATACTGTCACACTTAGATGGCATGAGGACAACCCTGAGTTCTTTCCACTGGAGTGGTCCCTACAACACCTCACCTGATAAGATCCAAGGGCTGCTTTTTGTATATGCTTCGAGGATGACCCCACTCCCTGTACAGAAGGTACCGTTCATTTGGGCAGTTGAAATCCTTTGATGGATGGCTGAAGTTGCACTGGGAAGCAGAAGCAAACAAGTGAGCATCACAATCACCATGTGTTCACAAATCTGTTTATTAAATGTGGTTCTAATACACTTCACAGTCATTTGTGAACAAGGGGCCCTCATTTGTTGAAGCAGATGGATATATCACATATTTTTAGTGATTCTCAACCAGGGTATCACTAATGTCACCTCCTATGAAGGCCACTTGCAGATGTGGGTGGGAAGGAATTCATGATTGTTACAATCCTGAGGACCACTGTAGATACTCGGTGGGAGCCTTGGGGATGCTTAATGTCTTATAAGTGGGCCAGCTCTAAACAATGAAAACTGGGCCACTCAAGTGCCAAAACTGCCACAATGGAGAGACACCTGATAGTCCAGCCCCCTTCTTGGACACTGGGGGAAAGCAGGGCCTTAGCTGGTAAGCAGCAGGGTCAGTTCTAAAATCCAGGCTTCTTCTTCCCCCAATTCAACAGTAATTCAGAGACAATATGTAGAAGAATTTTACATGTTATATGCTTAGCTTCTTCAAAAAATAAAACTTCCCACCTCTGTTTAATTTCAGTCACTCTTCTTCCCACCTGACTCAGTTCCTTCCTCCAGTATTAGAACCAGACTATTTCCCAGCCAAGCCTTAATGTGGGTCTTGACCACTTACCTCTTTTCCAAATACCACATGAGATCTCATTCCTTAGCTTGGATATAGCACTCTGCAATTACATGAGGCTTTAGTGGAGAAGACCTGGGCATGGACAGATGCCACCTGAATATTACAGAATCTTGGCATCCCAGATGAATATTCATGAGGGCTCTCTGAAAGTGTCCTCTGAGTTTATGTCATGCTATAATTGCTTATTTTGCTGGGGCACAAATATAAAACCCCTAGATTGTCAGGCTGAACTGCTGCGGTCTCTTAGCCAGGAAACTTAGCATCTGTTTTTCTACCCTTCTCTCTGGTCTCTATTTATGCATGTATATTAAGTAGCTATTTAATGATCTAGTTTTATTATCTTATACAGTACATTTTGATTATCGTCTTCATCCACAAATGCATGTACACACAGTAGTAATTATCCATTTCAGTGTTTGCTATCTTTGGTCTTAGAGATTCAGGTAAATTGATAGTAAATGTAACAAACTATCGAGTTGATAATAATATAGTATTTAATTTATTTCAATGAAAGAATTTATGTAAAGCGCTTAGACATAATATCCCTGGATTTATGGAATTACCGTGGGTCTGAAGAACTCACATTTTAAAAATTTCATTTCATGAGAAATGTTATCGACTAGAGAAGTGCTCTTGAATTTGAGGAGTTGCTGTCATCTCAGAACATAGTTTTTAACAATGTCAACACTCTGCCGTATTGCCATTATGACAAGAACCTTGACAAATGCCTTTTTAAAAGCCCTGTGATATTCCAAGGCACACACAGTCTGAAATGGTGTTTCAGTGGGTAAAAAAAAAACCCCTGTATTACAGAAAATGATAAATGAGAAGGTCTAACATGTATTTTTCTTACAAAGAACTAATACTTTTCTGGTTGATAATGACATCTGTCAGTAATTATAAAAATATCTAACATATATATAGTACTTACTACATGCTACGGGCTGTTCTAACATTTGATATGGATTCGTTAATCTTCACAGCAATTCTATAAGGCAGGTACTCTCATTATCCCCATTTTATTGATGATGAAATTGAGGGAAAGAGAGGCTAAATGACTGCTCGAAAGTGGTGGAGCAGGCGTGTCGGCTCCGGAGTCCACGCTCTTAACTACTAATCGACATTACTTTACAGAGTAACTATGGGAGGGCTCCTGTTCATTCGTCTGTTCATTCCTTCATTCACTCATTTAAACCCTGGGCCTTCTCTATGTCTTGGATTCAGCAGTGAACAGTACAACCTGGTTCCTGCCCTGAATAAGCCTGTAACCTTTCGATATATTATTTTCATTTCACTGAGGAAGAAACTTAAGTTAGGTTAAGAAGATTACCTTTCTCCACTAACACTGGAATACATATGTTAGGGTATTTGATTTTGTTTTTACTGTTTAACTTACATCATGGAGAGGAAAAGCTGCCTTGTAGATCCCGGAGCTCACAAGTTTGTTAATCCCAAACTTTTTAACGTTGTCCCGTACTTGATACTTGATCCGAGAGAGGATAAAGTAAACCTAAAAAGATTCCAAAATAGTGTGTGGTTTATTCAGTGCTAACTAACCAATCGCTGTTTACTAACAGAACAGGAACACGTAGGCATATTTCTTTTTTGTGTCTGTGGCAGCTTTTAAAAACCAAACTAAACCAACCAAACCAAACCACTAGGAAAGTAAATTTGGTTTAGACTCACAATGCGGCTTCTTGTGGCTGGATTGAAGAAGGTTTCTCTATCACGAATATAAAAATCACTCATCCGGTTCTTCTCAAATGGGGCAGTGAAAAACTCTTGCTCTGGCTTGATGATGCTTTCATCAACTTGGAGGACTTTGGTAAACCAGTTGAAATTACCGAAGGCTGAGGACCGGGTTTTCAGATCATTGGGTTTCAGAGGCAATTTGATATGCATTATCTCAGCATATGTACATAACACCTCCCAAGGGGCATGTACTTTTACAAATACGAGTTTGTCATCCAAAATCTATATTGAAAGAATAAAAACACAATTCAGGAAACCAAACCAACTGTTTTCACTATTTTAAAATTCATAGTTTTTCTTATGTTGCTGGTAGTTCAAACACTCGTGTGCACAAACACACATTCACACACACACACACCGGTAAAAGTGAAGATACAATAGATTTGCAAATGATCATAAATTTTTGCCTTAAAGATAATTTCTTGGTTTGAATTACTGAGAAAGCAACTCTTACCATAGTTCTTTCACAAAATTACTAACATTTTAAATGAAGAAAAACAAACTTGTTATTTGCCCATCATTCCATCCAAATAAGGAAAAATTAAAATAATGGAATACTCATTGTGATGTTATTATAATAACAATCTTAAACCTAAAAGAGGACTGTTTATTATATATCTGTCCAATATCAAGTTATGTGGTCATTATAAAGGATGTCAAAAAATTATATTTTTTACTATAGAAGTGTATTTACTATATATTAAAGGAAAAAAATTAAAATACTGAAATTAATAATCCCCCTTTCTGGAACAGAAAAATGTATATATTTGAGCAAAAAAAAAAGGTTAAGAAGGACTACAAAGTTATAGGTAATTAATAAAATTTTTTTTAAATCTTAAAATAAGAAAATAATTTACACATGTATTTATTACTACATTCTCTGGCTGTTGAAAAAGATCTGCTGGCTTTGATCAGAAACAGATACATTCCATAACGCAGATTTTGACTGACTCCCCTCCTAGCCTACAACTAAGGCGTGACTGGAGTCGCATGTTTCAAATGCCATTCTGGCATTCCACGTGACATGCAGGTTCCCGAGAGCAATGGCGAGCCAAGAGCTGGCAAGGGACAGACACTTACTGATCGTGTTGCTTCTAGCTGCAGGCCATCATGGATGAGGTTAGACTCATATGCCTGTCTTTTTCGCTGTCATGAGAAATTGGAAAATATGTTAGGCCTTTAGTTTTACCAAGGGCAGAAAAAGTTTTTTAAGAAAAAATAAACACCAAATCAGTTTGAATCTGATAGAGACATTTGCTGGAAATGGCACAGAAGCGGTGGAGGCGCTGTGGCTGCTGCTGCTGGTGCTGGACTCCTCAGACGGAATGCCGCGGGGCTCACTTGGATCCCCTTAGCACACTGGAAGGCCCTTGGCTGTCCCCATGGGTTTTCAGCCATTTGAGATGCACAAAAGTCCCTGATTTGGGCACAATTCCAAGGAATTTCTTTTTTTTGGCTTATAAGAGGTTTTGCACACAAATAGAGGTTTTTGAGTCCTCTTCACTGACATCACTTACCAGTTATAGCCCAGATCCAACACTCTAGATTTTTAAAATTTTATTTCCATACTGGACATTCAAATGGTTCAATTTTGGATGCGTGTATTTCATCTCTGCATGCCTTGACCAAGTTCAATAAAACAACACAGACAATTTTGGCAAAACAATGGAATTTTTCTCTCTGTAAGACCGAAATGTTTTCGAAGCTATAGAAAAATAAACTGAAATCTAAAAAAATAGGGAACTAATTAACTGATAATATATTTGTCCATGTTACATGGCCATTTAAAAAGATATAGAAGGTAGTAGTGTATTAATTGATATTAAAGTCTATATCTGGTTAAGCCTTTTGTCAAAATATGTTCCAAATTATAAGGGAAACATGTAAAGGTAGAGACTTGTTTGACCTTTTAAAAGAATGATGATGAAGCAGCTATAATGCTTTATGAAAAAAAGAAAATGGGTGGACTTAGGAATTAAGCTCTGACATCAGATGACCTGTGTTCAAATGCTGAGGCCATTACTTATCAGCTCTTTGATCCTGGGTAAGAAACTTTAACTCTCTTGCCTCATTTTCCTCATCTGTAGATTGGAGAAAAAGCTCACCAGTTTCCTTTTGAGGTTCTTGTGAGGATTATATGATTTAAACTACCACATGAAGCACCTAAACTAGAATTTCTATCTCTAGTAATCACAGGAAGTGAATTGGACCAATTCTCTCACTGAAGAAGACTAACAAGGCTTTATTACATTTTTTTGTTTGTTTTAACTTCAGCTGTTAACAAGATAGAAAGGAATTACTCCTGGGTTAATGCCTAGGTAATCCTGGAAGTCTGGCCACATTGCCCAGGGAGCATCATTCATGAGTTGCCAATGTGAACTTGCAGAGGAGGGGCTGAGCTGCAGTGCTACGGACAGTGCCTAACATGGAAAGCACCTGGTGAATGTAAAGCAGATGCTGTATGAAGAAGGCTGACAGTCAAAAAGGAAAAAAATAAAAAATACATGTGGCATTTGGCTTAATGTAAGTCCGAGTGGGATCTCAACCTATATTGTGGCTTAAGTATCAGAAACAGAACATTGCTTTATATTTATATATTTAACAAGTGGTTACAGAGTACTTAAAACATGCCAGACACTGTTCTAAGAGCTCTGCAAATGTAACACATTTAACTGCTCATTACAATCTGAGCATACCATAGTCACTTAGAGAAAGAGAAAAAAACAAGCACGTGCTACAGCTCCTCTAAAAATGAACAAATTGTCCAGATACGCCTGAGTCAGATGAGAGTGAGAAGAGCTTGAGCTGCGGCTTTTCCCACTCTGCTCCCAGCAGGCGACTATCTACTCTGCCCGCCTCCCACCCCTGCCATCTCTGCAATTTGCCCTGGTAAGTTTTCCAGCTCTTTCTATCTCTGATCCCCAACCATATCCCCAACCTCAACTTCGGGAGCTGATTCAGACTCACCCTGCTTCACGTCTAAGCAGTATTTCTTCACTCTAGATCCTAATTCTCATATTTTGATTGGTAGCCCGCTCCTTGTTCCTGACAGCTTTTTTTCTTTACTATTGGGTAAGGCATTTTTATCCTGCAAACAATTTTCAACAGTATTTGGAACATAACGTATGCCCAATACATATTTGTTGAAAGCATATACTCAACACATTAATTTATTCTACAAACATTTCCTGAGAGCATCCCACAAAGTGCTGAGGATTCAAAGAAGAATTTAAAATAGTCTGCTATAAAGGAACTACAGAGAAACTCAGTATCTAGTGACTTAAGACTTTCTCCCAATGCAGAAGGACTAAAATATTTATTCCTGTGTTTCATGGCACTGTAATGGACATCTGTCATTCTTTATGGCCACCCAACATTTCAACTGCCAGAGCCTACAACCACTATAGCAAATAAAAACACAAACACTCCCATTTTTGTCTCCTGCGAAGTTCAATCATTGGCACATGAGCTAGGTCTTATTAATCAGACCACCCACTCCGGACTCTGAATTAGAAGCCAGCAGTGCAAAGTCAGGCCGACCAGAACCCATTTTGGGGTAACTGGGAGAGCGAATGCCAGTTCCAGAAACAGTAGAGGTTTTGGCAGGAGCTTTTGGGGACCACTGCCGGTCAGTATTGTCAGCTGTGCCAGCAGCTCTGGGCCCAGAGGAGCAACCATGCTTTCACTCCTAGACTGGCTCTGCAGGGGGACTTAGAGCACTGCTTCTGGCTGTCTAGTCTCCAGGCTTGTTTGCCCAACCTTTGAGGAAAAACCTGTGAGCTCCCAAACATTCTTCTGATAAAGCTGTCTGCTTAAATTAGAGCTCATTTGTTGTTTGCCAGCAAGAATCCTGACAGAGTAGCCATGAACTGGGGAAAACTTGTTAGCCTAAAACCTATATCACTGCACAGTGGAGGGAGCAGGAATTCCGAGTAGACTGGACACTCTGACTTCCTCTCATTCAGGGGAGATGACTCACCCCAAGGCCGTCCAAGGGGCAACCCAGATTGTCTCACTAGCAGGTCTTAAGCAGGATCCATTACTGTCTTTTGTATCTTCTATGTCAGTCCAGAATAATTTCAATAAGGATGGATGTAAAGGCTCGAACCCAAGGATTTTAGCTTTTATGGACACACGTTTTTCTAAAGGTAGAAACACCAGTCAGAGGGGCTTTTCCAGTGGCTCAAGGGGTATGTAAAAAGAAATCAAATAACTACATTAATTGGCCTTATTAGAAATTCCCAGTTCCTATCACCATTTGGCCCACCATGATACGTGGCCATCTCCTTCCTGGCCCCTACTCATTCACTAGGGAGCTGTTCCAAACTTCAAGGTGCTCCTCAAACTCCACACTAACTTCCAGAAAGTGACTTTGTGTCCTTTCTCACAGAGAAAATGGCAGCCACTCACTGCGAACTCCTGCAGGTGTCTTTCTTTCTACCTACTTATCAATAGCCGGATGTCATTTCTCTTCTTGAAGTCAAAAAAATTCCATCTTTTCCTATCTCTTCTTGAGCTTGCTCTCACAATACCTTCTCTTCATTGCTTTTACTCAGCCAACAAACACCTCAAATTTTTTCCCATCTTTAAGAATATTAAGTCCTTCTGCCAGCCCTGCCTCTTCTTCAATTACCATCCCTGTACCTCGAGATGTTTGTCTTTTAATCTTGATATCCTTGTCACTTAGAACAGGCCTATAACAGATTAAATATGAAATAAATAATGAATGAGTGAAAGAATGAATGGAGTGGCTGGTGGATCAGTGGCTGCCTGTTAAGTGGGAATGGATTTAGGAACACGAATTACTACAGTGTAGCAACTGGGCTCCCCTTTCCTGAGCACCCGGAAATATTCCATGAACTTTTACTAATGCGTAATCGGAATATGATGAGGTGAGACACAGTTTAATTCTGGAGTGTACCAGATACCTCAGAGCATCCTGAGCATGAAGTGATTTCCAGACACCGTGGACTCTGGATTACTAGATGATGAGAAGAGGATGTTTTCAAAGAACTGGAAATGAACCAGCCCCACCAGAGGGCAGTTCTGTCAAACACAACAAACAGACTATTCCTGCCTTAGTTGTATCAGCTGCACCCACCATGATTGTAACATGTGGCAGAGTATAAGTCAGATATGGTTCCTCATCTATGGAATTTCTAAATTGAGGCTATAACTTCTCATCACCTTCGTGGGAAAATCTCCTCTCAGATTTTAGTTTACCACATTAACCCTTTAGCTCTTGCAGTTGGGTTTTCCATTTACTCCTGGGCATAATTGTTAGATTACAAGTCAAAATTCAAATCTTGGTTCTGTGATGTACTAGTTCTGTGATATTGGGCAAATAAACTGTGCAAGCATTAGTGGCTTCATCTCAAAAATAAGACAAGAAGTATCTCCATCATAGAGTTTTTTAGGGATTAAATGTGAATATGGGTATAAAATACTCAGTATTATGCCCTTTAAACATGCTCAACTTCCCTTATTCCTTAAAAAAAAAAACCTCTCTATCTTGCAAAGGTAGAGTCTCACCTGTCCTTTTTAAAGCCAAACATTTGAACAAAAATAGGTAATTCCCACTTTGCCTCCACACTGTGTGCCCAATGACACCTTAATCCCTCCAGTGGGCGCCAATGAGACCATTTTACTAGAGCCCGAGAAGAAGGATCTTGATGCTGAGTAGTAATTCAGCAAACCCTCTTGACTCTTCCATACCACTTGATCCTGACCCCTGGACTACATTCTTTGATATCTGGTAGATATATAGCCTTTTCATTCTCTGAAAAATGAACATATCTTTCTACCTTCTCTCTTTCTGTAGGTATTAAAGGAAGTCACTGATAAAAGTATAGAGCACATGTGAATATCACAGATGCAGAAAACATTAGAAATATTTCTCTTCTATCTCATTTTAATGGCACGATAATATTCTCTCAGAGAGATTTACTGTAATTTATTTAACCAATCTCGAATTGTTAAATATTTAGGTTGTTTCTAACTTTTCATTACTACGGAAATCCTTGTAGAACAATCTTTGTGCATCCATTAATACTTCCTCAGGAGAAAAGTCCTAGTAGAAGAGTTATTAATCAAAGATTGTATACAATTTTAAGTTCTTTAATATGTATTGCCATACTTCCCTCCAGAAGGGCTGTACTAATTTATCCTATTTTACTTTTATCTAGTTTTTTACAAAGAGCTCCTGAGATATTTACCTGATTTCTCTTAAGATAACTGGTAGACCTTGAAGTTGGTTTATGATGCCATTTTACAGCTATAAATACTTAAACAGTTGACTCAAGGATAGAACATTTTTATTTGCTTAAACATGTTACTAAATCACCCTGGTGGTACTTTATTAAGTTCTTGTTACTTTCCTTTGGCAAGGCACTTCACAAAGAACTAGTGGAATATTTAAAAAATTGATCAAACCAGTTTTCTTGGTTTGTCAGGTAGCTAAAGTAAATTAGCATATGTGCCATATTTGTCAAACAGGCGCACATCAGGAAAAAACTGCTTTTTAAAGAAAAGATTGCTTAGGTCTGTTTAATATGAAACCATCATCTTTACTTCTCCATAGAATTTACACTTGAATAAGTGTTCTTGACATTTAAAAAAAAATTAGGGTAGAGCTGTCATCCACGTTAAAAATGAAAGAAAATTAACATTGTATATTGCCCGACATAGCCATTGCTCAATAAATACTTGCTGAATGAATAACTGAGGCCACACAATTTTTATCTAAAAATTATGTGACTTGTTGGAAAACCTTACATATAAGAACCTGTCTATGTTCTATAGTCTATAATCTGCTTTTGGCAGCACAAAATTATTAAACTAGACTGAAAAAAGCCCAGTCACACACTCTATTGTTCTGCAAATTACACTGTTTCTAGGGGAGCAAATTCATTGGCATTGCAACCTGGATTTCATTTTTTAACCTATTTCTAGTAAAGCCAAAATGACTATAATCATCGAGGACCTATGTACATTACAAAAAGATGCATGTGATTCTATTACTGTTGGAGGAGGACAGTACCAGGGGGTTCAAAGTGAAAAAGGACAAGAGCGCCTATCCCACTCCATAAACCGATATTTTATTCATACCTCTTTCGAGAGGTTAATAAAGCTGTCAGAGAAATAAAGAATAAAGCAATCAAAATCACAAAGGACAGACTGGCTTAATTAAGGAAGCTTTCTGTCCCTAAGCACCTTAGATTACACATTGCATTTGGCTTAATATAGCCATTGTTAGGAAGGACCTGCTTGCGAATGATACAGTAATAATACTGATTGTAAACACCAATCTACCATTTTCTTTGTGTCACTCAGATTTTTCAGCATAAAAAGCAGGGGTTGTAATGTCTAAGAAGTAAAATTTATTGAATATACTGCAATGATAATAAAGCGCAAATCAGTTGGGATTAATGAGATATATGCATAGATTAATTTTAAATATTCTTACAGCTTTGTGAGGCACAGTAATGACAATGCTGTCATTGTGTTTTTCAACTTGCCAATTGTTGTTAGGCCTACAAAGATGGATGAGAAATAAGTCCAAGGTACTTAACTTGTGCAAAACATTACTGTCTAATTCCTCTAAGTGCTATTTATTAGTTACGTATTGTGCTCAAGAAGGTTTGGTAGGCAGAATTATTTAATCGAGGTTTAGTTTAAACTCACATATTGGTGAAAAACCATTTAATGTGAATGGACAGATCTGATGAGAGATTTACTCAAGAAGTTAGCTAGGGGAAATAGATGAGCATTTTAAGTGATAAGCACAGAATGGGAGTGAATATTTAGATCAACTTCACTTCCAACTTTTCTTTTTAAACAAACACTTTTGGTGTAATTATAAAAATAAATAAATGGTAACTTAGAAAACAAATTTTCCAAGAAGAAAAATAATCACTGTAACCCACTGCTGAGATAACTACTGTAAACATTTTAGGGCAGTGTTTTCCAAACTTACCTGCTTATAAGAACAACTTGGAGCACTGCTTTAAAAGCAGATTCTTGGGCCCCTGTCCTAGAGACTCAGCCTGAGTATAGGATGAGGCCTAAATTAATCTAGTTTTAAAGAGCAAAGCAGATGACTCATCAAATAAGTTTAAGAAATACTGTTTTTCAGAACACCCCTCTTCCGTGCATCTAAGCAGCTATTTTTTGAGTATTTATCTCCCTCAAGCCTGTACCATATGAGAATTCGGTATAGCTGATTTTCCCAACCCATTACCCTTTTACAGATGACCTTTTAAAAAAGTAAAACACAGGTGACTTTTTGGGGCCAGGGCAAATGACAGCCTCTTCATTCAACTCTAAGGCCAGACAGACCTTTATGAAATAAAATGAAAAAATCAGATTTTACTTTTCAGGATTTCACTGTCCTCTTTGTTTTTAAGGACTGGGTCCAAGGAAACTTCCCCATGTTGGAAATAGAAGCAGGATGCGGATTCACTGCTCTTGTATTGAGTATTCAAAAATAAAACCAAACATGCTTACACCAGCAACACATTTCGTAGCTGTAATTTGAAACTTCTGATTCTAATTTATTTCTTTTAGCCTATAATCTTAGTATAAGCAAGTAGGGTGTAAAGGAAGGAGATAAAAATATAAAGAGCTCCCTGCCTCAGTCTAAAATATTAAGGAGTTGAAAGTAGACTTGATTTTACTCTCCAAAACAAAATGGAACACCTAGCAAAAGTTGTCTGAGAAGGTAAAACCACCCAACACTGGTTGCCACCATCTCTTCTTAACCTATCCTAATATGGGCCTCAAGTTTCCAACTCCTAGACTATCTGTAGCAAATATATCATTTCCAGTAAATGTTTTATACTGTTCTGATTCTTCAGAATTTCCTTCTTCTATCCCTTTATTTCTTCAATTTAGAGAAAGTATGCCAATATTAAATCTATACGATCACGCATTTCGTTTTGAGGATCCATGGGATACATTTCTTTCTGGGGGATTCTCAGACCAGAGCATTATATTTCTTTCGAACACTTAGTTGTTTTTATTGAGTTGAAATTTTAGACCGAGTTATTGATAATATCCCCTATTTTCTTTGGCTTTGAGGAAACAGGCAAAATTCCAGCTGAACTCAAACTTCTGAATAGAATCTATGGTTACTCCTCTGATATATGACTTCATTTTATTTTCTGGCCTTTACATTTCTGTCACTTTGATCTCCTCATCTAATTACTATTATTCTTGATATATTTTTTAAGTGAGCTCATTTTTTAATCAATTATAAAGTATGTTAATGTGTATTAGCATAAGTAGGGAGCTAATGACTATAAAAATTATAAATTTCATGTTGAAGGCGATAATTTTTGAATTATGTATGCTATTAGTCATCCTTTTATTAGCCGCAAATAACCACATACTTAATGCACATAAGACTCAATGAGAAATAAAGCCATGTGATCATCTCAATAGACACAAAAAATTTTTAAAAATTTGATAAAATTTAAAACCCAATTTATAAAAACTCTTAGCAATCTATAGCTAGAAAGGAACCCCTTCACTTTTTAAAAGAAAACTACCAAAATTTATAGCAAATATGATACTTAATGATGAAATTTTAGAATCAATCCCATTGAAATCAGGAACAATACAATGGTGATTATTATGTATTACTTGTTCTATGTCTGAGCAATTGCACTTGGAAAAGAAATATAAAGATGGGAAAGGTAAAGCAAAACTGTTATTTGTAGACAACATGGTCTTCTGAGAAACCTTTAAACAAGTATTATAAACTACTAGAACTAAAAACAGTTTAAGTTCCTAACAAAACTTATGAAAATCAAAAGACTTCTTTTTTATTTTTACACACAATAATAAATTACAAACTGCAATTTAAAATCCTTCTAACAGCAACGAAAAAATTTAAAGTAATAGTTAATAAATGTACAAGATATAGGGTTAGGGTTGATGTTGATTAGGTTGGTGTTAGAGTAAGGGTTAGGAAAAAAAATTTAAAAATGAAAATAAATGTACAAGATCTCTGTGGAATTATAAAATTTTACTAAAGACTGTAAGACCTCAATAAATGAGGTTATGTACTGTGTTCATCATACTAGAATTTTCTGATGAACTTTTAAAAACTTCCTAAGAAATTTCATCTGGCTTTTAGACAAACAGTTTCAGTATGATAACTCATCTAAAAGAATGTATAAAAGTTTTAAAAGCTCACAAGATCTTTTACCAATTAGATGTCTCACATTATTTGAAAATTTGCATATAATTTGATCGCTCATTTTTCAAAAATCTTTTTCTATGGTCTGCATTGGCCAGATTCTTCTGTTATACAAGGAAGAATTTTTAAGGTCAGATATGAAATATAAATTTTTACTTCCATATATAAACTTCTTATCGACTTTAAAGAAATAAATTTTCCATCAACTTTTAGGAATGGACTCTGCTGATAAGAAAAGTAAATAAAACACATATTCAGGATTGTTTATACTGTTTTGGGGCTATTTAGGCCCCCTCCATTCTCTTTACTATCATTTGAATTATACCATTACTTCATAAATACATCTGTTTGAAGGGAGGCCAAGTGTCAGCCAAAATGAAATTCAAATTGATCAATTCAGTCACTTAGCAGTTTCAGAAAAAGGAAATGGAAGAAGCATTACTAACAAAACTGAGCAGGAAGAGTTGGAAAAGTAAAGGTGAATTTGTTTTATTTAAAACATTTCTGCTCTTTACAATATAGACCAAACATATTTAGATATATTAATCATTTATTGTGCCAGACACTGCTGGCTGCCTCCTGAACAGTCATTCTCCCCATCTTCATTACTAAGAAAAGCCTAGTGTTTTCTCAGATATTGGGTGATGAGGTGATTTAAGAGTTGTGTCTCGCTTAGTCTATGCTAATGATTAATTCCATTCACCTTGCAAGTAGCTGATTAGGAATAGATTTGTGATAGACAATGAAGTGTAAAAGGAAGTCTGCTTAGGGACCTTCTAGGGGAGCTTTCTTCCCCCTTAAAAAAGGGCCATGAGAAAGGGCATTGCCTCTTTTCACCTCTGGATACCTGGAATTGCAGCAGCCATCTTGTAAGACGGTGAAGCCAGTTTAAGAAAACAGCCAACATTATAACACTACCAGATATCAACCTATATTACCAGGCTACAGTAATCAAAACAGCATGATACTAGCATAAAAACAGATACATTGGGAAATGGAACAGAATAGAGCCCAGAAATAAATCCATGCCTATACGCTCATTTAATATATGACAAAGTAGGTAAGAATAGACAATGGGGTAAAGACAGTCTCTTCAATGAATGGTGCTGGGAAAATTGGACAGAAATATGCAAAAAAAATGAAACTGGACCACCTCCTTACACCGTATACAACAATAGACTCGAAATGGATGAATAACTTAAATCTAAGACCCAAAATCATAAAACATCTAGAAGAAAACATAGACAGTAATCTCTCTGATATTGCTACTAGTAATTTCCTTTCAGACATATCTCCTCAGGCAAGGAAAACAAAAGAAAAAATAAACGGGACTACATCAAACTAAACATTTTTTCACAACAAAGGAAACCATCAACGAAATGAAAAGACAACCAACTGAATGAGAAGATATATTTGCTTATGATACTTCTGACAAGGGAATAATATCCAAAAATATATAAAGAACTCATACACCTCAGTAACAAAAAAACAAACAATCCAATTTAAAAATAGGCAGAAGATTTGAATAGATATTTCTCCGAAGAGGAAATACAAATTGCCAACAGACATATGCAGAGATGCTCAAGGTCACTAATCATCAGAGAAATACAAATTAAGACAACATTGAGATATCATCACACCTATTAGAAGGGATATCATTAATTAGTCAAAAACAATAAGTTTTAGTGAGAATGTGGAGAAAAGGGAACTCTCATACACTGTTAGTGGGATTGCAAATTAGTACAGCCACTAGGAAAACAGTCTGGAGGTTCCTCAAAAAATTTAAAATGGATATACCTTTTGACCCAGCAAATGCACTTCTGGGTATATATCCAAAGAAAACCAAAACAGTAATTTGTAAAGATCTACACATTCCTATGTTTATGGCAGCGCTATTTATAATAGCCAAGATATGGAAGCAACCTAAATGCCTATCAACAGATGATTGTATAAAGAAGTTATAGTTCATATATACAATGGAATATTACTTAGCCATTAAAAAAATAATATCCTACCATTTGCAACGATATGGATGGACCTAGAGGTTATTATACTGAGTGATATAAGTCAGACAGAGAAAGATAAATACCTTATGATTTTACTTACATGTGGAATCTAAGGAACAAAAAGAACAAACTGAGAACAGACCCACAAATATAGAGGACAATCTGGTGATGGCCAGAGGGGAGGGGGGCTGGGAGAAATGGGTAAAGGGTTAAAGAAGTATAAATTAGTAGCTGACAGATGGTCATGGGGATGGGGAGCATGGCATAGGGAATGTAGTCAGCAGTAATGTAATGGCTAGGTGCAGAGCCAGAGGAGAGAGAGGAGAAAAATCAGGGAGATTGTTTCATAAACTATACAAATGTCTAACCAATGTACTGTATATTTGAAACTAATAATAAGATAAAAAAATAAAAATAGAGAGCTCTAATAAAAGAGAAAAAAGAAAAACAACTAACATTTTGAGAATGGTGGGCCAGAAGGATGGAATGAACTTTGCTTCCTGATGCGCTCATTAAGCCAACAAATTACCTAACCCAGAAATGGTCCTATCTCCAAGCTACTTCTTAAATGAGAAAATTATTATTTTCTTTTAGGATTTAAACCATTCTGAGTTTGATTTTCCTGTTATTTGCAGTTAAAAAAAAATTCAAACTGATTCTGAGCTAAGAACGGTCCTGGCTAAATGAGCGTTTGTTATAATCATCCCCTTGCAAATCTAAGTGTAAATGGTTTATGCTTTTAAAAGGAAGGTATGAGGTTTCTGAAGTATTTACAATAATATAAGGGAGGGAGAAAGTTACATTCTATTTGGAGGTTTGGCTAGAAAAATTAGTTCTCTTTTGCTCATAGAAATACGCAGCCTTGTACTCCTCTATGTTTTTGATATTGTGGCCCTATATCACGTTTTTTTCCATCATCTCTAAGAAAGTATTTAACAGTGCTTTTCAGATCAGCCCCTGGCAAAGTCGACTTTGGTGTTGCTTTAGGAAATCAATATGATTTCAACATTTTTTTTTCCCTCTCAAAACAAACAATATTTTCAAATTCCTTTTCCTTGGTTTTGCCCTAAATTCTGAATAAGGCCTGACAGTGAGGAAGATGGAACTTGGGATTGTTTTTCCAGTTAATAAAAATGTAATTCGAAAGCTGAGCTCTGCATTTTGGTAGAGTCTAAATTAAGTAATATGGAGAGAAATTCAAAACACTTCAAAGCATGACTTATAAAAACTATCATCATAGTATATCAATCTATGAGTTCAGGGATTGCCAAAATTAATGATGTTTTTTTTTTTTTCTCCTGATTTATGAGAGTTACTCTGGGACCTATGTTTCTGTGTAAAGCAAATGCAGAATTTATTAATAATGTAAGCAGCTCTATGGCTCCTTCACCATTGCAATGAAGTTCTTGCCTAAAACCAAAACTGTTTCCTTTACACTTTAATGGATTAGATTTGTTTAATTTACTTTATGTAGCACTCAATCCAGTTCCACTGGCATTCAGATGCATAATGAATATTTGATGATGGTGACTATGGCTGCACAGAAGATATTTCAGTGTCCACAGGAACATGAAGGAATACTCTAAGCTATTTAACGCTAGTGATAAAATTACACAATAACAGAGGAGCCGTGCTTTTCATATCAGTGCACTGTTTTAAGAAAACCCCAAATAAAAGGGAAGGGATAGGAATTAACATCTATCATCTAATATATTTATAACATCTCTAAGTACTTTTTTATATAACATCTCTAAGTACTTTTTTATTTAATCAAAACCATAATCCTATGGACTAGGTATTGAGATTCCCATTTTCCTGAATCGAAAATGCCATTGGTTGTATTGGGAACCAATATTCTACGGACTAATAGAAAAAATCCAGCCAATGAAATTATGACACATCACGTGTGAGATATACTTTGATATCAGAGATGTCAAAATGTAAAAATAACAGGCATATCAAAAATAATAATATATTGATAAGAAAATTCATAGCAGTCACACAGCCAGTTAGTAGCTGTGGCAAAGACAAGCTAGATACCCACCAGAACTCCTGTTCCCCTTCCACAGTATGTGGTTCCTACTGAGAAATGGCTGTCCAGCCAGAAACTACACTTTCCACCTTCCTGAGTTCTGATCAATAGATTGTGAACACAACTGATGTAGTCACTTCCAGGCCAAAGAGGTAAAGAAGCATGAGTACTTTCTCCGTCTTCTCTCTTATTCTACTACCATTTATGTTGATGCTCAAGATGATGTTAGAAACCAACTACCTGTTGAATATAGCAAAGCCTCTGTGTTAGCCTGGGTTCCTGAATGACTATAGAGCTCAGCCTGTACCTCAAACCATTGCGCCAAACAGGGATGCCACATTTGACCTGACATGAATAAATAAACTTTTATTTTGTTAAGTCGCTGTCATTTGGGGCTAGTTTGTTACATCGACTAGAATTAATCCAAATAATAAGTGGCAAAATTAGAATTTGAATGTCAGGTTCCAAAGCCTGGGCTCATCCTATGACACCATGCAAATATTAACCTTCAAACGTATCCCTTCCAAAACAAAGAAAAACCCAAAATAAAACAGCACTGATCACTTCATTTTAAGCAGGTTTCATCACTTGGTTTGAAAGAATTAGGCAGACATCAATAAATTTAAGAATGATATACTTTAGAGAGAAAGTCTAGGCAGGGACAATTAAAGTTGTGTGTGTGTGTGACAGCACAGGTGTGGAAATAAAAGAATGAGGGAGTGATTTTCTAGGCAGGTATAAGTGACATTTACAGGCATGTGCTCTTTTCCTCTCCTGTTTTAGTTTACTACAGTTTGAGTGCACGTAAAGATCCTGGCAGGTATGATAACCCTAGCCTATTAAAACGGTTTACTATCTTGAGGTGATCCTGAGAGCTTGAGGCAAAGGGCGGAAGAAGTGGCTTGACTTGCAATGGACGAAAGGGATGGAAGGGAGGTGACAGAAAATGGGAGCGGTCAAGAGCACAGGGTCTAGATTCAAGACAAGAGTCTGAACCATGGCTCCAATATTTCTTATACCAGGGTCCATGACCTTGGGCAATCATTTCAACCCTCTAACAGTCAACTCTGTCATCTAGGTGGCAGAACAGAATACACCTCAGAGGACGTCGTGAAGATTAAATGAAAAAATGCATGCAAAAGGCACATAACCATCCGTAAGTGAGCACACACTGAATCCTAGTTATTACACTTGCTATCATTATTAATCATTAGCTTGCTTTCCTACCTAGTTGCAAACAGCCAAGTGAGTTTTTAATATAAATCTCTTCTACAGATAGGAGGTACAATTCCTTGGGGGAAAAAAAGGTCTGCCCAGCTGTGAAACCAACCGAGGTTAAGAGCCTGTGGAAGTTTCTATTTCAAATTAAAAATAAAAAATTTGTTAACATGCTTTGAGGGAATGATGAGCAGAGAAAATTTGAAGGTATGTATGGTATGTGATATTTCAAACACCAGTTTCACTTTACTGCTTATATAAAATTAGCACTTTTTTTGTTTACGATATTATAAGGAATAAAAAGGAATGAAAATAGCATTAAAAACTTACCCTTTGTTTTTCATTTGAACCCTTTTTATTGGTCTCTTTTCTACTTTCATCTTCATACACGAGAACAAAGTCAATTCTTCGCTGGCCGTCATTAAAAAAGAGGGAGTCAGGCTTTCCATTAAATTCTTCCTGTATGGAAAGGAAAACCAAACAAATATAATTTTTTTGAAAAAGTGCTAATTTATAAGTATTTGTTTTTTAGTTTTAGTGTATACATCAATGTGTTTATAGAGAAAGAAAAATATAACCATTACTAGTTACTCGACAAAAGGCATGGTCACCATGACCTTTGCAAGTATAGTCTGCTCTCAGTGAAATAAGTTCTTGAATTGAGCAGTTTAGTGTTATTCTACAAGTTCATTGGAAAATACCAGTGTTATGTATGTGACACAATCATCCCAGAATTATTCCCATCTCAACCAGCAAAAGGAGTATCGTATTTGGAAAACAAACACAGTAACCAGAGATGCCTATTGGAAGGAAGGAAGTTTGTTTAACAAGAAGAAAAAGCTAAAACAAAGCGCTGTTAATGAAAATTTCAATGTCTTATTTTCTAACTTTTTCATTATTTTTCCTGACTTCTCTCTAGACATCACCACTTTATAGAAGGTACTATTTTATAACCTTAAACAAATGCCAGAAGATGCTTTAACATACACAAAAGCTACAATGGTCTTTGGTATTCATTCCCAAATCCATCAAGGATACCAACTCACTCCCAAGCAGAAAAACAAACAAACAAAAAACCCCACAGCAACAATAACAAAATAAATGAGCCTTTAAGTTATATCTTAAAAGCCTGATGGGTTAAAAAACGAAGAAATAATGGCCAAACATAGATCTAATACAATTTAAAACAATCAATATTACTATGTGGATTTGAACAGAATTGTTTAAAAAAACTTGAGTTTGTATTCTCACAGCTTGTCAGGATGCTTATGTTCATTTTGTTTAAGAATCAGACTACTTTAGAACTAATATTTAATTTTTCAGGTTTTTTTTTTTTTTAAATTAAAACCTCATGGAGAGAAATGCATTTTGCAGTCACTTGGTAGAACCACTTAATCACTAAATGTGATTAATTCTTCTCTGCGTTTAGCATCAATTAGTACAAAATCACTTAATTTTACCACCACTTCCTCCTTTTCTTTGCACTTCTGAGATGTATTTTTTGCTTAACATATACAACCCGATACTTGTGATTCCACTTTCCATCAGGGAGCCTGCGAAAGTTCATCAGTATTCGAAGCTCCCCCGATTTAACAGGTTACTCTAATGTGTGCGGCTGAACCCAACTCAACACACCTTCATTTCAGCTTCATTTCCCTAGAGATAGTAACCATAAACAGTGTGACTTTGCCTTGAGCCCTTTCCTAGCCAGGGCATAGAGGGGCCAGGAAAACAGAAGGACGATGTCTTAGGTTAATGTCATTAACGGATTCTTTATCTGCAATTTCAGCTATTTAAAACTAATAAAGCTTAAGAGTATTTAAGGCTATACAAAAATGCTAAGCCCTGTCTTTTTCATTTCAGCCAGAGTCCTTGAGGCCCCTTCATTTTCCTTTCAATGAAGGTATTACTATTATTGACAGGGAAGCTTCTATAGGAAAATTCTGTGTAGAATGAAAGAAAGAAAGAAAGAAAAAAAAAAGAATTTCTCAGAATGGCAAAGGGGAGGTGAGGTAGGGTGGAATATAGTCGTGAAAATCTGGTCATTATTGCAGACATCTATGAAGTGTACAAAAGCAACTTGTTCTCCATTGCCCATATTATGCTGTGTTTGGTGGCATCCAGCAGGAGCTCACTAAAGTTAAGTTCTGAGGAATTAGTCCTCGAACCAGAACCAGTTCTGCCCGACTCCAGGCACTCTTCCTTGCAAGCCCATCACTCAGCTGCACAGGTTGGCAGCTAGCCCCCAAATAATCTGATCTGCATGTACATTGGTCCTGTGTGATAGAAGACCATGACTCTTTGTGTAGAGGAAAACCCCTACTGACTTGGCAACAGTTGTCCTTAAGAAATTGCTAGGTCAAACTCTGATATGGTATTTTAGAATGCAATGCCAGGAAAAAAGGTGCAAATTTTTTACTGCTGTAAAATCCAGGTTTCTCATCCCTTGGCAGAGACATTCCACTAGGCATTTGGGAAGAAGGGACAAACTAAATGCTGGGCTGGAAAGAATAGTAACGAACAAGGGAATTGGCCTCTTTTTTTTTTTTTTTTAAAGACTGATTTATAAATAAAACTGCGCTGTTAAAAAAAAAAAAAAAAAGGCTAGATTTTCCAGTAATAAATTCCACTACAGGCCTAACAAATATAACACGACATCGGAATGATAGGAGAAAAAAAAAAAAAATCCTCTCCTAAAGTTTTGCTTTACATGAAGTAAAATTTTAATAATTTTTCGGGATAAATTTAAATAATCTTTAAATGACTGATTATTCAGAGATGGATTATTACAGTCCTGGCCTCTATGCCTTCTCCCCAAGTTTACTTAAAATTCAATCATTAGACATCCTACCAAGTCAAATGGTACCATTCAGCAGATTAAATTTAAAAAAATACTTGGAGAGACGATTTAAAATTTATCAGGTAAAATCATTTTCAAGATCAGAGTTTATGTATGGTTACTGACCTTCTGGCTAGAAAATTTATTAATTCTTAAGCTCATTCAGGTAACTTACTAATTGTTACCTTGGGGTCTTAGGTAAATGTCTTCAATGCCAAGGAAGTCAATAAAGTCTCTGTTAATACTTCTTCCTTCTTGGAAAATGTATCAAGCAAATTTCTAATTACAGTTTGGAATCTATAATCATTACATCTGTTCACACCCACTGCTCCCTACAGTCCCAAAGATACATTTATTTACTCATCTGTAGCAACCTGACCTAACACTGTACGAAAAGCTCAAGGATGGCAGTGGGTGAAAGGACTACCTACGTTCATTTGTTATTATCTCGAATTAAAGCAAAACAATGTCGGCCACCACGGCAGAAGAGTGAGCTGACCACTTCTATCTTTGGCTGTTGGTACTGACATTTCACACTGGGATAGGATAAAGAGGAGACGTGCTTGGTCTGAGTAAGGGGAGATCTGAGAGCTTGGCTGAGTGGTGTAGAAGAGAAAAGAAGGGAGGTCACATATGATTTACCCAAGTGCCATTTTCCAGGCCTCCCTCCTTTCATCTGGCTTCTCTCCTCCTCTTATTTGTGGGTAGCTCCTTCAACAAAAGAGCCCAGAAGGGTAGGATCCTCCTTAACCATATCAGGATAAGAAATGCAAGCAGAAAAATTACTCTGCCCAGGGCCTTCAAACTGTTGCATGAGTTTGACAAAACTAAAAAATATGATTTGTTGCTATTGTCTAGGAAGTTTGTGTGGGTACCAGTCCTTACCCTGGAGTGGTTGAGACCCCTGTACTATAGGACAAGTGTCTGAGAAAGAATGTCCTAGTGGATAGAAAGATAAGTCCAAAGATGAGCATTTCTCGTAATTACTTGGCAGGAAAATTTCTCATAAGCAGTCTCTGAATGAAATAAGGCCCTGGACTTCTCTTTACATAAGATGGTATTCTTCAGATTTATGAAGGGTCATGTGATGGTTACATGATGGTGAAATCTGTCTTGCAGGCAGAGAAAAAAGAGCTGGAGTAAGGGAGGACCTGGGGAAAGAGCTGCCTGAGCATCACTGCTCTGTGGCATTTAGGGTGGTTATAGGTGAGCAGCCCATTACTCAAATCTCTGGCATTAGCACTCAGGGAGTCCATGAAATAACTTAGTGCTTAACATCTGTCCAACACTTCTCAAGTGTCTCATATAACCCTGCAAAATCAAGACTGAAAGTCCTATTTCACAATAGAAGCCTCTACGCCAAGTTTAAAATACTGAGTTTATATCATTTGCCCAAGATCTGGATAAAGAGCAGACTGGGATTGTTGCTCAAACTCTTGTTTACGTATAAGGAAGGGTGTTGGAAACTTGTTTTGGGCAGCAAGTGATATTATCTGATTGCATCTCTAGAATTTCCAAATAGGCTTTTCCTGTCCTGTTACGGTTGTCATGGACTAAGAGATTGAAGTGCACTCCAGGCTTATTTGGGTTCATGGTCTCAACCTCTACACAAAGCGGGATGCAAGAAAGGTTTATTGTCTAACAATAATAGTTGAGGAATTACACTATGAAAAACAGTATCAAAACATAATTAAAGAGCAACTGATGTATGAATGTGGAAAAAAACATGTGGCTCCCTGCAGTCTCTAAGACTAGCAAAACAAAGTAATTAATTCCAAGCAGAACACAACAGAAAAAAATCTTAATTAGAGTAGAGGGCTAAAGTGAAAATACAGGATCTTCCATTTCTCATTAAACCATGAATCCATGCACATAGCAAATTCTAGGGAAACAAAAGTTTAGAATCCAAAACCTTTATGTAAAAATTTAGATATCACAAAATATGGAACATAATGAAATTTTATTTACACGCCATGCAGTTATGAATTAGATATATTCGAAAGTGTTATCCCTGACTGTAGCAGAGTTCACACAGATTTGAGGCATAAGTAACAGTCAAACTCTCTTTCCTTCATACAATTGTGCAAAATAACTGCAGAGACAGAAGAGACCAAGTCGAACTTTATTCCTTATGTTTAGATCACCTCCTCGGCCTGTAACAACACTTAATAATGAGAAAATGCAAAGAGCAAAGAAAAATGTCAAGAACTGTAGGCTGAATGCTGAAGATGGAAAGACTAGTACTGTGAGAAGCAGGGGTGGGAGGAAAGGATGTTAGATATTCGTAACAGGGTTAAGAAAAGTACATGGACACACAGGAACCACAGTCCGCTCTCTAAATGGCACACTGTTTGGGGGTGGGGGGGCACGGTGAGCATGTTTTTGACGAGACCCAGGCATTCAGCACCTTGTTGACAGAAACAAAGTGTGGTGGAAAAGGGGTCCATTCAAGGAGGAGGGAACCTCCAGAAGTGAGGATTTCAAATCTGTTACAAAGTGTGTCAGGATGTTCTAAGAACGTCCCTTGGTGGTGACTCTGTGATGATCCAAGAGTAACCAAGAATGATTTTTGTAGAAATCACACTGTCTCCCCGACTCTGTTAACCACACTATCAAGTTCTGAAGTCAAGTGACCAGGTCTTATTCACCCTGAGTTCTTTGCTGACCCTTTACATGTAGCAGGAGTTTGGTTGTTTTTTTTTTTTTTCTTAGAATAAAAATAGCTTTTTTCCTTGCTGATGGTAAAAATCAATATATACACGAAGGAAAAATTCTGAAGATACAGGAAAAAAAATGTCTTATGCATTCTCAATTCCTAGAGATGAGCTGAACTTCTTAATGTTTTGGAATACATCTTTTTGGGTTTTCACACACGCACACACATTAACCAAAATGGTACCATGCTATATAATCTGTTTTATAAACATCCATCATAGACACTTTTCTAGCTTGATATAAAGCTCTGCATCATCATGTTTAATAGCTGCAATATAATTTAGTTAAATAGTTCCTCTACTGATGAACACATAAGTTGTTTCCAATTTGTTGCTTTTATAAACACTGCTGCAATGAGCATCCTTGCACATATGTATCTTTGCACATGTTCAATTACCTTAGGCTAAATTCCAGACACGGATTTTAAGTACCATGGCCTTTCAGGAAGCTTTTGATATACAGGTTGCTAAACTGTCACCCAAAATACTTATAAAAATGAGCACTTCTACCAGTAGAGTATGAAGATGCCTTTTTCTATTGTGACTAGATACCAGTCTTTCCCTTTTCCCATCTGAGTCATTTTTTTTTTCTCATTTGCACTTTTTAACTACAGCGCTCTAACACTTTTACGGTGCTGCCCATTTGAATTACTGTTTTTGTTAAGTGTCAATAACTATTATTGACCTAACTGAACTATCTTATTCTGTGATCCCTTTCCAGGAGATTCTCTAGGGTTTTACTGAAGGGATCCCAAAGGCCATACAGGCAAATGGGGAGAGGAGGTGAATGGCAACATGGAAAGGCAGATGTTTAACTGGAACGTGCCAGGCGAGTTTTAGAAGTTCCCTACGCCCACCATCCCATTACAGTTTCAGTGGCACCTGTGTAACTACCAAATACATTATATCTTTTGGCTCACATGTTTCTTTAGATTTGGAACCCACTACTTGGTTTATAAATGATTTCTGTTGCAAGTTAAGAATTGAGGAACAAATTCTTTAAAAAGTCTTGCTATTTTATTTTGGTAAATGGCTATAACTAGTTCTCAAGTAGCTGAACTTGTTATTTCAGTCATTTCTCATCAGGGATAGATGTGTGTACTTCACTTATAAATATAATTAGATTGTGCCATGAAAATGCTGCTGCTTCTTTTTACTTTTTTGTTCTACACATGAGGGAATGTTCACAAGCCGACAGCGTCCTGATTTGGTATATGGACCCTGCCTTTGTTTTCCCTTGCCTGTTAAACTTTAGAGCTCCATTATTGGAACATCACATTTCGGATGCCTCAAGCATAATTACTGTTAAGTATTTCCTTCTAGTCCATGCCAAGGAAGCAATAGTTTTATCAAGTGGAATTCCCATATGATTATAAATATTATATTCTTAAAATTTCTGAACAGGGCTATAGGAAATATGAAAATAGAACTTTGAAATGACCTTTAAAATAAAACTTCCTTAAAAGCAGTTAAGTAAACAGGGTAGATGGATAACGAGCTCAGTTAGGAGCCCTCGCATAGAAGAGAGACTGACTGAACCTTTTCCTTAAACCCACAGATAGAGTTGGGACTAGAATTTCCAATTAGCACAATTTCAAACTTCTTTTGCTTGCCTATTTTCCCATAGGCTTTCCACCATTTTAAAACCTCAGTTTAGCCTTCCTTAAAGATCTGCTTAAATGAGGGGAACAAGTAAAGAGCAGTAAAAAAAAAAAAGGAAAAGGAAAAATGTGAAAATGCCTTTAGTGATGGTTTTCATACTTTTCCTTTTCTAGAAGCATCATCTGTTTGCACTGTTCTCATCTGGTAGTGGTAAAACTGCTGAAAGAAATATGGGTGAGATTAAGCTGTAAGATATTCCCAATAAAGTCTGAGGCACGATAAAAGTGACAGAAGTGATAAAACAAGACAAGTGTACAAGAGGACATTAGTGAGAGAGGATGATTATCTTCCTACACGCTAACCTCTTAAGGTTTCAATATCCCCAAAGTGTCTTGCTTTGCTTTAATATCCCATTATAGATTTAACATCCAACCATTTATCTAAAACTTTTTTGAACCTATGAACACTTATAGTTGTATCACCTTCTGAGGAAGAATGTTCTGTAGCTTCCAATTTTATATTCTGGAATTAGAATGAAAATAATTTTGTTACAACCAGATCCTTTATGACTTAATGGACTTCCACAATATACTATCTACAACTTTAAGATCCTTAGTTTTAAAAAACAATAACTTTAGCTTGGTTTTATAACCACAGGTTCTCCTCTACCTACCCTCTTGTTCTTCTTAACTAACCATATTTCAACTGTCTTTACATTATCTACTTCCAATTCTTGGAAAACTAACTGGTTATGACTTAAAATATTTACTGGTAGATCCTATTCACCAAATCCATAGCTGTGAACTGTCTCCCTTTTCTCAATCATCTAGGTCTCATGTGACCCAGGTTACTGGTCCTCCAAATTTTGTGCTTTTGAATAAAGAGTCAATCTCATAGAAGGTGACTATAATCTGAGGATGAATAGAAAGGGGAGTTTCAAGCTATGTGCTGACCTGAAGAAGTATAAGGTATAACTGAGGGCATAACTAAGGCAAGACTCTACCAGATTCCTGTATAATTCTTCTTCAGACTCCCTTAAAATTGTAACGTCATTCTCAGAAAGCTCTTCTACTCTCACAGGAGGTTTTCATTTCCAGTCTAAGAACTACTCTGAGTTATTTTTAGCTTTCCAGCTGCTCGGGGTTTGCACAAGAGTCCTGTCATCAGCTCTAACTTCTTCATGGGACTGTTGTGTCACATGTGTCCCTTAACCATAATCCTCTCAGACCACATCTCTGAGAACTGAGGTTTGCAACCTCATTCAAGCAAGGAGGAGAAAAACAAATCAGAGCATTTAGTTCCCAGCAACGCAAAGGACTGTGACAACTCCTTTCAATTGGTTAATGTTTTATAGAGATAATACTTTCTCTCCTTTAACTCAAGCAGCAGTTTACAAGAATGGCTATTCTTTGTGATATGAAAATGAAGATATAGAGATACTTACAAAGCAAAATTAAAAAACCAGTGACATTTAAAACAATGGCACAAAAATGTTTTAAACTGACTATAGATAATAAACACCTTACAAAATCTTCCTCTCAGACAAGAAAAAACTAAACAAGTTCATCACTACTAAAACAATATTAGAAGAAATATAAAAGGGACTTCTTTAAGTAGAAAAGATTTTTAAAAATATGAAAAAGAAAATATAGGAAAGAAAAAATGCTCACTAACAAAAGCAAACACTTGTAAAAGCAGGTGGCTCAACAAACACTAAAGCCAATATAATGGCTAAAAGACCGAAGTAGGAAGATCGTGCATAATTAAAGCAGTAAACTAAGGGATACGCACTAACCCACACACAAAGCAGTAAAAAAGAATGACAAAAACATAAACATGATGGGGGTGAATAAAAATTGCAGTGATTTTAGAAGTATTCAAAATTAAACACACATAAACTTAAAATAAACTGATGTAAACATGGCTTGGTATATATGAAGCACATGGGAACCACAAACCAAAAGTCTACCAGAGACACACAAGAAGAGAAAGAAGTCCAAACACAACACTATGGAAAGTCATCAACATAACACGAGCAGAGAGCAAGAAATAAGAAAGGAACAGAGAACTATAAAAACACTTAGAAAACAATGAATAAAATGGCAATAACCACAAACCTATAATAATTATTTTAATTTAAATGGACTAAATGTTCCAATTAAAAGATACAGGGTGGCTGAATGAATTAAAAAAAAAAAAAAAGACCTGTACATATGCTGCCTATGTACAGAGACCCACTACAGAAAGACAAACACAGACTGAAAGTAAAGGATTGGAAAAAATTATTTCATGCAAATGGAAATGAAAAATAAGCTTGGGTAGTGATACTTATATCAGACAAAATAGGCTTTAAAATAAGGACTATAACAAGAGACAAAGAGAGGCATTTCATAATAATAAAGGAGTCAATATCCAACCAGAAGCTACACTCTCAAAAACAGTTACACAGCCAACATAGGAGCCTATCAATACATAAAGCAAAATTGACGGATATACAGAAAGAGATGAATGGTCATAGTAGGGGACTTAAACATCCCCACTGACATCAATGGATAAATTATCCAGATAGAAAATCAACAAGGAAACAGTGGCCTTAAATGATATATTAGCTGAGATGCACTTAATTGATATCTGTAGGACATTTCACCCAAAAGCAGCAGAATATACTTCTTTTCAAGTGCACATGGAACATTTTGCAGGACAGACCACATTTTACACCACAAAACACGTTTCAATAAATTTAAGAAGATTAAAATCATACCAAACATCTTCCCTGGTCACGATGGTATAAAACTAGAAGTCAATTTCAAGAAGAAAACTGAAAAACACACAAAAACATGGAGGCTAAGTAAATGCTACTAAACAATGAATGGGGTTAACAAGATCAAGGAAGAAATCAAAAGATACTTTGAGACAAATGAAAATGGAAACACAATGATGCAAATTCTATGGGACACAGCCAAAGCAGTTCTAAGAGGGAAATGTATAGTAACACAGGCCTATCTCAAGAAACAAGAAAAATTTCAAATAAACAGTTTAACCTTACACTTGATGAAACTAAAAAAAGAACAAAGCACAAGATTAGAATAAGGGAAATAATAAATATCAGAGTGAACAAAATAGAGACTAAAACAACAATAAAAAAGATCAATGAAATCTAGAGCTAGTTCTTTGAAAAGGTAAACAAAATTAATAAACCTTTAGCCAGACTCATCAAGAAAGAGAGGGCCCAAATAAAGTAAGAAATGAAAGAGAAATGACAACGGACACCACAGAAATACAAAGGATTATAAGAAAATAGTGTGAACAACTATATGCTGACAAACTGGACAACCTGGAAGAAAAGGATAAATACTTAGAAACATAATCTTCCAAGACTAAATCAGAAGGAAAGAGAAAATATGAACAGACTTATGACCACTAATGAAATTAAATCAATAAGCAAAAGTCCTGGACCAGATGGCTTCACAGGTGAATTTTATTAAACATTCAAGGAACAATTAACAAGTATCCTTCTCAGACTATTCCAAAAATTTGAAGAGTGTAGGCTCCAAACTCATTTGTGAGGTCAGCATTACTCTGATACCAAAATCAGACAAAGACACAACAACAAAAAATTAGAGACCAATAACCCTGATAAACTTAGATGCAAAAATTCTAAAAATACTAGCAAACCTAATTCAGCAATAATTGAAAATATCATGGTCAACTGGGATTTACTCCTGGGATGCAGGATTGCTTCAACATCTACAAATCAATTACCATGATGCACCACATAAATAAAATGAAGGATAAAAATCGTATGGTCATATCATGCAGGAAAAAAAGTGACAATATCCAACATCTATTTATGATAAAAACTCTCAGCATAATAAAAGCCATATATAACAAATCCATTGTTCACATCATATTCAAAGATGAAAAGCTGATAGCTTTTTCTTTAATATTGGGAAAAAGAAAAAAATTTCCACTTTCACCACTTTCATTCAACGTAGTATTGGAAGTCCGAGCCACAGCATTCAGACAAGAAAAACAAAAAAAAAAAAGCCATCCAGATTGGAAAGGAAGAAGTAAAACTCATTATTTGCAAATGACATAATGTACTGACAGAACCCTAAAGATGCCACCAAAAACCTATAAGAACTAATAAATGAATTCAGTAAAATAGAATACAAAATTAATATTCAGAAATCAGTTGCATTTTTATACACCAACAACGAACTATAAGAAAGCAAAATTAAGAAAACAATCCCATTTACTATTGCATCAAAAAGAATAAAATACTTAGGAATAAATTTAACCACGGAGATAAAAGACCTGTTCTCAGAAAACTATAAAATATTAAAGAAAGAAATTAAAGAAGATACAAATAAACAGAAGCATATGGATGCTCATGGATAGAAACAATTAATATCATTAAAATGTCCATACTACCCAAAGCAATCTATAGATACCATGTAATTCCTAACAAAATACCAACAGCACTTTTCAGAAAACAGAACAGAATCCTAAAATTTACATGGAACCACAAAAGATACCTAATAGTCACAGAAATCATGAGAAAGAAAAATAAAGATCAAGAAGGTATCATGCTACCTGATATCAAACTATACTACAAGTCTATAGTAATTAAAACAGCATGGTACTGGCATAAAAACAGATACACTGATCAATGGCACAGAACAGAGAGCCCAGAAATAAACCCATGTTTATATGGTCATTTAATCTATGACAAAGGAAACAAGAATATACTATGGGGGAAAGACAGTCTCTTCAATAAATGGTGCTGGGAATATTAGACAGAAACATACAGGAGAATAAAAGTGGATCACTTTCTTACACCATATCTAAGAATAAACTCAAAATAGATTAAAGACTTAAATGTAAGACCTGAAAACACAACTTCTACAAAAAAATATAGGCAGTAAACTCTTTGGCATCTTAATTACAATCTTTTTGCATATGTTTCCTTGTACAAGGGAAACAAAAGAAAAAATAACAAATGGTACTATATCAAAGTAAAAAGTTTTTGACAGTAAAGAAAACCATCAGCAAAACAAAAATACAACCTACTAAACTGGAAAACATATTTGCCAATGATATATTTGGTAAGGTATTAATATCCAAAAATATAAGGAATTCATACAACCCAACATCAAAAAAACAATCTGACTAAAATATGGGCAGAAGTCCTAATTCTCCAATGAGGACATACAGATAACCAAAGGACATATGAAAAGATGCTCGACATCACTAATCATCAGAAAAAATGCAAGTTAAAACCACAGTGAGATATTTCCTAATTCCAGTCAGAATGCCTATGATTAATCAACAAACAGGCGTTGGTGAGGATGTGGAGAAAAGGGGACTCTTGAGCACTGTTGGTGGGACTTCGAACTGGTGTAGCCACTATGGAAAACAGTATGGAGGTTCCTTAAAAAGTTAAAAATAGAACTGCCTTATGACATAGCAATTCTACTGCTGGGTATTTATCCAGAGACATCCAAAACACTAATTCAAAAAGATATATGCATCTGTATGTTCACTACAGCACTACTGACAACGATACCCAAGATATGGAAGCAACCTAAGTGTCCATCAATAGACAACTGAAATATTACCATGGAATAATACTTGGCCATAAAAAAAGAATAAAATCTTGCTATTTGCGACAACGGGAAAGACCTAGAGGGTATTATGCTAAATAAGTCAGACAGAAAAAGACAAATACCATATGATTTCACTTAAAAATGATATTAAAAAAAAAAAAAACAGAAACAAGCCCACTTATATCACAGAGAATAAACTGATGGGAAAGGGTTGAGGGGGGTAGATGAATAAGGTGAAGAGATTAAGTATATAAACTGCCAACTATGAAAACAGTCACTGGAATGAAGTTTGGCACAGAGAATATCATCAATAATATTGTAATAACTATGTATGGTGCCAGGTGGGTACCAGACATATTGGGTGATCACTCTGTAAGTTATATAAATGTCTAATCACTATGTTTTACACCTGAAACTAACATAATATTGTTTGTCAGCTCTACGTGAAAAAAAAAAAAAAAGACATCAGCTTTGGTACCTGGCAGACTAGGTTCATATCACAACTCTGCCAGATGACGACTAGCCATCTGCCTTTGTGTATATATTTTATCTCTTTAAAAATAAATGTACTCATCTGTAAAAAGAAGGAAATCATAGAAAGAAATTCAGGATTATTGTGAAGAATAAGCTGATGCATCTAAAGCAACAGAAGAGTCAGAAACACAGTAAAGCCCAAATGTGAGCTGTTGGTGTTCTCTATTTGAGTGTATGACAGTCCTTCATTGACTACTAACTAGCTTGTTGGGTTCATTCACACACTTTATGCCCATTAGGAAGTTCCACTTGCACCTTGTTTTTTCTCTTTGCCATGCCTCAGATTTCGAGAGTCTCTTCTTTCACTACCATTTTACCCATGGTTAACAGGTATTCCAAAACCCTTTTGTTTGCTGCTTTGAATTGGGCAGCCAAATTAACTGAATTTGTTGAATTTCTTTGAAATTATACCTTGGTGCTTTGGTTTTAAACACCAGAGGCTTTATAGCTTTCTTCGGGTTCTGAGTAAAATGTGATTGAAGTAGAGGGCCCTATCCACAAATAAAATATGTTACCGGCTATTATATTATCATATTATATTCCCCCGTCTCTTCAATCTGTTTCAAAAGAGGTCTTATGGCATCTGGCATCAAATGGAATGAAAACAAATTAGATTAATGAATTATAAGTAGAGATAGAGACTCAGAGGCAAAGAAAATGTACTAACCACTGGGACAATTGTAACTGTTGTGATTTTAACATGACATTTGGCACAAAGTCTTCTGGTGGCAGGGGAAAAAAAGGAAATGTGTTCCATGACACAGTCCTCGTGATCAGAAACAAGGAAGCATTCTGATTTTGGCAGGCAGGAAAAAGTCTCATGTGAGACTTTATAAAAAAAAATACATCCAGTTTTTGTCTATTCCCTAACAATGTTCTTGGCAAGAAATTGGGGTTATAAAATATAACAAATTAATAACCTTTGACTTTTTCACCTTTAATTCTTATACATCTACCTTTGAGGCAATTAGTCTACATTTCACTCTGTTTCACTTATTGCCATCACCCTCGTCTGCGCTCTTAACTTTTACTAGATAACAATTAGATCTCCTTGCATCCAGTTGTCCTGTTTGCCAATTCACACCTTATACACTGCCACCGTATGGATGAATGCTCCTAAATCAACATGTTCAAGTCACAGGATTCAAACACCTTCAGCTACTACTCCCAGTGATCTCTGGAGAAAGTGCAAACGTTTCAGATGGGTATTTGGGATCCTTCATAATCTCATTACATCCCACATTTTATTATTATCACTCCCCATTCCTAACCCTCCAACCCAAGCATCTTTTTCAATCAGTATTATGCCTATGTCAGGCTGCTTCCTGCCCACTTCTTTGCTCACATGATTTTCCCTCCTGAAATCCCTTTTCATTCTCTTGCCCACCACCTATCCAAATCTTAATTCAATTCTTCAGTTAAATTCTTCTCTCATGAAACCTTCTTAACAGCTTGGGTTCATGTTTCTTTCTTCCTCACTGTACTACTGTTTATGCCAAATGATTTGTGTTCTGTGGACTTCTAGAGATTCCTGAGACCCTTCACAACCATTTTTATAATAACATTAAGATGTTATTTGCCTTTCTCATTGTTTTAACATCTGCAAAGATGGTGCAAAAGCAATGGTGGGTAAAGCTGTCAACATTGCAACACAACTCAGCAGTGGTACCAAACCACACATGTAATCACTGTATTCTTTACCACTACATACTTACAGTAAAAAAAAAAAAAAAAAAAAAAAAGAGTCACCACTTAAGAATGTTCTTGATGATGCTGTAACAGTTGCTAACTTTATTAGAGCTTGACCCTTGAGAACACAGCTTTGGAATAAAGCACTTCTGCTGCACGTCAAAGTATGATGGTTGTCTTCAGGAAAAGTGTGTAATATTTGAGTCGCCAATTTTTTTTCCATGGACACCACTTTTACTCAACACAAAATTAAGTCATACTGACTTGGATATTTGCCAGATATTTTTCTGAAAATGAGCAGTGAAACTGCCATTTCGAAGAAAACAACTCATAATATTTATTGCTAATGATAAAATTCGAGCTTTTATAAGTATTAGGATTTAGGACAACTTGTATTCACCACCATGAACTTGAATGCTTCTCAATATTCAATGCTTTTCTGATGAGACTGGAAGTATGTTAATATAGTTTTTTTTCATATTGTATAATGAACTAGGTCAATATTTATAAAAGCTACTTAACTCGATGAACCAGTATTTTCCAACTGCCCTATGCATGGGGATAAAAATCATGCTCAGGTTTCAAAATGCAAGCTATGTTTGAAATATACAAAAAGTTCACTGATGTAGATTTACATTCCACATTGCAACCAACCTTTAAGAAACCACCACTTGTTAAGTTTTAATATGGTATCAAAGAATAATATTCACAATTACCTAAAAAGTCTTTAAAACACTCCTCTCTTTTCTGCTACCTATTTGTGTAACGCTGGATACACTTCATATACTTCAACCAAAACAACCCATTGCAACTTTAAACTGCTGAAGCAGATATAAGACTCTAACTATTCAAAGGAAACCAACAACAAAATGAAAACACAACTTTTTGAAAGGGAGAAGATATTCACAAATGATATATCTGATAAGGGGTTAATATTCAAAATACAAAACTCATACAGGATCAAAAAAAAAAAACAGATTAAAAAAATGGACAGAAGACCTCAGTAGACATTTCTCCAAAGAAGATATGCTGATGGCTAACAGACACACGAAAAGATGCCCAACATCAATAACCATCAGGGAAATGCAAATCAAAACCACAATGAGACATTATCTTAACCTATCAGGATGGCTATTATCAAAAGGTCAACAAACTGCAAGTGGTGGAGAAAATGAAACCCTTGTGCATTGTTGGTGGGATTGTAAACTGGTACAACCACTATGGAAAGCAGTATGGAGATTCCTCAAAAAATAAAAAATAGAACTATCATATGATTCAGTAATTCCATTTCTGAGTATTTATCAAAAAAAAAATGAAAACACTAATTTGAAAAGACATATGCACCCTTATCTTTACTGTAGCATTATTTGCAATAGCCAAGATATGGAAACAACTGAAATGTATACTGATGAATAAAATGAATAAAGATGTGGTACATATATACAATGGTATACTGCTCAGTCATAAAAAGGAAATCTTACCATTTGCAACCACATAGATGGACCTTGAGGGTACTATGCTAAGTGAAATCAGTCAGATGGAAAAGGACAAAAACTGTATGATTTCACTCATATGTAGAATATCAACAAAAAAAACCCAAACGAAACAAAAAAATCCTCATAGATACAGACAACAGACTGGTGGTTATCTGGGGAAGGGAGTCATGGAGAGCAAAATGGGTAAAGGTGTCAAATGTATGGTGACTGATGGATGCTAGACCTCTGGTGGTGAGCTCGCGATAGTGTACACATATCAAACTACAATGCTGTACATCTGAAGCATATATTATTAACCAGTTACCTCAATAAAAAACAAAACAAAATCCAGCTGTCTTCTCTTAAAGAGATCTGTAAAATATTCAAAATAATGCAACCTTTCTTACTTTTTCTGATTTAGAAAATATTTTTCACAAAAATCTTATTTATGTTAATGCATATTGAACTTATTACTTGGTTAAGTTTAATCAAATGAATTAATATTTAAAAATTTTAGTTGTTAAGTTCTAATATAGCAAATAGTGACAGATACATCCACATAAAGCTCTTTGGTGTCGATACTTTATTAAAGAGTATAAAGTGTAATAATATATCAAGTACAGAACTGCTATTCTATGTTGTTCATTTTGGCTCTTAATTTTGCATTATATAAATGATAACAGCATGATACAATACACATATAGTATAAAGTCATCTATTTTTATGTACACATATCATCATTTTAATTGGATTATAACAATAAAGGAAAAAGAACTTGCTTTTTGTTTTTAACCTATAATACCTAGGAAAGTAAGCCAACAGATACTTGCTGAATGGCCTTGAGATAACATATTCAAGTCAAAGTGTCTAATAGAACCATCTTATTCAAGTTGTAAAGATATTATTGGTTTCCAAGGCTGCTCTAGATGGCTTGAAAAATTTAAAGCTACATGTCATCCCAAAACAGGTGTCAGTTTCTATATTTCATTCATGTTTTTAATGATTAAACTGCATTCCTTCAAAGTATTTCCCTCCGATCTTTGCTCATGCAGTTTCTATCTCCTAGAATCTTCTCTCCTTTCCTCCGGTTAACTCCTCTTTATGGAGCCCTTCCCTGACCTTCCTGGCTAGCTTAGGTTTCTTCCTTATACATTCTCAGAACATCTTATACTCCTCCTTAAATGACACATCTCTCAATTTTAATTGTCTAGCTATTCATATAATCATTTGATTAATGTCTGTCTCCCTCACTAGAACATATGCCCCCAAGCAATATTTCCATGATATTTCCCAATTGTCCTTCCTTAATAGGGTTATAGAAATAGTAAGTGGATAAATATTATGAAATAAATCAACTGAAATTAATTAACCCTTTATCTTGTGTCATTTTGTAGTACAACAAAGCAAAAGGGAGAAAATTCCATTACATGTCACAGAAGGAACGAAATGATCTTATTTGTTTTTAAAGGAATTGTTTAAAAAATAGTAGTTGACCAATATGGTCATGGGTTGACCAATGTGGTCATGGGGAGACTGTGAAAGTCCAGGGAAGAAAGGTGGCAACCTATTCTAAGAGGGTAGCAACAGAGATAAGGAGAAAGGGACAAACTGAAGCAATAACTTACAAATAGCATCAGCAGATCAAAAGCAAGGTGTCAGGAGGAGTCTCAGGTTTCCGACCTGAGCAGCTGAGAGGATGGTTTATATTTACCCAAAATCGAAACACTGGGAGAGAAGTTAAGGCCAGGAAGGGAGATGAAGAGTTTGTGAGATTTCCAAGTGGAGATACCAGAGATCTGGAGATGAGATGAAAGATCTAAGACTGCAAGTATGAACTTGGGAGTTATTAACATAGATTTTGTAATTGAAACTAAGGAAGTGAGTGAGAAGAGTGAGAAAAGATAAGTTAGGATAAGCTCTGATGAAATCTACAGACAGGAAGGGCTTGGATGGTAGGAGAGCAGCAAGCAAGAAGGTAGATTAGCTGTTGGAAAGACAGAAGTGGCCAACTGTATCATCACTTCTCCCTCTTCCTATCCACTTTCCAGGCTTCTGACCCAACCTCCACTGGGACTATAAGAGTAATCTAACTGGATTGCTTGCTTTGTTTCTTCTTCAAATGAATGCTGTATACGCCTGCCAGATTGATCTCGCCATAGCTGGATTCTCCAATGCAGTAGCTTCTAGCCATGTGTGGCTATTTACATAAATTAAAATTAAAATTTTATGTTCAGTTCCTGTCTCACTAGCCACATTTCAGGTGTCTCCACAGCCAAATATGGCTAAGTGACAATCGTGTTGGGCAGCACAGAGTCAGAACATTTCCAGCATCTGAGAAAGTTCTGTTGGAGTGTTCCGATAGCACTGTTTTGTCTTTTCAGCTCAAAAGTCAAAACTCTGAGTTCAACGCTTCTGTGTTCGATCCTATCTTTCTAACTTCATCTCCTCCCATTCCCTTAGATCAACTTTATGCTTGATACAAACTGAGCACACTCACTCATTTCCACTTTTATTTACATGTTCATGTAATGCTATTTGGATACTCTCCTGTAGTATGTCCACTGTCATAGTTACATTCATGTGTCAGTTGGCTAGGCTACAGTACCCAGTTATGCAACCCAATACTAGTCTAGGTGTTACTGTGAAGGTATACTATAGATGTGATTAATATCTATAATCAGTTAACTTTAAGGAGATTATTTTCAATGATCTGGGTGAGAATCATCCTATTAGTTGAATGGCCTTAAGAGCAAAGCTGAGGTTTCTCTGAGGAAACTTCCATCTGTAGGCTGTGGTACCAGTCCCTGCCCAAGAATGTCTAGCTTACCCTACCTATTGGAGGGTCCCACAGATCAGACCCCACAATTGCAGAAGTCAGTTCTTTGAGATAAATTTTTTAATGAATGTTTCTGTTTCTCTCTGTGCCATGTGTGTATACACATACATATATACAAATATGTACACACATACAAATATATATGTACACATACACACATATGTGTATGTATATATCCTATTGGTTCTGTTTTCTGGTAAAACCTTGAATAGTACAGATTTTGGTACAGATTTAACTACTGAAATGTACTCCCTTGAAAACTGAGCTATTTAACCCCTCCTTTAACAATAACAACCTGATTTTTCAAAGACAGTAACTCTTAAACATGGCTGCACATTAGAATCACCTCTGTAAACTTTATAGCAACAAATTCAGGTTCTAACCAAGAGCAGGATTAGCACACAGGGGTGGAGTGCGGCCCTTCACTTTTTAGAACAGCTCTCTAGGTAATTCTGACACACAACTGGGGTTGATAACTATAGTCCTAACAGAATTCCTCCAGCACTTGCAAGTGAATAAACGAATAAAACATTATACATTGCCTATTATTCTTCATTTAACCAATGAACCAAGCGGCATGAGTTGCTTGCTAATATTTGTCAGATAATAAGACAACGTGCAGGGGACGGAGGCAACATTATACCCACTCTCGGCCTTGAGGGTAAACAATGAGATATACTGTTTGCCATTCCTCAAAGTACATTGATTAATAAATATTAAATGATTAAGTAAATAAAAAATTTACTACAAAGTTTAGTGAAGCTGATAGTGGTTTATTCAAAATAGTGCATAATTTAAATAGCTTTTATTTCTAGTTCAGTTGTAAATTCTATTAGCAAGTGTTAGTAAGTGCTTGATATATTTATTTATTGATAGACTGTACTGTTGGCATTTTATTATATTGCTGGGTATGATTAATTCTCAACCCACTGATAATCTGGTAGGCACCTAAAGGACTATAACTACTCTCTCAAGAGCATAAGTCACAAATGCTCCTGTGTGCAATTCCTGATGCCAACACAGTCTGATTTCATTTGAAGAGAATGAAGAAGGGTATAGGCTGGGCTGAGGGATGTAGGGCTGTGGTCGCTTCAAGGCCGGCTAGCCCTGTGCCTGCAAGGTGCTTTGTGAATTATAAGCATTCATAAATGTTAGATAAAATTTCTCACTGTATTATTATTTTATGAATATGCTTTTAAGATAGCTAAAATGCTTTTCAATCACTGTGCAGTCACTGAACAACACTCTGGTGAGGAAATCTACTGCTGATTTTTCGTTTTTATACATGAGACTGAGGTCCTAAAAGGAAAAGTGACATGCCCACAGGGGACTGAGAACAGAGCTGCATAGGAACAGAGGGTATCTAATTCCCTGAAATGCCAACTTCCACTCACCTTTGAGGGGCACTTTTAGAATGATTTTTCCTTTCTAAAAAGAAAACTTTTTTTAAAGTAAAAATGCTTCTAAGTCTTAGAAGTATCTTATCTCATTCACTGCTTTCTTCTTCGACCTTCTTCCTTCCTATTTCATAAGACTATATTTACTTTTTAAAAACACTTAAGACTAATGAAAATACATAAAATGCTGGTGATAGAGTAGCATCACTGAGTAATCTGTCAAAACTATCATGATGTATATTCATTCAAAGCGATTTAGACTTAAGTCAAATTTCACTCCAGCTACAAGTATGGTCCTGACTTGATATATTCTAATCATACTAACATCATATAAAGATCCATATTATTGGTCTGCCCACCATAATTAATGAAAATGCTTTTTGGTAGTTATTACAATCTGTCAGGTCACATTAATCTACATTTCAAAAAGTAACGGGAGAAGGAACTGTAGATGCATTTTTCCTTTTGAAGGAGCTATTAGGGTTTTCCGGGTAAAAGCACATTTAAAATTTTGTTTTGTTTTGTTTTGTTTACCAGAAAGAGTTAAGGAATACATTTGAGACTTACAGTAAAAAAGCACTTTTTATTACTTGTTGAAATCAAGAAAACTACAGTTAACTACCTGAACTTCAGAAATAAGGAGATTTTAAATCACCCTTCCAAAGCCCTTAATACTTCCAAATTAATTAAGAGTTCAAACTATGGGATGGAGAGCTACGGCTGAAATCTCACTGGTCTCCCTTTTTAATTCTTCAGGAATCCTATGAATTTATATTGTGTACACATTTCTACCAAATTTCGTATTTCTCTTTAAATTTTAATTGCCTTTTTTTTTTCTCAATAGGTCATGGTGCGGTCAGGTTATTTACTAGCAGACTCTCAACTTTAACTCAATTCTGCAGGCTTTTTTGGCCATTATTCTGATATGCTTCTACATGACTTAAAGTCAAATGAGTTCCATGATAAATACTGATATCGCATCTTTGTTCAGAAGGCTCCCAGAATGCCCAAGGCTCCCTGCTTTTCTCACGCATGTTTTTGTCAAATTAAATTTGACATTCGCCAGATAATAGATAGCTTGCTGAATTTCAAATGGGATATTTTGTGGGACAGGAAATCACAAAGCATTTTATAGTCAAGAGTTTCTGAAAATAGGGTAATAAAACCAGGTAGAATGAATACCATTATATGGAGGAAAGGGTTTTAATCAATTACATAATCTGGCTAATGGTGATAATAAGGTGAATAAGGGGGGAAAAAAAGAGAAATCAACTCAGAGTCATCAGTGAGTCACATATATCTCACTTGGGTGGTACAGTCCCAGAAACATCCTCTCTTTCCCTCATTCCCTACTTTCATCAACAAGTTCAGCTACACATAAAACAAGCATGCCTTTCCTTTCCATCCCCACTGACACGTCCTGGTTCAAGCACTCAGCATCTCCTGCCTAGACTGTTATCCAGTCTGTCTGTATTTGAACTACTCAAAGGAATTAAGATATTTTAATGATGAGAACATCTTTCTACTGAAATGAAATCTGTCTGCCTACATATACACCTTCCATGCACAGGTTTTAATACTATATTTTGTATTACCACCAATTACTATTGTCAAATATTCAAACTTATCCTGTTCTTGTCTAAGTGTCAGGACCCATTACCCTGTTGACCTTTCTCCTTTCGATATGCTTTCCCTTAAAATGGAGCACCCAGAATGGGAGGTAGATTTATTGATACTGTATGGAAAAAGCCTCCTACTTCCTTTGTTCTGGACGCAAAGGTAAGAATGCAACCTAGATGTAGTAGTACATTTTTAATTCATACTTAGTTTAATTAGCCAAATACCTATCAGTCATTAGCCTCAGCCCTTATGATTTTAAGCAGCTAATATTTACGAATTAGGAGCCGGAGCTTACTTTAATGCATATTGATTTTTGTCTCCTCTCGAAACTGATTTCCATTCATTATTCCACAGTCTCGCTAATATCAATTGCCCAGATTGGCACACTTTCACTAGGCCCACATTTCTTCATTCTGTATTTAAATGTAATTTTTCCCACACACCTTGCTAAAATCAAAACACACAAAAATGTCTGTGGCTTTCTCCTGCCATACCCTTCTAGTACCATCCCTCCATTTAAAAAAAAAAAAAAAAGAGGCGGTAATGTGCTCAGTTTGACATGACTTATTTTTATTGAACTCATGGTGGCTCCTGATGACCTTTTCTTTTTCTAACATTCACAAACCACGTGCTTAAAAAATCTCACTTTGTAACATTCCTGGAGATTAATGCTCCGGCTTCAATGTCTCCATCAGAATGTAGTCTATGCCTAACTTTTACCCTAACTCTACCCCTTTTTGAATATCGTCACCTTTGTCCCTCTACTATACTGAAACTTATTCCCCATATGGCCTTGAGATTACTAAGTGTGGGTCTATGAGAAAATCTACAAGTTCTTTTAATACATTAGTTGATAATTTTTCTAGCTAAGAAATTTAAACTCATTTGGAATTATATTCCTTTCTAAAATAGCCTCGAGCAGCATGGGCTTCTGCAGCCTCTCCCCAAGGCTTGAACTATGCCAATCTAAAGTTCCCCTTCATTAGTGAAAAGGCAAAAGTAATATAGAAGCTGATAAGCTCTTTTTCTGTCATTTAGTCCCATTAAACTGTCTTCCTCAAATTCCGGACTGATCACAAGCCTTTTCAGGGTCTGACATAACTCAAAATCAATCTCTCTCTCTTTCTCTCATTATGTTCAGCATTTTTTTCACAAACCTCAACTCAATCTCTTACTCTGGACTCTCATATTTTTTAATAATAATGAAAAAAAATAAGGCTGGGGTGTTCCAGAAAAAATAAGGGTGGGGTGTACAGAATGATAATCTGTTAACGTTCTGAGTTAACTTAGCTTCATCAGGTCTGGCCTTGCTGGACCTAAAAGCCTATCACAATTTATAACTGTTTCTCTGGAAAAATAAATTCTGCATTCCAAAGAAGTGACTCAGAAAGAAATTTCTGACTGAGATCTGCAAATGTTGGACTGCCCACTTCTGCTCCAAACCCCCAATCCCAAAAAATCCACAAACATTGATTCTGAATCAGCCACATAAAGTGAATGAGTAGGTCCCCCTTCCTCCATATTCAGGTAAAGTACACATTCCATCACCTTTTTGCACTTGAATGCACAAAAAGCTTTCAACTTCAAATGCCATGTGAATTCCTGCCAGAGCAAAGGGGCCGATTTAGCCATTCTTATGAGCCAGTTTATCTTTGATCTCATTTCCCCTCTTGAGTTTTTTTTTTTCCCAAGCTAATATGTTACTTTGTTTGGTTTCCTTTTTTGGTTGAGTTTCTTTTCTCTTTTAATTTGGTGATCTTAGTGCCAACAGCTACAAAGCAAAGCCACAATATTTCTCTGTTTAGAGCAGGCCCAAGGGTACAAGTCCCAGAAAAGAAATGCTTGAACAGAGAAGAGTCCTGCCTTATTCCCAGTCTTTCAGATCCTGAAGATCCTGAGAGCTTGAGACAGACTTGGGACTTTCACTGGGTTTCTGGGATTAGCCAGAAAGATCCTGGACTGACCATAAAATAAAACTAATCTCTCTGAAGAGCACCAACACTGATTCAGTTACCTTGGGGTTATTTAGACTGGAAATAACCAAACAAAATCTGGACTTCTAAGCGGGGAGGAGAACAAACCAAAGATTAAGTTAAATCTACTTTGAAAGAAACCTGACTGACCACCCTTGAAATAAAATCTGCCATCAGCTCTGCGGGCAGCTGGTTTTGCTGTCTCACACCTCCCACGTCTCAGGGTAAGCAAGCAGGACTGACGTTCTCTTTGTTCCACGTGTCACTCCTACTCACCAGTGTTCCTAGGAGTGTAAACAGAATACGCTCCCAGAGTTTCCCAGGGTCTCTCATCTCCTTCTCCCAGGTGCTGCTTCTGGTTCACAGAAAATCTGGTGCCTGGGCTCAGGCTTCCCTTTCCATTCTGAGTCCTCCATCATACCAGAAGAACATCGCATCCACAGGTGTGACTGAAGTAGCATGGCCCCTTAATAACTCGACATCTTATCACCAATGATCTTCTCCCTTTCTTGAACTAACTGCCATGGTCACACCCTGGAACTTGCCATCACTTGAAAAATTTCCTTTCTAAAATCACTTATTCAAGAATCCTTCTTTCTGACTGACCACAACTAACAACTCATTTCACAGTGACTTCAGAGGCCCCCTCACTTTTTCTAATCCATTTGCAGATCCTCTTTTTCTTTCCCTCTGTCCTTTTTTAAGGTTACATTTCCAAGCTCATCATTTCAGTAACACACTGGCCAACACTACTCTTCCCCACGTCCATCTAGCAAGACCCCAACTCCAGCTGAAACCTACTATCTGCTTTCTCGGTGTGGGAGTGATGCTGGAGAAAACCACAGCACGGCAGTTTGGTATCACAGTAAATTCAGGCTCATTGGCCCCAAACAGGCCCTCAAGTCCAGAAATCTTTAAAATTTGTCTAGGTTTTTCCAGGTCAGCTCAGTCTCCCGTTCTCTACAACTACATTGAAGTGCCAACTCCTCCCCCTCAGTGCTCTCTCCACTCTCCTCAGGTGAAAACTGAAGCGGCCAGATGGGAATTCCTTCAATTCTTTCCATCAAATCCACAAACCAACAACATCGACTCTCTCAACCCCAGACCTTAGGAGACACTGCCCCTCCCATCCCATGTTAACTCCTCCTCCTGTGCTCTGCAGACCATTCCACAGCCCTTTCAAAGCCACTCTTCTCTAGATGCAATTGTTCCTTTCACATGGATCCTTATCAATCTTAAACTTGTTCAAGTCTCTCCATCTGATGGAATGACGTCATCCCTGGCTCTCCTATTCTCCAGTTAGGTCTCTCATCCTCCAGCCCTTCATAGTCAAACTCCTTGAAAGAGAAGTCAGTATTTTCTATTTTCTCCTGTTCATTCTGCAATCCTCAGAGGTCCCATGGCTCCCCAACACTCCCTAGAAAGAGCTCTGTATAATGACACCAGTGACTGTGGCGCCTTTTCAGTATTCATCCTGGTATGACTGAATCCCTACACAACATCGAAACTACTCAACACAACACTTCATCTACTTCCTGGCTGCTGTCCTGCCATTCCCCAGATTTTCTTCTTGTCTCTCTGGTTATCTCCTTTTGCAGCTATCTACTGACTGCTGAGTCACTTCTCATCATTCCTTGGAGATTTAAGCTTTGGTTCACTGATACTTCTCCAATGCATTTCTCCTGACAAAATTCCTGGGAATTTTCACATCCACATATGCAGTCCTCCCAATACCCTAACTCCGCCCTGCCTCAGCTGCTCATTCCAATTCATATCCCAGACCTCTGTTGTAACTCATTCCAATTCATATCCCAGACCTCTGTTGTAACTAGCTATTGTAACTCCTCCCTCAGTTATGACCGTCTGACTCTCCAACTACGGTCTCTTATTATTCCAGTTCACTTTCTCCAGTACTCCAACTCCGAAAATGATCACACCCCACTTCAGTCTGAATCTATTCCCTCGCCCTCATGTCCCTGGTCTTCTACTCTCTTGTAAACGTTTGGTAACTCTCTTAGCCTTGTCTTGCTTCGCTGGAACTGACTTGAAGAAACCCCGAAATAAATTAAATCAAACTCTGCCTATTTGACACCTGCTCCCCATTGCTGAACTCGAATGGAAAAACATACAACCATGATGCCCACTAACCTCAAGTGGGCTCTTCGGGATCCCAGGCAATATGACATTTTTCAGTGCACTCACTCTCAGATAACTATCTATCTCATACTGTCTCCTCTCTGTCAGAGCTCTTCATCTCTTTTCCTTCCTCAGTCTTAGCTAATGTCTTGCTTTCCTCGTACTTCTAAGAATAAACAGTCTCTACAGCTATGTGGGGAGACCAACCCACCACTCATGGACCAGGTTCCATCCCCTTCCTGTCCTCTCCAAAGGGCATTCCACAAACTTATCCCTCTCACTCCAGTGTCATCAGATTTTCTCTCCTTATTGAATTATTTCCATAACCTTACAAACAGTGATTCCTGCCATCTAAAAACTAAAGTTTTCCACCAAATCTCCTTCCAGATAATATCTCCTTACTCTATATTTTTGTTTAGCAAAAACTTCTTGAAAGTGTCATCTAAATTCTGTGTATCCGATTCCTCTTCTTCCATTCCATTTTGAAGCTTCTCTAATGAGGTTTTGGGTCCCATCACCGAGCTGAGACTTTTCTTGTCAAGGTCTCTCCCATATTGCTAAATTCAATTTCCCATCCTTATCAGCAGTATTTGGTCATTTCCTGATACTTCCTACTTTTTTCATTTAGCTTCCAGGACTCTCCTTGTTGTCCTCCTACCTCACGGCTCCTTCTCAGCAATCTCCTCTGCTGATTCTTCCTCAGCTCCCTGACCTGTGTACAGCAGGGGCCCCAGGGCTCAGGCCAGGAGCTTTTTTATCTCACTCACTGCCTTGCTGCTCTCATTCAGCCCCACAGCTCTGAACGCCATTCGTGTGCTGACAATTCCCAGATCCCTAGCTGGACTCCTAACTCCTGACTCATATATCCAACGGTATGTGAGCATCTCCACTTGGATGTCTCAAACTCTGTATATACAAAAGAGAATTCCTTCCAACTGCTCCTTCCACAGTCTTCCAGATCAAATACTATGGAGTCATCCCTGACTGCTCTTTCTCACACACCTCACATCTCATCTGTCAACAAATCCTATTGGTTCCACCTTCGAAACATACCAAGAATCTGAGTGTGTCTCACGACTGCCATAATGAATACTCGAGCCCAAGCCACCGTCATCTCACTTAGATTCCAGAAAAGTTCAATAGGTCTCCATGCTTCTGCTCCTGTTTCTCCACAGTCTATACTCACCAGTCAAAGTGATCCTGTTAAAACACAGGTCAGGTCAGGTCACGTCGCTCCTCTGCTCAAAATCCCCCAGTTCATCCTTCAAATGCTTATCCCCATGTAACTTCCCAACTCGCTCAGGGTAAAACCAAAGTGTTTAGAGTAGTCCATGGAGTCCTGTTCTCACCATCTTTCATTACACTCCAATCAAACTGGCCTTCCATTTCCTCAGACAGGTCACAAACTCCCACCTCGAGACCTGTGTCTACACTCTTCTTTCTGTCTGCACTGTTCTTCTAGAGCCCCACAGGGCCTGCTCCAGCAACCCTGCCTTCAGGTCTTTGTACTTGTCACCTCCTCCATGAGACACACCCTGCATACCTGGTTTAAAGCCGCAACTCCCCTCCGCAGCCCCCAGGATACATGTACCATCCTTAACTATTTTTCCCTTAAGGATCGCCATCATATGGCACGTCATGTATTTTGTTTATTTTGTGTTTCATCTTTCCCCCACCAAAATGTAAGCTCCACAAGTGCAGGGATATTATCTGCTTGTTCACTACAGTGCCTAAAATAGCAGACATCAAATATATATTTGTTGAATGAATCAATATTTTAACTCTTCCTTGGGGGATCATGTGTATTTTCATCAAGTTAAAGACAATCAAATTTCAATTTCAGGGAATCAACAGTGTTTTCTAGAAAGTACTATCTTCCCTCAAAAAGAGAGCCGGTTACACAAAACCTCAAATAGGATAATTACTCTTCAGACCGCCTTCTCTCTGCATAACCATGAGTGCTGAACAAAGGGGTCAAATACTTATTCCACTTTAATTACCTTCCTGAGTCTATTTTTCTCTAGTTTAGTCTGTTTAAATCCTGTGATTTCTCATCATCTTCCCTGGTTTATCCTATTGTAATCCTAATACTCTTTGCCAGCCCACATTCTTTATTATTTACTCCAAATTTGGTAGAAGCTAAACAAAAAAGAAATCATCTTTTGGCATGAGACAAGAGATGATAAGAATCTTCCTGCCTCTGAAAAGCCAGGAGAGTTATAGATAAACCTCAAGTCTGGAAAGGCCGGAAAAGGGGATATTACTAGCGAGGCTCAGATCATAAAACATAATTCCTCAGCCTTCTCTTTCCTTCCATGTCTCTTCCTGTTGACCTCGGCCTGGTTTCTATCCAGTTTGCTACAAGCAGATTCACCACTGCTAGATCAGAGTTCTTACCCACGCCCATCCCTCACCCTGTGTGTACTCAGGCAATTGGGCTCACGTGAATTCCTGGGTCAGTGCCAAAAGAGGCATGGTTTCTAGAAAGAGCCTTGACCACTACCCAAACTTTCCCCCTCGTAACCCTTCAATATCCAGTTTTTTTCCTATTCTTTGAGGCTTGGAATAACCTGGGGTCTGTTAAGACAGTTATGACTGTTGAGACCCTTGGGTGACCACTCAGATCACCTCTGCCCTTAAACAAACCTGAAAGTGGGAGCGCTGGGGGAGACTTGGGTACCCTACATCTGTACGCTACCACATTGCAGAATAGCCTTTATCAGCTCCACTGCCATGTGGGATGACTCCCCATCCTCAGTTCTAACCAGACTGCTGAGCTCTGCCATCTCTGCTTCAAAGTCTGAAGTCTACGAAATCATCTGGGTCTCGGATACCCAGTCTTCAGCCTCACTCCGGCTGATCTCCTTCCACAGAGTCTGACACTTGTCATCACATACCTGGTCTATTTTCAGGGTCCATGTCCCAAAATGATGGTGACCAATCACCTGGTTCCAGAGCATCTGACCATGCCATCATTTCCTTGACTAGGTCCCCCTTGAACTGTTTTGAAAATTATAATGTGATTATAGTTTATCAACACAAGGAAACCATGTTAGAGGGAAAAAACAGCATGGAGCTGCATACCTTAACTCTACACAGTGCTATGCCAATTATACCTCAATAACTGGGAAAAAACAGCATGGGAAAATATTCAGGTGATAAAGCAGATTTTCATTGTGCTTGAAAAATTGAATGGGGATAGAGATGGTTTTCCCAGCACAGTGAGATCACTGAGTCCACACTTAGCCAGGTCCCTTTCACCCCACTCACACATCCACATCATCCCGGAGTGGGTCTATGCCTAGTTCTAACACTTTCCCCAGCTCTTCATAAGCTCTGCAGTGGCAAGAACACATACACCTTGTATCCACACCTCTGTCTACCCTTTTACCCAGCATGGTTTGGCTTAATTCACTCGCTTCAGTCTGCAAAGTCGGGTGGGAGGCCAAGAGGAGCAGCACAGGTGTGCAGGCTGTGACAGAGCATCAATGGACAGAATCTGCAGCAAGCGGAGAAGGGGAACGAGTGTGGACCCTGCCAAACACAAAGTGGGTGGCTGTCTTCGGGCCACACAGAAGGGTCACGACAGCATTTGTTTACTCATGATTTACACAGACTATCTGGCAATACAGGCTTAGTCCTACCAGTCAGTATAGACACCTGAACTGTGACGGAAACCTTTAATGTCCTTATCGTGCCAGTAACTAAGGCTACTCAATTGGCAGTGCTCCCTTAGGCCTTGTTTCAAAAGGAAGAAGAAAATGAAATTCTGAAGGAAACAAACTAATAATGATAAGCATTTTTGTTCTCTCTCGGCCAAACTATATAAATACACTCTGTTGTATAAAAACACTAGGCTCTTGATCCTTCTAAAATCTGAACTATTTGAGGATAAGGCCTGAGTAAACATGGTTTATGCCTTGCTTTATTTCAGTTCAGCTCAGCAAATTGCCAGATGGGGAACAGAATACTGATTTTTCAGCTCCTTTTATTCTTCTGTCTTCTTTCCGTTTTCAATTGTGCTTTGTTGTTGGGTTCCTTTTGCTCCCAGGTACGGCCTGTAGCCCCTGTTTTTGATTTAAAATTAGGGGTTGGATCAACTTACCTGATTTGGTCCTAGCATTTCCCCAATCCATCTGCCTGAGCGACTGGAGACACCCGTTTTCACTGATGCTATAAGTTTCTGCCTACAGAAAAGGCTGCCCTGATTCTCCTGAGTACCTTATTCTCAAGGCACCTTGCACACCTCCTGTTTGTTTACCATAGAGACAGCAGTTTGGGAGATATGTTTACTATGGGAGTACACAGGCTATAGTGATGCTGAGGAGAAAATACAAGCAGCTATGTATGTGCTACACAGAGATGTGGCATGCAGTGAGCATCAGATGTGTGAAAATCTAGAAAGCACAGGGAAATCAGAGATTCCTTCCTGAACAAGGTATGAACACATAATTAGAGAAAGGTAAAAGCCAGGATATAGAACTCAATATCAACCACACATTTAAGGAAACTATGATTACCAACCTGATTCCACTAAGGCAGTCTAAAGAAATGACTCTGGATATTCTTAAATAAAGAAGAAAAACATGGAGATTGAGCCTAAAAGTCTCCTTTCAGCTTGAGTGTTCTCAGACTCATTGTTAAGACAAGTCCCTCCAGACAGCAAGTATTTTCTGTGATTCTTAAGTTCCACCCCTGGTCATTCTAGCTTAGACTCCTCAATCTCTACACTTTGAAAAGGGGTATGTGCTAGTCGAGAAGTTAATGCTGAAGGTGGAAGAGTACCAGTGAAATTACCAGTGTAGACTGCCCGTGGCCAGGACACCACAAAAGCAATGCCACTCTCAAACGTCATAATGTACTACAATCTGTTCTCGAGAAAAATACTCTTATTTTCACAAGGGAACTGGAGTGAACTATCTCTGTGTTTACCAAGCACACCAGTGGCTTATTGCACACAGTTCTTTTTAGATTGGCTATGTCGCTTTTCAGATTGTATGTGTTGCTTAAAGGTACTCAACAAAAAGCAGTTAGAAAATAACAAAACCAAAAAAGGCTAGCTAGCTCTGTGAGTCTGTAACAACATCATACTCAAATGTGAAATATCTGTGTCAATTCTGCTTTGTGGCTCTAACTGAAGAAATTAGAAAAACCTCAAAACTATTCTGCAACTTTAAGATGCAGGAATATTGGCGAGTATTCACAATTTTCCTTCACTGAAAATCTCATTGTATATAATAGGGAAGTCATTGAATACTATGTCTTTCTATTATATCCAAGTGATTTTCGCAGTAGGCAATCTGCTAGTACACCGCAGGAGTCCACACTTTGAAATAAAATGACATTGTGGATACAGTTTTATGTGCGATCCCTATTCAGTCCAGAGCACTGCCTAGTTCCCTTCTTCTTGGCTGAATTGAGTGGGCAATTCATAAAGAGTGAGTGAGAAAGGAAAAGCACATAATGAGTTCTTTTTTTGTCTTCATCAATAATATAATTGTGCTCTTCCAATTACTGGAGTGGTGACTGTATATATTACACTTTGAAAATAAGTCGAAAAAAGATTTTTTGCATTGCTAAAATGGTACACGAGCCATCTCCAGCAGGAGGCAAAAATTAGTAAATCTAGGTGGATCCTAGCATGCTCTTCCTACATATCTGGTGGAATAATACGGCACAGGAGTCAGAGAGACGCTTCTTCCCACCCCCTCTTCAAATGAACCTAATATAAAATCTATTCGGCAAAAACATTCTGCACAAGGCATCCTATGTGCTTACTATTCTTTAAACGTGGCATTAATAAAATCACACTAGCATCTAATAAAATTTTTAATTCCTTAAGGGTAGGAACCATTACTAACCTTTAATGAGTGATTCAGTGAAAGCATTTAGTTCCCCTCTTGGTAGGAATAACCAGTAGAATATTCTTAGCCCTACAAGACATATCTACATAGATGGTATTACTGATGGCTCCAGAATAAAATGATAATCAGACTGATTAATGTACCTGTATGTGCTCAGTAAAGACTGGTTTCCAGAGTTACTAACAGCAGAAAATGATGGCAAGGATATCAAAGAATGATGGGGGAGCTTCTGAAACACGATGCTATTTCACTGCAGAATGCATTCCCATTTGTGGTTTCAGGCAGCATGAAGAATGAGCCTACAGAGCAAGATTCCAAGACACTGTAGAGTTCAGTAACCTGTTCCCCAAAGAACCAGAGCTTTGAACACACGGTCAGTGCCAGTGAGACCTGTGTCAGATCTAGAGCCACTGAAGGAAAGAATCAAAACAAAACAAAACAAAACAAAACAAACACCTTTTCTTCCACTTGGTGAGAAAGCTCTGGCTAACCAATACAAATTTAGGATAGCGTAGTAGTACTCACAAACTCTGGGGATCTGAAATCTTGCTGACTTTCCAGGGTTCCAAAATTAGAGACAATCATCTGATCAAGGTTTTCCAACTCTAAAAAGAAACACACACACACACATAAATGAAGTATGAAGTTTCATCAGCTCCCATACCTTTTTTGCTTTTAAATCAGCCACACTGGCTTACCAAGTATATTTAGCATTTGTGGCACACTTACAGGTTTACATTATTTCAAGTTTACATTATTTAACACTTTCAACTATCGGGGACACTCAAAATCTTCAGCAGCAGTTTCATTTATCAGACAATGCCATGCTTGCAGGATGTTAGGTCTGAAAATGCTCTGGGCTAGATCTACCACAGAAAATCATTTAGCTTCTACATGGAAGGACACAGCAAATAAATGTTATTAAACTCTAGCTAAGCCTACTGATGTGCTTTTTCTACTGCCTTTCAGAGAACTGACAACACGGAGTCATTCTGGAGTAGCAATTTTCTGTTCTAAAATCTGCTGAATAGCACTATCTGATAGAAATAAACTAGGAGACAAATTGTCTGTTAGACATATTAATAAAAAACAGATAAAATTAATTTTAGTATTATAATCTCTTTAACCTGATATACTCTGATTATCATTTGAACATGTATTCAATATAAAAAATTATTACTAAAATATTTTACCTCTGTTTTGGTACTAAGTCTTTGAAATCCAATCTGTATGTTATGCCCATATCTCAATTTGGACTAGCCACCATTTCAAAAGCTCAAAAGCCACAAGTGACTAGTGGTCACCGTAAGGAACAGCACAGTTAGAGGGATAAAGGAACCAAATCTAAAAGGTGGGTCACTGTGCAAGACATTCGTCTTGTTTTGTCAACAAGTTCCTGACATGAACAAAAGGAATTGTTTGAGATTAAAAGGCACTGAGAGGACAAAACACCCGTGTGCAATGTGTGGTTCTGGATTGGATCCTGGTTTAAACAAACCAGATGCAAAAGACTTAAAAAAGAAAAAGTTGGGAAAATTTGAATATTAAGTTTTTGAATTATATTAAGGAATTATTAATATTGATAAATGTAACAATGTAATTTTAGCTGTGTAGGAAAAGTTCTTAAATATTCTTAAATATTTAGGTTTAAATAAAGATGATTAAATATTTAAATAAATTTAAGTAAATATTCTCATTTATCAACAGGTCCAGCCTCTTCAACAAATCACTGATATGAAAAAAGGCAGACCGCTGGAAATTTAAAGAGCCCTAAGGAATGGAACTCCAGTGTGTATTTTTTCCCACACCACCAAACAACTCACTCAATTCTGACACTATCTGAAGAGAGTATCAGATTCCACAGGTTAAGGGCTCAGTTCCACTGGACTTTCTCCACTTACGATGCCAATACAAGTCTAGATTGTCACCTGTGCTTGTGACGACCGACTATAAATGAGAGATTGCCATCATCCTCGTCTTAGGTTTTACTAATTTTCTATAAAGCAGCTCACAGAATTCAGAGAAACGTTTACTTACATTTACCAATTTATTATAAAGGGTTGAAGGGGTTCAGAAGAAGCCTATGATGTGCCACTTTGGCATAAGGATTCTTCTTTTGAATTAAAGGAGGCTCGAAAGAAATTTTTACCTCTCCCTTAAAAAATTTAAATTGGGGGGACTTGCCCATAATAACAGTTAACAAGAAATAAATTTGTATGACTTATCTGTAGGCTGGGACGAATATCTAATCACTGAACGTCTATCTACTCTTCTTATTTTTCCTTCCCATTCCTGGACTCAATATGGCATATATATCTCATTTTACCTTTCTGTCTTTGACCTTCTCATGTATGTGTAATTAAATTTATTTTCTCCTGTTAAGCTGTTTCACATCAATTTGATTAGAACAGCCAAAAAAAAAAAAAAAAAAAAAAAAACCTTTGTAGCATTGAGGAAACATTATTTATTTCTCCCCAACAGGGTATTATTAAGGATACAGAGGAATAGCCAGATGAAGAAGTACATAAGGTAATGCACGTAGAAAGAGGTGCAGGGTTTGAATGGCCACTCTCCCCACGACTCTCCATGTTCACCAAGATGAAGCTCTCCAAACCCTGCAGTTTTGGATTTTTATGGAAACTTCATGACATAGGCATGACTGATTGATGATCACTGGCCATTGGCAGTTGATTTTACCTCACCCCTCCCCAAGTCAAGGGGCCATGGAACTGAAATTTTCAACCCTCTAAGTCATAGGGTGGGTTCTTCCAGCAACCAACCCTCAACCTTTGATTACCTAAATTGTTTCATTAACATAATAAAAGGCAAATTTATCTCTCTCATCCTGTAGGAAATACCTAGGATTTTAGGAGATGTAGGCCAGGAACCAAGGAAAACTAAATACATACTTTTACAAATCACAATACTAAAACAGTCATTATCAATATGTGACCCTAAACTAGATCCTAACTTGGACAAACCAGCTGTGAAGAACATATTTATCAAAACCAGGGAAAATGAGTATGGAATAATCATTATGTTAAGAAATCGCTTTTAATTTTATAAAATATAGTGTTATCCTAGCTTTGTAATGACTTTTTTTTTTTTAATGCATACTACATTTTTTTTTAAGTCCACAAAGGCTTTTGTAAAAGAAAAAGCTGGGTTTCTATGGATCCAGAAAAACTCCCTTCATGGCTCAAAAGAAAGCTGAGAGATTCGTAACAGATCTCTAAGTGATTGTTTAACAAAACCAAACTGTCAGCCAACAATGCAGCTACCAAATACTTAGGTTTGACACATCACTGAGAAACATCCCAATATCTGGACGGGGATCACTCAGAATCTTGTCTGCTTACATCACTGTATGTCCAGGAACTGAAAGGAAATGTCAGTAGAAATGACAACACAAAGAAATGATTCTAACTATTTGAGAAAAACTGAGTTCATCACAGGACCAAAGCAGAAACAAGAACAGATGAGGGGAGCCAAGGCTTGCAGAGCTGCAACCAAAGCAGAAGTTAAGGTGAGAACTCCAGGAGGGAGTCTGCTACACTTAGAGCAGCAGTCCCCAAACTTTTTGGCACCAGGGACCAGTGCTCCCATGAGAATCTAACGCCTGATCATCTGAGGTGGCGCTGAGGGCAAATACTGATGAAGCTTTGCTCTCACTTGCTCTCCCACTGCTTGCCTCCTGATGTGTGGCCCGGTTTCTAACACGCCAAAAACTGGAAGGTACAGGTTGGCGGGGGTTGGGAACCCCGACTTAGAGAACTGTAATGTAATAAGCTGGTTATTTCTAATATCAGAACAACAGTCGTCCAAGATAATTACCTTCTTGCAGACCACCTTTAAAACTTGCTAAAAATGTGTTTACACTACTGGCCATACGGGCTTATTTTATATTGGTGTTTTGCAGCTTGGTTTACATCAAGAAGAAAAGGCCTAACCTTTAAATAGTGTTAAGGGTGGAAAATTTTCAAATGGCCAACTTCTGCTTCCATTGTTTAATGTTAAACAGGGTGTAGTTCTAGGAGATATTCTGTGCAAAGATATGCTAATGTTAAGGGTGTAGTTACACTATGTAAAGATATGTTAATGGCCAGCCTCTGCTTCTGTAAACCTGCTTGCTTGCTAGAGGGGGTTTTGGAGCTTTTTAAGCTATTCCTTCTAGAGGCTCAGGGCTGATTCTCTAGTGGGGAGAATCAGTCGCCGGCTGGCTAATAAAGGCTCATAATTAATCTCAATTGGCTCTGTGGGTCTTAAATTTGATCACACAACAATAGCATTTAGATATTTAAGAAATTATATCTGTGGCATTTATCATACATTGTTTTTGGGGAGCAGAACTAGCAAGTCAATGAAATAATATTGCAGATATATTTTTAAAATGAGTATTGTAAATCTGATAGAAGAACTTGACTTGTATTTTACTGGATTACTTTAAAATTATCTAATAATCTAATCCAGCTATTATGTATCCAGGGTCAACAGATGGACAGAGCTTTTATTGTTGACTGTTTTCTTATGGAAGGACAGCGTTTAAAAAGTAAGTATTTTGCCTAAACACAGGAAAAACAATGCATTACCCAGATGTCCTATCAAATTAAAGGCATCTATGCAGCTCAAAAGGATTTGTGGAGGAAAATACAGAACTATTTATACTTTTTGTTATTCTGCAGGTAATAAAAACTAATAGACTCACTGGTTAATGTCAACACAAAGAAGAAACTGTAAATTTGAGTGAATAAAAACAGAAACAGCTTTATTGAAACATCATCTAGGTAGAACATGCTACAGCTGTTGCTCTCATGACCTCATACAATACTGAGAAGCAAATGATTTATGATGCTAATATGATAATTATACTTCCACTGCTAAAGGGTCCCAGTTACTGTTGGATATTCTCATTTCTGGTAATCTAATACAGCTGAAAAAATTCCCTTCTCAGCAAAAACAAAATAGTCAAAATCAAGGTGACACTTTGAAGGCTTTTTATTAAAATAGGGGCATAGTGAATGAAAAAAATTCTAAAAAGGCAAAAATGTTAATTTCTTCATATGAATCATTTTTAAAAATGTAATATTTTGAAATGTTCTTTTAGTATTGTCACAATCCCTTGCTTTATACAACAGAGGTACCACCTTAAATGACATCATGATTAGCTCATTTAATTTTGGCACTCGAAATATAAAAAAAAAAGATTTGGGATGGATCTCTATGTTATCTGTTCATCAAAAGCTGACTAGAGAACTGGAAACTAGTTATTCTACTATGATGAAAAACCTTTGGTATTGACATGTCAACAGAATTTTACATGGATGTACAATAAAAGTGTAACTGAAAGTCAGGTTTGACATACATTGACTAGTTTATATAAGAAACTCGTCAAATTTTAAAAAAGCCATTATGTATAATTTTATAACTTAGACAATCTACTACCCATACAAAACACAAAATGACCTTTTAGGAAATTCAAGGACAAAAGCCATAATACCTGATAAGTAGTGCCCTAGCAATAAAAGTAATCAGAATTATGCATCCACATTTAATCTAACTTACAGCACCAGCATGGAGGTGGTTGGGTTCAATCGAAATATTTATTATGGTGGTTGTTTGCCATTGAAATGATCAGAGATGTAGTGAATGTATGAGAGAGGCAGATAAAAATAGACTAGGGCCTGGTGCAAGGAGCACAGGTCATGGATTAAGGAGGTTGACTGGGTTCAAGTCCTGATTCTGCAATTTAGCTGCATGACCTAGGAAGGCAATAACTCATTCTCAGTTTGTTTACTTAAAGCTGATAATAAAATTATGCTCCCTGGGTATCGGACAGGATTGTGCAAAGAATATAAATGACAGTTCAAAGGTATGTTGTAAAAAAACAAACCACTATATATAAGTATAAATTAATTTCATGTATGCAGACCCAGAAATATGAAAAAATGTAAACAGAAATTTCCTGAGTGTTTTTTTGTGCATGGCACTTCCAACTATCTGATCTTATCTAATCCTATTTGTATCCCTATTTTCAGAGATGATGAAAAATTTGAGGTTATTAGTTGCCTAAGGTTAAGCACTAGAAGTGACCCAACAGGAATCTGAATCTGTCAAATTCCAAACTTTTTTAATATAATAATTTGTCTCTCAAGCTGCTGTGAATAATCCCAAGGTGCCCGCAGTGCTAAATACAATGGACTAACATAGCTTGAAAAACAAATAATGATAGAACAATGCAGTGAAATTTATTGTTATAGTGGTCACAACCAGAACTAGTGGAAAAGTTCCACAAAATAAATAAATGGATACAACATTCTGGAAAATGGCTAAAGACATGCGCCAAGGACGGAGCTAGGTGATATGAGCACAAATACCAAGATGAACAAAGTACCGAAGCTATACACAGGAATTCCATGATCTAGCAAAAGTACAGCTAAAGAAGTGTCAAAGGAATGGCCCACATCACCTTGGGAATGAGGATGTAGTCACATATCCAGATTAAGCATGATGTCTAATGATCTGCCAGGCCTTCCTGTACCTGAAATTCCATACTTTCCAGATATTATGTGGGCCTGCCCAGTCTCACTCCCCACATCACGTACAGATGAGTCTACCCCTCAGGTCTACATCATCTTGTGGTCAGTCGTATTTGATCTCCATGTTCCAGTATCTCTTTCTCTGGCCTCAGTTTAACAGGATCTACTTTATTCTGGTGACAATTAGGTAGGGAAAAATCTATTTCCCATATTATCATGATATTGTAAGCCCGCAGGTTATAGTCTCTATGACATTAAATGAGATTCTAAATCCTAAAATGGGGCCAAAGAGTCCTTATTAATAAAAAGTAAATAATGAAACATAAAACAGAAACACAGGAGAATTTCTATCAAGCTAAGATGGTTGTGTTTTACCACACAGGACAGTGGACTTGAATTATAAGACCTCTACACAGAATAACCCTGTGGCTTCAGGCATATGGCTTAACCTGAAGTCTCAGCTTCTCCATCAGTAAAATGTAGATTATAATGCCTACATCAAAATGTCATTAAAGAGAATAAATTAACTGACACATTGATAAAAGTGACTTGAAAACTATTAAGTACTATATAAACATTGGTTATTATTACTTTTTTATTTCAATCTTTAATAAATTTTGGCATCCTTAACCTTGTTAGGCACCAATATTTCCATTTGACTTTTTACCTTAACTATCCCTGCCATTCATTCCTTTTTTAATAATAAAACAGAAAAAGGCAATACTAATACAGTAAATATTTTTGAATGATTTCAATGTCCTAAGCACTCTTGGCTACTACTTTCAATTAAAAGACATGTGAATCAGGAAATGTTTCCTCTTTTATGAATCTGGAGGGATAAATCTCTGACCCCAACTTGTTAATGGCATATAAATACAATAATTGTAATATTTAAACGAAAAGAAAAATGAGGCATTCTCTTTTAATTATTTCTGGCATGCAAATTCCAAATTCAAGTTGATGATTTCCATTAGAGCTCTGTTTTCTCATCTTGAGAAAGAAAAAAAGTGCTGTCACTCTGGAAAAGTTATTAGTGCTCTCTAATTCCTCAGAATGCAATTTAATTACTTACATATAATAAGAGTTTTTATATTTCCAGGACCCTACTGCACTAGACCACATTGCAATATGTCCGCACACAAAGCAGGCTAATAATATAATGTCCTTTTGCAATAATATTCTTTAAATATTTGGACAAAAAGGAGGGGCTCGGCCTCACCTCCACCCTGCCCACTGCTCCAGCAACGCATTAAATAGACACATGCTCCCACCCAAGCACAAAAGACTCCATAACAGGACCAAAGGGAGACAGTTCAATGAGTCCCTTGGGTATCTCACCTTTCTAGCCCTGCCCAAAGTGGGTACTTTGATTTCTTCCATCACAAATAACAATGCTCTCCCCAAGAAGATCTCAAGTACATATAGTTTTCTCCATCTCATTACATTTCAGTGGTGTTTAGTGTTGTTTTAGCTCCTGTTCTGCACCGTCTTCCCACAATCCTCCCCCTTCTTCAATAATTCAGCGCTAAAAATGTGCCTGGAAGTTAAATATGTTTCCTTTTGAAGAGCTGGGAACAACCATCACATTATTTATTCTCACATCCCAACCAGATTAGCTAATGCCTTTATAGAAAAACCCAATGTATATCACAGACCTATCAGTTTCCAATTAAACTTATTAGTTCCTTTGCCATCTTAAAAAAAGCTTCATTGTGGTAACATTCATACAACATGAGATTTTTCATTTTAACCATTTTTAAGTGAACTATTTGGTGGCATTAGTTCCATTCATGATGTTATGCAAACCATCACCACTATGTCCATTTTTTTTTTTTAACACCACAGAGACAGTTACTTATTAAGCAATAATTCTCCATTTCCCCCTCCCCTGGCCCATGGTAACTTCTAATCTTCTGTCTCTATGAATTTGCCTATTCTAAATATTTCATATGAGTAGAATCATACAATATTTGTCCTTTTGTTTCTAGCTTATATCACTGAGCATAATATCAAGTTTCATCCATGTTATAGTATGCATCATCTACTTATGACTGAGTAATATACCATTGTATGTACATAACATATTTTGTTTGTCCACTCATCTGTTGGACACTTAAGTTGTTTTTATCTTTCGGCTATTGTGAATAATACTGCAGTGAACAATGACATACAAGTATCTGTCTGAATCCCTGTTTTCAATTCTTTTCGGTATATTCCTAGGAGTAGAAATGCTGAGTCAGAGTAATTTTTATGTTTAGCTTTTTGAGGAACTGCTAAATTATTTTCTACATTGGCTGTAACATTTTACATTCCCATCAGCAATGTACGAGGGTCTCAATTTTTCTACATCCTTACCAACACATTATTTTTTTTTAAATTCTGACCATTCTAGTACGTGTAAAGTGGTGTCATGGTTTTGAATTGCACGTCCCTAAAAAACAAATAATGTTGAGCATCTTTTTGTGTGCTACTGGCCATTTGCATATCTTCTCTGTAGAAAGGTCTACTCAAATTCTTTGCCCACTTTTTCAATTGGGATGTCTTTTATTGAGTTGTAGAAGTTCTTTATATATTCTGGATATGAAAGCCTTATCGGACATATTATTTCCAAATATTTTCCCCACTCTTAGTTGTTTTTTCATTTTCTTGATAATGTCCTTTGATGAACAGGTTTTTAATTTTGCTAAAGTCTAATTTATCTATTTTTGTTGTTGTTGTCGTTGTTGCTCATGCTTTTGTTGTTATATCTAAGACTCATTGCTAAATCCAAGGTCATGAAGATTTACCTCTTATGTTTTTTTTAAGAATTTTATAGTTTTAGGTCTTACATTTAGATTGTTTATCCATTTTGAGTTCATGTTTATATATGATGTGAGGTAGAGATCCAGTTGTCACAACACCATTTGTTAGAAAAATTATTCTCATTAAGTGTACTTGGCATCCTTTGCAAAAATCGATTAGCCATAGATATTTAGATTTATTTCTGAACTCTCAAGTCTATCTGTCTATATATGTGTCTGTACACCAGTACTACACTGTTCTAACTACTGTGGCTTTGTAGTGAGTTTTGAAATCAGGAGATGTGAATCCTTCAACTTTGTTCCTTCTTTTCAAAATTGTTTTGGCTACTTGGGGTCCCTATCAATTCCACATGAATTTGAGTCAACTTTTCCATTTCTGCAATCTTTATTATCATTTTAATGAACATGTTTTTAAATTTAGATTTAATAACATTAACGAAAATCAATTATGTAACTGAAGAGTGATTTTATTTAATGTAATCAATCTGGCGGGGTATTTTTTTTGTTGTTTTTTGTTTTTTTAAAGCTTGGCTAACACAGCTGATGTTCTATAAATGACAAATGGTATTAATTATAAAAATATGTTCCAACAACATCTCGGAAAGCTCACTATCGCTTCACAGTCCAATTGGTTCAGGTTTTCTAAGACCCTCAGGGTTCCCAGTTGAATACCACCAAGTTTGCGGTTGGCTATACCTCAGCTGCAATTTAGCTCTAGTCATTGACCTGTCAGTTCCCAGATTATAGTGATTATACAAGTCCTGGGGATGAAAGAAAACACCATTCTTAAATTCCTATTTCTTTAAACTCAAAGCACATTTGCGTCATAACTCCATGCTTAACTATCAAAGTAGGCCTAGCTTCAAAATTAGGTTTTAAAGCTTAGGGGAAATGAGAACATAAAATGCAAGACAAAAAAAAAAAACAACAACAACAATAAGTCCACATTTCCTTATCTAACACCTTTGATGCCAAAACCTTTGCTTCAGAATTTAGAACTTTTCAGAATTCTAAAAGAAAATAACTCTTACATCTACATACTGTATATTACTATGCACGCCAGTGAGGTATGAAACAGCACCTATTACTCAAACATGTTCCAAAAATATAAACTTGGCAAATGTAGCAAAAGCTTTAATATTAGTTATATCCTTTGATCTTATAAATTCTATTTCTGGGAAACAATACTTGCTTGCTTAAATCAATTAGGATACAGCTATACAATAGTATATAATGCAATCACTAAAAATAATTTGTTAGAAAATTCTAACGATATATTTCATTGTGAAAAAGTAGATTATAAAACTATATGGTATATCCTTAGAAGAAGGAAAAGGAGGAACTCAAACAAATATTTGCATACCCATGTTCATAGCAACATTATTCACAATAGCCAAAGGTGGAAACAATCCAAGTTTCCAACAACTGAAAACATACAATGGAAAGTTATTTAGCCTTAACAAGGCAATTTTGACCCATGCTACAACATGGATGTATCCTGAGGACATTATGCTATGTGAAATAAGCCAGTCAAAAAGGGAAAAATTATGTATGATTCCACTAATATTAGGTCTTTCGAGTAGTTAAATTCATAGAGACGAAGTAGTGGTTGTCAGAGACTGGGGGAAGGAAGAATGGAGAGTTTTTGTTTAATGAGAATAGAATTTCAGTTCTGCAAGGTGAAAAAGTTTTGGAGCTGGATGATGGTGATAGTTGCACGATAATGAGAATGTCCTTAATGCCACCAAAATGTGTTATACCCCAAGACTCCCCTGACTTTGGAAAGGACCCCAAATTCCACTAAATTAATCAGACCAAAATTCCTGGAGCCATCCCTGATTCCTTTCCCTCACACTTCAACATCTAATTCCTCAATAAATCTACTTAGCTAAATTTTCAAATATATTCAGAAATGGGCTACTTACATCTCACCACTCCATAGTGCCTAGATAAAAACTAGCACTTAATACTAATGTTAAGAGTGATTAACAAACTCTAGTACCTGTTTTATATCTAAGTTCTTTTCATATATGAACCCATTTCATCTTCACAACAGCCCTACAGGAGAAAGATAAGCATTATCTTTAGCTTTACATCACCAGTGAAGAGGCACAGAGAAATCAAGTATTTTGCCCAAGATCACACAGCTAATGAGCAAGAGGATCAGAATTTGACTCAGGAGTCCACAGGCAACCTATGCTTATAACCACTATATGAAACTGCTTCTTGGTCTTTGGCATCTTTCTCTACGGCTTTTCGAGTCTCTGTTCAATATCCTGGCCTCGGAGGGGGTGTCCCCAACTTAGGCTCAGAATAGAGCCACTATTCTTTGCCACCTTGCCCTGTTGTAGTTTTCTCTAGCACTTAATTAATAATTAGTTGCTATATATTAAGTTTCATGAGGGCAGAGATTTCACCTTGTTTGTAGATGAATCCGAAGCACCTAGAATAGTGCCTGGGCCATGTGAGTCACTCCATAATTATCTGCTGAAAGACTGCCTTCTATTAGGTTGGCTGCTGGAGTCAGACAGATGTGAATTTAAACCCCAGACTCACCATTTCCTGTGTGTGACCTTGAGCAGCTTAGTCAACCGTGCTATGGGTCAGTGTCTGCATCTTCTTCTCAGGATTGTTTTGAAGATGAAATGAGTTATGGCATGTGATGTGTTTAGCTTGGAATCTGCACATTGTAAACACTAGATAAATATGAGCTACGAGTAATATATAATGGTGGGGGGGATGTTATGTTGGAACCTTCCTGAAGTGCTTTTCTTTTTTTTTTTAAAGGATATATATATAGCCTTTGGAATACGTCAAGAAATAAAGATATTGATGGCAGTTTATTACCTGTTCCATAACAAAAAAATTATGGATGTGTATGTAAATTCAGTCTAATGCTGAAAATAAAGAGAACTCAAGAAACATGTACATCTCATTTTAAGCATTCTTTTAAGCATTCTTGTGTATTGTTATTTACATACTTCTAAATCACGCCATTACTTAAATTTTGAATGTACGGGTACTTTTTTTTTTTAAAGCCGCCAGTTAAATAACAGACTGAGACAACAAAAATTCCTTCCAAACGAATCAGTTTTAGTAGTTCAGGATATTATTTTAGGCTAAATAGAACTGAATGCCCATATTCTGCCACTACTTACCCTACTGCCTCTGGGAAACCCAATGAGTCAAGGGCAATGGCAGCAGAGCCTCACCCTCTTCCTGTTTACCCTTCAACAACTCAACAGCCTCAAGGGACTGTTCAGAAGTGGGGCACCCAGATCCAGCTCCAGTCAGTCCCTTCTGCTTGAGGAGTGGCCAGGGCAATGGCCATTCTTATGGCTGAGAACACAGTGACTATACTAGGAATACGTGGCTATTTAAGGGAAACTCTCACACCTGGCTGGGGAGAAAGGCGTCACAGCAAGAAGCACCTGGCCTCATGCTGATGTTTTCCACAGGACTTCAACTCTCATGACAAGCGTCTCTCTAGACAGTCCCTGGGATGTAAATGACTCTCAGTTTCTTGGTCACGGCACTTCCCAGCTGTGACTATAATGCTTTAGAAGGTCTGAACCCATGCCATTTGCTCCATAGAAAAATAACCAACTCCTTCTGTGTCTTATTACACTTTGATTTGGTAACTTGAAATACTTGTTCAGTTGCCAGCTGGTAAGGACCTCCTACTACACTCCCAGTAGATTATGGTGGGGAGGGGCATGGTGATGCAGCAGAGGCGGGCAGATCCAAATGGGAAGACCCCAGTTTGGGAGCTCCCTATCTAAAGAGTTGGAAGGCCACTTCTTTTAGAATCCCATCAGGGACTTTATTCATGTGATAATCCTCCAGCTGGCCAGATGCAGCTAAGAAGGTTCAGGTACTTCTACTCTAGAAAATACGATACAGTATAGCTCTTTGAGATTTTAAAAATAAACAGATCATCTGAATATAGCTGAATCACCTGAGAGATGCAAAGTATTTAAGTTTACTCAAAATATGCACTTAATGTGCTAATTAAAAAACTAATACAAATGGCACTCAAAATCAGATTGCCTCTCCCTAGGGTGTAATAATCCTGAAGCTTGCTCTAGGATCAAATGTCTTCTTGGTCCTTTGTGAGCTCATCTCATGCCTTTTGTCCTTGTCCTTCTTTTTCATGAACCAAGTTTATATAAGCATTAGACTTTCTGGCATAAAATAATAACTATCCGTTTTTAGCATGCAATATGAGCTAAACACTAGTTAAGTGTTAGAGATGTAAAAATGGCCACTAAGATATTCACATGTGAAGACTAGATAAATAAACATACAAATGACCGTCCAGGGAGAATAAACTGAACAGGGCTGGAGATCTGAAGAAGTGAGACCAGAGTAATGCACAAAAAGAAATATGAGACCATCTAAGAGATTATGCTGAACAAAATCCGGGCTGGAACATAATGACGGTGGTAGTGGGGATGAACAGAATGAGATGGAATCCAGTGACTTTAAGCTCTTAGAATCAATAGGCTTTGTGGGCTGACTGGGGAGGAATGTAAGAGATACAGACTATACGGAGTCCAACCTGAGCAAACGGGTACACTAAGAAGGGCCTTTCAACTCTCCAATTTCGCCTTCATCAGTTTCAGTAGGAAATATTAACCTTATTCTTGGTAGAGAAAGTGGAAAACTAGATGCTTTCAGATAGAATCATTAAATTCTATTGCCAAATCAACCAAACTACACTTGTTTATTCATTCAACCAATAAGTATTTGTTGAGTGCCTGCCATGTGACAACACTGGGTAAGGCTCTGGGAATGACTGAGGACTCTGCTTCCCCTTTCATCCTATCTGCCCTCCTCAGCCTAGAGCCTCTTCCTTTCATGCCTTGGTTTCCATTCCCACAGGCCTTGTCACTATAGAATACTCAAGCATGTTTTTCTGTGACTTCAACTTACCCTTTACTTGCCCCGCATTGACATTTTTCAAGCTAAAAGTTCTTCCATCTTAAAAAAATAAAAGACCCTGTCCTTGGGCATTGTAGCAGTAACAAAATGTCAAATGTGTACTCCCTTTGACCCCGCAATTCCACTTTAGAAACTTGTCCCACAGAAATTCCTGCACTCACATGAAAGGAATGCATAAGCAAATATGCACAAATATGTTCAGGAAAGCATTATGTGAGAAAGCTAAAATGTCTAAATAAAACTCAAATGTCCAGAGAATATACTACAGCACAATATAATACTATACACTTGCTTATGTAGTGAGATGTCTGAAACAGATAAAAATACAAGCTTTAACAGACTATATGACAATAAATCCAATTTTTGTAAATTAAATGTGTAAAAGTGTGTGAATGTGGTAGTGTATGCACAGAAAAACTTTGAAGGATATACCTCAAATTTTTAACTGGTTATTTATGAGGGAACAGGACTATGAAGATTATTCTCAGTCATATTTTTGGATGTTTAAAACTTTTACAATTTGTACCTTATCACTTTGGTAATCGGAACAAAACAATAAAGAGGTTAGCATAAAAAGGAAAGACAACAACTTTCTCAGCCTTGTCCATGCATCTATTGCATTGTAACAGTCCAAAATCCTTACCACTGCTGCCAGGGCTCTAGGTAGGCGGGCACCTCTCCAGCAGGGATTCAGTCTCTACCACTCGTCACCCAGCTCTGCTTCAGGTCACCCATAACTTGCACACTGCTAAACTTAATGTCTATTTTAAATTTTTGCCTTATTTGGCATCTCAGCAATCTTTGACACAGATGACCGTAACTTTTGAAGACTCTCTTCTCTTGCCTTCTCTTGGAGGTTCTTCCATGTCTCTGGTCTCCTCTGTCAGTGCCTGCTCCCAGGCTAGACTTGACTTCTAAAATATATGGGGCTCCACCCAAGGCCCATGCCTCTGCTATCCCATGGCATCTGTTAACATCTTTAGGAGAAAGGTTCCAAATGCATCACTTCTGAACGTCACACATCCAACTACCTATATGACTCTTCTACTTGGAAACTTCCCATGCATCTCAGACTGAGAGCGTGCACACAGGACTTAGGTTTAAACACACACACACACACTACTCTTTCTCCATTATTTCTTGTCTCAGTAAATGGTATTGCTATCTATTCAGCTGGTCGAGCCAGAAACCTGGGTGTCATCCTGCATCCCTCTTGCTCTTTCATCCCACAGCCAAACATTCACCATCTTTTGGTGCCGAATATTTCTTGAGTTTGTCTTCTTCTCTCTGTCTTACATGGCAGTACTTCCCAGTAGCCCTGTGCTGGACTACAGCACTAATCTCCTGACTGATAGATAGCCTGCCAGCAACCTTCACCCCCTTCCAATCTTTTCTCCCTTCAACAGCCAAAGTGACCCCTGAAAATAAAATTCTGACCCAGTAATTTTCTGCTTTAAACCCTTCAGTGGCTTCCCATTAGAAAGCTACTTTCGGATTTATGACAACAAGCATTTCTGTAATGGGGAAAAATGAGAAAATTTTTAAAGGAGTGTAGTTAAAAAGAGAGCGTAAGCACCACGGCAGCAGGAGCTATGTCTATTTAGTTTGCTGTAGAACCTCAGTGCCTAGCCAAGGTCTTTGCAGATAGTTGACCCAAGCTATGGAATGAATAAATGAATGAATGGGATACGGCAGAACCTAGGATGGCCATAGAGTTGAGGAAGAAATATTTTTGTTTGTTGTGCCTTGTTTTGTAAAATTAAATGTGTATTCATATTACATATACATACACGCAAATGTTGATGAAAAGGGGTGAAAGAAAAATACATAGGAGGGATCACTGATGGAGAGAGGCATAGGTAGAGGGGTTAACCTTAATCAGAATAGTAAACATAAGTGTAAGCATACAGTAATATTTTCATTATGAACACACACTTTTTTTTTTTTTTGAAGGAAGGAAGGAAGGAGAGAAAAGGGGCAGTACCTCCCAAAGATTTCTATTTTCTCTCTGGTTTCAGAAGAAAGATGATCTACGAAGAATGAGGAGAAAGGGTGTACAGTACGGACGCTAGGAAAGCAGTAAGAATCTGAAACTGTTTTTGTGATTGATAGAAGCATCGGCTGGCTAGGTATGCCAGGTTCAGTTTCTGTTCTGCTTTTTTCCCTGAGCCCTGCAAATACTCAAGACTTAGATTTTTTTCTGGCCTCTTATCCCTAAGACAATAGTTCCCCAGCCAGTGTAAGAATCAAATGTATCATAATAACCTGGGGAACTCTGATTCCTGAGCCCCGCCTCATGGAGACTGTTTTAGTAATTGGGGCAGGGTGGCTCTAGTGTATAACTCAGTTTGTGAAGTACTGCCCTAAGGAATCTCACCTTGGTATCTGAGCCACAAGGTCACCGGCTTCACGGATCACATTTCCTCTTCAGTCATTATATGAACCACTACTGAGTACACATGATTAGTGATCAAACTCGCCAGTCAAAACCACAGTGACATGCAATGTCCACTTTCCATCTAACTGAAAAATAGCAACATGGAGGAAAAAGAAAATATAAATGGGGGATATTATCTACTCACACATGGGTTGGATGAGAAGGACACATTTCCTGGTGGGGTGCTACCAGGATGTCCATTCTTGTCAGAGGGTAAATGGGGAAAAAAAAGACCTCATTCTCCATTATCTTTCCTGTTTTTCTGGCTCAAAACTAACACTTCAGCTATTGAGAACATGAATCCAAGTATGCTTTGGAGCTGAACTATTATCAGCTGAAAATAGACCAGAGGGAAAAAAATTCAGAATTTTTTTTTTTTTACTTTTTAACAGTTTCTTGTTAATTAAAAGTAGGTTGTAATTTTACTTGGGACTTTCCTTGAAACTAAAATCAATCTATGGGAACAAACCAACTTTAAAATCATCTATTTCAAGTCCTTGGTCTTATAGATGAGGAAATAATGACAAGGGAGAATGCCCATATTAAGTAGTTTGTAGCAACTCTGGAAATAGAACCCAAGTCTAACTTGCAGTCCAAGGAACTTTCCACCATGCCTCACTCACACTGTAGGTAAGAAAAGAATTGAAGTTGGGGGCGGGGGGAGGGGGGGCTGGAGATGCACAGCTTACCGAGAACTCTATTTCACATGTGTGATCAAATGCCTCATAAACAACAACTTAAAACTCACGTCAAGAGAAATTTTTATTTGAAGATAGAGTACTGAACACATACATTTAGTTCTGCTCCCTCCTCAAATACTACTGCAAACTAAACAGATTAAGACACAAAAGATAGAAGAGAAAGTAACACAGTTTTGGAAGATGGAGAGCAGACAGACAAGTGGCAACTAACTTGACAGAATCAAGAAAGCTCAGTCCAAAACTAAGATCACCTCGGAGCACTTTCATTTAAAGTATAAACCCCGCAAAGGCTGAGGGCCTGGCAACACCGGGTTCTTCTGGAAGGGGGAGAGAAGGCGGGGTGGAGAATTGGCTGAAAGTCTATTTAAGAAGTAGTTAGACCCCTAGATTCTCTCCCTCATTCCTTGAAGACAGATGATTGCCTCCAAAGCTCCAGACCCACACTTAGGAGAAAACTGGAAATGTATCCTCTCTGTAAAGAACTAAGAAAGGATCTTTGGACTGGAGGATTCCTGGCAGAGTTAAGGATGGGGATTCCATACTGAAGAAAGATTACACAAAGAGATTACGGCTGAATGTTAAGACCCCTAGCCTAGCTATATTTTCTCTGGGGGATCTAATCAGCTAAATAAGACAACAAAAACAAATAAAAAACACACAAAGCCTAAAGACCTAAAAATATTAACATCGGGAGTTCCAAAACAAAACCAAAATAAACAGCCCAGCCAGGTAACCCTAGATGAAACCCAAAATTGCCAAACCCCATCCACTATTCAAAAAACTTGTGGTTATGGTCATTATTATAGAATTACCCCCCCAAATAGGAGGGAACAACAAGAATTTCCAGATATGAAGAAAAGCATCTAGCAGAGAAATAGCAAAGCAACTTAAAGGTGTGAGGTGGGAGATTGGGAGTCCTTGGCATAGATGCTAATGAATCAAATATGAGGTATGAGACAAAGTCAGAAATCAAGGATGACTTCAGGTTTTTGGACTGAATGACTGGGTGGAGTCACTGCTGAGATGAGGAATAATGTAAGAAAACAAATTAGGAAGTTGCTTTTGGACATGTTAACATTTGAGATGTCTCTTAGACAACCAGATAGAAAGGTAAATAAAACGGGCAGCTGAAAAGCAAGGGAGGGACAGGGATTGGAGATAAGTATGTGGAAGTCATCGACATATAGATGATATTTAAGGCCCTGGAAACAAATAAGTTCACCTAAGAAGCAAGTGAGAGGCGGTAGAGGTCAGAAAAACCCTTGGCACTACAAAGTCTAGAAGCCAGGAATAGGAAGAGACGGATCCAGTAGGGGAGACTGAGAAGCAACAAGAGAGTTGTGAACAGAATCAAGATGGAGTAGCATCACATAAGCCAAGTGAAGAATTTCAGGAAGGGGAGAGTTCTGGGCTGTGCTCCATCCTACTGAGATAAGGATGAGCTCCAGGAGAAAATGTCAAGGGACTCTGTGACTCACGCTGAATGAACAATGCTCTGAGATAATACTCCTTTCTCATTAGTGTACTAAGAGTAATCAGTTCATCTAGAACACCAATGTTCTGTTTCCACGGATGCCTCACCACACCGCAAGCCCTCCTTCAGGGTTCTCCCAGGAAGCAACCAGGAGAGCCCTGTGCCTACGAAACAGAAACAGCTCCAAATGGATAGGGTTAAAAAAGGAGACCAGTGCTCACAGCAAAGGAATCAGATATGTTAAGGCAGGACAGAACTATTCTATAGATTTCTACATTTTTTTAACCTATAGCCTGTGAGAATAAAATTAATGAAGTCATTCCTCCCATCTTATTTGGCCACTGAAATTGCATAACAGCTACAGTTTCTGAAACTTCTGTTTATCCATTGTTTCTAAACCCTTTTCTCTCCCACTATTCTTTGTTCATGTTGCAGCTCCTGACTTTAAAAAAAGTCTGAGGTTTAACATATATGGTAAAACTTTACCCTTTTTAAGTTTGATGTATTTCGACAAATGTAGACAATCATGTAACCACTACCATGTTGAAGATATAGAGTATTTCCTACACCCCTAAAAACTTCCTCTTGCTCCTAGGCAATCTCTTCCACCCACTTCCAATCCTTGGCAAGCTATGATCTGATTTGTCTCTAGTTTTGCCTTTTCAGAATGTCATATAAATGGAATTACATAGTTTATAGGCTTTTTATCTAGCTTCCCTTACTTAGCAAAATGCTTTTGAGATTTATTCATGGTGTTGCCTGTATCAGTAGTTTGTTCCTTTTTTTGCTGCTGAATAGCATTCCATTGTATGGATGTACCACAGTTTATCCATTTGCCAGCTGATGGACATCTGTTTCTAGGTTTTATCTATTAAAAAAACTTCTATAAAATTTTGCTAAAAGGTCTTAGGTGAACACGGGTTTTCAATTCTCTTGAGTCAGCATTTGGAATGAGATTGCTGGGCTGCGTAACATCTAGCTTTTGGCCACTAAGAATAGACATTTACTGAGCACTAACTTTATGTCACATAATGTGCTAAGCTCTTTCTATGCCTTATGTTACTCAGTTCTTAAAATGACAATGAAGTTATTATTGTTCCCATCTTACTAATAAGGAACTAAGGCACAGAAGGTCACTTGCCCAAGATCACACCTTTAGTGGGTGGCAGAGCCCGGATTCTCAAACCCAGGAACATGGCAAAACATAAATCAGCAGTCATTTTGCTTTGCTCCCTCCTCCAATTCAAATGCATGACGTCTGAGAGAGAGATCACAAAACTCTACCCGAGGCTGTATGTCTTCTGACCAAAAATAGCCATTGCTGACTATTCCTTTCCTCCCTTTTAATCATGACAATGAATACATTAGCATGGTCTGAAAACCACTGCAATAACAGTGTGCCGTTTTAAAGTCAAAACTTGATAAGACATTATGAGGAAACGCTTTTATCTGTTTCTTGCAGGTTTATAGCTGTTAACTTATTGGTGTGAAATAACAACTCCAAGGGAAGCAAAAGTCAGCCCTCTTCTTCCAGCATGGTAATTCCTCATGGTCAATAACAATCTTTTCTAGAGACTTCTCCACTCTCATGACATGAGGCCAAAACTGGCAGAAAAATATAAGGGCTCTGGAATCAGACAGACTTGGATTCGAATTCTGGCTCTGCTCCCTAGTGGACAGGTGCACATACACGTCCTCCCATGCAAAAACTGGTGTGAATAAGCCCTAATGTGCAGGCAGCCATAAAGATTCCATGGAGCAGCATGGGCGAAAACACTGAACACTGCGCCTTAGCTATGAACGCTTCCTTTCCCCCCTCCTCCTTCTCTTCCAGTATTGGTGAGCATCTGTAGTTAGTATGATAGAAGTAGGTTACTCAGCAAAAGCTTTTATTGGCTTGTTAATTTTTCATCCAAAAAGCAGCAAAGGACAGACTGGAAGGAGGTGATCCTTTAACACTTCATAATCTTTTAAAAAAAGTCTTGCAAACTTTGTACTTCATTCCACGATATAATCAAAGTTATTTTTTAGTGTGTCATACACCTGTAACACAGATTTTTAAGATAAATGTGTATCCCCTTCACCCACTGCTCCCAACCCTCCAACTGCTTCCTCTGGCAATCTGTTCTCTGTATCTATAAGCTTGGTTTGTTGTTGTTTTTAGATTCCACATATAAAAGAAATCGGATAGTATTTGTCTTCCTCTGACGTTTCACTTAGCATAATGCTAAGTCCATCCATGTTGTTGTAAATGGCAAGATTTCATTCTTTTTTATGACTGAATAATAGTCCATTGTATATATGTACCACAATTTCCTTATCCATCATCCATCAGTGGATACTTAGGTTTGTTTCCATATCTTGGCTATTGTAAATAATGCTCCAATGAACATGGGGGTGCATATAACTTTTCTAGTTAGTGTTTTCCTTTTCTTTAATAAATGTTCAAAGGTGGAATTGCCGGATCATACGGTAGCTCTGTTTTTAATTTTTTGAGGAACCTCCGCACGTTCTCATAGCGGCGTCTCCAGTTTCCACTCCCACCAACAGTGCCTGAGGGGTCGCTTTTCTCCACATCCTCGCCAACACTTGTTGTGCTTTGTCATTTTGATAAAAAGCATTCTAACAGGTTATATCTCATTTCGGCTTTAATTTACATCTCCCTGATGATTAATGATGTTGAGCATTTTTTCCAAGTACTCGTTGGCCATCTTTGTATCTTATTTGGGAAAATGTCTGTTAAGATCTTCTGCCCATTTTTAAATCACATTGGTTATTATTATTATTATTTTTGCTATTCAATTACATGCATTCTTTATAAATTTGGATATTAGCATTTTAGATATATGATTTGTGAATATTTTTTCCCATTCGGTAGGTTGTCTTTTCATTTTGTTGGTTTCCTTTGCTGTGCAGAAGTTTTTTAGCATGATACAGTCCTCCTTATTTTTGTTTTTGGTGTCAGATTCAACAAATCATCACCAAAACCTGTATCAAAGAGCTTATCACCTGTTTTCTTCTAGGAGTTCTATGATTTCAGGTCTTACATTCAAAGTTATTTTAATATAAAAATGTTGTACACCTATCTCCACCTAAATGACAGCTTTCTCCTGAAAATTTTTAAGAACCTTACTTACATGCTGCTGCACTGCCACTAACCTGGAGTACGAAGGCTCCCAATTATAAAGCACGAACCTCTACATAAGCCTTATTAAGCCCTGAAAATGATTTCATGCACTCTGGTCATTATTCTTTCTTGCTGGAACATCTTAACATCAACCCTACACCACCATCCTCTTTGCAGTCTTGGCTCCAAAAGCTTTTAACTCTGAATTCCCCAAACAAGGAAAAAAGCTACTCTCGGTTACCCCTATGTGGAGCCTCCTGGCCACCTGTAAAGAGATACTGGCTGCGACCTGCTTTCTGAGACAAACCTTTGTTATAGCTACAAGTATAAACATAAATACTACACATCTAAAAATATTTTTCAAATTAAAATAAGATGCTGGCCAAGCCTGACCTTAAAGTGAGATGACAGAGATTGATAGTTTTTTAAATCTACAGAAAAGACTTTAACATATTAATCCAGAAACGCCAAAGGATTTAGTTCAGCTACACTAATGACATGTGGCTGCTCAGAGTTACATATCTAATATGATAAAGGAAATAATTTAGTCCTTAAAATGTATTTTCATGAAATGGTGTTATTTTTTTTTCTTCAGACAATAAATATGTTATTCAGAAAGTCTCTGGTTGTTGTATGTATGTTGAGCAACATGTACAGTCACTGGAATATTTTCATTATTTGTCATTGAAATCCCCTTGATAAACTTTTTTTTTTTTTTTTGGTGCCAAAAAGGCCTCTCCTGGCTAAGGAATGGGAAGTCCTTGTGTATGAAATCTTGACCCATGGTATAGTGGGCTGTTGATGGGTAAAAAATAACTTCTGCTCTCAGAAACTATCATATAGGAATGAATTTTTTTTTTTTTTTTTTTAGGAATCCATATGTACTAACTGATGAATAAAAAGTTAAGGAACTTCAACTCATCAAATATTATCTTGGACCCAATGACAAGTCAGCAAGTTACAGAGAAGCCAAGAATGACATGGGCTCTGTCCTCCTGACGCTGACTATCCAAGGAAGAAAAAGTAAGCAGGGTGCTCTTCAAGTATAAAGGAATGGAAAGGTGAGTGTGAGGTCTCAGAGGAGGCCTCTTGGAGGCAGGAACATCACCTGAAGGACGAGGAGACATTAATAAACACAGCAGCCAAACATAAGGGTGCGATACTGGGCATTAGAAAGACCAGTCAGAGGCATCGGACCTGAGTCCCAGACCTGCCTCTGCAACGACCTGAACAAGCCAATTTTTAACCTTCCTAGTTCTCATTTTTCCTTACCTTTGGTATGGGATGGTTAGATTATGTCAGTTGACCTAATTTCTTTCCATGAGTAAGGATCATCCAGGAGCTTTCTAAAAATACTGGCTCCCTCCCCCAGAAATGTGGTTTCGATTGGCAGGGCATCAGTATTTCTTTCAAAAAGATTTCTAGGTAATGCTAATGCGCAACCAGGGCTGAGAACCACTTAATGCGATGACCTCTTAAGTCTCAGACGGTTAGGTCTGTGGGTACCAATCCTTAGTGCACAACAACATCCTCTGCAGAGCTTTTAAAAACCCCAGGCAGGCTGCATTCCAAACAATTAAACCAGAACCACTGTGGGTGGGACCTAGGCTCCAGTATTTTTTAAAGTTCCCAGGCTGAATCCCAGGTGCAGCCAAGGTTAAGAGCCACTATTCCTAGGCTCTCTCTCTCTTGACACTTCAATTTCCTATTACAACCACTGGAGGAGGATGGGAAAAGGAAGGAAAGGGAAGCTAAAAGGTTTCCCCTCTTTCATTCCTATGTCAAATTAAAATAGATTTGAATGCCGAAGGTCACCAGTAAATTTTAAATGGGCTTGTACCATACGGTAGAGTTGATTTTGGACATGTATGTAATTCACGTTGGTGAATGACGGTAGAAAGTGCCCATTCCAAAATGCTTACAATTCTAAATTTAGAATTCAATGGAACATGTTTCTAAAATGACTCCATAGTGTGTCCTCTGCAATATTTAGTTAGAATTTGATTTGCATGGTTGACTCTAATATGAACATTACATTCCCTACCCCCAAGGTTACTTAAATCCACTTATTAGGCAATGGTGAACTAAACAAACAGTAATTAGAAACACTCCAGACTACCTTTTAAATCTGTTGCTAAATTATACTTTTCCTGCACCAAAGCCCATACACACAGCATGTCCGCAAGCATCATAAAACTAAAGCTTCCGAAATATTTACATTAATAAAAGCACAGGCTACCTCTGGGCCTTCACACTGGGAAGCAAGAGCTGCTTTAGAAGAGGACTGTTCATTCCTGTTATTTCTCACATCTGGGTAAATAAATCTCTGCCCACATGTGGTTAGAAATCCCAGGAGAAAATAAACCATTCGAGGGTCTGGAAATGAAGAACACTTCTGACAGACTGCCTCGTTGCCTAAAATGAGTCAAAAATGAAAGTAATTCTTTAGAAAAGAACATCTGCGCCATGGCACAACTTATAAAATATTGCCAGATGATACATGTGGCTGAGAGGCTGGGCCGGGGGAGGGAGCAAGGGCCTGGGGAACAGGACTGGGGCCTCCACATTGCACTTCGTCCCAGAGCTGCACTGTGAGCTTGGAGGGTTTGCAAATCCAAGAGCGCCGAGCACCCTGGTCTCAGCCATAAATGTTGATTAGCAGTAAGACTGTTCATATTCCACTAGAAAGCTGGCCCCCTCTCCAACGGGTGGGAGCAGCCAGAAAGGATTCACGTGCTGCCATGGGCAGGAAACAGTGATTCTTACAAGAAAAACTGTTTTACTTAACTAAAAATAGTCTATGCCTGTTAATGACCGAATCGACCCTTCTTCCTGAGGAGAAAGGACTGCTGTATAGAGATGACCGAATGCAGGGAAGCCCCTCCTTTCACATTATGCAGCAAAGGAGAGGTACTGGCATATGGGCTGGTGAAGGTAAAAAAGACTGAAACACCTTTCACAACACTTCCAGTGAGGACGGATAAACAGCAAGGTGAAAAACAAAGACTGTCTTCACCAAAATTGGAGGCTAGTCATTTTTGTAAGGTGGCTCGTCACTATTCTTTCCATCTCGGGCTTTTAAAGGGAATCTAACTCTATCTTTAGTGACTGGGGGTGGGGGTGGGGGGGAGGGAGGAGAGAGGGGTTCAGGAAACAAAGTAAATGCCCATTAATAGGTGACTTATTAAATTAAAATCTGTTATGTACACAATGGTATACCATGTAGCCTTTCCGTGAGGGCCAATACAGAGCATGTGCATAAAGATCTGTATTCTATGATAGTTAAGACATGAAAAAAAAAATGCACCTGGCCTCTGTACAGCAAACATTTGTATAAATGTACTGAAAAAAGCTGCCTTAGTGCAGAAGGAGGAGGCCGGGAGAATATTATTTTTCCTTTTACACCCTTCAATACGGTTTAAATTATCTTTTCATGTACTTAACATCCTCCCATTTTTAATAATAGGCATTAAGTGGGTGGAAGCCTATTTTTGGTTTCTTCTTAATACTAGTTTCTCTATACATAATTTAACACAAAGGAGCGTTATTTTAAATAGATGTTATAGACTGAATTGTGTCTCCTCAAAATTCATAAGTTGAAGCCCTAACCACCAGTACCTCAGAATGTGACTATATTTGGAGAGAGGGCCTTTAAAGAGGTAATGAAGTTAAAATAAAGTTGTTAGAGTGGGCCCTAATCCAATCGGACTGGTGTTCTTATAAGAAGAGGGGACACAGGCACACACAAAGACACCAGAGATGTGCGCACGCACACACACACACAGGAAAGACCATGTGAGGATAAAGCAAGAAGGTGGTATCTACAAACCAAGGCGAGAGCCCCAGAAACCAAAGGTGCCAACACCCCAACCTTGGACTTAAAGCCTCAAGAACTGTAAGAAAATAAATTTATGTTATTTAAGCCACCCAGTCTGTGGGTGTTCTGTTATGGGAGCCCTAGTAAACCAATATATAAATAAATATATGGGTGAAATTCAGCTAACAATATTGAGTGAGGTACCTTAAAAGTTTTTGATGGTTTAAAAAAAAAAAAAGCCATTGCATCTGCTGTTATGCAAATGGCCTCATCTGGTAGGTGAAGAAATTGGGACTCACGGGGCTTCTGACTAAATCAGGGTCACCCTATAAAGTGACTTGAGCCAAGACCAGAACAGGTTTCCAACCACCTGATTTAAGACTCTTTTTGTTCACAATATTTATCTTTTATGGTAATTTTAACAAATCCCACAACTCGAAGACTTGGATGTTTTATTAGTGTCTTTTTAAGGCTTGGCTTATATTCAAAAAAGGCTTCCTTCCTTAAAAAAAAAAAAAAAAAAAAAGGAAGCTGTCGTAATAATATTGTTAATTTGATTGAAAAAAAAGACTTGGTTTAAAAATCCAGAAAAACAAAAGATACGCCATATTTGTGTGCCAATCTGATTTTTTATAGTTTAATACATGCGGCCTAAGACCACAATACAATATATTAAAAGTTTAGCCCAAAACTAAAATTTTTGTTATGAAATTTTATAGATTTTTACAAATTAATCAATCTTCCCTTTAAATACTGTAGTTTAGAGATTAAAGACATTAAAACTGCAGACTTTGCCTGTAGAGTATTTAATCTATAAGTCGGTTATGATCCAAGCACATGAAAAGGAGATCAAAACTCAAAGATAAATGTTTGGTAGGCTGCATTCTGAGGAAGAATCATCTTTGCCCTGAAAAGTTAGGACAAATTTCACCAAGGGCAAGAGCTCTAAACCAATCTGCAATTAGATACATAAAGGTTAGGGAGAAATGATTTATGTCTTGCCACTGAGTAAAAGTTTTGAAGGTAACAACTGTACACCTAAGATCCTAACAGGGTGCCTAGCACATAGCAGGCATTTGCCAATTCTGGGGCAGGAGACACAGGTGGGAAAGTACACAGTATTCTGTCACGTTAGGGAAGGTCTGTGGTGCAGGTTCTTGTAAGGTGGTTGTGGAATACAAGGTTAAAGAAGTGTGGCCAACTCACATATACTAAGTTTGGGCTTTATCCCCATGCAGGGTGGAGTTTTTAATGCTGTTTCTGAAGGAGAATGTTATAAAGAACACAGATGGGTCCGGCAGTGATGTGCAGAATGAACCAGAGGTGATAGGTAAATGACAAGAATCCACCAATCAAGGGGCATCAGGAGGTTAATCAAATGATTAGTCAGAAGAAGTCTCAGTTTCCTAATCTGCAAAATGGCATTCTATTACCTCTCTGTTGTAAATAGTAAGTGGGACATAACACATAGCCTGACAGTAAGCATTTAAAATATTATTATTACTACTACTACTACTACTACTACTACTACTACTACTACTACTATTATTATTATTATTATTATTCCACACTGAAAGATATAAAATAACAAGTGAGAGTGAGAGAACAAGTGTGAGGAGGAGAGCGACGGTGTATCTCTTTGGACTTTCCTCAAGTCTCCTAAACAGAGAACGGCAATGGCTATCCATCTTTCTTGGAAGTGAAGTGTGCAATATTTATTCCTTAGATCTCCAGAACTTAATACATCAATACAGTACACCCGGCACAGGAGGAACAGATGTTTGAAATCATCTTTAAAATTAAGACACTCCAAAATCAATTTTTAAGTTGCTATTGTATAAAAATAACTATTCAGGCCAATGTCAGTTTTGAAACAGTATGTTATTGGGCTCAGCTATAAATCCAGGAAAACCACTTTCACAATGAAAATGCCAATGCCTTTTTAATTAAGGATGAAATTGCTGACATAAAAGGCTTAAGATAAATGAAGAATTGTTCCTTTCTCTCATAAAAAGAAAAAAAGAACCTGATAACCTTGTAAATTATTTTGATGTGCTTATTATCAGAAATTGTTTAGAATCTAAGCAACTGGATTTTCCAGCTGCATTACAATCACTTCATATTAGGGCTGACAGCCTCAGACCAAATTTGGTGCTCTGCTTTTTAAGTTCCTTTTTCTAATTATTATCGGGGACCCCATAGTCCTATATTCAGAGTCACTGTGTAGATATGGAGCTCTACTGAAGATAATGGCCTTTTGTCTAACAAAGCAATGCTAACATTTTTTTTTTTGTAAATTTGACCTTAGAAGGAAGATTTACATTAAAAGTATATGTACATTTACATAAATATATACATGTACATTCATGATAAAGCTCTATCAACTAACCATTATCTATCAGCCATCATGAAATGAATACACCAGAGAGCTGTGCTACTATTCCTATTCTCAGCATTAATGATCTATTCGAAAACTGTTTATTTTGTGGCACTGGACCAGGTTTCCACTGAAGGGTGTTTTACTTCTTAAAATAAAACGAAACCCAACAAAATTACCCAAAGGGGCTAACAAGAAGAGGGCAAAGGGAGCAAAATAAGACATTGCTGATTAATCCAAGGAAAACAAAATAAGACAACTGATTACTTTTGCCAGAGTCAACAGAAACTTTCCAATCATCGATGAGGCCAAGATAAAGAGAGCGGTCAGCAGTCACACAAATTAGGAGGCCAACGTCCAATGTAGAATAGGCGTGCAAACATACCAGCATCATGTGATGTCTATTGATAGACATTAGCCAGCACACATATGTGTTCGACGTTGAAAATGAACATCTTAGAACAAAACAGCAGAAAACAAAATCAGGAATTTAAAAGTGAAAAGATGAAAAGAATTCCTTAAGAAGAAAAACAAAGGCTAAGAAAACCTTGGGCAGGTCATGAGATGACCACCAGAAAAAGAGAGACATGAATTTTAATTTCTCATTTATGTTTATCCAACTAGTTTCCTTCAGAATTTTTAACTTTTTAAGCCTTAGAATTTTCACCCATAGTCTGAACAGGGAAGATTATAAGATATCCAAAGGTTTCCTCCTGCTCTGATTTAACAGATCAGGAGTTTCTGTTTAGATGATAAACATACTTTTTTTCAAAGGTTACTTTTACTTCACAGTGAGCTTCAAGTTCACAAGTCTGGAACCAAGCTCTGTTAGCATGCATATGGAGCACAGCCTTAAAGCATGAGTCGGACCATTGCCTCTGAAATGAGTACGAAAAGCTGGACAGTTTGCATGATACCTGTGACACAGTGTCAACCTCAGCCATCATCTCTTTGCCTCTGCCCTCCCTAGCTCTTCCCAGTTGGATACACTCATTTCTCATTCCTAGCTCTTCACTTAACACTGCCAAATGAAAGTTAGATATGCATTTGTTAAAAATAAAGAAAAATAGAAAATTAGTAGAGCTGGTAAGGTGTCATAGGCAAAAGAAATGTTTGGGGGTAAGTCCTGATTTTGAGAACTGCACAGTGGATAACAATAATCAGCATTCTAAAAGAACGCCTCTTACTGCCTTTTTACAATAAGTAGTCCAGTAATTCCACTTTCCACATTCTTCACAAAACAATCTGAAATTTGAACATATATACCTAAAACTATGTCACAACATTATTTATAACAGGAAAAAATCTGCTACACACTAGATGTGCAATAATCAAATAATAATGATATAAAATACACATCAAGGTTCTCCTCCTAGATGCTCTATAGGACTCAAACTACCCACTTACAGCCATTTCCTCTACTCGATTTAAGGTCTTAGAGAGCAAAGACCACGTTTAGTTCACTGCATTAGCCATAAGGTCTACCTCACAGTGAACACAAAATAAGTATCTGTTTAAGTTTGCAAGGAATGCTTTCGGGTAAATTCTACAGGATGGAGTATTATGCAGCTATTAAATGTGGTTTGTAGAGCATTTTTAAATACAGAGAAATGATGATGAAAAAGTTATGGAGCTGAATAGTGGTGATGGTTGCACAGCACTGTGAATATACTTGAAATCACTAAATTATACATTTGGAAATGGGTAAAATGGTCAAGTTTCTGTTACATATATTTTACCACAATAAGAAAATGCTTATGAGGCAAAAAGACAGGATACTATATGTCTAAGCTGTATAAAATTACATCTGAATTTTAAAAGGCTGAAAAGAAACATACTAAGGTATGTTTGGTTTATCTTTCTGCAGTAGCATTAGGGATGATTTTTGATTTGCAATTTTCTTTATTTTCTAAAATATCAGTAATGGTCCACATATAACGCTTATAATCAGAAAAAGATGGGGCACAGCAGATGTCAGGGATGGGAAGGTTTGGTGACCAGCAGGTTTACTAGGTGGGAACCATTCACCTTGCTATGATTCTTGATGTTCTTGTAAACTGCACACCATTTATACTTACCTTCACTGTGGAGACAATCCAAAGGCATGCCAGTGGAGTTCAGATTTTATCCTTATGATATTGGAATGTATTTTTTTTTTCTTTTTGCTATGCCAGAAAGGAGGCATTACAAATTTGCTCCTCCATAAGTATGTTCTGTACAGACTGAGTAGTAACAGATAATTGTTTTGGACATACAAGTGCCAAAATGGATCGAATATACACTTGTTCTAGAGGTGAAGGCTTTCAGAACACAGAACGGACCAGTCTGAAATACCTTCTAGAAAATGAGGCATCAAGATAGCCTCACTAAACACTAGATTTGTCACATTTGCAGATAAACCAGAAGCAAGACTTTTATTAGAGTCACGAAGACTCAGGACTGAAGTAACATATAATACAGACCTGGGACTGCCACTTGCAATTGTCGTATTGAGTGCTCCTGGCCTCAGTTTCCTCACAAATAAATGGGGATAATCATACCTACCCCTTGCGTATTAAATGGGATGATGTTGGCAAATCAGAGACCAAGAAAAATCCGAACCTGCAGTCTTTAGATCAAGTGTCTAATCTGGGAAAAGAACAGTGTAAAGGACTTGAATGCTAAAAATGACCAAGTATCTAAAAGTCATAAAGTTAACATGATAGGAACATAGGAAGATACTTTCAACGATCTTCGAATTCACCCCATCAATTCAGAAGCCTTCATGATACAGTTCAAAACAATTTTCCTATTCCTTGTTCCTCAGTAATTAGAAAATACTAATCACTATTCTCTGTATTTACTACATCTGAGATCATGAGCACACACTTCAGTTTCTTCTTCAACATTCCCATTTTAAAATCTTTATGTTTGTGGCTCCTCTGAGCCCTCTGCAAGCTTCCCCTATCCCACTGCCCACGACATTCTGTTAGTTGGGGATTCCCCAAATCTGCCCGGACAGGGCTGAGCTCACGAAAGTAGGCGCCTGATTCATGCATCCTAGCGAAGAGCTTTGAAAAATACAATGAATCATGATGCTTCTGAAGCTTACTTGATTTCGGGTGACGGATGGGGCTGTGTGGGTGGGTGCTCCTGAGCCAGATCCGAGTGTGATCAACAGTGCCCTCCATGTCTACTAGAGTAACCTTTGTCCTTTGCTTTGTCTTGTGGTTATCGATATTTGTTTACCAAACTGACAGCCTCTGATTCCGTCAGACTGGACACTGTGACAAACCTCTCCCTTCAAAAGAGCAGCCCCTATCCTTGCAGAAGATCTGCTTTCTTCCTTGACTAACATTTTTATCCAAGTGCCTCACTGGGCAAAGGATAATGGAAATCTTCAGCTGTGCTGTGTGGGGTTATCTTTGTGCTGGCTGAACCACGCACAAACTCCACTACCTTCACGCTAGAAAGCTTGAGTTCATTCTTTGGATAAACGCATACTTAGCCCAGGGCTAAATGCTGGACATTTAAAAATAAGCCAGTCTTGCCTTGCAGAAGAAAAGAATATCAACAATTACACCACAGTGCAATATTTTCTAGAACAAAGGTAGGTGCAGGGTATTATTGCAGCTGCACAGCAGGGCAGAGGATCTGCCTGGGCAGGATTCTAATAGTTGGATAATTCACACATCTCTTTACTGATGCTGAGGAATGAATGAGCTGACTATAGAGTCTCTGGGGGGTTAAGGCTGTTGCAGTCTTTTAATGCAGTCTATTTAATACCATTGCCACTGAACTGCTTTGGTTACTGTATCTACTTTCTTCTCTTCACATATTTACTTCCTCACTTTATTTTCAGAATAAAACATATGGTGCTTCCATTCTCTCAGAGTCTTTCAACCCCATAATGTTTCCTACCCTGGAGAGTTGCTGAAAGGACCTAGAAAAGAGTATGTGAAACCATTACCAGAAATGTCCATTGAGACCTCAATGACTCCAGCAGGTTAAGTGCCCTGTGGATGCTCAGGTGCGTCCTGCCAGCTGCAGCTGGGGACAATTTATCTTCAAATTATTTTCTATCCTCTGCCCCTTACCTCACCCATTTCTAGTGGTATGATATTTGTAAAAAGAGTGGTTTTAACTTTTCATAGGCTATGCAATGCTTTTGGAAAATCTGATGAAATTCAAGGATCCTCTTCCAGAAAAATTCTCAGAAACATATAAACATAAAACAGCGTATACAACTTCAGGGGATTCACAAATCCTCAAGGCCCATATACAGATACCAGGAGGGGGCATGGTGCTCACTTTGGATGTTTTTGAGCTTCTAACATGTGCCAAGCACCATGGGGACCCCACCCCAAACTCAACTCATTATCATACCGAATGTTGGACCATGCCCTGCCTGGAACGTCTGTCATCAAGTTTTCTGCCCAGGAAACACCTACTCAGCAGCACATCACCTCTTAAATAAAAACATTCTGAACACTTTACTCATTTATCCCCCCAAGAGGGACTAACTGAACCTTTCTTTCTGCCCTACTATACTCTTCGGGTACTTGTCTCAGAGATCCTATAATATTTATGATCTTCATGTATTTACATGACTTTCTCTTTCTGCTGGATTATAAGCAACCCGAGGACACGGATTATAATTCGATCATCTTACATTTCCAGTTTCTGGTAAAGTCTTCATTTAGGAGGAAAATACTCCATTGAGAGAAACAGACAAAATCAAATAATTTTAACACATGAACCTAATGGAATGAGTGATTGATTTTAAGCTAAATCTTGTAAAGAGGAACAGTGATAAATTAGATGAAGTTAGGAGTGGATATTACAGGCAGAGATGACAGCAAGGCAGGTATGCAAGCAGGAAAGAGTATATGCAGGGAATAAAGGAATTTGGGATTTGTGATCACTAAAAAGGTAGGCAGGAAGAAGTTGTAAGGAGACGAATAAGGTTTGGAGGGCACTGAATGAGGTATAAGGGAGCTTGAATTTATTGCATAAAGGTGGGAAGTCACTAGATTTTATTTTTTACTTAAAAAGTAACAAATGATAATTGGAGAAAATAGAGAAAAAACACAAATGAGAAAAATGTATAATACCATATAGAGACAACCACTATTACTATTCTTTCATCTTTATGTGTTAGGTAAACATGTATGCATGTGATGGTGGTTTTCGTGTTACTCTGATTCTGCTAACGTTTATTAAGCATTGACTAGGTACCAGACATTGTGCTAAATGCACTACAAGAATTCTGTCATTATGGTACTTAATCCTCCCAAAAATTTTTAGAGGAATTTCCTAATATAATCCCATTTTAAAGAGAAAGGCATAGGAAAGTGGTAGGGGCACTATTGTCCCAGGTCATGCAGCTAATACGTAGCAGAGCTGAGTATTAACACCAAGTTTTGTTACTGCAAAGACCATATTCTTACACTTCAAGCTCTATTTATCCTCACTCATTTAATTTATAACATGAGTGAATTATTTCATCCAATCTTCTCAGAAAAATCCTGATCTTGATTAGCCTGGTAATAAACTGAAAAAAATAAACCTGGAAAGCATGAACACGTGACTGTATCGTCTTCCTATGCATGAAGCACAGGAAAACCTAGTATTTATTTCAATCTTTTTTTTTTTTTCTTGCAGTCTTGGTAAAGTTTACAGTTTTCTTCATTGAAGTCTTATAAATTTAAGAGGGTGACATGTTCAGATGTACTTTGGAGAGATTCATCTGGCAACAGTATGAAGAAGGATGAATTTGATAAAACAAGATGGGAAGGTCAAAACACAAACTAAGAGATATGGCCACAATCCAGGTGAGAGACACAAAGGCCTAGGACCAGGGTAGTGATATTTGGAGTGAAGGGGAGGGACTGGACTCAGAAAACACGGAAGGCAGAGTGTAAAGGACTGGATGTGGAGGGAAAAATGTAAGGTGATGTTATGAGAGAAGTTAGGGAAGACTGGATGGTGGATGCCATTCATTGAGAGAACACAGGAAAGAGATGCATTGTTCAGAGTGCGTGTGTGTGTGGCAGGGTTGGGAGTGCAGAGAATAATGAGTTCAACTGTGAGCATCAAACCACTGAACACATTCCAAGTGCCTATCCTCTGCCAGGGGCTTTGCAGAGTGCTAGGGAGTCAGTGGCAAACCAGACTGAGAAGGTCACAGGACAGGTGGGATGCAAGTAACAAGGTGAATGAGAGTAAAGGAAATGGTGATGGGGGTGGGGCGGGGTGGCATTCTGGTAGCGATAGCCTGGAGAGGGCCCTAAAGTCCAAGGACAGGCCAGAACCTATAAACTGCAAGTATGAATGAGAACACCCTCAGAAAACATGCACAGTGGAGTGAGAGAACACAGGTGGACCAAGGTTGGCACTCGAAGTAACACAAGTGTTTTAAGTCGAGCAGAGGAAGCAAGACACCAAGAAGGAACAGTCAGATGCAGGAAGAGGAACAACTGAGCCCAGATCACAGTAGCCAGGAAGGGAGCAGAAGGAATAATAACACACCTTGAGACCATATTGCCCTTGGACCTCTTAAGAAGAATGACTTTTTTTTAATTTAGAGGTCACTAAATTTTAAATATTAAAATCACATAAAAGTCCATGATGAGGGTAAGAATTGATATCTCCTGGCTGCCTCTCTGTGCTCTATCCACCAGCCATATGGAGTTGATGATTAATATTTAGTAGGAAGTGAATTTATAATCATGTGCCTGCCATTCAAATGTGAAAAGAAATGTTTTCTGCTCAGTACACCCAATAATACATTAATATATCTCCAGTTTAAAATACATTTATGAGTAATTTTATGCATTTTATAAATTTCCTGGCAAGAATGATAATAGAACAATCTATTTTCACTGCTACATGAAACAAAAAAGAGAAATGAAAGGTTCAGTTAATCAAGGAATTTAATATGCTTTATAATAAATATCAAACAGTCATTACTTGGGCTATACACAGGGTGGCTGAGGTCAAAAGATGATTATAATAGCAAGAGTTTGTGCCCATATTTATTCTGTCAGTTGCTTACATTTGCATAAAAAGTTTCCTCTATTCATGAATTTTTAAACCACATTAGAATGCTTAAAATCAAATTTGTTTTCCTTGATTTATATATGGGCGGTAATAATAAGATTTTTGTAATGATTAACAGTAGTAACAATCAAATAAATAGAAAACACTAGCTCTTCCAAGGTACCAACAGACAGATATGAAAATAAATTACCTTTGCTGTCTTAGGTAAATGTGGTTTAGAAAGCCAAGAAAGCACCAGAATCTGAAATGTTTTCTATGGCAGTGTTCAGTAAAGCCAGGAAATGCAAAACAATATGAATTCTACATCTTCTGTCATCTTTGTCAACAGTATGCATGTGTGTATATGTGTCCACAATGTGCACACTCAACTTGAAGGCATCTGGATCGTAGGAAGAGATGTAGTAACTTCGAGACTATCATGGAGAGACCTGGGACCAGAAGAAGGTGTAAGATCAACCTATCCAAGAAGAGATGATGGAATCAAATTCCCTCTCTAAAGCACCACCTCGAACTGGGAGCCACAACTAGTAGAGACTAATTTAATAAAACTGTAATTTAATAAACCAGAAATGAATTTGGGGTGATTCTTCCTAAAGAGGAATCCTATGATTCCATGATGGTTCCATTAGAAATAATATCCAAGAAGTAATGTCCATTACTACCTTGTCCAGAAACATTCCTGCTTTTCTTTGAGGAAAGAATTACAAGGAAGAGGGAGAATACTTTAGTACCAAAGGAACTAGAGAAGGAGAAACAACCAAAATTCGAAGTTAATGGAAGAAAGGATAAAATAAAGATCAGAGCAGAAAAAGAAAATAGAAACTAAAAATAATCTTAAGGGTCAATGAGACTAAGAGCTGGTTTTTTGAAAAGACAAACAAAAGTGATAAACCTTTAGCCAAACTCATCAGGAAAAAAAGAGGCTCAAATAAATAAGATAAGGAATGAAAGAGAAGTTACAACCAACACTACAGAAATACAGAGATCATAAAAACACTCTACAAACAGTTATAGGCCAATGTCTGTACAACCTAGAAAAAATAGATAAATTTCAAGAAACATACACCCCTCCAAGACTAAGCCAGGAAGAAACAGAAAATCTTAATAGAATGATTACTAGTAACAAAATTGAATCACTAATTAAAAAAAAAATTTCCCAAAAAACAAAAGTCCAAGACAAGATGGCTTCACAGGTGAATTATTCCAAACATTTAAAGAATAATACCTATCTTTGTCAAACTATTCCAAAAAACTGCTGAGAAGGAAATGCTTCCAAACTCATTTTACAAGGCCAGTGTTACTGTGATATCAAAATCAGACAAAGATACTAAGAAAAAAAATTACAGGCCAGTATCTTTAATGAACATAGATGCAAAAATTCTCCACAAAATATTAGCAAAACAAATTCAACAATATATTAAAATGATTATACACCATGATTAAGTGGGATTTCTTCCGGGAACACAAGGATAGTTCAATACCTGCCAATCAATCAATTTAATATATCACATTAACAAAAGCAAGGATAAAAATCATATGATCATCTCAGATACAGAAAAAGCATTTGACAAAATTCAATATCCATTTATGATTTAAAAATACCTCACAACAAAATGGATATAGAAGAAATATACCTCAACATAATAAAGGCTATATATGACAAACTCAAAGTTAACATCACATTCAACAGGGAAAAACTGAAAACTTTTCCTCTAAGATCAGAAACGAGATGGAGATATCCACTCTCACCAATTTTATTCAATACAGTATTGGAAGTCCCAGCCACAGCAATCAGAAGAAAAAGGAAAGAAGTAAAACTGTCACTATTTGCATAGGATGTGATATCATGTAGAAAACCCTGAAGACTCCACCAAAAAAATATTAGAACTAATAAATGAATTCAGTAAAGTTACAGGATACAAAATATGCAGAAATTGTAGTTTATACACCAATAATGAACTATCAGAAAGCAAAATTAAGATAACAGTCCCATTTACAACTAGGAATAAATTTAAGCAAGGAGGAGAAAGACCTGTATTTTGAAAACTATAAGTCATTGATAAATTGAAGATGACACAAATAAATGAAAGCATATATCATGGTCAAGGATCAGAAATATTAGTACTGTCAAAACATTCATACTACATAAAGCAAACCACAGATTCTATGCAATCCCTATCAAAAATACTAATGGCATTTTTCATAAAACTAGAATAATTATCGAATTTATATGAAACCACAGAAGACCCTGAAAAACCACAGCAATCTTGAGAAAAAACAACAAAGTTGGAGGTATCCTGTAATCAAAACAATATGGTACTGGCACAAGTACAGGTACAGATCAAAGGAACAGAACAGAGAGCCCAGAAATAAACGCTCGCTGGCTGGCGAGGATGTAGAGAAAAGAGAACCCTTGTGCACTGCTGGTGGGCTTGTAAATTAGCGCAGCCACTATAGAAATGGAATGGAGGGTCCTCAAAAAACTAAAAAATAGAACTACCATATGACCCAGCAATTCTACTTCTGAGTATTTGCCTGAAGAAAATGAAAACAGATTCAAAAAGATACATGCACACCTATGTTCACTGCAACATTATTTATAATAACCAAGATATGAAAGTAACCTAGGTGTCTATATATAGATGAATGGATAAAGATGTAACACACACACACACACACACACACACACACACACACACACACGGAATATTACTCAGCAATAAAAAAGAACAAAATGTTGTCATGTGACAATGTGGATGGACCTAGAGTGCACTAGGCTAAGTGAAATAAGTCAGAGAAAGACAAATACCATAAAGTTTCACTTATATATGGAATCTAAAAAAACAAATGAACAAAAAAAAACAGAAACAGACTCACAGATAGAGAGAACTGATAGCTGCAAGACAGAAGGGGGTGGAGGGATAGATAAAAAGGTGAAGGGGAATAAAAGGTACAAAATTTCCATTTTAACAAAATAAGTCACAGAGATGTGATATACATCATAAGGAATATAGTCAATAATACCATAATTACTCTGTATGGTAACATATGGTTACTGGAATTATTGTGATCCCATTGTAAGGTAAATAAATGTCAAATCATTATGTTGTATACCTGAAATTAATATAATATTGTATGTCAACTATACTTTAAAAAAATTAAAGTACCTTATTCTCAATAAAATATATAAGGAATTTAAAAATTTAATGACTCAAACCTTGATCAAGTTATGTAAGATGTAATTATTTAATGTGACATTCAGATAAAAATGGATAATAAAATAACAATCAGAAAATCTTGCTTTTATGCACTCAAATATACTGAGTTTATTTGTTCATAGAAGAACTTGGCCATAGTGGATATCTCTACTTCATTTTCAACTGATAACAAGGTCTAATCCTTCCCTTTTGTAATAGTGGGAAATATCCACAGTTCATTTAATCATAAGTATATCTAGCAAAAAAGAGTTAAATATCATCATTTTATGTTCACTCCAAAGTGTGATAAACACTTGATCAGCCAAATTTAAAAAGAAACAAATTACGGAAACTAAACTGTACTTATATTATTTTCCAAAACCAAACTTAAATGTGATAATTAAAAGTTTGTTTTGTAAGTACAAGCAGTTGTAGTATCTATGATTCTGTCAACAAACTTGTCCAATCCTATGCAGCCCTATCTTCTGGGAGAGAGCACTGCACAATGGTCAAGGGCATGGATTCTGGAACCAGGTGGCCTTGGTTGAATCCCCAGCTCAGCCACTTGCTAATTAGTTATATGACCTTGGTAAGTTACTTCATTTTTCTGTGCCTAAGTTTCTTCATATGTAAAATTGGAATCATAACTGTACCTACCAACCAAGGTTGTTGTGAGGAGTAAATGCGTTAATGTACTCAGAAGAGTGCCTGGCTCAATAAGATTAGCTCATTTATTATTATAATTATCACCATCATTATAATTATCATCTATTTTGTGGGCTTTGCATGAAACAAAAATTAACTCAGATTTCAGAGTTGAGGTCTAATTAATAATCAGTTCTCTCATAGTACCATATTTTTAGCATGCCATAATTAAAATATAAGATCTGTGTATGCTTTTGGTGAAATAAAAGACAATTATTAGTCCACGGCTAGTGTGGGATGGACATAGGACTGGACCAGATATTCTGACTCATACTGATGCTCCTTTTTGTCATGGTAGTGTCTGATGATGGTAGGCTTTCAGTAAACTCAGCAACAGGTACAAAAATAAGCCCATAAATAAATAACCCACCAAGTTAAATGTTTCCCCATAGATCACAGTAAAAACAATGGAGATACAGTCAAAACATCCAACTGCACAGTTTTATGGCCTAGATTCTTTGGCTACACATGATAGTATATGAAAATATGACAGGAAAAGTAATTGTCACTGGGCCAAAGCCATGATCTAGCAGGTACTGCCTCCCCAGGTAATAATCACCAACAACATCTCCATCCTCCTCTCTCTCCCTATTTCTTGGCCCACTTTCAGAAGGTGTAACAAATTTGGGTCTCCAAAATCCTGGAGTAACCTTCCTCTGGCTTGCCGAACTGTAATGTCTTTCCCTACCGTCTTCTCCTTTCTGTACTATCAACCTCCTCAAGGATAAAATTGGTGAATTTTCTGGAATTATTGCATGGAAAGTTCTGAAAAGCTTTTGCAAATCTAAAGGGTAAAGCAAACATTAATACCTCCTTATAGGAGTTATTAATATACAATTATGGAATCAACAAACTAGGAGGAATCTTGGACACAGTTTAGTCTAAAGCCCTCATTTCACAGACGAGGGAACTACGATATTGGTGTGCGCCTATAATCAAAATAACAACTGACTCAAAGCAATCTAACACATTCATATAACTTCTGAGGCATTCATTAAGGAATACTTTAATTATACATTTTCACATTTTAATGTTGTAAGAGGTTAATCACCTAATTCCAGGATGTTAATGATATTGTATATCTCCTAATTTGTAACCATGTGAAGATTTAGAGGAATCCTCGAACTTTTTCAGTGGTGTGCTTCTTCCATGAACTCCCATTTCACATTTTGTCATTATTAGTAGCATCAACATGTCTCTCATAAATTATTTCTGAACAACAAATAAGTTTATACGTTTAAGATTTCTATTTTATTTTCTATTCTATTTTCTCTTCTCTGAAAATGGATCAGTGGCAGGGGGCTTGAAGAGAGATGATGAGCAAGTCTGGACTCCCACTGACTTCACTTGGGGAAGCCCAGAGGGAACGAGCAGGAGGAGAGTCTTTTAGGCTACGCTTCTTTTCCTAAGATGTGCTCAGCCTTTAAAAGGAAGTACACATCATTTTACATTTACTAAATGGAATTCTTCCATTATTATATGTTTAACAAGCTAAGTCTAGAGTAAATTTACAAACAAACAAACAGGTAAACAATTTCATTTTTCAATTCTGTGGACTCAACTTCTATTTCTTATAATATGGGTTTAATTAGGTCAAATCAGTCTGGACACATTCCAGACACTTTTTGAGGGGCCATGGTAAGAAAGCTAATTCTTTAAAATATTTGCATGTCTATGTACGCATGGGAAAATATCCAGAAGATACAATCCAAAACCAGTTTTTATCAGATGCCACGTGTTGTGTGAGGCCAGAGTCCATTCTGATTAGTAGGTGCATGTGACATATTGGCTATTAAATGTTTTTTATTTCACTTCTGATACAAATGAAAATGTTAGCAGACATTATCTTCAGGTGCTATCATTTTTTTCTTTCTCCGTATATCCTCATTTTCTTCCAGTGACAATGCAATACTCATGTAATTAAACAAATGTGATATTAAACAGCCTGAATTATAGAACGCTCCCTACTCTTGGTTAAGGATCTTAATACATGTTATACCAGTCTGCAGAACTTCTCACTATTAGTAAAGTAATTTATTGGCAGAACAAGTATGGTAGGGAATTTAAAAAGTAGACAAGATAAGCTTTTAATAAAAATGTTCATTATTAATTGTCAGTCTTCACAGAGAGTAAGCAAGAAAAACACAGTGGTAACTTTTTTCTCTGAAGTCTCAAAAGATATAAACATACAAACATGTGAGGAATCGTGACACTTGCCTGTTGCATGAAGGTTTTCACAAATCTCCAGAGCTAATTTAGAGAAAGAGATTAAGATCACATCCTGTAATTTGCCCTCAGAGCCAATATTTATATTTAAGTATGTCAATGACCAAACAATTATATATAAAGCATAATAAAATAACATTTTAAAAAAATAAAATACATGCTTTTCCACTGCCTCCTTTTGGCTAACTTTGAGCCTCAGAAAAACATGAGAATGTTCTGGCTTAATAAAAGGGTAAATTGCATACTGCGAAGGCTGTTCCCCACCTGTGTCCAACTGCACCGCTTTTATGGTTTTACACTCCGACGATATTAAGCTTTATGGGCCTGGGAAACAAAACTCCTTCGTAGCAGTGAAATGAGTATTTAACGAGAGCAGATTGCCAGCCAAATTTCAGCATGTGCCCCTGTCTAAGAAGAGATGTCATTTCTTATAAAGTACAGCTAGTAAAAAATAGTAGTTTAAAAAATCACCTAGACTTTTTAAAAAATGATGAAACATCTTTGAAGCTAAAGATGTGTTCATGTTTAGTTTCCTGTAATATTTGCTTAAATAACTTCTGTACAACACTGCCTGTTATACTCAGGGAAAATACAGGCCTCTGGGAGAAATGAGTTCAAAGTATTTCACTTAACTTCAAAATTATGGAAAACGTGATATAGCAAATCAAGCAGTTGGCTGTTTAATCACATATTACTCTATTTTCAACCGCTAAAATGGTTTTTTGTATGATTGTCTGTGTGCTCTGCCAGGTGAAGCCAGCAGCATCACATGCTTCTTTACTTCAAGCAACCACTTGTTGGAGATGAAAAGGTTGAGAAACGTCCTGTGCACTTACCCCAAGTCAAGCCCACAGAAAATGCTCTAAATTCTACTTTTTGAGCTATCAGAATTCTTAATATTAAATAATAAGGGTGATTATAAAAGCTGAAGCAGTGGTTGGAGGGCCCTAAGATGTAGGCCGAACATGTAAAAGTCTTTTTAAAAAAATCAAATAAATAAGCAAATACTACAGGAGAATGGGCAAGAAAGGAGAATAAGGTGTTCGTTCTGGACATTAGCACTTCTTCCTGGGGCATAAGGATGACTTTTCCATCTTGTCAAGGGTTCAAGAAGGCTAACTTTAAAATAGCAGGTTTTACCACAGTTGAACACACTTTTCCGATCCACGAAATGGGATTACAGCAACTTTGAAATACGGCCATCAATTCTTTGAAAACTCCTCTCAGTAGGTGGTGGAAGCTCTATCCCTCCCCTTGAATCTGGGCCAGCTTGTCCAGTCCCCAGGAGAGTATGATGGAAATGAAGGCTAAGCCATAAGACGCCATGCGGCTTCTGTCTTGTTCACTGGAACACTAGTCTCTGAGCCCTGAGTCGCCATGTAATAAGTCCCACTACTCTGAGCCCACCATGCTGAAGAGGCCACATGTAGCCACTCTGATGAATAGCCCCAACTGAAACTAGCCTTCAGACATCCCTGCCAAGGTCAGAGGAACATGTCTTGGACCAGACTGTCTGACAGCTGAACACTACTCAGCCAAACACTGGCTGAATCTCTGTGTAAAATCATAAGATATAATAAAACGGTTGTTGCTTTAAGTCACTAAGCCTTTGAGGAAACCGAGATCCAGACTGGTCACTAGCGTCCAAGGTCACTAGCAATCAAGTTAAAACTAGAAACCAGGTCTCCAGGCTCCCAGCTGTTCTTTCAAAGAGCCCATCTTGGCTTCATCACATCTCACATTCACCTTTTCATTCTGTTACTGGGTTGACTCAAAAAGTACCAGGGCATGATCTTCGAAACTGTACCTTCTACCTACCTGTAAAAGTTAAGGATAATTCTGATATATTTTCTTCATTATCATAAACATTTCCTTAGATGAAATTAGAAAAGATTTACTATTGGGAGAGTATGGAATAGAACTTCTAATCGAAATATGCTTCTGTAATGTGGATAACAGTGTTAGCTTCAAAAAGTATGCATAAGATTTCATCTCTTTATTCCCATTTCACATGAAATATCTTCAGGTAAACTTCAGTGTTACTTTCCTCTAATACCTGTACAGTGTTTTGCTCCAACTTGTTAAGACAATATATGACCTTTTACTAGACCCAGTAATATAGTTCTTGAGTTTTATATCCTTAGCTGAAATACGTATTAAAAGGCAACACTGAGCTTCCCAAGGTTAGCCTTATGTGTGCGGAGTTTACAGGAAACATTTCAGGTGTTCTTTAGGCTCCATATGAACCTGAAATTGCGATTAATGATCTACTCAGCAAGAAGTTTTCTCTTTAAGTACTTTGGTCTATTAGATACTGCATTATTAAACTATTAATTAGTAAAGAAAAGAAGACAATTCCAACGATTAAAAAACAAGTTCTGGCAGCCATTTAAAAGGAAAAGTAGATAAGATATTGGCATGCAGGCAACTGTATCTAAGTATCTAGAAGACATAAGGCCATGAATGGCTATGATCTAGACAATTATCAGTAACATTTTCCTCCCAAGGAAACTTTACTCTAAATTCACACAAAATATTGTCAAGATTTTTAAAAATCAAGTTTATTACCTGACTGATATCCTCTTCTTCCCTCAACAAACCTATATCCTCTATATTCTATCCATGGCACACACAAAAAAGATCCCTCAAATGCCTTAAAACGGGAATGCCTTGCCCTACCAATGAATTTGTCCTCAGCAAAACAAATTTTCAAATGCAAGACTGCACCCTCAAGAATCAGAAGAGTTCTATCATGTTACGAAAGTTTTCACAAATTTGCAAATGTTTATCAACTTGCGGGATATTTAATAAACCAAATCTAAAATCTCAGATTGTAATCCAAAGGAAGAAACATCTCAGAAGAATTACTCAAGGTGAAATGCTGATCACAGCTTTAAAAACATTTATGACTATGACATGAACATGATATAAATTATGCCAATTTCTTGTGTAATATACTCTTTCCTATGATCTGATGATAGCTTTTAATCACGCACTTGGCTATTCGGCTTCTTTGATAAAGAAACTGCAGCGTCAGTTCAAATTAAGTTATTGTACTTACAAGGCATTCTAGGTCTAAGACATTATAGCAGCGAGAACAAGGTGCTCTATCAGCTTGCCACTCAAAGTCTTTCAGTTTAACATCTTCTCTATGGTTTTATTCTCACAAAAAAAGTCCTATATAGTACCACTGACAGATAATATCATGATTTTGAGACAATTTGAGATATCCCAAAGCAATCTATAGATTCAGTGCAATCCCTATCAAAATACTAATGACATTTTTTCACAGAACTAGAACAAATAATCCTCAAATTTATATAGAACCACACACACACACAAAAAAACATGAATAGACACAGAAATCTTGAGAAAGAACAAAGTGGAGGTATCACACTATCTGATATCAAACTATACTACAAAGCTATAATAATCAATACAGCATTGGACTGGCATAAAAGCAGACACACAGATCAATGGAACAGAATAGAGCCTAGAAATAAATCCACGCCTATACGATCAGTTAATCTCTGACAAAGGAGGCAAGAATATACAATGGGGGTAAAGAAAGTCTATTCAATAAAAGGCATTGGGAAAACTGGACTGATAAATGCAAAAAATTAAAAAAAAAAACTAGATAAATTTTATACTATATACAAGAATAAACTCAAAATGGATTAAAGACTTACATGTGAGACCCGAAACCATAAAACTCCGAGAAGACAACATAGGCACTAAACTCTGACACTGCTCTTAGAAATATCTTTTTGGATGTATCTCCTCGGGCAAAGGAAACAAAAGAAAAAATAAACACATGGGGCTACATCAAACTAAAAAGTGTTTGCACAGCAAAGGAAACCATCAACAAAATGAAAAGACAACCTACTGAATGGGAGAAGAGACATCTGATAAGGGGTTAACATCCAAAATTTGTAAAGAACTCATACAACTGAATACCAAAAACAATCTGATAAAAAATACACAAAGGATCTAAATAGATATTTCTCCAAAGAGGACATACAGATGGCCAACGGACACATGTAAGGATGCTCGACATCATTAATCATCAGAGAAACCATCAGAGAAATGAAAACTAAAACCACAATGGGATACTGCCTCACGTTTGTCAGAATGACTATTATCATAAATCAAGAATGTGGAGAAAAAGAAATCCTTGAGTACTGTTGGTAAGATTGCAAATTGGTGTAGCCACTACGGAAAACAGTATGGAGGTTCCTCGAAATTAAAAGTAGAACTACCATATGACCTAGCAATTTCACTGCTGGGTATTTATCCAGAGAAATCCAAAACACTAATCCAAAATGATATATGCATCGCTAGGTTCACTGGTGTATTATTTACAATAGCCTAGATATGGAAGCAACCTAAGTGTCCATCAGTAGACAATTGGATAAAGAATACATGGTGTGTGTGTGCGTATGTATATATGTACATATGTATGTATGTGTATGTATGTGTGTGTAATGGAATATTACTTGGTCATAAAAAAGAATGAAATCTTATCATTTGTGACAACATGGATAGACCCAGAGGGGAGGTATTCTGCTACATGAAATAAGTCAGACAAAGACAAATACTACATGATTTCATTTATATGTGGAATCTAAAAAACAAACAAATAAAACAGACTCATAGACACAGAACGAACTGATGGCTGTCAGATGGGAGAGTGGTTGGGGGGCTGGGTGGAAAAGGTAAATGGATTAAGAAGTATAAATTGCCAATTATAAAAAGTCACAGGTATGTAAAGTACAGCATATGAAACATAGTTAATAATATTGTAATAATGACGTACAGTGCTAGGTGGCTACTAGACTTATTGGATTGGGGGGAATCACTTCGTAAATTATATAAATGTCTAACCATTATGCTGTACACCTGAAACTAATATAATATTGAAAGTCAACTATAATTGAAAAAAATGACGTTTTATAAAATAACCAAACTCAGTAATACTTCAGAAAACCAGTATGTCTTAAGAACAAATATTATTTTTAAACTCTCCAAATGTTCAAATATTTAATATGAACAGATAAACACCCAGCACAAAACTTCAAAACTTCGGACTGTGATTAAATGTTCCTTTTACTCTCTAAATTTAAAAACAATAAATTAAGAATACCACCCTAAAAAAAAGATGATTTGAGGACCAGAGAGGCTGAGCTACATCTCTGGAGTACAATTCTGACTCAGGGTAACAGCTTCCATTTCTGCAATGGACTCATCCTCTAAAAATGAAGTATTAGAATATTATAAAAGGCAGGTCTTACTTTGAGCTAAGGCTAGCCAAATGGGCCCAGACCAGGTCTCCTTTAATTAGAGGAGCATTCTAAGACTGACTTAGTGGGGACCCACATCTCCTAGGTAGTGGCACAATCCTCTGTTTAAATGACTTTTGCCAGTCTTCCACCTTTTTCTTTCAGGTTGCTGTGTGACTTTAGTGACTGCAAATTCCTACTTGTTAAGTTTATTTATCATTAAATACATTTTCTTTATGACCTCATGTATATTCCCTATAGACACACACACAAAAATCAGCAATATTACTTGGTGGAAGCTTTCTAAGCTGAGTAACTGAATAGTGTAACGGCAGTAAGAAGTTTAGGGTGACTTAGCACTTCCATTTCCTCATCCATAAAATGAATGTTCTGCAAACTACGTAACTACTGTAATAAAGTGAGACTCAAGTGTTTTGTTAACTGTAAAGTGCCACAGCTACACAAAATAAAGTTATTGCCATTATACATGCAAGCCAGGGGGAAAAAGTAACTATACATAAATATGTATCTAATTTTTTCTTCCATTAACTCCAAAGACTCACTGCCATGTCCAGACCAGCCTTCTACCCAGAAATTAGGATTTTCAAGTCAATGAAACAAAAGCAATGGCAATGTGATTCTACAGATTATGTAAACTATTTATAATTACGCAGTACATTAACTAACCAAATTTTTATACTATTCTTATTTCATTTTTTCATTCTTCTATCTATCTCCAGACTGTCCAGGAATTGGCTTAATGATTGTGCCTAAGTTCCAATCCTGCCTTCACCATTTACTTGCTGTGTGACTTTAGTGAATTATTTAACTTTCCTGACCTTTAATTTTATCATCCATAAAGTGGGTATTATAATAGTACCTAATAGCATTGTTGTAACTATTAAATGTATTTATACCTAGCACTTAATGTTACTCTTTTTATGCACCTTCTTTTTAACACTTGTAGGCATAGAGCAGACACTTATTTCATAAATCCTGAGTTGATGGATTTCATTAGAAAGTAGGACGGAACTGACCCATGTGAAGTTGGGTCCACGCCTACTGGAAGCAAGGCTATATCAAAACATGGTATCAGACCAATCCCTGTCTTGTCTATTTTTAAATATTCTCAGGGGAAAAGTCTATATTTGGACCTCATTAAGTGTTTAATAATCTAAACCATTAGATTAATTATAAGAATGAATTCCTTAAATCCATTAGGAATCCTTACACATCGATATCCCAAGCTGGCCGCTCTACGTTATTATAGGCTACTGGTCAGCTTTCTTTTTCAAAGCCCAACAACCTCAGCCCCTTTACTCCTTCCTCACAGTTAGCAATGTTTATTTTGACTTGAATTCCCAAGTGTAGAAATATTTCAGGCACCATATTAACCGAGGTTAAAAAAATTCTGAAGAACTCAGAAAGGATTACACTGGAAAGTGCAAGAAAACCAAAAACCACAAAGTAAACTTTCAATAGGTTTTACTCTTGTACTCATTGGCTGCAAAGAATGTCACTGATTCAACAATTCTGATTGGAACTATTTATTGTAAAAGGTCAATTAATATATTCATTTTTATTTATTCCTAAAATTATGAAAAATGAGCCCCAGTATAAACTGAAAAAAGTAACCCAAGAAATAAAATCAATTAAAGACTGTTTGTGTATTTATGCTCAGACAGGCTTTGAAATTCAGTGCTTTAAGCTAATTTCCCTCCTGATATTTTCAGACCAAATTCGGTAACACAAGTAATGCTTATTAATGATATTAATGTACCATATTCTATCTCTGTCAGCTTAATCTTCTTGGGGTTTTCTGACTAAAATGTCAGTCTAACTTCTAGAATCCTACCCAAGAGAATCTATGCAAAATTACAATAAACAGACTGATTCTATATGCATAGTAATTAGCTGTGGGTCCGTTCGTGGATGCCTGTTATTAAGTACTTGTACATATTATTTTATTTGAAATTATGATATTTGCCTAATTTGGCTAATGTAAACAACTACTAGTCCCAGGCACTCTACTAAGTCCTGTATGAACATTACCCCATTTTATCTTTATAATGAGGAAAAACAGCTCAGAGATTTAAAGACTTATTTAACATTGTAGAGCAAGCGAGTAGCAGAGTAAAAATTTTAATTCAGTTATTCAACATCGGAAAATCCTTCCCATGAGCCTTTCTACTGCTTTATACTACAGAGATATTTGAAAAACATTTGCGGTAACATAGTAAAAAAACAGTTTAAGCCAGGGAAATATATTTCTTATAAAGAAATGCTGCTCCACCAACCCAAGGAGAAAGAGAGCTTTAATGAAGCCCTCCGAAAAAGCCAATCTACTATGATTTCTGGGGAAGAGAAGTTACCAGAACTCTCTTCCTGTGGATGACATGGAATACTGGAATTAACAGATAGGAAACCATCACTATCACTTAGCTTCAAGGGAAGAGCTGAAACTGTTGGGTGTCTTTTCTATGAAATGTGAGGGTGAGATTGGCTGGCTCCTGAAGGCAGAACTACCTCTGCACATTTCGGTTATTACACTAATAAAATCTATTATTCAGGCCATTCAGTTTGGCTTTCTGTCCCCTGCCACCAAAGATTCCTAATTAAAACGGGCAGTTAAAAGTTGAGAAATATATCTTAAAATATAACATTGTCTATTCCTTCTCTGGTCTTCTGCCAATAAAACTACCTAAGGGCATCCACTGTAGTGCACACATTATAAAGCAGGTGGACTTTAAGGAATGTCAGTGTGGCAGCTGATGACAGCACAGGAAAACAGATTTTCAAAAAGAAGCAGTGTTGGGTAACATTCTGACAGCACTGTGCAGCTAAAGAAACCTTAACTCATGAATTCTGTAACTTAATTACCCAGTTTTACTGAACTGGCAATTCAGTCCTTTTGTATCAAATCTGATGAAAGTTATAGATTCTTTTCAACAGAGACCTGAAAACACCCAAATAAACACATTTTCCTTCCAGTTTAGGAGATTCAAGAACTCACTTGACCCCACCCATCTAGACTCACAGACCCCAAGGTAGGAACTCAAGTAGTACCAGTGCTTGGGCAATTTAGAAAAAAGAAATAGAGCAAGCAGCATCTTCCTGGTCAGTTTCCTAAAAAGGTCATTTTTTTATGCTGGAGACCCACCTCACGTCTCCTCAAGGACACCTGACGGATGCTCTCCTGTCAGAGTCTTTCTGAATCCCACCAAGCTGTGAAGGCTTTAGTCATTGATCTTCTAAAGGCTACAACAAAAATAAGGCAGGAATCACGAGACTGTGAACAGAAACTTTTTGTATTTTGTCATCAAATATCAAATATGATTTTATATTAATATATTTCCCTGTCCAATCAATTTAAGTTAGTAGGAAAGCATTTTGTAGCATTTATATTAGATTAAGGTATTTCTAATTATTTCTATAAAACACGGGACCAAAAAAGCCCTTAGTATAGTCTTTCTTACACGATTTCTATGAGAAATGAGTTTCAATTTAAGTTACATTCTCTCTAATGCACATTTCTAGAAGGTAACTTGCTGTAAATGAGAAGGCAATTAGGACTATGTCTGAATCTCTCCCATTTAATCTGTAGTAATTAATTGCATTAAAATATTTATCTATAAACATCTCTAATTTGACCAAGAAACAGGTAAATTCAATCACACTTTATATATCAGGAAACAGAGATATGCAGAGAAATTAAATGCTTTATTCCAGGTTGTCATAGCTGGATGATATGAAGAATGTACTGCTTCTGAAAGTTCAAATGCACAGCCAAGGTGACACCTATGTATACACTTACACTCCGAAAAGCTGTAATTTATTACCACAATTATTATTTTATTGTCCATATAATCTCTACTGTGGACAAAAAAAGTAACAAACTAATAGTATATGGCAGAAATCACAGATGATGGATTTTCTACATATACAATTGACCCTTGAACAACACAGATTTGAACTATATGGGTCCACTTATAAGCAGATTTTTTCCAATAAATATAGTAAATATATTCCCATTTTTGATTTTTTTCTTTTCTTTACATCTACAGCATCTGGTCTTCCTAGGTGGTCTCCCATCCAAGTATTAACCAGGTCCGACCCTGCTTAGCTTCCAAGATCAGACGGGATCAGGCGTGTTCAGGGTGGCATGGCCACAGACCATGATTTTCTTAATATTTTCTTTTCTCTAGCTTACTTTATTATAAGACTACAGTATATGATACATATAACAAAATATATGTTAATTGACCATGTAATTAGTAAGGCTTCAGGTCAATAGTGGGCTATTAGTAGTTAAGTTTTGGGGAAGTCAAAAGTTACATGTGGCTTTTCAACTGTGCTAAGGGTCAGTGCTCCTGGTCCTTGTGTTGTTCAAGAGTCAACCATATTTGTGAAATAATGATTAACATATACTTTCCTATTCTCATTAAAAGTCAGAAGTCACAATCAACTTTTTTTTTTTTTAAAGGCATGGGAAGCGCTGTAACCTTATTCGTTTTTTAAAAAAAAGTTCAGAAGGAAACCTTTCTCAATCCATTTTGAACTTCCCGTGTGTGAAAGCTCACAAAGCTTAATAAAACAAATCTCAGTGGCACACACTAGCTCTGTCAGAAGCCAGACAACAAACTGTACAGTTTACCTATTCACAGCATTTATCACTTTTTTCTACGTTAAAATCTGAACCAGATGTCTTCTAAGTTCTGTCCCAACAGGGCTAGGTCTGTTTTGCCTGCGCATTCGCCTACAGCTAATTTCCCTCTCCTAAGGCAGACAAGATCCTCCTTCCTCCTTCCCTTCTTCCTCACATATATGGGCTTTTTCACTTCCAAAGACAGTTGGCCTGGCTCGGTAAAGATCCAGGCTTTGGAGGCTACCTGGGAAGAATGAGGCCTGCCTCCAGAGTGGATCAAGTGCCCAGGGATAAACCTAGTGCAGGAGCCAGGAGGAAGGCCACCTGAGAGAGGATGTGGTAACCAAGAAAGGTGGAGGCACACAGGCATGCTGGTTCAGGAATGCCGTCAGCGTCAGGGAGGGAAGGAAAAAGCCGAGAGTGGTTCTCAACTTTCTGGATTCCCAACACACTTTCAAAAACTGGAAATTCTGACTGGAGGACTTTTCTTAAAGCTGTATGTGCACAAGATTGAGGAAAATGCCCATTTTCTATATTGAAGAATAGGGGGCGGTGGTTCACAGTCGCAGCCTGTGTTAGGAATGCTGCTGAGTGTTATCTAGCTCTGCTCAGATATCCTGCTGCTCAAATAGGTCACTTCTCTGTATTGGGGAACTGCTTTAGGAATAGAATGTTTACTGCCAGGCACCAATTTCTACTGTGCCCAGGAGGTGGTTTTCCCACATTCCAGTAAACACTTGATCTTTCTTAGGTGCCAGGCTGAAGTTAAATCTCCTATCTCTTACTGCAGGAAACTGTATTCCACTCTTACTCATAGCCCCACTTACAGCAGCCAGCAGGTCATGACTAATGAAATGGAATGAAAATAAATACGGCACTCTGATCACAAAGCAGGGCCCGAGATTTAAGGTACCAGGGGTATAACAGCTGAGGAAGAAAAGAGAGGTACAGCTCATATTATTAAATCCGAGGACACAGGAAGGCTATTATCTGGGTCTGCTACAGGAAGCGGGCAGTTAGTGCCATGTAGGGCAGCACTTAATCTCCGGGGCATGGGAGCAATTAGGAGATATTGACAAGAGTAAGATGGGACCTGAAGAACAAAGAGACTGAGGTTTTAAGCATGTTTCTGAGAAATAAGTTTTGGCAACTCGGGACAAAAAAGGAAAAGCTGAATCATCAAAACTGAAACACATACACAAGGTTATTGCTGGACCGATACTAAATTTTGAATTTTAAAATCCTTTTTGCCTGGAGTCAGAATTGGTTCCAGAGACTGCTGTGTAGCTAAGCCAAAGGGCAGGGAATCTGCAAAGGCTGGAATCCAGGCAGAGTTTAAAAGCCTGCTTAACCCAAGCAGTGAAGGTGACTAACAGTAGAAACCAGACTCAAGAAATCATGAGTCATCCTTAAGGGAAACCAACGTCAGAGTCAATAACTTCTCTGGGAACTTGGAACACATGTGCTTGAACAAATATTTTGGAATCTAATACCTTGCACCAACATGGAATCGCTCCTTGGTTTTGGGTAGGTCGTCACTCTTTTCTGTTCTCAGAGCAATTCAGTTACCAAATGAGGCTAATATCTGTTTGGAATATTTTTACGAAAAAAGGAATATTTTTACCAGTAAAATACACCAATAAGAGCTGACCTTCTGGAAAGTGAATTATGACACTTAAACTTCTTACACTTAAGAAAGGCATCCACACACTGTTCACTCTGGGCTGCTTTTATACTCACTGGTTAAATTGTCAGTGGACTAATGCTCAGAATGAAAGTGTAGGTGGGTTTTACCATCACAGCAGGGAAATTAAAATCTGAATATATATAAAGTGAGATCTGAGTTAGTTTTCTTACACACTCCCTTCCAACTTAAGAAAACTTTTGCTGATTTCCTATTATGGGCAAGGCATTGTGTGAGCAGCTAAAGGGATTACAAAAATAACTAAGACCCAAAAAAAAAAAAAAAAGGGAAAACAAACCACTTGAATTTAAAGTAAAAACTGATTTAAAAGGTTGCTTTTTTTAGTTTGCCATCTATAAGAGATGTAATACTTCAAGATTTAATTAAAAATATTTTTCCAGGTATTCTTACAGGTAAAATATACTGGACTACTACTGATAACCACAAAAACAGGGATGAATCTCCAAAAAAATTATGCTAAGTGCAAGAAGCCAGGCACACCAAAGACTATGTTCCATATGATTCCATTTATCTGAAGTTCAAGAACAGGAAAAAACAATTTATGGTAGTAGAAGTCATTATGTGACATCTGGATTGTGGGGAGAAGGTTTGACTTAAAAAGGCGATGGAATTGCTGCCTATCTTGTTTGGAGTAGTAGTCATACAATTGTCAAAACTCAGTAAACTGAATGGTTAACTGTGTATTTTACTTACTGTATGTAAAATATGACTTTTAAATGTTAAAAGATACCACTGGACTAAATAAACACTACTAGGAATAGGGTGTTCCAATAAAATCATGGCAAAGGTTAATGGCAGTATCTCATATACTTAATCTCAAAGGTATTTATAAAGAAAATATTCCCAGTTTGGAAGAGATTAGACGTAGTGGCTAGAACAATAAGTTTAATATAGTCATACTGCCTGCTAGATTTCGGTCATGTATAAAAGATCTTAACAAAGAAAAACAAGATTTTTTAACAGTAAAGAAAAAAGGATTTGCATTTGTTTCTTTCTGCCCTAGCAACTGAAAACAAAACAAGTTTTAATTTGCATCTTCCATATTACTGTATTACCTGGGTACTCTGGTGACTCACAGGGAAGGAATTCTAGAGTGCTTCTCTAGCACAGCAGCACTGCCTTATCCTTGAGGGATATGTTCTAAGACCCCAGGTGGATGCCTGAAAATGTAGATAGTATTGAACTCTACACATTCTATGTTTTTCCCTATATATACGTACCTATGATAAAGTTTAATTTATAAATTAGGCTCAGTATGAGATTAAAGATAAAGAAATTTAAAAGTTATAACAACATACTTAATAAAAGTTATATGAATGTGATTCTGTCTCTCTGATAACCAATCTGATAACTGAGAAGGTTCCTAAAGTGACTAATGGGCGGGGTGCGTACACAACGTGGAGATACTGGACAAAGGGTTGACTCACGTCCTGGGAAGGATGGAGAGAGACGGTTATGGCACTCAGAATGATGCACAATTTAAAATTTATGAATTGTTTTTCTGTAGAATTTTCCATTTAATATTTTTAGATCATGGTTGACCAAGGGCAACGGAAACCGTGGAAAATGAAACTACGGACTAGGATGTGTGTGGGGGTGAGGGGGTGGGGTACTGTATTAAAATTTTTCAAAGGAAAAAGCCTTGATGGAGCACATCAGAGTCCCAGTGGGGCTTTTCCACCCTCACACTAATTCTGATTCATGCCTCCGGGGCTTGGTTATGACTCCTAGCCAAAGTCAGTCACTTACAGGCAGGAATGAGTCACACCCCTTGGCTAGTATGACAGGAAGAGTAAAGAACTAGTTCCTGGGTGAGAATCTAGGAAATGGGCTCTTTGCTTGCTCCCTGCCCCTTTCAAGTTAGGAGAGGTAAAGGTGCTGGGCAGGGAACAGGTGTACCTGCTCCAGCTCTCTTTCCTCCTGCTCTGTCAACTCAAGAAAACTGCGTAGGATTGCTTAGACCCAACCTCTCAGCTCCCCCTCCTTTACCTTAAAGGAGAAGATTGTGTTAAACTGACTCTACAAAGAAAGAATAAAAGGAACTGGGAGCGATCTACCAAGTTTTGTTCCTTTCCAACCCAGTACCAATATTTTAGGCCATCTACCAAGGAATAAAGGGGCACAGGAGCATGCAGCATCAGTGCTACTGGCTCACCTTTGCAAGGTCCATTAACGAATGTAGAAATCAATATAAGCAAGGCTCCCCATGGTAGATCCCCCCAGAATAACAGGAGCTGTGAACCTGAAAATGTTTGTAGTATTTTACACATTAATTTAATGTACACCTTGAGCCTTCTCATAGACCTTTTTCAAGAGTCTAAGGCCATGTTATTTTTAGAATTATGAGAATAACAGCTGCACTTGTCAGCCATACCCCAGTAAGGGGCCATCCCTTTTAACTGGCTTTGGATGCACCTAAGTTCTGTGCTCAGCAGTACTATTCTGTTTCAGTCTCTTTTTTTTCACAATCTTTAAATATAATTTGCCGTAATCTGCTGGCATGTTTGTCTTCCCAGCCAGGCTACCTACTAGTCGAGGGCAGAGACCATTTCTGTCTTGTGTATTGCTGAATCCCTCATGCTGAGCACAATGCCTGGCACACAGAAGGTGCGGAATAGACACTTCTATTGCATTTTTTGTTTTTATTTAATCACTTATTAGAATATAAGATCCTATCTGGGTTTGTAGCCTCATACCTTAAATAGTACATGACCCACAGGGGAGCGTCAATATATACTTACTGAATTAATAAAGATTGTGAGATCGGTCCAGGGCTCTGAGCTAAATTAAATGCCTATGCATGTGACTTTTAAAAAGAGCAACAGACTTGATTTATGAAGCCAGTGCTAGCAAATTCCACGGTCAGCTTTCAAAAGGTTGTTTTTGTGTGTGCCAAATAAGTCAAGATTGTGATTGCATGCTTCAAAATAAGTATTTTGGGGTATAAAACAAGCCACTAGCCACAGAGGAACTGTAACTCTCAGGAAAACCATGATTATCTCATTGCTCAAAAGCCATTTTCTGTGTGGCTTACCTTTACAGTGGGTGACAAGGCCAGTTAGAAATGTTCACATTTCCTCTATGTGTTGTAAGCAGCAATAAGCAATGTGCTTGTTATAGAAGCATGTACCCAGTGGGTACTATATACTATTTATATTTAAATGGAGGCAGGAAATATGAGACAGTCTGGCAATCTTCTCAATGGAGTACAGGTTGAAACTCCACAGATGACAAGAGCTGCAATTCTAAGTGCAATAACTGAAGAAATGGAACCTTGGCTTTTACTGAAAATTCACTTCAATAAAAGGTTTAAATATAAGAGCAAATATCTCAAAGTCTACTTGATTTGGGGATAAAAAAAAAACAACAGGTTTCTCCCTTTTGTTTTGCTGTCACTTACCCAAATGGAACAGAATGTCTAATTTTTCTTAGGCCTGATGCTGCTGCTGGAGGCCTGGTAGTGCGTAAGTCTGAACGACTAGGGATAGAGGCTGAATCATTACCAAACTTTAAATATACAAAATGTGAAACATTATTTCACACACCTCCTTTACAAATTAGGTAGAGATTATTTTTATTTTTTATATCACTAAATTCGAAACAATTCAAACCATGAGGGTCGTGATTTCTTTGTGTATTCATGTGTTCAGTTTTATCATTTTGCTCTGCAACATATTCATCTCTTAACATGTTTTATTTGACTTCAAACTTTTAGATAATATTTAGTGAACAAATTTTAGACTTATGGGCAAATTAAACATTTTAGAACTTTTTTCATTGAAAATAACTGACCATTTAAGTAAAACTACCTATTTAAAAAATACATTTTATTAAAAGTTTACATGATCAATATCAAGAACACTACTCTTTAGGCTTTAATATATTTCTAAAATCTTAAATTTGCTAGATTAATGCTCTTATTTCTTACACATTTTCTTTATTATAAAGGTTATCAAAGTATCATTTTAAATTTCACTATAAAGCTTTATATTATATTCTCTTACCTTTCTTACTAAAATTATATATATTCAAAGGGATGATATAATTCTATTATAAAATGCATCTACTGGAAAATCCAATTTAATTATTGGATTTATATTTCTCTATTTATAGGTGTTTTATAATTACTGCAACTATTATTTATTGGTCTATTATGTGCCAAGATCTCTCCCTCATCCTTGTATATATTAATATATTAAATCTATAACAATCCTATAAAGTAAGTATCATTACCCTTTCTGTGTTATTATCTCTCCTATACTTTTCTGATATGGTAACCCAAAGCTCCAAACCCAAGGCTCCAAAGTTATAAGAACCTGCCCAAGGGTTGATCTATATCTAAAGTCCTACCTTTCCAATAGTACCACATAGTTCTTTAGTAATCAATGTCTTTCATTCATTTACTCATTCGTTCAATGAGATTATCGATCACCTACTGCAAGCCAGGCACTATGATGCTCACGGAAGTGACAGTTCTCAATATGATCACAGTTTAATAAAAAAGACAAAAGGTGACAATAAACTATATAAATGAAAGATACAGCCTCTGGAGAAAATTAAGATTTCTAATAAAAAACAAAAGAGGTCAGTCAAGATTAGGATATAGGCAAAAACATCTACGCAGAAGATTGATAATATTAGCTTATAATTATGAAGAGCTTTTAGTGCATTGGGTACCACAATCCTATAAAGTAAAATTTTAAAAATTATATCATTTTTGATACAATCAACCTTGAAGTAGGTTCTAATATTAGTTTCATTTTACAGAGGAGAAAATTATATTCATCACTCAAGGTCATACAGCTAGTGAATTCGAACTCAAATCTTTCCAAAGTTTAAGTAGTGGTGGTCTCTGTCTCTGTGCAGAACCAGGCTAAGTGTCTGATGAAAATACTGAGACAGAGGAAAGACAAAGAACCCTAAGAATGATGGGCAACAGAAAGAGGAAAAGGAAATGACATGGATAAATAAAAAAAGGACTGCAGGCCAACAGAAGGGCCCATTTCTTTCTTACCACAGTCAGCCACGATACAACAGGATGCTAGTCCACATCCTTGGCCAAGTTAGGGTGAGGCTATCTACAACAGGTGGTGGAAATTATCTTTCAATACAGGGAGGGAGGTCATCCTTTTCTTTTAATCTCCAGTGTGAGTACCTCTAATCAAATTCAGGTTTTCACTTGCAAATCCAAACCTCAACTAAAGACCATTTTCACCTGATCTCTAATGTATACACTTATCCAGGGCTCTGGGGGTGGGGGAAAGGTATGGATTCACTCAAGCAGTGGAACAAAGGACCTAGGCTCTCCCTCACCCCTCCAGACTCAAGTAGATGCAGATTCCCAAGGCATCCCCCACAGCCCCCTGGGAATGGGGTTTGGGAATGCAGGAATAACAAGGTGGCTGAGAAGATCCTTGCTCTGACACCCAAGATAATCTCTAATTCTGAAGACATTTAGAGAACGAGAGGCCAAAACTGATGCTGCCTGCATATACAACTGTCAAAACCTGGGAAGGGGGTGGAGGGAAGGATGTCAATGTCGAATATGTTTCTAACATCATATCAATGATCCACCCCACCCCCCATGACGTGCTGCCTGGCTGACTCCCTCCACTGAAGGGTGAACTCAATGAATGATCCTCCATGTTTCCACAATTCAGTAGGAACGACGGGATCATGTGAACCCTGACCACCGAGAATCTCGTCATTAATCTTCCTCTCCTCCATTTTCCCGTGATATTCTAAAGACTCAATTTGTAATAAGGGCTCTTCACTTCTCACTTTAACTGTCTCCTTCCTCATTTCTTGTGCATATGATGCTGTGGTTCAGGAGCACACAAGCTTTATTCAGAAATGCCCGGCAGCAATTGGGAGAACGGGACAGGACACAGTAGTAGTATCACTGATAGAACTACAATCCCTATATTCATGAGCCCTTATTTGGAAGACAACTAAGTCGGCCCTGAGCACCTTTGGCTAAGATTTCCTGAAAAAAATTCCTCCTGAAAAAGGCCTCCTAGAATTTGGAAAATTCCATCTATGTGAAGATCTATGAGTGTATAGGAAAACGCACTATAATTATCCCTTTGCAGAAATGACATGCTATTCTTCAACCCCTTTATCTTTAAACTCATTTCTGCCACTCAGTCACTTAACCTGACGCTTAGTTTCTGCACACATAGTGTGACCGGAGCAACAATAAAGAGACAGCAGGGGAAGGATTTAGAGTCCTCTGAGGTTAAGAGTAGCATTTCCCTTCACTGCTTTTAAATATAAGAATTCATTATGATGGTGATGTTGTAAGTGCCACTCTGTGGGGTGTGAGTGAAAAGGCTCCACCCCAGCACCATACATCCTAACTATCCCACAGAGCTAAGGAAAGAGGCTCAGAGAAGCCGAGAAGGTTGCCCCAGGTGATAGATTATAGGTGACAAAGCCAACTGCAAATGCAGGTCTTCTGCAAGATTTTCCTTTACCCTCCTTACAGCTCTGCATCAACACAGCCTTCACAGGAGCTGTCTTCTTTTAAATTTTTTTGTCCTCTTAGGGATTAACTTTCCTCAAAGAAACCAAGAAGCTGTTTAAAATCTACTTTTCCTAAGTTGCATTTCTAAAATCAATGAATTTATACTGTTTCTTTACTATTTGTATCACTTAGAAAACAATGGTGGGTTTTGTTTGTTGGTTTTCTTTTTCTGAGAAAGAGCATCTTATGGTTTACTCAAATGAAGTATTCAGGGCTTGTTTAATAAGTAACAGAAGTAAATAAAATAACAAATGAATACAAATCTTTCTAATCATAATATAAATAACAATATGTTAAGGGTCTGAGTTTTATATGTAGGAAGGGTATATTATTTTTGTTTAGAATTTAGTGGGAAATAACTTCTCAAAAACTTAGCACAAATTAGGGTGGGGGGGAGGAGGGATTGGAGGGGATGTGCTTAAGGTGTGTCATGTGATGCCCCAAGAAAAATTTAGCCATCATTTTGTGAAAGCAAAGACTATTTTTCAAACATCTAGAGAGAATGTCTGGAGAAATCATAACAAATTCAATTATGTAAACACAATCTTAGTTTATATGAAACAAGCTTTATAAACAAACCTATAATTTGCATAATTATATTTTGTGAAAGAACACCAATTTACACGACGACTATGACCTGCGGTTAAAGTTCTGCCAAAGTTAAAATAAAAATTATAGAAAAGAAAAACTTAAAGACCAATAACCCTTTTTTCCAATTTCAAGTATTTGTATTTTAAAATAATGTGGGAAATAGTGGAGTTTCAATGTTTTAGATTGAAAGCTTTAAATATAAAAGCAACATCTGGACTTCACAAAAGAATATATTTTCTTTCATTTGTATTTCTGGCTGCTGAATAACGTATTGCAGCGATTTCTTTCAATTAGTATTCAGACATGTAGCCAGGGTAGCAATAAATACCATGGCACAGAAAGTTGCCTATTAACCCTTCAACTTGTCTTCTATGCCAATGTTTCATCTGATGTTTTGGTTGAATAGCATTTGAATTGCTCTTTGGTATATGTACAAAATATTTTATTGTTCACTTTTTCAGCTAGTAGTCTTGAAACTGGCGGCTTCTTAGGACAGATGCTAATTAATTTCACTTGCAGTATTAAAAAGCAAGACAAAACTAAAGGAGAAGAAATAATAATAGTAATAATAATGACCTAAGATAGTCACTTGATTCTATTAAGCTAGTCAAGAAGTACATTTCCTCATTTGAATGTAATTGGTAATAATGTTTTTCTGTTCTAAAAGTAGTGATTTTTGCACAGACCCAGCCCCAAATGCATTGTACCAGAAGCATATCAAGCAGCTTAAATCTCACAGCATACAAAGCCTCCATTACAATTTAAACAGCAGTCCCTTAACAAATATTTAAGTATCTGCTATGTGAAAAGCACTATGATATGCAGGCTATGGGGCACAAAGGTCAACAGATAGTGCTTATTGACTCTCCCAGACTATAAGCTTTTTGTTAAGATGTACCCAATTGGCTAGAATACAAAACTCAGAAGTATGATAACAGAAGAAAAGCTAAATAGCTAGAGTTGAAACTTTCATTAAAATATAATCATTTTAATCTAACCTGCTATAAATACCACATTGGGAGTTCAGAACTATCCTCTAACTTAAAGCCAGACTGTGCAATTCTTAATAATATATTATAATCTCCCCTCAAGAATTTCAGAATTTAAACAGTAACTTTGATGTTAATCTTCATACAAGCTTTTGGTCTGAATTTCTTGGTTTCTAAAAGCAAAAAAAAAAAAAAAAAAAAAAAAAGTACAGTAATTAACACAAGCGACTGTTGCAACCACTTGAGAAAAAAGAAAGGGGTGTCTGTGGAACTCCTTTAGAGCTGACTTTGTGTCAGATCCAAAGAACAATGAGAATTATAAGAGACTGGGGAATCTTTTGGAAAGCAATTATTTGACTTGAGAGTTAGAATGTGGGAGATAAATCATGACTGTGGATTTGAAACTGAACATAACAAAACGTTTACCTAAAAGGGCAAAACTGACTATGCTCAAAGAGAAACACTTTCAGGACAGTCTGCATTTTTTTTTTTTTTACTTTACATCTGTCATCCCCCTAATAGAAGAAAAAGAATACATTGTTTGAAAAATCATGGCACATTTAGAAATACTCAGCACACCTCCTTGTCTTAGCCACATTCCCTCACTTATCTTCTCATCCTTTCTATGGTTGGCTCAGGAAATGCCTCTGTAAAGATATCTTGAATTCCCCTAAGCAAGGTTACATGCTTTATCCTTGGCACCACAAACTGACCCTGGTACACGTCTTGATGAAAGCATTTATCACAGATGACTGCAATTGTCTATTCACGTATCTTCGTCCTTCCTAGATAGCGAAGGACTGAGGGTTCAGGGACTCTGGAACCTAGCTGAGAGGCTGATAGAGAACGTACAATCAACATTTTTATAACAGATGACTGAGGAAATCTCAAATGCCATAAAAGAGAATTCTACTAGGGCCAATAAAAGCACTTAGCATTATGTTAATCAAATTGCTTAAGGAGTAATTTATTTACTCATTCTTTCAACAATGGTTTGCTTGGCTTCTATTGACTATCAAGCACCATTCTAGGCACTAGGGGCATAATTTAGAACACAAAGAGCATGAAACACCTACCTTCAGAGAGCTTACATTTTAGTGGACTCTGAGAAAGAGAATTTGTTTAAATTATAACAATAGAATATATACAACATTTGGGATATTTTTCATAATCTCTAGAAAATCCAAATGACCTAGTCCCAGTACCAAGAAATTTACACTCTAGTTGTGGAGATAATTAATGCAAAGATAATAAACAACAAAGACAAAATACAAGGTGAGTGCTAAATAGATAGAACAGAAAAATAAATTGTGTGAGAATCCACTGGCGAGCACTTTGAGCTAGGAGGATCAGCAATATTTTTCTGGGTTTGTGACAGGCTTGGAAGGAGAGAAAAAAAAGTCCAGTATTACCAGGAAGGGGAATAGTCTGAGCCAAAGTAGAGGAGAAAAGTTTTAAGACTTGAAAGAATAGAAAATTCTCCCATTCTGCAAACCTGTTCTCTGCCCACCACCACTTTCCACCTAATCACTCACCTCAAGTCAGAGAGTTATCCGGGACTCCTCTGCTTGCTGGGAGCAGTCAATCTCTGGGAACTGATAGATGCTGCCCCTTTCATAAGCTCTCAGACTCATTTGTCTCTGTTCCGAGGGCCACTGCAGGCATTTCTGAACCTGACTACTGGGCTTATCTCTACCATCTCCTCTCTCCAACACATTTTTCAACATGCTGTCAGAGAAATCTTTCCAAAAGCAAATTCAGCAAATTCAATCGTATCACTCTTTTCCTTTAAATCCTTCAGGAGCTCTAAATCACGTGCACAGTAAAGCCCTTAAAACATGCAGAGGATTCTTCATGGTGTAACCTCTCCCTTCCTTCCCAGCCTTGTGACTGCTCCCTTCAACTACTGGCAACTACTTAAAACTCCAGACTCTTCTGACATTTATGTCCCTGTACCTGCCTGGTCCTTCAACATCAGGCCCAACAATCCCTTCTGTGAACCTGTCTCCCATTCTCCTCCCATGGTTGTATACATACATCAAAAATGGCATTTCCTGCAAACTTCTGATCCCCTGGACCCTACTTCTCCACGCCCAAGGCGTACATCTTACTCAATTTTAGACTCTGAACACCCAGCCCAGCACATAATCCTGCACCTAGCACAGCAGCTTTGCTCAATTAATGTTGATAAAACAAAACTGGGGCTAAGATCAGATTTGCAGGTGATTAAACATGAAGTAGGTAGTAAGGGGATAACAGTGAAAAGGGAGCCAATAAAAACAATTGAGAGGTACAGCTGGACCATTATCTCTTAGAGGTAATGGGCCTCTGCCCATCCACCCCAGTTGACATGACCATTAGCTGTGGTGCTGAGAGAGAAAACTACCATAAACAGACTGGGAACCCAAAGCAACTAACCATCTAAACTGAAAACATTTTGCCTGAACTGACTGACTTGTTTCTGTATCTCCCTTCTTTTTCCAGAACACCTGTCCTCCCTCAGTAAAGTCTGAACCATAGACATGCAAGAAACAAAGTAAAACAACATACTAAATATAACAGCTACATTCTGGCTACAAAAGATGTTTCTGTCACTTTCTACATCAATAAGAGATGCTGAATTCAGTTCACTGATTAATTGGGGGTTGGAGGTGCTCCTGGGGGCAAGGCAGCTAAGGACCCTCTTCTACAAATCAGGAACACAGAATCTGCCTCGAGATGAGATGTGATGTCTACCAGCACCAGTGCAACAGGGCTGCAGGCCAAATATTTCCTGCCACTGCTACCTGGATGTAACATCTCTGGTTGGTTAATGAAGCTGATGAAGAAAAGAAGTGGCCTTTTGCAAAAGAAAAAAAGGCCCAAATCCCAATCTAGTAGAGGACACACTTCCATATTTGTACATAAACCAGGGACCACAACCAGTTTAAAGTTTTTCGTTTTGTCTCTTGCAAATCAACTGATAGATATTTTACCCAGAAATTTATATCATAATAACTCTTCTGCTCTGAATTACAGTTAATAGTTATAGATTTCACAGAAATCTTCATTATCTGTGTGGTTTCAAAATTACTCCAGAACTGTTCATAGTGGCAATCGAATACTAGGAGAAATATGTTAGTCAACTGCTCTAACTCAGATAAGCCTACATTACAAAATTAGAGGCAGAGGTTAAAATTATAATCTTCCTTTCACCAGTCTCCCCTCCCATAGTTGGAAATTATAATTATTTCGTAACAGGCTGTATACCATTAGCCTACTTCTGGTAACCTTTTAAAAGGCTTATTATCTTACAGTGACATAAACTTACCATTGGCATGGAAACATTTTCTCTTGATATAAAATCACTGCAACCCACATTAAATTTATATAATCAAAAATTGCTCAGATATATTTAAATTATATTTATGGCCTAACATAAAATATATTGAACTGACCCCTATACACACCAATCATATCAGTAGCCTATGGAGGGAGGGTGAGATGAAGAAGTAGAGATATTTAAGTTTTCTTAAATATATCTAAACTATTTGACCTGAAAGAACCAGCAAAGATTACACCTGTAATTAAAAATAAAAAGAGCCTATTGCCACACACTTAAGATGAATTTTATGATGCCTCATCATGTAAACACAAACTCGATGAAGTTAGTTTTCTTTCTAAACTGAGATCTACTGGTGGCAGAGGAGAACAAACAAAGCACAGAATGTCTTGTTTAATTTCCATTTGGAGTTTTACCCTTATTTATTTGCCATACTCAGTATAAACAGTGACACCTCACCATAGCAGACAAGAGAATTTTCCTAAAAAACAGACTGCTAATTTTATCATAACTTTTTAAAGTTTGCTCCTATGATTTATATTTTTACATAATCCTAATTTATTACTAAAAGCTGCCAAATAGCATTACAAACATCTGAGAGCTGTAGTCACCAGGTGGAAAGAACATTAATCTGTGCAGATCTTGCAAGTCAGGAAACCTGGGTTTAAACCTTAACTTGCTGTGTGAGGAGCTAGGCAGATCAACCTGTGAGTTTCAGTTTTCTCTCGTATGAAAAAGAACACTATTTGCTCCCTTCATAAGGATGGATACCTAATTGATTCTCGAATGACAAGCAAAGGTAAACCATGGAGTATAATCCCCTCTATTCCATTTGTCCCTGGTCAACAAGGAAATTATCAAATTTTCTGAATTTAAATGAGCAGTGACTACAATAGCCAAGATATAAGCAACTTAATTGTCTAACTCAGATGAATGGATAAAGATGTGGTATGTGTGTATACACACACATATATGTTTACACACAATGAAATAGTATTTATTCGGTCATGAGAAAACAGGAAATCCTGCCATTTGTGACACCATGGATGGAACTTGAGGGCAGTATGCTAAGTGAAATAAACCAGAGAAAGACGAATACTGTGTATCACTTATATGTGAAATATAAAAGAACTGAACTCACAGAAACAGAATGGAGGGTGGGGAGAGAGGATTGAAATATGTTGGTCAAAAGGTACAAATTTCCAGTTATAAGATAAATAAGTTCTGGGGATATAACAGTACAGCATAGCGATAATAATATTGTGTCACATACTTTAAAGTTGCTAACAGTAACTTAAATGTTCTAACCACAAAAAAGAAATGGTAATTATGTTACATGATGGAGATGTTAACTAAGCCCATGGTGGTAATCATTTTGCAACATATAAATGTATCAAATCAACATGCTGTACACCTTAAACTTACATGTAACATTTCAACTATATCTCAATAGAGATTGAAAAACTAAATAAGCAGTGCCTAGAATGTGAAACACACACACACACACACCCCCCTAACTGGTAAAATTAAGTTACTTCTAAAGTTATTAAAGAATAAGGTTTGAGGACATGAGCAGGAACTGTTGTTTTAAAGTGATCTGTCATCCAGGAAACTGAGGCGGAGTCTGCTGAACAGACCAGCGTGGTAATTTAATTGCCAGTCTTCTGGAGAGACTCAATATGTCATTGTTCTGAACCAGTGTTCTCTTAAGGACCTGATTTTCTCTCTAGTCCTCCAGCTGCTTTCCGGTTTTTCGCCTCCTCCCACCCCTTTTGCTCTTTTACTCTTAAACATGTCTCCCTCCGTTCCGTTTACAACTTTCATGTATGTCTAACTCTAGGAATGAGGTACCTCGGGCTTGGCCCCCCGCCCCGCCCCAAGTTCCAGGGAACTTTTGGACAATTAGGAAATGCTTGCGGTCCATCCCACCTCAGGGCTTCCTCCTCCGATCACTTCCCTCGCGAGCTCTGCGCGTAAGAAAGGGCTGCTGGCCGGCGCCCCGAGCCCACAAATCAGTTCCCCAGGCCGCCCCACACAGCTCCAACACTCCCTCCCGGAGCCGTGCACACACTCCCCCTGAAACGGTTTCAGGTGGGTCGCAGCCGGCGGTCCAAAAGCTGCCGGCTCCTCCCAGCCCCGCCTACAGGCTCGCCGCCCCCGCCCGCTCTCCAGATTCTCCAGAGCTACTTCGAGCGGGAGGAAATGACTCAAAAGACGTTGTTTCTAAGACTTCCACGAGACAAGGCGTCCCCAAGCCTCCCGAGACTGTTCAGGGGCTGCGTCCCCTCCCCATCCGAATCTGCTCTCGGGCCCTGCGTGCCCCGCGCCTCCCCCGCCTTCCCCGGGGCCGCCGGCCGCCGCCTGCTGAGCCGGGAGGCGACCCGGGTCGGCGGCGCGAGGCGGCCGCAATGCGGGCCCCCGGACGGCGGTGCGGGCTTCCGTCTCCCCGCCCCGGAGCCCGCCGCGCTGCTCGGGGTGGCCCAGGGTCCCCGCAAACCTCCCCCGCAGTGGGTGCAGCGCCCACGCGCAGTCCCCAACTTCCTCCCTCGTGCGCTCGGGTTTTGGGGAGCCGACGCGCGGCCCCGCGCAGGCCCACCCTGGGAGCCCCTTACTCACCGATATCTCCATCCTCGTCGTCGTCCTCCTCCTGCTCCATTTCTAACAAAACGTCCCTGGTCATCATTTGCGTGGCTCCCCAGAAGGCGGCTCCGAAGTTGGCACGAAGTTGGGGCTCCCGGGTTCCAGAACCGCTCGGCTCCCGCGGGCCTGGCGCCGGGCGGGGACCCCGCGGGCCGAGTCTTGCTCGGGGCTCAGGAGCCGCTGCTCCTGGCCCGCGCTGCGGGAAGCCGAGCCGAGGCTGCCGCCGACCCGCGCCCAGCGCCCGAGGCTACCACTCGCCAGCCGAGCGGGGCCGGGCCACTGAGCATGCCCAGTGCGAGACGAGGCTGCGGATGATTGAGCTTCCCCCGATTTATTAGGCGCTCAGAAGGAAGTCGGGAGCCGAGGGCGAGTACTTGGCGCTCGCGTTCTGCACGCGAGTGACCTCGCAGAAGGGGGAGGCGAGAGCACGCGAGGGTGGGAGTGGACAGGGCTCCCCTAAACTTTGCCTCCAGACGAGGCGGCTTTCTGTTCTAAGGTCATATATGGACACGTCGTGGCGCTTGCTTTCTCTGACATCTACTACTGGAGAGGGGGAAACTCTGCGGACAGCTCACGTAAAGAAGCTGAAGACGAGCCCGTTTGAACAGTGCTTAAAGGCGACGTGGAGCCAATGGAGGATCTCAACGTCTCAATTAACTCTGACTCCAACGGGGAGACGTGTGTTGTGTTAGGGAAGGGAGAGAGGGGGATTACAGAGAAAAGAGGCAAGACACGTATAGAATAAGCAACAGAAGAAAAAAAGAAAGAGCGAGATCCAAAGAAACACGTTCACAAAACGTAAGAGCTTTTCCGCAGAAAGTGAGGTTAGGAAGAGAGAAAAGCGCCCCCTACCCCCTCCTGCTGAACACACACAGGGAGTGGTCGAACATGATCACCGAGTATGCAGCCCTGCTGGACCTTGAAAAGCTTAGTCCTACGTGTCAAAAAAGCAAAAGAAGCTGAAGACCTCCACTATGGTTAGATGTAAACTCTACACCAGCGTGAAAAGAAACTATAAAACCCAAGGAAACAAAGAAAGTACTGAAATAAAATTGAGGAACAGAGTAAAAGAATGCATTCTTGGAGACGAAGGGGAACAATAAGAAAAACCCAAAGGGATTTCTACTTTGAACATACATGGGCTAGTTTGAACTGTAGGTTTCTGGGATCACGAGTCTGCAGAACTTTTTTCAAAGAAGCTGGTGAATTCAGATAGGTAAAGTTTTGACTTCTCAAAAGGGCCGGATTTGAAATCCTAGTTATATTCATTGTCTAACACTTCTCATTGAAATTTTTTATACTTTTTCCATTGAAGTACCGTAATTATTGATAATTACGATAACTATTATAACACTGATGCTACTGTGCATTTTATTCTCCCATGCACATGTTTTTGATGTTTTTATATATGAAAGAAATAAAACAATGAGACCAATTGTAAGTGGGAGAACAGCCATGAATATACATAACACATGGGGAAATTACTTTTAAGAAAATATCCAGGAAATACTATACTTCTTAAGAGGCCTTTTTTTTTTTAAGAGAATTGTTTTCAATATAAAGAAAAAACAATACAGTACTCTGAAAATGGGTGGGGTGAGAAAAGTTGGAAGAATACAGAAGAAAAAAAAATGAGAAAACATTTTATTTTAGTGCACTCTCTCCCCAAAGTGTATGGGACCTACTGAAATAGAAATTCCAGAGTTATTTTGGTTGCATGGTCAGTTTTCACAGTTTTTATTTAACAAGTGTGTATCCGGTGCCTTTTATGTGCTAGGCACAGTTCTAAATGTTTTGCATTTAGTCATTTAATTCTCATAACAACCCCGGGAGTCGTTACCACTCCTTTACTCAGGCACAGGACAACTGAGTTACGTGTCCAAAATCACGCCAGGAGTAAGTGGCAGGGCTGGGACTCAAACCCAAGCAGCTTGTTCCAGAATCTGTGCTCTCAGCCACTCTATAAACCTCCTCTAGAGCCATTTACGGATCTTAAAAAAAGAAACACTTTCTCCTCCCTGCAATTCTAAACTCTCAAAGTCTCATCCACTCCCTGCCCCACTTCTCTAACCAAATAGCCTGGTTTTTCTGGCCTACAACTTGGCTTACAGTTAATTAGTAGTTGGAAAACTCTCGTGGTTGATTCGCAACAGGTTCAATGAATCAACTGAAATTCTTCACGGATTTTAGAGTTCATATTTTTCTTGCTTGGTAAATGTTGCAGAGAGACATTGCTGGCCTTATATGTAAAGGTGACTTTGACTGGAAAAGAAATGAATTATTTATTTTAGTTAGCTGTGAGTCTATTATTAGTAAACTCCATTATTTCATTTATTCCATTTTATATCTTACAGTTTCTCTCACGCATTTTTCAAAACTGATTAATATATGCTTCAAAAATAATCAAGGTAAGAGGCCTATATAAAAACCACAGCTATGACCCTGAAAAATTACCATCTATATCATGAATAGTTGGTGAATTAAAGTGTGCCTAACAATATGCGGCCAGGTTACTGGGTTTGCAAAGCTTCCCCAGTCAGAGATGATGAACCAAGTATTTTCTCCTTTATTCGTCTTCTGATGAGTCACAACCTTTGTCTAGCCACTGTATGCTCTTTCTATGCCCATCCTTTAAACCTTGGTGCTTCTCTGGCTTTGGTCCTCAGGCCTCTTTTCCTCTCATCTCCCTATTGAACTCATTCAGTCTTATAACTTTACTCTCTATTCCAAGCAAGGCCAGTTTATGGGCATACAAACAGTTCATTCACACAGGGTCCCGCATTTAGAAGGGCTTAATACTTGGTTTCTTAATGCTCTGTGGTTGCCAGCTTAAAATTCTGAATGATTTTTTTTATCTTTGAATTTTTGTTTCATAAGTAAAATTCAAAGAGACAATGGAGTGTGCTTGAGTTCACATGCAGTCCTGCCTCTCTGGGATGGGTTCTCAGTGCCAGCTCCCCCGATTCCCTGGCACCTCAGCCCTGTCCACCTTCCCCTTCACCACACTCAGGACCAGGACCACTAGAACCAGGGGGGACCTAGGCAAGGGAAGGTCAGGGTCATGTGTATGCACCCATGTTGTCTTAGAGTGAGGAATAGTGACAGCTGTTCCTGCTCTGGACTGGCAGTGCCACAGTGTACCCAGCGGGCGACCCTGGGGATGGCCCTCTTGTCCACCACCTATTTGAGTGTATCCTAGTAGGGAAGTTGCAGTCTCTTGGAGGTTGTCCCTCCAATCTTGTTTGTGCACAGTGTCTGTGGGAAGGGGAGATACCTGGCTCAACTCCCCCACCCTCAGCCAGAGCATGGTCTCTCAGTCCTACAAACTGGTGAGAGGGGGACCTGGCAGTTGGTGGACTTCACGTGCTCTTTGAACAAAGGATCCTGCATTTTCATTTAGAGTCTTAGGCAGAAAAAAAAGCAAATGCAAAAGTCCTGAGGAAACAACAGTGATTATCCCCAAATTTAGCAGCTTGGAACAACAATGAACATGTATCATTATACAGTTTTTGTGGGTTGGGAATTTGGGAACAGCATAGTCAAGGGGTCTGGGATGCATTCTCTTGAAGTTATAGTCAAGATACTGGCCAGGCCTGCAGTCACCTGAAAGCTTTGCAGGTTTGAGATCAGCTTTTTAGTTCACTCTCAAGTGGTGCTGTTTATCAGGAGCACAGTTCCTTCCTCATGGGCCTGGCCGCAGACTGCTTGAGCATCCCTAGGACGTGATACCGACTTTCCTTGCAAGAGGCAATCCAAGAGGGTGAGTAGATGGAAGCAACATCCTTTGCAACCTAGACTTGGAAGTCACAAATGTCATTTCTGCCATTGGTCACACAGGTCAGTTCTACTCACTATGGGAGGAGCTTATACAAGAGCATGAACACCAGAGGCAAGGATCTTTGGGAGCCATCTTGGAGTCTGGCTACCACACATCTCCACTGTCCTGGTTCTGATACATACTACTGTTTAAAAAAAAAAAAAAATGAAACAACAGGGCAAAATGGGGTCACTCTTGCTAAGCCGTAGCACCAAACCAAAATGTAATAACTAACCTAATTGCAGTGTCAGCCTCTCTCCCAGGAGTGAAATTTCAAACCAACCAATCTGGAATTTCCTGGTCGACATTAGTTAGGTATCCTGCCTGATAAGACCTCCTGCCTTCCCTTAAGGGAAGGTGACTTTGTCTGAGATAACCCACTCTTTTAACTTTCTTATCCCACTTCTTTCTGTCTATAAAAACCTCCTACTTTATACAACTCTTTGGAGCACCCTTCTAGTTGCTAGACGGGATGCCGCCTGATTAGTAAAGCCAATTAGATCTTCAAATTTATTCAGTTGAATTTTGTTCTTTAACATCATCATCATTTTTTATTTGTAGTTACTGAGAACTAACTATATGCTGGCCACTAATCTGGGTATTGGGGATTCAACAGTGAAACCAAAAGCAAAGATAGACGATAGCATCCTTGCCCTATGACTTTCCATTCTAGTGGATAGAGATGAACAACTAAGTACATGTCAAAAGTGATGGGCACTAGTGAGAAAAAAATGAAGCAAGGCAGGAGTGGTAGAGACCAATGGTTGGGAGAGGAACTTTATGCAGAGAGGTTAGATAAGGTGACATTTTAACAGCGAACTGAAGGGAGTGAGGAGATAAGACATGTAAGTCCCTGAGGGAACAGAGTTTTAAGGAGAGGGAAATGTAAGTACAAATGCCTTAGGACAAACATGCTTAATGTCTTCAAGAAAAGCATAGAAGCCATGGTGACTGTGGCCTAGTGACAGAGGAGGAGAGTGGCAGGACATTGGGATTGGTGGGGGATGGGGAGAGCTGCAGATCACTTTGGGCCATCAGAAGGACTTGGGCTTTTAGTCTGAGTAATATGGAAAGGCTGTGGAAAGTTTTGAGTAAATGAGTGTCATAACTTATATTTTGAAAGGATCTTCCCTAATACTTTATGAAAAATAGACTAGACTGTAGAAGAGCAAGTCTAGAAGCAGGAAGGCCAGTTGGGAGACTCGTTCTTTCTTTTAGAAAAGAAATGGTGGTCTTGAACCAGAGTGGTGGTAGTAGATGTGGGTAACAGATATGATTTGAGAAAAGAATTTCTGATGCACTGGACGTGGGTATGAGAACAAAAGGGAGTTAAGGGTGACTCCAAGGTTTTGACCTGAGCAACTAGAAGAGCAGAGTTGCTGTTTTTGAGACAAGGGAGACTATAGGAGTGTAAGGGGTGTTTGGTTTCTGGACCTGTAAATTTGAATTTTGGATTAGACAACCATGTGGAAATGTCCAGCGGTTGTGAGTCTAGAGTTTGGAGGAGAGCTCTGCACTGGAGATGGTAAACTCAGCACGGGAAAAGACTGCTGGGAAGGTTAATCTATATAAAGAGAGAAGGTCCAAGAACTGAGCATGGGGAAAATAAGGAACAACCAGCAAAGAAGGCTGAGAAGGAAGCAGTGTCCAGTCAGGAATGAAGAACAATAAAAAAAGGTGAAGTTAAATGTTTTCAAAAAAGGAGGAAACGATGTCCTGTGACAAATGAATCAGATAAGGTGACTTAGTAAAGACTTCAAATTTTCTGGTAGCTAAAGTAGTTTTCTTCAGTTATGAAGAGAAATGGTCATTGTATTTAGCAGTGGAAGGTCATTGGCAACTTCAGCAGTTTCAGAGGGGTGGCAGGGGACAAAAGTCTGGAACAGGTTCTTCATTACGTTTTTTCCAACACAACCAAGCAATTCTCTAATTGTCTGTGGACACTGAGTGTCCTACAATTAATTAAAATCTACACTCTCTGCCTCAAGATAGCATCCAATTCCCCAGATTAAGGGCTCAGCCCCACAAATGCACCAGCTCCACCACTTCAGACACCAATCACAAGTACAGACTGTCACCCGTGCTTCTGACTGATGAGATGTAGACTGGAAAGTCCCACGACCCCAGCTCAGGTTTGATTGATTTGTTAGAGTAGCGCATAGGACTAGAGAAACAGTTACTTATATTTATCAGTTTATTAGAAAGGCTTTTATAAAAGATGCAGATGAAGAGGTACCCAGTGAGAGATCTGGAAGGGTCCTGAGTGCAGAAGCTCCTGTTCCCATGGAACTGGGATGCACCACCTTCTCAGCATGCGGATGTGCTCACCAACCCAGAAGCTCATCAAATCTTGCTGTTTAAAAGTTTTGATAGAGCTTAATCTGCTTTCCCCTTCTCAGAGGTAGAGTGGGCTGAAAGTTCCAACCCTCTAATCACCTGGTGGCCAGCCCCATCCCGAGCCTGTCTAGGGGCACCATCCTAAATCACCTCATTAGCATAAACTCAAAAGGGGCTACTTATGAAGGAAGAAAGATACTCCTATTACTCAGAAAATTCCAAAGGTTTGAAGAGGTTTGTCTCAAGAACTGGGGACAAAGAATATATTTTTTACTAAACCACATATTCACAGGAGAATGGAAGAAAAGGAAGTGGTAACAATAACTATGGGCAACTCCTTTGAGGAGACCTGAAACTCTCTGAGACCCAAGAACATATATATCCATCTTCACTTAGATTCTAACAGGCAGCTAAAATTTAACGTCCAAAACCGAACTGCTGACCTTCCTTCCAAACCCTGCTCTACTCATAATCTTTTCATTTCAAATAATCAAAACTCCATCCTTTTGACCCCAAACCCTGGAGCCATCTTTGACACCTCTTCTTCTTATATCCACCCTATCTACCCTATCAGCATATTCTTTTAAGTCTATTTTAAAAATATACCTAGAATTGGACCACTACACAGCAGCTTCGCCACTAACATATCATCTGTGACATCATCATCTCTCACTTGGATTATTTTCCTTTCTGGTTTTCCTGCTTCCACTTTTGTCCTTCTACAGTTCATTCTCAACGCAGTGGCCAAAGTGAGGTTTTTAAACCATAAGTCAGATCATATTACTCTCCACTCAAAGTATCGACAGCTCCCTACACTAACTACAGGAAAACCTAAGGTATTTGCAAAGCCACGCTATTTAAGTTGCAAATGTCCAGTCACCTCATATGGTTGTACAAGATATTTACTCTACACAGATGCCGGTCAAGAGGAATAAAATGAGGCCTGAAATCTAGCTCAGGCTCTGCCTGTCAGATTAAGTGACTTGGTGCAAGGATCTGTCTGTACAAGGTTCCATACAGGTTGTCAGCAACCCTAGACACCCCTACACATGCACTCCCCATTGTTTGTATTTTGCCTGATTTTCTCCTTATCATCATTTGTTTACTTACTCTGTTTATTATCTCTCTTCGTCAAATAAAAATGAGTTCCAAGAGAGCAGTGCTTTTGTCTTTTGTTCATTACCATATCCTCAGCACATAGTAGGCACTCAATAAATATTTATTGAATTGAATTGAGTTTTTCTGGTAAGGATAGTGGATAAATGCACTAGTAGGTAGTAGAGTATGTGGGGCCAAGAGAAGGAAAGGTTATAATGTGGGAGAGAGAAGGGAACATTGCTGTCATAATATTGTTGGGTAAGTGAAAGTGATGAGCTCCAGTACACCATGGAGATACTGGCCATAAAAAGCAGGATAAATTTCCCATCGGGAAAAACAGAGGGAAGATATAGTATATGGATATAGGTGCAGGTACCCTGGAAAATGTATTGGTAGGAGCTGTGGAAGCTATTTCTCCCTCCAAATGTTTATTTTAAAACTTCCAGACATATAGAAGAGTTGAAAGAATAGTGTGAGAGAGACATATATATTCACTGCCAAGCTTCAAACAATTGTGAATATTTTGTGATATTTAATTTATCTGTTTGTTTCCCTGTATATATTTCTTTGAATAATGCTAATATGGCAGACCTCATGACATGTCATCCCTACATAAATTACATATGCACATCTAAGAGATTTAAGAATGTTTCCTTTATACCAACTAATACCAACTAATCCATTTCAAGCCTGAGTCTTTAACGGCCAAGGCTTTTCATACAAGCAATTGAACTATATTCCTCAACATTTTCCCTAATGAGTTTGCCTTTTTCAAGAGACCAGAATGGTTGTGGATAATATTCTCCCCCAGATACTGTTGTTCAATGTCTTTATTTCCTGTAAACTGGACATTAAATCAGAGCCTTAATTAGATTCAAGTTAAACAATTTTGAGCAAAAATCCATCACAGAAGATGCTGTGTTTTTCATGTGGCATTACAGCAGGAAGTGTACACTGGCAGATTTTACCACCATTATTTAAGTTCGATCACTACGCTACATGACAAATACCAGATCTTTCCATTAAGTCAGAGTTTGAACCTGGGCAGTCTGACTCCAGGATCTGCACCTCCTACTACTTTGTAATATTGCCTCTGTGGGTAAAAGAACAGGGCTCAATAACCAATAGTATTTACACAGGCAGCAAGACTGGATTTAAAAGCTGATTGGTCTGCCCACTCCATGAAAATGATGTTTCAGTTTAGGATCTTCAAAAAGATTCTTGCTGTACCTTCCTGATGAAAGCAAACTCCTTCTTCTTCTGTTCTCTATATACTGAGAAAAAGACAAATGAATTTATTGGCTTACTACCAGGGCTGGGTTGATTTGCTTCAGTAAAAAGATAACTCAGATTTTAGCTGATTTTCCAGTTTACATTTTGATTTTCCAGTTTACATTTTATTGTCATTCCCAAAGACTCATCTTTTGTATGAGTAAATAAAATGGAAAAGTGGTCTTCAATGTGGGCATTAATCTTTGATTCTATGATAACCTGGGTTCTGAAGAAAGAGGATTTTAATAATGGGAAGGCAGAAACTTGAGATACAAATTTCTTTTTAAAGGAAGAGTTTAGGACAGATCACCTAAAGACCTGCTTGAAAGCAATGAACTAATCCAGGTAATTTTTTGGTTACTGAATTTTCAGAGTTAAAGTTTTTGTTTCTATTTTGCTAGGGAAGATTGACAAAACACACACACACACACACACACACAGACACACACACACACACAGACACACACAGCCCCTCTACTTGAAGAGTTTGAAATAAAGTGAATAAAATGCCTCTTCTGATGGTAGTCACCAATGCTCTGATGCAGGGCTGCTTTACTTTCTTGCATTGGCAGAAGGATCATGGCAAAAATTAGGATTAGAACTACCAACGCTGCTGGATTAGATTAGAGCCAGTGTCAGGATAGCTAGGTTAGCAGTGGGCAGGATGCTTTTTTGAAAAAGAGACTTTCCTACTTGATGTTTTGTTTTCTTATTTACAAAATTGAGTGGAGGCCAAAATTGAGCTTTGTCATTAGCTGGTCCTCAATTGCTGTACAAGATGGAAAATGTCAAATTCCTCCAAAGTGTTCACTTGTCCAGTTCAATATTATACAATCTAAGTCATTGCTGGGACAGATTGGTGGGGAGTTGGCTGGAGAAGAGGGCAGCGTGGATTTCTATAACACAATCTCAACGTTATTTTGATTTTAATTCTGCTTTTAAATATATATAATACTTTGCAAAGGATGGTGAGGTCAGGGAAAAAATGACGCGAGGGTCTCACACTTACAAAGAGATTAGAGATAATTTCCTATAATAACTAGAGCAGTAGATGAGGGAAGTGAACAAACCACATCAAGGTATGAGTCCCCATTGTGCTTGACTTGCCATACGGACTTCATTTTCATTAGCATTTGACTCACAAATAATTTTGTGAGTGAAAGTAAAGTAAAATCTCCTTTTCTAGAACATCGCTATATATTTTTATAATCAACAGAAGGAGCATGTTTTTATAGCTGTAGTCATCTCACAGAATTATCTAAGCCTTCTTGGCTTCTTTTGTCTCACTTACTGAGACCATATGACCTGCAAATTTGAAAATATGTACTATCTGACCCCTTACAGAAAGTTTGCCAACCCAAGGGTTGTACTGTCCCTTGACTGAACTTTTAAAGGATGTATTATACTTCTGAGATGGAGCTGTTTCAGCAGGTAAACAATCCATACAGATGGGTATTTATAAAGAACTACTTATTTTTGTGTAGGTTTCCATTCGTTGTGTTTAGCAATTACACATTTCCCCTTACGCGGCCATAGGTTGTCATGGAATAAATCACAAAAGACTTCATAGAATTAGCAGGCTACGCAGAGTGAGTGCCCTGTAGGAATATCTTTGGTTGAGTCAGGACAGACATCAAAATGGTGCCTACGAATGGAGCCGTGAGTCCAGCTCAACATTAAATTTATCTCCCAAATTGTCCCTGAGGCCCCTCAATATTTGGGGGCAAAAGGGTCAAATACTTGGGTCTCTGCTCTTTCTTCCAGGCCTGGGTGGCATTGGATCCTGCCAGGTCGTTTCTCAGTCACCCTGGCAGGTAACACGCATGCCACCTTTCCTCTGCTCGCTCACTTTCCTGGCACAGATTCTGGTCGGCAATGCTGATCTCGGTACTCCATATGCCGTACAGGGCCAGCCCTCCTTTGGGTGTGTTCCGTTCTGTTTTGTCCACAGACTTATTCGGGAATCCCGTCAGCTTCTCCGTGGTGATGGTCCCATTCGGTAACTTCTGCTGCAGTCCTGGGCTGCAGTCTTTAAGATCTCTAAGACGCTGTGCTAGGTATGCCCACTTTCCTTCCTCGGGGTTTTATTAGGGCAGTAACTCCGTGCAGACACCACTGGTTTGTTTTCATTGGCACCTCTGCTTGAATATGGCCATGTGGGGAGGCAGTGGTGGGGACAGGAGACCTGGGGTGAGTGTGGTGCACCTAGCTGAGAGTGGAACAGACTGCACACTGAAAGATTTTTTTAATTGTGGTAAAAACACATAACAAAATTTACCATCTTAACCATTTCTAAGTGTACCGTTCAGTAGTGTTACATATATTCACATTATTGGGCATCAGATCTCCAGAACATTTTCATCTTGCAAAATTGAAACTCTGTACTCATGGAACAACTCCCATTTCCACCTCCCTTTACCCCCTGGAAACCGCCATCCTATTTTCTGTTTCTATGAGTTTGACTACTTTAGATATCTCACATACATGAAATCATACAGTATTCGTCTTTTTGTGACTGGCTTATTTCATTTAATATAATGTCCTCGAAGTCCAGAAACTATCATTTGATCGTTTGTTTCCTCGATAGACTAGAAAATAAAGGTCATTAATAGGGAATGAGAACATGGAGGGACGTTTAAGCAGAGAGAAATTTTAGAATAGTTATCCAGGATGGCCGGAGAGTATATTGACTAGGGAAATAGCATAGGATCATACCAAAGTCCCACAGGAGGTTATAAATTTAAAGTTAAACTTGTCAGCATGGTCATATATTTTTTTCTAGGCACATTTCACTACTCAGGTCCATACATCAAATAGGGGGACATGACTATGACGAGGGTAGGGTATTGCCAGGTAAGGTCAACAGACGGAAAGAAGGGGAGGGAGCTGATGACATAAACAAGGGAATGCTTTTAACAGTGTACTACAGGATCCAAAGGATAGAGCAGTCAGGATGTGACTAAAAAAAAAATGATAAGATCAGAAAGTTGTATATTCTGATAGTGTGGAATTACTGGAATTGCTGGAGCTATTTCTCACCTGGATTGCTGCTGAAGCCTCCTTATTGGTTTCTTATCCTTTTCAATTCATTCTCCCTGCTGTGATCTCGACATAAAAATCTGATGGAATGACTCCTTTCAAATTCTCCAAGGGCTTCCCTTGCACTGTGGATAGTGTCTAACCTTTTCATCACTTGAAGTCCTGTCTGTATCTTAAGCCTCGATCGCAACACTTTCTCAGTATTTTTAATGCCGCCAGCACCTTCAGTTGAGGTTTCATTCTCTACCATACTACCACAACTTTGAAAGTGCTGTTCTTTTGATCTGGACAACTTCTCCATCTTGAACTGGCTTTCACTTATCCATTAGGTCTCAGCTTAAATTTCACTTCCTCCTGGAAGACTTCCCTGATGTTCCCCAGTTTATACTGAATCTTCTGATACAATACTTGCAGAGCATCTTGCATTTTCCTATTTTACATTAATACGCCTTACCGTTAATGCCTATTTACTTGGAGAGGGGGACCTTGTATGAATACCTTACCCTATGTATGAAGCATCTGAAAGTTTGTAAAAAATTTAAATCCTTCTTGAAAGTTACCCTATTTCTTCCTTCTTGAAACTCTTCTTCTCTAGGCTTCCAGGACATCTCACTCATCTGATCCCCTCCATGCCCATCAGCCACTCCTCCTCTACCATGCTCTAGCCTTCTAATCTATCTCTCCCCACCACACTCCACACTTTCTTGAGGTTATTTTACTCAGTCTCATGATTTTAAAATATCACCTATATCTTGATAACCCCTAAATCTATCTCTCTAACCTGGACATCTTTTGTGTGTTCCAGATTCTTGTATTCAAATGTCTATTCTATATTGCTGCCTGGTAAAACAGATTTATTATGATCACCGAAACATCATTACCCAAGTTGTCTCTATTTAGTGTATAGCAACTATGGCAGATTATATTTTATAAAGATACCTGCACCAAAATACTTATCCTATTTCTCATGCTCTTCTTACGATGTGACCAACACTGTTCCTACTGAAACGTGAGTACTGTGTTTTCTCTCCATGGCTCTGGGTAGGGTTTGTGACTGCCCTGATCAGTGGAGTACTGAAGAAGCAACGCCTTGTGACTTCTGAGACTGGGTCATAGAAAAGATAGAGTTCCCCCTGCTCGACTCTCTATCTCTTTCAACATGCTTACCTTTTGAAGCCACATGCCATGTTGTGAAAAAGCTCAGATCACATGGAGAGGCCACATGTACATATTTCAGCTGACAATCACAGGTAAGGACTAAGCTGACAACCATCGTTAACCATTATACATGTACATCGAATGGGCCTTCAAATGGTTCCAGCCTCTAGCCTTTGAGCCTTCCAGCTGAGGCTCCAGACTTAGAACAGAAAAAAGCCATCTCTGCTGTGACCTGTCTGAATTCCTGACTCGCAGAAACCACAAGAAATGATAAGTGATTATGTTTGGGGGAATTTGTTACACAGCACTAGATAATTAATATAGTTTAACAGCTAGTCACTTACTCAGGCCAAAACTTTAGGTGTCATTCTTCATGCATTTTTTTTCTCATATCACTATCCAATATAGTCAACAAGTCTGGTTCACTCTATGTCTAAAACACATATACATCTTACCCCTTCTGATCTCCCATGATACACCTGATCCAAGTAGCCATCATCTATGGCTAAAGCAATCAGCAATCCCCCAATAGATCTTCCTGGCTTTCCTCTTTACCCTTTAAAGCCCATTCTCCATTCAGTGGCTAAAGAAGTCTTACAAAAATCTTTATCTGAATATGTCCCTTCCCTGCTTAAAAGCTGCCATGACTGAGGAAATTTGAACACTCCATAGATGTTTGAAAATATCAAGTAATAACTGAATTTTTAACGTGTGATATAGTATTGTAGTTAAAAAAATTTTTGATATGCATATAGAAATCTTTATAAATGAAATGATATGATTTCTGGGATTGTTTCAGGATAATCTAGAGAGAAGGAGAGTAGATAGTGGTATCGATTGAACAAGGCTGCTCAGGAACTGAAGACTGCCAATGTTAGGTGATAGGGAGGGGGTCAGTACACCATTCTCTCTATTTTTTGTATATTTTAAATTTTATTCTTTAAAAAAGGAAAAAAGCTCTAGTCTTTTTCTCTTTTGTTCCCTTCTATTCCCTTATTTTTTTTTTTTTCATTAAAAATGTGTATTGGTTTTCTTCCTTTTCCTTCCTTTATTTCAGCCATGGCTGGTGGAGCTGAGCAGGTGGTTTTGGCAAGTGGGGTGGGGCATTCCAAGGTTGGGGAAGTGGTAGTGGGGTTAAAAGATGGGTTACATAAAGGAGAAATGAGCAAGTAAGTAAATAAGTTACAAATATGGAAAGAAAGAAGGCTAGAAAGAGTCTTGAAGTTTTGACTAGAATTGTAGATACTAAAGAAATAATGGTATTTTAAAATATATATACCTAGCTGGCTATAGAAATAGATGCAGATACATGTTATATGTGTGCGTTATATACGTATGGTGCATGCATGCGTGTATGTATGGATGGATGGATGGATGAATGGATGGATGGATGGATGGATGGATGGATTTCTTATCTCTGCCTTACTCTGAGAGGGACTAGAAATAATAACATCCTAATAGCTATGACCACACTTAGCATTAAGATCTTGGTTTCTAAATGCCGTTTTTCACTAAAAAGAACTAGGGCTTTGCGGAGAAATGGCTGATTCCCAGGCTGAGGGAGGGGAAGTACAAGAAAAGCCTGGAACATTTTCTTGGGCCAGAAAGTAAAAAAGGGCTTTAAAAATGATGAAGACCTGTCAAAAGGACACATGCGGTATCCTGAACGGTTCCCACTGGTCAAATCTGGGATAATTTGAGCATCTAAAGAAATAATGAAGTGACCAATTATAATCCACTGAATATAATAGGAATCCACGAGTCCACACAGATACAAATGAACAAATGGATGAAAGAAGGAACGAATGAATGAACGAATGAACAGGGTAAAAGGGAAAATTTTCTTACATTCGAATGGAACTAATAAAAGTTGAAGGAATGATGAAATTAGGAACTCGCCACTCAGCAACCATCATGAAAATGATTCAGACATGAAGCATCAGTGGATGCTAAAATTAGCGGCGAAAGTTTATTGAGCAGTGAGGTATTCATATAGCCTCTAGCTTTTCCCCCATGAAAAAATTTATTACAAAGGTAAAAAATAATTATTTACAGTGGAGAAATCTTATAGAAATCTTGATCAAAATTAATATCACTGGAAATGGAACAAATTAACATCATGTGCCTTTTGATGGCATACTAAGAAGAATATAGTATGACTTCTGTGAAATTTCTAGCCAACAGGCATATCCTAAATCTAATCATAAACAGTCCTCAGAGAAATCCAAATTAAAGGGCATTCTATAAAACAATTTGCCTGCAATCTTTAAAAATATCTAGTCTCAGAAGACAAGGAAAGACTGAGGAACTATTCCAGATTGAAGATTAAAGAGAAGACAATTAAATGCAACCCATCATTCTATATTGATTAGACCCTGTACCAAAGGGGAAAAGAAAAAGTTCCATAAAGGATATTATTAGGATAATTGTAGAAATTAAATGAGATCTCTTAGTTGATAAGTTTGTATCAATATCAATTTCCTAATTTATACAGTTGTACTATGGGTTTGTAGGGGAACCTGGGTAGAAGCTATATGAATGTTCTTCGTATATTCTTGCGTAATCTCTGTGACTTTGAAACTGCTTCAGAATAAAAGGTAAAAACAAATAAAAATAAATAAATAAACCCCAAACGAAAGTCGCCAGTGGCTTACTATTGAACCTAGCTCGGTAAACATGTCCTCTCACGTGGTCCTGCCAGCCCTGCCTTCATCTCCAACCACTCTCCCCTTATGTGAACCTCCAGCCACCTTTGTCGTCTTTCGCTTCCGTGCACCCCGCCAAATGGGTTTCCATGTCACGGTCTTTGCATCTGCTCTTCTTCCTCGAAAGATTCCACTCAATCTTTTCGAGGCTCCTTCCCCCTTTTCACTCAGGTTCAGCTCAAATGAGTCGCATTAGGCTTTTTTATTTTCTTCACTGCATTCGTAATACTTTCATACTTGTTTTCTTGTTTGTCGCCTGCCTTTCTTCAGTAAATGTTCACTGAGGACAAGGACATTGTCTCTTCACCCCCATATACCCAACAGCTAGGGCACTGCTTGGTGAATAATCAGTGCTTATTAAGTACTGCTGTCTGACTGATTTCATAAACATTTGTTGAATTAATGACATATTAAGTCTATAAAGAAGCCTTTTAGTTTAGTATTCCAGTCCTTTGATATGACTTTGCTAGAAGAAAAACTTTAAAAAATGAAGAAGAAAATAGAGTTTGGCAGCCAAATTTAATATGGAAATGCTCCACACTGAGCCTCTCAGAAGCCCTCCTGAACTGAATTCTTTTTCTTTATTTAATGAGGCATGTCTTAACTGTATTGGAACATGGGCTCTTCTTTTCCATTTGATATGAGAATATAAAACACTTTGCTGGGATCTTTCTATAGTCCATGCTCCAATAATAGAGGCAACAAACAGACAAACTTTGGTATGTGTATATACTGTAAGGCCAGTGCTCCTGGAAAAGGCCCCAAGGACGTCAGGTCCCCGCCCCTGGCTCCTGCCTGCTAGCCACCTGAGGCCCACGGGCCAATCCGCAGGTGCCAGGACTACACTCATGGCGCCAAACCGCGGCACCAATGAAAGATCCCCACGTTATGCTTTTGCCTTTTTTGAATCTTCCCCTTCCTGGACTCGACCCTTAAAACCCTGCCCTGACCCCGCCCGGGTGCGACTTCTCTGGCCCCTTTCCTCGGTACCAGAGAACCTTGCCCTGGACGGCTTGCCTTTCAATAAATGATGCCTGTTAATCATGAGTCAGACTGTCTGTTGAGCGGCCGAACCTTACATATACATCAAAACATAAATCCCTAAACATATCGGAAAGTGTCTCTTGTTTGACCTGACCGTGAAGCCACAGATGTCATGCTGTGTTTACTACAGAGTGGGGCTGCCTCATTCGTGATGTGCCATGCCTCTCCCTCCTCCAGCAGCACCTTGACTGAAGCTGTCGCTGGCTATTGTGTCAAAGAGGCCTGAGAGCAGGCTGTGTATTCCAACCCTGCTGTTGACACTTGGAGAACTGTGTAGACCATAGGGGATTATTGTGTATTTCTTGGATTCCAGAAGTGAGAGGTCAACTAAGCAATATAACTGCAACAAAAATTTTTTAAACCAATAAGTTTTATGTCTAGTAATAGTATTCCTAAACAATCATAAATGCATTCTTTTTATAACTTTAAATGTCTTTCAAATATGCATTTTTTTCTAACTGTAGATTATAATTGTTACTCAGGAAGTTTATTTTCCACCCATTCAGTGCCACGTTTAGCCAGGTTTGGTTTTATCAGCCGTTTGTTGCGCTCTGCCCTCCAAGTGGAGATTTGACTACATTTTAAAAACTGGGTGCGAAAAGAAGAAGTAACATACTTTCTTTTTCACAAAACATTTCTCTGATCTGAATCAGCTTTCTTTCACTCTTCTCTCACTGGGTGGTACCAATCTACTCTTTCCTGCCACTCCCACTCCTATCTCCCATACATATTCTGTCAAGAAAACAGAAAAGAGGCTTAGTATTTTTTTTTTTTTTTTTATCAAAGGCCTGCAGGCTTTAAAATGCCACTGGCTTCATATTTTTTCTCCCTTGTTCACAAAGTCAACAATTTAAACCTCAATCTTCTTCCTCTCCCCAAATGCATTTCTGTTCTCTTATTTGAAAAGAATTTTTTCTATCATGATCTAATCTAAACCTCAGAAAATGGAAAGTTCAAGTGAAGGCAGCGTCTTCCTTGTCTACTTATTTCACCACCACTGGGACAGATGTGGGGGTGGCCTTGATTGCTGTTTGGGTGCATAGCAGTCAGGGCATCGAAGAGCCAAAGTGGACTGAAGGCAAATTCTACTACTGTCATTTGCAGCTACAGCTTCTCACAAAAGAGTGTCCACAAGTTTAGATCCAGGCTGGCAAATGCTTAAGAGCATCTTTCTTCCTCACACCCAGGGGCAGAACTGGAAGGGAACTGATACAGTTTCCAAATGCCTATCATGAAAAGTGTTTACCTCTGTGATTCAAGTTAGAAAGAGAAGGAGGGGGTTAAAAAGAAAGAATGAAGACAGGAAGAAAGAAGTTTTAAGTAGCTAAAGGTAGAAATTAAGCAAATGATACTATAAATATTTCAGACTAAAAACAATAGAGATAATACTTGTAGAAACTTTCTAAACCTAGGAACACACACACACACACGCACACACACACACACAATTTAATACAAGTAAAAAATTTTTGTTCTTGAGTGGTCCCGAGAAAAAATATAGAACGGTCGATTACAGGTTTCCAATTTTTAAGTCAGCCAGTAGTCCAGAGATACCCTGGAGAAGGTATTTCTGAATCTAAATGTAAAAAAAAAAAAAAAAAAAAAAAAAGGCTGTATGTAATAGGGCCCCCTTTTCATCTGGAATGTTTCATCCTCTCTGCAAAAACATCCAACTAAAACCAAGTCAGCCAATATCTTTCTTATCAGATAGATATTAAAACAGAATACAACAAAAAACCAATAGGTCTCTAAAAACGGTTATACTGTGGATAAGCTGGGAGGGGAGATAGGCTGGGGAGAAAAACTTTGGCCTCTTCAGAGTTCTGTCTTGAATCAGTCGTACCAAGCCATTCATAATCAACTCCTCAGCCACTGTAAGCCCTGGGGAACTAGGACTGGGGAACTAGTTCCTAGTTCCGCTTATGCCCCTGAAGAACAGTGACTTATCTTGTGCAGGATCAGCAGCTCGTCTGCTGCTATTTATGATGCAAATGTAAAGAGCATTGCAAATAGCTAGAGTTACATGCTAGATAGTCCTGCTGGTGGCTACTTCCTTTTCTTCCTCTCTAATGTAAATATCACCCAAGGTTAAAGGCTGGACATTTGTTAATCTGGTCACTTAACAAAGAGTCTTTAAAGAGAATTATTTAAACTTTATTTTCCCCATAGAGATCCAAGAGTTCTAGTTTAGATTGGTGGAAGGAAATGGGAGAGTCTTTTAGAGAAGTTTATACCCTCTAAGGAGCAAGGAATGGAAAGAATTACCATTCTTATAAGTCTGTGTGCAAGGTAAATGCGTGACACTCTGAGAGAAGTTTTAAAAGCAAACCCTTATTGGGAGAGCCCTCTCGGGTGAGGTTCTCTGGTCCAGAGAGGAGAGGGGCCAGAGAAGTCGCACCCTGGAACAGGAGGGTGTAGTTTTTATAGGGTTATGTGAGGGTAGAGTATAGAATGTGGAATGTCAGTTGAGCATCTGGATTAGGGCGGTGGCAAATTAGGGCGGTGGCACCAGGGCCGGATTCTGATGTCAAGCTGGGAAGCCTCCAGGCAGGCCCACCAGACCTAACACCCCAATCTCTTGGGTATAGGGACTCGAAGTCAAATCTGGCTACTTCCTGCTGACCAGGGGCAAAGAGATTAGGGGTCTGAGGCCAGGACTTCGGTGGGGAGGCGAGCTATGGATGTAAAAGTAGCTGGTTGACCGTGATCCGGGAGGCTTCGCGGATGCGTTCCATGCATTGTGGGGTAGAGCACGCGTCAGGCGAGTGAGGTGGTACCAGCACTGATGACCCAGGAGTTTGGCAGCTGTCGGTGTGGTCAGTATGACGGTGTGTGGACCTGACCACCGAGGTTCTAGTGACCGAGGCTGTAGCTCCTTGAGGAGGACCTGGTCCCCCGGAGACAGACGTTCACTATTTGAGGAAGCTGGTCCAGTAGCTGGGTCTGTTGTAGGGGCTGAGAGGCAGGAGTCCACGTGGTGCCTGAGTAAGCTCCTGAGAGAGAGAAGGTAGATAAGAGATCAGTGGTAGGGGAATTACAGTAATGTTCATCGGTGAATAAGTGGAAGGGTTTTAGGTAGGCACGAGGCTGTGCCATCAATTCCCATAACTGAAATAGGTGAGGGTATTGTGGTTCGCTCAAATCTAAGACCCTCGGAGCCAATTGAGATGAATTGTGAGCCTTTATTAGCCAGCTGGTGACAGACTCTACCATGCAGAGTCAGAGGAGATCAGCCCTGAGCTCCCAAAAGAGGCAGTTTATAAAGACTAGAAGCACACCCTGGTTAACAAGTAAACAGATTACCACACCCTGGTTAACAGAATCAGAAGTAAATCTTTAATGCTGGCTTATTGGAAAATTTTCCACCCTTAACAAGGGGACGGTAGGACCCTAGTGAGATGGCAAAACAGAGAAGGTAGCCCCCATGTCCACCAGGAGGACGATGGACTTACTCGCTACCTGGAGTGTTACCCTGGGCTCGGCAAGAGTGAGAGGGGTCCCGGAGTCTGGGCCTCATCAGTCATCCTCTAATCCGAGAAGTTCCAGTGACAGTGTTGCCTAACTGGATGATCCCCCACGTGGAGGCGCCGCTGACGATCTGGTCATTGGGCAATCAGATTTCCAGTGGCCCGTCTACCTGCAGATGGGGCAGGGCTTCGTGGGAACTGTGAGTTAGGGCACTGACAGGCCCAGTGGTCTTCAGGGCCGCATTTAAAGCATGCCCCAGAGGGGGTTGATTTTGGGTTGACCCCAGCTCCTTGGCCCCTGGGGCCCACTGGCCTCAAGGCAGCTACCACGGCCTGGGTTTGGAGTGCCACCTCCTGGCGGAGATGGGACAGGTGGTGAGTTTCAGGTGGTGAGTTTCAGCCGTCTCCTCTTGGGCATTGAAAACTTTAAAGGCCATTTTCACCTATTCCTGTATAGGGGGTTGAGGGCCATCCTCAGAAAAAGACTCTAACCGCTTTTCTATTTGAGAGGGATCCTGTAAAGAGAAAGGAACGTGGATTCTGACGACACCTTCGGTCCCGGCGAGCTCTCGAAGAGGGCAGAGGAGATCAGAGTCGGGGTCAGGGGCAGAGTGAGAGCGGGTCTGGGCTGAGACAGTGAATGGAGCAAACAGAGGTGGAGGAGGAAGAGAAGGGTATATCGGGTGAGTGGTGGAGTCCAATGAGATGGGTGGCAGAGGAGAAACTGAGGCACTGAGGTAGGGAGGTGGCGGGGTAGGCCGGAGTTGAGGAGGAGAAAGGATTTCTGGAGGATCATTGAGAGGAGAGGGGCCAGAGAAGTCACGCCCTGGGACGGGAGGGCATAGTTTTTATAGGGTTATGTGGGGGTAGAGTATAGAATGTGGAATATCAGCTAAGCATCCAGATTAGAGTGGTGGCAGATTAGGGCGATGGTGCCAGAGCTTTAGGGTGGGCCCTTGTCCGGATTCCGATGTCAAGTTGGGAAGGCTCCAGGCAGGCCCACACCGACCTAACACTGTGTAGTACTAAAATAAATCTATAAAATAGATTTCCCCTCTTTGGTTCACATTGTTTTCCTTTGGCTACTGGTGCACAGATATCTTACTGTGTCAAAGTCTGCTATAAAGAATGTGTCTATCTAGGTTCAAAGTGGAAAGACTTCAAAATGACTATGTTTTGCTTAAATCTTGACTCCACTGTTTATTAACTGTGTTACCTTGAGCAAGTTGCTTCGCTTTTGCATACCAGTCTTCTCCTTCATTGGGGCAGGGGTAAGGCCTGTGGAGGGAAGCGATGGAGATTAAAATGGCTGGCTAGCACACATTTTATATCAATGTTTTCTCACTCAACAAATATTTACTTAGTCTTACTACATGTGGTGCACTTGGAATACAGTGGTAAAAAGGATACAGAACTGGCCCTTAAGAAACTTAGTCTCATTAAAACTTTTGACTGCCATTATATATACATCGCACATTTGCTAGTGACTTTCACATAAGGCCAACCAACCCTCACAACAGGAGTGTTATCGCTTAGAACCCTGAGCACTCACAACCTCCGATGGTCTGTGGCTGAGTAGCTGTTCTTTCACTACTTATTTACTGAGGGCCTAGTATGTGACAGGCATTGTGCTAGGTACTGAAGATTTAATGGAAAACCTTGTTGCTGGATCAGTTGAACTTCATCTGATTAATACGATTATTTCCTGAGTTTATTCAAACAATACTTGGAATGTCTTAGAGTGAGTGTCTCCTGTACACTGAGAATCATGTTATTTTGCTGCTTGACATTAAATCTCCAGATAGTCTATATTCATTGAAAAAGTCCATAAAACACTTTCCTAAATTGCTGAAGGGAAGACAACAAATATTTATCATGTACCTCTCATACTCTCTGGTCCTCTCGTGCACTTTCTCATTTAATCTTCACAACAGTGATGTGAGACAGACATTACACAATGTTTACAGAAAAAGAGACTGAGAGGGATTAAATACAAAGGACACTTAACAAGTGTTTTATCAAGGTTATATAGTCTGAGCTGCTGAAATAAAGAGAAAACATATAGTGACCTAATTAATTAAATTAATGTTCCTTTTTTTATTGAAATTATTGGGGTGATATTGGTTAATAAAATCAAATAAGTTTCAAATGTACAATTCAACATGTCATGTATATATTGCATTGTGTGTTCACCACCCACAGTTAAATTTCCTTCCATCACCAAATATTTGATCCCTTTTACCATCCCCAAAGTGAGCAATTCCAGGTTGTCAAATCACCTCTACTCCGTGAGGTCATTCCAAGACTCAGGTCTCCTTCATCTTGCCACTGTCATTGCCTACATGGCCAAAGCTTGGTCACCACTATATATATATATATATATATATATATACACACACACACACACACACACACACACACACACGTATATACATATATATGTATATACACGTAGATATGTGTATACACGTATATACACCTACACACACACACACACACACACACACACACACACACACACACATTCATTCCAGCCTATGAGAAGGGGAAAGACACACTATTTAGGGCAAGTAGCTTTGTCCTGAAGGAGATGTGAAAATCCTTTCTGCTCACATCCCACTGACCTGAACCTGGTTGTACAGCCATACCTGGTTGCAAAGGAGGTTGGGAAATGTAGCCTCTGCGTGGGCAGTCATGTGCCCTGCTAAAACTTAGGATATTCGCTTACTAAACATAAGCTGGCAGAGAGAATTTAGAACGGTTAGTAGTCTCTGGCAGAGCTAGTAAGTAATGAAGCAAGAATGCAAATTCATATTTGCTTAAATTCAATTCTATGCTACTGCCTCTTAGAATAAAGAGCTGGAGAATTCTGCCTCTCCATCCATTTGTCTGTAATGTATAATGATGATAATGACAATGATAATGATAATAATATTTTATTGCTATAGTTTAGAAGCAAACAATTGGATTTGTGTATCAACTTCTCAGAAACATAAGGATATTGTTTTTTAACTTTTCTTTCTTTAAATTTCAATATTCCCCCCTCCTTATTTTCCTGAAAATATCTGAAACTTCTAGCAGGCTGGCCTTGTGACTCATGTGAACTATTTGTCAAATGAGTTACAGAAGAAAGAAAAATACAGCCACTTTGAAAAAATTGCCATCTCCATGCCAAATCCTTAAGAGGAGGTATTTTAAAGGTAGTACAGTGCAGCAAACTATAGGCCGGATTAAAGTTGGCTAATGCAGAAAGAGTCATTCAGAAAGACTGCGTGAACATAAAAAAATAAAGGTTTCTTTCTTCCCCGTCACTCCTATAAACAGAGACCCATGAACTATATCTTAGAACGAAAACAAACAAACACATGTTTGCATATTCTTGGAAAAGAAAGAGTGACTCATTTCTTTTTAAAAAGAGGGGAAGACTACTGTGTCCATTTAAAACTACTGTTTCTATACTATGGCAAGCTTTGTTTGCTTTTCTTTTTTCATCTTTTAAATAAATTCAATTTTTATATAAAGTGATGCATAGGGCTAACAACTCAATACCCTAAGTTCCTCTGAAACTGGCCTTCTCGTGTAATTCATGTACTTTTGTTTTTCCCTCTGCACTCACTAGGTAAGCAACTACCCTATGGTAGCTATCTGGACCACGATCACCACAAACCCTTTTTCTATCTTTCATTTCTTCTTAGTCACTGAAATCTTTTCTCCCTGATCTTTGATCCAGTCACTCCAAAACACTTTCTAATATCTTGCTAAAGATCTAATAATTGCCAAACTCAGTGCTTATATCATCCTACTATTCTTTGTGGCCTTTGATTCTACCGACTGTTCCCTTCCTTTTTGAAACTCATTTTTTCAGATCTGAAATTAAAAAAATTTGTCCTTGACCTTCAGTTTCCACTCTCTCCTCCAATAGCTCATTCCCCTCAGGCTCATCTTTCACAATGCTTCCACCCACAGCTTTGCATATGTTCAGAGGGCTCTACCTCGCTGGCTCCACTACTCCAACCTTGTATTTTCAAGGTATTTCTAGTTTAGTGTTTCTATTTGGAAGTCCTACCAAAAGCAACAGGTGTCACAGTGAACACTTCTTTTTCTTGAAAACCAGCTTCTTCTTTTAACCTTCATAGTCCTATTAATGGTACCAGCCATCTGTATCACCCCAGCTAGGAACCCTGATACATGTCTAATCCCTATATCAAAGCAGTCACTAAGCACTATCAACTCTGCTTTCATAGTGTCTCTCACATCTGCCACTTCTCATCCTTTCTGTTGTTTTATCTTCTATCAATATGGTTTACGATTAAGGCCTGGACCACAAGAAGAATGAACTTGCTAGCTTGTCTCATACTTCAGATCTCTGTCCCTCCCCTATATTCTGCTTCTACCTGAACCCATTCTTCACTCTGCTCCCACATGAATCTTCTTAAAACACTACTTTCATTCTATCTATTCCCACTCAAGAAATCTCTAATAGCTCTCTGATGACTAAAATCCAAATACCTTACTTTGCTTTTTATTTCAACATATGTCAGACATGCTTCTAACTACTGAGTAAACATACCATCCTACCCTATTCCCAAATCCATCTAATTCTTCCACATCCACAGCTACCACCATAGTTCAAGCAAACACAACTTCTTAACAGGATATTATCTCCTAACTGGCCTCATGCTTCCATTCTTGTCTTGCTACAATGTATGCTCCACAGCCACAGCGGTCTTTAAAAAAGTAAATAGCTTCTGTGATAGCTAGCCTCCCATGAACCATGTCTCTCAGTGTTCACACTGCCATCTCTTTGCCAAATCCTTAAGAGAAGATATTTTAAAGGTTGTGCAGTGCAACAAACTAGAGGTTGGGTTAAGTTGGCAAATCCAGGAAAAGTCAATCAGGAAGACTGAATGAAATGCCTTAAAAAAAAAAAGAGGTTTCTTTCCTCCCATCACTCCTATAAACAGAGATCCTTGAAACTATACTTTAGGATGAAAACGAAATAAACCATGTTTGCATATTCTTGCCAAAGAAATAAACAACGATTCACCGCCCTTACTGCATGTGTGTGTATTCACCTCCCTCATTGAATCTGAGTGCCTTCTCACTCACTTTAACCACCGGAATGCAGCAGAAGTGACACTGTGCCAATTCTGGGCTGAATCTTTAAGACGTCTTCGCAGCTTCTGCTTTTGTACTTATAGAAACCTTGAGCTGCCATATAAGTGGTCTACCTATCTTGGAGAGATTTCGTTGGAGAGATCCTAAAACAACACGGGAAAGAGGCTCAGTCGTGCCAGTGTCCAGCTGAGTCTAGCAGTCTAGTCCTCTCTGCTAAGGCATCAGACAAATGAGAGAGCCATCTTGACTGTCCCAGCCTAGTGTAGCCCTCAGATAACTGCAGCCCAAGTTGATATCATGTGAAGCAGAAGAACCATTCAGTTGGGCCTAGCAACTCGCAGAATTGTGAGAGATAGTAATAAAATAATTACTGTTTTAAAACACTAAGTTTTGAGGTGTTTTGTAATAGATCATTAAACCCAGCTCCTCCTTATAGTAGCCTACTAAGATCAGGCTCCTGCCTATCTCTTGGACCTCACATTCTATTCCCCTCACGATGCTCTGCCATCCTAGCTTGCATCTCTTCCCCAGACTGACTACCGTAGTGTTTCCCCCAGGTGCTCCTCCACCTGGTGTGCTGTCCACCTTCCCAGACGGTCCATCAGCAGCTGTGCTCTCCTTGTCCTCCCCACCCTTTCCTCGCTCTCTACCACACCATTTTATTTGCTTCTAAGCAAGTATTACTCTCTGGAAAAAGAATCTAGTTTATTTACTTGCTCATTGTCCATCTTTCCTTCCCACTTCCTCTCAAACATACTCTTCAAGAGAGCAGATACTCTGTCTAGCTCATCAACCAGATGGAGATATTTTTTCACGAAGCTCATGAGGCTTATGCTCAGGGACCCTCATTTGCATGTACTTCTTTAAAAGCCTTATATTTAATTTTGTATTTTTTTTCCTTAAAGAAGTCTCCTCAAGTTGTTTGAATTTCAGGTCCTCCGAAATCTGGACCCACCTTATTAATTACTGTATTCCTGGGACCTAGAATGGTGCCTATCACATAATAAACACTCAGTATATGCCTGCCAGTGTGTGAATGGTGCCTGGCAGTCCATGGAGAGAATTTCTGTTCCTCTTACATCTATTCTGCACTTTGCTTCCACATTAATCTTCTTAAAATACCACCTTCATCCCATCTCTTCCCTATTCCAGAAATCTTCGACAATTACCACACGAATGGAGAATAAAGTTCAAATCTCCTGGCCTGCCATTCAAGGCCTGCCACAACCTTTTTCATCCGTATCTCCTACTTCTTGTCTTCATAGACACCTCATCATGGGCAGATCTATTTACTGCTCCGGGAATATTCTCACTCCTTCCATCTTCCCAGCCTTCACAGTAGCTATTTACATCATCTACAGGTCAACTTTCCTCCAGTCTTTGTTACCTGGGAACCTTATCCTTGCTTTAAGACACTCCTCCATGAAGCCTTCCTAGACTCCAGCAGACTCAGTGTTTTCTCCCTTTTTTGAACTCAAGCCTGGCATGCCGTTCATTCAGAATTGCCTTCTATCACATTATCTTCTTTTGCTTCTGGTCCTGTCTGCCCTTCTGGGTTATGCCAGCATTTTTCTGAGGGAACATATCGTCACTAGAGCCGTTCCCAGTTTAGAGGCCCCAGTGGAGATTGAAGAGATCCTCAGGAGGCCTCTTGGGTTGTATATTCAAAGACAAATGGGGAGGAATAACAGAGTTTCATAGCTTCCCTGGAACCAAATAAAATCAGCAGAAATGTGAACAGAGAAGAAATAAAGTCGTGAAAGAATGGCAATACAATACTTTAACACAAGTTTCTAAATTGTTAATTCTTCAAGGGCAGCTCTATAATAGTTCCTGAAAAGTATCTGGTTTGGGGTAATTTGTTGCAAGATTGTACCCCCAAAGATATTACGGCACAGCAACTGGTAATGTGGGGATCATGGTGGTGGCGACTAACGGTGGCGATGTGAAGAAAGCTCTAGTCCGTTCAGGTGGGTGAGACACTGGTAGTGTTTGATGGGACCCTGCATGAGCAGAACTTCCTCTGTTACTGCTTTCTATGCTAGCAACACCAAAGCGAAAAAGTCTTTCCAAAGGCAAGTATAATTTATATTTCATTTTTTAAAAATGGTTACATTTTCCCCAGTGCATAATGGAAGAGTCTTCCTCAAACAATATACTTCTAGAAAAGAAAATACTTGTAGGAAATGGGGAAGAGCTTTTGTTTCCTGCTAGCATCAGGCTTCTTTCTTTTCCTTTTTATGTTTTTCAGTCATAGGCAAAACGACAGTTCTTTAGTGAAAGCTAAAATTGCAGCCCTAAAAATCTACTCAAATACAGTATTTTATTTCAGTTTAGACTTATTTCCAATTGTGCTTAATCGTTTCCAGGCTTGTTATTGCTTTCTCGTACAGTTTCCAGTTATGAAATGATATTTTCAGTCTCTTTTGCCCTCTATTGAATTGCCCTGGTAATAACAGTAACCAGCAAAATACTAGTTCTCCAGCATGTAGGGGATGACATAAATATTTGATCTCAGATCAGTGGTGTGTGTAATTGTTGTTATAGAGAAAATCTTTGATTGCTGTCCAAATTTGGAGGCCTATTAAAATTTAACTTCTGGGTCTTATCCATATATTTAAAACTCAGAATATTTTGTAGCGTGTAAGTTAACCCTTCCTTGTTCCTATGACAAGTTATTCTTCATTTCCAAGGGGATGGAACAAGAGAAAATGCAACTCGCCCACAGGAATAGGATTTAGATATTAGAGAATAACTCCTTCAGCGAACACTGAAAATTTTTGGAAAGAAATATGAAGGGAACTTGTAGATTGTTTTCTCTAGGAAGCATTAAAAATAGGATAGACTATCATTTGTCTGCATACTTTTTTGTTATTAATATTGATAATTTTTGAAAAATCACATAAAAGAAAAATAGAAAAAGTAAATATGAAAGCAATTAATATAGTAGCTTGCCTTTATAAACATTTTTAAAAACTGAGTCGATATTAAGAAATTAGAAAATTGTGGTTTCATAGTAATTAAACATTCTTCATAAATTGTATTTGCAGATTCCAGCCATAAGAAGAAGAGATAAAAGCAAATGTTCTTAGGGAAACAATAGCAGAAGTATAATATATGAAGTTTTTCTTTCTAATACATCATAATTGTAAGTGGGATTTGGCTACTGGCTGACTCATCTCATTATATCCAGATGAATGAAGTACTAAAGAAGTAGATAATCCTGAAGCTTAATTTTATACATTAGTTTAAAAGTCTCTTGGCTGCACCCAAAGCTGTTATGGTAACACAAGTAACTGATCTATCTTTTATTCTCCTAGCTTCTCTCCATCCCTTCTAATAGGATGGGACATAAATCTTAAAGAGAAAGAAAGTTTAGCAGAGCATAAAGGTAGATGAACAAAGAGGGCTAGATATATATATCCACCCCGACATAAGTCAAGACCGGCCAAAGGGTAAATGTAAAAAACAACCTACTGAGATTTTTTAGAACTCTAAGATTCTCTTAATGGTATGTGTTATGCAACTAATTACCTTCCTGGGATTGAAGATAGGGGAGGCCAAAAGTACTAGTTAGAAACTAGGCTCTGGAGTGAAACGATACTGGTTATGTCACTTATTGTTGTGTGATCTGAAGCAAGGTTTTGAACCCTCCAGGCCTCAATTTCCTCATCTGCTTAATGAGAAAAATAAAACTTCACAGAGTTGCTCTTGAGAGAAAATGAAACAATATCTGTAAAATACTAGGGAAAGGCTTGGCTAGAACAGACTTTTGATTAATATTGGTCTTTATTAGCATCATCACAATTGTTGTAATTCTCAATGTTATCTTTAGTATTTTTAGCATTGATAATAAAGATACTACTAACAGCCTTAACAGGGGAAATTTCCCTAGGCATTTGCTGGGAAAGAAAGCTCAGAGAAGTGTGACTTCTGTGCATGCCCCTCCCAACTCAATACATATGGTGTTAGAGGCCATGACCCAGGACAGGGAAAGGCCTGCAGGATTCCTTGCCATCACCCAGGGGACATCATCTGGTCTTTGCTACCTGGAGACTTTCTAAGCAAGATTCAGAGCTGTTCAGGTAATTCATCAGCCATGGAATCCTTCAGCTGTCAGTTGTGGGGTTCTTTGTTTCAAGTATGCATCATTCTGATTTGTGCCAAGAGTTAGGATGAAGAAATTATTTGACCTTTTTACTTTTTAACACAGAAAACTGTTGTACAATCCTGAGCTCTAGAAGTCAGACAGGATGAGATTTGTATTGTCAACGCATATGTATAACTCTGAAGTAACAAGTACCAATTTGTTTCAAATATAGGAATTTAAAATTGGATAAAATGCTCTTTTTTTTCTTTTTTTGTTGGGTGGGGTGTACTAGCCACTGACATGGAATTACCATTAGCTTTAATGGTCTATTAGCTCTCTTTCAGATGCTCTTTGGGGATGATACATACAGGTGAAGAAAGGGACCCTGAATTTGGAAGAGATTACCTCCAAGAACAAAGTTGAGTATGTTGAGTATTAATACGCCCCTGGGAAGATTTGGGAGGTCTGAGGGAGCTGACCAGCATTGAGGCTCTGAGAGGTAGGGCTGAAAAAATCGATATTTATCAGTTATAATGTAATCTCTCTGAAGAAAGAGTGAGTTATAACGAGAATGAAGAAGGCTGAACATCAAGGAGGCTACAAAGAATTCATTTTCTTTTTCTCAAGGGAAAAAATGGAATCTGAAGAACAAATATGAACTAGTACATCACAACTATGCTTTCTGAGAGATGGGATAGAATTCTAAAGTTTTATGATTAGGATGACATTTCACTCAGAACTATATCCCTTCCTTAGTCTTATTCCCTTCTCTCTTCCTGCCCTTCTTTCTTCCTTCTCTCTTGTACTCTCTCTCTCTCCTTTCTTTTTTCCTTCCTTCCTTCCTTCCTTCCTTCCTTCCTTCCTTCCTTCCTTCCTTCCTTCCCTCCCTCCCTCCCTTCCTCTTCCTTTCTCTTCCTGTCTTTCTTTCTTTCTTCCTGTCTTTCTTTCTTTCTTTCGTTCGTTCTTTCTTTCTTTCTTTCTTTCTTTCTTTCTTTCTTTCTTTCTTTCTTTCTTTTTCTTTTTCTGTTTTGTTAATACCTATTGAATGGCAGGCTGCTATGTGCAAAATACTGTGCTAGGAACCTTGGTCAAGACAGAAAGCAAAATGAGACATCATGCTTGGCCAGCTTAGATATTATGGTGGCAGGAAAGGCTAAATATTCTTCATTGCAACTTAATTAATTGAGAATCTGATTTATGCATCAATCTGAAATGATTTGGTTACTGTGAGTTCCTAAGAGGCTGATTATCTAGCTACATGAACCAAATTTGGTTTCTGAAGATACTAAGTTGAGGCCAAAGAATCACCCTGGAGACACAATGAAGGCACCGTGACCCTTGGCATTGTCTCTGGGCACTTGGCAGGCATCTCCCTATGAGGACTCTAGCCCATTCTCATCACTTTAGCCAGGAGGGAGCGGTTCTTATACCAACCTACACATACCACTGTACAGACGCACTTATTGAAAAACATGAACATCAGAGTTTGGGTTTTGTTTTTGTTTTTAGTGGCAGTGTCACTTGACCTGCCCTGACATTCTTTGTGGTATACATGTGCAACTCTGTAAGAGTAAATGGCAGGAAGAGGGTGCTAGAAATAGAGATAAATGGGAAAGAGAGTTTTCAAATTACAAAAATTGGCATTAAAAGGCAGTGGATATAATCCAACGACTGAAGAGCGTAATTATAACAATGATTTCACAGCATCAATCAAACTCTTTATATTCCAAATTTCAAGAATTCGTTCTATAATATTTTTATTATTTTAATCCTGAAATTGCCCAAGGCACTGATCTAAATCTAACCATGTGATTATAAAGTTTTTGAAAAGTCATGAAGTCCTCCACAAATTACTCAGTTACTAGAGATTAACTATTATGTTGGCTATTATATTCTCTAATAAATCCTATATCGATTATTTGTATAAATGATTTACACATTAACTACGTTTTTAGATTGCTGCTTAAGTTTTAAACCCTTAAAAGATAAGATTAAAATAACTGCGTGGGATAATATATTTTACATGAATTAAATGATTCAAAACAACTGAAAAAGGAGCAAATTCAATTGCATCTACTCAGAATTCCTAAATGAGCTCTATTTATATGGCTGATAATTGTTCTCTTTTTATTTTGCACCTTTTACCTAGTACTTTGGAACTATTCGTTTTCCTGAATTATTCTGACACTACAGTGGAAATAGGATAAAGTAGCACAAACTAAACCTGACATGCTTATGCAGAAAGCTCTCATTGACCTTTGTAATGCATTTTAAACGTGTCTCTGAGGCTTTTTTTTTCCCCCCATGATACAGCTCTGGCAATAATCAAGAGATTGTCTCTCTTTGAAGGCCGTGACGTTAGCTGAAAAAGACTTCAACCAGGTGTAGATATGGCAGTCCCCGTATCCATGGGGAATACGTACCAAGAACCCAGTGGATGCCTGAAATTGTGGGTAGTAGTGAACCCTATATACTGTTTTTTCCTATATACCTAGATACCTATGATAAAATTTAATTTATAAATTAGATACAGTAAGCGATAACAACTAATAATCGAATAGAACAATTATAACAATACACTTTAATAACAGTTATGGGAATGTAGGCTCTTTCTCTCAAAATATCTTATGATACTCTACCTACCTTTTCACTTTAAGGAAACACTTTGTGTGGCTTTTCTGGCATATCCGAATTATCAGCATCACTACCTCGTGCTTTGGGATCATTATTAAATAAAATAAGGGTTATTTAAACATAAACACTGCAATACCGTGACAGACAATCTGATAACTGAGAAGGCCACCAAGTGACTAACAGGCACAGAGAGTGTACCACATGGAGATGTTGAATGAAGGAATGATTCACGTCCTGGGTGGGATGGAGCAGGACAGCGTGAGATTTCATCATGCTACTGAGAATGCATGCATTTTAAAACTTGTGAACTGTTTACTCCTAGAATTTTCCATTTAATATTTTATGGTTGACTGTGGGCAACTGAAAACATGGAAAGTGAAAACTGCAGATAACGGGAAGGCCACTGTGTTTTCTTTGTGCCTAAGGAATGTATGCTCATTAATTTTAAATAGTTTCATTTTAGCATTGTGATTCATTATAATAATAATAATAATAATAATAATGCAACTGTTAAAAAATTAGCTGTCAACTAATTTGCATATATATACTAAATTCTTCTAAAAAATTGGCTATGTCAACAAACTAATCGGCATGTATATCTTAAATTTTGACTGTGTTATAATACTACCTTGTTATGGAACACAGTAAGTCATGACTTACATTAGACTCATTAAGGCCACACAAAAAAAGAAAATCGCAAAGAAAAAGGCAAGTACATTCTCAAAATAGCTAAAATGAAAGCATTCACTATGTGTCAAGCAGTATGTCAAATGCTTCATGTGTTAACTCATTTAATCAACATGACAATTCTGGAACACAGATACTACTATCCTCCCCATTTTAGAGATGAAGAAGGTAGAGTCACAGAGAGATTAAGTAATCTGCCCAGCTGGCATAGCAAGATGGAGCATCAAGATCTGAACCCAGGCAGTCTGGCTTCAGTGCCAGAACTCCCCTACCATTAAGCTAGGTGATACCACAGGACCACAAATACTAACTCAGAAGAGAAATCAGGGATCGTCTATTTGGGTTTTTAAAAAGACACGTTACCACTATTTTCCAAAGCCTGTGAATAAAACTAATGTCACAAAACAGTGTTGGTGGGCGGTGTGTATGCTATATCAAGAACAGAAAGGGGCTTTAGCTATCAGACTTCAAATGTTCTGGTCCCACCAACAAGACCATGTCCATGGGAGACAGATGCATCATACCCAGATGCTATTCAACAGTCATCACCCGGCAACCTTCTGCTTGTTGTTTGGCTTTTTATGTCAGTCTGCCCAAAGGGGGAAAATGCTCTGATCACAGAGATATAAGTATTCTCATTCCTGACACAGTCATGTCTTCTCACAAATTAACAGACTGATATGTATCTGCAGATGTTCTACCCTAAGAATTGAACACATCACATTTTGCCTTATATGTAAGGAGAAGCAGCTCACCCCTGGCTGTACTCAAAGTTCCTTCCTTTCCCTATCCTCTCGCTGAACTTGGACCAAATCATTGCGCCTTAGAATGGACCGTCCCCAGGAGGCGCCACCTTCTCCCAAACAACTAGACTTTGGAGGCCGACACTTGGGATCCCAACCCATGTCCCCCAGCACTTCAGGCCCTCCAAGTGGGTCATAGTCTCGACTAAATCCTAGAAACAACAATAACAATAGATATATCAAAATTCTGGCATGGCTGTGATGAAGAAACTGAAGCTCAGAGTTCAGATGGCAATCAAGGAGACACAACTGATGAGCAGGCCCCAAACGCAAGGCTCCTGATTCCTAGTTCCACGCTGCCTCCTAGTGGATAGCCCTGCTTCCAAAGGCTGTGACAGAAATATTCTTCCATTTCCCAAAAGAAACAGTAGATCAACTAACTGATACTCATTTGAGTCAGAAAGAAATCTTCTTGTACATATTTTACACTAGTTCTCAAACTAGTTCTTACAAATATTTTTAGAAATAATGACCCTATCAAAAAATTCTATTTTAACTAAAATATTATGATTGCATTACAAATAACTCTAAATGGCCCATTGGATGAGAAAAATATAGTAGCTTTTGAAGTATATTTTAGTATGTGTCACAGGCAAATTATTTTCAAGGGACACCCTTGAACCTTAGAAGTCTGCTTTCTGGACTGTATTGCTTGTAAATTTTATTGACCTTCAAGTCTGTGAGGACTCAGATATTGGCACTATATTACTGCCATATAAAAATATTGTTTCTCTTTTAAAGTATTTCAGAGGAATTGACTATACTTGGTATATGTTCTTTTCATTCTCTTCTATGCTCTTAATAAATGTGCATGCATATATCATGTAACAATATGTCAAGCGGAATTGCTACTTTCAATGTGAAGCTTCAAAGATAAGCGTCCAAAACTTCATTTATACAATATATTCACACTTGCACATGTATACAATACATGTATATACAATTACATGTTAATTACTGTATTCTACCAAATATTATAAAGATGTGTGAAGGGAAAGACATTCTGCTCAAAAATAAACCCACACATTGTGAATCAAGTTAAAAACCTTAAAAACAATCTTTCTAAAAACAAGGGTCAATCCCCTATTTCTTCAGTTTATCCTAAGAGATGAAAGGTTCTGGTCACTTAAAGTTTTGCAAAATCTAAATTTAAATCAAATTTCACAAAACTTTTCAACAGCAATAAATTTGAACCCAATAGGCAGTTCTTAGCTGTTCTATAAAGTACAATAGCAGTTCTGTAAACACCAGCTCTTGATTGAAACCTACAATATGGTATGGTGAGCAACTGTTCTTCACAACAGGTGCAACAGTTAGCATCACCCTCCAGCACTCCCCAAGATGCCTTTGTTTTCCTCTTTTACCAGTGGGCAAAAAAGCTACCACTTACTTTGATGAGTAGTGTTCATCTTCTAAGAGGGCAGAGGCTCTAGTTTTGGCTTTCTTTCCAGTGGCTTGGTTGCCCATAGTGAAGATATTGCGATGTTTTCAGGTCCCACTACTGTCTTTAAGCTGTGAGAAAAAAATACAGATCAAGCCTCTGCAAGTTGGATTCAGAATCTATTGAGATTATGGGTTTTGTGGTTTTCTTTTTACAAATTAATTGAAACATGAATTCCTCTGCTTTGGAAATAATCATATTTATCATATGGAAGAAGAGACATTCTGCCTATTATGTCATGGTGATGTTTGCAGGATGCTCTGAACAAAACTTACTAAAGGCAAAACTGCCAAAAATATGTAATGAAGGGATTCCAGTACAGCGCGATGGAAAAATCCAGTCACTTTTTTATATCATCAAACTCATCTAGGAAAAGAAAAGTGGCAACTTGGAAAATAGGATCTAAAATAGGATCTATAAAAAAAGAAAAGTGAGAATTTAGACTCCCTAATTTGAAGTCTAAATGGTGACTTAAATTACTTCAAATATATCATTTTGATAATGTCAGAGATATAGGCAATCACCGGGTTTTCACTCCATTACCTGTAAATTATAACAGGAAGGCTTCAAGATGTAAACTACACAAAGAAAATCTTTTTTACTATACGAAGTAATATACTTCATTGATTTACTAAAGGAACAGGCAGCGTAAGAACACAGCATAGAATTTTAGCAGTTAAAACCCCCAATGAGTTCATAGGAATCCCTTATACAACTTGCCTCATGAACATCAAATGAATTTTCTGTAACTGCTTTCAGTAATAAGAAAATTACCATCTCAAAGGGCAAGTAATTCTGTTTTCAAATAGCTCGAATCATTAAACTATTCTTTCTCGTTTTAAGATGAAATCTATACCCTGTAACTTACATCCCCTGGTCCATTCTTTGGGGCTATAAAAATAAGATTTTTCCCTTCTGTACCTATAGCCTACTAGATCTTTGAAGTTAGCTCATATTCTACCTGGTTAAACATCCTATTTCCTTAAGTATGTATAACATAATCAATAGTCTTTCCTTCCTCATCCATCCTCCCAATTGTGCTCAAGTTTGATCTTTTGACATCACTAACACACTCCTGCATCTTGAACCTCTTTTTTCTTCTTTTACCTCTGACTGTTTCCCTTCTTAAAAACAAGCAAGCACACACACACATACACACACACTATTCCCTTCAAGTTTTAATTTTATTTCTCTCTTCTCTTTCGATGCTTTTGAAAAAGTATTTTTGCACTCATTTTTCCTACTTCCTCCCTTTCAAAACCACTGGAATCTGGCTTCTGTCTTCATACCCTGCTGAAATTGCTTATGATAATATCACTGTTGACCCTTGAAGGTGAGCTGGTAAAGTGGCTCAAAAAGGGGCCTCGCTGTCAGACTGACATGGATCCACCACTTCCTCGTCGTGTGACCCTGGCAACATTTGACTTGTTCTCAGTCTTAATTTTCTTGTTGATAAAATAGATTGCTATGTGAACCACATAAGATAATGTAAGAAAAGTGTTAAAGGGCCTGGCCACAGTTGGTGAGCACTGTTTGCAGCAGTCATTATTATTACTAATATTGCTCTTACCAGTGGCTGTCGGACTTTAGTGTGCCTTAGAATCACATGGTAGGCTTGTTATAACAGATTGCTGGCCCCACCCCCAGGGTGGGGCCAAGAATGTGCATTTCTAACAAGTTCCCTGGTGATGCTGAACTGATGATGCTGGTTCAAAAACCATACTTTGAGATCCGCTCTGGCCTAAACCTTTGCTAGTCTAAGTGTACCAGCAGCACTGACATCACCTGGGAGTGTTTTAGAATGGCCCCATCCCAGACCTCCTGAGTCACATACTGCATGTTAACAAGACACCAAATGATCCCTGTGAACACTAAGTTGAACAACATAAATCTACCATTAAATATTTGTTGGTCCTTATATCAATTGATTCAGTAATTGGTTTATTTTTCTCCCTTCTTTCAGATATTCCTTTAGCTTTCCAGATATAATTTTCTTCTGGTTTTTCTCCTCTTTGCTTATTCCTTCTCAATCTGATTTTTCTGCCTCTCTAGCCAAAATGCTCCCTCGGTCCTGTTTTTCTCCTGTTTTCACTCTGCGTACTTGTATTGATTAAGATTAGATTCGACAGCAAGTAATAGGAACCCCCTCCCCCCAAAAAAAAACCGACAAAAAACAGAGGTTTAGGCAAGAAAAAAGGTCATTCTTGCTCATGTCGAAGTCCAGATAAGGGCAGTTAGTATGATGACTCTGCTCCACAAAGCTTTTAATTACCCACATTCCTTTTATTCAAGTTCTTCGTTCATGTCTTCCATCATGATGTCACTCTTAGTTTAAATACAGCCATCACATCTGTATTATAGCCACCAGGAAGGAGTGAGGGATGCAGAAAAAAGGGCAAAAGACAGTTGCCAGCCATCTTTTAAGGGAGGCTGCTGGAAGCTGCCACTGAGTACAGCTGATTATAGCTTGTTAGCTAGAACTAAGTGATCCGGCCAGCCCGGCTGTATGAAAGAGTGGGAAATGTATTTTGGCTCAGCTAAAAAGTTGGCGTATGCTTAATACAGGAGGTTAACCAGCAGTCTGCCATATGTCCCACAAATCATCCACGTATTATCCATTTTACTACACATGGAATACACTCAGCTCCTTCCCAAGAGAGGTGCATTAGTTTGCTAGCACTGCCCTAATAAAGTACCATGAGCTAGGTGGCATTAACAACAGACATTTACTGTTTCAGAATCCTGAAGGCTGGAAGGCCAGGATCAAGGTGTTGGTAGGGTTGGTTCCATTTGAGGGCTATGAGGGAAAGAGCCCTTCCAGGTCTTCTTCCTTGTTTTGTAGATGATCACCTTCATGTTCACCTAATGTCTTCCCTGTGTGCATCCACGTTCAAAGTCTCCCCTTTTGTAAGGACAAACCAGTCATTTTGGATTATGGGGCTGCCCTGCTCCAGCAGGACCTCACCTTAACTAATTACACCTTTAATGACTCTATTTCCAAGTAAGGTCACATTCTGAGGTATTAGGGGTTAGGACTTCAGCATATGATTTTAGAGGGGGAGAGAATACAAGCCATAACAGGATACCACACCTATTTTCTATTCAGTTATTAAAACCAATTCCAAACCTAGGATATCCTGGGTCAAGTGTCCATACCTGGTCCACATGGTTGTGGCTGGTGTTCTGGAAAGAGGGTAAGATGTGTCACAATCACAACTGCCTATATCTGCCAGACGGCTGGTGATTATATTTAAGGTGGTTTCCCTTGGAAGGTGCTGTGCTTGGGTTCATCTATACCATGTGCGACTGCTAACTCTACTGGCCATTCTGCCTGCCTCGCAGCCCCCTTACCTTAGTAAACATACTTAATAGCACTTGCTGCTCCCTTTGCTTCATACATTTTCTTTCTAGAAATTCAAGTGGCTCATTCAGATTCTGGTCAATTTTAGCCTTTACGGAGAAATCTTCCTGGACTGCCCTGTCTCTAAATAGCCCCCTCCCCTTCCCCATTACTGAGAGCCCCTTCCTACTCTTGTTTTTCTTTTGTAACATTTGTCACTGCCTGAAATTGTATTAAACATGTCTGTGCTTATTCTCTACAACCCTCACTAAAATGTAAACTCCATGAGGACAGGATCTTTGTGTATTTTATTATCTCTATATCTCCAACATCTAAAACACAGTGCTTAACAAACTACTGAAGAAATGAATAAATCCTTCAAGATTTTGTTTACTTTCCCTTACACAGATCTTGTAATCTGTAGGTGAGAAATATCTTGAGAGTGGATAAACAAGTCCTTTTACTTCTGGGCTAATAGTTCTATGAGTTTATAGAAATATTCTGCGACCTAAATGTTAAGCAAGCATATAGACATAATGGTCAATTTTGAGGCTTCACTTGAGGTTTGAAGATTCCATTAAATTTTTCCACCTTCTCTGATAAAGATGCACCAAGCCATAAATTCTCATTAGAGCAGTGTTTTCAAACTATGGGTCATGACTTATTAGTGATTATGAAATTGATTTAATGGATCACAACCATTCTTATTAAAAAGAAAAAAATTAGACTACAGGTCAGAGCTCATCACATGTTTTAAGAATGAATATTGTTTTGTGAAATTTCTGTTTCAGTTTCATATATCTGTGCACATGTGTACTGTTACAAAGTAAAATGTTTTTCTTACTTTGAGTCATGGTCAAAAATAGCCACTGCTTTTGTCCTCAGGGAACAGAAACACAAGGAGCTTCTCTTAATGTAATTTTTTAGCTATTGAATTTTCACTCATTTCTTCAACTCAGTTCTTCCAAGGAAAAAACAATCAATTTGGTTAACATTTATTGTTTTTCAAAACAATCTTTGCTCTTAAAAAGCCGGTATTCTAGCAGGGAAACTGGAAATGCTGTAAAATATGAGAGATTCAATCTTAAGGAGTCCAGAGTAGAGAAAAATTAATTTTGAGTGTTAGGAGTGTTTCCTAAGAAATATGTTCACAGTTAAATTTAGAAGATGCACATATATAATGCTCATGAAGCTATTTTGCTTAAAGCTTGAGAGCATTTAGAAGCATTTTAATATCATATATGTTGTGTGTATATATATACATATATATATGTATACATATATATATGTGTATATATATACATATATACACATACACATTTTTCTTCACAATTCTGTATGTGAAATTCTCCACAGAAATAGTCAGATTATGTGTATGTGTATGTGTGTGTGTGTGCATATATATATGTATATATATGTGTATATATATGTATATATATGCATATATATATGTACGTGTGTGTGTGTGTGTGTGTGTGTGTGTGTGTGTGTATACACATATTTGTTCTGGCACCCCAAGGAGTACAATAATAATCTTAATCTAAATTTTATGCTCTACTCACTTTTTCAATTCAGAATTGTTTTCATTTACGGAAGAGTAGTCCAATTTGTATCTTTCCACGTGATGTCTATTGCTTTCATCACCCCAGATTACGGCACCCACACGTACTAGATATTTTAGGCATACAATTTAATTCCTTTATAAAAAGATGATGCATTAAATATTTGACAAAGTATTACTGAACATTTTCACATTTGTAAGAATTCAATATAGAAAAATTACAAATGTGAGAAATCCATCTTCGGACTAAGAATTTTGATCTGAGGTCTCTAAAATATGGTCAATAGACTCAACAATAATATTCCTCATTTATTGAATTGTTACTAGATGTCAGTGCATATTAGTCAGAACTTTGGGTTGCAAGCGATGGAAACCAGGACCCAGGTGGTTTTAGAGGCAACTAGAACATGGACTTGACAGCCACTAGGTGGATCTATCTTTCTTCTCCCTCTTTCTCTCTGAATGTTGCTTTCATTCTCTCACACTCATTTTGACTACATACACTAGCAACTTTTTTTCCTCTTTCCTTCTTAGTGTACTGCTAAGAGAGAATCAAAACTCTCCCTCCCTAGGCTCAAGTTAACAATAAACAAAAACTCTAGCCTAAGAAAAACTTTGAATTACTTCAGCAGATGTCAGGTACCCTCTCCCAGACCAAGAAATTGTGTCTAGGATGTGGGATCCTCTTACTAATTCAGTTTCTATTGGATAAACACCTCTGGGCTAATCAGTGGTGGTGACTAGCTGAAATTTGTAAGAAAATGGAAATCTGCCCTTTAATTGTATGTCTAAGGAGAAGCAATAACACATCCCAGGAACGGATGTTGTTTTGGATGGATGAGACCATAGGCATAGACATAATATTAAGTATCATACATATATTACTTGCGAGAATCTAGCCATAGTATGCAAACGACCCTTAAGATTCAGTTCAGTTTGACCCCCAGGTATAGAAACACAGGTGCTTTAGGGTTATTCTTGAAGAGAAGCCTGATAAAATCTTACTTTCCTGGTATTGTTTGCTAATGGTTCACAGGATGGGAGAATAGATTTTAGATACTGTAGACAGCCCTATGAAAATGATCTATCAAATGATCCAGCAGACCCTCTACTGGGTATATGCCAAAAATATATGAAAACATTTATCTGGAAGATATTTGCACACCAATGTTCATAGCAGCATTATTCACAGTGGCCAGGACATGGAAGCAACTGAAGTGTCCTACAGTAGATGACTGGGTAAAGAAGCTATGGTACATATATACAATGGAATATTACTCAGTCATTTGCGACAACATGGATGAATCTTGACATAATTATAGAGATATAAATCTAAAAGGAACAAACATGACAAACAGACACTCGTGGATGTGGACAGTCAACTAGTGGTCACCAGAGAGTGGGGGGAGGGGGGAGGTAGGTGGAGTAAAAGGGATCAAATATGTGGTGACAAAAAGAAATCTAATTATGTGCAGTGAACACACACATACACACGATTTACTGTTGAATTGTACACTTGAAACTGATTGGATTTTGTTAATCTATGTCATCATTAAGAAAAAAACAACAACTCTGTGAGAAGGTTTACCTTGAATTTTTCTGTGTAAAAATGCTGATCTGACCTATTCTTCCCATGTGGGCTGACCCCTCATTCTCTGCTGCTCCTAACAGCTGCTCTGAAGGTTACAGAGTCTGTTGCTTACACAGCTGCTGTAGCAGAGAGCTGGCCAAACCTGGTTCCAGCCTTCAGACTGTTTGTTAACCCCTTAATGGCTATATTGGGAGCCTGATGAAGGAGAGAGATTCTTTTACAGACAGGAGCTTCTGTTCCAATTCAGTTTCAACCAGTGGGGATGGTGTTACTGAAAGTCTCCTTTTTTCCCTTTTTCTCTTTCCCTCCCTCCCTTCCTTGCTTCCTTCCTTCCTTCCTTCCTTCCTTCCTTCCTTCCTTCCTTCCTTCCTTCCTTCTTTCTTCCCTTCCCTCCCTTTTTTTCTTTTTCTTGTAATTACAATTTCTTGCACTTATGGGATAACAGGTTGATTTTTTAAAATCATGCCTGGTATGCACCTTCTTCCTCTATCACAATTCTGAGCTCAAGATATTTTCACTTTACCCTTCTCTCTTAGAAACATTTTAATTAAAAAATTCTCTTAACATTAAAAAAAAGCTCTGGCTTTTTTTTTTTTACATGCGGGCTATCATAATTCAATTTGTCGAATGTTGCTGCTAGAGATATAACAGGTTGTTAGCTGTCATTTCAGACTGGTGACATACGCGAATGTATTGTAGTGACAAGAATATGAGAAATAGACTAGATTTTAGGAAGACAAGAAAATTGCTCAACCAAAACAACATGCAATTGAAAGACTGTAAAATATGAGTTTTATTGACAATATTTGATATAAGATAAGCGGTGTGTAAAAACTACTTTAGCCTGTTCCAATCAAGGAGGTATGAGTGACTCAAGTTGTTTATTTAAAGATTTATCAAGTTAGGCATGTGCTAGTCACGAAGGTATAGAAGTAAACAAGACTGACATTGTCCCTGATGAGATGGAACTATTTAGTACAAGAAACAATTAATATTTTTCTTAGTTAATGAATTACAATTTTTATGACTGGTATGGAAGAAATGTACAGAGTGAGGTGGAAATTTTTATTTTGTAATCTGGGGATGATTCCTAGTCTGGCAATTGGGAGAAGAGGAATTTTAGGGCTGGTTTTTTTCGAGGCAGGGACACATAAGGAGACTGAATGTGAGCAGAAGTTGGCCAAACCAAGAGAGAGAAACAACATCCAGGCCAAGAAAACAACATGTGTAAAGACTCCAGGATGGGAAAGGGCTTTAGTGGATTTGAAGAATTGAAAGAACAGTTAAATTATAGTGCGGGGTGTCAGAAGAGGGAGCATGGTATATGGTGAGGCTGGAAACCCATGATAGGCCTTTTAGGTCATATTAAGAATTTTTAAGTTGATTTTACATGAAGTTGTATCAGTTAGCTATTTCTGCATAACAAACGACCACCAAATCTAAAGAGCATGAGACAATAAGCACTTATTTCTTGTTTACTCGAGTCAAATGGGTTGGCTTAGCTTCAGGCTGTAGGTCTCAAGGTCGGCTAAAGAGGCTCTAGACCACATGCATCATTCTGGAGCACCTACCGAAGGGCCAGTAGCTACCCTAGGAAGCTCTTTTCATGGTGATAGCAGAAGCACAAAAGAGCAAACCTGACAAACAGTAGGCATAGCTTTTGCTTGTGTCACATAAACTAACACTCTAGTGGTCAAAGTAAGTCACATGGCCATGCCAAACATCGGTAGGGCACAGAAGTGTAATCTTCTAAAGGAGGCAGGTAGGAGAGAAAACATTTTTGCTACACTAATCTGAGATACCACAGGAGATATTGAAGGATTATAACCAAGGAGTGAGGGAGACAGACAGATTTGGTTTTAAAATGGACATACAGGGGATTGCGAAGAATGGGTTAAAGGATTCGAGAATATTTGTAGGCAATCAAGTAAGGAGATTATTGTGTTATTATAGGAGAGAGATAATGGTAGCTTGATCTAGGTGATGCTAATGGAGATGAATTAGATGGATTCAAATATATATATTTATATTTGTATATAAAACACAGAGGAGTGAAACTCCTTCCTCTAGCAGTGCGTGTCTATTAGATAAAAATAACAAAACATGTTGAAATTAAAGGAAATATCAAGACCAACACATTGGCGTGTCCTGGGTGGATGGATGTACTAGTCATTGTGATAGAGACAAAAAAAAAAAAAGGAAAATTTTATGGGGGGAGATGATGATTTAGTTTTGTATATATTCGATTTGGTAAGGCAGATTTCTAAGTGCAGCAACCTCTGCATCATCATTATGGATCATGCTTATTTTCATAATTTCTCCATAATAGTACATGTTGCTGTATTTATGTTTGCTAGTAACAAGAAGAGGCTGCAAGTAGATATTTCAACAAAAAACAACTAACATATAACAAATAATTTTATGAAGTTTTGAGATAACCGAGTCTAATTCCTTCATTGGCAAATAAAACAGACCCAGAGAAGTATTTTATTCTTTTCTGTATGGGAACATTCTTTTAAAAAGCATAGCCTACATTGATCAATCAATAAACAAAATTTTTATTGAAAATTTATGGTTTGTTCCATACTTGATTAATTTATTTGTTGTATGAAAAATAATTATTAATGACAATTATTATAGAATAGAAAACATTTCTTTAGTGCCATGTGACAGGTATTTACCAAACAATTCATTTTTATGCATTATCTCATTTATTCTTTGTAAAAAATGAGTTTATGAAGAAACATTTATAATAGTTAATAAATTGTCTAGTATTCATTTACTTAATGATTATGCTACATTATTTTGGTCCCTGACTTACAGCATCCAAAAATATGAGAGAAGCAAGTATTACACAAATAAAAAACTGTATAGAAAAACATATTTAAATGCTAAGTTTGGGAGTTGCAGACTAGAAATCTCTATAAAATTGTATAAATGAAAGAAACAATAACATAGGCTTTATGTGAAGTTCTTAGGATCAAGGTGATGATTTTGGTTGGATAACCTATAGGGATTGTTGAATATGGTAAAACTCCGACCATTTTGTGTAATTTGCTTCTTTTGGGACACACATTTGTAGACCTTCTCAGGGTCCCTTGATGACTTCCTTCTCTTTTTTTGGTTCAGCATTCTATGTACACTGGGATCCCATCCACTTTCAGAACTCTATGGAACCCCTTTCCTTTTGAAATAAACCTGGAAGACAGGAGACGTATCAATTCTCTCTTTTCTCTTCCCATAGACTACTTAAGGTATGGCGTCTCTTTGTTACTCTTGACAGAATTTTGTGGATCCCACTTATAGCACTCTGACTGGGTTTACGTGTATTTTATTCTGTTGTTATCTATTGAAATAAATGGACATATTATGCAGTGGAATGCAAAAATGCGTGTGAATTTTAGAAGATAACATACAAGACTCTACAGAAATAATGTGCTTTGCCATAGGCTGCTTTGAGATAACATTCCCTACTCCTTCTAGAATTTTCACTTGTTAGGAGTAATTAGTTTGGAAAATTTGCCAAACAGTGCAGAGGTATGTATACTTTCCCTCCTCATTAAACATATTTGTACATCTTAAAATGAATAAAAATGTTACTTCAAAAACTGCCCCCATGTCTATGTTCTAGGGAAATGTAGCAGAATTATCTTTCAAAGGAAGATTACTTTTTAGTGTGGAAGAAAATATTTTAGTGGGCCTTTTGGCTTGCCAAGTTAAGTAAATTCCAGAGGCTAGTCTGGAAGGGAAAGGTTGAAATGCAGGGGAGTGAAACTCTTTCCTCTAGCAATGTTAACAGCTATCATCATTCTGCACGTCTTGGCAACTCCTGCAGCTTATCATTGAGCTTCCCAGTTTAGTCCCCGCTAGCTGGGGTTAAGGAAAAAGGAATGTTTGGGCTGTAGACCCAAGGTGAGCGGTTGGGCAACAGCCAGGCTCTCATTTGAACTGACATTGGTTCTAGCAACCCAGCAGCTGCCTGGGGGGTATGGAGGATACTGCCATGAGGGAACCCCCACTCAAGGGGTGTGGTAACAGTGAGAGCTGAAACCCAAATTTGGGCTCTGCCTTTCTTCACCGAAACTCTCCTCAGTCCCTGAGTCTTCAGTTGTGCTTTGGGGAATGTAAGGACATCGGCGTTTGGGGGCAATGTGCACCTGCAGGCTGACAGAATTTGGGGGCAGCATATAAAAGTAATGATGAGACCACCAGAAATGATTAGAGAGTTTTGGGGAGCAGCATATTGGAATGAGAAGACAAACAACAGAGAAATGGGAGCATTTTTCTGGACGTGTAGGGCTCTATATTTTCTAAGGCAGAGGAATTTAAATTTACTTATTTGGATATTATGAGTCATCACAGAAGAGAGGAGAATCTCAGGCTATAGGTTACGGGTACATGGAATTGTAACTTGAGATATAGTATGTTTATGATTGAAAGGGTATATGGAGTAAAAAATCATGGATGAGTGAGCACAGTCTTTGTCTAAGAGACAATAACACTGCCTTCTCTGAGGGGGAAGCTGGGCATGCAAGAGGTATGTGGGATTTCGACAAAGACGTCTTATAGACTGAACACTACAGCAAGCAAACAAGAGATATAAAGAGTATAGAGCAATAGGAAAATTATGAGAATGAAGGCATCACTCTAACATCAACTGAAAAGACTTCTCTATACCTAGAGGGATCTTTTAAAAACACAAATTTAATCATGTCATGTACTTGAAACACTTCAATAGTTTTTTCTATTGCCTGTAAGGTAAGAGCGCAAAATTCATAACTTGCTTGGTGAGACTGTCTGAGCTGGTGCTTGTACCAAACTTTTCAACTCCAACTCTCCTCCCTCTGTTCTACACTCTTTCCACATCAGCCATTCTGAGTATGTATGTATGTATGTATGTATGTATGTATGTATGTATGTATTTATAAAACTTCAGTTCTTTCACAGTTGGGCCTTTAAACAAAGGTTTTCTTACACCTGTGTCATCCTTCCCTCTCATCTTCAAGTTATCATTTAAATATCAGAAGAAATGTCATTTCTTAGGATGACCCCCCCTCAGCTCCCCAGACTAGATGAGGTTCCCCTGGCACATGCTCCTGCAGCACTCTCTGCTTTCTCTTTCATACGATTCACCCAGCAAATATTCATTGAGAGACACAGCAGTTAAGGCAACACAAATCCTTGTCATCACACTTGAGTCGTTTACTGTTTACTTTTTGTGTCTTCTGTGAGATGCAGCTCCATGAGGGTGGAGAACACATCTGTCTTGTTTACCATTTATATCCCAGTACACAGTATTGAGCCTGCAATCCTGTAGGTGCTTAGTAAATATTTGTGAAATGAAGGAAGGATACAGAAGTTGGAGATTTACTGGAGGTGGTCATATCTATAACCTGGAGATCTTCAAATACCTTGGCAGATAGTGTTAGCATAGTAAATGGCATAATTTTATTATGCCAAATAATTTACCAAACTTGGAAAGCTACAAAACTTACTAAGAGTTATGACTGATATAAAAACTTAGCTTGATCCATTGGGAAGATAAATTTCAGGCTTTCAAAGTCAAATATTGATTATAAATGTTTTAAGACAATTTGATGTTGAAGGAAGTACAATGGATCAGGAGCAAAAGCACCATGGCCCCAGTGGCTTGTCAGAAGCCTTGACTGGCCTCCATAAATGCTACCGCAGGCAGTATTTTAAAAATAATCTTATACTTGTTTGGGGGTAAGCTACAGTTGTAGAAGGTTTAGATAAAAGAGAGAACAGAACTGAGTGGAAAAATAATTTTGCTTTCCAAAATGTATTCTTTTGCAAATTAGTTTTTTGACTCCAAATAAATACTAATTCTGAATGAGAAGTCTGAAAGAACAAAATAACTTTAATTCTAGACAGTAAATTCCTTGAGGGCAGCGTCTGTACCACCTTCATCTTTGAGCCCTCAGTACTGAGCACCACTGATTCTGGCAATAATAAATTACCCAGTAGTATTGTTTTTTCTTTTCATAAATGAAGAAACACGGTCTCTTGAGTAGAAAAGAAAAGCCAGTCGAATTGCTTATTTGGTTAGCATGGAGACCAAAATTATTAATTGGCTAAAGCTTTCATAATTAAAATTTATTTTGATGTATTGTAAGGAAAACTAATCCATCAAAATCAAACTTTGTAATTAGATTGTATCATAATATCTATTTATAGCCTACCTATTTCTATAGGGAACTCATAACTACAACGAAACGTATATGACAAAAATCATAGCAGAGAAACTAGAAAATTATATTAAGAAAACATTTTTGAGGAAGTGATGCCAATTTAGCATGACACTTAGCTCTGTTTCCTGTAAGCCAATGCCAGGAGGAAAACATGGAGTACAGACACCTCATAGTCCGTAGAAGGAACATCTGAGTTTATCAGGAGAGAGAAACATTTTCCTGGTCCCGAGATCAGAGATAATGTATCATATGGGTCTTTATAAAGAAGACATTGAGAAAAACAGGGATAGATTCTTAGCATCAACTTTACAAATAAAGATGAAAAGACGAATATATGTGAGGCCGCTCCTTTTTCCAGCCATGGGTGAGAGATGAGGACATAACATTAAATCATGGTTCTATAATAGCTGTTCCTGAGGTTGAGATGAATAGTTTCATGTTTCTCTGGAATGATGTGACATGAACCTTGGAGAGGATTAAGAACTGGATATTTTGTGTCACCCTGGTTCTAGGTATCTCAGAGCCCTGGAACTGTTGGGGTGAGTCAGAAGTGGCGGCTGCCATGGTAGGTGACTCTGTGTGGCCCTGAGTGCCAGGAGAGGATCCGGCTGTGTGGGAGAGCTCTAAGCCTCCACCCCTACCTCTGCCTCTGCTTCAACCAGTGATAGTCCTCAATTCTAGGTCTTACATTTTGAGTTTCCATGCTTTTTCCCCCCTTTCCTTTGAAAGCAAAGTTCTGAAAGCACTCACTTGCCCTAACCAGGCACTCTTTATCCTCTTCCTCTGTTTCGTTTTTCCCAATAGCATTTACAAAATCTAAATTATATATAATTTATTATTTTATTTTGTGTCTTGGTCAGGGTTATAACAGGACAGAGTACCCTTGAACTGGATGAGCCAAGGATAGTGTACTAAAAGAATGATGAACAAAGGCGTGGGCAAGGTTTAGGGACAACAACGAGGACTAATGTAGGGCCTTGGGGTCAGCAACAATGGCAGTGGCAGTGTGGAGCCATTGGTACCCAAGCCCTATAGGGGAAAAGTGAAAGAGAAGTTACTGGACTCGAGGAACCAAGAGAGGACAGGAGCTTGGAGAGGGCTACCTTTGGGAGGAAGATGTAACTATCCCATGATGAGTAAACTCCCATGACTTTCTTCTCTTCTTGTAACACAGGCCCCTCCCACTAGCCAAATCCAACTGGAGATAAGAAGTGAGCTGTGATGCGGTCTGTAGAGATGCGCACTGCCGGGTGGAGAAGGCTTAAGAGTGGGTCAGGAGGTTGCCACTATGTTTCATTGGTTGTCTTTCTCCTCCAACTAGAACCTAAGCTCTACCAGGGTTGGGATTTTGATCTGCTTTATTCTCTTCTGTATTTCCTGTACCTGGCTCATGCTTGGTGCTCGATAAATATTTTTCGAATGACAGAATATCAGTTGTTTTAACGTGATTTAAAGACTCGACAATGGTACAGAAATTATGGGGTATTTATATTATGTTATCATGAAAGGCACTTTTTAAGTTGTTTCTGTCTCCCTGACTTACATTTGTGATAAATGCTGGACACTCACTATTTTATAGCTAGCTAGATGGATATCTATCTGTGTGTATGCAAGCATGAGTGTGGCCCCAAATTATATTTAAAATTATATTAGTAACACTTTTAAAATTGTCTTCAACTAGATTTTGAGTAACTGCATATTAATATAATTCAAATCATTAAATCATCTTTATGTGTCTCATGGTGCTGAGGACAGCGCTATCTTCTTAAGTCCTACACATTTCAACACAGAAATAATCATAGCATAAAATGTCAGGCACGACACCACTTAAACTACTAAAGTGGTAAAGATTTATCACAGAGACAACTGTTTTGAACACCCTACTGTTAGGGCAAAAAAAAAAGGAAGGTCAGTGATTTATTTGAATGGACAGATGGGTCATAATGTATTCCTTCAGAGTGATCTAATTTGGTCTCTGACAGGCTATAAAAACAAGTGACTCATAGTAGAGTGTCCTTCACCAACACGAATGTGGGCTGGAGTGGACTTCTCTGCCTACCATGCTCCAGGGGCTGGCTGAGGGTTGAGGTCTGCCTCTTTAGGAACTGGGATGACACGGTCTAGGAATTACAAAGAACAGGAGCAACACTTTGACTCACCTCAGGGAGTCTTTAGGACCCCAGCACCATCTGTCAATGTCAGAGGAGCTGAAGCCAACATGGCAGGTGTGGCTGAGAGAATGAACAGGTCTCTGCTCCTCTGGCAGAATCTTGGGAAGTCTTGAGACTTGGGCTCCACAGATAGCACTCTTTCGAAGGCAATTTGGTGATGTCATGAGAGGTCTCTAACCAAGTGAGAGTGGTAGATTCTATTAACGCTCAAAATGTCTGCTGCCCTTCCATGAGGTGCAGCTCCCTGAAGGATTTCACATTCCCTCTCTGTTGATATCAGGAGTGGCCATATGACTTTGCTTTGTTTGTGAAGCCGGGATAGAAGCTTTGAGAACAAACTTGTGTTTTGTCATGTTTCATCTGCTTCTGCCACAGACTTACTGTTCTCCAGAGACAATGTTCCATTAGTCTGGCTCCTAGAGTAAAGATGACATTGTGCAGAGCTGAGGCCAACCCACACAGGGATATACTATGAATGAGAAATAGAGCTTTTTACTGTTATTGTAAACTGCTAGGATTTCGGAGGTCATTTGTTATCACAGCACAATCTATTGTACCTGACTGATACAAGGAAATCACATCTCTCATTGTCTCTATTTGCCTACCCTGCAGCAGGAAACAGATGTTATTGTGGGCAAACAGTTGGTTTATAGGGCTCATTTGCCACATAAGATTATGGACACAATGAAGGCTGATGACGGTAAAGCAGGGATTTCAGGTTAATGGGGGAATTAGCAACATACAACACTTTGCTTACTGAGAAACAATTTGAACTTGACAGTGGCTGGAGCAAGAAAGTGGCCTGAGCAAGGATATTTCAGGGGCTTTGACTGGCTTATGCTGGTCATTTTGAGCTTCCTGGATAATGCATTTGAAGGGGGTTAACCAGGGAACTGTTACAGCAGGACTATGCCAAGACACAGAAACCAGTGGCATGTTTGGGCTACAAGTACTGCCACAATGTAACAATAGCATCTGGAATTGGCACTCCAGAAGAAAAAGCCCTGGAAGCAGCAGAAGGTGGAAGCATTAATAACTGTCAAGAGCAGGGCAGACAGGCTAACTTAATGGGTGAGCTCAGTCCACTCAGGGCCTGATAAGTCCTATCACTCTCCATTTCTACAGTCACTCCTCCTAGGAGACATATAAATCATAGCCAATGACCTAATAAAATAATGAGGTTTGTCTGAGTTTTGACAACAGAAAATAATAGAGGACCTCAAATTCAGAGGAAGAGAAATAGGAGGCATTTTAAAATTGCTTTCCCACCAGAATAGTGGAAGTCTAGAGATGAACAAAAAGTTATGCTCTGTCTATAAGTTGTCAGTTTCCTGAAAATACCCACAAATCTATGACACTTTAGAGAGCTTCAGCAAAGGGTCAGGTTAAGTGAGATTGTTTTTCGGCTGGACATTGTCAGGTATTTGACTTGTCTCTTCTGGCATGAAATGGATCTACTAGAGATTAAACTTTTTCTCTTAATTTTTATTTTTGCACTGTGGCATGTGGAAAGTAGGCTTTTAAGTGAGGCAGATCTGAACTGAAATTCCAGCTAGGCTTTTTAGAGTCATGATTTGGCAAAGTACTTAATTTCTCTTGAGTCATTTTCTTCAAGACTGTTGTGATGAATTAAATGAAACAATGTATTAGAGCATTTGGCATACAGCCTGACACTTAAGAGCTCAATCCTGGTTACTTTCCTTCTTTAATCTTTTAGTGATGTTTTAAGGTTGGAGAGGCTTTACACTGTTGGTACAGGTTAGTCCTGGTATATTGACAAAAAAGGTACATTTGGTAATCATATAATTAAAAGAACAGGTGACTACTGAGTATACCATTTGCTCTGTTAGGTCAACTACATGGCCTACCCAGCCCAGTGTTCTATATTAAATTTCTATGTGGCTGATTTCTGGATAGAGTAGAATGTTTTAATGACATCTTTTCTTATTCACCAGGAGCTGGTAGTTTGTGTCACTAGTTAACATCTATTGAATTCAGGTAAGTGTTTGAGTCCCTATTATACACAAGACACTTTGATAATTTATCTAAGGCTTTCTTTGCTCCCATTTTCTCTCCATTTAACAGAAGAAAAAGTATTGCTATTTCTGTTCTACCTTTGTTCTCAATTCTATTCTTTCCAGATCCTCAGGGAACTTGCTTTGTCAATTATTTCTTCCCTTGTTTATTGTCAATCTCCTCCTTTCTACTGGCTCCTTCTCTGCTGGGGCAGAAAAGAGAAGGATACTCACAGGCGCACCCTCACAAGAAGTCAGTCTCCTTCTTCAGGAAGTCTCAGACATACCCAAGCTCAGGTCCAAACAACACGAAGAGCATGAAGGGGAGGAGGTTTGGGGCAACGATCAGGATAACTAACTGCATCTGATGGAGCTGGACCCCTTTTCTCTCCCCATCCTGAGCAGCTGGTATAGCAAGCAAGCTGGTTGCCTCCAGATTAAAGTTGTAAAAATCTGTTTTTAACCCATTTCCCATTTAGAAAAAAAGTGCAGCTCCCTGCCAGGGTTAATGTAGTTTTACATAAACACATGTTTGAGGCTGAAGTAAATCTGATTGTTTTTCAGTGTGCAAATAAATATAAAAATTCTTCTTGGAGTTATTTCTAAACAGAATTTGTCTCTAATCCCAATGTAACAGAAATGTATACATAAATAAGATTCATCAAATGACTCTTCGGCTAACAACTGTTCAAGCACGATGTTAACATCACATGTAGGAATGGTACGTTTTCTAGGATTTGACATTTTCGGTGATTGAGAATTACTATATTTTGGAAATGGAAATACCACTATTAAGAACAGAATGCTATAACAATGTCATTTGTTTCCAAAGACTATCGATATACTAGAACAATGTGAAAATAATAACAAAAGTGACATATTTCATGGCAATCTTTGGGGGTCAGGTTATTTCGGGGAAAACACTGCAGCTGCAAGTGCCAACGACGAGTATTCTCAGGGCAAATGGGAAATGGGTTAAATAAAGTGAATGAAACTTCCTGGTGCTGGTCTAGCATGAGCTGTGGGTCTAGAAAGGAATCGGAGTTGTCTGGAACTTTACCACAGTTAGGGGGAGGAAAGAGGAAAGGGAGAAAGACTTAAGTGTGTTCTCTTAGCATAAGCTCTACAGAGTTCAGTGGGTGTTCCACGTGGGGGACACACAGCTGGATGCTAGGAGTGCAGTAAGCGAACTCCTATTGCTCATGCACTAGCCACTGTATACTCTGCCATATTGAAAGTTGGACCCCTTTTCTAATTAGAGGAGGCAGAGAATTGCAGCATTTGTATGGGATTTTTAAAAACAAACCCGGTGTTGTCAATGCCTTTTTGGACAAGCGGAGAAAGGATCAAGTAATGGGAAAGAGTCGAATGCTCTACCATTATGCTATTTGCTTGGTCTTACTAAAAATTCTGATATCTTATTTTCTATATATAGTTGATCTTGGAACAACATGGTGGTTAGAAGCACTGACCCCTTGCACAGTCAAAAATATACATATAATGCTTGATTCCCCCCAAACTTAACTACTAATAGCCTACTACTGACTGGAAGCCTGACCGATCACATAGTCGATTAACACATATTTGTATGTTATATGCATTATAGACTATATTCTTATAATAGAGAAAAAAAATTTAAAAAATCATGAGAAAATACATTTACAGTGTTATACGTATTTATTAAAAAAAAAGTCTGTCTATAAGTGGACCAGCGCGGTTCAAACCGATATTGTTCAAGGGTCAAAGGTATTTCAGTCCTAAAGTGACAGGTCCGGGCTATTCTAGATAATAAATATGTCACACAAGCCATTCAAAATCACAAAAAATGGCTTAAACATTTTAAAAAATAAATCCTACCCTATATTAAGATAGTTTTCACTCTTCTGATCCTTTGTATTTCGACATATATCTCAGAGTCATACTTTTGACCTACTGATCTATTCTGTTGAACTTGAAATAAAATGCAAAAGAAGCAAAATGCAAATATAGCAATATAAACAACATGCAAATAATGCAAATATGTGAATACCGTGCAACTAACATAGACAAAAGCTAATTTCCACAAATAGAACACCCAAGTAGAAGCTGTCACAACTTTAATCTGGAGGCAAATGACCTTGCTACCAGCTGCTCAGTTGTGGGAGGGAAAAGAGGTCTAATTTGTCCAGCTCCTTTGGATACAGTCTTATAATTAATGGAAATGTGCAATAATGCAAATAATGTTGAAAACACATTAACTGAGAATAACTTTATGCCATTAACTTAATGTTAGCTCAGATGAACTGACTTATGTCTTCTTAGTACTTGCACAGCTTTTAAAAACATAATGGCTATTAGATTGTGAGGAGATTTCTGTGAAAATCATTATTAATCTAATATTTCAAATTGGGAAAATGCATGTGAACAAAACGGTTTCACTACTTTTTCCTCTAAAATTGTGAAGCTACTGGCAAACCATTTGATAGACCCCTGGAGAACCAGTTATCAATAAACCCTGCTGTATGAAACATAAAAAATCAAGGTGGCAGTGTTAATTTCGGACAAGGTGACATTTAAGGTTGAGAAATGTCATACTGGCAAAATAAAGACATAATTTTCTACACACTAGAAGGAACAAAATAGGATAAAGAAAATAATGTCATTTCATAAATATTTTCTCATGTCATAAAAAATTTTTCAAACTTCCCCTTTAATTGGGTGTTTAATATTCTATGGTGCAGTTGGAGTAGCAAACTGAATTCCACAGTAAAGTACAAAATTTCTTCACTACAACAATGCAACATAATTCGTTATCAGGACTTTTATCAATACTATGAATCAAATCAATGGGCTCAGAAAAAATAACATCAACAGATGGTGAAAAGGCGCTTGATAAAATTCAACACCAATTTCATGTTTTACTACGTTCTTTAATAGTTTTCTATAGCATGAAGATTTTACTTCCTTGAAAGTTTGAAAGGATTGAAAAAAATCCTTCTGAAAGCCTATTTTTAAAAATAATGATTTGATAACCTTTCATTTTTTGGTTACTGGTGATTATTGATCTATTTAGAGTCTGTTGGCCTTAAGCCAATTTTATTAAACTAATATTTTCACCAAAAAATTGCCTGTTTTTAAGACTAAATTTTATAAGCAGGGGATTATAAATAATCCTCTATCAATCATAATTCATTATTCTCCTTTTTATCTATTATAAACTTTTCATTTGTGATTTCTACTTTTATTGTTTAAATTTGCCAGAAGTCTATAATTTTTCATTAAGAATTTCTTCAATTATAAAGCCTCCTTTTCAAAACTTCATTAATTTCTGCTTATCTTTATTATTTTTTTCTTTCTGTTTTATTGAGGGATTTTATTTGTTTAATGATTAATTGCTGTTTTTCAACTTGAGTTAGATTGTTTTCATTTTTTTATTTTTATAATAAAAATTAAGATTGTGCATTTGTCTTTCAGTGAAATTATTAATTCATTCAACAATTTTATTGAATGTCTACTGTGAGCCAGGCAGTATTTCAAGTGCTGGGGACATAACAGTGAACAAAATAGATAAAATCTCTGGCTTCATGGAGCTTATATTCTAATAAAGGCAAGTGGAAATTAATATAGAAAAATGATATAGAAAATCACATAGTATATGAGAAAGTGATTAATTTTAGGAAAAAAATGAAGCAGAAAAGGTAGATAAGGAATTCTGGGGGATAGAATTTGTAATTAATTATGTCCCGAGAGTTCTTAATACTTTATTTTTGTCCAAATAGTATGTTTTTTGCATTCTTATTTCTTTCATTAGTAGTTATCGAGAAGTATAATTGAAATTTTATAATTTATTTGAAAACTTTTATTTATTTCTAGTTTCGATAAATTGTGGTGACAGGATATGGCCTGCACAGGTTTCAAGTTGGTATATTTATTGATATTTTCTTTGTGGCTATGTAAGCTAGCACTGTGCTTAGCAGCAAGTTCCAGAGAACCCAATAAAGGGGCATGAATGAGTAAGGGGCTGATTCGTGTCCTGGAATAAGTCCATAGTAGGAAGTCCGGAATCACCACGAAGGAACAAAGTTCCTTCTCTTTTCCTGCTCTGATGATATGTAGAGATAGTGCTGCATCTTGGGTATTCTGTATATGGTCTAGGCTGGGAGAGAGAGGAAGAAGGTAAAGAGGCAGAACTACCAGATCTGTGCCAACATCTTTGGCTAGAACTGAACCACAGGGGCACTTGAGGCTGCAAGAGAGCCTACAAATGGGTTCCTTTTAAGTTTTACAGTATATATTGTAGAGAGTAAGATTTACAATAACTGTTGGGTAGGTAAACCTAGTGAACTTAGTACACTCTCAATTTTTATAAATGTACTAAAGACACAAAGCTCTCTCTCTCATATATATATATTCACACACACACACCACACACACACACACACACACACACACACACACACACACACACAGGGTTCCTTTCCCCCATATTTAAAAATTTTTGTCATTTATATTTTGCAGACTTAATCTGTCACAGGCTAAAAATGATCTATAAAGTCTTCTAGAATACATGTTTTTGGTTCTACTTTTATTTTTAATAATCATTACTTTTTATCTTTTAAAATTATTTTATTTAGTGTTTAAAGGTCACTGATATCTTTTTATCATGGACTGATGCCTTTTATACTATTTCTTTTTGACTCGAGCTCTATTTTATACCATTTATCCTTGCGTCCTGGGCTTTATTTTAATTTATACTTGGCTGGAGAATCTTGGGCCATCTTTTCATTTTAACCTTTGTCAATTTGTTTTAGTTCATCTCTTATTTGTATCTTATACTTCCTCATTTGCCCACTCATTCATCAATCTTTGCTGAATTTCTATGGTGTACCAGGCAGCGGTCGATGCTGGAGCAAGACAAAGGGTATAGCTATGAACAAGACCATTACATACACTGAATAAGTATGACCCATGGAATGTCATCATTGAATATCATTTATTTATCATGTCCCTTTAAATTTATTTATGGGGTTAGTTCTTTTTCTTAGAGATATCTTTTTCTCCTTCTCCAGTCTCCCACACAATTGAGTCAAAAAACAAGCTTTGAAGATAGAGAGACCAACAGCAGTCTCAGGAAAGAGAGAAGAAGCCAACAAACCATAATTTTCTTACAGAAGGTTAATTTGTAAAAGGTCTGTGTTGGAAAAGGGAATTATCTTTGAATAGAGTTTACATTTTGATTATTACTCGCTCTATGAATTACTACCTGAATGATGAGAAAAGTCATGGAATTTGTCTTAAATTTCATTTCAGAAGGAGAAAAGAACCAGTCCCATATTGTATAGGTTTCTCTCTCCCTTCCACACGCAGCTAGCAGTTTGCCAATTTGCTGCTATAATCTGGGGTCCAAGTCATATTTATTAAATTGTAATTTTTATAGACCTCTTTTGAATTGTTTTTACTATATGCATTTGATTTTGTACCTATATTTTCAACAATTATTTAAAATAAATTTTTAATGGACTTTCATATTTTCAATTAATTTTCCTATATTATATATTTTCCATTTTAAATTTTGAATACTTTTTCTCTAGGGTGTTATGTATTCTAAGTCCTTTCATATCTAAGGCTATATATCTGTGGCCTACAAACATAATCAACAATTCATCAGGTTATTACATTCCTGAGTCATATTTTATCCTTTACAAACCTGTGATCTTCAATTGTTTTTTGGCATTAGTGTTCCACAAGAAAGTTTGAGGTGAGGCTGATTTTTTTCCTTTGTAGAAAATCAAACTGTTTTGTCTGAAAGGATACATAAATTTTTCATTATCCTTGACGTTTAGGGAAATTTCCAGAATAGTGGTGGTTTAATTTCATTAATTTTATGTGGAATGTGGTATGCCTTTTTAATCTGCACATTCAGTACTTTCTGTAAAATTTTTCCTAATTTTGATACCTACTTAGGAAAATTCTGTTTTTTCCTAATTTTGATACAAGTATCCTAATTTCGGATACTCGCAGTAGCTTAAAGAAGTCTCTATCAAATTCAAATTCAAATATACAGTGTATAATTCTTTCACATTCATTTTTTTAATACTGAGCTATTTGAATGTTAAGAGTGATTCAATAATTTAATAAATTCTATGTTTTATCTATAAAACAAAAATTTTAAAATTGTCTAACAATCCCTAATAAAGTCTAAAAGTCTTGATGATATTATCGTTACAATTAAGGATAAGGGATGCAAGAACAGAGAAAAGAAAAGTTACAGTATGCTAAAGAATTTGTCTTATTCAGGGAAAAAAGAGCAATCATAAGTTTAAGAAATTTATAGAAAAATAAATATAAGAATGAGTACTCACAAGAAGAATAAAAACTAAACATATAACTTCCACATCAGACAAATAACACTTTCCCTTCTTTCTGAGTAAAAAATAGAAAATCAGAAATAAAGTACAGTAAATAGAAAATATAAGATAGCATGTTTGTTCTAACACAGCACAAATCAAAATAAATATAAACGGGTTAAAGTGATGAAAATTTAGATCTTCTCAGGCTGAATTAAAAACGACATCATCTAAGAGCTGGCAACATTTTCTCCCTGTATTATTGGGGACTTATGTTAGATTCATTGTGTATAAAAGGAAATGGGGGCTGTTATAGCTCCACAAGACTGGAAAGGTAAGCTTAAAAAGAGCTATGACACCTACCAGAGCTTTATAATTTACATGAAATGGTCTATATGGGGTAGTAAGGGGAGACAAAACAGTTGAACAGTTAGCACATGGGCCAAATTGATTGTGTGGGGACTCAGTTTATGAGGTCCCTCAAAATTACGTCATCACAGAAGCAGAGTTGTGGTGTAGGAGACACTGATGTGCTCTCCTTCAATGAAGGACTTGTTTGCCTCAATTCCTTGGAGTTGTGTTGGCAGACATAAATATAATTGTATGACCAGATAAACTACTATTCAAGATTTAATTTAAAATATAGACGTTTTTCAGATACAAAAAAAAAATAGTTTTCTTTCCACAGGCTCTCAATTAAAGAGTTTTTTACAAAAATTTACTCTAACAACAAAAAAAAATTTGTAGGAAAGAAGTATGATGCCCAGCTGATAAACACATTTGTAAATTAATTAATGCCTGTAAATGAGAAAGGGAAGCTCGGTGTATAGTGAAAGAGTTACAACTTTATTATGAGAAAAGAGACATTGAAACCTTTAAATTTAAAATAACTTTATCAAATCAACTAAAGGAAAGGAACAGTGTAAAGAAGGAAAGAATAATGGTAAACATAAAACAATATGACATAAGTAATTCTAAATGTTTCAATAATCAAAATAATTATAAATGGATTAAAGTCAGCTATTAAAATACCAATAAAGGATTCCATAAAATCAAGATACTTACTCTTTATATTCATATCCATAAAATAAAACCAGAAAGTAAGGAACACTAGGATCATAATAAAAAAAGATCTATTATGGCAATGTTAAAGTCAAACAAAAAAGAACCCATTAACAGGAGTGAAGCAGCCCTAAACAATGATAGAACAATATACAAAGAAAGCATAATAATCATGAGCAAGTGTAGACTTGACAACATAGCCTCAAACTGTAAAAAGCAAAACCAAACAAACCACAAAGAGAAATGAAAAAACTTACAATCATAGTTGAATAATTTTAAAAACCTTGAACAAAAACAGATAGATAAAATAGACAAAAATAAAGTAAGACTAAATAATATTTGGTTTATTAAATTATGAGTTTATCATACATAGACAGGAAAACCTTCTGCCTAATATATAAAGAATATACATTCTTTTCAAGCACACATAAAACATTGATAAAGATTAAACCTACATTAGGTGGCAGAATGTTTCAACAAATTTCCAAGAATTACTATCACATAGATCATGTTTTTTTTTAACTACGGTGTAATTAAATTAGAAAGTAATAACAAAATGATAGTTTAAGAAAACTCTAACACTTGGCAAATAATCTTTGTGTTAAAGAGGAAACCACAAGAGAAATGACAAAATATTTAAGCCTGAAGGAAAAACCCACTACATTTCAAAATTTGTATTATGCAACTATAATATTTAGGAAGAAATTTACTTACAAACAAGTATTTTCAATAAATGATCATGATTTAATTCATGAAGTTATAAAACCAAAACATTAAACTACAGAATAATATTAGAACTTCATAAAAATAGAGTAGAAAAGAGAAAACAAGCAAAGAAAAGTCACCAATAATAATAGCAAACCCCAAAACTGCTTTTTGAAAAGATAATGTAAAATACCTATCCTGAAGAAAAGTGATCAAATTCAAATAGAAAAAACTGTATATGTATGGGTTAACAAAAATTTTTGCTAATGAATTTAAAAACTTAAGTAAAGTGGACAATATTCTGTAAAAATGTAAATATTAAAAAAAACTCAAATAGAAACTCAAACAATAGGAAATCCAAATAAATGAATAATCATTAAATAAACAGTATCACTTTTAAGAAATCTACTCTTCCAAAAGAACATCTTTTAGGTAACCATAGATGAGTTGTATGAAAGTTTCCAGGAACAGGTAGACTTTTTCAGACAAGAGGAAAAACAGGGAAAAACTATTAAACTCACTGTATAAGACCACCATAACCTTGTACACTAAAACTAAGCAGTCGACTTACTGACGAATCTCATTTGTGGACACAGATGATAAATTAAGAAATAAATTATTAGCAAACTATGTAGCAGTATTCAAAAATAGTAATCATGACCAATGTTGTTTATCTTACAAATCAAGGAGAATTTAATGTTGAAAAATCTATTGAAGTAGGTTTAATGTATTGATTGATTGAAAAAGTGAAAATATTTAAGCATCTTAGCAGATAATCATAATAAAAATATTTGATAAAATTTAAGATTTAGTTATAAAAATATAAAGAATCTTTTTAAAGTTTGGTAAAGGGTGTTTACTAAAAATCTACTATTAACAATTTAAATGTTTATCAGTTGGGGAATGCATAACTAAATGAGGTTTATATATACAGAGGGAAGCTATAAAGCAATTAAGTTGAACCATCCACAAAGATAAATTTTGAAAACACAACTGAAAAGGAACAATCTGTTGTTTGTGTATATGTTGAAGGAGAGAGGAAGTTGAATGTAACTGAAGAGGGGAATATTAGGCATCACATTGATTTGTCGCAGCACATAAAAAAGCGGTGGAAAAATTTTCATTTTGTAGAAGCCATCATCAGGCCAGAATGATTGGAGTGTTGTGGTGTTGTGAGTGAGGGCAAGTGTGCACTAGATGAGACAGAAGAGCAGAGGCAGGTCCTACAGGGCCCAGGAGACCTCAGTAAAAAGTATGGATTTTATGCCAGGTTAAGTAGAAAGCCTTGGAGGTTTTAAGTAGAGAAGTGATAATTGATTTATGTGTTTAAAAGATCATCTGTTTTATCAGTTCGAATTGCTGTAACAAAGAACCTTAGATTGGGTGGCTTAAACAACAGAAATGTATTTCTCCCAGTTCTGGAGACTGGCAAGTCTGAGGTCAAAGCCCCAGCAGATCCGGTGTCCGGTGAGGGTCCTTTTCCTGGTTTATAGATGGCCATCTTCTCATTGTGTCTTCACATGGCAGAGAGCAGAGCCAGGAACTCTCTGGGGTCCCTTCTATAAAGGCACTAATCCCATTCCTGAGATTTCTACCCTCATGATATAATTACTCTCAAATGCCATACTCCCTAATACCATCACATTGGGGGTTTGGATTTCGACATACGAATTTGGGGGAACACAAATATTCAATAATAACCCATCTCTGCCCTCTGTATCTCACCCACTGTTTGTCAATAACATCACTATTTTTACACCACCAAGATTTATGGCACTTACATTCTATAGATATATTACCTATGCTTTATCTACAGGTTGATTTGAAAATTGCAACCAATCAACACCATTTACAATATCACCATTATACAAATATATTTCATGGCAGATAAGGTAGGGCATCTGGTAAATTTAGCTGTAAATGGGGATTTGCCCTCTGTGGAGTAGGCCTACGATTTTCTAGCACCTATGGTGTATGCGAGTAATTCTATCTAATGCTGAATTTCAGCACTGAAAAATTTATTTTTGCCATGTATTCATGCTATGCTTACAGAAGTGCTACCAGTGATAAAGCAGATCAGAATCCATGTTTTTGGCAGGCAGGCAGGCAGGCAGGCAGATGCCACGAGAGAAAGGAAGAAGAAAGGGCTAGTTTATATTTGTCCTGTCTTATTCCAAACTCACCAATCAGATGCATTCCTCACCTCTCTAGTGCAGGAACTAAGTGAGAGGGCAAAGAGAGGTCGGCAGTATTACTTTAGAAAAACTCCCTCCACAGAGACGGAAGCACTGGAAGTGAGAAGTGCTTTTCTTTCTGTCATTCTCGTTATTAATCTTTTGGCTTGCTCTTGTATTTTGCCTTCCAAACCTGGGGAGACCAACCAGGTTCTTCTGTTTTTCCTATCATTCCCGCGCAGATGGCTTTCATCTCATACGTAGTTGGGTCTCCAATGAACCTATAATTTGTCTTCTTATGTAGTTATCTTCATCTGCTGTGGACTTGAGGACTTGTGGGGTACATACAGGAGAACCAGAGGAGAGAGTATTTACAGTGCAAATTATGGCCACAGGTAAACTCTTCAAAAACCACTTTATTACACTGTTTATTCCTTAGAGCAAAACTGTGAAGTTACAAGCATGCCTATTTTATAGAGGCACAAACTATGTTTTAGAAAAGTTAAATGAATTGTCCTCAATCCCACAACTAAAAAATGGAAGAACTAGAATTCTAAGCTAAGCTTTCTTACCTTTGGTCTTGTGTTCTTCCCACAGTACCGCAATGGCTTGTTTTAAAAAAAAAAAAAGTTTATTTTTCTTATCAGTGTTTTTTAATTTGTCAGTCTCTTTCTCTTTAGACTGCAGATGATAGAAGAGAATGCCAAAGTAATTCTAGAGGATAGATATAGATGAGAAAGGTTTTCTTATTATATGTTTGAAAGAATCGGTATCAAAATACTTTAACAGTTTAATGAGTACACTTTCTTTCTTTAGCAGGTACCAATGCATAGTCCCTGATAATCCATGTTTGACTGATTATCTCTTTAACCACTACTTGTCACATTTGGACAAATGGGTTGAAGCAAGAAACAGTAATGCATTTCCTGAAGATTCTTTTCTAATTGGCAAATCTCTCTGTGAGGATAGACATTATATCCATTATGCTCTGGGCAGAATAAATTGATAAATAATGCTTTTTCCAGATGAAGGGTCTTAGTGCTACCTTCGGCTTCATTTCCTCCTCATTCACACCCTCACCTGGACCTACCTATTTAACTTTGGGGTCAGTATTGCCCATTCTCAGAAGTATCTTTTCAAACCATCGACTAATTTGTAAGAAAAAAGGTATTATAAAACACTTCAAAATATGCAAAAATAGATTAATACAACAAATCCCTATATAATCATCATCCAGAATCGACAATTATCAAAACATGTTTTTTCTTTGCCAAAATATTTTAAAATATGCCCCAGCTTCATATCATTTATAATTACATACTTCAGTATGGACTGAGGTCAAGCTGCTAAAAGTCATCAATACTATTCTCAGAAGTATGGGCTTTATTCTCTTAGTTCATTACTTACCAAATTACTTCATAGACATCTACACACTTGCTGTTCAAAATTTTTAATTCAACTGTACAAAATATAAATTAAATGAATTGATGGTTTGTATTCACCTCAATATACAGAAGAAAGAAGTCTGCATAACTAAAAAAAGTGGATCAGTGAGTCAATGGATCCACTGAGTAATGGATCAGCTGGATGGAGAGGCAAGGAAATCCACCCGACTATTGAAGAGCAGGAAGCTCTGACAGTCCCCCTTCCCAGTCTGGCCACCAGGACAACTGCTGAGTCCCGCTCCCTCCTGCCCTGTTTCTACACAGCTGTGCAGCAACAGGCTGCCTGCCACAATGAAGCCATTCTTTTAAGACAGCTATATTCCCGACCTGCTCGGTGAAGGCTTTCATAATTATGGCTTCCAGCTGGCTCGCTCTCTCTAGCTCACAATTCAGCCAGTTACTGTTTCATGCATACATCTTTTTCTTCTCAGGTAGACTGCAAGGACATTGCAGGTAAGAACTGTGCTCAGACTTCTATCATGAAACTTATGGTGCCCAATAATAATAGCACAGCAGGTGCTTGCTCAATAAATATTTTTTAAGGAGCAAATGAAACTCAACTTGAGCTTTCATTTGGGCTAAAGTTATCTTCCCCCCCTCCCCCAGCTCAGAATCAAGTCAAAAGAGAAGGAGGGAGGGAGGAAGGGAGGGACAGAGAGAGAGGTGGGGTGGGGGGAGGGGGAGAGAACCCTGCAGCACATTTCTGTTAAGAATGTAGATAAAAGACAGGTTGGGTAGACTTTCATCTATCCACTCATTCAACCTGCCCTACAAGTCCTCTTAAATTCTGCCCTTTCTGTCTTTACTTGAACAAACTACAAATACCTTTTTTTCTTTCTTTCTTTGTATAACTGACTAGGGCAATTGTCTGTTGTTGGCACATACTATGGTATGACCACATGTTTAAGAATCACAAAACCCTCCAGAAGAAATCAGTCCCTAACTGAACCTTTACCCAAATCAACAGGCTCCTTTCTGAAGCAGCACCATGGTGCCACCAAGTGGACAGTTTTTGAAAAAATTAAACTCATGCACTGACAAATCGTTTTGGAACTGGAGTATTTATGGCCAGTTCATTTATGGTATTGCAGATTTTATCCTCTGTATTCTTGTACCTTGGATGTTTGACGAATTCTAATAATTGTTTCACACTTAGGCTTCTTGAACTTTTATTCTCTTTAACTCCTACTTGTGAATTTTCGTTAAGAACATTTCTGATGAACACATTTAAGACATGCATTAATATGGGTACTTACCTTTTTTTGTATTATATTTTGAGAGAAAACAAGTTTATCATTATCTCTGGGTGCACTTTTAAAAGATTAATTCTATTTCCTGGAGAGGTCTATTTAGAGAGGAAAAAAAGCTTGCTTATGCTATATACATGTTGCCTATGTGTAGTTTTGATGTTTAAGGTTTTCTGGAGTTAATTTCCTATGTTATTATTCAGAACATTGAACAAATGTTGCTGGAACAACTGGACACCCATATACAAAAAATTAACTTCAACTCTTACCTTGCAGCATATACAAAAATTAACTTAAAACATGTGATTATCATAAACACCCCAAGCCTCAGCTAACTGCCCAATTTGAAGAAACAAGACAACTCTAGTATACCTTTCTCTCTCCTACACACCTGAAACTAAAAGCATCTCACCTGCATTTTCCTCAGCAGAGGCCCCATACAATGAACATTCTTATTTTTTTCCCCCCTTTGATCAAGTTAATTCTTAATTTTTCTAAAAGTCTATCTTGGCTCTATGTAGCTTAAGTCAGTGTGTATTTTTGTTCTTAAGAAAGGACTGGAAAATTTTTCAAATTCATTTATCATAAATAACTCATAAAATTTAGGCAAGTGCACTGGTCTAACAGCCAAGAGATCCAAGGTCTAAGCCTAGATCTGTTACTAACAACCAGTGTTGCCAAGAGCAATGTAATGGGAATCTGTCATTTAGCAGAAAGAAACTAAGAAAGCTAGGAAGGTGGGAGGTACTGTAGGATGATTTAGAACCAGAAGCAGAAACTGATGGTGCCCTCTTGTGTATCTGTCAGGACTATCAGCAATTCCTCGTTCCCCAATCCCCCATATGGAAATGGTGGGAAGAGATATGATATTCTGTCTATGATCCATGTGGCACAGATCATAGGAGGGGAGCATAAGTTGGTTGTCACAATCTAAGGATCCATGGAGAAATAGAAGAATGAAGAGAAGAAACAGGAGAGGACGGGATAGAATTAACACTACATTATCATTTGTGGCAAGTCAGACACCAGGCGTATATCATTGTTTTACATGCAGGGATGGCTTCTGGATTCCCGGTGGTTAAAAATAGAAACTTCAACTGATAAATATAAAGTAATCATTAAAAAAAAATGAAACGACTAAAGAATGAGGAACGTTCTCGTTTTTTAAAAAAGAGGATTGTATTCTTAAAAATTGTCAACATCATAAAAGACAAAGAAAGGGTGTGAAAATATTCCAGATTAAAGGAGGCTAAAGAGACATAACAATTACATGCAGTACCTGATCTAAAGTGTATCCTGTACTAGAGAAGACAAAAAATGCAATAAAGGACATTATAGGGTCAATTGACAAAACTGGAGTATGGATAGCAAATGATATAAAAGTACTATGTCAGTGCTGCATCTACAAAAGTTGAAAACTGCATTTAAGCTAACAACTCCATTCTTGGGAGACACTGAAATATTTAAGAGTGATAGGCCATGATGCATGTAATTTATGTCTAACTGTTCAGAAAAGAGAGATGGAGAGAGAAACAGTGAGTAAACGAGGTAAAATGTTATAAGTGAAAGGTATATGGACATTCTTTGTGCTACTCTTATTTGTGCGATGTTCTGTAAGTTTGACTTTATTTTCAAGTAACAAGATGTTTAAAAAGTGAAGCACTGAGGTCCTCTATTCATTAAACATTCTCATCATTATTTTTAGTGATTATCATAACATTTAACATCTGCACAACTCCCAACCATTTACAAAGTACTTGAATATATTTTATTTAATTATCAATATGAAAGTCCCATTTTACAGATAAGGAAAATGAGACAGATTTCTTCTGAGACTTTGGCTAAATCATCTTTGTATTTTCACTGGCTACCCAGTGAACAAATGAAAGAAGGCAGGGATGACGAACTGACTTGCCCCAAATCACAAACCTGGAGTTGCATAGGTAGGACTGAGACTCAGAGCTCAGTACCTTTTTAGTCTTTGCAGCTATCAAATACCGTAAAACACACTGAAATCTTAGACCAGGATTAACCATTATTTAATTGCTCTTTGATGATTCTCAAGTCAGATAATCTGACAGAGCTTTAGGCTAACTTTTATGTATGCCATTTATCATCCTGTAGCTAAGAGAAATAACAGTTGAAAAAAATGTTAATCAATCCTAGAAGAGTGAGACTACCCATGTAGTAAACTCCAATATATAAACTATTTAACTATTTAACCTTATAAGAAAAAAAACATTTTATATAGACATTTTGCTTAAACATTAGAATGAAAAAGATGTGATGAGGAAAGCTATACTGCTTATTTTGTGGCATATTACCTCTGCCTAATGTGAAATTTTGTGTATTATTATTGAGCATTTCAAAGTTTTTTATTTTTCATTTTCAGAAATGTTTTTCCAGCTTAATTTTCAGCACTTAAAGTGAAAATTCAAGATAGCTAAAGGTGAAGAGACATGTTATCAGAAGTAGAAATGGCTTCTTGGAACTGTTTATTAATCCTCTTTGTTTTAATCAGTGACAAGTATTTTCTGACATTTACTGAATCTGGTTTCTTTTTAAAGTGTAATAAGTTATAATAAACAACAGCAACAGCAACACAGAAGTGAAGAAAAACAAGTGTTAAGAAGAAGAATGGAATCCTGCAAAGAATTACCTGGTCTAAGTGTACCTATTTGGGTGACGAGACTCACTCTCATGACTGGATCTTTAGTCAGCCTATACTGACCTATCTTTTATTGTATGAGTAATGAATGTAATTCTGGATACTCACGTGTAGAGATTTGTTACAGTTTGGAGATGACAAAGGTGTCATCTGGGGAGGACAGCTGGCCATTAGACAAAGCCTGAAAGGTGATTAGACAACTGATTGTTGCTTGTTAATCAACTAAATGAGCAGTCCTTTGGGACAAATAGACATGACTTATGACTCCTTAATCTGCATTCAGCTCTTCATCTCTTCTCTGATGTGTTGTATTACCCTGCTCATCAGTACATTAAAAACCAGATGCAAGTTGATTCTTAATGCTTAGCTAAAAGAAAATGTTTTAAGCAGTTATCCTCATACAGGTTCCATTTGCATAATTTACAGCAAGAGAACCTTTTGTGAGTTATCCATTCTCTTTGAATGCTCAGTTTCATAGATTAGAACATCATGCTAATGTGAGCAGACAGCCTAAAGGCTTCAATTTAATGACAGCAAATTTACTTCTTAATTCTTTAGTAGTTTTATTGAACACCTACTGTGTGTCATGGATTGAAAAATTCAAAGATGAATATGGCTGACTTCCTGCTTTTATAATTGGAGAAATCAATAATTAAACAAATGATTACCAAAAAAATGATGGGCACTAAGATAGGAGGGGGTGAGCACACGGTTCTGTGGGACAACTCTGATAGGCTCCTAACGTATTCTATGATAATTACCTGACACCTTTGCAGATCAGAGAAATTTGTGGGAAAGAAGATAGCTAAGCAGAGCACTGAAGGACACAGTTTAGCCAGAATAAGGGAACAGAAGGGAAGAAGGGAATTTCAGGTAGAGGGACTAAAATATGCAAAGGTCAGGACACAAAAGAGAGCAGGATAGATTTCTGGGACTGCAAGAAGACTGTATAGCTAAAGGTAAGGAAGAGCCAAATTATGAAGGTCCTCAAATGCCATTCCAAAAAGTTTGGATTTTAGACAGATAGTTTAAAGACAATGTTGAAAGATTTAAAATAGACATAATATGACCGAGTGTATAGAGAATAGATTGGCATGTGGGTGAGTATGGAGGCAAGGATTCACTGAGAGGCTACTATGAAAATGCAAGCTGAGGGGGCCTGGTGGGCCAGAGTGCCACAACTCCAATGGCCAACATGATGTACCTTCTTATAGCTGTGTACTGTGGGTCAAAAGTTTTCTGAGAAAAAAAAGATGAGGGTAGAGGAATTTTGAACCCATCTGAGCTCTCCACCCTTTTAAGAATTGTTAAATCATGATATTTTCATTTTTAAAGAATCACACACTCAGAATGCTGCGGTCTAAATTTGATAGAAAAGTCACGTTACTCAACACTGGAACACTGAGTACTGACACAAGAATACCTCGAAGGTGGATGAAAGTAGTTAGGGAAATTATCAGTTGTCAAACTTCACCAATAATTGATATTATAACTTTCATGTTTATTTTGTGAATTCTACACAGAATATTTGAAAAATAAATGTATTCATAGGTTAGAGATAAAAATTATTCCTTTACTAATTCTTAGTTTTAGAATCAAGAGACCGTATCCTGGTTTATTTTGACACATCCAGTACCTCAGACAGGTACTGTCATCTAGTAAGTGCTTAACAGGCAGTTAAAAATCAAGATTTAAAAATACAGTGACAAAAACTGATTTTCTAGGACCTTTGATGATTTTCATGAAAATTCTAAGAAATTTCTTTAACATCAAACTAATATTGATTGGAAGTAGAACAAATAAATACCAACATTTATTTGGCATAAATGTAGCTTTGGACGTGCTTACACAATTTACAAAAAAAAAAAAGAAAAGTGGAAATTGTATAGGTATAACTGGGTGAGGTATCTGTTCTTTTGTAATTTTGAGCTATTTGAAAAGAGACGGGTTAAGCAGTTTTTAAAAAATGGATGAGAGGAGCTGGGGATTAATGGTACCTCACAATTTTCTTCTCATGGCTATGACTACAGAAAGAACATTTTCTAATTTCCTCTAATGATCACAAAGATGTTTCTAGACCAAGGACTGTGAGAGTCTTTGCATATAAGCAGGAAAAGCCTTACATGAACATATACACCTACCCCTCAATTGTGTCCAAATTTTAACACACAAATAATATATATATATAAATTTATATAATTATAGTTAAAAATGACATACACTTTAGTCTTAAGAAAATCATATTATATACACTTAAAATGTCAATATTTCTTTTTTCTTGCTCATTTTGAGTGATGCTTTCATTACATGAAACTTTCATTTTTGCAACAAAAGAAAAACTTAGCAGCAAGTGGAGTGCAGTATCTGCATTCTCACACAAGAGTACAGTCAAGAGATTATATCATGCCAACCAAATTCTTTGCTAAATGCATGCTAGTATTTTCTTTGGCTTTTTAAAAATCTGTATTTTAGTCATGTAGACAAGGAAGAATATTTTCATGGAGACTCCTTACTAAATATTTAATAGAAATCAATCATAACTGTACTGCATTTTACACTCAGAACATTTGCCTTTCAGTCTATTATTCCAAGAAATCTATTTTTTTTCTGTTGCCCATACTACGCCTTAGTTTATTTAATAAGGGTTCTAAGTATAAAATGGAGAATTTTGGTTTCAGCGGAGATATTGGGACTTGCATTTTCCTGTTGGTGGCAGCACTGCCATTGCTTTTTGTGTCCAGTACAAGAAGGGCTCAAATTGAAAATAATCGCTACCAAATTGAGCACTTAGGGGACCTTGGGTACAGAATGTTTTGAATCAATTAACGAACAAAAATGAGACTATCATATACATACAGTAAAGCAACCTCATTTTAAGAAAACTAAATAAACCCACAAAAACAAATTGATTTAGGGATGGTATATTTACATTACAAAAACCTACAAAATCCTTCAAACAGTGAGCTTTTCTATTGAATTTAAATTTCGATACAGACATTTAGATTTTTTAATTAGGCACACCACAGTAAAGAACACCAGTTTTTTTTTTTACGATAATGGAATGTTTCACATTTGGTAGGTTCTGGAGTTCTCAAAGCCAAATACTGTGCCTCATCTCATTTGCATCTTCTACCAAGTATGTGTAATATCCCCAGCAGAGGGACCACAGCCTAGTATAGAACCTGTAACTTCCAATCTAGCACCACTCTCACCAAACTCTGTTCCTATAAGGGTGTTCTTTGTTTTGTTTGCTTTTTGGTGGAGGTATACATCCATTCAAATAACATTTATTGTTTTGGATACCTTCTTGTATTAAAATATTGTTGTGTTTAGAGCAGAATATTGAGATATATCTTTTAAATTCTTAAGACATTTTGTATCACATTAAAAAATAACCTCTCTTTTATACGGAAATGTTTTAAGCAAATCTATTATACGCACATACAGTAAATTCAGGATAAATGCCAATCTTCTTAATAAGCTAATGAATATTTGACTGATATTTCATTCTACATCATGGAGTAATAATTTGACATTACATCTCTCTATAATGAAAGTTAGTCACTCATCAGTTAATGCTGTGCCCATTGATTTCTTGGGAGAAAATATTATAACCATACCTTAGGTCTAATAATGCAAGGAAAAATGCATAACACACAAGCAGAATGAGTAGAACATTTATAGTCAATGTTATCACTTAATAAGAGGAGCAGAATCTAATTTTATTCTGTTAGGAATTAAAAGGAGGTGGAGGCATGCACAAACATTGGACATCGGGGTGATGTGTATCCAATATCAGTCCATCAAACCAAGTAATATTTAAAACCTCGATTTAACTAGCACTTTGCACATGGCTTGCGCACAATAGTACTGACTGCTCAGTTAACTGACTTTGATAAGTTATTGATTCGGCTGGTTAGTTCTTATCTCTTTTCCATTTGCTGTCTTGAGGGCCCATCTCTTATCAACTGGTTTCCAGTTTCAGGCTTGGCTTTTCACCTGAAACTAAACTTCTTGCTATTCTTTTGTTTCATGTTTTGAAATGCTCTGAAAAGGGCTTTATTACTGAGCAGCAGAGACAGCAAACTGACCAGACTTTGTGCTCAGAACAGCAGTGGCTGTTCTGGGAGTAGGAATGGTATCATTGCTGTCGACACAGGAAAGCAGAGCAAAGTAAGGCCAGCCACCTTATTTCTCAGAGATGATTTGCTTTATTTGTCTCCTGGTGGCTGGGCAGAAGTTATTAACCCAAAGGCAAGTTTGAAGTAACTGGTGTGGGCCCATACCTCTTACTCTGCCCTATCTCCCAGCTCTTAGGTCCTTTTGAGCTATCTGCTTGTCAATTCACCCACCTTTTGAGGCTCCTAGCCTCCAGTATGCTATTTAACCTCGACTACTCTGAGGTGGTGCCCCATGTTCCAAATCCATGCCTCACTGCATTGGATCAAAATTTTATTTTTATAGGGAGTTTGGCGGTTGTTAAAAGAGCAGCCATTAAATCAATTCACAACAATATGGGCAGTAATTTTTCTAAGGGTACTCGCATTTTAGAAGAATAAGTTTTTAACCCAAAAAGTGAAGCTGTAATGGCAGAACTTCATATAGTAAAGATGTGTTTCGACCAGGGCTCTTCCTGGTACTCAGTCATTTGAAGTTTATTCTCATTCTTATTTTATCTGGATCTTTTGAAGAATGAGAAACAGTTTATTGGGTTAAAAGCTACGCTTTGCTTATAAACTGGTGCCATGCTTGGTCAAATTCTGCCTGTGTCTAATATCCTTGTAAATGGTTAAGCTGCCACGTGGTTTAGTCAGGAGAATCTTGGTAATTTATCACCTTCCTTCTCTGATATGAACGAAGGTGATTTATGTTGTGGAATTTACATCAGAGAGATATTAAAGGCAGCTTCTGTCTTTTTCTCGGCGTGGTCTTAGGCAAGTCACAAAGCCATTCTAAGCTGCAGCTTTCATATTAAACTCATGTGGCTGATGTGTGTGAATCCTGTATAGGGGAAAATTGATAATATTCTAAATATGCAAATAAATTTACAGCAATTTGAATCAGAATTCCATTGTTGTTATTTTTAACTGGTCAAGATAATTCTAAAATTAATATGGAAGACAAATACAAAAATGTTGTCAAGAAAATCATGAAAGAAAACAAATAGTGAAGGGGAACTTGCCATATTCAAACTTCTTGTATTGCTACTACAATAAAAGTAATATGAATACTGGCTCAAGGATGAATGAACTGATCAATGAAAGAGAACACAGAACACAGAAACTGATTCAAGTAGTCTTTAAAATAATAACATTATACAGCGATGTTTACATTTCAATAAGGTATTACCTTATATAAAGCATCAAAGTAATGGAATATTCACCTGGAAGAAAAAAAAACAGATTTGTAATTTACAACACATACAAACAGAATATTAGAATATAATTAAGGAGATTACGAATCTTCGAGGTACGGTAGAGGCATTCATGGCCGAGACAGAACAATCCACAAATCCTAAAAAAAAAAAAAAAAAAGGACAGACTCGACTATATAAAAAACCTAAAATTTCTGAATAGCAAAAAAGCATTGTTACAAAGTGAAAAGAGAAATGACAGACTGGGAAAGAATATTTGCAGTATATATGACAAGGTGTTCATTTTCCTTACATGCAGTTTCTTGAAGATGGATGAAAGACAAGAGAATGTAATAGGTATACAAGAAGCTCTAATAATTCTCAGATGAGGGACCAAAATAGCCAACAAACATTTACAAAGATGCTATACTGCATGGTAGTCAGGGATATGTATATTAAAGGAATAGAGGTATCATTTCTCATGTATGAAGGAAGTTTTTAAAAAACTGAACAAATGTACTTTGGCAAAAATGAGGGGAAAACTGATATCTCTTAGGCACTATTGATGAAAGTGTGAATAGCTAACACATTTTTGAAAGTCGCTGGTAATGTTAAATTTACATGTGCATATCTTTGACCTAGAAATGCCATATCCAAGAATCTAACTTACAGAAATAAAAGCACTAGTCTTTAAAATGTTGAATAAAAGTGCATGTTGCTACATTTAAAAAATAGACACTCCAAACCATGGAAATACCCTGAATATCCACCCAGAGGACAAGTACTGAATAGCATATTATTATTAATTACAGAATATTATGCAAATATTTACATAGGTCTATATACAGTCATTTAGAAAAATACCCATGATATATTGTAAAGTGAAAAAGCAAGAAACTAAGTAATATGTGTAATATGATTAAATTTTATAAAAAATAAAAGACAACATGTGCGCGTCTAAATATAAGACTATAGAATGTGTGGTATATGTGTGACTGTTAGTGTAGGCATAGAAAGACTTAAAGAAGGATATATTTCAAAATGTTAAAAGCAGAGAAATGGGATTGGATTGATAAAAGAGAACATTAAATTTTTTTTATATCTCTATATTTCTCGAATCATTACACAAAGCCTTCATTATTCTTATGGGTTGAATTGTGTCCCCCACCATTCATATGTTGAGGTCCTAACCCTCAGGAGCTCAGAATGAACTTATTTGGAATTAGTTGCAGATGCAATTAGTTAAGCTAAGATGAGATCATACTGGAGTAAGTGTCCTTATGACTGTTATCCTTGTAAAATGGGGATATTCAGACACAGAGACAGATACGCATAGAGGGACGACGATGTGAAAAGACACAGGGAGAAGACAGCCATCTACAGGTCAGGAGGAGGCCTGAAACACCTCTTTCCCTCACAGCCCTCAGAAGGAACCAACCAATGCTGAGAACACCTTGATCTCAGCATTCTAACCTCCAGGACTGTGACACAAATTTCTGTTGTTTAAGCCACCCAATTGGTGGTACAAGAAAAGGGAGAACTGTTGAAATTAAAAATCAATACAGTATTTTTGAAAAAGGTGAAAAATGGAAAAAAAAACCCAAACCCTGTAATTTGTAAGTTTATTCAATCAAGAAACATTTACTAAACATCTATAATGTACCAGGCATCCTGTATTAATTATTTTCCTTAATCTTCCAGAAATGCTAGAGGATACAAATTAGTGTCCACATTTATAGAAGCTCAGCAACTTTTCCAGTGTCACACAGTGAATAACCCGTGAGGCAGGAGTCTGGCTGACTTCAGTGCCTGTGCGGTGGCTGCTTTTCTGTGCTGAATCCCACTGCTGAGTGCCTGATCTCTTCATTGTCCTTAGCGAATCTTTAGTGAGCATTCAGGTAAGAGGTCCTCCCTCCTCATGTCTGTACTGTCAACAGGAGGCACAGAATGAAAATGCCAGAATGACATTGCCAGTAACAGATGATACGGAGTGGATCGGTTTTATGGAATCTCCTTTTATTGTATTGTATTGAAGGGAAAGACAGTGAACAATGGTTATAGTCTTTTCTTGGTTGTACTCAACATTTCATGTTCATTTTTATCTTGCCAGTTGTCTAAGCCAGAGAGCTAAAATATAGGAAGATGGAAGGAAGGAATACTTCGGAAGCCATCTGACTTAATCTTAGATAACAGGTTTGGCTCAATGACATATTTCAGAGTTTTATCAGGGAAAAGTCAAACAGAAAATAGCTGCGACCTTGTGATACAGATGTTATTCTTTCCAAGTCTTTTAATGTAGGGCAGAAGGTGTCTTTGTTGCTCTGACTACTTAGAAAGAGTATTCTGATTACCTTATCTATTTATTCTAGTGATGGTAATTATGTATGGAGGATGCTATCATTTATGAATAAACTTTTATTTATCCTTAACATCCAGGTCAATTATCATTTCCTACTATACTCTCTCAGGTATTTCTTGCACCCTCTTCTTTGCGCTAGTAACATTTTTACATGCAGAATATATATTGTATTCTTAGCAACGTGTATTCTGTCATATTAATTATTTATCAGAATCTCTTGCTAAATTGTAAATTCGTTAGGGTTTGAGACCACTTAGTGGCTATGTTCATTAGTATCCCAAAACCTGGCATATAAAAAGTGACCAAGAGGGCACAGAGAATTAGAGGCACAGGGTGCGTTAGGAATGGGACGACAGAAAAGTCTGGACCTGAAACCTCCCCGCCCCCATCATCATTCGTCTTCTCCACATGAGCTACACCTCCGGATGGCGCGATCACAACTCTATGGTTCACAGGCCAGGCTCTCTCCAAATGCACTCTCTTCTTCCCATCCTTCCTCTGTCTCTTCTCTCACTGTCAAAAAAGAGTTAGTAGGAGTGTCAGTCAGTACCGTTACTAATACCAGTAACAGCTAATGCTTACACAGCATTTATTGTGTCAGGCACTGTTCTAAGTGCTTTACATATATACTAAATAATTTAATCCTTAAAACAAATCTCTTAGATAGGTACTATGATTAGCCCCATTTAATATGTGAGAAAACTAAAGTACAAAAAAATTAATTTGCTTGAGGTAACATAGCCCTAAGCAGTAGAGCCAGAATTCAACCCAGGCAGTCGGTTCCAGAGTCTGTGCTCTACACCCCTACGTCTTCTTAACCAAAGAAATCACGCCTGTAGTTGATAGTGTGGTAGAAAAAGGGATTTAATAAAAATTATGTATGTATATTTTTCATTTGTTTAAAATTAAAACATATGAATGAACGTCTCATTAGTTGTAAGACCTTAGGGGCCAAGGCTTTTTCTTTGAGAATGAGTCTGCTGATGAAATTTTCCATGGTTCATCTTGCATTATCTTTGTCCTTTTTGCATCGTTCTACAATTTCTAGTTCTGACTTCACTAAAGAAGAGAAACTTCAGTGCACTTGCAAAGTAACCTGAGTGCAAAATCCATCCAGATGTTTACAATTTTATTGCAGTTAGTTATAGGTGTCTTACCTACACCTAATGCAACAATTTTAATTTTTTTATAGTGAGTAATTTATGGAGGCTTTCCAAAGCATTTGTTTTTATAGACCAAAAATTCCCTTCCTTTTCATGCCGAAATAGAACTGGTTTACATAATATTTAACTTGATTGGGTAATTACAATAAGTACAATGCTTATAAACACTGGAGAATCAATACCTCTGACTCTAGACAAGCACACAAGTCATCATCAGGGAGAGGAGAAAGCTGGGGGCACCTGAGAAAGGTGGGGGCACCTGCGACCCGCAACCAGTAGCTATGCTCATCACACAGTACATTTACAGAGGGGACAGGAGTGTCAGTTAATCTGGTGTTTGTAAAGTTGATTAAATAAGTGCTAACGTATTTTGTGTCCTCTGAGGGCCCCCTCCACTGTAAGCCTACTCTGGCCATCACCCCATGTGGCAGAGGTAATTGCTTCCTCTTCCGTGTCTCTACAGTGCATTGTTCATGTTTCTATTATATATATATATGTGTATATATATATATAATTTAAAAATGTTTTTACATTTTTTTATTGATAAGATACACATAGTGTAAATTTACCATTTTTACCACTTTCAGTGTAGGGCTGAGTGGCATTATGTATATTCATATTGTGCCACTATCATCGCCATCCACCTCCAGAACCCTTTTCATCTAAAAAACTGAAATTCTATCCATTAAACAATAATTCTCCATTTCCCCTTTCCTCAGTCCCTAGCAACTACCATTCTATCTTGTCTTTATGATTTTGACTATTCTAGGTACTTAATATAAGTTGAATTACACACTATCATTTTTGTATGATTGGTTTATTTCACTTAGTATAATGTCCTCAAGGTTCATCTATGTTGTATGTCAGAGTTGCCTTCCTTTTTGATGCTAAATACTCAATGCATATACAGATCACATTTTTCTTATCCATTCATCTGTCCAGGACACCTGGGTAGCTTCCACATTTTAGCTATTGTGGATAATGCTGATCTGAACATAGGTGTACAACTATCTCTTCAAGAATTTGCTTTCATTTCTTTTGGATGTTTAATGTAATGTTTTGTTTTGTTTTATTTTTAAAGGTAGCTCTTCCCCACTAGAATATGAACTAAATTTTACATCTTTAGGGTATAGCACAATTCCTGACACAGATAATTGGAGGTTTCACCCAAGACAGACCTAGAGCTATCATTGCTAACTGTATGTAATTTGTACCCCGGGAATTATTCAAACCTGAAGTAAAGTTGCTTTGTAAACTTTACATGATTCTTGTCTTAAAACACTGATTCCATCTCTAAAGATTTCCTTTCCTCCTTTCTTCTGCCTTTCCATAGGTAATTGTATATAGAATTGCACAAAACTTTTTCTCCCTATAACCATGAGATCTGTTCCATTTTTCTAACTGTAGATTCCTTACTTTAAATTCTAGGTGGCAGAATTTTTCTAGGAAGCCATAAATCACTATTAATACTTGATGACTATAATGGAGTCTACATTTTTAGAATAAAACACAAAATTTCATATTTTTACTTAGTGTTTGATGCACACATTTGAGATACCTACTGAATGTTTATGTCCGCCCACATCATCATTACTGTCTTTAAATATTCAATTCCCAGCATCTTAAAAGATTTCATGAAACCTCTATAGGGAGAGCGTACATTTTAAAGTTTTTAAAACAGAAAAAAGAAATGCTCTGAAGCCATTGGCATAGGCACATCACAATCAATTTGGTGAAGAAACATTTTAATAGAGAAAAGAAACCTGATTTTGATGATGCTGATCACTGTCAGAGGCTGTTTCAGCTAAACTGCTGACCTGGTGAAGTCTATGTTATTAGCGAAGTGTTATTAATAACCCTTTTAATGGGCTGAGTCCTACATTTTTTCCCCCAGTGCTATTATAAGGAAACTATATATTTTTGGCTTCAGTCATGATATATTAACTTTATTTTTACAGTGACTTCCTTTATGTACTTCTTTTACTGGTATTATCTACAAGTGATGGTTTGAGAGAAAGAGATTAAGGGAATGAAAAAGGAAAAGACAAAAAAAAAGCCAAGGGAATACAGTACACTATATTTAGAGAAATCTTCATCAAGATTATAGTTGTCTCCCCAATGTTTTTCCCCATTTTAGTTTTATTGGTCTAGGACAATATCATTATTTTTATAACTTTACATTGTATTATTTAGTAACTAATATTATCATGTAAACGTACTGGTAAAGGTAAAGGTCTGGTTTTGGTGCTGTGTTGCTGATCTCGGTTAAGGAAACAAGCTGAGTTGGACCAGAGGGTGAGTAATGGCTCTCAGAGAACTCTCTCAAGTTCTCCCTACAGAAAACTGTCTGCAAAGTCTAATTTCTCCGCTCCCAAACTAAAATCCTGTCAGAAGATTCCCTTTAATTGTCAACATACAAATCTGGAAAACAGTAGTATTTTATGGTATTTGTCAGGAGTATCCCTGGGCAACAGCAAATTGGGTTATTTTCCTGCATTCTTATGCTACCTTCTTTCTAGATGACACTCCTGTTGCCAACCCCTAAACACACTGTCCAGAGGTGACCTAGAGAGGAAGAGAGATGGAGTATCTATAGAGCTTACATTCTACTTGGGGAGATGGACAATAAAAAATTATTACATAATACGTGTCAGGTAGGAATAAGTACTCTGAAGAATGGGGGACTAGAGAATAAGGGCACGTTTGTGTATATATGTGAGCATCTATGTGTACCTGCATGCGTGTGTGCGAATGTGCATTTGTGTGTATCTGTGTCAAGATTATCTAATAAGGTGACATTGGAATCAAACCCTGAAAGAATTAAAAGAATAAAGTTTAAAATATCACTCTTAGGCTCAGGCAAGAGGGTAGCTTCCCTAGACTCTGCTCATCACAGGAACTCACATTTTACAAACATACAAAAAATTTTATTACAGAACACATGGATGCTTCTACTATTCAGAGTCTGGCGGTTAGTGCTGGAACAGTACAACTAGTGACCCTAAACACCTCTTCTTGTGAATAAAACTGCTCAGGCCCCACGTGAACTCTTGTCAGAAATCTCTTATGCTGTGACTCAGAACAAAAGGCCACAGTGTCCTAATGCTGTAAGGGTGAGTGAGTTGTGCTGCTTTTCATGCTGGAGAGGACAGGAGTAACAGAGGTGTAGGAGAAAAGAAATATTAATTGAATTGTCAAATCCTGCCTCTGAGGAAAGAATAGACTCTTGCACAATAAAAACTTATTTCTCATTAAAGTGAAATGGCCATTTACTTTCTTCTCATGTTCTGATTTGTGGTTTTGGAAATACAAATTTATTTGATTTTTTTTTTTTACATTGACAATTAGATGGACATTTCAATTGTGGATTCTTTTATATGTGTAAAAATATTTAGTACAATTTAAGTAAATTTTCCGTTCCAGCTATATGACATTCATTCTCTGAAGAGACAGTGAAAAGGTCAGTGGTTTCAAGGAATTAATGGGGAGGTAGGGATGAATAGGTGAACACGGCAGATCAAAAGGGTAGTGAAACTATTCTGTATGATGCGATAATAGTGGATACAAGTTATTATAGACTTGTACAACACTAAGAGTGAACCCTAGTGTAAACTATGGACTTTGGGTGACTATCTGTCAATGTAAGTTCATCTTTTGTAATAAGTGTACAATTCTGCTTTGGGATACAGATAATAAAGAAGGCTGTGTGTGGGGGTGGGGTATAAGAAGAGGATATATAGTAACTCTACTTTCTGGTTAATTTTGCTGTGAATCTAAAACTGCTCTAAAAAATAGTTTTTTTCCCCCCAAAATCATCTTTTTGAGTATCATTGTCCTTTACTTCCTAACGTTCAGTGTGTTCAAAATAATTGTTTCAGATATATGTGTATGTATGTTGGGAGGATAAATCTGATCCATTTAATTCCACCTTGGCTGGAAGTGGAAGTATCTCTTTTCTGACATCTGTTGGTCTCACTTCTAAAATTATATCAGAAGAAATGAATTACACGTCTATTTTTAGTATAAAAACCACACCATTATATATTTAATTCAGGGAGTATAAATAGAATTTCTCCAAGAACTGCTAGTTTTAAGGAAACGTTTCAAAATAATTCACCAATACACTTCATGTCCAATTTTGAAACAGGCAGTCTTCACTATCACTTTACTCTCTCAGGTGGTACCTTCTTACTACCCATATCCAGTGCCTTGAGGCCTCTGGAATCTCCATTACTTTCACATCCCACTTTCCTTAAGTCTGTACTCTCTCTTGGTTCAGACAATATCTGCTCTGAACGGTTTCCTGCTCTTGACCACAATATTCCAGATAGATAATGAATGTTATTGGGTAACTGTATCGTATCTGAAATTTAATGGGTCTTCTGTAAATATTTTAATGCACAATGATTCTAATGATGGAAATTCTACATGCTGTGGCAGGCTGGTGATATTTTTAGGCTGGTCAGAGTTTTGATGTTCCTATCTCATACACATTTGGCTGGCTCCTAGTGTCCCTTCTTTAGGGTCAACCCCACCAACAGATAAGTGCACTTGGATTTCCATTTTTAATAAAAATTAACTGGTTTCCATTTTGAAATTTCTCTATATTTACTTTAAAAATAGCAACAACTGTAAGTAAAATAATTGTCGTTCTTTGCATCCCTATCAGTCAAAGATAAATGACAACACTTAACCATGGAACTAAAAGAATATAGAAGCATTTTTTTCTTTGAATGTCATTGCTTTATGCACTTAAGACACTGAAACTAGTTTTCTGAAACCTATGAGGTTTTTCATCTATTTGAACCTGGTCTAATTTTACAAGTATGAAAGTGATATTTAAGTATGAATTAGTGAATGGCGCAGACTCCTGTAAATTAAATCAATAATAAAAACTGAAATGGAGAACTAGCAGTTAATAAGCTGCTGAAAGTTCACAGTAGCATATGTTAGCTAACTAACTTGACAACATAGTGCCTGAATTTCCTGAATAAATGCAACTTTCCACTTTCATGATAATCAAGTATTGAAGAAAAAAGAGTAGTTGGTAGTAATAAATAACACTTTTTACATATACCCATGAGATTTGGAGTGCGTAGACAATATTGTGACTTTCTCTTTGGTGTTCGGAATAAAAACATAAAACAGCAGAAGTAGAACTATAGTCCTCTTCCTCAAATAATTTATAACCCACTTGAGTCAATTCCAAAATAAAGTATTTAACCGAGCAGAAAATAAAAAACATGGAAAGTGAATAAGCACACAAATATTTTTACTGGCGCGTATCCTCACAGCTTCCCATTCTTACCCATAATAGAGAGTGATGATGCTTTTAATGTTAACTTATGAACAAAACCAGAGTGCAGTGTGTTTATATCTGAAGTCTGTGGCTTACATTGCATCATTTGAACTGAGATGTTCACTGTAATAACAGATTAGGCTTATTGTGATGAGCCAACAATTACACGAATGAAGAGTCTGGTGAAAGAGTTTTGTATTTACGCAACGGGTTCTGCTTCATGACATCGTACTCGGTGTGGTTATGTCTTAGTCATTTCAAAGCAAGGGACATCTGTCCTATCCTAAGAGCACTAAAGGAGAAAAATCTTTTTTTCATTTAGAGAAAATGTACATTTTTTTATACGAGCTGCAAAATCAACATAAAGAGTACAATACATTTCCATATATGAGTATTAGATACTGACAGTGTCCTGATTATTTCCATAAGCAAGAGATTTTTAACATTTAAAACTAATTATAGGTAGTCCCCCTAATTGCATAACTTTCTAATTTATTATTTGCTGTTGGAAAGCAAATTCATCTATTGTAATCCAAAGACGTGTTACAGGGTTATTTCATACATGGCAGATTTTCAAAGTCCTGCAATGATGACATTGATATAGTGCCACTACTCTGTTATAACCTTTGTATATTATTTAAGTGTAACAAATACTTCATTCATTGCTTGCCCCAAACTTTGCATTTGGTGACATTCTTGCTGCTGTGTTAATATCAGGTCTATTAAGCTGGACCTCATGGTCCATTACCCTTTCTTTAGATTTGACCTCATGAAGTTTAGGGGTCTTGAGCACAGTGTGAAAAGGCAAAGGGTTTCACTCTCACCCAAGAAGCTCATTAGGACTTTATAGAAACACAATAAATACTCACGCAGCACTAACATTTGCACTGAGGGATGCTCACCAGACACATAGCCTGGTGTCAGAAGCTGCCCATTGTTCCCTTTACCCAGGCCTCCACACTGCTTTCGCTGCTAACTAAAGAGTGCTCATTTGGAATGTGGCATCTTTTCCTTTGTAGGAGATTCACTTACTGGTATCCTAGCTTTGTGGGAATATTTCCCACCTTTCTGTGTCTTGATACATTTCTTAATGTTTTCACTTAAAATTAGGGTTGCATAATTTAAATCAACACACACAGCTCATGGGAACTGTTGACAGCGATGTCTGAACTGGAGCTCTTTATTCTTTCATAAATGACACTGCAATCCATTAATTCCATTTGCCTTATTAAATACAGTTTTATAATGAAGGTAAATATTAGTAGATTGGTTTAAGGGAGATTTACCACCAACAAGGCTACTTTTAAAGTCTACTATGCATATACCTTGTAATATTTTTAATTTTTATTAGAATTGTCATTACATAGACCAACATTTGATTATATCATATTCTTATACACAAGCAGGGTTTCCTCTGTAAAATATATTTCCGTCTGAAAGTGCTATGAAACACTTTCTTCCAGGGGCCTGTATGTAGCATAAAATGGGATTTCTAGCCAGAAGTAGAAGCAGCTTGTTACCATGAAGCCCTTTTCTTAAAGGATGGCTTTTATGAGGTAAGCTGGGAGACTCCAACTCTATTTTTCAAATTAATCAGATTTTCTTGAGGAAAATGCTGCTGGAACCCCCTACAAAGAGTCTTTTCCTCTTCCCACTCTGCAAATTACTTAATAAAAACACTGAATTATATAAAACAAAAGGGTTTTTCCGCTTATGTTAATCAAACATTGATAGTTTTGTTTTTGTTTCTAACATAAGAAAATGAAGAGACATTTTTTTTTTTTTATAAAGTCAGGATGAATCACCTTTCTGCATAACTTCCAAAAAATTTCTCTGGAGGCTTGGGAAAAAATATTGGCAAGGCAACAATTTCCAATCCAAGACTATGTGATGAGACTCAAATGTAAGCCAAACTAATCATCTTTTACCAACCAGCTACTCTCTAAAGAGAAAAGTAACTTGGAATATGGGCTATGCTTTTCTTTGGCATATACTTAGAACATTAATTAATCTGTTACTATGTGTTAAGCATTCTGCTATTCACATTATCAATATAAGAATGGATAAGACTACTTTAGGAGTCAAGAGCCTGGTGCAACAGGCTCTACTAACCATCAGACAACATAGCAACAGGAACCGTGAACAGAGGCTGGGCTGGAAAAGAGGGGAGTAAGGTGGCAGAAGGAGAAGGCAAGAACTAAACTTCAAAGGATGAGAATTTCCCTAGTTATGTAGTGGAGGAAAAGGCATTCTAAACAGGTTGATTGCACAGCATGAGGAAAGACAATAGAAGTTCACAGTATATTTAGGGAGTAGCTTTGACTATATGGCTGAAGGAGAAAGCCAGGAGTTGGGGAAGTGCTAAGAAATGTGCTTGAAAAGTAATTTGGTGCTAGAATGTTAAGGGCTTTGGATACTACACTAAAAAGAAATTTGATATTTTTGTGGTGTCAATGGAGAATTTTAAGGATTCATTAAAGGAAATTAAAAACAACCACTAATATGATAATTCCAATGCTTTAGGAAGACCACTGATGGCGAAGTGGAGAACGATTTGGAAAGGGAGTTAATTCTTTCATGGACAGTGATAGTGGGTGCGTCCATGTAGGCAATCCATGATGACTTAAACTAGGGAAGTAAAATGAAAAAAAAAAAGAATATATTTAAAAGACATTTGTAAAGTAGAATTAACATAACTTAATGGTCAACTGCATATGCACATGGGCAGTAAGGGATAAGAGAAAATAGGAATAAGCCTAAAGTCTCTAGGCTGGGTGATTATATATAGTAATTCTTAAGAGCAGTTTTTACGGAGAGTATAGTGTTTGATTCCAGATAAGGTAAGTTTGAAACACTAAGCAAAGGAACATTTTAGGTTATTAGAAATATGAATCTAGAACTCAGGAAATATCCTCACAGAAGTAAAGTAGAAAGCCACAGGTGTGGCTGAAATCATTGAGGAAGAGAGGTGCAGGGGGCAGCAGAAAGATTTCCTGTTGCATATCATCTCCAAATGACTGAGAACTTTCTGAGATACTGTGCTGAGAAAGAATTTAAGTTCACCTTCAGGCATAGTGAGAAAGAGTGCCATGAATGATGATGAGTCTCTACCATTGGCTCTGGAGAGGGAAGAGATTGGATCTGTGCCAGATGTTAGCCATTCCCAGGAACAGATGGAAGAGACTCAAGAATGAACTTCTGGAAAACATCAGTCTTTAAGGGATGGTGGGAAAATTGTGCTGGCAAAAGAGAAAAAGAGCAAATGAGCTAGTATGTAGTACTGTAGTATTTAGTTCAGTATCTCAGACATCACAGTCAATAAATATTTGTTGAAGGAATGGATGAATTAATAAAGTCAAGTGCTGAAACTATACAGCAATTGGAGCAATATAAAAATCCAGCAGCATGATTTAAAAAAAACAATGAAATCCCAGGTACTTTAGCTTAAAAAAATTAATGCTTTGGTTATTTTCTTCGTAAGAGCATACTTGTTACCTACTTTCCACATAAATATGTTATTCTATTGTATAATCATTTCGAATATTTGGGTTAATACTACAGGGAAAATATAGAAAATAGTAAGGATAAAAGTTTGTATGATTTTAAGTAGAAAATTAAATTGAAAAATTAAGTGTAGAAAAGTAATGGTTAAAGGAAAAACATGAAAATGAAGAAAAGGTACTCTACAGGAGTAAAAAGATGCTCAATCTATCCAATCAAATACTTCCAGCTTACTTATATGTGGAATTAAAAAAATCCAAATAGAAAAAAACAAAAACAGAATCATAGAAACAAAGAACAAACCTGTGGTTGCTAGAGGAGTGGAGGATGGAGGGATGGGTGAACAAGGTGATGAGGAATATAGTCAATAACAGTGTCATAACTTAGCATGGTGACAGATGGTTACTGGACTTAGTGTGGTGTTCACATTGTAAGGTCCGTAAATGTCAAATCGCTATGTTTTACACATAAAACTAAACAAAAGCATAGGGAAGATGTAGAATCAAGCGGAATGAGAAAACAACCTTCTGGGACTATATCACATCCGCTGGTTGGTGGTAAGGCATGGGGAGCAAGTGCCAGCACACACACACAAACAACCAGAAGAATCAGCGATTATAATAAATATGATGAGATAAAGTCCAAAAAAGGAAGAAAGCATATCCTCCTTCTTTGGAATGAAGGAAGAAGAATCAGCAAAGCCTCTTTGGAGAGAATAGAATTTTCATTGAGCCTTAAAGGAAAAACATAAAATTTCAGTCAGTAGGCAGTAGGAGATGAGGTAAGGCAGGTAACTTGAGCAAGGCAAAGGAAGAAAAGTCTGGCAAGTTCTGGAAGAGGGAATGAATCAACTGAGCCATAGAAGACACTTGAGGAATCTTGAGTCTCTGACTGCTATTCGCCACCCCATCTTACTCAGCCTCACCCCGCTGTGCTTCCTTCTGCTCTGGGTCAGGCATTGGTTACTCAGGCCCTTGCCAAAGTAGAAAGGTATAAAGGTGCTTTCCCCCCACCCCCATTGCTTTTCTCTTTTATGCTTTTTAACGCATAAGATGCTCTGAGATGATGCCAGCACAAGGTTTTGCAAGCCAGCTTCCTCCAGCTGTTGGAAGGAGAATTTACTGATGTAAGTTTGAAAACCTCAGAGGACCTAAAACAGAACACTTACTAAAATGGGAAGGCAGGAATTGGTTATCTTACATTTGCTGGAGAAAGAACTTCAATATTTCTGAACTTTGGTAATTTTATGAGTTGGAAAACATGATTTGTCTTTGGATGAGGGTCTCACTTTTTTTTCTGGGAAGCACAGTTTTAGGGTAAGCTTTTTAATCATGTAGATGTGATGTACCCTACTTATTGTTCTAGTGGTAGCCCTTAATTGGTAATCTAAACTCAGCTTTTTCTAACTAGGAGACAGAGTAGTTGCTGTGATTAAATGCTAGACTTAACTTTCATTTCCCAGAATTTTCTATAAGCTTCTCAAGGACAAGATCTATACTTTACGCTTCTTTATATCTGTCACATTTTATTTGTTTTGCTTAATACATTATTCCATGTTGATTATTGCCTGGCAATCTACTTTACTCAGTTATTTAAACATATGACATTGAGATAGAGGAGGTTCTAAGAAATATCCCTTGAGCCTTTCGATGGTTTAAATGAAATTTATTTTTAAAAGTGTAAAATTAATATGTACCTCACAACAGTCAAAAGGTAGAAGCAACCCAAATGTCCATGAACAGATGAATAGATAAATCAATAAAATTTGGTATACGTCTATAATGAAATATTATTCAGCCGCAAAAGGGAATGGCATTTTGATACATCCTACAACATGGAAAAATCTTAAAAACATTATACTAAGTGAAAGAAGCCAGACACAAAAGACCACATCTTGTACAAAAACATTTATATGAAATGTCTAGAATAGGCAAATTTGTAGAGATAGAAAGCTGATTTATGGTTGCCAGGCACTGGGGAGAATGGGAAATAAGGAATGAATGCTTAATATGTATAGTTTTCCTTTTGGGGAGATTGCACAACATTGTGAATAAACTTAATACTACTGAATTGTGCACTTTAAAATGATTAAAATGATAAATTTTGTCATTTGTATTTTACTACAATGAAAAATAAATTTAAAAAATTAATACATGCTCATTGTAGAAAATATATCCCTCACTAAATTCCTGAGAGTAAGGGCTACTAGATAAAATACTATACTTATACCAAAAATTATTTATTGGTCATCTAAAATAGACAATTAACTGGATGCCTATTTTCATTTGTTAAATCTGGCCACTTTATTGAGAGTAGAAAGTTGCATTTGTCATTGCTGAATTCTAAGCACTTAGGACAGTGTTTGGAACGTGGTAGGTAGTTCCTCAACTAACATTGTTACATGAATATAAATTTGAAAAGACAAAAATAGAAACTAAACTATAGAAGAAAGAAACTAAAATCATTCATAGATCCACCAACTTAGAAAAAATAACTCAGAATTTCTGGCTATTTTTACATAGAGCTTTTTTTCTATGTATTTTTTTCCCTTGGTTGTCAACTGCTTAGTGTACCTTTTTCATTGCCGAGTTTAACATAACATCCATCAAAATATTAAGCTCTCTTAATAAACATAAATTTTAAAAGCTGAACAATGATGTATTATGTAGATATATCATAATTTACTTATCTATTTCCATATTGTCAAATAATGTTTTATACTTTTTTGATGCTTCATATAATGCATCAGTAAAAAGGTTGGTCTCTAAATCTTTGTTTTTGATTTCCTTAAGATGAATTAATAAAAGAGGAGTTACTACATGAAGGGAAATATACATCTTAATGGCTTTTGACCTATACTAAAATGTTAATTTTCAAAGGGTCAGGTTAATATATACTTCTACTTGTGATGAATTGAAGTTCCACTTCATTGTTCAGGTCGATACCTTTATGACAGTTTAAAATCTTTGCTAATTTGACAGAGACCAGATAGATAGTATGCTGTTGTTTTAACTTATGACTTTCTTAAGAAACGAAAATTGAACATTTTCCTACATATTTGCTAACCATTTCTTCTTGTGCATGTGGCCTTTGCTGATTTACTTAGTGGAAGGTCTTAATTTGTACAGTCTTATTGTACACCAGAGACATGACTCTTTTGCCTGCCACTCTTTTTATAAATATTCTTTTTAGTCTGTTGTTAAATTTTGGTTGTTCCTTTTGTAGAAAGGGCTTTATCAAAGGATGAGATTGCTCGTTTATTTATTACTGTATCCCATGATTTCCTTTGGTTTTAAATGCTGGCAGGGTCAGCATCGCCTCAGGGTCTGGGTGTCTGGGAGAGGACAAAGAAATAAACATAGAAAGCAAAAGAATTTGGTTATTAGAGAGCATTATTATCCAACTGGCTTCCCTTCCTCCCTTGCGGGGTTCTGTTTGTCTCGGTCAGCCACAGCGTGAACCCCTGCTCCACCAACTTCAGTGTGTGTAGCCATGTCAAAGACCAGCCATGCCATCATGCCTGACTTTTTCTAATTTTTCATTTAAAAAAATTTTTTTTTTTTTTAGAAAATTCATTTTGCCAGTTTGATGGTGGTTACTTTTACACTTATTTAGTGGGGTTTTTTTTTTTTTTTTGGCACTACAGACAAATTTTCATGGTACTTACATAATGAAAAATTTAGTCTTGGAGAATTCATTTTAAGATGTAGTTACCAAGAACTCCTTGTGCCTAAAGTTCAGGAGCGATGGAGTAAGAACAACTCAGTTCAGATGAACTCACTGTCCTGTGACAACAGACCAGTGCACAAGATGATTGCTGGGGTGTGGGAAGAAAATATTAGAACTTCTATTTACATTTACCGTAGATCACATTTTCAAGTTTATATTATTTGTTTACTTTATAATGTATATATTTTGGTAAATAAACATAAATTAGAAGAATGTACTAATTTTCTTTTAAAGATAACGGTGCACAAAAAATGCCTTGGAAACAACTCTAAGAAATGACTAGAAAGTACAACCACTGAGTGAACGGGGCACCAAAGAGTAAAAATGAGAAGGACTGAGTAGGGGCTTCATTCACATTTATCAGTCCCCTATCACATAGCTGAATGGCATCTAAAATCAGTTTTTGTAAGACTATTTTTTACTTCTTTTGAGAGTATCCAAATGAAATCTGATTGCGCTGAGGAAACTTAGGCAGGAAGTCTAAACCCTGCCAATAGTGTAATTTTAGAGCAAAAAACCTGTATAAACCCAAATGGAATGATAATATATCGCAATTCAACTAAGTTTTACTTCTAAGAGATATCCTGCTTAACAATTAAGGAGACGAAGAAATAAACAGTTAGGGTTTGTGAGACAGAAGTTTCGGATATATGCTACAGTACATTCTATTTTGTGAATTAGTATTTTTTTTTAGTATACTTTATTACCATTCTGAATTTGTTTTATCACAAATTTAACATCAGCATATAACCAGATATCTAGCATCTCTACTATTTCCTCTTCCGAGTTTGTCTGAGTCAGGCAAAACGAGGGAAATGGTAGTTGTGACTGTGTGTAATCTATTCTTTTTGTAGGGTTTGCCCAGCTTGCAATAACCCCTTCGCTTCCTTGCCATCCCACTAAGGTTGGGCCCTGAGTAGCAATTTGGAGAAATATGTCCCTATCCTTCGAGAAATACTTTTATTCTCTTTATGGTGTTGACCATACCATGATAGGTCGAATCTCCATAAAGATTTGGGAGCAGAGGGAACTGATGGACAAAGAAAAAAAAAAAGGGATGAAACAACATAGAGAGAAGGAGAGCTGAGAGGCCGTGTTATGAATTTTCTTGAGATTCTCATTTTCATTGCCCATTAGCCTCTTCTTCTGAATTCTGAGCATTCCCTTGAATTCCCCTGAATTTCCTTGACTCATTATGTCCTTGTAATACATTCCTCTTTACTTTTGGTTTTTAAAAGCTATCAACAATTGGTTTCAGTTACCAGTAGCCAGAGTCCTAACGAATATACTACTTACATCTATCTAGAGCTTCCCAACTAAATTCAGAGTATGGAACAATTGGATTGCTAAAGTGACCCAGGTCATTGGCTTTATCCTAAGTACAGTTACTTTTCTTATATGTTTCATGGCCAGAAGTTTACTCCCTGTGATTAGTCAATTCTATTGTTTTAAATGTCTGTGGTTCTGTGGGAGTATTTTTCCAGTGAAGTGGTGGGATGCTGGGAGTTTTTATCTGCAGAAGTAGAGGACAGAGGTTTGACAAAGGCTAGGCTCGAAGATCTTAAGGGGTTTCTTCTCTAATGGCCAACAAGAGGGCAACCCTTCTGAGGAGCAAGTGCCTTACAGGCAACTGGAAGCTCAATTTAGGTTTAATTTGGATAAACAGGAAATTACTTTGTTGTCAGAATGGCGACGTCTGAATATATTTGTTACACTTTTGAAAATAAGAGATTCTGCTTAACTCATCAGCAGACAGCTGCTCACATAATTTGATCTGAAGGTTACAGCAAGGCTTCTCTCTCCAAAAAATAATTCCCTCACAGAGTACATCACCCACTCCTACAGGAAATTCCAACTCTCTTTAATCAGACAACTTAGGGGGAGCCAGAAATTGTCCCAAGAAGGTTAGTGTTAGTTAAACTACAGATGTTGTCTGAGAACAAAGGAGAATCCTGAGGGTTCTATTGATCTTCTCTCATTGTAGGATGGCAAGTACTGGTTTATTATTAGACTCATAACAGTTGCCTGGGAAACTAGAAAAGAGAAGAGGTGAGGGTGAGAGGTAACTGAGTAGTGGATAAAGTTAGAAGATGTTACCAAATAACTTGGGGGAGACAGGGATCCACAGGGTGAGCACTGGAAGGCTGGCACAAGCTGAGCTCACACAATGACCCCATTGTTGTTGGGGTAGTAGAGAGAAACAATAAAAGAGACTGAGAGCAGCTGAAGAAATGTCCTGAAGGAAAGCAGAATGTCTCAATGACCTCAAAGATTTATCCTGGACATACTGGTAACCAATTAGTTATTCGAAGAATTTGTATTAAGACCTGAAATCATTCTCTTGGGTTCCTCACATATCTACTACATTTTGTCTGTGAGAATATAAGGATCAAGTTGTAAATGACTACTTCTGTTTTTCTGCTTTTCTTTCCCCCCAAATACTAACTTCCCCTTACCTGAAGAGGATTCACGGCGGCTATATACATATTGCTAGAGCAGAATTGCATGGAAACAGGTTTATGCCCACATTAATTCACCCTTGCCCAGAAGTTAACCCTGACAGTGATGTAATGGGCATGTTTTTGGACTAGGGTTTCCAGATTCAGCAAATAAAAATAAAGAACATTCAGTTAAATTTGAATTTCAAATTCATATTTAAAAATTTAAATTCAAATTTAACTCCATGTTCTGTATTTTATCTTCCCATCCCACTTTGGAACCAATGAGAAGAGTGTCTTTCTCTTATACAGGAACTTGTCATATTTATATAGAAAGCAACTAAAACTAGTTAAGTGAGGATTCGATTCAATTTATGAAACAATTATGGGGCACTTCCTCTTTGTGAAGTGTAGTGCAAGGCTGTGGGGAAATCAAACATGGTTGAAATATGGTTGTTTTCTCATAAGCTTATACACTATGGGAGAAAGCATTGGTTTAAATAACCATCACTAATACAAAGCAGAAGGAAATGCGCCAAATAGATTGTATATTAAAACTACAGAGAAAGGCATGATTAAATTTGGGAAAGAAATCTAGGTAGAACTTTGAAGAATATGCAAAATCTCTGTCAACAGAGTGGGGAGCTTTGAAGGGCATTTCAGGCTCAGGGAACAGAACTGTGAGCAAAAGCTTAGAGGAATAGATACTCATGGTCCATGTTTGGGAAGTGGTGCGTAGCCTAGTCTCTGGAACACAGAATGCGCAGAGAAACGGGGTGATGTTGATGCTGAAAAAGGTAGGTTAGGGCATGAATGTTAAGCTAATAGTTAAGACTTTCATGAGCAAGAGGTAGAAGCATAGAAGAGCCAAGTTTTCTAAGAAGAGAAGAGCATAATCCATGCTATGTTTTAAGATGACAAATTTGTCATGATGTAATGAAGGGTTGGTGAGGCAAGAGCTTAGAGGTATGAATTTAGTTTAGCAGGATAATTGCAGTTATTGCCAAATGAGGAATTATACTCATGATTTTAGTAGAAATTAACCACCCCTCTCTTTAAAGTCCTAAAAAGCCTACTTTCTGGTTTTGAAGTGAAGCCCCTGCGCTGCCCATTCTGTTGTTGGTTCTGGTCTCCTGAGGTCACACTTGGCCCAGACTTACATTTCTCTCCATGTAGCTGGCAGTTCCGTGAATCGTAGGCTATAGCATTTTCCTACACACCTCAGAGGCGCACAGGACAGTTCTTGGGATAACAAATACCCTATACTTTTGTGGACTGAGTACTTGGAATAACTGCTCTCTTCCCAACGTAAAGAGATGTGCTTATGATGGTTACAGGGATTTTGAGAGGCATAAATTATCAAGAAGTTTTCTCCATAGATTTGTGATTTTGTATTCTTTATAGAATAAAGGATAATTTTATTTTACTATTATAGGTAACTTCAGAATAATGGTAATGCTATCTTAATTTAAATTGAATTGCTTTATTTACATTTATATCTATAATGCAGGAGATAAAACAAATCAATACCCATAACTATAACTGAAATTCATGAAGTATTCTTAAATACTTAGGATTGTCTAGTCACTGTATTAGCATTTAATATGAATTATCTCATTTAATTTTCCTACTAATACTATAAAAGGATCAGAGATGTTTTTAAGAGGCAGTGAGGCAATTTATAAGAACAATGAAAGAATCATAAATATTAAAATTATAAAGGGCATGTCAAAGAAATGCAAATTATTTTTAAAAGATGCCACTTTCACTCAGTTGGTACTGATTAAGAAAACACCAAATGCTGGTTTTGATGTCATCTCATATACTACCAGTAGGATGAAAATTAGTTAAGACTTTTCTGAAAGTCTATTTTTCAATAAGTGAAATTTTCATGGCCATGATCTAGAAATCACATATGATGGAATTTCTGCCTGAGGAATAGTCAGATATGACACAAGCTTAGAGTCTGTTACAATACTATTTTTTTGGGAAATAAAAAAGACCTGAATGCTTAACAATGAGAGATTTGTGAATTGTTTTTTAAATTTCTGCACAAAGATATTTGGTGAGAAGGATAGAAGTTAATGATTTTTTGGTTTCTTTAAATTTCTTAGAAAAAAGCTTATTAAAACATTTTTAAATGTTCTTCATGTAACTAAGATACTATAGATTACAATATAGATAATATTTTTTAAAAATTAAATTTCTTAACATATTTTTCTTTATAATTACTATATTCATACAATGGAAGAATTTGGTTTAAAAGTTCAGCGGTTAATTCTTTAATTAGCAATCAATATTATTCAAAATATAAATTTAAGAAATTATTATATAGTAATTATTATATTTGTACTAATGTAAGTCAGCCCATCAGATAAGTCATCATATTACTGATTTTTTTCTTTTTGAGTCTTTTCCCATAGACTTGATTCAAGTTTGTAGTGAGCCAATTTTTTAAAAAATTTTTTCTTTATAATTTGTTTTATTTTTGAATGAGAAAAAAGAAGAGATTTGAGTACCTATCCAAACCATCAACTTTTTCTTTTTAAATGACATACCGAATACATATATATCTTGAGCTCTATTGCTTTAATTCGCTCCTGACAATTCTTTAGATTTTATTTCTCCCTCACTATACACACTTAGTTTCATTTAATCTCGTTTTTTTTTTTTTTTTTTTTTTTTTTTAGTCTAGTGGACTTTCTGTCTAATTTTTCTACCCACCTGATACTCAAAAGAACTCCTGGTTTCTGTAAGGATTAAGTCAGGAAGCAGTTTTTAACTACAACAAATTGAAACGTTTGCACAAGGAAGTGTTGCTTTTATAAGTGATGGGAAACCTCAAATTTGATTACAAGCAACCTTTGGCTTCCTATCTGTTCAACAATAGGCCATGTTGTTAAGGGCAATTTCCATGCACAGCATGTGGGTCCCATTTTTTCATCCTTAGACATGGTTGTTTACTGTTCAGCACTGTTTATGCATTTTAATCAGGCTTTTTCAGTCTCCCTTAATAAATCGCTACAAAGTGAATGTACCAAAACAAGGACTATTATGCAGCATTGGTTGCCCTTACACATTATTTGCTGCCCTGGAGTTTTACTCAGTGCCTAAATTTAAAAAATAATGACAACAAGGGAAAAAAAAATCCATAGCCAAGTGTATTATATTTAGAATTGCAACATTTTTGGCTAAACCCTCTTTGAGCTCCATTCTTTAACAGTAGGAGCCTGACTTTAAAATTCAGTTCAAGCAAGAATGACTTAACAATTGGAACCTGCCTTCAGTCCTTGGGACTGAAAGTCTTTTTGATGGGATGAAGCTGACAGCCTAGTTCCTGCTTGGCAGGCACTCACATGAAATGAGCCTGTGTTAGTACAGATAAATGTTTAGACATTCAGGTATCTCGCTGTCTGAGAAGAGTATTACTGGTTAAGGCAATGGTAGGCAGAAGAAAAAGGAGTTTTTAGGCATTTATGCCTGAGTGGGAAAAGACAATGACTTGTTAGCATCATCTGGCAAGCAGGCAAAAGAAACCATTTGACCTATCTCTCTTTCCCCCTTAAAGCTAAACTTTCATTTGCTTTTAAATGAACTAAGAAACAGTACATTTTTTTTTCCTCCAAGAATATTTTCTTATTGTTGAATTAAATGGATTTTCTTAAACTGGGTTTCTAGCATCAAAGACAGATTATTTTAAGTTACAATATTTTACAGCCTAGGCTAGAGGTAGGAATGCTCTGAAGAAAAAAAGAAGGCAAAGGACATGGTACAATGTAGATTTGCATTTTAAAACACACATTTTAAATGAAAGCAGTTAGAATTTAGATTCAATGATCAACGCTGACATGTTTTAGAACAGTCACTGGAAAATGAATAACATAAATATGTATTACAATTTGAGGTTCAGGAGGAAAGTTTACAGGAATTACAGAATATTTTAAGTGAACAGATGGTTTTCAAACCAAATAATTATTTGGAAATGTCTATGCTAACTTACTTGGTAAAATATCCTTTGACATCACTTTAGAAAATACTCAGAGGCAGGTGCTATGCATAACTCCTCACAAACCCAGCTAGCCAAAGGATTGTTTTAGATATGGCCTGGAGAAAATATTTCATGAGTGAAAAATCAAATTATCATGTGTTTAATTAAGAGGTAAATATAAGTATTTGGGGAACTTTTCTGAGAGTATTGATCAAATGAAAGTGACAGGCAAACTTTAGGAGGTGTTCTGATTTTAATTCCTGCATATCCAACAGCGTAAAACAAAATTATTCCATCTGAAAAATATGGGCTTGTCATTTAATTTCTATGTTTTCTAAACTGTATCAAAATGCTAAGAAAGTCACACTTCACCTATTCCTTTTTGCCTACAAAAAGTGAATTGGAAGGATCCTGAGTCTCTGATAACTTTATGGAGCTATCAGTCCAGTCCTGACAATGTTAGTTTTTCTGTTATAAGCAAATGAAATAATCCTAATGGATACACTGTAATTCAAACATGGGAAAAAGTTTAAAAAAGTGGAACTTGACATAATTAGCAGAAACTTATTAAACTATTAAAAGAAAAATCACAAGTAAAAAGAGAAAGCTTAACCCAGCTGTAATTTTTATATTCATCAATTTTCCTTTTTAGGTATGTGTTTTTGATAGTTAAGTATCTGTTAGAACCTGTACATGTTTATAACTTGTATAAATTCTTACTATGGTCTGTGGTAAAATCATTGACTGGCGAAATACATAAGATTACTGCCATAAGACTTTGAACTGAATGTTGTCAGACATTTAGGAAACATGTATGAGATTTGGGTTTGTATCTAATTTGATCAGAATAAAGCGTTTCCTTAAAGCTCTGTTTGCCCTAACAGTTTGGTTTTGGACTACTCACAGCCAAGAAGAAATATATTTTCCATATATCATGATAATCAGGATGTTATTTTTACCAACATTAATTGATTGAGACTTATTACATATAAGAACTTTCCTAAGAGCTTTACTTATACAACTTTATTAATTCTTTCATACATAAAATAGAGATATAATTAGTATCTTCATATCACATTTGAAGAGATCAAAACCCAGAGACTACTATATCAATGGCTTCAGAAAATGGAAAATAAGGCAATTTAGACTTATCACAGACAACTAGAAAAGTTTGAGGGAAATCCCCAAAATGTTTGCTGATGAGGTAGTGAATATTTAGAGCCCCAAATCCAGAAATACAAAAATGTTAAGTTTAATATTTGAGAAGATACACAAGAAAAGGGGACTATTTCCCTGTCAGAACACGAAAGTTTGTAAAACATGGCTGAAGGAGGTGCTTCGTATAAGTCCATAGGCTTGGGCTATAAAAGTTGGAGTCTGGGATCTGTCAAGATTGGGGCTCAAGTAAACACTTTAGCTCAGGACCCTGAAAGACTACATTTTACTAATGAAGAGGAACCATAAGTAATCCAGCCCTCATATCTATGTGCCCTAGAAAATTCTCAGTTCTTGAAATTGAATAAAGGTAATTTTGTATTGCTAGCATCCCAGGTCCCTGGCAAAAGCAAATGGAAAATCCTTTCTAGTGAAAGATAACTTTATCGTAGGTCTCAAATCATTTCACAAATTTTAATATTCAATGTGTGGTACATGATCGAAAATGCAACAAATAGAAGTCAGCATAAAGAGAATCAGTAGAAACAAAAGACAATACAAACAGAACTCCAGGAGCTTCACAAATTAATAATATACTGGTTTTAAAATAACTAGCTTGCCAAATCCAAGTAGACAAAAATTAAAACAAATTCAGTCGAGAGCTGAAAACTACAAAAATTACATAATACATTTGCCCCCTCCAAAAACTCTTATCCAAATATGTATTTAACAAGTAAAATATACAACAATAAAATTAATAAATTAGTGGGTATATTAAAAAACACATTAGACATAAATGAAGAGAGAATTAATAAACTAAGAGTTAAGAGAAAAATATATATACTTCTGGAATTAAGACAAAATGTGGAGAAAAAGAGAAAGAGAAAAGGAAACAAAAGAATATAAAGGTCTAATCTACATTTAATTGGCGTGCCATGAAGAGAGAACAGAGAAAATGGGTAGAAGCAATATTTGAAGAGATAATGGCTGAATTTTTCCAGAAGTTGCTTGAAGACAACAAATTACAAGTTTAAGATACTATATAACTAGATTCGGGACAAATAAAATGATATCCTCATCTGGAACCATCATAGTAAGATTGAATAAAACAATTGAAAAAATAAAACACTCAGGGAAAAAAGAGATTACCATAAAAAAAATAACAGTCTGAAAGCTGACCTCTCCATGGAAATAATGAACAGCAACCAGCAGGTGATACTATGAAATCTCTAATGAATCAATCTAAAATTCTTTATCCAAATGAAATATTCTTTCAGGGTAAGTATAAACAAAAATGGAGAGAATTTATTACCAGCAGATCCACAGTATATGAAACCTAAAACATATTCTTCAGGAAGAAGGAAAATGATACCTAATAGAAAGTCAGAGATTGAGGAAGAGAATAATAACAAAAATGGTAAAAATTTGGGTAAATATAAATAAGTACCTTAGAAAACAATTATCATGACTTACATAGTTTTTAAATGTATATATACACACACACAAACTGAAATAGATGACAATGATAGCATATAAGTTGGAAGGAAAGTGAATGATGTTAAAGAAGTCCAAGGTCCTTTTATTGCTTTGGAAGAGAATAAAAGCATCAACTAAGGTTAGAGTTTGATAAGTCAAGTATGCATGTTGAAATTTCTGGATAATCACTAAAAGATAATAAAGAGAATATAACTAATTTCCAAGCTAACTGAGGGAAAATAGAAAATAATAAAAAACAATTGATCCAAAAGAGGAGAGAAAAAAGAACCTATAAGAGATGGGATAAAGAAATTGAGAAAAATAGTGTTATTTTAATTCAAGTAAATCAACATTTACATTAACTAATAATAAATATTCCAATTAAGACACAGATTGTCAGATTTAATTATGATATCCAAATATATATCTTTACAGACAAATCTAAATTATGTATGGTAGGTAGTCAGAAAAGCCAAAAATAAAAGAATGAAAAAGGCTCATTTTTGCATGAAGATAAAACAATTATAAAAGTGTCTGAACTTAATAATGTGACCTCAAAATATACAAAGAAAAAATCGACAGAACTATAAGAAAAAGGACAAAGCCAAAATTATAATGAGTAACTGTCATAAAAAACCAAACATAAAAGAAAACAAAGCAAGGATAGAGAAGATTAGAACAACACAATTAAAAATTTAGACATAACGGAAATAGATGTAACATTCTACCCAACGACTGGAGAATGCACACTGTTTTCAATCATGTACAGAATATTAACAAAGACTGACTATGTACTGGTCCATAAAACAAGTCTCAACAAATTTCAAAGGGTATTTTCAGACCAAAAGCCAAGTAAGCTAAAAAAGTATACAATAAAAAGATAACCTGACAATCTCAACGTATAATTAAAAGTATACTTGTAAATACTCCATGGGTCAAATAAGAAATTACACTGGAAATTAGAAAATATTCTGAATTGATAATTAAAATGACACAAATTTAAAATTTGCAGAAAAAGCAGTGCTTATAAAATATGCAGCCTTAAATGCAAATACTTGGGAAAAAAATCTAAAATTAATGATCTAAGTATTTATCTCAAGAAGTCAGAATAGCAAAATAAATCCAAAGAAAACAGCAGAAAATAATAAATACAAAGGCAGACGTAAATACTATATTAAGAATGAAAAAAGAGGACATCTTTACAAACCAGAAAGATTTTAAAAAGATAGTAAGAGAGTCCTATAATTTTATGCAAATATGTTAAAAATAAGGTAAAAGATCCATTCTTGGAAAAATATATTTAGTCCAATACTGACCCTAAAAGAAATAAGATATCTGAAAATTCTTATAGTTCTTAAAAAAATAAATTGTCATTTAAAATTTTCCTACAATGAAAGTTCCAGGCCCATATAGTTTAACTAGCAAATTCTAAAACATATTTAAAAAAGAAATATTTCTACTCTTACAAAACTCTTCCAGAAAATTGAAAATAACTTATGAACTCATTTTATCAAGCCAGCATATCTTTGATCCAAAATCTGCTAAAGATATTATGAGTAAGGAAAATTAAAGGTCAATCTTATTTATAAACATGGATGAACATGGCAAACCAAATCTAGCAATAACCAAAATAGATAATAGATTGATTACGTCATAAACAACTTTCATTTCTAAGAATTCTAGGTTAGATATAGTTTGCAAATAAATATAATGTGTCACATGGACAAAATAAAGGAAAAAAATCATATGATCATTTTGATAGATGCAAAAAAAAATACAACATCCATTTATAATTTATAAAACCTTTTTAGTAAAATAGAAATGGTTTACTGATAAAGGATTTCTAAAAAACCCTATAGATGTCATCATATTTAATGGTGAAATGTTGAAACTTTCTCTTGAAATAAAAAACAAGACAAGGATAAACTGTTATCATTGCATCTCTCCAACACTGAAATGGAGAATATATTAAGATACTTTTAGTGCAACAGAATGCTCAATTAAATATGGATTAAATAGTGAGGAAAAAAATTTTATGTCACATAACAGGAACTCTGGTAAAAAGCTCCCACGTTTGTCCACTGGCTTACTGATGCCATCAAGGACCCAAGCTCAGGTTGGTCCTTAGGTCTGTCCTTCCACAGTTCATAAGATGGTGGTCACAGCTTCGGGAATTAGAGAGACAGAACAATATTTGGCCAAAGAAAAATTGTATTGCCCCCTGTTCTCTATTTAACAGGGAGAGAAACTTATCTTAGAATATCTCTGGCATATCTTTTTCACATGCCATTGGACAGGACTAGACCACACACCAGTACCTAACTTCAAGGGAAGCCAGGAGAATAACTGTTATTTTTTGCTTCTGTTGGGGTGTGAAGGCTCTGTCAGCAAGAAGAAGGCAGAGGAGAATACATAGAGAATGCTTTTTGTATAAGGAATAATAATGTCTGCCATAGACAGCTTAAGTAACTTACCTAAGGTCACTTTGTAAATGGTAAAGCTATATTTGAACCCAGCCAGTCTGAATCCAGAGACCAATCTCTGAACGCGTATGCATTCTCAGCTTCGTGTATGACTTTGCAAGCAGTGCATTTTAACTGTAACTTAATTTCCCACCCAGACCCATAAAATAATCTGGGCACATTGACTCTCAATGCCACTCTTAAAGTCTTTGTTGTATTCTGTTAGAATATTCACAGAAATTAATTGACAATCATTGAGAAGCTTAAATAAGCTAAAACTCATCTGTTTTCCACAAAAAGTTTTAATTTCACATAGAATTCTTTTAGAAGTAATTATTTATAACATTTGGGAATTTAAAAATCAATCTATTATGTGTGTTTGAAAGAAAGTGAGAACAGCTCATCAATTTTGAAAAGCAGTAATATGCATACAAATCTCATAAAAGGTTTATAATAAGAAGATTAAGTATCACTAAGCAGAAAAATAACACAAAACACAAGGACACATTTAAAAATAAAATAGTCACATCTTAAAATAAATCTTTTCAGCAAAGCCGAAACAGTAAAATACACTTTTGTAGAGAAAAAGTTTAAAATTGTGAATTCATCATATTTTCACTTTACACTGCATTTAAAACTCTATGTATACTATTAAATTATAATAGAATAATTATACCCATTTTCACCCGTTGTGATAAAAGCAAGTATTGTTAATTGGTTTTTAAATATCTTTAAGTAGTTTTAATTATATAAAGAAAAATTAGTTTTTATAAGTGTGTGTGTATTTAGGATTGGTAAAAAAAAAAATTGTAAAATTAAGTTACACTTGGCTCTAATCACTCCTATGAGACCAGAGTCTTTTGGTCTCTATACTTTTTAGATGTGTTTTATACTGAAAAAAAAAAAAAAAAAAGCATGTAGATGCTAGTTTTTTCCAGCTTCCAACCCAACCTGGGCGCAGTGTTTTATTTTCACATCTTGTATGGCTACATACATGGTTCACAAGTCAAAAATGACTATTCACAGTCCTGTGCTGTCTACCCCACAAAGGCACTAGCTAGGCTTGTTTGGGATCGGGGAGAAGGAGGTAGAGGCAGCAGGACCACCTCTACTTGGGTCCCCTATGGGTAATCTACCATTGCTGTGGATATAATGCTAAAGTCTGGAGACCTCAGGGTGAATAAAGGGGAGAATCCAATTAATTACATTTCTATTGACCTTTGATGACAGTTCTAGGTTCTGTGGAGAATGTGAGCCACCCTGTATTTGCAGTTCAGGAGCTCATAATCTAATGTGAGAGAAATGCTTATACATAAATGAATAGGTAACTGGCAGATTATGTTAGACAATTATAGAGGCACGTGGAGAAATGAATCCTGACTGGGTAAGGATACGGGAGAATTTTTAGAGCAGCGGTCCCCAATCTTTTTGGCACCAGGGACTGGTACTCCTGTGAGAATCTAATGCCTGATGACCTGAGGTGGAGCTGAGGTAGTGATGCTAGTGCTGGGGAGTGGCTGCAAATACAGATGAAGCTTTGCTTGCTTGCTGGCCACTCACATCCTGATGTGCAGCCTGGTTCCTAACAGGCCCCAGACTGGTACCAGTCCACAGCCTGAAGATTGGGGATCCCTGTCTTAGAGGAAGCAGGAATGAGGAGTGAAAAAGTCCTACTGTGCAGAAGGGTCAGTATGGGGAAACTGGTCTATCTGTGGGTGGGAGATTTTAAATTAAATGAGTAGAGGATTTCAGGGAAGTATGGCTGAAAACAAACTGAAAAGGTAGGGGTTAAATTTTCTACCAAATCTCTCTTAGGCTATACAACCCCACTAAAGTAATCACAAGAAGGCTAACTAAGCCTTTAAGGTCGTTCTGCGGTACCTGAAACCTTACTGTCATTGTACATCCGATAATCTAACCCAAACTCCCTCTTGTTTTCCCCCAAATCCTTCTACCATGCACTCTGAAACTTCTCACTGTCATCGGCAAAGTTCCCTCTATCCTCAAAGTCCTCTGACTGCTTCCACCACCTACTTGATCTCAACGAAAATCTTACACTCTCCTAAGAACAGAGTATCTCATAAACCTCCTCAAGTGATGGCTGCTCCGACTTCCATCTCAAAAGCCACCGGGCCTGAGAGATGGTTGCCCTTTCACTCCTTTTATTGTTTCCCAACAACTACTCCTATTTTCTTGCTTAAACAACATTCCTCTTCTTTTGAAGAATTATACTGGGTTATCACCCTTCACTTTACCTCATTGCAGCCACCCACAATCCTTCTGATCACTTTTATTTTATCATTGAAGACATCAGCACATCCCTTACTGCTTTTCACATGACAATATATGATATGACTCCATGACCAGTCATCACTGTTGGTCATGTCTGTTTCCACATGGCTTTTTCATCCCAAGCTCTGACAGTTTTTCTCTGACCTCCTTCCCTCCTGTGATCTTGTTCTTTACTCTACTTTGCCACCTACTTCCATAGAACTGGACATTACCTAAAGAAGCAAAAACATAAACAAAACCCCGAAACAACCCACCCCACTGTCTTAGTCAGTTTGGGCTTCTATAATAGAATACCTTAGACTGGGTGGCTCAGACAACATTTATTTCTCACAATTTTGGAGGCTAGGAAGTCCAAGATCAAGGCACCAGTAGATATTGTGTTGGGTGAGGCCACTCTTCCTGGTTTACAAATAACTGTCTTCTTGTTGTATCCTCACACAGCCAAGAGTAACACTCTTTCTCTTGAGTTTCTTCTTACAAGGGCACTTACTTCATTCCCGAGGGCTCCGCCCTCATGACCTAATTACCTCCAAAAGGCCCACCTCCTAATGCCATTGCATTGTGGGTTAGGATTGCAACATACGAATTCTGTCCATGACACTCCCAAGAGCAAGCATGCCACTCTCTAGAGAGTGTCATGTCTTATATTTTAACTCAGTTCCTCAAACACACTGACAATAATTCTTTGACACCATGGGGATTTTCAATTCATTAACCCTATCAACTTTTTCAGTGTATCACCCACTTTATATACCTGTACCTCTTTTTACCCAGCTTAGAATTCATGGTTAATTATTATAATAACTCCTTTCCATCTAATCTTAGCTTCTTGCCTCCCTGTCCCCCTGTCCCACTAGCAAAACTCAACCCATGCTTAAGTCCAACTGTCTATCTGCTCTGTTCCTGCTCCTGGTGCAGGTAAACTCACAACCATACAAAATGCTCTCATTTTATATTAATCAAATCTTAAGCCAGATCTCCAACATTTACCTAACCAATTCACTTCCTTATTCTGAGAATATTTTAAAATACATATGTACATATGTGCATATGTGTGTGTGTGTATATATATATATGTGAGAATAAAATATTGTTAATCCATTAGCAGGCAAAAAAGAAGGAAAGAGAAAGCATATTAAAAAAGATAAGTAGAAGACAAAAAATAGTAGAAATAAATTGAAAGTGTCAGGAATTACACTGAATATAAATTAAATAAATTCATTAATTAAAAGACAGGTTGTCAGAGTAGATTTTAAAAATCCAGCTACATCTAAAACACATCTAAAACATAAGACAATATTTAAAACTAAAAAAAAGTGAAATGTAAAAATACAGTAGGAAAGTAGTAATATAAACAAATCTAGCACAGCTATATTAATATTAGACAACACAGACTTTAAATATGAAACATTAAAGCAAGATATAAATTATACATATGAAAAGCAAAGAGAAATAAGTATCTAACATAATGAGAGATTTTAATATATCTCAGGATTGAAAATTCAGACATATAAATGATTTGTAAGATTATGAAATATTTATACTACAGTTAAAGTCTATGGACCCATCAGAAAATGTCTTAAAATCATAAAATAAAACATAGAGCATTAAAAAGGAAACTTAACAATGTTAAAAAGTAGTTATCAAAATATAGAAAAGCAAATTTGCAACATAGTAATATATAAATTTTCCTATTAATATGTTAAATAACAAGAAGGTCCGGTGGTGGATCTAATAACCGAAATTTTGAGGTGGTGTTAAATGTAAATAATATTTCAATAGACCTATAACAATTACATTTTGATATAAAAATATTTGTGGTTTCTACTGGTACAGGTACTGATAATTCCACTGTGGTTTGTCGCCTCTATCATAATAGAAGGAAATGTTAAAATTCAGAGACCCTCAGTGGGTCTGTGGACTCCAGGTTAAGAATTCTGGTTCAGAAAGAAATCTAAGCGAGAGATGTTTAAGGATTCTCATGATGGAGGTAGTGGTTGAACACATAAGGATGGATATTTAGAGCAAATAATGTGTATGGAATATCAGAAGGAAGTTCCTGAGGAACAACAATATTTAAGAGACAGGTAGGATAAGGGACATTGGGAAAAGAATGAGATGCGATGTTAGAAATGGAGGAGGAAAATCAATAGAGGCTGGCGCCAAAAAAGTTAAAGGAGGAACAGTTTCAAGAAGTAGGAAATGGTTATCAGTACAATCGGTTTAAAAGAGATCAAGAAGATTTCAAGAAGGACCAACAGAGACTGCTAGATTTAGCAAGCAAGGTCACCGATGACTCAGGCAAGATGTAGGATGAGAGGGGAAGTTGTGTCGCAGTAGTTTGAGTGAATGGGAAGAATGAAAGACAAAATAGACAACCCTTTCTAGAAGGCTAAGATTGAATGTAAGGGGGAGAGAGAGAGAAAGAGAGAGAGAGAGAGAGAGAGAGAGAGAGAGAGAGAGAGAGAGAGAGAGAGAGAGAGAGACAGGCTGTTAGAGGAGAATCCCTAGGGTCAATGGTGATTTCATCTGTTAGATAGGAGAGACCTGAGCAAGTTCAAATGCACACAGGGAAGACCCAACAGACAGGGACATATTAATTCCATAGCCAAAATGGATCCTTCACATGTCTACTGCCTTCACGTATCTTAGTGTCTGTATCTCCCTAATACTCTCTCCCTCTATCTGCTCCTGTCTCTGTAAGTGGCATCTCATTTCCCAGGGACTCTTCCTGGGGCTTGGGCTTCTCTCAGCAGGATGGTCTTTGGATAGACCCATTTCTACGGTGACTTGCTTTCAGAAAGCAAGAAGCAGAAGTTACACTTGACCTCACTGTCCATAGGCAACATCTGTAGTGACTGTTAATGATTCTGATTCTAATTCTGATTTTGATTCAGAAGGTGCTGAGTGATGCCTGAAATCTGACTTTTATCAAGCTCTACATAGGTGATTCTTAACACACATCGAGCTTTGAAATGACAGAATTAGGAAACTACGGAGAAGCACTGCCCCAGTTGGTTCTCAGCATCAACTTTCTCCTGCCCTTCCTCATGAAACTTTTCTTTCCTTTTAAAGATCACAATTTCCTTTTTCAACTTCATGATTCTTTCCTTGCAGTAAATCATTCCTTTACTTTTGTACTTTTCGGAGTGATTTACAACCATAAAATCAAACTAGTTCAAACTAATTACAAGTTAAACATAGATTTCATATGTAAAATATCTATCAATGAGGCTTTATTTATGAGAAGCATTTTTAAATGGTCAACTCATTTGAATCTAACTTTTCTATAAAGAAACATCCACTTTCTATTATTTTACCACTCCCTCCATCACTATCAGACTGTCCTGGTTTCAGTTCTCTATGAGCCCACCTTGATTCTCTTGTCTATTTACTCCTTTTTTAATAGAATCAGTTTCTACTCCACCTACCCCATTGTATGTGTCAGCAAAACCTCAAGCTTTCCATATTCTCTATGCACAAACTTGAGCAGCTGAAAGTTACAGTAGAGAATGAAGTCTTTAGGCTGACTGACATTAAAAACATGAACACAAAGCTCAATCATGCCAGGCAATCTTAAAAAGTGTTCCCAGTAAGTTTACTTTCCCGCTTTCCAAAAAACAGTGTTCTGTTTCACCTACACCTCTATCCTCAAACCTCCCATACCAGGTGGCTCCATGTCATACTTTTCCTGAATATACAAAAAGATATCCATGAACTCCTTTATCTTTCCACTACCAAATTGACAAGCTGCTTACATCAATACCTCTTACCATGTTCTATGCAGTCACAATGGAGGATGCATCTTTCCTCCTACGAGATCCATCCTTCCACAAGAACCTGAATCCTATCACTGAAGGACGGTCCTTTAGTTTTTCTTCTCCTTGCATCAAGAATTTCTCTTTACAACTAGACTGTTCCTATCATTATATAGTCATGCTCTAGAATGCTTGCCTCCCTTTTTTTCCCCCCTCAACTCCTCCTTACTTCATATCCTTTTCTAGTAACTGTTTAATTTCTAGACTTTGTTTTATAGGAAAAATTGTTGAAAGTGGCCTTTACACAGTCTCTAACTCTCCTGTATTCATTCTTCATATTAATCCCTTATACCTAATAAATAATTTTCCATTCTTATCTTTCTAACCCCTTCAGCAACATTTAATACAGCTGACCACTTCTGCATTCTGGAACCACTCTCCTCTCTCAGCCTGGGTGTGTGACACCACATGCTCTGGTGCTCTGGGTATGGCAGGCAACCTCGAAGATGGCTCCCAATGATCTCCATCCCCCAAGCAGTTCATGCACTTTTGCAATCCCCTCATGCTGAGTGTGGGCTGGACCTAGTACCTGACTCTAAATGAACAGAATAGAGCAAAAATGATGGCATATTTTTGAGATTAGATTACAAAAGACTCTGGCTTCCATCTTCTCACTCTTTCTTACTCATTCTTTTTTTTTTTTTTCATTTCGGTAGCAAGTCAGCTTCTGTGTTGTAAGCTTCCCTATGGAAATGTCCATATGGCAAATAACTAAAGGAGGTCTTCTGGACAACAGGTAGAAAGGACCTGAATCCTGCCAACCACCACTGGGTGAGCTTGGAAGCAGATCTTCTCCAGTCAAGCTTTGAGGTGACTCAGCCTGGGCCAATACCTCAATTGCAGACTGTGAAAGACCCTGGGCTAGAGGACTCAGTTATGCTGAACCCAAATTCCTGATCCACAGAAACTGTGAGAAAATAAACATTTGTAGTTTTAAGCTGCTAATTTTAGGATAATTTTTTATACATTCATAAATAACTAATGCAGGAAGATTTCCCTCAGAGGTTGGCAAACTGTAGCCGATGAATCAAATCTGGCCCTATACCCGCTTTGGTACTGCCTGTAAGTTAAAAAAGTTTTACATTTTAAAATGGCTGACATGAATAAAAAGGATATTTCATGAAATATAAAAATTATATGAAATTCAAATTGTGTCCACAAATAAAGTTTTATTGGAACATAGCAACATACATTCATTTCTATATTGTCTCTGGCTGCTTTTTACCATAACTGCAGAGTTAAGTAGTCTTAACAGAGACCTATGACTTGCAGAGCCTATAATATTCACTATTCGACCCTTTCCGGAAAAAGTTTTCCACTCCTTCTGCATCTTTGCTGGCTTTGCCTCCTCCATTCTGTCTCTAAATATACACTGCCTCTTTTTCCAAATGCATGTATAAAATATATATAACATCATACCTTATAATGTTACATATCACATACATTATACATTATTCTCTATTTGATGTTTATGCTTCTATATTTAATAAACTTCACAAGCTTTACAGGTCAAATATAGAGGCCCTCTGCTTCAGACTACCTCCAAAACCTTATTTTCTTCTATCCTTCCCTATCTCAATTGATGTCATCGTCTACCAACCTGATCTAGCCAGACACTGAGTGATCCTCAATTTCTCCTTATTGTTCATCTTCATCTTGTATATACGACACATCAATACAATCTATATATTTTATTTCCAAAATATATACTTTAGAACATATTCAGTCCATCTCAATTAGTTCCTTAAGTGAAGCATCCATTTCAATTTTTCTTATAATTTATCACAATCTCTGGTTATTTTGCTTAATTAATAATGTATTCTATAGCTCCATCACTAGAATTGAAACTCCAAGAGGACAGAGACCACATATGTATTATTCACCATACTACCCCCCGTGCTTTGCCTATTGTGAGTATTGGGGCAGTTAATAAGTATTTTTGAAAAAGTAAACCTGTTAGATGTTAGGTAAGTAGTAGCTATAGATGAGGAGGACATTAATTCACCTTCAAAAAGTATACTTATTTTCTGTCTATTTGTGACAACATTTAATAGAATATCTTCAAATCTTAAAAAAATGAGTGATGGGGGAGATGTTAGTTCCTCTATTTTTAACTAGAGTTTTTCATAAATTACATATTTTTAGAGAATAAATGTCATTTTAATGACTGACAAAATAAAGACTGGTTTATGTAGAATAATTTAAGCTATAATTTAAAATGTCTAAAATCTGACATCAGTGATCTGTATTATATAAAAATATCACTAGGAAATATGAAAATTTTCAATGCTGCCTCAATTTAACAGTTATATTAGGCAAAGTAATAAAAATCTGGAAAATAGAAATAAAAGAAATAATATACATAGATATTTAAATAATTTACTTGCATTATTATGAGGCCTTGTTACTACTTGCCCAAACTAAAGATAATTTCTTTATAAAACTAAATTTATTGTTTTATATATTTTCCTTTAATTTTACCACCCAGTAATATTAGATTTATGTTTTAATTTCTAATTAATGCAGCACACTATATTAGGATACTGTAGTACACTTTATTACTCTTCACAATATATAGTGCCTCTCTCTATGGAAACATTTCATTTCCTCCCCTATTGAACTCAAGCATGGCTATGTGATTTGCTTTGGCCAATGGAATGTGAGTAGAAGTGACATGTATCCCTTCTTGGTAGAAACTTTAGGAGTCAGTATGTGCTTTGGTACATTTTCTTTTCCTTCTCACAAGTCGGAAATGTTTCAGATAGAGATTACTCTATCAGCTTGAGACCAGGAATGAATTCTATGTAGAAGAGAGCTATAGCCCACTGAACATGGTTATAAACTTGTATTGCTTTAAGTCAATATGATTCTGGAGTCTTGTGTTACTGGAGCATAACCTAGCCTATCCCTGTCTTTGAACATATATACATTTGAAAAAAGGATAGTAAAACCTTACATTACTAGGCTGTTGAGTAGGAGAAGGCTATTTTGAATTAGCAAGAAGTCAGAATTGTAGAACATTTTAAAGAAATCACACTTATTATTTTTAAACATAACAAGAACCCTAAATAGAAAACTGATTAGTAGTTATATTCTATTAGAAAGATGAGACAATGGGAGAATCTACCTGATTAAGCAATGCAATCTGTACATGCAATATTTCAGTGCAAGAGTAAATGAAAGATATTGGTGTATCATTCATTTAAATGGTGTGCCATTTAACAAGTTCATTACTGAATGACTGGTCAAGGTGTTCAGGCTACAGGAAAAAAGGTGTAGCTAGAGAAGAGGTATTGGAATGAGGCTGGGGGAGATTAGTAGATAGAATGACAGAGTAAAATATATGTGTAACTTGAAAAAAAGGATGGTATTTGATTAATGTAAAGAATATCACTTGAGATTGATACAAAAATTTAAAGCAAAATTTACTTCAGAAAATGTGTAACATTACTACATTTTCCAAATAGATTAAAGCTGTGAAATCCAGGAGAGGAATGGGGGAACATGAAAAAAACTCTACAGGTTAATTTTTGTTTATTTGTATAAACTGCTTACATTTTGCATGAGACAAATTCTCACCAGAGAAATGACACTCCAAAGCAAGGAGATTAACACACCTAAATTTGGTTTGGAGAGTCTGGATTCATAGCCTTAGAGCAGAGCTTCACAAGGGATTAAGTTGTCTGTGTGTACTTCCTAATTTTGGCAGTAGATGTAACAAACTTAATGTTTATGTGAAGGAACTATTTTGGTGTAAACATTGGAGAATATGATAAAATTCATAATGCAACGTGCATCCTATCCTCCCTTTTGTTCAAAGCTGTAATTCAGGGCAAACCAAAAAACTTTGTAGGATTTCAATATGAATGAGGGGCACCTGTGACTTTGAGGACACTGAGATAATAAGAAATGGTTGAAAAGACTGCTGCTCAGCAGCATTCAGAGTAATTTCCTCAAAATCTTTCAGTAGTCTCACATTGCACTTCGGGCCAAGCGGTACAACTGGGAAGTGGTTAGAAATGATCAATGAGCAAGTAATGCCAAAGAAACTGAATGGCCTGGGAAGAAACTGGGAAGTCTCCCAGTTATAGAAGAAAGTCAGTAAAATAGGGCTTGAAGGTAGAATGCAGGGCACGGAGACAAACAATGCTTGAGACATGGCAAAATAACACATAAAAAGCCAAAAGAGCCAGCCAGAAAAGACATGTGCAGGAAAAGTAGGACAATAAGAGCATGAGTCCTGCCAGATCAAAATCAAAAACATATTTATAAATGTCTTTCAGAAATGAGCCAGATTTTTAGAATTTATTTCAAAAACCCAAGAGTATTTGGGGATGAGGCGAGATGGAGGGAATGGGAGCATATTTAAGAAAGTGCAGAATTGTATATTAGGTAATGATTATTGAAGTCATTTATTCCTCTTAACATGTTGCTATACTTTCCTTTAAGGTATGTATTTTCCCCTCTTATTCGAAGATTAGGATGTAATCAGGACAAAGCTCTGAGTTGTAAGTGGGTGTCGGGCTGTGGAGAGAATCTAGAGTTATCAGCTATTGGGAATTGTTCGTTTCTCCCTGAGTAACTGTGCACCAGCCAGATTTCCAGTGATTACTAAAAAGGCCACACTGCTTCCCTTGAACCTTCCCCTTTCAGTTGAGAACAGAACCTAGCTCCTCATGATCACATCTTCTTTTTAAAGATGTAGGAGAGGTCATCAATTCATCTTAGAGTTTACCATCTAGAGTCCATATTATGGGGGCTGTGAGAAGGATTCTCTTTCTACCAAGCACAGATATTCTCCTGATCAAAGGGAAGAATTTAGCTGGTCATGGAGGAATGGAGCTTCTTCAGACTCCCTTATAGAAGTCCGTTTTTAGTGGGACTACTGTAAGCATGTGTGTTTAAAATAAAAAAGATGTTCCTGTTTTTTTTTTTTTTTTGTATTTATTACTTATAGACCTTAAGGAGGCACATGAAATGGATACACATACAACAGAACCATTAAAATAAACATAAAAGATCTAAAGTCAACTAAGGAGAGGATGGAGGTGAGAAAAATATAGGCTAAGAAAGTTACTGAAATTGAATTCTAAAATTAGCTCAACTTCTTGGCATTCAAAAGAGGTCAGGGAACACAATTGGTTATATCGTTCTTAAAATCTGATAAAACCCAAGCACACAGTTTCCTTGGGAGAGACAAGAGCTCCTCAGATTCCAAATTCACAGAAAAGAGTCTACTTTCTAGGTATTGCTCAAATTCTACTGCTTCTCTCCATCACTGCTGTCACAAACTCAAGCCCAAACTCCCAGCATCTCTTATCTGGATTATTTTAATAGTTTCCAGTCAAAATATTCTCCAGATCCTTGCATAATCTCCATACCACAAGAATTATCTTTTAAAATGCAAATATAATCACATCTCCTTGCTCTAAGGACAAAGTCCAAATGCTGAGTGCTGCACACAAGGCACTATCTGGCCCCAGGATACAACTCCAGCCCGATGACAACGTACATTTAGGCATATGCTTTGCTTGGCAGACTCTCTCCAGTTCCCCACTTCCCCCTCCTCCTTTAATAGCTAACTCACATTCCCTATTATTTTACACCTGGCTACACAGTAAGTTTTTACCAATCTGACCTGGAAGGCATTTGAGTTTGTGAAGATGCTCTTTCTTTTGGGGCTAGATCTCAGCATAGGTCAAAGTGGTTCTTTAAGGAATGAAAACATTGCAGTGAAATAACCTGAGCCTCTCTGGTCATGCTCAATTATTAGGTTGTTTTTTTGTAAGTATCAGTTGTTTCTAATAGCTAATTAAGCAAATTGAGCAATACAGAGCCACCCTGTAACCCCACTACTAGGTGTGAAAGCAAGTATTAGACTGAATTCTTGCATATAAATATTTATATGCAAGCAGTTACAGAGTCATATAATATGTTTTGTAAGCTCAATGATGCGCGTCTCTGAGCCCTTTCAAGTTCACACCCTACACGAAAGATTCACTTGAGGAAATGTGACAGTGTTCCAGTCCCTGAGTGCTGCTGACGTCATAGTTGGGTTTAGGCAATGAGTTCTCTAAGTTAGTGATGGACTGGTTCAAAATTAAGCCTTAAGGATTCATTCTGGAGAAGACAGGCTTTCAAGTAAAGGTGGGAACACTTTCCTCCACATCTTAAATATCACTTATTTGTCAGGTGAAAAAATAATTTATAATGTCTGTTGTGCTAACTAAAACAGCCTCCAGTGTTAAGTGAAGATAAAGATAACTTTGGGGAGGCAGTCTCCTGCATGCAGTCTTTCATCTTTAGTGGGCCGCATAAAAATGGGCCTTGAATCTAAAACAATTCCTTACCAAGAGATAAAGAGCCCACACAGCCTGAGCTGAGCTCATTACCTCTTTTGCTCTGTCAAACACCCCCATCTCTCTTTTCCCTTTTGTCTCCTGTCTGTAGTAGGTACCTCTGTTCTCTCATAAATACATTAATCTCTTCTCTAACCCTCTCAATCCCTTTAGCTTCTTCAATCTTTACTTCCCCACTTCCTCAACTTCTATTGATCATCTATCATCCACAAACTGGTTTCTGCTTCCCTTCCTCCCTAAGTCATTAAAGATACTTCTGTGAGTCTGAGGCATTTACAGGTTCAGTATACTAATTAAGGTAGGTAAGGATATGCTGGGAAAACCAATTCCTAAATCTTAATGGCATTACCTAATGAATGTTTATTTTTTGCTTATGTCATGATTTACTCATGAAGATATTCATCTTTGTTGGCCTTCCAGGTGGTGATTCAGGGACTTTAGGCCATCTCCTGGAGACTTAGGGTCCTCAGCCAGACCTCTGCATCTGGCAGCTGAAGAACAAAGAGTGTGGAGGACTGTGTGTATTGTTAGCATAGGTCAGAACTTGAGGAGAAATATATCACTTCTACTCATTCCATTGGCCATACACAGACTGAAAGGGAGGCTGGGAAATGCATTGTAGCTGTTTGTCCAGTTGGAAAAAGAAACTGCTGAGCATACAGCAGTTATTTACCAGAGTCTGCCACTCCTCCTTTCTGAAACTTTCTCTCTTTTGTCTTCCATGAGATCATTCTCTTGGTTTCTCTCTTCTGATCTTTACTGCTTGTTTTCAGTCTCCTCCTCAGCTCCTCTTTCTTTTATCCATCCCCTAATGTTGGTATCCCCCAGCATTCTCTCTTGTCTCTTTTCTCGCTACATGATTTTCCCTGGAAGATTTCATAAACAACCAGAACATCTACCTCCATCTTTCTGTTCATACCCCCATGTAAAAGCTGAAATACAACTTCATTTTACAAGTCCCCATCTAGAAAGGTAGGTATGTACTCAGTCACTAAACTAGAGAACTGGAAATGATCCTTCATTCTTCTTTTAGCCTTTATAACTGCAGTTTCTCAACCGCCACGCTACTGATATTTAAGACTAGATAATTCATTGTGTGGGAGCTGTCCAGTGCATTACAGGATGTTTAGCAGCATCCCTGGCTTCTCGCTACCAGATGCCAGTAGCTAAATCCCCCACCTTCACCAATTTGTGACAACAGTTATCTCCAGACATTGCCAAATGTGCCCTTGGGAAGGAGGGGATCATCTTCAGTTGAGAACTACATTATCCAGCTCTATACAGTCAATCATTGCAATATTTATCCCTGCCATTTCTTTTTCTTGTCATTAATTTTATTAAATGCCACATCATTTTGTGTCTGGATTTTTTCAATTGCTTCCTATCTGGCTATGGTAAACTGGTGGACCCAACAGTTATCCTTGACTCAAATCTTCATCTCCACTCTCCACTAAAGAAAAACACAATACTTGTTTTTCAGCCTCTCTCACATGGCTAGGTAACATCATGTGGCATGGCAAATCAGATTTGTGAAGAGGTGGACGCTTGAACTTAAAAGGCTTGAAGGCTTTAGAATCATCAGGCTTGGATTGTATTTCAGCCCCATCACTCTGCTAGTTGTGTGGCTTTAGGAAAGTTATTTCTCTCTGCCCCATCAGTAACACTGGTAAAATAATAGTACCAATCTTATAGGATTACTGTGAAGATTAGTGAGTTAATATTTATAAAGTAGTAATATACCTCGCTGAATATAAACACTGGACAAATGGTGTCTACTATGATTCGGGAATGGGAGTGATGATGTGATATCCCTTTCCCTTGCTAACTGCAAAGGTTACTACTTCACACATTATCACTAATCACTATTCACCTTTGAAGACTCAATTTATGGGAGACATTTTCTGGAAATTTTCCCATACTTTTCCTTCTAAATTACAAGCCCTTTTTCAGATGTTACTTTTTTTTTCTCACTAGGCTGTGAATGCCTAAAAGGCAAAGACAGAACCTTTCTTCTCTCTATATATATTCCCAATATCACAAGTGCTTGATAAATATGAAACACTGAGTAACGGTCTGTTGACTAAATCAGTAAGTGAATGGATATTAGTAATACACGCCGAACATGCAAAAAAAAGTTTTCTCCTATTTAGCATCAGGTGGGGAGGGTAGACCTTTACAAGGCTTTGGGTATACCTAGGGTAAAGGAAACACTTATAGACCATGTGAATTTTTAAAAGGAATTTTATCTCACTAGCCTGGCCAACTCCAGTCAGCTTTTAAGTAAGTTGAAGCTAGGGACTAAATTTTTTTTAGGGTAAAGAGAAAATCTATATATGTGACACCAAGCTTTGCAGACATCCTTTAAAAACCTTATTCTAAATAAATTCATCTCAATCTGCATAGGAGAGTGGCAATGGGAAGTGTTAATTAACACAGAAATCGCAGTTTTAACACTCCATTGATATAGAACGTTTCCAAAATGAGGAGCTTTAAAGTCGCATTGTAGTTAAAAGAACTTTTAATTACACACACACACACACACTTGCGCGCGCGCTTTCTTCACCTGTCCAGTCTTTACTTAGGAGACTGTTAATAAACTGTAAAATATTCACATTTCCAGCGGAAAAACAGAGTAACTATAATCCTAAGTAATTCAGTGTTCTCATCCCAGTCTCAACACAAACACATTTGGTTAGAACTTGGTGGTGTCTTTTCTTCCCAGATTTTGTATCCAACCGTCATTTGTCATTTTACCAAACTCCAACTAAGATCGTCTTCTTTTGATCAAAACGTGTTAGTCTATTTCTTCTTCAGTGATTCTTTAATTTTTTGATGGAGGAAGAACTTATTTTGTCAAGAACTTAAAGATACTTTTTGTATTTTTGAATGCTTTGGCAGGATTTCTTTTGCCAGAGTCCTTTCATGTACGCATATTGCATTCACATTGTTCCTGCTGTTGGCTCCTATGGGACTGGCAGAGATGAAACTGCCACATATACACAGAATTGCCTTTCTGTTATGACCAAGATCACCTGAGTGATAGAACGGGAGCATAGGTTCAAGCACAGGTGGAGGACTCAGATGCCTTCCAGGCTAAACAAGTATGGTCAAAGGATAAGTAAGAAAGGTTAAAGTCAAGTCGAAGACAGTGACCAGAGGAGTGTGAGGGGACCTTAAGAGGACATACCAGGGGGTGAAATGATATAAATTTTATTTGTAAAAAAACAAAACAAAACAAAAAACCACTATTGGGTTTCCCATTTAACATGACTAGGTGACCAACTTGTTTGCATTCCTTTCCCAGACTCTTAAAATGACAGTGAAGAAATAAAAAAGGTAAGAAACCACAAAGAAATCCTGAGAGGAGATACTAGCAGAGAACAGTTTTAAGATAAAGCTGGGAAGACAAAGTAAAGTGGAAGAAAGTAACTTACTTCTTCAAATGGAGGAAATTACAACCTTTGGAAGACAGGAGTTGGGAGTACCAACACTAAACAGTCGAAATTACCAGTATTTTCCTTTCCCACAGCCAGGAGACTCAGTCTGAACTTACTCTTCAAAGAGTCCCCTGTGAAACTTAACCTGAGAGGCTCCACATGTAAGGGAATATACATTGGCACAATTTTGGATGGGGATGAGGGTGAGTGGTGGCTGAAAACATCTAAGTCTCCTTCTGAACTCTGGAAACAAGGCTCCACCCTAATTCAGACCACTAAATCAAATCTTATTGAAAAGTGACCGGAAATGAATTACTGGAAACAGAAAAATTTTTAAAAGGTCTCCAAAACTCATTTCCTTTACCTTAAACAAAAAAAAAAATAGGGGTCACATTTAATATGTAAACAGCCCACTCTTTAAGGGTAACTTTTCGTCAGTACGACAACAGCCTCAGTTACACTTGTGGCTTTCTCTGATAACTACAGCCCTTCCAGGACACTACCGAGTAAATTCACTTTCCCTGGATGCCCGAGGGGTCCTGAAGAAGTGACATCAACGCCAGAGAGCCAGGGTTCGCCCAATAGGTGGAACACAGAGCGCCCTACCAAAGCGAGCGTCTCCGGCCCTCCTTGCGGGCGCCCAGGCGATTTCGCACCCTGGGGGGCTGCGCGGGCTCCAGAGCTAGGGCTGCGGCCCGGCCCAGCCACTGGGAGAGGGACAAGCGACCGGGTTCACGTAGCCTCCACGCCCACCTCCTCCCACTACGCGTTCCCTCCCTTTGCCAAAGCTCGCACTCTCGGGGCTGCCCTTATTGTTGGCCGCGTCTGTCACTTTGTGGGCCGAGTGACATGAATGGATGAGCTGGACACACCTTCCAGCCTTCTAGACGAAGAAGAAAAAAACCCGTCCCATCTGCATAGAAAGCGGGAGGGACGCCCCCGGCGCCCCCGGAGCTTACGCCGCGGGCCCGGGAAACGCACGGCTTCCCCCTCCCACATTCACTCCTCCCATCCTTTAAAAAGACGACCGACCCAAATAAATAATACCGTTCCAAGCCTGCCGGCGTCCTCGGTGCCCCGTCTTCCTTTCCCGGGCGCGCGAGTGCGGGCGGGCACGACACCATGCTCCCCAGCGCCGTGGCGGCCCACGCGGGCGCGTACTGGGACGTGGTGGCTTCCTCCGCGCTCCTCAACTTCCCCGCAGCGCCGGGCTTTGGCAACCTGGGCAAGAGTTTCCTGATCGAGAACTTGCTGCGGGCCGGGGGCGCCCCGCCGCCGGGGCTGCAGCCGCCCCCGCCCCACGGCCCGGCAGCCGCTTTAGCCACCGCCACCGCCACCGCCGCCGCGGGCGCGCAGGTCCGGCCCTTGCCTGCCAACCCCGTTCCCCTGAAGCTGTGCCCTGCGGCCGAGCAAGCCAGTCCGGGCGGGGCGCCCTACGGCACGCGGTGGGCTTTTCAAGTGCTCAGCCCCTCAGCGGATGACGCAAGGCTGCCGGGCCGCCCTACGGCGGACCGAGACTGTACCTTCCAGCCTTCAGCCCCAGGTGAGCCCGCTCTCCCCTCCCCAGCCGCGCCCCGCGCCTCCTGGCCCGGAATCTGGGCGCGCTGGCGACGCGCACTTCGTGGAGGGCGCTCTGGCTCCCATGCGCAGGAATCCCCTCTGGCCTGGAACCTTCCTGAACGTCTTGAGTTTTAGTGGAGGTGCCACTTCGTGGGTAAGGAGGGAACCACCAGTAATGGATCTCCGCCCGCATCCCCTATCACCAGACTCCTCTCTGTCCCTCCTTTTCAACAAGTGGTAGGGCTACCTTCATTTTCAGGCCTTTCTAGAGATACCCCGAAGTCACCTTGTTAGCCGGAAAGGGCAGCCCCAGTCTCTCCATCTCTGAGCTCGCTGGACCAGTTTATGGGATTTCCTAAATTCAGCATTTCTGTCCCGGAGGCTCCCGGGAAAGTTCTTGGCAAGGAGAGCTTCGCGCCGTCCGCTTTGGGGGCTTTTGCCTCTTAAACTGCTGCAACGGTCGGGGCCCTTCAAGAACGCGCTCAAAGATCTTTGGAAGGAGAGTTGGGCAAAGTTTTGGCTTTCTCCACTCTCACATTTTGGATCGATCGCGAAAGCGCAAGGAAATCGAGGCCGACTTTTTTTTCGTGCTGAGTTGAAACAGCTGAATTGGCATCCGGAGTAGGAAATTCATCAATAAATAGGATTTACCAAAAGAAGGGCAGTTTGGATTTGTTTTAATTCACACATAAAACCTAAGTGATGTGAGTGGGAAGCTGATGCGGACAGTTTAGTCAAATATTAGCTAAAGGTTATGGAGGGGCAACCGAAATTGTCATTGAAAAGGTGGAAAAGGCTCTTAGAGACTCAGAAACTGTGATCCAGTTGGATTAAATTTTTTATCTGCGTCCTTAGACGATCTTAAGTCATTCTTTTAATCCCGGTGGGTTTGTCCACAATGACTAATAGACGCTTTTTCAGCAAATTCCATTGTCCCAGTAAACTGCCGGATCAAATTTATTGCTAATGGCTTTATAGAATTTAACATGTTTAGAATCTGTCCTCGTCTTTCAGTTTGAAATTGCTACTAACAGAATGGAACAAGTATAATTATATGACCATTGGTCTCATTCACATAGTGTAAAACGTAAATTCTAGGAAGCCTTTTTGCAGCCAGGGAGAGAAACAAATATAGTTAAAGCAAAGCGTATATGCCTTGGAAATTTGGGCCACTCTGTTCTTTTTGAAGTAGTAGGAAAATTTGAAACATACAAAGCCACTTCACATAGGCAGTATTAGTAAATAATTAATGTTGTCGCATAAAAATAACATTTTCAAGAAAATTTAGTGATTTGAATAACTTTTGGTGGTTTGGCATTGTGCCCTTAGAAATTATTTTTCAAGGATTCTTATATTGCTCCTGATCATGATTGGCTACTCAACAATGGAAAGTTACTTAATTTTAACCTTTGTTGATTTTACAGATTAAATTTAAATAAACCAAAATGCTAGTCAAATGCAGATATTTCAATAACTTTGAAACATAATTTTGGATACCTATTCATTTTATTCAAAATGTTGTAATTATTGGGTAAAGGTTTCTTAACTACTTAAAAAAAATTTTCAAGAACATGTTCATTTTTGTTCACATATTAAAGTGTCAAAATGCAAAAATCATTTTTTGGAATAATTAAGAGTATAGGAATTTATATTTCCCTTTTAAAAGTTCTAATATAGTTTAAGCATATATTTTTTCCTAATCTTTTGTCCAGTCTTCACTGAAGATTTAATATTCTCCTAGGTTAATTTTTATTGGAATAAATGACCTTTTATTTCAAAAAGTCATTCTGTAAAGAGAGCATTTAGTTTTTGAAACTAGAAAAATATCTTAAGAAAATTAAAGCCCTGTAAGTTTGTGCCCACAACCATGCTGCTTAAAGTCAGTGTTTACATTAATTTATTTTCATATTTTGACAAAGAATGTAGTTTTATGAACATTGCTCGGTTTTATTTAAATGATTAATTCTTACCTTACCAAATGTTACAGGAATCTTTTTATACTGTGTAAAATTATTAAGTTATAATGAGTGCTGAAAATGTTAGCTATCACCTGAAAATTAGATGGGGATGAAATAGTGATTATGTTCTGTAGAGAGTATAAGGGAGATAGAAAACTACTGTTTGCAGAAAGATAACGACGTCTCTGAAATGGCATTGAACAACCAGTTTTGATCCTTTAGACACTAACTGAGGAGTGGATGACAAAATAGGATTTTTAATCATTTCAGTGTATTGAGTACCCACTTTTTCACAACCTTCATTTGTTGAGTGCTCCAGTCTAAACGTTGAATAAGAAAACTGCAGAATTCTTTTTAAGTGCATTGGTGAAATACAGCACCGTTTAACTAGGGGATGCATTTCCGCTTCATTATTTTTGTTACCCGCTATTAATTGTACAATATATTTCATTCATTCAGCAAATGCTTACTGACTGTCCCGCATGTATGAGGCTCTGCGCTAGGCCATTGGGATAATCAGTGAACAAATAAGATGACTGTCTCTGCCCCAGTGGTGGCATCTTCTGTACTGCTTTGTGGTTTACCAAGCATTTTTTAAATTGTTGGTTGCTTTAATACTCATAATAGGCCATTTTTTTCTATAGTGATTATTTCACTTCCTAGTTTTGTTTTTGTCTGAAATAGTTTAAACATCTGTGAACTTGTGAAAGAGAAAAAAATTGCCCTACATCTTCATATTCCTTAAATTAGTCTTTCATCAAATATAAGGAACTAATTAGAGATAATGGGATAACCAATTACACGTATCACAATAATAAATCAGATTGTGATTTTGTATCTGAACCTATAAAAGAAATTGACCTTTCCATTTCTTTATTTCATTATGTATCTGAAAAGTGGTGACAGTTAAACAGTAACACAGATTTATTTACAAATGATGGATGAAAGTATAGCTGCCAATGCTTTGCCCCTGAAAACTGGCAAGTATTTGAGTATTTACTGTAAGAAAAGGAATAGTCCATAGCTATATGTTGTTGCCTAGTTCTTTATGTAGATTAGTTTTAAAACTTTTCTTTAAAACTCAAAGGACATTCCTCAGGGTTTGAGAGGGACAGACACATTTAGTGCAATAGTAGGTAATAAGAAGGTTCACCTCTAGGGGTTGTATCTGAAAATAAATAAATAAATAAAGACATATTATTGTTTATTGATAGAAAACAGGAGGTTTTGTAAGTAAATCCTAAACATCTGCCATCCTTCCCCAGAGGTTTGTAAATGACATTATTTGGCAAATACTGTGCTAGATTAAAACATTTATGTTTTTGTATGTAAAGAGAGTCTTAAAATGTAAAAAGTTGAAAAATTTAAATTAATTTTGGTTATTCCGCCAATTATCTTCAAAATAAGTGGAACAAATACCATTGCATTTTAATAACATTTGTTATTTTAAACGTTTTAGACAATGGTTGACATAAAGATAATTTCCTGAATATAATTTACTGATTATTAAATCTACTCCTTGTCCTGCCTATAAAAGGATTAGAAAGCAAATGTTTATTCTGGATTGGTGATTTGAACTGTCCTTTATTTTAAAGCAATTTTATCGAGTAAGTTGTACTGTATAATTCAGAAATGGAACCATAGTATTTTGTTCCTGGCACCCTATTAGGATGTTTTCTTACCATTATTACTGAATGTGCAATCTAGTTTTCCTTTCCACTTCTCAGTCCTAGTTATTGCTTACCGATTATTCCTAAACTGTCTTAAATTTATGTTTTGTGCTCCAATTGGTAGTTTTTTCCGCTTTCACTGAGATACACTGAAAGTGTGAAATAAAATAACTTCCCTTACATTTTAGGCATGTGGGGGAGGGAGGAAAAGATGGATCTGTGCTCCAAGTGAGAATTCTGGTTCAGGTGAAGACTCTGTGATCTTATTTATTAAGCCAGAGTTTGTCCTCTATTTTTACTAATACAATGCTCTAGATTTGTATTGACAAATCAAAAATTACAAAATCTTGACTGTTGATGATGCTGACCCAGAACCAGCACAAAGAGAATGGGAATCCAGAAGAGAATAATGGATGAGACCCATTCATGTAGTTCCTTGCTCAGGCCATCACCCCAACCATCCTTTGCTGGAATTTTTAGATACTACCTCACCATATTCTTACTACATCTGAATAGTTTTTATAATCTGCTTATCAAATCTTTAGATTTATATTAACATTAATAGCTTTTATGTAGTTCATGAAGAATCAGCTTTGAACAAATTGTTAAATGGTCTATAAATTAATAAACTCCAGGTTTAAGTAGAAGTTCTTGCAGTGAAGAGAATCAATAAAGCTAATAGACAGTCCCTTTACTTCTGGTACTGAATGAGTAAGCCATTCTTTACAAAATAATGTCTGAGTTGGAATTACAACAGTGTAGCAATTAATGTGCATTTAATTTGCTTCTGACTTTTGCACCTAGCCTTCTCTCAGCCCCTAACATATGCTTCTCTACTTTGCTTTAACAATAAGGAATCTCAATCTGTTAACATGTATTGAAGTTATTGAGGTTTAACAATAAAACAGGAGTAAATCCAGCAGACATGTAGAAACGTTTGAGAAGTTTCCCCTTGACTCTTATTCACTTTAGGAATTTGAAGGTTATTTTAAGAGGCACAAAGGTTTGAATGCCGAGAAATTGCATATCAATTTATGCAGAAATAAACGTACGACTCCAAGACTTCAGGGTGACATACAGGAAGTCAAAAGATGCCATATCAGGTGGGCAATTTAAAAGGATCGTCAACAGTGATTTTATCGATGTTTGTTGGCCATAAATGTGGCTCAGATGTTAGAACCAGACTGTGCATTAGACTCTATTGTATTTCTCTTTGTGCCACCTCCTACCTGTTCTTGTGCCCACCAGAAGAAGTCTCTTTTTGCTTAAAGAAGACATTATATGGTTGGTTTTGTTGCTGAACAATGGTAGAAATGGCAGCAACTTGGCAGTAAGTGAAGGAGCAACATAGGTAATAGATGTGTTTATAAAATACTTTGAGATTCTCTGCTATGAAAGTTTTTACAGAACTGAAATGTTATCTTTATAATATTTAAACAAACGCCCTTATATTAGGATGAGGGGATTGTAAATACTTTATTAACTCACCAAACCTACTTTCCACTACCCTATTTCTGTTGATACTGTCCATACCTTTAGAATTCATTTTATTATGTCTTTTGAGGGGACTTGCTTTGTAGATCTTAATACAATGTTTGTCCACTTAATCTTAGGTTAACAGAGGCTCTAAAAGTTTCTTAAATACAGTGATTTTTTTTTCTCATTGTGAAGGTACACAATTTTTAAATCAGTTAAATAACTTTAAGTTTTCATTTAAGTATGCCTGGAATTTTTCAGGAATAAAAAGGCAAATTGTAAAAAGAAACTATGATTTTTATCTAGGAATGCTTGTTAGAATCCCTATTTAAGACTTCATTAGATCATGCTTTGTTTTACACTCTCTTAGTAAAAAATTGGATTTTTGCCTTAATGTGTATTATACTTACCAGACCCTTGTATATTTTATTCCAAAACATTTTATTTTACTTTCAGTAATGTTTCCACTTTTAATGAAATCTCTCCCTTTCATTCTTTTTAGCCTCCAGTCAATACTTGATTTGGCAATGCTGTGTTCATCACTTTATACAAAGTTACAGTACTGATTTCATTTTTAATAGTGTTCATTTTGTCAACCAGCTATTTGGAATATTTCAGGGGCACTTTTTTTGTGAGTTTTGTGAACAGTAAACTTAAGGCACTAAAATTCTCTCTGAAGTCAAAGATCAAAAACCCTCTGTAAGTTTTGACTTTTGTTTCAGAACCAAAGCATCTAGAAAAAGGAAAGAAAAAATTTTTTCAAGTCTTTTTCTATATATTGCTGAATATTCAATTGCCTTCTTGTTTATAAATATTCCAAAGATAAACTAGGTTTTTCACTTTTCTTACATATATTCAGGCACTGTTCCATAACATTAATTGTATTAATTCGAAATGACTGAGAGATAGAATAGTTTATATATTTCTACCAGTCCTCTTGAGAAGACTCAAACTTTTTTGTTCTTTAAAACGTTAAATCTGTAATGCTTCTTATAATATGTGAAAGAGTTAGTAAGCTATCCTTAGAGAAGATTTATGTACATTAAAAAAGAATAGAAATAATGACTGCTGGCAAGTTTTTTAATGGACTAACCTAGGGCTGGATTGAGTTTAAGTGTGTTGAACCAATTCTAAAGTTATATTGGTTCGGAAACCAAAAGACAATCTGATTCTTTAAAGCGGGAACAGAGTCACTCCTGTTTACTTACATATTTCCTGTAGTTGCTTTCACAGTACAAATTAATCATATGACCTGCAAAGCCTAATGTATTTACTTTCTGACACTTATGATAAAAGTTTGCAAACATTTTTTCCAAAGCATAAACGGCACATTGGGTAAATTTCAAAATATTGTATAGTTTTCTAAGCTGGTTTTAGCAGTGCTGCTATAATTTTAAAACCTAGATTCAAGTCTAAGATCTTTATATTACTGATTATATCATCCTAAATAATTTAAGTAATATCCTTGAGTCTCTGTTTCCTCATTTCAAAATGAGAATAGATGTTAGGATCAGCATTTGACTTTCAAACCCATATCTCAAAAGTCCGTTGATAACATACAGGGAAAATGTGAAAGACTCCTTTCCATCATCTCACCATAAGTAAAATATTGGTAAAAGAGGTATTGCTGTATAAGAAACCATCTCAAAACATTGAGTCTTAAAGGAACAATTTTTTATTTTCTCTCTCATTTTTGTGGGTTGGGCTCAACAGGGTGGTTCTCACGTGGAATCTCATTGCAGTTAGATATTAGCTGGGGCTACAGTTATCTGGAAGCTCAACTGCGTTGGATATTTAAGATGGCTACTCACCTGGCTGACAGCGATGCTGCCTGCTGACTGAGTGCTCGACAAGAGCTATTCCAACATCCTCAATTGGACTTTTTAAGGGTTTTGGGCTTCTTATAGCATGATGCCTGGCTTCTGAAAGGGAGATTTCATTCCAAGAAACCCAGAGAGTAACTCAAGGCTTCTTATCACCTAGCCTTAGAAGTTCCCGAATGTCACTTCTTTGGTATTCCTTGGTCAAGCAAGGCAGCAAGACCACCTCAAGTATAAGAGAATGCAAAATAGACCCCACCTTTCAGTGGGAGGAGTGCCAAATAATTTGCAGCTATTTAAAATCTGCCACCAGGTGAAATCAGGATAGCCATCTTCAGACAAAGTTCCTACCAGATCTGTCTCCTGCTGGCATATACCAATGCAGGAATTAATTACATGGAGTGATATATCTGGGAGCTCATGGAGCCTTTATTAAGGCTTCTAAAGTTTCAAGAACTATAGGTATTATTCTGTTACATTATTCTCTTCTGTGACATCAACTTTACAAAAAAAAGGAGAAAGGTTGTTCCTCAGATTTAGCTCATTTTGTTCAGAGTTGTCTAATGGAGACTGTGAGAGGAGGCAGCAGAGATAGTGACTTCCTTTGATTATTATAATGAACTAGGGTTCTAGTTTGAGGAGAAGCCAATGCCTACCCACCTGTTAGCATTGTAAGGATATAGGATAAGATGCTAGTGGGAGTGTCCAAATAAATGATTATCGTTACCTATTGCCACAGCATATTATTACTGCAATAGGATCCTTCCATTTACTGCCCCCACCCCTTATTCCGCCTCATCTCATCTACTACTGCTAGGTGAAATTATCCAAAATAGAGCTTTGGTCATATCACCAAGCTACTCAGGAAAGCCTTAATTATCCCACTTGACTATCAGGTCAAGTAAAAATATTTAGTTTGTCCTTCAAAACCTTCATTTCTTCAGCTTCATTTAGCTCCTCCAACCACATTGCTTAATGTTCACTCCCTTGGCCTTGTCCCAGCAGCCAGAGTGGTCTCCTTAACCTGCCCCGAGTGTCACCACCATCCTTGCCCTCTTTCCTTTTGTTCATGCCACCCCTCCTTCCTAGAATGCCTACTTTCTCTTCTTTTACCATTCCAAATGCCGTCCAACTCAAGGTCCAGATTTAGATGTCTTTCCTGCTTCAAGCTTTTGACAAAGCCTTTCTAACAACATTCTTTCCTTTTTACTTGCTTCTGTGTTTTAGCGGAAGTTTGGACCAAGCTGTTTCTTTTTATGTGTTGTCTTTTTTTGTTTGTTTTAGAGTTGATCTAAAATTATATGATAGGAGTAAAGGCTGCATGTCAGGCATTGTTTTGCGTTCCTTTTGGTGGTCTCATCCTGGCTATACATTGTAATCACCTGTGCAGCTTTTGAAAAAATATTATGCTAGGGGTCCCACTCCTAGCCAGCCTGATTTACTCCATTTAGTGTCGGGCCCAGGCATCTGTATCTTTGAAAAGCACTCTAAATAATTCTAACGTGTATTAAGGTTAAGAAGCGCTCATTAGGGAAACACGTAGAATGAATTTTTTCAGATCTCATCTCTTTCTTGGGCAATGCCTCATATTCGACAGAACAACCTTAAATTAGGAGAACAGAGAAATGTAAATTCATTTCTTTGACCAGCAGATTCAAATATGTGCGTTAAAGAACATTAAAAAATAGAAACCCTTCCAGGAATGGAAACTATCCATTTTCATCCTTTTAGTTCCAACGCATAGTGCATTATGTGGCACTCAATAGATACGCAGTACATATTATTTGCACAGAATTGAAAGAATCAACCAAGTAGACATTGCACATGATGCATCTTCTCATGAGCTGTGCCAGAACATGACCTTTGTTTTTCTGAAATACTTGAGGCAAAAAACAAACAAACAAACAAAAACAAAAATAAACAAACAACCAAACACAAAAACACCAATATCTGATAAGCAGAACAGTAAAGGATGAATTTACTTAACTTGCTTTCCCTTGCGATGGAAGGCAAGTTTGCATGCGGAGCACATAAATGAATTATTTCTAGGTTGTGTGATAAAATAAATAGTACATCATTAGATAATTGATATTTCTTAAGTCTTACTACTCAAAACAGATGGTTGCCATTTATCACAGTCTCATTTTTGGGTCTCGTTCCACTCCAGATAGTCTGTTCAGTTGTGTATTATTTTCAGGTCAGAAGTTTAGATTTCTTTATTCCCAGTGTCCATGTACCCAGCACTTGAAGGAGGTCAGTAAAACCATCCTTTTGAAATTATTTAATTCCCTGGGATTCTTTCCTTGAGGTATTTTTGACCCTTTGGTGCCTTAGTAAGACATCTTGGAACCTTTTCTCATTTCTCATCTTTCTTACGTGTCTGCTTAAACAGCGTAACATTGCAGTGGGCTCCTGAAATTTATTTGAAGGTTTTATTAGTGGTCTTTAGTATTCTTTCTTTGAGATGTCAGCTCAAGTCAGTACCGCAGTTTGCATTGACAATAAAAAGAATGGCATTTCGCCCCATTTAGATACCCGTTGTTCATCAAGGAAGAAGAATAAAAATAACAAAAACAATTACAAAATTTATTGCTTTCTTTTTAGAGAACAGAATTTTGAATATAACTTTCTGTAGCCAGGCTTGTAACCGTCTTTGGCTGTGGGATACTTATATCACAGAGCCATCCAGTTGGTTAAGTTTAAAAAAAATCAGGCCAGTTCATCATTAAGTTGTCTCTAAGTTCACATCTTAATTAAACATTCAAAATAATAGAGGCTTTGATTGTGTTTACAGAAAGGTCAGAACATTTTATTAAGCAGTTTATGAAGTTTTTTGTGAATAAGTGATTTTAGTCATTTGGATTCAGATAGTTTAGTTACAAAATTTTAAGTCATTTGTTTATAACTTGTAACAATTTCACACAGAAACTGGAAGTTAGATTTGTTGGCAGGATACAAAATTTGGAGTGTTCTGAAATGTTGTACCAAGAAAACTTAACATGCTGTGGAAACTGACAGTGTGTATTTTTTCCATAGAAAAACCCATTTGTTTTTCTGGAAAGCTTGAAAATGTATCCATTTTCTGGGCTCCAGCCTTTTTGAATAACTGGCCATTTCTGTGCATGACATCCTTATCCGTCATGGCTAATAACAATTACGATGAAACATTGATGTTTCCATTGTCCTTTTTAAAAAAAAAATTACTAAAAGCAGTCATCATCATATCATGCCCATTTGAGGTTGAATGTTAATGAATAAATGAGATAGCACGTGCTAAATTTATAGCTAGTCCAAAGCCTGGCATATAGTAGGCGTTCCTTAAATATCATTATCTAAGTATTGTTCAGTAAGCCTACAGTGAATTGTTCCTAACATGATAAATGATAAAGTCACTGCATCTAGAGTGCATTGATGGACTTTGAAATGCATATCATTTGGGATGAAATCGCCTTGTTTTCTGCCCTTTTCAGAGCATCTTCAAAGTAGTTCTTAATGACTTAACAAAAGTTTTAACACATTTGTCAACTTGTCACTTGGTTTTTATCACACTTCAGTTTCCTTTTTTGCTCATTGCTTTAAAAAGTATGTGGTTTACAAATATTTTAAATTATATATTTTTCAATTCATCGAATTGTTTTAAATGGTTATTTCCTAATGTCATTCAACATGCCTTCAATCACATGTTCAACTGGATTAGCGGTTGACTTATGTTAAAGTCAGAGCAAGTAAAAAGAAAATGGCACACTTAATTAGAATTTCACAGCAATTTCCACATAAACCAGCTTAAACAAGGTATATGTATGTATAGAAATCAGGAATTGACTAATCTGTGTAAATATGTGTATGTTAAAGAGGTGATTTAAAATGGTGAAGAAATTCTATGCGAAAGAACTTTAAGCCTGATCATGTCATATGTAGTTCTTTAGCTGCTAGAGTTGTTACTGTAGATAGCTTTACCATATTAAGATAGGGTAATAGACAGCAATATAACAAGCTGTTCAATTACAGCTCTTTTTCTGGCTAAATTTAACACTACAATGTAGATGTTAGAACCTCATTTATCGCAAATGAATTTAATTGATCACTTGTCTCAAATGAACCATTTACCCTTTATTTTTTCCAGTTTTAGGGCCATAGGGTTAGACTGAGAAACATGTTGGCTAGAGTAGTAAAATGTGTAACTTGGACATCTTCTGTATCATTATTTTGATAGTCGCGTACTTATGTTTTACACTTCATGTTGAGCAAAAATTTTTTTGTGTGCGTGTTTCCAACTATCAAGATCTATGTTTAATTGTATATATGTATACAACATTGCTGAGTCTTTTTCTTTGATCTCAATTTAAAAAATGCCTAATAGCATAATAGCCATAACTTAGTTACCTACGGAGTATTTATTTTGGGGATGAAATAAATTAGCTAACAGAAATACTTGCGAATAAACATAATGAGGGAACCTCTGTATATAGAAATGTATTATCGTTTTTCAGAGTACTTCATATGTACATAAAAATAGTGGAAAATGTAACTCTGCCTCAATAATACTATTCAAATATAACTTAGGATGTTAAGTTCAAATGAAATGAGTTATTATTTCTATGAGGGTTTTACATTCTTATTATCAACGTTAGAACAACTTATAGCAATGAAATTTTAAAAACAGTTTTATTGACATTTTTAACACGAAAGTGGGACTTTTTTTCATACTTTGCTTAGTCGTCATATTTTCAGAACAGAAAACATTACTGGAAAATCCAGATTTAAAAAATAAAAATGCTAATATTGACCATTTTCCATTATATTAGAGGAAAAACCTGCATTTATGAGTAGGTAGTATTTTGAAGGCATTAAGGACCCCGAGACTATAAAATTCTTATTGGGAAATACACATATCGATATATTTTTCAAAGGCATTGGTGAATATAAACATATGCTCATCAATTGGTTAAAATATGAGCCTGAAATTACTGTGTTCTTAAAAAAAGGTATATATGTGTACCAAAATCATTTTCACTGTATATAATTAAGAAAAGAGTTGCCACTGACTTTGAAGGAAGAGTAATAAAGTCATGCTCTAGATTTCAAGGTCATCTGTTATGAAAGATACTGCATTTCAGAATAATGCAGGGGAGTAGAGAAGAGGTTAACTTCCTGATCCTCATTCTTTACCTAAGATGATCCGAAGTTTCCTGTTTCTTAGATTTGCAGATCATTTTTTTTTTATTGAAAATTTATTGACTATTTAGAATGTGCCAGGTACTCTGCTGGGTATGCCTTGGCAAAAGGAAGTTGCCCACCTTCACCTATATTTATATTGTATTAAACCTCATTATACTAAAGGATATGGTGTATTTATGGTACTCAACCAAAGGCTGGCATATAGTAAATGCTCAATAAAAAAGAGCTATTAATATTCTATGATATCCTTTATAGCTATTTTTCATCTACTGAGGAACAGAGTTTAAACATTTTTTTATTTACCAAGTAATGATAACTAGCCCATGTGTATGTATTGAAAATGTTAGGAATGGCATAGTTTAATAAAATGAGCAGAATGGAATTATGGGGCAACTCCTTATACTATAAACGTAAGTGCTTTCAGGTTAACTAGATTTCTCTTGTCATAAAATGTTATTACTCTTCACATACTTTTAAACATGTAAATGTGATCAGAAAAAAACAAGTTTTAAAGGGAATTGTTTAGTAAATTAACTCATAAACTTTGGAATCCAATTAATTATGTATTTCAAGGAACCTTCTGAAATTAAATAGTAATCTATAATCTCTTTAAAAAATTAAAGATAAGCATTTAACATTGAAATTGTTTCTTGGTGTTAGATATAGAGCTATGCTATTCAATATGATACCATACCCTAGCCACATGAGTCTCTTTAAGTCTAAAATGATTTAAATGAAGAATTCAGTTAGTCAAACTAGCCACATTTCAAGTGCTCAGTAGCAATTAGATACCACATCGGACAGTGCAGATATAGGACGTTTCCATCATCACAGATAGTTCTCTTAGATAGTGTTGCTCTAGGATATGTTGAATAAAGGAATATTTGATATTTACTACTTATAGTTATGACTACCCAGAAAATGAACTATTACATTTAGTTACGATAATTTGAGTCTTTCCACTACATCTAAATCTCGATGAAATTGGCAAGTTCTTTGACAGATAAAGGCTACTTTTAAATGACTTTAATGTCAGCAGAAGTGATAACTAAGTGAAGGCTCAGGAAATGAAGTGCTTTAACTCGATGACTTTTGGGAAACTGGAATTTTGAATATTGTCTAAAAGAAACGACTAATCAATAAGATCATTGCTTTCTCTGCAGCACCTTCCAAACCTTTTTTCCTGAGTGCCCCGCCATTCTACTCGGCATGCTGTGGTGGGTCCTGTCGGCGCCCTGCATCCCCCACTGCTTTTCCAAGTAAGTTTTTATGCTTCATCAGCAATGCCTCAGTTATTCTGTAAACCAAAGCAGCAGGATTTAATGTGCTCTGGAAAACTAATTGGTAATGCAATGGCAAGGAGCTAATTCCTCACTAAAAATCACAGCGATCCTATTCAGGAAGTTTCCAGAGATTTATCAAACCTCAGCACACTGAGCAATTGTGAGCAGTTTCTAATGGCATTGAAACCCAGGGCTGACACACCAAGGAAAGTGACTTGTTTTTCATTTGCTATAAAAGATCTTAGAAAGACCAGTTTGGCTCTTTCTGAAATGTGTAGCAATACCCATTTAAAGAAGAAAAAAAAAGGAAGACTAAGAAATTATGCGTGTAAAATTTCCAGTCACCTTAAAATGTGACACAGAAAGCCATTAGTTGTCCATAGAAAAAATTTTAAATTGTCAATCGTAAAAGATAAATATCTCTTTTTGTAATCTTGAAGAAAACCAACAAACATCACAGGAAATATTTGCAAGAGAACTTTTCTTCAAACATTACAAAATTTTAACAGTGTCCAGAGGTAGAGTAAGAATGACAACTTTCAAAAACTTGCAGAGCATGTGTGCACACATACACACTTGCACATGCAAAGAAAAAATGTCTCACTGAAAGCAAAGAAAATTCACCTTGGTCTTGAGATTTCTAGGTCAGATAAGAATCTGTAGGCAGAGAATTTTAGTTTATGATAAAGCAGTTCAGTAGAGGAGTGCATTTATTTCAGCTGCCCAAGAGAAAGCATTCATTCAGGTTAACAGCTCTGTCAGAGGAAGTGTGAAGTAGGAGTTGAGTCAGGCTAAAATCAGGGCTCTACCCTGGCTGAATTCAGATTGCTGCTGCCTCTCTGCATGTGTTTTATGAATGTTTCAGGAGGGCAGTTGCTCAACAGAATGATTCCTGGCAAGTGAGGCAGCAAATGCTGGCTGTTTAATGAGCTGCAAGCTTCTGAGTACCTCTTTAGGGGGCTGGTACTTTCCCACAGAGCACTTTACATGGCTGGGACCCAGCCACAATGGGTGACAGACCCGTGACCAATCGCCACTTTCACTTGACTCATCCACACGCGACCTCATCACGATTTTTCACTGTGCAGATGAACTTTAGGAACCATTTCACATGGAAAAGGCTCGGGCAAGGGTCAGTTGCCCTTTTGTATGGTCATAAAGCAAGGCTCTGTGTGCCAGTCTTTTCTCCTGTCTCACATTCCGAGTGAATTTCTGGACACCATTTAAAGCACTTGACTGAAAAATAAAGCAGTGAATGAAACTGACTTTTATAGACTCATTCTAGCTCATCTTCCCATATAACCCTGTCCACCTGAAAAGGGATTTAGTGGATGAGCTGAGTGTATACAGGACTTGCTGAATACATAGGAGCCATTATCAATTGTGGGGATTGTTTATTAACCAGGACTGATACACTAGTATTTTGGAAGTGACCTATTAATTGTCCATTTAACTCTGAATGTATTGATTCAAATAGAAAAATAGAAACCATGACTAAGCCTTTTACTCGCTCCTTCAAGGTGGTCTCCCATAAGGGCAATGGAAAACTGTTGTGCAGATTAAGGAGACATTTGTCACCTTATATTTGAGTATCAGGAAAAGTGACTGCTGAAGTAGAGACTAAAAACCCAAATATCTGCCACTGTCACATAGTGGCATCTCTATGGAATTAAATCTTTAGTGTCATATTCCACAGGTGGAGGTTAAAAAAGGCCCTGCACCTAGTTTCAGTTATTTCGCCTTGATGTAATATTAGTGTTCTACTTTAGAAAACCTCTGGCAGTGGAGCTTAGGTAAGTGTAAAAGGACAAAAAAATTCCATGTAGCAAGTGGACACTTTCATATATTCGTGAATATGTGTGTATTCATTTTCTGGTGGTGGTTTAATAAGAGTCTCTAACCCATTAAAGTACTCTAATGCCCACGTCAGTTTAATAAGTAGAGCACAGATAACAATCATTCTAAAAACATTTCCTAGGTAACTTCATCTTCTCAATAGTTTAAAATATTAAATAGTCTCATTTTCCTCCCTCTGCTTCTCAGTCCTTCCCACTATATGCTTTTGGCATAACTGTTGAAAATTGTGGTATTGATTCCTGGAGGTTTATAAAATCTCAAGCTTATCTTTTTTATTTATTAAAGCATATAATGGGAAAATCAGCACAGCTAACATCAAGGACAGAGAATGCTGCATTTGTCTGGTTTTCATCTCTAAAGTTTACATTTTAAAACAGTTTAGAAATGCTACAAGTATTTTAAATAAGCTTTGGTGTCTCATTAGTTATAAATCTGAAATGAATTTCTTATTTTTTGTTGATAATATTCATCATTTTGGCAGCAAGTAATAATGAAGTGGTGGATTTCTGCTGTCAGTAAAGTATTTTACATAAGTAACGGTGATACCAAGGAACAGTTAATAAGGCTTATGTCTGCACAGTAATCATTTTTATTTGAGGCATTTACTAGATTTTCTTTTTTCTTTTCTTCCATTTTTAATAACAAGAATGATTTTTATGACCAAGCATTTTAATTGTTTTCCATTGTAAAAAAGAAGGAAAATGGACTGTTCAAGTAATCTCTTATTAAGTTCGAGCTTGGATAGCCAAAATTAAGGTTTATCCTAAAAATTTTAATAAGCGATGAAATCAGTGTTCCACAATATGGACTCATTATTGTTTCACAATATTGACTTCACTGTTTCCGAAAGTGTAGGATCAGATCAACATGTCTGTAACTAGGAAGTGAAATGCTATTTGACTCTTTTAACATGATTCACTTGTTTAAAATTGATTTCGTTTTTCTTGTTAACTTTTAGATTTACGATTGACTTGTCGCAATGTGGAAACAATCATTCATCCCGTGCCCTTCTCACATATAATAAATAGTTTAATAGGCTATTTAAGCACAACCCTTACAGTGGGGAAAAATTAAAAGGCAGTGGTAAAAATTTTCCTCTCCCTTAAAGCGGTGTAAGGAAAATCTTTGATATTACGTCCATAAGGTTTTTTTTTTTTCTTTCAAAATAACATACTTCTCAGCTAAAAGGAAATGGAAAGTTGAGGAAATTATGCAGAGAATGACCTTAACAAAACTACCTGAAAAAGGACAGGAGTCTTAATTATGTAGAATAGCTAATTGAATGCATCAGATAACTATTTTGTTTGGTCTTTGAATACCCAACTTGAATTTGACCTTTTGAGAATTTTAGGTATTAAAGACAAAGTTTAAATTCGGAGCAGCAATGAGTAGGGAAATGTTCTGGGACAAACTGTTCTGCCTTTTTCTTGGGGGATGACCTTATATTCTATCATTTTACTCTCTTCTTTGTTAAAACTTAAAGGGTCATAATATACTCTCCAATTCTGAATTTAAAATTTTGTCGAAGGCAGCAGGGAAGGGACATTATTGTTATTATTGTGCATTTAAGTTGGTCCTGTGAGTATTACTGTCAGAGGGACGATGCTTTGATTAGTATTCTTGCCACCCGACCTGGCTGTGCTCTCAGCTGGAGTGGTGAGTGGGCTGAGGAAACTGACCAAGACCTATGTAAGTCCATAAAAGGTTGCATAAAAGTTTCTTTTATAAGGATGTCTCTTTAGCATTCCGTTATCCTCAGAGGGTGCAGCATTATGTTCAGACAGAGAAAGAAGCCTAATTATTTTGTTGAAAACATAATCAAGTTTGTGCAATAAGTTGAATTTAGATTTTGACTTTTCAATAGTGAAGGGATAATGACACTCGGTCAACCAGGAAGAATGTTTAAAGGAGTCAGAGACTCAAAGACAATAGATTTTCCAAGTTGATGGCTATATCCAGTAGTTCCGCAGAGGCAGTGAAAGTATATGAGTAACGTTCCTGGAATGGAGTTAGTTCCCTTCCTCCCTTCATGTTCGTAAATAGGGGTGTGGGATGAGGAGGGGAACTGCTTAGGGATATATGGTGCTTGTTTCTCATCTTGTTTATAGCCCTTGCCTGAACACAACATGAAATCTAAAGGACAGCTGATAAAGTCCTGGTTTTAGATTCCTCAAAACAATTGAACGAGTACAGAATAGGGGAGGGAGAGAATTGAGTGAATGGAACCAAGTAGGAAAAGGTTATACTGTTAGCTCAATATGGACTCTGGAATGGTCAGACTGCCTATACCTGTCAGTTCCGGAGACCCTCTTTAAAAGGCACCTTGAACAAATATGCATATAAAAACCGGTCAGGAGGTCATCAGCAACTAAAATGGTACAGGGTCTATATGACTGGTCAGGAATTTTGGAAAGCAATTGAGTACATTCTGCTTGAAGATAAATTATAGGGAGAACATAAGAGTTGTCTTTCAATTAGATATACTGTATTCAACATAGATACAAAGGATAGAATTGGGGTCAATGAGTATAGAGTTTAGTGGAAATTGAAGTTGGGCTTAATGTAAGGGAAAATATTTTAGCAAATCAAATTGGATGATAATAAAATATTATTATATAGCATTCACAGGTACTCAATTGTATAAAGATTGGAAGATGGACTTCTAGTTCAAATAGGGTGGGCCAGCCAAATGCTATAACTTCTCTCTCCGAACCTCAAATCCACGGGAATTACGTAAAATACAAATGCATGCGCGCACACACACACATTCACATAATTGAAAATTAGAAGGGTAAGGAGCTCTTCACAGGAGAGAAATTGAGAAATCCCTGAAAGGTAAGGGTTTTACAGGTATAAAATCCTGTAAATTACAGCTGTTTGAGTGTCGCGGCAGAAAAAGATGAGCCCTCAGACAAGAACCATCCCATGTTTGAGTAAAGCTGATTCAAGGAAGAAGAGACACAGATTCATGGTTTGAAATAACATTTGAGGAAACAGTTAATTGAGGCCAATGGCATCTTAGCTAGCCTGGTGACAGGCCTGAATTAAGCAAACCCTCTTCTGTCTGTCCTAGCAATGAGAAGCTACTATTGAATCTATATAAAAAGATGAAAGAATGCTGCTTCTGAAAGGTTTTTTGGCAGTTTCAGACTTGACCTATCCTGAAATAACATTTTTTTTTCTACTAAAAGCCTTGCAAGGTTTAGATTCAATGTTGCTTCATAGACTTGTGCTATAACTTTCCTTACAGTCACAAGGATATTGTAGTATCAATTAGTTTTTAATACTTCAAGCCCGTGTAAACTCAGAAAACCTGAAACAAATCACTTATTAGGAGTGGTCATTGTACAGCACTCTTTGGGTTACTGTGATCCCAAGGTAGCCTCAGTTGGGAGTAGAGGAGAACAAGAAACAGGAAACAGCAGTCAGTGCCATGGCAGAGTCCAGGAGCAAAGGCAGCAATAGACATGAACGGTCCAAAACCCTTTACAGGGCTTCCTGAAGCAATGAGGTGAAAGACAAAGGAGGCTGACCCAAGTGGGATCAACAATTCAGAGATGCCCTTGAGTCAAGGTGTGTTTAATATCACACAGAGCACTAGCACATTCTTCCCGGGATGGGACTCTGTTGGATTGCAGGGGTGACAAGACAGGGCAGAGCCGCAGCTCTTTGCTCTCAGGATGATGTCTTAGAAAGTGACTATATTGGATTCTCCTTTGTTTTCTAGGGCTAGCTGGCTGTTATAAATAGCAGTGCCCTGTCTTTAGAGATAAGACATGTTTTTTTTGAAGTCAAGAAAAAGGAAGAGGCAAAGTCTTCCACTGGTTTATCTTATGCTTTGTTTCTCTGTCGCTCCCCTCTCTCCCATCCCTCCATCAACAGTATCATTCACACATGGCACACACACATTTGCAGTGCCCTAACTAAACCCAACACATGGGAAGTCCCTGGGGCATGGTGTGTGGGAGCCACCTCAGGATCCAGGCAATCATGCCTTCGAAACCTTTTCTATCCTTGATCGTTCTTCCATTTTACTATAACTCTCCCCATCCCCTGACCTCTTTCTCTGCCCACTCACAACATTGACTATCTTTGACATAATTTTAAAGACCGTTGACTGGGCCTCACTGTGCTTCGAGGTGTGACCTTAGTTGCACAACTTAATTTTCTGGAGTCTCTGTTTTTTTTCTCATGGAATATGGAGACAACAATCTCTACCTCTCGGGATTGTTGTAAAGATTATGTGACATGCTACATATAGTTGGCACATACATCAGCACATGTTGAGCACCAAATATGCACAGAAGTCACATTATAAAATAAAAATAATAATAATTAATAATAATAATATCTCCAAATTGGTAGAGCCTGTAGCACCTTGCTTGAATTGGTTGCCCTGGATTTTAAAACCCCTTTTCTACTACGTGCCTTAAACTATGTATCTATTTATTTTTACTTTTATATTATTTATTTGTTTATTTTTTGTTACCTGGACAAAGTCACAAGTCAGTTGTTTGTCATGACTTTAGGAATAATCAGAGGTATTTGTTGCCTATAACTTTTTAGTAGCTTCTGAGAGATGTTTGAGTCACTAACAAGTTCTTGAAATCCTTGTTTGTTTTGTAGGCATAGATTTGAGTATGTATTTGAGCACGTATTCATAGGTTTGGAAAGTATGGAAATGGTGTAGGTTCATCAGTGATTTGTAGTGAGATCCAGAGGTAGCCAATAAAAGACTCACGGGTGGGACATGGAAAGGAGCATCGGTGGTAGAAGCGGCATCTTGTAATACGCTTTTTGTCAGAACCCAAGGCATATCACTTTAGGAAAATTATCATGATTTGTGTACTGAGGGAGCACTAAAAGAAACCAGGCAATTATCAAAGAGAGGAAGAATATAATATTCTTTAACTTCGCCATACATTTGCTTGTTCATTAATGGTATTCGTGTTTGTTTCTGGGTACTGCAACCTGAGGGCTAGACCCAGGAGTTAACTCTTTGACTCTCACAACCACTCCAGATCTCTCAAAAAGTGAGGTCTGGTTTGGGTCCATGATCCCCAAAATCTTAGTATTTACTGCATTGATGAGAATAATTTATTTGGGGATTACCTTCACAGGACTTTTCTTTCTCTTTACTTAAAAACAGTTCATTAGGAAAAACTATGAGTTCCTGTGAAAAGTTTCAGCGGCATTTAAAAGTGTTTCCCTGTGGTTTTATTGAAACATGTTGATCTTGGTGAAGAAGGGGCCGACATAAGAAGAATCATGACTTCTACTTATAAAACCTCTACTTAAAGTGAAATATGTGTCAGTTTTTTTTAAAAACCAGCCTTATAGGTCCATAAACTTATTTCACATTTCTATACAGATATAGAAAATATTGGCCTTTCTTATTTTATTATTTTATTTTATTTTTAGGTGAGGCAACTCTTGGTTGATTTCACAGATTGCAAGGACCTTGTCAGCTTACAATCTCTTATTTTTTATTTTTTACACCTAACAACACCTTGTCTTCCTAGGTGGTCTCCCGTCCAAGTACTAACCAGGCCCGACCCTGCTTAGCTTCCGAGGTCAGATGTGATCGGGCTTGTTCAGGGTGGCATGGCTGTAGATGATACTGGCTTTCTAAAATGCTAAATTGGTCAGGTCCTCCTCAAAAGGCTTTCCTTTGTGACAAGTTATGAACTAAACTTGTGTCAGTCACCCCTGACCCTGATCTACCTTACCAGTTTATTTCCTGTATTCTCCTCATTTATACTCTGAAATTAGGAAATACCAAACCGTGTGAGATTCCTCCAACATCCACCATGTTTCACATTTGTCTTCACCCCAACTCGTGTGTCTGCAAATATTAATCTCTTTGCTCTGCCTGCCACTGTATAGATTGCCAGCAAGAGAGATTGCTTTTCTTTCGCTTGCTTCCTTCCTTCCTTCCTTCCTTCCTTCCTTCCTTCCTTCCTTCCTTCCTTCCTTCCTTCCTTTCTTTCTTTCTTTCTTTCTTTCTTTCTTTCTTTCTTTCTTTCTTTCTTTCTTTCTTTCTTTCTTTCTCTAAATTTATTGGGGTGACATTGCTTAATAAAATTGTATAGGCTTTGAGTGTACAATTTTATAATATATTATCTGTATTTGCCTTGTATGTTCACTACCCAAAGTCACATCTCCTTTCATAAATATATATTTGACCCTCTTTATCCTTATCTACCTCTCCTCATCTCCACTTCCATATGGTAACCACTAAACTGTTGTCTGTGTCTATGAATTTTCATTTGTCTGTTCGTTTTTGCTTTCAGTTTTGTATACCACATTTGAGTGAAATCAAATGGTTCTTGACTCTTTCCATCTGACTTCTTTTGCTAAGTTTAACATGATATTCTCAGGATCAATCCATGTCGCAAATGACAGTATTTCATCTTTTCTTATTGCTGAATAATATTCCATTGTATGTATACACCACATCTTCTTTATCCAGTCATCTATCAAAGGGCACTTCAGTTGTTTCTATGTCTTGGCCACCGTGAATAATGCTGCAATAAACATAGGGGTCCATATATCTTTACAGATAAATGTTTTCAAATTTTGGGGGTAGATACCTGGAGGAAGGATCGCTGGGTCATATGTTAATTCTATTCTTAAATTTTTGAGGAACCTCCATACTATTTTCCATAGTGGCTATACCAATTTACATTCCCCCAAGCAGTGTTTGAGGGTTCGCTTTATGCCACAGCCTCTCCAACACTTGTTTTTATTTGTCTCGTTGACAGTAGCCACTCTAACAGGTATGAGGTGGTATCTCATCGAGGTTTTAATTTGAATTTCCCTGAGAGCTAGTGAAGTTGAGCATCTTTTCATATGTCTGTTGGGCATTTGCATGTCTTCTTGGGAGAAGTGTCTGTTCAGGTCTTCTGCCCATTTTTTAATTGGATTGTTTGTTTTTTTGTTGTTGTTGAGTTGTATGAGTTCTTTATTTTTTTAGACATTAGCCCCTTATCAGAGGTGTTGGTTTCGAATATCTTCTTCCATTTTTTGGTTGCTTCTTTATCTTGTTGATGATTTCTTTTTGCTGTCCAGATACTTTAGTTTGATATAGTCCCATTCATTTACTTTTGCTTTTACATCCTTTGTCTATGAGGTCAAATTCATAAAATCTCTAAAACCAAGGTCCATGAGTTTAGTACCTATGTTTTCTTCTATACATTTTATTTCAGGCCTCGTATTTAGGTCTTTGACCTATTTTGAGTTAATCTTTGCGTATGGTGACAAATAATTGTCTAGTTTCAATCTTTTGCATATGGCTTTCCAATTTTCCCAGTGCCATTTGTTGAGGAGGATTTCTTTTCTCCATTGTATTTTTTTTGGCTCCTTTGTCAAAAATTATTTGCCCATGTATACGTGTGAATTTATTTCTGGGCTCCCAGTTCTGTTCCATTGGTCTGTGTTTTTCTACCATTACCAGGCATAATCTTGGAATTGCTATTCTTCTAACTACTTTTCTCTTTCAAGACTTACTCTGTTGGCCTCCAAGAATAAGTGGCTTTTTATCTGGTGCTTTAAATGGTTTTTTTCTGTTATGATCTGCTGGTATTTATCTCACTGTATCGTGGCTGTCTGTATTCTCCTCAGACCTCTCCTTATCAGCTGTGAGCACCTGAAGGATGGATTGGATTCATCTTCACTTATCACTTAGCAACAATTCAATCACTCTGCCAGATCATTCTCCCCAAAACATTGCTACAATGTTTGCTTGTTTTCCTTAGAAAATAGAACTAGACTTAAAATCTGAAGTAGAGAGAAATTATTTGTTCATAACTATAACACTAGCTTATCTTAGTGTTTACTTTTGGCTTTTTTAGTCTTTTTTCTCTGAATTTTATTTAGTCGTAAGCATAGTATGTATCTTATGCATCAAATGTATTATGGTATATTTTCTTTGCTGTTGCCTGATCATCATAGTCCTCATCTTTAATAGTTTTTAAAAACTTTACTGAGTCAATATAGCATAATGTACTTTACTTTTGGATATGTAGGTTTCTTCCCCTATTTGATACATATGGCTGTAATAATGGCAGAATACACACACACACACACACACACATGTGTGTATATATTTATTTTTAAATTTAATTTAATTTTTAGTTTCAAGTATACAGTACATGGGTTAGACATTTATATAGTTTATGGATGATACCCCTGGTTGCTCTCTCTCCTCTGGCTCTACACCTCACCATTACATTAATGCTAACCGCATTGCCTATGCCATGCTTCCCGTCCTTTAAACTAAGACTTCCACAACTAAAATACGAAGTAAGAAGGACACATTGGAATTTGAGGACACAGTTACCAGTCTATACAGGAGGTATCATTGAGTTCAGGCCCACAGACTGATCCAGGACAGGGTGTAGAAGCCTGTAGTCACAGACAAGAGCTTTGTCTGTGTTTATAAATGTTTCTTTCTTCCCATTCGTGGCCCATCATGCCTGAGTAAAGAAGCAGTGTGGGGTGGAGGAAGGAGCCAAGAATTTAGATTTAGAAAGCCTTGCTACCAGCTGAGCTCTGTGTCCTTTGTGTAGCTTTAGACCTTAATCACTCTGAACACTTCATCTGTACAGAGGATGTCTGTGGCACATGACTGTTAGAAGAATCAAATGAAATCTAATGAGGAGAAGTAAAATAGATTTGTGAGATCTTTTCTGTGGCACTGAAATTTTCTTGTGCTATTTCATCAAATCCTTACAGCAACCCTATAAGATAAGCCAGAAGAGGCTAACTTGATCCAAATTACTCTGGTAAGTGCTGCAATCCAGACCCCTTTGCACCATCCTCCAAAGTCCTTTGTCCTGAGGTTTCCTAGAGAACCATCTTCCCACCAGATAAATCTGTGCTCTGAAATAATGTAGGAAGGCCAATTCCAAGGTCTTTATTCCAAAGAAAATTCAAAAAAGAAAAAACATTTAGGAAAAGATGAACATATTGAGATATTTAGAATATTTTTATTGACTAGTATTTCATAAAACCATTTAAATTTCTAACGAAATCATGAATACAGTTGTCAAAACATGACTTTAAGCTGTGACAATCAAATGAGACAACCAAAAATGTTGATACCGTAAATGGAGAATTAACTAAGATCCTATGAGAGGATAAATGGGTAGGGCATCAATAAAAGTAGACCTTTGTAAAGAATTGGGCAGCATTCCGTTCCAGGGGCTATGGCATTTCTGAGGTGCAGTTGTTGCAGAGCTAAAAGGAAAGAGGGAGAGACCAGTAGTTCTTGTATTCTGAGGATGAACTGGAATGAGGGACTAACTGGGAGATATTTGCAGTATTTTAGACAAATAGGACAGGAAGCTTCATATTATAGAAGTAGACATAACAAAATTTATTTATTTATTATCATTTTCTTTGTAAAATACAAGTAAGATTGTGTCAGTATTGTGTAGGGTACGGAGCTTTTGTTTTGGAATCAGTCTTCCTGAGTTTGAAACCCCTACCATATGACTTTGAACAGTTTCTTAAGCTACCAAAGCTTCATTTTATCTGTAAAAAGGGGAGAATAATAATAGTGTTCCTGGAATTGATTGGTTGAGGATTAAATGACATAATGCGCATCAGCAGTTTAACACAGAGTAAGTACAACAGTACAGAATACGTACTCAGTGTATGTTTTTTATGATCACATCACACCCTGCTTAAACATCTTTTATTGACCTTCACTAGCTATTGGATAATGTCCCAAAACCTTGTAGTCCTCTGTGATCTGGCTCTATTCCACTCCATAATTTCTATGCCAGAGGTCCAAATGTCTTCAAGAGCCTGGCAGGGAAAATACAAGCTAGATGAGGCTATGGCAAACGGGGATTACACACTCCATCTCAATGGAGTACCTGCTACTTACTCTTGTAGCTCTTTGCTTTGTGGGAAAGTGAGCCCAGTGCAGTTACCTTTGAAGAGATATTGGAAACTTGAACTTCCCATGAAACCTTCCAGTTAATGTATAGGACAACTAAATCAGAATTCTTAATACTCTAAGACCAAACACAGCCCATCTACAAGCTGAATATCATCACCAGGTTGCACTCTCTGCTTCATGCCCTTTCCTAGCCTTGCAGACTGCTTACTTTTCCTTGCATAAACTTCATTCTTTTGTGCCTTAATGCTTTTAGACATGCAAGTCACTCTGCTCAGATTGGCCTTGGTTCTTTTGCTTTTAAATTGGTTTGTTCTTTTAGACTTGGCTCAGTCTGACTATTTTCTCTAAACTCATCATTTCCTCCTTTGTGATGCCATAAAAACTCTGGCATCACAAAGGAGGAAATGATGAGTACTTAAAACATTCATTCTAGTACTTAAACCATTCATTTGCTTGTTTATTTAGAAGTAATTACTAAGCACCAACATGCATACCAGCTACAGCTGTAAACTAGAGTCCTTAATCCCCTGGTACCTATTTTTGGAGTGATGTTCATCTGTCTGTCCTCCCATGAGAAGGGGAGTTCCTTGAGGGCAAGGACCATGTGCTATTTGTCTGGTTTCCCTAGCAATTAGCCCAGTGAGCCTGATACCAAGTGTATTACTGTCTTCTTGCTGCTGTAACAAATTTCCACAAACTTAGCATCTGAAAACAATACAAACTTATTATGTTACATTTATGGAGGTATAAAGACTGAAATGGTTTCACCGGACTAAAGTCAAGATGTCAGCAGGGCTACATTACTTCTGTAAGCTCTAAGGGAGAATCTATTTCCTTGCCCTTTCCAGTTTCTAGTGACTGTCTGATTTTCTTGGCTCATGGCTTCTTCTTCTATCATCAAAGCAAGAAATGTAGTGGCTTCAAATCTCTCTCTGACTATAACTTCCTTTTTTGCTTCCCTCTTCTACTTATAAGGGCCCTAGTAATTACATTGGATTTACTTAAATATTCCAGGATACTCTCCTAATCTCAAGGTCAGCTGGTTAGCAACTGTAATTCCATTTGCAACCCTAATTCCTCCTTGCCATGTAATGTAACATAACAGGAATTAGAATGTATCTTTGGAAAGGCCATTATTCTGTCTACTGTGATTGGGGAGATGAATAAATGAATGAATGGTGGATAATGAATGAAATTTTCAGATGGTGGGAACCAGTGTTGTGCTAGCCACAAAAGGACAGAAAAAGTAGTAAATGCCTCGGACTCGAAGGAGTTGTTGGTCAATTGAATTGTAGGGAGTGGGGTGATGATTAAGGGTCTTCCAAGCCTCCCTTCTCAAATGAAACATCTCTGATTCTTGCAAGTTTTCCCTGACACCCCAGATTAAGATCAGACTCCTTCTTTTGTACTCGTAAGGCACATTCTTTAGGAATACTTTATTACACTTGCAATGCTAATTCATTAAATGCCTTTCCTTAGATTTTATAGGTAATAAGTGCAATAAATCCTATGTCTTATCCAGTGAGTAGGCTTGAGCAGAGTACCTGGAATATGATCAGTGTTCAAAAATTTCTTGACAGAATGAATAAATGAAGACATAGAGAAAAATGTGTTGAAACCACTTTCTACTTGTTATACATTGGAGCTTCGTAACCTAGGACCATGGGTTTTCTGACATGGCATGCAAAATTGACAGGACAAGCATATGTACTTTTTCCCCAGCGTGGGGCAAAGAGTATCAGGTTCTCAATGGAGTCCATGACCAAAAAGAAGTAAAGAAGTACTGTTCTGAGTTCGCAGAGTTCAGAGACAAAATAATTTGTCCATGGTATGAAAAAGGAGGATATTGTCCTGGGAAAGACAGACTGACTGACTTATCCTCACTAAAAGCTAACTGGGCTTTTGTATCTTTTTCCCCTTCTAGGAGAAGAGAGTGTGCTGCCTCTCCTGACACAGGACTCTAACTCCAAAGCTCGGAGGGGTATTTTAAGAAGAGCTGTCTTTTCAGAGGATCAGAGAAAGGCTCTGGAGAAAATGTTTCAGAAGCAGAAATACATCAGCAAAACAGACCGAAAGAAACTTGCCATCAACTTGGGACTAAAGGAATCGCAGGTACTAATGAGCAGGAAGATGTCCATTGCTCCTGATTTCTGAAGGAATACAATGAAAGCCATTCATGTAACAAATATTTATTGTATTAGGCTGGACCCTGAAGCATTTCATTATTGAAATGATTTTCATAATTTTTTTTAGTGGGCAGAGATAAATATATGTCACAATTATGATTTGAAAATAGGTTCATTTGCTGAGGGGTCTAAGTTTTTGCCTTATTAATTCTTCCCAAATGAACAAAAATACTAAAGATATGGCATTTACATCATTGAATTGTTTACTGTGTTTTCAGAGAAGCAGGCTACTTAATTCCCTACAAAAACAGGAATCGATTTTCCTGTCTGTTTCATTTCCAACTAAAATCAAGGTATGAATGAGTGGCGCAATTGCCTCTTAATGGATTTCATTATTTTGCACTTTGGGCTTATGTCAAGTATAGTTAAGTAATTTCATATTCACAACACTTAGAAAGCTTTCTTGTACCTTGATGTTTCATATAATTTTGAATAAGACTTTCTGGCCTTTTAGGAAGTACAGAATACTCTATTTAAAGATTGGCCTGCTAATTATAAGTAATTGGCAGTATAAGGCTCTAGCATTTCCTGTTCGATCCTTATAGTCACCATATGAAATAAGCACTAGAATCATCCACATTTTCCAAATGAGGAAATGTAGAGGAGGAAACATAGATCCAATGTCACATAGTAAAGCTGCTTTGGAACCGGACTCCCAACCCAGGCAACCTGACTCTGGAGTTTACATTCTCCTTAACCTAGAGACACCATGTACAGTGGTGCTGGATAGTCACTACACAAGGGCCTTGGCTAAGGAGGATGGTAGCAATTGAAATGCAGCAGGTACTCTGCTTGCCAACCTGGCTTTCCTGGTCCAGGGCTATATCCTGGATTTTTTGAGTAAACGTATTGTAGGGCTAACAGAGGTTCTGTGTTAGCTACCATGTTCTGTTCTTCCCTTAGTACAAATTACCTGGTTTCTAACTTTAGATTTTAGTTAAACCAGTTATATTTGGATGAAACTCTTCTTAACCTTATTTCCTTTCCCTAGGAAAGTAATTTTTTCCCCTTTCTCCACCCCTACCCCAACTGTTTCTAGTCTTAGGAAGCAGTATGTGTTGTGGTTGAGGGAAATTGGCCTAGATAAGCCTGTCTGTGTTTTACTCATTATGTGGTAATTAATAAGTCCATAACCTTAACTGACTGCTCTGTACTTCAGTTTCTCACTTAATAAGCAGGGACAAATATAGGAATTCTATGTCACAAAGCAGTTTTGGGTATATAACATATAAATAAGAAGTTGTGTCTAGATGGTCTATTCTATGCAAGCTTCTGTACTAGGTAGGCAGTAAGGGGGGATACCGATAAATGCTGGTTAAGATATATCATTTGCACCCCATAAATTTATACAACCCACTGAGAAAACAAAGCAGAAGGTCATGAACAGTTAGATGCCAATATAAGATAATCATACAGGAGAAAGTACCTGGCAGGTTAGATTTACTGCCAAATAAAGGAGCTAGATTAGTGGTCCTCAAAATTACAGATCTCTGGAGCCTTACATTAGTTCCCATCTCTGGAAAAGAGCCGTATGACTGGTCTATATTGCCATGGGGAGTCTAGTGATGGAGCTATCAGATCCTCAGAGGGATTGTGAGGCCTGAGTGATGACTACATGGGGCATACAACACCCAAAGTATCTTCCACTGGACCCCTTGTGGGGCGTAGGGTAGTTCTCATGTTCTGTTTTTCTTTTCCCTTTAAAACTGCTCTGACCACCCACTGTCTTTGATGTCCTTTTCCAAATCTTTTTCTTTTCCAAATGTACTTATGAAGTGGAATACAATCCTTTTAGTGCCCTACACACACACACACACACACACACACACACACACACACACCACTTTCTTTCCTACCCCACACAGACTGTATTAAGCAAAACAAAATTCAGCCACATACTATTTCAAGAGATGCCCAGTCTGCACCCCATTGGCATGAATCAGGAATTCGAGAATCAGAGGGGAGAAAATGTGCAAGTTTGGGAGGTCAGAGGGTTGGAAGGGGGCTTTGGCTAAATAGGAATTTGAAAGAGGTATTAAAAGATGAATAGTGGCTAGGTTTTATCTGACAGTACTGTGAGAAAATGTGAAAATCTCTGATAGTACATATGATCTTAAAAATTGACTTGAAAACAGAACACACCAAGCATATTAAAGAATATTTTTGAGGAGGATGACCATAATTTCTCCACTCCAAGGAAACAAACTCTTTTCCTATTTGTATGTTATCTTCTCGTTCTTTTCAACAGGGGCATAGTCCTACATATTTGATTATTGTTGTTTTTACAATTGAGGTGCCTCAGGAATTAATGCTTCTTATCTGATTGAATTTGGTGAACATCTCAGAATTAATTTAACATTTTCCTATTTGCCTATGGATCTAATTACACAATTAATACATGGTTTTTATTATAATTAATTCAAAGAAAAGAGAAATTGGTAAAGCAATCCCTCTCTACTGGGTATTTACTCCAAAGAGTTGAAAATATATGTCTGAAAAGATATTTGCACACCGATGTTCATAGCAGCATTATTCACAGTGGCCAGGACATGGTAGCAACTGAAGTGTCCTACGATAGACGATTGGATAAAGTAGATGTAGTACATATATACAATGGACTATTACTCAGCTATAAGAAGAGATGAAATACTGCCATTTGCAACAAAGTGCATGGACCTTGAGATAATCATGCTAAGCAAAATAAGCCAGACAGAAAAAATTGAAAACTACACGATATCACTTATACATGGGATATAAATCTAAAAGCAACAAATAAATGTGACAAAGAGAGACTCATGGACATGGACAGTAGACTAGTGGTTACCTGAGGGTTGGGGGGGGCAGTTAGATGGGGTAAAAGGGATCGAATGTGTGGTGACAGAAAAAGCTAGCTAAGGGTGGTGAACATACAGTGCAATATAAATATGACTTACTGTTTTGTACACTTAAAACTTACCAGATTTTGTTAATCAATGTCACCATAATAAAAATTTAAAAAATTAAAAATAAAAGAATATATTTTCCCAAGAATGTTTCTCTCTAGTACTTTAATCCCAATAAATTCTATGTGTCTCATGAAAAAAAAATGAAAACTCATCTACTTCTTTTCCAATCCAACTCCTTGGTCACTACTGTTATTTTTAAATGGCTCTTGGAATTTATTGGATAGTATGTATTAGTTTAAAAATAAATTTGTATGTGTGTTGTATATGCAGTAACAGATAATAACACAAACACTTGCATAACGACTACCATGTGCCTTTACACTTGATGTCATTTATCCTTAAAATGACCATACGAGATAGCTACTTTTATCGCTATTTTACAAATGAAATAGCTGAGACCTAGAATTGTGTATACATATTTTTAAATAAAAATGGGACCATACTCTGCATATTTTGACTTTTTCTGTAGGACAGTACAAATCGCCTGTGTAACCAACACCCAAATCACACAGTAAAACTTTACCTGGGTCAGTGGCCCCTCCACATCCCTTCCCGGTTACTACCTTCTCCTTCCACTATGACTTCTAACAGCATAGACTAATTTTGCCTGTTTTTGTACTTTGTATAAATAAAATTTTTCAGTACATATTTGGTACATGGCTTCTTTCACTTAACATTATGGTTGTGAGATTCATTGCTGTTGCGTGTACAGTAGGTCATTACTGATTGTTGTACATCATCACATGGTGTACCAGTTTATACGTTCTAATGGTGGGCATTTGGATTGTTTCCAGTTTTTGGCTATTATAAATAATGCTTCTGACAATGCCTATTATTTTGCACTTTCCTTCTCTCTCCTCATTCAAATGTCATGAGATGCATCCTTCTATGTCTGTTCATAAAAATTTACTTCTTTTTCAATATCTCATAACAGAGCATTTCATAGATATACATAATTCATTTAGGCATTCTCAACTTTAAGTTACTTCCAGTTTTCACTATTGATATCTTCATGCACTTTAAAAATATTTCTGTGAGACAGAGAACTAGGAGTGGGATTTATGTGATAATGTACATTTTAAATGGTGATAGATTAAAATTTTTTAAAAGTGTAATATTGTATCAAGCTACTGAATTATATAAAATTTGCACTCTTAATAACAAGCAGTCCCATTTTGCAAAACCCCCATATTTATAATTTTTAAAAACTCCAACTTCATCGGTAATCTTTACTGTTTTTTAATTTGAATTTTCCTAATTACCAGACCTGGAGGGTTTTTTAGTCATTTTACTGACTATTTTTAATCTGTGAATTTGTCTTTTCAAGGCTGCACCATTTTTTTTTTATCATATTGTCTTTTTTGTTGATATGTAGCAGTTATTTTGACTGTGAATAAAAATTTTGGAACGTTATGGTTAGTAACATTTTCCTCTTATAGCTGTTGCAAAAATCCTCTCCAATTTTGTGGCTTGTTCCCTCCCCCAAGCCCTGGCAACCACCATTCTATCCTTTGTCTCTATGAATTTGACTACTCTAGGTATCTTATATGAGTGGAATCATACAGTATTTGTTCTTTTTTGACTGGCTTATCTCACTTAGCGTAATGTCTTCAAGGTTCATCCATGTTGTGCATGTGCCAGAATTTTGTTCCTTTTTAAGGTTCAATAATATTTCATTGTACATATATACATTTTTTTTTATGCATTCATCCACCAACAAACACTTGGGGTGCTTCTACCTTTTGACTATTGTGAATAATGCTGCTAAGAACATGAGTCTTTCTCTCTTTTTTTTTGTTTTTTATTAAAGTATAGTTGGCATATGATATCAGTTTCAGTTATACAACATTGACATTTCTATACCTTACAGTGTGATACCACAGTAAGTCTAGTAACCATCTCTCACTGTGCAGTTATTACGATATTATTGACTATATTCCCTGTGATGTGGACTCTCCATGGCTTATCTATATTGTAACTGTAAGTTGATACCTCTTATTTCCCTTTACCTTTTCACTCATCTCCTACCCACCTCCCCTCTGGCAATCATTAGTTTGTTCTCTATATCTCAGAGTCCATTTCTATTTTGTTTTGTTCTTTTTTTTTTTTAGATTCCAGATGTAAGTGAAATCATATGGTATTTGTCTTTCTCTGTCTGATTTATTTCACTTAGCATCCATGTTGTTGCAAATGGCAACAATTCATTCTTTATTATTTCTGAATGATATTCCATTGTGTGTTTATAACACATTTTTATCCTTTCATCTGTCAATGGACACCTAGGTTGCTTTTGGTTGTTGTAAATAATACAATGAATATGGATGTGTATATGTCTTTTTGAATTAGTGTTTTAGTTTTTCTTTGGATGAAAACCCAGAAGTCGAATCACTGGGTTGTACAGTAGCTCTATTTTAATTTTTTGAGGAACTTTCATACTGTTTTGCATAGTGGCTATATAAATTTACAGTCCCACCCAACGGTGCATGAAGTTCCCCTTTTCTTGACATCCTTGTCAACACATTTGTTGACTTTTTGATAATACCCATTCTTACAGGTATGAGGTGATATCTCACGTGCTTTTGATTTGCATTTCCCTGATGATTAGCAATCTCGATCTCCTTTTTCATATGACTGTCATCTTTGGAGAAATGTCTTTAGGTCCTCTGCTAATTTTTAAATTTTTATTTGACATTGAGTTGTAGGAGTTCCTTGTACATATTGGATATTAGCCCCTTATTGGATATATAATTGGCAAATGTCTTCTCCCAATGGCGTTCTTTTCAAAACAAGTACAAGTAGTCCTCAAATTCATATAGAAGCACAAAAGATCCCAAATAAGCAAACCAATCTTGAGAAATAAGAGCAAAGTTAGAGGTATCACACTCCCTGATTTAAAATTATACTATAATGCTATAATAATCAAAACAGTATGCTACTGATACAAAAACAGACACATAGATAATGGGACAGAATAGAAAGCCCAGAAATAAACCCTAGCTTATGTGGTCAATTACAACAAAGGAGGCAAGAAAATACAGTGAGGTAAAGACAATCTCTTCAACCAATGATGTTGGGAAAACTGGACAGATACGTGAAAAAAAATGAAACTGGACCACTTTTCTTACATCATATATAAAAAGAAACTCAAAATGGATGAAAGACTTAAATGTTAGATCTGAAACCATGAAACTCCTGGAAGAAAACATATTAGAGCTTTGAGATCTTTCTTAGTAATATCTTTTTGGATACTGGGCAAAGGCAAGAAAAGCAAAAATAAATAAGTGAGACTATATCAAACTAAAAAGCTTCTAAGTCCTTGCTTTTAATTCTTTGGGTAGTTGGAGACTTTTTCATATGTTTATGGTGTCTTTATTTGTATATAAACTTCTTATTTTCTGTTGTATGACTTTTCCAAAATATGTACATTTGTCTCAGTACCATTGATTATTAAGAAACTCATGATTTTTTAAAAATTGAGATACCACTCAAAAAGAGTGTCTAGATATTTAGAAAAGCTAAAGGAAGATGAAAATAATGAATATGATGAGAAAGGCAAGAATCACTAATGGGAACAAATAATGGTCTTAGTGAAAACCCATTAGAAATACTTGGCGGGTTTTCTAGGAGTAAATGCCCACTGGAAATAATAAATGAGTTCATGAATAGAACCAAATGCTCTGGTATGTACACATTAGTGCTGTTTTCTTATGAAAAGCCTTAATCACAGGATTGTAACTGAAATACAGTCTTTCAAACTCAATTGCCTGGGGTAGGTTTTTTTTTTTTTAGCCATTTTGAACATTGGCAATGAAGTTGAAATTATGAAGAAATTTGTTTTGCTCGTTTAGAAAGAATACCTTCAATAGAATATTTTACTTCATTGAGAGAAATATTTAGTGGTTATACTTTAATAATTATTTCTTTTGGTAAAAATTTTCCAGGTTTTTAGAAAATAGATGATCTATGAAACTGTTTGTGTAAGGATGTAATATAATGCACAGGAAAACAATGTGGTTAACTTTTAAAATATCGGGAAATCAATTATGAAGTTTTCTGCTCAGGCACAGTTGACTACACAATAGGTAAAGAAGGTTAATAGTAAAGAGAGACTCAGGTAGGGGGGCCAGAAGGTATATGGCTCAAATCAGAAGCCACCAACATAAGTACATTTGGGTTAATCACAATTGGTTGTTATTTATTGAGCTGGATTATTTGAGTTTGATAAGTTCTGGGAATAATCAAACTCAGAAACTGTATAAAGCCTGAAATTTAGTAAAACATTGTAAAATGTATTCTTAATTTAGTTTTCAGAAGTTCCTGATGAGGTCGGAATATTTATAAGAGCTTGGACACTAGAGTGGAACAGTCATGGATTCAAGTCTAAGTGCTTCGATTTCACTAGCTGTGTGACCTTGAACTGACTTATCACTGTAAACTTCAGTTTTCTTAGATGTTAAATGAAGATTTTTTGCAGTCATTGTGAGGATCAAATTATATAATCCATGTAGAGTACCTGACACCTGGTACAAAATAAATACTCAGATACTATTACTAGTAGATAACATTTCCTTTCAATAAATAATTTAGCACAGACTAAATGATGTTTTAAAATATCTGAGAGTTAAATCAGTCTTGAAGATGTCAGACTTACAGGATATAACTAATTTAGCACCGTAGTTTTGTTTCTTAACTGCGTGGGGGAATATTATACTAAAGTAATTTCTCAGATTTTTTTGAAGGAGCCCGTGTGAAAAGCCACAAGGACTTTGTTGGGCTGGCTCTCATAATAAGATATTCTGTAGAAGGTATAAGAGGAGAAATTACAGTTTAAAATGCCAAAGTAACATGGACTAAGTGATCATTTTGTCTAATTATTTTATCAATAGGTGAAAATTTGGTTTCAGAACAGGAGGATGAAATGGCGGAATTCCAAAGAAAAAGAAGTACTTTCCAACAGATGTGTTCAAGAAGCAGACCTTCAAGAGGACCCCCTGTCACGATCTGCTCTGAGTTTCCCTTCTCCATGTCCATCACTCTGGGAAGTCTCCCAACAACGCTCAAGTCCAAGATGGAGGGAGAGTTCACCAGAAGCTCCAGAAAGACTAATCCATGAGAGTTCAGGGGCACAGCCTCCAGAAGCAAATTCAATGCAAGGTGCCTTGTATATGTGTTCTGAAGAAGAAGCTGGAGACAAGGGTGTACTTAATGGGGCCGTCTGAATGGAAGCATTCCTCCATGTTAATTTAAAAGAACACTTAACTAATAATGTTTGGACTCTAAAGTCAGCTAGCTTGTGCCTCATCAGTGCCTAAAACCTAACACCTTTGGAGTGATACATGAACTAATGCTTTAGGAAACCCTCCCCATTTTTCTCTTAATCGGGTCCTAGACTTAATTGTTAAGTGGAATGGAATCTCCCAGAAGGTACGATGGAACTGAAAAGAATGAGAGTAATAGTTGTCTCAGTCCTTACTCCGAGTATGTGTATATATGCGTGTGTCTCTATGTGTGTATATGTATAAATATTCATTAAAATACATTACTAGAAACTAGTTCCTCTGTTAATATTGCGTTGAGCAAATTCACTTCCTTTTCTATGAAGAAAAGCCAACATTTGACCAAATATCATTAATTTTTTGAAAATAATATAAAATTTAGACTTTGATTCAAATCTTCATACCATAAGAACGTTTTAAAGTGTTTTTCTATTTTCTAGTTTCAGTATCCAGCTGTAAATGAGTCTTAACTCAGTAATCCTAATCAAATGATTCACTGTTAGATGCATACATTGAAAGAATATATTTAAAACTAATCCAACAAGCACACTAGAAGAATTCCTCAATGTAACTATTAGTATCCATAATTTTCAAGTCTCTGGACTTTATCAGGCCATCAGTGAAGGAGGTACCCATTTAACTAATGATTATCTTATGATCTCTTCTCTGTAAGGCTGGACCTTAATCAAAGTTTGCAAAGTAAAATGTCTTTAAGGGCCTGTAAGGTAAAAAAAAAAAGAAAAAAAAAGAAAAAAAGGAACAGCTCACCTAAAGGTATTTGAATTTAATAATTTTTAAAATGCTGTGTTGACCAAACAAAACTGTGCTAAGTAGTTTGTGACCTATGACCACGACTTAAAGAATTGTCACAGTTCTTTAAATGTTTCTAACTGGACTTCAAAATATGATACTGATAGAACCCGTGGTGATTTATGTTTGTATGTCTAGTTATAGAGTCAATTTTCCACTTAGGTGGTGTACACTATATATATATATATATATTAGGTTATTTTTATGTATTAACAAATACCACAAAGATATTTTATGTGTTGTTGAGTTGCTGAAATACTATTATTATAAAATTGCATTTCTGGTAATGATTTGCTTAGTTAATCTAGAATTTTCTAGTCCTGGTTCAAGGAAAAATTATGTTTCACTTTGAAGGAAATGAGGCAAAAAAAGGAAATGATGTGGTTTTGAACTAGGTTATTAATCTGTGAACAAGAAACATTATTAGAAGTTTGTGATGTGGGATTTTGTTAGTGAGAAAGCTACATAAAGAGATTGGCTTCTAATTTATAGCTTACATTCTTAGCTATAGAATTTGAGGGTTTAGAGTTTAGGAAAGATAATATTTTACTACTACGCTATATACCTAAAACTGATATAACATTGAATGTCAACTGTAATTGAAAAATAAAGTATAAAAAAGGTAATGTTTCAGAAGATAATAGTTTTAGTCAGCATAGGAAATTATTTTGGATGAATGGAATTTGAATTGATGTATGCTAGCTTGTGTTTTTATCACAAGATCTTTTGTTAAAAGTCATCTGAGAAGAAGCTTGTCTCAATGCCCTTTTGTAGGAAGTAGAGGCAGAGATCTGCTGACAGTAACTGAAATTGTAGGACTTTAAAAATTTTTATCCTTCAATTACAGTCGACATATAGTAGTATATTAGTTTCAGGTATACAATAATGATTAGATATTTATATATTTATGATCACCCCCCAAAATGATTTATAGTATGGTCTCTTTTCTTTGATGTTAACCTTATTTACATTTATTGGGTTCTTTTTGTGTGCTAGAGAGTGTGCTAAGCTTTTAGGGTGGGTTAACTCATTTAATCCTCATGGCAATAACCCTATGAAGTAGAGACTATTGCTGTTAGGATTCATATTACCCAGACAAGGGACTTGAAGCAGTATGGTTAGGGTGATTGCCCATGGTCATGAAGTTAATCAATGGGATTTGGACCCTGGCAGTTATTTCAAATCTTAAAATCTTATCAACCATGTGGGGATGCATACCGCTGGAATGTATTCACCTAGCTATGGGATGCATTGTAAGACGTACATTTTGGGGATTGCAATGAGATTTACTAAAGAAACTCAGAAACACATTGTACTTTAAATCTCTTATTCGGAGAATGGTTTTCTCTTAAGAATTCTCCTTTCTTAATTTTGATGTTTAGGGAAAGTAAAGAATTGCAAAAGCCTTTAACTATGAAGCCTCTGTATTAGTGGTGCTCCTATGAGAATCTAATGCCTGATGATCTGGGGTGGAGCTGAGGCAGTGATGCTAGCGCTGGGGAGCGGCTGCAAATAATGAAGCTTACCTCCCTCACTTGCTGCTCACCTCATGCTGTGCAGTCCAGTTCCTAACAGGCCTCGGACTGGTACCAGTCTGTGGTCCAGGAGTTGGGGACCCCTGCTAAAGAGAACAGCTCCATAGGAGTGTTTAAGTGTGAAAGAGAAATGTATTTTTTGATTACTCACTGCTAAAAATTATAAATTGGTTATCTGTGGTCAATTTTTCTTTAGAATAACTTGAAACTCAAATGAGAGAAATTGTCATGGCCATTGATTGCCCAGGCTTTAGAAGTGAGCTAAGTGGTACTTAAATGATCTTCCCCAAGGTTTCACTCCAAGCTCTAAGACCCAGCAGAGGCTTTTCTCTGTAAGATGGACTTGAATATAAAAATAAATCTTTTAATTAGTTTCCACTTTAGTATGTGTTAAGGCTTAGGAAAAATATACTTTGGATGACTATATTAAAAGTACTTAGGAAACATGCACAAAAACATGCCTTTTCTCGCCCTTTACTTATCTGAATTGTTGGAGAAGACCACTGACTGAGCTTGATATTCTAAATGACGAGGGTCTCCCTTCTCTCTTAATTTGTGCTCTACTAGCACTCCATCCACCTACAGTGTCTTTACACATATATTTTATTCTATTACCTAGATGCTGACTCCTTTTCTCTATGTGATCACATATTAGTATATTTGTTGTCTGCTTTCCAGACAAATATTGCTCTGGTAAGCACCAGAGCCTTAGAAGTCTAGCGACAAAAATATTTAAAAATTTTTAAAAGAAATTGTCAAATGGATCTTAAACAGATGAGAATAAAAAAATGGTGAGGGCTATCCTCTAGCTTTTATAAAGGTAACTATTTTATAAAGCTATATATAAAGTGTTGGAAGTATGTAAGCAGGTTAGGAGTGATCACTTGATCTGGAGACAGAGAAGGGCATAATGGTTGATATTTAAGGCAACTCTATTTTTGTAGTTATGAGGTAGTTCGAATGGGGAATACAGTCATTTAGTTCAGTGATTCTCAGACATTGAAGGTCCGTACACATTTTAACATGCCATGCTTTCTAACCAATTTTGGGGCATGTGCTTAGATTTTGACATATTTCATACATACTCTTCGACATCCACGTTGCCCTCTCCACCCCTGAGAATCATTATACATAGACTTTTTTCACTTTTCAAATATAAAATCATAGTTAAATAAGCTTGTTCAAACTTCATGTGTCCTTTCTGGCTACCTTCACTCCGCATTCTGATGCATCCTTTTAAAAGCTACATACTCCCCAATATGCTCCATAACCCATACCTTGATGATCAATGATTTCATGAAACACTGCTGGCCTTTAATACAACAAAGTTCATTTCATAGTGTTCATCACCTTGTTAGATATTGCCTCTGCAGTCATCGGAAATCCACAAAAATATTTTTTTTTCTGGATTTTGATAATGGGAACTTTGTGTGAGGCACTGTCCTAGGCTCAATGAAAACAAATGAGGGAGAGCATGATTCTTGCCCTGAAGGAACGTATGACCTAGTCTTCTTGCCAAACAACTTAGGAAATATTCTATGCTTCTGGTGACTGGATCCAGTAAATTTGGGGCCTAAAATAATCTTCTGCCACCTTCCCAAAATCCCATCTTTTCATTTGCAGTGACAGTAGGGTTGGTGGTGGGGTTAAGTTCTCCATTATTCGGAAAAATACAAGCTACTTGGCATTGCTGGTCTTCTATGCTGTCTCTCCTCCATTTGGGGCACATTGGTCCAAAGAGGAGGTAGAAAGACTCCAAGGAAAGTATTCAGTAACTTTTGTTCATAGAGTACCCTATAGTCTACTTTCTTCTCTCTACCTTCTCAGCATGTTATCAAACTGTACCCATGGTGTGTGGGAAGAGTGAGGTAAAAGCAAATAAGACAAGTGGGGGAAAACAAGGATGATGAATATTCTTGAATACATAAGGAAATTTTTGAAGAATAAATGTAAATTCTTTATCAACCATTTCTGAAATAAGCAACCTTATTTTATAAGCAACTTCCTTAAAGATATGGTCCTTGCCACACAAAGATGATTCTTAGCTTCTAGATATTATTAGTTGGGTTCCATTACATTATTATTTTTGGTTATAAAAGTTGTGCATGATCATTTTAAAGAAGCACACCTGAAAATATAGTTAACAAAGAAAAATTTATGTGTAATTCCATCATCTGGAGGTAGCTAATTTAGCAATTTTGTGAAAATTTTTACTTTTGAATGTATGTATTTATAAATGTGTGTATGTCTAGACAAATTTGGATCATAGTGTATATCCAGATTATCTTGATTTTTTTTTTACCGAACTTTATGCAGAGATCATTTTTCCAAGCCATTAAAAATTCTTCAAGACTATTTATGATGGCATAATATTCCATTGTAATTCTTACTTCTTGAGGTGGATCAGGGGACTGGGCCAGGAGATGGAAAAAATGATCCTGGGTGACTATACCCTAAAATGTACTCAAGAATAACAATCTGATACTCATTCTTTTTAACTCAATGAAAGCTCAGAAAACACAAAACATAAAGTGAAAATTGAGAGTTTGAGCTTACACTTGGTGTTCAATATCAAGGTGTACCAAATGTACCAAAAGGAGAGCCTCTTCCAAAACACCACCTTGAAGTTTACTAAAATATATCTATCTGATCCCTTTAAAATCTGAAGGAGTGTACACACTTGGATTTCGGTACATAGCTAGCAGCAAACATACTAATGTAGAATAATGTTCTACCTCTCTTTAATTACGCTTTGCGGTCACATTGATATGTTATTTAGCTTTTCTACACACATATTATTGTCCACAACATGGGCAGAAATTAGGCAAACTAAAAGATATCCAGCATCTGTCACCATTTAAAAAAACAAGATGATTTAAGGCTGCTTTGCCTATGGAGCCTAAATCCCCCATATCTCACAACTCTTTAGGTAATCTCTCAAAGTTGCTTAAAATCATGGGGAGAATTTTGGGGGATCAGAACAAGGTTATAAGGGATTCTTTAATATTATTTAAACCCAAAGCAGAATGGCCAAATGCTTGGTTCTAATCAAAAACCAAAAAAATCAGGCATGTCAAATTTGAATAAAACGCAGTGATATAATTAACTCAGTGTATATCTAAGCCTATTACTATGAATTTTTATTGTAGTTTCCTACATTTGTCATAATAGATTACCACAAACTGTGTGGCTTAAAACAACATAAATTTATTCTTTCACAGTTGTTGGAGGCCACAAATCCAAAATCAAGAGTCAGCAGAGCCATGGTGCCTTCGAAGGTCTTAGGAAGCTGCCTCCCTTCCAGTTTCTGGTGGCTTTAGGAGTTCTTTGGCTTGGGTTGTGTGACTTCGGTCTCTACCTTTGACTTTATATGGTCTTCTTTCCTATGCATCTGTGTCACAAATTTCCCTCTGCCTTTCTCTAAAAACACCTGTCATTGGATTTAGAGCTGACTCTAAGTCCAGTATGAGCACGTTCAATATTCTTAATTGCATCTGCAAAAGACCTTGTTTAAAGTAAGGTCACATTCACAGGTTCCAAAGTTGAGTCCTGAACATACCTTCCTGGGAACCACTGTTCAATCCACTATAACTGTATTCTACAGTATCACAGGAAAAGATCTAGCATAAACAAACAAAGAAACAAACAAAAAAGGCTTATACTCCCTTTATGTTCCCTGTAATGGAATTTGACTTGTATTTCTTTGACTTAAGCTTTTGTATCAAACAAGAGATGCACTACTTGCAAGAATATTGAAGCAGAGAAATTTCTGTAAAAATTGCCTCCATTTTGGATTTCTTTCTACACTGGGAAAATTTAAGAAAATACAACACTAATTTCTTAAGGCTTTCACATGGATTCCAGATGTTGACCACTTAATCCAAGAAGGTGTTTCCTTATTGTACAAATGTGGTACACATCAAGAAATTGGCATTGTTTAATTTATGACTCACACATAAACCATTGTTTTTGTGATATAGTTATTTTAACTGATTCATAAACTAAACAATGTCAACATTTGGACACATACCATATTTGTATAATGAGGAAACACCTTCTAACATTAAATGGTCAACATCTGGGATCCATGTGGGAATGTCTTTGAAATTTAAAATAAAGACAAATTAGCATGGCATACATTTTCTCAGAGATGCAGTTAGTTGGTAATCAAAAGATAGAGTGAACTTGGTACTGTATTGTGGTTAAGAAAATAGTGATGTTGTTGATAGAAACATACAATGTTTTTTACGGCACTATTTTGAGGATGGGGTCAGTGGAAGTATGGAATGAAATACAATCCAGGCAATTTTGTGTCAGGGATCAAAAATCAACTCGAGTATACTACTCTCTTAGTAGGAGTATAAGGTATCAAAAACTTTCTGGAGAGCAAACTGATAACACAAACAAGCATACCCTTTGACCAGACGATTCTATTTACTGGGATTTATCTTAAGGAAATAGTCAGAAATGTGCGGATAGTTTTATATAGAAGGATGCTCAGGATAATATATTAGAATTTATGTTTTAGCGTCATTTTAGGTTCATAGAAAAGTTGAGTGGAAAGTAAAGAGAACTCCCATATGCCCTCTGTCCCCACATACACACAGCCTCTCCCTCTATCAACATTAAGCACCATCTAGCACCACTGTTACAGTTTAAGAACCTACACTGACACATCATTATCACTTGAAGTCCATAGCTGACATAAGGGTTCAATACTGCTGTTTTATATTTTATGGAATTTGAAAAATGTATAATAACATATATCCACTATTATAGCATCATACAGAGTAGTTTGCTGCCCTGAACATCTTCTCATAATACATTTTTGGTAACAATATGGGATTGATTAAATCAATTTTAGCAAATTTATATAACGAAGTCCTATGGAATTATTGAAATTCATGCTCTTTAGACAGTAAAAAGTCCCTGGTGTCTCTCCCTCTTCTTTTAAGGACACCATTTTATCAGATTAGAACCCAATACTAATGACTCATTTAACCTAAATTACCTCTTTAAAGGCCGTATCTCCAAATACAGTCACATTGCAGGTTAGAGCTTCAACATTTGAATTTTGAAGGGACACAGTTTATAACAGTATTATCTACATCTCCTTTTATTATATATTGATAAAATTTAAACTGTAGTTTGATGTATACAAATATTTAAAATATACTTTTGCTTTAGTTTCCAAAGGCTGCTACAATAACACATTACTGCAAACTTGGCTTAAAACAACAGAAACATATTCTGTCACAGTTCTAGAGACAAGAAGCCAAAAATCATTATTACTGGGCTGAAATCAAGGTACTGGCAGGTTTGGCTTCTTCTGGAGTTTCTAAGGTAGAATCTATTTCTTGCCTCTTCCTGCTTTTGCTGGCTGCCATCATTTCCTGGCTTATGGCTGTATCACTCCAATCTGTCTCCATAATCACATGGACTCTTCTTCTATGCCTTTTCTACTTCTGTCTGTGTCAAATCTCCCTCTGCCTTCCTCTTATAAGAATACATGTGATTGCATTTAGGACTCACTTAAATAATCCAGAATAGTTTTCTCATCTCAAGATCCTTAATTACATCTACAAAGACTCTTTTTCCTGTTAAGGAAACACAGTGCCAGGGATTAGGAACTCATATCTTTGTGGGGGAAAGGGGTTTTTTTTTTCAGCTCACTACAACCAGTATTTTAAAATATCCTAACTTTTTACAAGTAAGCTTTGATCTTAAACTACAGTTTCTCTTGGTCAAAAGTATGGTTTATACTGCATCTTGTAAATTTGTGTGTGTAGTATTATAAATTAACACCATTGTTTTAAATGGAGTACTATTGTCTTTTTTTATTTATCATAAAACTTCTAAATTCTTTTTACATAAATAGTACAATTGGCTCTTTCATTGCACACTTGCGCTAAAAGGAATTACGGATTCAATTTAAAGATTTCCTACTCTCTTTATCATTTTTACTTATTTTAAGTTGTATTTATGTTTTATTATATGATCTCTGTTTTCTCTAGGTGTGTTTAATCATTGCATTTCTGAAAGTTTTATTCCTTTTTATCTTGTTTCATGTTATTATATTTTCTTCCCTTTTATAAAAAATCTTTAATAACTATACTGTATGCTGTTTATTCATGCCATATTGTTTTCACCTTTATAAGATTTGTCTTGATTCATCTCTGCAAATTTATAATTCATGGTTTTTACTTCAGCAATGGAAATTGTCAGGCTCATATCATGAGTTCCACAAGCATTTATTAACTTCGTGTTTCATTTAAGACTGAGTGTATCTTCCTCTCCAAGTGAACTCCACTTCCTTTATCTTCAGACTCGAAGAATGTATTAGTTTCACCTAGACATCCAAACCAGAGGCTTGCGAGTAATCCTAGATATACTTGGCTTTCTGTCTGTCTGACTCTTTTTCCTCACCACATGGTTAATCACAAAGTATAATCTAAAAACTTATCCCATATCCATACATTCTAAACATGTATTTACTTCTCTCCATCTTGCATACTTTATTCCATTTTTGGACATCTTTTCTTACCTAGAACGACCTTCTAATTGATGTTCCCATTATCAGCTGAGGAAGAGGCTAATGAGCCAGAGTCTATTCTTTGAAATGTATCTTGATCTCTCTAAAATAGAGTTTCTTAACCTCAGCACTACTGTGTGTTATCAGCAACCCTAGCCTCTACCCTTTAGAAAGTCCTCCTTTACCCCAGTCATGGCAATAAAAAATATCTCCAAATATCTGTCTTTGGGGGGAGAGGGGATTGCCACAGTTAAGAACCACTGCCTTAAAACAGGAGTTTGATCATGTCACCCCCCTCCAGCTATTTCATTGTTTCCTTATTTAATTCACTTGACCAATATGTGTTGTACCAGGCTCTGTGCTAGACCACATAGGTATGATGGTGAACAGGTTAGATGGGGTAATTGACCTTATGTTCACTTTCAGTATATAAACAATCTAAGTCAACAAGAAAATATAAATTATAATATGTTCTAGAAAAGAAACAAGGTAGAGGCGAGGAAGGAGATAAAGTGGAACAGGGGTAGGAAGTAAATATATCAGTGAAATAGAGTAGGATTTCTGAGTCTCGTTGAGTACCCATTTGTGGGTTGTGATATGAATTTAGAGAGAAACAACTAAGTTTATGTATATAATTTTTCTCTATGAATTTTCAGATGTCAGTGCAAATAAGAGGAATGCAAGTTAACAATCAGATTTTAGCCCAGAGAGTAGTATGGAAGGATAAAAGAGTAAGAGAGCTCAGGGTTTTTCAAAAGAATGGGATTCTGATGGTGGACCATGGAATTTGGCTAGAAGAGGAAAGGCATGAGATATACAGGGGATGACTGTTAGTGAGAAAGGGGTGAGTTAAGTGTAGTGGGGTCTTGGTGAAGGTGAAGGTTTTTTAGCTGTGGGAATATGTAAACAAGTGATCTAGTGGCTAGAAATTGTAATATTTGAAATTCAGATTTTAGAAGTAATGTAATTTCTGGTGCTGATGAGGTCTAGGGTTAGACTATGGGGATGGGTAGCTAATAGGATGGAGAGAAAGGTCATTGGTGATGAAGAGGTGAAGGAACTGAAAGACATCCCATTTTAGGATGAAGTTTAAATTCTTCAATAGGGTGCACACAGATCTTTGTGAAATGGTCCCTACCTAATTTGTAATCCGACCTCATCATTCATTGCCACCTCTTCACTCCAGACTTTTTTCAGTGCATCTTGCTTTTTGTACTCTCACTATTGCCTTCCGATTTTTGCTCATATTCTTTCATTCTTCCTAGAACACTCAAATCTCCCTCCACTCTACTCCTCAGCTATATACATCTTTAAAATTTCCTAGATATTATCTCTTCCATTAATATGCACCTGAACATAAAATTCCGGTGAAATGTTCCTCTTTTTTCTTTCAGATAGACTCTGTACTTCCTCTTTTATAATTGCAAGTGTACTTCCTCACTAGTCTGTACGATAGTGATTTTTAGACTTGTTTATAACATACTACATGCTCATATTTTATAATTATTTCATTTATGTTTTGATGAGAATGTTGGGTGCAGTGTTCTATGCTTTAATTCATTTATTCATTTGTTCAATCATTCATTTTTTTATTTAACAAATATCTACTGTGTAAAATGTTCCAGGAACTCATTGAGATGCCTGAGATACCTCAATGAACAAAATAGCCAGAAATCTTTGCCCTAAATGCTTACATTCTAATGAAGGAAGACAGATAATAAATAATGAATGTAGAACATAAGTGTGTAAGAATCTGACAAAGGCTATGGGGGAAAAAGTAATACAGGAGGGCTGAAGGTGGTTTTTCCAATTGTAAATAAAGTGGACATAGGGAGATTCACTAAGAAGATGACATTTGAACAATGACTTGAAGGTGAGCAAATTAGTCATGTAGGAAGAGTATTTTAGGGAGTGGGAACAGGGAGTACAAAGGGTCAAAGTAGGAAGACAGACCATGTAGATGGAGATGCTGTTAAGTGGGAGCTAATGTGTTCAAAGGACAGCATGGAGGCAGTGTGACTAGAGGGGGGTGCAAACAACAAAGAGAATAGTAAGAGAGGAGGTCAGATAATAAGAGGTGCACTTCATTATAAGTTCTTTGGTTTTCACTGAGTGAGAGCAGGAGCAGGGCAGTGGCATGATATGATTTATGTTTTCAAAGGGTCACTGTGGCTACTGTGTTGAGAATAGACTAAAAGGGGAAGCGTGAAAGCAGGAAAGTCAGGAGGATAGTATAACAATCCTCAGAGGAGATAATGGTAGCTTAGACCATGATATTAACATGGCAGTAGAAAGAAGTGGTTGAATTCTGGACATATTTTAAAAGTAGAGCCAAAAGAATTTCTTGACAGAGTAAAGGTGGTATGAGGCAGAGGGGATAAGGATGACTGCAAGTTTTTGTTTGTTTGTTTTGCCTGGGCTCACAGAGGAATGGTGACATCATTTTTTGAGATAGGGAAATCTGTGAGCATTAGGTTTTTTGGAGGGAGATCAGAAATTAAGTTTTTAACATGTTGAGTATGTGTTCTTAATGAATTCCTCAAGTAGAGGTATTCAGTAGGCAATTGTATATACAAGCTTAGGCTTCAGGACAGAGGCCTGGGCTGTAGATATGGATTTAGAAGTCATTATTATGTAGACAGCATTTAAGCTCTGAGGCTGAATGAGGTTGCCAAGGGAGTGAGTATGGGAAGAGAAGAGAAGAGGCCCAAGGGCTAATGTTATGAGGTCTGAAAGGAGACGAAAACCAGTAAGAGACTGAGAAGGGCCGAACATTGAGGTGGGAGGAAAGCCAAAGGGATGGATGTCCTAGAAGCTAAAGAAGAAAGTGAATAAAGAAGGAAAGCTGGATCAGTGCTGACATTAGCATTGTGAGGTGGGAACTCAGAAAAGACCACTGGATGTACCAATGCAGATCTTGACAAGAACAGTTTCAGTGAAGTGATGGGTGTGAAAGCCGGACTAAAATGGATTTGAGAGTAGCAGAGGAGGCTGTAGTTACCAGTATAGGGGAGCAGAGAAAGGGGAAGTATTTGCAGGGGATATGGGTCATGCTAATGGGACTGCTAGTAAGAATGATTTAGCAGATTGAAACAGGAGAGAAAGGAGTACTACTAGAGAAGAAAGTTAGAGGGAATGGGGTCCAGTGCACACGGGCAGGGACTGGCTTTACACTGGAGCACAGGGAGTTCATCTGTAGTAAAAGTGGGAAGGCAGGGTATGGGTGCAGATGATAGTAAGTGCTTAGAAGTAGTAGAGAGAGTCTGAAGAAGTTCTTGCTGCTTAAAATTTCTCAGTGAAGTAACAAGGAAATCAGCTAAAAAATAGGAAGGGAATAGTGGAGGTTTATGTAGAGGAATTGGTTGGAGGGTGGATTGTATGGACAAGGTTTGAAATATATATGTATGTTGGACTGAGCTTGTTACAGTATTACCAAATTTTTATACACTAATTATATAGGGTTTGTTTGATTCAATTACTGAGAAGTTTATGATAAAATCTTACTGTAACAGAGGATTGTTAAGTTGCTTGTGTGCTGTCAAATTTTGCTACACATATTTCGAAGTTATTTTATGAGTACATGTAAGTTTAGGTTTGTATTCCCAGTGAACTGAAACTTTATCACATAGCAAATGTGTTTAACTTTGGTGACACTATTGTACTTGGATTCCCTTGTGCTATATCATCTCTCTTTTGGGTGGTATTTCACACTTTTATTTTTAATCTTTTTTATGCCCTTATGTTTTGGGGTATCTCTTGAAATAGTATGTTGCTGAATTTTGTTTTGTTTAATACAGTCTGTGTGGGGTAGGGAAGAAAGAGGTGTGTGTGTGTGTGTGTGTGTGTGTGTGTGTGTGTGTAGGGCACTAAAAGGATTGTATTCCACTTCATAAATACATTTGGAAAAGAAAAAGATTTGGAAAAAGACATCAAAGACAGTGGGTGGTCAGAGCAGTTTTAAAGGGAAAAGAAAAGCAGAACATGAGAACTACCCTATACTCCACAAGGGGTCCAGTGGGGGATACTTTGGGTGTTGTATGCCTTCAGGGATACCTGTGACCGACACACAGGGCCAAACTTACATGGAGCACAGAGAGAATTCACTGCCACTGAGTACAGTTAATGATGTGGAATGGGCTCACTGGGCTCTGTTCTCCACGGAGTGGATCTCTCAGGCAACAGGTTCATGGTAGGTAGGCAGAGAAAATCAGAACTTTGGGAGGATGTGACTTCAGAACTACTTTATTCCATGGGTCTTTTAATTAAGAATAAGCTCTCATAGATGCAGTGGGTTTCACAATCCAGTTATCTAATCATTAGCTAAATGTGTATTGATTACCCAAGTCAGGTCCCATTTTGTGTGGTAGGAAATCAAAATAACATGAGCAACAAGCCTCAACATACCTACCAGGATTCGAACTCCCCTCTTTGAACACCATCCTTAGACTCTCTGAAGCCATCAGCAATTGGGAGACCTTAGTCAAAGGTCTTTGAAAAAACAGATTTTTAGGTGATTGCACCTCACAGAGGGAAGGATGGTAATGGGGAGACCCATCACTCTGCCTGCCACAAGAGTGACAGCAATAGGTTTCATTCTGGGGGGAATCCCAAAGGCCAGACCAGCACGCATATATCTATGGGACCCAGTGGTGAAGTGACTAGTCTCACACACTAAAGGAGCAGCTCTTAACTCTTTCGGAAATCTGATAAAAGCACTGGACTCTCCCTCTAGATCGGCGGTTCTCTGGGGATGTTTGTAATGTTTGGAGACATTTTTGATAGTCATGACTGGGGCCGTACCAGCGGTATCTTGTCGGTAGAGGTTGGAGATAATGTGAAACATCCTCTAACCTATAGGACAGTTCCCATGACAGAGAGTTGTCTGGCCCAAAATGTCAATGATGCCAAGGTGAGAAACTCTGCTCTAGAAAAAAGACATGTCTGTGTATACACACAAACTTTGAGCACAACTTTAGTGGTTTCAGGCCTATCAACAGGCCTACTCAGAGAAAGTTGATCTCAGGGCTAAACTCCCTTCTGGAAGGTTCTAGGTACAGCTGACCTTTGAGGAACACAGATTTAAACTGTGTTGGTCCACTTATGTGTGGATTTTTTTTTCAATAAATCCATATAGTACTATTAATATATTTTTCATCCTTATGATTTTTTAAATTACATTTTCTTTTCTTTAGTTTACTGTTAGAATACAGTATATACTTATGCATATAGTATATGTTATATAATACATATAGCATACAAAATATGTGTTAATCAACTACTTCTGTTATCAGTAAGCTTCTGGTCAACAGTAGCCTATTAGTAATTAAGTTTTAAGGGAGTCAAAGGTTATATGTGGATATTTGATTGCACAGGGTTGGTGCCCCTGACCTTCAGATTGTTCAAGTGTCTACTATAGTCCCACATAAGGAAGAAAGATAGGCTTCTCTGAGCTCTATTTCAAACAACTGAATCAAATTTTAGAACATCATCAAAAATGTGTTTAATGGTTTGCATTCTTTGAAATAAAGCACACATTTTTACAAAAACTTTCCGCTTTTATTTTCAAATCAATGTATATTTTAAGCCAAACATGATACAGATGTTTTTGATTTATGTATTAATACATCAAGATGCTATTTTGTGTGGGTCATTTAATATTAGTAAAGTTGGGCAAGCCTTCTTTTTAGTAAGTCTCCAAAGGATATTTTAATTTTTAAAGGTAGGAGGTCATATTTTTCCATTAGGAAATTGATTAACATGAGTTCAAACCATGTTCAAGTACACAGTCCCGTTAGGATTTGGAGAAAACAAGTAATCTCTTACTTATTTTATCATGCTTATCCAATATGCAAGTGATTGGGGAATGACTTTAGTGAAGGCTAAATAGATCTTTGTTCTATTATGTTGCCAATAAAGTTTAGCCTTTAAGCTTCTTTGTAATGTTTGCCTCATTAAAACAGTTAAAAATCCCAGGAAATGGTGTATAGTTCTTTGCTGACCAAGTATGCTAATAACTTTCATAAAAATCTCACTATTTGGAATTTATAAAACTTTCTGCTGCAGTCAAGGGAGTCATTAAAAAGCTGATTATACCAGTCTTGCATATAAGTTAAAAGACACATTTTATTGATCATTCAGTAACATGCTCTGACTTCAGAAATGTTTTATTAAATACATACTATTTACTATTCATTGTCTGGGATTTAAAAGCAGACAGTTTTCAGAAAAAAGTACTCCAAATCATTGAGCAATCTTTACATTTGTAAAGCTATTGAACAATATAAATGCCACTCCTTAATGCTTTTAACTTTAGTTTATATGTGTGTTTGATTGAACATGCAAGCATATTATTTGTATTATTTTTCCTTCTGAATATGGAGTTTCAAATGCTAGGAGTGATGATTATGATTGTAGTTAAAATGTTTATTGACTATTAGTGTTAGAAAAATGAAAACAGTACTTGAGGCAGTTGTTTGGGTTTTCAACCATTTGGTCATTAATTCAACAAATATTTATTTGTTCTAGGCTCTAAACTAGGAATTTGGGGCAGTGTAAAAATGAATTTAAAAAGGATCGTCTCCTGAATGCATGAACTTTTCGAAGTGAGAGTTAAAATAGATCATTCATTTATTCATTCACTCAGCAAATGCTTTTTGAGCACTTACTATGTTATAGGTATAGTCCCAAGAAGCCATCAGCCAATAAAGCAGCAAGAATCCCTGTCTTTATCAAGCTTACAATAGGCAAGGAAAGTTTTTGGAAGATCAGATAAGAGAATAATAGTGAGAAAGCTATTTCTGTGGAGGAATAGAAGGAATAATACTAAAAACAATACTTGTCGAGCATCTACTATGTGCCAGGTATTGTGATAGGCTCATTTAATTTTCCAACATCACCTAAAGTAGGCAGTATATTTTAATTTTACAAATGAGTAAAATGAGGCTTAAAGAGACTAGAAAGTTTATTCAAGGTCATAAACTATATGTATGATTGACTATATTTGAATAGAATTCTATCTGATTATCTTCAGACTAAGTTGCTTGTGCCTTATTATGTAAGTATTGTGGAACTACCAACGGTTCTTTAGCTGTGAGTTCGGTTTGGCAGTATGTACAGTGTGAATAGCAAGGAGGGATGCAAGACTACTATAACCTCACTGCTTCCAAATGTTTTTCTTGATGACACTCTCCAAGAGAATGGTATCTATGACAAAAACACAGTTTACTTTCTGCATTTTGGCATGTAGGTATATTTAACTTTAACCTTTACTTACAGTATCATAGCTATGCCTTTGAGAACATTGTCATCTTCTTGACAATTGTAGAAATATCTGTGAACTTATCTGCCTAGCAGATAAGATCATATCTGTTTTTTTTTTTTTTAATCTTATTTGTTTACAAATGCCATCCATTCCTTAGGAGAACTCATTCCATATGATTTGAGCATGAAGGACTCCATTTTCCAGATGCGGAAGAGGACACATGCCCTAGGCCTGACTAATTAGAACACCCCAGTTCCCTGGCTATGGTGATTAGTTCAGGAAGAGTTGTCCCTGATAATTGTCTGCTGGAACTGTTGGGAAAGTTGCTTTCTGTTCTGTGAGATTGCTAAATTAGCATGACTTGGGGCTTGTGGGCTGTAGCTATTCGTTGTGCCTAGAAGAGCTGTCTAAAATAGAAACAGTGAGAGCCGTATATGAGCACCTAGATGTTGCTATGCCTGAAGCTAGACCTAAGAACTTTTCATTTATGTAAACTAATGGAATCTCTATTTTGTTCAACTTTGTTTGAGATGGGGTTTTATCACTAGCAATTGAAAGAGGCCTGACTAATAGAGTGACATGACATTGATTTTTCCTCTATTATTTACTGTGCCTTGATTATAAAATTATAAGTTGGTAAGGACAAAATTTACTGAACCCCCAAATTAAGAATATACAGACACCTTTTCTGTGCTACCCAGAGAGGGGCCCATCTGGCACTGTTCTTTGTTCCCATGTAACTTAAAAGGAACTTACACAATGTCTAGAGCCCTTGGTGTCCTGCAAATGAAGCAGGAGAATGTCCTCAAATCCCTTGTAGCAGGAACCCACTTAGGTGGCAGCAACCTTGACTTTCAAATGAAACAGTACATCTACAAAAGGGAAAGTGATGTCATCTACATCATACATCTGAAGAGAAGCTTCTGCTGGCAGCTCATGACATTGTTGATTGAAAACTCAGGTGATGTCAGTGTCTTATTGTCCAGGAATACTGACTAGCGAGCTATGCTGAAGTTTGCTGCTGCCACAGGAGCCACTCCTATTGCTGGTGCTTCATTCCTGGAAACTTCACTAACCAGATCCAGGTGGCCTTCCAGGAGCCAAGACTTCTGGTGGTCACCCATCCCAGGATCGACCACCAGTCTCTCTTTTGTTGACCTGCCTATCACCGCTCTGTGTAAACACAGATGCTCCTCTTCGCTCTATGAACATTGCCATCCCTGCAACAACAAGGGAGCTCACTCAGTGAGTCTAATGTCATGGATTCTCTGCATCTGCGTGACACCATCTCCTGTGAACACCTATGGGAGGTCAGGCCTGATTTCTACTTCTACAAATATTGAAAAGAGTAGGGCAATGCTGAAAAGGCTGTGACCAAGGAGGAATTCAGGGTGAATCTACTGCTCCAGTGATTTCACTGCTGCTCAACCTGAGGTCGCAGATGGGTCTGAAGGTGTACAGGTGCCCTCTGACTATTCAGCAATGTCCTTTTGAAGACTGGAGTGCTCAGCCTGCCGCTGAAGGCAGGTTTGCAGCTGCCACTGCACAGGCCACCGAATGGGTAGGAACAACCACTGAATAGTCTTAAGCTGTTAAGTAGTTTTAAACAAAATGGAAATAAGGTTGATGGAAAATAAGTTTCTAAAAGTTTTTTAAAAAGTCAAAAATATAAAATATTTGAATATCTTGGACAACTGTCTTAGTTAATTTCAAGGGAAAGACACCATATCTCAAAATTCCCAAATGATGTCAGGGCATGCTTATCAAATTTTATTTTTAAATAGAATGATGGCATTTAGATTTTTGAGGCTACTCTCATACAGTTTTCCAAGGGATATCCAACAATTCAGATCTATTAGAAGCTTGACAGAAATAGTAGAAATTAGGTTTATGAGAAGCAGCTTGGGGTGTTCAGTTTTTGAATTACAAAATAACTTTTTCATTCAAGGCAAAACAAATAATAATAATAGCTCATGAACCAGAAATCCTGTTGAAACTTCAGAAATCATGAAGCGTGGTGAAGGATCAAGCTGGGATACTGTAGTAATACGCTGATGATACTTTGGGATGAAGCAACAGATGGAGACAGCATTGGGAACTGAGCCATGTTTGCATAAAATCATTGCCTTTTAATAAGCACAGCAGGGTGAGCACTGGGTAAAACCTATTAGAGAACTGTTGCTATAGGTGTGAGGAACTGAACAAATATCACAGGGCCTTAGTACGACTGAATGATCTCCACAGAGAAATTCAAGAACATTTCCATGAAGTCAGACCATGACTTTGTAAACTGAGAGTGGGATGTAACCAATGGAAGGTTCTTTATTTTCCTAGAAAAAAGAGGAGACATTTCCTTCACTTATTACCAGTAGTTAAGTACTTGGCAATAGTTGCTCAGTACTAATTATATGCCTCCAATTTATTTTTCTCTCATCTATTCTATCCCAAAATCATACTGCATGCCAATGAAGTATTATTCTTAAAATAATCATGATAGCTATTGGTATTCTACACTCTGAATACCTTAAAATTAGTCTTTATCCCCAGTTTAAAATCAATAGAACCATTAGGAATTTTTCTCTGAAAACTGTCCCTCTATGATATTTATTTCAATTAATAGAGTATCTATCTTTATCATGTAATCCCCTAATGTAATCAGGCTCATAATTGCTTAGAGTTTGGGCTACATTGAGGAAGTTTCTGGTGGTCGGGTTATACCATAGAGTTGACATTCTGTATCCACTTCCAGCCAGATAATTGTGACTTGAATTTATTCATTGCCTGCAGTGTTTTTTTAAAAACTATATTTAATAGTTTTAGTGAGATATAATTGACATGATAAAGTACACATATTTAAAGTATATAAAATGATAAGTTTTGACATGTTTTATATATAAATATAAAGTCTTTATATATATATATATACACACACACACATATATATATATATCCATGAAAACATAATCTCAATCAAGATAATTAAAATATCCATTGCGCCCTCTTGCACATTTGTAATCCTTTTATTCAGTCTCTTTCGATTACCTCTTGACCTTATTCCTAAACAACCACTATTTTGCTTTCATTTAATTTAAATTTCCATGTTCTAGAATTTTATATAGCTAAATCATACAGTATATACTCCCCTGTCTGGCTTCTTTCACTCAGCATAATTATTTTGACATTATTCCATGATGCAGCAAATCAATAGTTTATTTTTTAAATAATGTTGAGTAATATTCCACTGTATGAATATACTACAGCTTTTTCACTCATTTATTTGGTGATAGACATTTGGGTTATTTCAGTTTTTGGCCATGACCAAGATGTTAAAACATTTCTATACAAGTGTTCATATGAATATATACTTTAATTTTTCTTGAGTAAATGGCTAGAAGCAGGATGGCTGGATCTTGAACATTATACTGGAGGTAATACTTACTCAATATAGTAAGAAAAAGAAATAAAAGGCATCCAGATTGGAAAGGAAGAAGTAAAACTGTCTTTATTATGAAAGACCATCATTTATGTAGAAAATTCAATTGAATATACAAAAATCTGTTAGAACTAATAAATTAATTTAACAAGGTTTCAAGATACAAAGTTAATATAAAAATTAATTGTATTTCTATATGCTATTATCAAATAATCAGAAATTGAGGTTTATAATAGTGTCTAAAACTGTCAAATACTCAGAGATTAAAATGAGTCTAGTACCAATTTCAGTGTGGTCGTGGTAGGGGGCAGTTCCTCACACCAGCATGCAATTCTCAAAACACCTGCTAGGAATCTTTCAATTCAACTCAATTTTGACACTGTCAACCTGGAGATAGCATCTAATTCTACAGGTTAAGGGCTCAGTCCTATAAGACAACCCTCTCCCAAGAAAAATATATATTTCTTTTTATAAATCACATTACAAGGATAAATCTGATTTAAAAATGTGAAATATTTGCACACCGAAAACTGCAAAACATTATTGAGAGAAATTAAATAAAACCTCTATAAGTGAAAAGACATATATGTTCATAGTTAGAAGACTTAAATTTGACTCAGATTGATTTTTAGATTCAATGCAATCTTAATCAAAGCACCAGAAGGCTTTCATGCAGAAATTGACAAATGAGTTCTAAAATTCATATGGAAATGCAAAGGACCCAGAATAGCAAAAATTGTTCTGAAATAGAAGACCAAAATTGGAAGACAAAAAGCAGCTAATTTCGACTTACAAAACTAGAGTAATCAAGAAAATGTGGAATTGGTGTCAAGACAGAAAAACAGACCAACAAAAAATGTTACAAAGTCCAGAAATAGATTAACATATATATGCATAACTTATTTTTTTATAAAGATGAAAAGGTAACTTAGCAGAGAAAAGATGGTTTTTCTAAAAAATTGTGGTTAAACAATTGGTATTCACACGCCAAAAAAATGAACTGATCTATCCCATGTACAATTATAAAAATAACTCAAATGGATAACAGACCTCAATATTAAATCTCAAAATATGAGGGGGTGATGTCATCAAGATGGCAGCATATGTCATTCGCAACTTGAGTCCCATTTACAAAAAGATCAGCTAGCTACTATCTATAGACATGATACCACTATGAAAATCCCGGAACCTGCGGTGAGGTTAATGAACCCTCCTGGACAACAGAGACCAATAAAGATCACATTAGAAAGTTAATAAAAGATGCTACATCTTGACCACATTGTTCCTCCTTCCAGCTGGCACAGTACCACACTGAGAGAGACCCCCTGAACCTACAGTTTCTCCAGTTGGAAAAAGAGAACCCAAGGTGGACATCCATTTCCCCCAGTATGTGGGCCATTTTCTTTAGACGCTCACTTGGGTCTCACCTCATGGATTTTACTGTGGTAGTCTGGAACTCAACCATTGGGAATCAGATAGAAATGGAGAAAGGGGGTGCTTACAGCCACTAGTGCTTAGATCTTAGCTCACTGCATTATCACTTGCAGTGTTGTCTAAACAGAGATACTGGGCAGGGAACTCAGCTAGCAATTGTGCCTGCTTTGTATCTAACAGCCAATGGGTCATCCTGGCTGTGGAGCTCCCCTGGGCAGGGGACCAAACTCCCAGTCCTATACACTGAAAACTATAAGACATTGATGAAAGAAATTGAAGACACAAATAAATGGAAAGATATTTCACATTCATGAATTATAAGAATTAATGCTATTATTAAATGCTGACATTACCCATAACCATTTATAAATTCAATGCAATCCCTGTCAAAACTGCAATAATTTTTTTTTTTTACAGAAATAGATACAACAATCATAAAATTTGTATGGACCGCAAAAGACTCTATACAGCCCAAGCAATTCTGAGAAAGAAGATCAAAGCTGGTGACATCATGCTTCCCTATTTCAAACTATATTACAAAGCTATAGATTTCAAAACAGTATAACAGACATAAAAACAGATACATAGACTAATGGAATGGAATCAAGAATCCAGAAATAAATTTACATTTATACAGTCAACTAATATTTGACAAGGCAGACAAGAATACTCATTGGACAAAAGATAGTCTCTTCAATAAATGGTGTTGGGAAAACTGGATATTCACAAGCAAAAGAATAAAACTGAACCATATCTTATACCACTTATAAAAATTAACTCAAAATGTATAAAGGCTTAAACATGAGACATGAAAGCATAAAATTCACAGAAGAAAACATGAGCGGCAAGCTTCTTGACACACGATTGGCCAATAGGTGAAAGGAGACTCAATATCACTAATTATCATGAAAATGCAAATTAAAACCACAATGAGATATCGCTTCACACCTGTTAGAATGGGTATTATAATATGACACGAGATAACAAATGCTGGGGAGGATGTGAAGAAAAGAGAACCCTTGAGGACTGTTGGTAGGAATGGAAATTGATAAAGCTACTATGGAAAACAGTAGGAAAGCTCCTCAAAAAATTAAAAATAGAACTGCTATATGATCAAGCAATCCCACTTCTGGGTATATATCTGAAGGAAGTGAAATCACTGTCTCAAAGAGATATCTGCACCCCCATGTTCCCTGGGGTTATTTAGAATCTGTTTGTTGACAGATTAATGAACATAGAAAATATGATACACACACATATGTCAAATTCTTTATGTTCTCTCTTTAAAAAATACCCCTGAACTCATAGAAATAGATCGATGGTTGCCAGAGGTAAGCTTGAGAGAATGGGGTAAATGGGTGAAAGTGATTAAAGGTACAAACTTACAGTTAGTTACAAAAAGAGTAAGTTCTTAAACTCAGCACAATTATTTTGATATTCATTCATGCTGTACCAAATCAATAGTTTGTTCCTTATTATTGTCGAGTACTATGCCATTGATTGAATATAACACAATTAGTTTATCTATTCATCTATTGGTGAATACTGGGGATCTAATGTACAGTATGGTGACTATAGTTAACAATATTGTATTGAATACTTGAAAGTTTCTAAGAGAGTAGATATTAAAAAATGGTAGACACAAAAAATGGTAACTATGTGGGATAATGGGTGTGTTAACTAACCTTATTATGGTAACCATTTTGTAATATATGTGTATATCAAATCATCATGTTGTACACCTTAAATTTATACAGTGTTATACATGTCAATTATATCTCAGTAAAGCTGGAAAAGACCCCTAAAACTATGAAACACATAGAAGAAAGCACAGGAGAAAATTTGTTAGGCAAAGCTTTCTTAGGTATATCAAAAGCATAACCCACTTTTTGAAAATCCATAAAATAGACTCTGTAGAAATAAAAATTTCTGTTCTTCAAAAATTACTGTTAAAAGAATGAAAAACACAAGCCATATTTGATAAAAAGACTAGTAGCTAGAATTTATGAGGAAACTTCAAGCTTTAAAACACAAAGAATCCAATTTTTTTCAAACATAAAAAGATTTGAACAGATGCTTAACCAAAGAAAATATGTGAATGGGTAATAAGCACGTGAAAAGATGCTCAACATCTTTAGTCATCAAAAAAAGGTAAATTAAAACCACAATGAGATACACCATATCCCTTTCTTATGACCCAGCCATTCCACTCCTAAGAATTCACTAAGAGAAATGAAAGTCAATGTCTATATAAAAACTTGGAAATGCATGTTTATAGCAGCTTTACTTATAATAGTCCCAAACAGGAAGCAATTGAGATGTTCGCCAATAGATGAATAGATAAACTAATTGTGTTATATCCATTCTATGGAATACTACTCAACAATAAATAACAATGAACAAACTACTGATTTGCTACAACATGGATGAATATCAAAATAATTATACTGAGAGTAAGAAATCAGCTCCCCAAAGCATATACTGTATGATTCCATTTATATAAAATGAAATGAATGTTTAGCAATAGAAGCATAACATGGTTATTTAGAGACTGGAGAATGGATAATTTTACTTTTGGGGAATGGATATTTTTATTATTTTGTTTGTGCTAATATATATCTCAAAACTTATGTACTTTAAATTTGTGTTACCTTGTATCCTGTATCCATAAAGCTTCTCTAACTCCTTACTCCCTTGTGTATATACTATTATGTTAAACACCCATCAGTCAAGTAATAGACCATATCTCTTTATCCTTTGCAAACTTCAAGAGTCTAACACAGTCCTCTTTAGTAAAATATGGGAGGTGTATTACTCAGGACAGGCCTGGTTATGCTGTGGTAACTAATATACAACCCCCAAGCCTCAGTGGCCTAAAATTACAGGGTTTATTTCTTGTGGTATGCCCATCATGCGTAACTTAAGAATTCTAATCTTCAATGTTCTCTCTTCAGGACTGATGAAGCTGCTCCAGCTGGAGATTGTTGGTCATTGTGTCAAGAGGAAGGATAGCCGGTACTCTTTATTATTGTGCACTGGCTCTTGAGGTATCTGCTTGGCCCTTATGTTAACATTTCATTGGCTAAAGCAAGTCACATGGTCAATTTAACTTCAAACAGGCTCAGGAGGGCATCCTATTAGGTGCCTAAATATTTTGTGGACAGAAGCAATGATGATTGTAGAAGGAAGGGGACATCTAGATGAAATTAGATTTTTCTGATTTTGAAGCCATAGAATATTACCATCCTGACTATTCATTCTTAACTGTGGACCATTTGTGCTGTGGCTTGAAGATCTTTGTGTTACACAAAGATATTATTTTTCTTGAAACAGGACTTGTATTAGGATAGTATTTTGCAAGGAAATTTATGATTAAGCTTTCTTGAATAACGTACCATTCCTAAGGGACAAATAAACCTTTGCTGTGATAAATTAGAAAAACTGTGATGCGTTCATGGTCTATTTTCCTAGTTCAATGATCTGTACAGTAAATTTAAGTTAATGCTTGATGATATTTAGGTTCTGAAACCTCAACATAATGGCTACAACTATGAGATATGGTAAACACACACACATACACACACACACACACAAATTCAAAGGGGATTTGATTTAATAACATTTTTTCCTCCCTAAAACAATCTAGCATTCATTTAGCACTTTATAAATTACATCATGAAGAAACCTTGGGTCACTCTAGATTTAAGTAGATATTTCATAGAAGTATCATACATTAAACATTTTGGAATCTGTTTCTATCATGTGAAGGTCTATAGAAATTATTGTAAGATCATATATAGCAAGAGACTAAAACAAGCTTTCAGACATTTCGAAGTCACACAATAAAGCAGGAATTCAGTAATAACTATGAGAATTCCAGTGTGGGGAGGAAAAATAGATTTTGTATTTTTCTTTCCACTATTCAGAGAGTTTAAAGAGCACAGGTCTGAAATTATATTTTCCTATCTCCAAACTGAGTTCATTGTCATTAAAATAAATCATGACTGAAATATTAAATGTGTCCTGTCTTTAGCAGGCCCTTCACTAATTGCAGTCCTCTTTACCGGGTGTGCCAGATGTTGCCTGGATGTGGCCATACTGGCATCATAATGTTTTATAGAAAAAATTCTTGGCACAACCTCAGTCCTTTCTTGTACAGGAGAACTGTAGGGAGAAAATGACAGAAATGAATTTCTAAAGACTATAATTCTTCAAGATTTTCTGCTTAATGATTTTTATACAAATTATCCCTCTCACTTCATTGTTATAGAGATTACTAAACATTTTTTGTAACTTTAATCCTTGTAAAAAGCCACAAAAATATTATGGTAAAGCATTTCAAAGCTCTTCCATTAATACAGGAAACTGTTAGAGTGCTTTGAACATTCACTGTTTAGTTTCCTAATTATTTCAACTTGAAAATTTAACCAAGTTTACTTTTGCTTTGAAAGTTCACACAAATGTTAAAGGACATGATTTGCCTCAAGATTTATGAAAGCCAGTGATGGTGTTGGCTATTTCCATGCCATTTACAAGAACTTTTCAAGTTGATGATAGTTTAACAAATGGATACTTCTGTTAATGTTGGTCTGTTTATGTTTTAAAAGTTACTCATAAAAATCTGTAAATGGCTCCTTCCTTTCATAGGATGATGACAAGTTGTTTAAGTTTAATTTGAAATATTCCGAAGTTGAATGAATACCTGTGACATATCACTTAGGTGCATCGGTTGTTAGCATTGCTACTTTTTATTTTCTCTTTCACTTCATATATGCACATGTGTTTATTTTGCAGAATCATTTAAAAATAGGCTGCAAGCACCATGCTGCCACATTCCTGAGTATTTCAGTATGATCTCCTAAGAACTAGGTCATTTTCTTACGTACAACAATGCCATTATTGTACCTGCAGCTTTGATATTGATATAATATTATCTAATACAAGTCAGTACTCAAATATTCTCTGTTGTGCTGATAATGTTCCTTACATTCCCTTTTTAAAAAAATCGAGGATCCAGTCAAGGGTCACATATTTCATTTAGTTGTCTTATCTACTGAATCTCTTTCAATCTAAAGCAGTTCTCAGGCCTTTGTTTTGTCTTTCATACTATTGACATTTTGAAGAAACAAGATCAGTTATCTTGGAGAATGTCCTTTGATCTGGCAGGATAATGATCTTTTCAGTCCAAACAATGCCAACTAATCAAGAACAATTTCTAAAAAAATTAAGCCTTTGTATTGACTTTATAGCCACCTGTGCATTTCTGATGTTGTATATTGTCTCCATCTGATTTGGATTAAAATGAGAATGACACTATTTTCTGAAAACTTTTCATAACCTGGCTTAGTGGATGAAGGTAGGGACTCATTGGTGTATATCCTTAGTATGTCCTCGGCTCCTTCTAAACTTGGTTATGTGCTTTAAGGAATGATAAGATTCATCAGATGTAAATTCTTTTCTTTCTGCTCTGGCTGAGTTTATAACCTGGTTGAGATGTTAGGATGTATTATCAAATAATAACATTACAACAGAGAAAGCAATATGCCACAAGAGGGATACAGAGAAAGTCCTGAGAAAATTTTTTTAAAAAGTTAAGAGGAGGAAAATATTGTCTTGCGGCAGTGATAGCTCATGAGATATTATCTTTGAAGGGTAGATGGGACTGACTGGTTCAGACCCTGGGCAAGCGCAGTGGGCAAGGAAGCCAGGAGTAAATCATAGACAGGACATGCAAGGCAGAAGAATCACCAGCAGTGGAAAGAACAAGAAGTTTAATTTAGCTGGAACAAAGAGTTCATGACAGGGAGCAGTGGAGCATGCAGATGGAGAGGCAGATGGGAACCCATCTTGCTTGGCCTTCCCTGAACTATCTAGCAATGAACTATCTAGAAAAGTTGGGATGGAGAGAAGGAAGGAAAAGGAAGGAATAATTAGTTTTTAAATTTGATAAAGTGACCTTTATTTCAGACCAAATCTGTTTAATAACATTCGCACCATTCTTTTAACCCATTTACTGTTTACTCTGTAGCTCTTTAAAGCACCTTATGTACTTAAAGTGAAAAATATAAGCAAAAATCTCACAAACTATTGAAGTAAATTATTTTTCTGCTTACATTCTTCATAGAATGGTTAGTCGTAAACACTGATATTTAGGTAATATACATGGTTATGGGGTTTCTTTTGGCTTTTTTAGAAATGCAACTTAACCTCTGTGGTATGTGTCTGAAGCACAGAATATTAATTCATCATAAATTCAAAGGTTGCTGTTTTCAAAGAGCTCAACCCTAGTGTGGGAAATAATAAATTCAAAAATACAAGATGGACGCAATAGCTTCAAGGCATAGTATGGATAAAGGTGTTTAAGGAATACACAAAAGAAGATCACTGTAGGCTAAATCTAAAGTTGCATATAAAACAAAATCAAGTCGTCTCAATGTCCAATCAGGTCAGAGTGGTCCTGCAGGGATATTAAATAGCTACTGATTGTTGAGTGCCTACATTCTACCAGGAATTTGAAATATATTTTTATTCTTTACAGTAACTATTTACTGAATCCATTAATATTTCTCATTTCCAGATAGGGAAACAAAGCAGGATAGGAGTAACTTATTCAGAGTCAAATAGCAAATAAGCAGCTAAGCAGGAATATAAAGTCAGTTCTGCTTGGTTTCCAGATCTGTATTCATTCCTGCACATAGCACTATACTTAGATGAATATATATGCACATATATATATATATATGGTGGATTTTAGAAAAAAAAGGCCCTGTTGCCCACAGATCTTGTAAAAAATGTAGGCCTCTCACTCTCTCACCATTGTGTCTGAGCTCGTCATTGTGGTACTTTTATTCGCATTTCAGATGGAAAACTGAGGCTCAGAAAGGTGACCACACAGATCACAAATGACTGAATCAGAATTCAGACCCACAGCTGTCTGAAGTCTGGCAAAAATGACCTCCGACCACCAGTTCAAGGTTGCACTCTGCCTTTTCCTCGCCAAGGAGGATGCGTGTTGGGAGGATGCAATGGTGGGCCAGGCATGCCTGAGCAGGCCATCTCTGGCTGGCCTCGAATCCTCCGTGAGGATACAGAGAGCAATGGGACATACTTTGGACCCCAAGGAGCCCCACGTGTCTGCGAGAGCTTCTCAAAGTTCTGCAGCCACCGACCGCAGATGACTGAACTTTCCCTACATATCCCCCAGGCCATGCGGAAGTCTGTGTGTTTGCCGTAAGTGAGGCATTTCTCAGAAATCTCCCTTTGGAGTTTGAAATTGACGTCCATAAAGTGTGTTTTGCCAGAGCTACCATATATACATGTGCATATATATGGTGGATTTAAAAAAAAAAAGGCCCTGTTGCCCACAGATCTTGTAAAAAATGTAGGCCTCTCATTCTCTCACCGTTGTGTCTGAGCTCGTCGTTGTGTTCCTTTTATACGCATTTCACATGGAAAACTGAGCCTCAGAGAGGTGACCACACAGGTCATAAGTGACTGAATCAGAATTCAAACCCACATCTGTTTGAAGTCTGGTGAGAATGACCTTCTTCCACCAGATCGAGGCTGCCACACTACCTTTTCCTTGCCAAGGAAGATGCATTTTGGGATGATGCAATGGTGGGCCAGGCATGCCTGGGCAGGCCATCTCTGGCTGGCCTTGAATCGGCCGTGAGGATACAGAGAGCAATGGCACATACTTTGGTCTGCAAGAACCCCATGTGTCGGCGAGAGCTTCTCAAAGTTCTGCAGCCACCGGCTGCAGATGACAGAACCTTCCCTACATATCCCCCAGGCCATGGGGAAGCCTGTGCATTTGCCGCAAGTAAGGCATTTCTCAGAAATCTCCATTTGGAGCTTGAAATTGACGTCAATAAAGTGTGTTTTGCCAGAGGTACCTTATATACATGTGCATAGAAGTTTTTTGTTCCTTTGGCTTCCCACCTTAAGGCTTCTGGTAGTTCAAGCGTTCTTGACTGCAGAGATCTTAGTAGAAAACTTGTGTTGCACATTCTGATTTCTGTGCTTTGTTTCTTTTATGGTGGTATTGTCAACCGGATCCTAGAATGTTTTTATTTATGGCTTCCGACATTTTGCCATCTGTTTGGTGATCTGATGAGACAGTCTAGATAGCAGTTTATTTGCATGAAGGCCGAAAAGTTTTTTGAAAGATGTCTTGATCTGTGTGTCCACTTGCAATTGTTGAGAGACATAAGAGAGAGAAGTCCATTTCTCTTATAACAAAAGAATTCCTAAGTGGGAAAAACAATAGTTTTGTGTTACATCTCAGAAGAGAGGGCCATTCCGAGAATTGCTTAATTACTGTTACTTGAATCACTGTTGGTATGAAACACTAGTTACTATGATTACTCATGGATTCAGCCACTGAACCTGTGTCTGGCTCCCTTCACTTGTCATGCTAACAACCTATCATCTTTTTTTCCTATTCTACCAATTCTATTCTAACTATTCTACCAATATGTGAATAGTGCCATCTGTAGAAACTGAGTTTGGAGAAACTTATCATTGGTCTTTGCCTTACTGAATAATAAACTGCTCTTAAATCTGTAAAACATCATAAATAACATTGTATTTTTTTGTTGTTGTCGTTTTGTTTTTTAAATTGGCACCTTGTTTTCACACAGATGGGAAAGATTTTTGTAAAAATTTCTTTGGAAATATTTTTCAATATTTTAAAAAACAACCTATGATTTTACTTTTCTTTTTCAACTAAAAACAGGATATATGCTTGTGATTGAATCATTTAATACACATAAAAGAAAAAGGAAGAAAATAAAATGACACAGAATCTTATTATGTAGACATAAAGGATATGAGGATTTTGGTGTATTTTTTTAATACCATCATTTACCATATAAGAGAAGAAAATTCTCCTTCTTTTTTCTTAGAGTATTTACTTTAGAAAACTTGAAACTGTAAGTACTTTCTCCTTTGTAAAATGTAGACAAATCCTTTTGAAAACAAGATAGGCCTTTGGTCAACCTTATGGCCCAGAAATGTCTTTTTCATGGCTCTGGGAGCCATCTCTTTGAATGCAGACATTAAGGGAGATGGCACCACTCACCCCATTCTCTGTGGGAAATAGAAGCCACACTTTGGTAGGTGCCTTACTCCACCTTGTAAAACTACGTCCTACCATGAAGATATGAGAAGCTGGTTTCTCCTCTGGATAAAGCCAATTATCTAACATAGATGGCCACTCAAATTACCAGGTAAATTTGGGATATACTATGTGTGACAAATGGTGCTCTCAAGTTTTTTTATTTGAAGACTAGTTATTGCTTATCTTGAGAACATATATGTAATGGGTTGTATCTGCTTGGTTTGTAAAAGGGTAAGATTTCTTTCTTTTTGCAAACTCTTAGTACATTGTCCATAATGTGTATCAGATTCTGGTTTAATGCTTATTGAAAAAATAAAAATGTTTTCTTTCCCTATCATTTTTGTGGAAGGGAGTTTTGAGTTGTGAGAGGAGTTTGTTTTTAATTATATTTTCCCCAAAATACATGTGTGTGTATTTATATATGTATAAAAGATAATAGTCTAGGAATATTCTCAGAGGAAAGATAATGTGATGAAAAATGTCTTAGATGAAAGACGATATGAAGAGGGGCTTGGTGATATATTATCTTCCTTACATTTCTTATTCATATTTCCTAATTAAAAAATACTCAGATTATCCAATCTCAGTTTTAAAGATACACAAAATAATTATTTGTATTCCTTGACATCAAAAACAATAATTATGTTATCTATACATTTTTAACTTTGTAAGGAGGTTACCTGTCTCTTGATATAACTGACAATAATGTTTTTGAAAAGTGAAAGATAATCCAAAATAAATTAAACAGCAAGTAATTTTTTTATAAATTAAAAGATTTATTGTACTAGCTTAAAAAAGTTAACCCCAATACCTTTTTTTTTGCCATATTATATTAATATGAAGAACATTAAAATTAATTTTGGCTGCTATAACAAAATACCACAGGCTGGGTGGCTTAAACAACTAATGTTTATTTCTCACAATTCTGGTGGCTGGAAGAACAAGATTAAAGAACCAACATAGCATGGTCAGGTTGTTGGCGAGAGCCCTCTTCCTGGTGAGGTCCTCAAATGGCCTTTCCTTTATACATAAACAGAGAGAGATCTCTATGTAAAGATCCCCTTTACATAAGGGTACTAATCTCATCATAGGGACTCTACCTTCAAGATCTCACCTAAATTTAATCATCTCCCAATGACCCCATCTTTATCATCACATTGGAGATTAGGACTTCAATATATGAATTTGGGGGAGGGGGACACACACATTCAGTCCATAGCACCCATCAGAGGCAAATAGAGTAAAAAAATCAAGATAAACAAATACTTTGGATCATTAGTTTCTACATTATTTTCCTCTTCTTTTCAGTCTTTTCCTATTTCTTTCCTTCTCTTCTTCTGTCTCTTTCTGCCAACTCTGCTTAGGGATGAGGGCCACATGCTGTCTTTCTTGAAGGAGGAGGAATGTGCCATCATCGAGTCTCCATTCCCTGTCACAACATTGAGTGTGTCCCAGGAACAACCATTGTAAAATTCAACATGTGGGCTTACACAATGGCCATTTGTGAATTATGGAATTTTATGTTGATGAATCAGCAGATGATAAGGTGAACCTGAACTGGTTTGGAGATGAACACTGAGGAGCATGCATGAGTCTTGAATGTATTAATAATTTAAAATCATCTAAATGTAAATCATTCTCTGTCATTATTTAGCTGCTTGATTTTGAACAAGGTACTGAACCATTCTATGGCTTACTTGTAAAATTAAGAGAAGCATACTTACCTAGTTAGAAAGCCTTTGCAGACTGTTGAACTTTTCACTATTGATACTTTAGACTTTGCAACACAGTCTGCTACACACTCCAGAGGCTCTCTGTGTCTCAGCGCCTAACACCATGGTCTCTAAAGGCCAAGAAATCCATCACTATGGTCAATTGCCTTCAGTGCTTTTTTAAAATTCTTACATTGTTCTGGCTGATAAATAGCAGGAGGCTAAAAGGCAATACCTTAACTCTAGATCTTCAATTCATAAGTAAATAGTATATCACTCACTTACATCTCTCCATGAGGCTGCATGATTAATTCCCTGCTTGAGACTCCTAAGCAGCAGCCAGACCCAGGAGTATGTCTTTGGCGTGGGTGTCATGATGTTTATATTTTATTATCTTTGCCTTGTAGTTTATCAATGGAAGAATGCTAAGAACAAGGCACATAGATTAAGTTCTTCATCCAAAAACATCAACTCCAACCTGTCAGCTGCTGACATGTAAAGGCCATCACTGTGATATTTTTATTAGACATTAAAATCCCAGCACCACCGTTTACTAGCTCGGGACCTTGGACAAATAATGTTAACCATCTAAGGAAGATGTAAGAAGGAAATAGAGCCTCAGCTCTCCCTTAATAATTTCCTTCACTCTGTTAAGGAAAAGTCCTCTGTTAAAAATGCTAGCACTTTTAATCTGCAAAATGCAGTAATCTAACTAGGCGTTAAATTTAGGCCAATGAGTTTATCGGAGCCATTCACTGGGGGGCAATGGAGTATGGTGGTTAAGAGCAGCAGGCTTTACATCTTTGGGTCATTTGTTTCTTTCTATTCCATGGCTATTCTCACTCTTATTACTGCAGTACTTTCCATGATGGTCTCTTTCCACTTTTTCCAGAATATCCCCAATATCTAGTCCTAATAGAAGCAGGGAAATTAAAAAATTTTAAATGACAGTCTGATGTCTCCCTTTGTTTAATTCTTTTCATAGTACAATATTTTTTATTATATCACCCAATTCCCCCCCAGTATTTCTCCCTTTACCTTCATATAATTTAAGCAGATGGTTGTTAGTTTTGTATTCTTGGCCTCAGGAAGAGTACGTGGCAAAAAGGAAAGCAGAAAAATCCCTCCTAGGTTTTGAGTTCCAAAAGTCGATGCTTACTAAAGAGATTATTCTAGATGCCTCCAACAACAAGAAAGAGAATAAAGAAATATAAAATGGAAGGAGGTGGCTGTCCCTCCTCATTAGCAATGATTATCTGGTTTATGAAGGGTGGAGAGCAAGAAGATATACTAAGATCAGAAATACCAGTGTGTTCTGAATAGATGGGTCCTTATGCTTTGAGTTTAACATGGCAGAATCTCAAGGAGTGTCTACAAATCTAGGCAGATATGTCTGTGCCACAGCGTGGTACAAAAACAGCAAATATAGTCCTTATTTCCTTATACACATCATGAAATTATCAGAGTCCTTAGACTAATAGGGCCCACATAAACAGGAATAGGGGACAGTGATATGGGAATAATTTAGTTTATAAAGAACCCTGGGGAAGGGAAAATGAGGGATGGTCATTGAAAAATCAGATTCATTGAAATAAATTCTTCATCTTTATCTTAAGCCTGGAGAGAGGAGGCTTCAGCAGGATTATACCAAGAGCTTGAAATGTATCTGTTGGATTTTGGGAGACCAGGAATTGGGATCTGATGGCTACCCAGGAGATTTTGAGTGCAAAAGAGACCTAGCTAAAAGCCACTATGTGGGAGAGTAAATACAATTGTGGTGTCCGGAAAGCAAGTATGCTCCCTTCTACTGAGGTAAGATGATGTGTGAATGCTTCTGGTAGACTAGGTAGGGTCTACATAACAGAGAGAGCTATCCAGAGTTATTGGAAGTCCTGTACAAAGGCATTTTTTTGGAAGAGACTCTATATGAAGCATGAAGTATAAAACCAAAAACCAGGGACTGAGGCAATAGGGGTGAGGGGAAGGAGAGGATTGTCCCCTTCACTGAAGTTAAAGCTAGAACAGTTCAGCAAATAAGCTGATGAACCTCGAAAATCACCCAGTAGTAAAACAGTCACCCGTAAACAATTTTCTGTTCCAGAGAATTAAAGCAATATTGCAACAGAGTCGGTTCAAAATTAAACATCATATCTCTTATTTTCCCTGGGTGGGAAAGCATAAGCTAGAAGTGAGCTAGAGGCAGGTGTCTGTAAAGGAATAGCACAATGGAAAAGTGTTTGGAAGTAGGAATAGGAGTCTAGTACCCACACATAGAAGAAAGGCACCGCTAGGGGAGGTACAAAGACAACCAGACAAACTTAATCTGCTCCTTCATTTGCCCTCTTATTTAACTAATTAATTGTTTATTCAAGATTTATTGAGAGCCTACTCACAGTGATATGGACTGTTTTGGGTACTGAGAACAAAGCACTGAACAGGGTACTCAGGGAGCTCGCAGTTCAATTAAAAAAAAAAAAAAATATATATATATATATAAAACTTGATGCATTCACAGACTAGATAGAATATTAAATTTCTTTTATTCATGTATGGGTAGAATCAAGGTTTCATCTTTTATAATAACAAGCCAATAATTTCCAAGTATAGTGCTTTTAGGTGAATCAGGAATAAGGGAACGTAGTGTTAAGCCTGAGGCCAGAATTAATCTTTCCTTTCTGGGTTTCTTGTAGTGAAAGGCCAAGCAGACTTATCTTCCAGACCCAGGTGAAAAAGCCAGACATATCAAATCATGTGCCCAAGGCCCCAACTTGGGAGCGGATTGCACGCAGTCTGGTAGAGGTAGTCTATTTATTTGTCTTAATTAAGGCATTTACAAATCAGCTAGATTTTAATTTATCATTACTACATATTCAAGGTCCTACATATTTATTTACCTTTTTGGTTAAAGTCTATAATGACATTTTTTTTTTCTGTACAGTTAATATCTGCACATATGCCACTGAATAAGGGATAGATAAAAGATGATACTTTATATCGAGATAAAAGAGGTGATAGTCTGTGCTTTAAATGTATGTGACAAAGCATTAGAAAAGAGATAGGTGATAAGCCCTGGGACAGGAAAGGCTGATGATAAAGTGACAGGAAAAGGGACCCAGAAGATGAAGCTGAGAAAAAGTTAGAACAGAATAATTTGTTTCTTAAGAGTTTTTAAATTATATGAGAAGGGGTATATATTAATGTGCTATTACTCCTGTAAGAAACAACCACAAATTTCGTGGCTTAAAATAACAGAAGTGTGTTCTCTTATAGTTTTGGAGGTCAGGAGTCTGACAAGAGTCTCACTGGGCAAACACCAAGGGGACGGCAGGACTGTGTTCCTTTCCGGACACTCTAGGGGAGAAACCATTTATTTACCTTTTCCAGCTTCTGGAGCCCACCTCCAATTCTGGATTGTGGGTGCCTCCCTCCCGATCATCGGCAAGTGTCTTCCTTCCTACGTGGTCATCTCTCTGCTTTTCTGACAACGAGCAGGAAAGGCTCTCCCTTTATCAGGACCCGTGCAATTAAATTGGGCTACTGGATAATACAGAATAATCTCCCCATCTCAAGTCCTTAACTTAAGCATATCTACGAAGTCCTCTTTGCCACGTGAAATAACATAATCACAAAGTCTGATACTTAAAGCATGGTTGTCTTTGGAGGCCACTGTTCTGCCTACCTCTGAAAAATCACATTTGTCATTCAAGGTGTCTGTTAAAATTAAATGGGATAACTTTATGAAAGTGCCTAGAAATATGTACTCAGCATAAAGAAGAAACTGAGAAAATGTAGTTAATAATGAAGACAACAATCCAATAATCTGGTAAACTGTGAAGGGGTAGCCAAAAGATAGCAGCCCTAGAAGACCCAGGAAAGAGGTTAACATCTACTTTCAAAGGATATCTCCTATGTATATTTTCTGTTGCAGTGAAAATTACCTGGGCTCAGCAATCAGGAGCTGTCACATTTGGGACACTGTATAGAGAAAACCCGGCTGGAGTAGAAAGTCTGGGGTTAAAGGGAAGCACAAACTTTGATATTTAGGAGACTTTAGGAATTCATAAATAAAAAATTATTCATAATTATTTTTAGGCATGTATTATTGTTACATTTTACAATTGAGCAAACTGAGGCTTAGAGAGCTCCAGTAACCGGCTCAAGGTTACACAGTTGGTAAAGGGTGAGCAGGGACTCACATGCACGGCTATCTGCTTTAAAGTCTGAATGCTTAGCTCTTCAAAGCTTTTATTTCATATTTTGGAACTGACATTAAAAGCATGGTCTTTCTACAAAGGTGACTTTTTTTTCTTCAACATCTTTGTCATCAGTTTTTAAAAAACTGTTAAACCACTCTATTAATAAAATCTGTCCCTCAGGGTTAGCATGAAGTCATCCTCTCAAGCTAGCAGTCTGAAAATAGGGATGTTATTTATTTAAGATGCAATAAACCTATTTCCTCACTTTAGAAGCCTAGAATGTTTAACAGATGATTGTATTGTATTTTAGAAAAAAATTGTCTATTGATTATTCACTGGATGCATGACACTAATTCTTTAAGAACTAGCAAGAATATAGAGAGTTAACTGTACCTAGAGTTTTTCTATGTTTAAAGTAAAATTTTACTAATTCTTTCTGTGCTAAAATAAAAACCCAGCATACTGCAGTAAGTTGTTACAACCAAGACTAGTAAAACATAGAACTGAGACATTTAGTTCTTAAATATTATATCTTTCATAAAGGAAATATGCTATATTAATCAGGGTTCTCCAGAGAAGGAGGAGGGGGTAGGGGGTCAAGAGGGGAGAGAGAGAGAGAGAGAGAGAGAAAGAGAGATTGAGTTGAGATTTGTAAGTCTCCTGATTGACCTGCTGTCTGCCTGAAAGCTGAAAAACCAGGAAAGCCAGTGATGTATTCAGCTGAGTTAGAAGGCCTGAGAACCATGAACACTGAAGGCAAGGCCTTGGAGAAATAGATATCACAGCTCAAGCCGAGATAGCGAATTTGTTTTTCCCTTACCTTGTTCTATTCCGGTCTTCCAGGCATGAAGCCCATCATCACTGGTGAGGGCCTTTTACTTTACTCAGTTACCTATTCAAATGCTAATCTCTTTTGGAAACACCCTCACAGACACACCCAGAAATAACATTATACCAGCTATCCCGGTATTCCTTAGCCTAGTCAAATTAACACATAAAATTAACCATCATATATGCAAAAATATACTTTAACTTTATTGTGAACTATTCCCAAATCCGTCACTCACTCACTTTGATATTGAGATATCAAAGTGTAGCGTGCACTTTGGTATCTGATCACTTCTCACCACGCTGCCAGTGCTGTTCTGATCCGAACCACCTTGGATATCTCCTTGGATCGCTATAACAACTCCTGATTCGTCTCCAGCTTCCACCTCTGCCTTCCGTAGTTCACTGCACACAGTAGCGTCCCCTTTCAAATGTAGGTTAGACCACAGCACTCCTTCCCTTAAAGTGCTCCAAAGGTCTCCCTAAGACGACAGCTTGTTGGTGTCTCAAGCTCTGTTTCTAAGCTCTCTGAGTTCATCATCACCTACCACTCCCCTCGCTCAGAGCTCCAGCTCTCGCCCTTCCTCAGACACATCCATCTCTCTGCTGCATTGGGGATTCCTACTCACTGTTTCTTCCACCTAGATCTCTCTTCCCCCAAATATCTGCGAAATCCACTTTTATACTTCCTGCACATCTCTCCCTACCTACGTGCCGACTCGTGAGTAATGTCTTCCCTGACCACCCTATGCAAAACTTTCCCATTCCTTGTATTTCCCCATCTCTTTAACCTGACTTTTTTTTTAATCCTCCCTAGCATTTTTCACTATCTAATATTCTATTTATTTACACGTTTATTTGGTTATTGTCTCCCACCTCCCACCCCCATCTCCCTTGAAGAACATAAGCTCTATGAGGGCTCTTTTGTTTCCTGCTGTGGAAATATAGTGGGTGCTTAATAAATATTTGTTAAAGGAATGTTTTTTTTCCCTGAAAGTAAAGTCAACATTTAGAGTGAAAAAACCCCAGAAATATGAAAGAAAGAACATATATTCTCAAAGAGATATCTACTGATAGCATTTTATTGGATTTCTTCCAGGCTTGTCTAAGAATATATATATTTGTAAAATCAAAATTATTCTTTAAATAAAATTTACATCCAGCTTTTTAATATAATATGTTGTGAATATTTTCACATTATGTATGACCTCTGGTTTGTTATCTTCCTTGCTAAATTATGAAATACTTAGTTTGCTATGTGTTTCCCAATCATATGTTAATGTTCTTTAAATAGTGTATATCACTATTTAAAGAAATTTAACATTAAAATAAAAATTATATTCATATATCATTAAATACTTGAAGTACTAAAAAAAAAAAAATAGTCCATGATGCTCAACACAATTTCCCCAAACTACAATTTTTTAGAGAAAGCTGACTTTGTTGTTAGGTCACTATTTCGGGTGCCAGGACTACCAAGTCCGTGATGGAACACTGTAATGTTGCTTTATATTTAGTCTATGGGTTGTTAAAATAACAACTTGCTTTGGGTTATCTAAAAAAAATGTATGTCATTAAAATACTCTTTATATGCAACCCTGGAAACACATCCCATGTGTTATATATTCATAAAAAGTTCATTTTATTTACAGCTTGTCACATAATATGGTATAAGGAAGCACAGTTCTGATACACTTCAATTGAATTATGCTTCTCTTTTTGACAGAGTGAGGAAATATATTTGTAAGAATGAATAAACATACCTTGAACTGTCTACTTTTTGAGGAGGCAGAGAGAAGCATATTAACATTATTCTGTTATTAAAACATCTATGGAAATAGACATTTTGGAAATTTAATAGCAGTTTGTTTTCTAAACAGGGTGCCTGAAATACCTTCTGTCAAAACTTGATGACTGTGACTCTAGAAAGAAGTAAACTCCTGGAAAAATATTTTTCAGAGTTGCAGTTTCATAATGTGAATATGGACAAAAATATGTTGTTGCCTTTTCTGGCATCTAATCCTTTGATGTTTAATTCAAAGTAATTCAAAGATTAGTTTTCATAATTGACTGGTGTGGCAAATTCTCTATTTCACATATGAATAAAGACAGCATTTGTTTTTGTAGGACAGAATGTACCAGTACAGCATTTGAACATTTTTTTGTAGCAATATTGACAAACATCCAGTCAGAAAATTAATTTTTCCTCTTCAATAAATTTATTAGCTTATAAATCATAGAAAAGAATGCTAAACTGAGACCAAATAGGAAATGAGAGGTACTCTATAGTATTTTAAGATGAATACCCATGTCTATCTATGAGGACACACTGAGGGCTAATGAGGTCTAAATTCTAGTGTACTATCTGTGTAAACTATTATCCCTTGCAATTTTTGGTCCACTAATTATAATTCCCATATTAGTCATCTCCCATCTTGCTATCCTGGAAATAGATGCTCCTCGTCATTAGGGGTTCCAGAGGAAGAAACAGATGGGTTAGTGGGAATATATCATTATTACAGAAAAAAGAAGAAAAAACCCAATAACAAAACTCCAAGCACATGCCCTGCCATAAAGAGATTAGACAAAAGCCATCATCTTAGCTAATAATATTTAGTTATTGTGCATTAACTACATTCTTGATCAGATGTAGAACTCTTTTAATAGTCATTTCTGTGTGTTTCTGAATTTTTTCCTCGATAACAATATTAAATAACAGAACCCAATAATGGAATCAATTGACCCTATTTCTATAGCCACATAGTCTATCAAGAATCTTAGTGCTAATTCAGTGTCTCCAGTTATTCTAGATCTTATCTTTTCTTATATATATAAAAAAAGGCAGATGTAACTATCTGGTCTGTTGAGAATTGTTAGGGAGAAAGGAACAATCTGGCACTAAGGTGAGGATATTTGTGAGGTGAAGGCTAAAGAGACCTCAAGTTTAAATCTAAGCTAAGGGTGTAACAGTTTAAACCCAAGCTTAAATCAGTTTCCACAGATCTAATGCAAAGACAGATGGGTCAGAAGAAACTTCTAGGTGGCAGTATCAGGTAGGATTAAGAACATTAAACAGGGAACCATCTGTGCCTGATGTTGAGATGTTTACCAGGTGAAACGTAGGTGCAGAGACCAATATCAGGCAAAAGGACAGGCATGGGTTAGGTAGGTAGGTTAGCCCTTCCCACTTCATTTCCTTCTCACCTTGGTGATTCTGGTGACTGTAATTTAGGATGAGGCTTCAGCCTCTTGAGAAATAAAAGGTCCCAGGCACACAGTTAAAGTTCCATTTAGACATACTGGCTACACTAGGCAGAGGCCTTGGATAGAAACGCTATATCTGATGATTGTGAGAACAATTAAAAATCTATTCCCAAAGCACAAAATGCAGCACATTTGGACGTAGTAGACTTTTCTGGGGCACCTTATGTTTCACCAGGTCTGGTTCCTCTTGGTCTGGAGTCTGAGTGGATCTTAACAAAGATTTTTATTAGAGGTAACTGGGGACAGTACCAACTGATAATGCCCAGCGTCTCAGAGATTCCGGTTGTATTAAATAAAATTAACAAAACAACTACAACTTCTTTTTATTGAATACATTCTATTTCTGAAGCACCTTCTATATCAAGCACTTTATATTTTCCAAATAAGGAAACTGAAGATTAGAAAGATTAAATATATTTCTCACCATATCATGCTAGTAAACGGCAAAACTGGAATTTGAATACCAGTCTGTTTGATCTCAAAGTCTGTATAGATTTTATTATTTTCTAAGTCTGACATGTAGCTTTTCTCCCTTAGGGCAACACCTTTGGATATGTCTGAAAAACTAGAAACTTCCAGGTAGGAAGGTCTCCACTAAGCACGGCAGGCATCAGTGACTCTGAAAGCGTCTTCATCCAACTTCAAAGACTCAAGGTCCATTCTGTTTTCATTAGGTCTCTCTTTTAGCCTCAGTGCGGAGTGCTGGTTGGTGTTCAGCATGTAAATATCATACCACCGAAGCCGTTTCCTTCCAGAGCTCCCAGCGGGCAGCCTGTAGCAATAATTTCCTTGAACCTTCTAGTGCTCTCTAGGAAGCGACGTTCTCCACTCGGGGATCAAGGTTCCCAGGAACTTTCTTAAAGCCCCACGGATGTTGCCCAGGGAAGCAAGGCGGTGTGACACCACCTAGAGTCACCCTCATAGCGTCCCTTTAGGTACTTCTGGACATGTCCACTAGCACTGCCCCAACTCAAGATGACTTCTCAAACCTGCCAAGTGTGCACTTTTGGATGCTACGGGGTAGATCGTATCGCTAAATTTCAGGAAGAATCAAAAACAGGTATCTAGAGGATGTGGCAGCAAGTTCAAAATGTATTTTTGTTATGTCCCTCACAATGCACAGGGTTGTCTATTTAAATTGACTCTGAGAAGCAGCTCTGGATATCTTAGATTTGCCCAAGGTAAATATTTAAATAGCTCTCGTGACAATCAGGTTAAATGGGGTAGTATTTTTTTGATTTTCCGTCGTGTTTTTGGTTATATTTATAAAGTATATTTAAATAACATTGACAAACTTTACATACTCTAATGCAGCAGTGCTATCAGGTTTTTTTTTTTTTTTTGATGATTTTAATATAACCATGATGACATATTACAGTAGGTTTTTCCTTATCAATTTAATATAACAACTAGATTATTATTATTTTGGAATGTGAATATATGAGTCTGTATTTAAATATACTTTAAGATGTATATTTTGGTTTCCAAATATAGATAACAAGTATATGTCTATTTCATTGCCTCCAGCGGCATTTACTGATATTATATTATTATTTTATTTAAAATAGATGAACTTATTTTGGAAAAAAATAAAAAGGCTGCTGCTTTAAAAAAATTGCAATAGAAAAGACTTTGCCGATATGGCTTCATGGAAAAAGATACAGATTTTTAATAAAATAGGAAATAAAATTTTCATTAGGCATATTCTGTTATCCACTTAACTATTATAAACAAATTAAAGCATATTTGTCGAGAAAATATTTACAGGGTAACTTAGTACAGTGTTAAGTACTATAGAAGATGGAAATAGGAATATGACATGATTCCTGTCTTCAAAGTTCAGGGGAAGAAGTAAAGGCAAGTATCTAAATAATTTCAAAAGAAAAAAAGACCCAACACTGGAATTTCATCATCTTAGCAAAACAAACTACCAATCCCACAAATAAAAAATAGAGAAAGATTACAATACTGCCCATCATTCCTTTCAATGCCTGGAGTGAGCATGACAGTAAACACTTGAATCTGTGGATCCCTTGGCTTGTCTCTGTTCTGGGGGCCTCTCAAGTGTTAGCATATCACTGAGCTGAATGTGATTCTAATTTTTAAAGATATGCATGTATGCATTTTTCATATAAAATGGACCCTAAAAGCAAGCCAACTGCTTCATCTGGTGCTCAACCAAAGAAATAGGAATCTGCTCCAATGCTGGAGGAAAAACTGGCTGTGCTGAACCAACTCGTGGTTTCCCTTGGAGCTCCTGTCGAAGGACTTTTCCAGGGTAATTATTCATGATTTTATTTCTGATTGTAGAATCTAAAAGGTATGACTCTATTGTTAAGTATGTATCATCAGAGAAATACACACAGCCTGGAGATGCCTGGATGCCAGGTTAGGTAGATTGACTTTGTTTTGCCCTACAGAAGGATGCTGTTAAAGATTTTGGAATAGAGGTCATCACACTAGGTGCTGGAAGATTAATTTGGCAATAATATTCCAGATGGACTGGAAGGTGGAAAAAGGCTGAGAGGCAAGTAAGAAGCTCTTATGGCTGCAAAGGTGAATAAGAAGTAATGATTGTAAGACCTAAGATGGAGGTAGAATATATTAACCTTTTTAACTGAATAGGATGGATTAAAAATAAAAGTTTTAAGTTTGGGTATGAATGAGATTGGTGGTTTCTTTAACCAGAATTAGGGAAATTAGACAAAGAACTGGTTTTGATTATGAAGATGGATGTGATTTTAGATTGAATGTGAGGTAACTATGGAATGTCCAGGTAGAGTTGTTTGGTAGTGGGTTGGAACTGCAGAAAAGAATTCTTAAAATATTTTGGTGGTACATTCTGTTTAAGAATGGCAGTAGGAATCACAAGAATAGATAAAAATAGCTAATAAAGATCAGCTTTGTAGAAAGCAAGGAGAAGTCCAAGTGTAGGTTTCTGGGGATTACCTGCCTTTGGAGATTGGACAAAGAAGGAACATTTGGAAAAAATAGCTAGGGAAAGGTAATTTTTAAAGGAGAGGTGACATTAAATGTTGCTAAAAGTTCAAGAATTATATAGAAAATAATGAACTAATTTTGAAGACAGAAGGAAGAAAATAAAATAATAGGCAAATGGAGAAGAGATTAAAAAATAGGACAGGGATGAGATAATTTCAGGAAGAAGAGGTAGCAAATGATTTTACATGTTGCTGAAATTTTAAGGAGATATAGGTACTGCATTGGCAAGATGGAAATTCAGTCTCAAAATTAGGATATGTAGTCTATCTAAGGATATTTTATAATTTATAAATTTGTGAGACTAACAAATATATAAAAATCAGCTCATATTTAGTTACACAGTTAATTCAGTATACGCTCAAAATAACAAAAGAATAGGAAGCTGGGATTTTCTCAGAAATGACTACCAGTGTCATCATTGGTGACCTAAAAGAATATAAGCTAAAGTCAGATTGTAAACCAAGGAGTGAATTGAAATTGGAAAAAAACATAGATTTTGCTATTGAGAAGTTTAATGATAAGAGCAAGGAGAGAAAAGGGAATGGTTAAAGGGCACAAAAGACCTGGAAGATGTCTCAGACCAGCCTGATGGGCTCATTTCAGCTTTTGGATAATTTTTTTCAGTTAATCTTTTGTATATTCTTTCAGCCTTTTTTATGCACGTAGATTATTTAAACCACTTAATATGCCATAAGTTTTACTCATGTACAGTACTAAAACGAATTGGGAAATATACAACGTTTGCTGCTATGTGAAAGTAGATATAAACAGAAACTACATTTAGTGCATAATCTGAGTGGAGAGTTCATATATGAGAATTTAATCAAAGAAGTTGGTTTTCATGACTCTTTAATAACTTCTTAAGTCTCTTTAAGATTTTTTCTACCTGTGAAATGCTATGATTCTCTATGCCTTAAGCCTAGAAGTCTTTGAAATAGCTGAGTAGGGGCTGTGGATGCTTTTGTGGCAGAGACATCTCTCATTTCAGGTATGTGAGTGTAGGGGGATACTGGAATTCTAATCCTTGCCTGAGTGCTCAGGCTCTTTAGTGGAATCTGACTTTCTCACCTGGGCAATATTTTTCATTGGGCCTATTCAAGCACAACATTTATTAATCATAGAGTATTAGCTATAACTATTACAGCATATTAGGTTTATTGATATAGGAAATATGATCACTACCCTTACGGGAATAAGTCAGACAAAATGGGAGGAAAATGTGTTGACAATCTTTGCCTCTTACAAATCAACTAATATGAGCAACGCATCTTATTCTGGGATGAATATAGTAGCAATTACATATGGTAGTAGTAGTATCTACCACATGAATTTTTTAACTTAAAATTTATAACATCTTCAATACACAGGCATCATCTTTTTCATTGCCTCTTCCAGAAAATATCTCATCTTTTCTCAAAATCCCTAGCTTATGGAGGCACAGGATGCAGAACATTCAGAGCTAAAACTGGGAAAGTTCTGGGCAGACCGGGATGAGTTGGTAATCCCTGTTTGGAGCAAGGCTATGTGACTATATGTATCTTTCTCTTCTGTAGAAATCTCCCAATCTCCTGATCAATCTTCCTCATTTGGCAATGATTTTAACACCTGATTAACATTCTTCTATCACCACATTTGGTTCATGTAGAAAATCTATTCAATCCATGATTTTCTAAGTTCCTTGATCTTTTCCTTTACAATCTTTATCTCACCCTTCTTCCCGACCTTAACTACTAGTTCTCACGGTCGAATCTTAGATATTGTCATTATGAATAACTTTACTATCCTCAAAATCTCAATTTCTAAATCCTAGTCATCAAACACCATTCCTCTCTTTTCAGTTCACTGCCTCTATGATAATTCTATGATCGTACTGGGGCTTCTAATACATCGATTAACACAATTTTTAGTGTCTTTCTGCCTTCACTTCCTCCTTGTCCAGATTAGATGCCATAGTCATTACTTGCAAACACCCTCAGGTTCCTTTTGCCTCCTTCTCTGCCTTATTCAAATTGCTGAAGCCCAACATTGATTAATCCCAAGTATTTGCAAAAAATTAGTATAGTTTAGTGGTTGAGAGTATGGACCTACACCCCTTTAAACTTGGGTCCAACATTTAGTAGCTAGTGTCCTTGGATAAGTTTCTTAACTTCTCTGTGCCACAGTTTTCTCATATGTACCTATCTCATGGAATTGTTGTGGGCTCAAAGGTACTAATAAAAGTGAAATGCTTAGAACAGTGCTTGCCACATAATAAACACTCAATAAATATTTCCCAAGCTTGCAGTTGATGGCTGGAGAAAAACACCTAACTATACTGGCTAGTTGCTTTTGGGTTTCATGACTATGCATCTCAGTCTCTGCAATTCAGTCGAATACAGTTCCCATTTCCTTATTGATTGATTTTCTCTCAAAATAACTATTTCATACCTTCTTATTTGCTCTCAAATTTCTAATCTTCCTTCCTGCTCTTCACTCTCAGTGGATGACTGCTTCTTATTTCATTGAGAAAACAATCAGAAGATAACATTATTTTTCTATCAACCAGCCTACCCACATCTGTAGTCTTCTGTTACAATCAGAGGGTCTTTCCCTAGTTTAGGACAATCCTTTCATTGTGCACTGAATTCCATCTCTTTTCACTTTCTCAATAACTTTACTGCCATAATTTTCTCTTTTCTGTCTTGCATCATTCTGTGTCTCTCTTTCTCTCTGCTAAAATACCTTCATTAACAATCTTAAACAACAACAACAAAAAACCTCCCACAATGGCTAATAACTTATTTACCATTCTTTATAGTAAACCGCAATGTCTCCACCATCTCAGCTCCCATCCTCATGACACTCTATCTAATCAAGCTTTTATTTCACTATTCCACCAAAAACCATGCCTGTATAGGACAACGGCAACTTCCATCTTGTCAAATCTGATTCGTTCTTAGTTCTCATTTTACTTTGCTCGTCTCCAGTGTTTAACACAATCGATCACTTCCACCTTCTTGAAACTTTGTTCTTCACTTGGTTTTGGGATACCACACTATTTTAATTTACTGTCTTTTTTTTTTCTCAGTCTTCTTGATTGGATTTTCCTTTGGGCCTTTAAATGTGCTTCAAACAGTGGAGCTTTACAGAGCTCAGTCCTTGGATCTCTCAGGCTCGCTCAAGTGCATGGAGTGATCAAAACCAGGATAAATTAATTTCTTAGATTTCATATGAGGCAATTAGAATTGTGTAGAGAAGAATGAAATAAGCATTGTTTGTAGGAAAGAGGAAAGTCATTTATTATTTTTATGCTGAATGTCAATAATAGATCGTTTAATGGAAGCAGTTTTATTGTGATAAATTCAGATCCACAAATGTTTTCTGAGCACTGGAAGTGGGAAAGAAAGGTAAGACTCAGAGATAAAGCAGGAGAATTCTTGCCAATACATTTCTTAAAGTAGTCAGGTCATTATTTTAATTTAACTAATGAAGATTTAAGAGCTAAATCAGCACTAGAACTAGAACCAGAATTCTTGATGATTCCAGGCCTTCGATTAAGTTGATTAACTTTTTTTGCCTTCCAGATTGAAAAAAAAAAAGAATAAAGTGTGGCTAAATTATAAGTTTAAAGGTATTCAAGTGGAAAATTTCTGGAAAGAGTAATAAAACAGTAACCACAAAAATACAACTTTCCTTGGCATTTCAACTTAACTACCTCAGAGCTGCTAAAAGACCTATTCTTGTCTTTTTTCAACAAGATCTGAGAGTTTTCAACCAGGTGCTGACTGGGATTTTTGTGTAGGCGCAACTGGATTTTCTTTTTGGAAATTGATTTTTGATGAAGAATGAACTAAAATATAGATGGATAATTCTATTTTATTATTAAAATCCCAAAGCTGACACTTTGAACAAACTCATGTTTTAAAAAATATGTAATAATAAAGGTGCTTACCCAGTTTGAGGTTATTTTTTGTACAACATCAACAATATTCGAGCACAGTTTGTCTATTTAGTTTTGGGTTTTGATAAATCTTATAAAAGTTGGAAGTTTGGATATGCAGTTGATACCAAACCACTCTAAAAAAATAGTAACAGTGCTGACAGTGATAATTACTTTCTACTCAGCAATGATTTAACAATTAGCTATTTACATCTGTTGTGTCTTTTATCCCTTAAGATGACTGGATGCTATTATCCTTCACAGGAAGACACTGAGATTCAGAGAGCTTTAATAATTTTTTCAAGGAAATGAGACATATGCTCACAGTCCTCTTACTTCTAAAAGGAAAAGGGAAGGAAACAATTAAGTACCAGATACTACACCTAGACCTTTTGTATAACTATGGTGTTTTACCAAAAGTAGGAGTTAAGAAATAGATTGTTATATGAACTTTGTGCTTAGCTCTTTACATTGTTACAAGAGTACAAGCCTGAGTGGCATTTTAAATTAGAGAGGTTTGCAGTGCGTTATGACTTTTCTTCATTTCAGCATTGCATTTAATAGGCAATGTTTAAGTTCTTGACCTATAAAAAGCTAAAAGAATTGTTATTTTGCATCAAGATTTTTCCCTTTTATTTAATGGCTGCTGAAGCATTTCATTTTTGCAAACCAGCTTGTAAAACGATTGGCCTTCACTTAAACATGAGTTGCTGGGAATTAGGTTCTTGGTCTGGATACATATGTCGCAATTATACTGTGAGCTTCCCCTATTTTAGCACCCAGGCACACAGCAGGTGAAGGATGTTGAACTTGTCTAATGGTAGTTTCTCAGAGCTTTACTTCCATTTGTTGGTTAAAAGTGAGTTTTTTTTTTCAGTCAAGCACACTGATGTGATTGATAATATTTTGAAGTGAGCCCCTAAATGTAGCCAAATAAAAGAGAAATTGGATCCCAAATTGCTCTTTGTTAATGATTTACAACAAATTATTTTTCTGTGGTTGCTGCTAACTCTTCTGTAATCAGATGTTAATATTTTAGGTAAAGAAAAAAATCCAGGTGGAGGGGTGAGTGGAAACTAAGAGTTGAAAGAGAACAAGGGTGAGGAGGGAAATGAGAACAAATATACTACACTGGGAGATTTGTCATCTTCTTGGACAATATTGATTTTTTTGCCCTTTTTAATTTTCTAGCAGGTAACTGAACTACTTCTTTAGATTTTTATTTGTTTAAAGCAAGAAAATTTTAGAAAATAATCATAACCAAATCTTCCACCCCAAATTAAAAACTTAGATATAGTTATAGAAACTATATTTATTATTATAATTATATTTATTATTATTATTTTACCTACTGCTCTTGTTTGTTCAGGAGATGGAGTTTTAAAAATAGATTCAAAAAGAAAAAAATAGATTCAGTATAAAAGACCCCAAATAAGAGTTTGGTAAATAAAACCTTCGAAATAAATCAGCACCAATAATTTTTAGTGCTGGTCTGGATGTCTTAAGGAATACTTGCATAATTTTTACTCAGGAGCTTATCATTGTGGCTAAAGACAAATACTATTGTAAAATATAATTGATTCAATTCAACAAACATGTTGAGTGCTGAATATGAACTGGGGTTGGTTTAAGTATACAAGGATGAATATGATAGTCTTGATTTTCAAAGAGCTTGCAGTCTTAGGAGAAGCAAGCAGATTAATAGTAATTATTCATAGGGAGTTAAGTTTCAGATTAGGTTAAGAATAAATTGTTATGGGAGCACGAAGAAGGAGAAGGTGTTTAATTCTACAAAAGGGAATTCTGTACTCTATGCTTTTGGCGGGGCGGAGTGGTTATGGAATACACAGTAGTCTGGAAAATACTTCGTAAAGTATGGTGGAGAATAGGGTTCACTCTGAGTTTCACCATTTTGTTCTACTTACTCATTTAGGAAAATGAGTGAAAAATCTCTCCTTTCTCTTATCCTTCAAGGTAAAAGAAGGTTCTGATCAGTGTCCTGCAGATAGCATGAACTTACAGACTGGCTTTCTGGGCATTTCCTCCACCTTGAAATGACTTATGTACTTTACAAGCCTTTTTAACTGTCTTGAGGAAGGAACTATATGTATTATTCATTTTTTTATTCCCCATGCTTAGCAATTGCTTGGCATATTGTAGCCTCTTATTCCAGCTTGGTAAATTGCACTAAGTAGAAGAATTAAAAGATCTGTGCTACCATGATCTCACCCAACCATCCCTTTTTCCCCATCCCACCTTCTTGACTTGTTCCCTTCTTTCTGGTTATCGATATTAAAGGAAATGCTTCCTTAATAAATTTTCAGAAACTTTGCTGCTGTCATATTAAAGGTTTCCTTATTTCTTTTCAATTTTAAAAGAAGGAATGAAAAGACAATACCTCCAGCTTTATTTCTTTCTCATCCCTCACCCACTTTTCGGATCCCTTCTTTTGTTCTGAGGCAACCTCTAACAAAGATATTAACTTTGTATTTTTCTTTATAATATACATAGATCATAGGTTTCTGTATTATATACATTTGTCCTCTTCCTTTGCTATTGACAGACATTGTAGATTAAAGCATTTTAAAATATCATTTAACATGTCATTAAAAGAAACTAGTGTTGGTGGCCAAGAAATTCAATCACATGTTTAATGAATCGAAGCATTTTACTAATTAGATGCTTTTGTCCACAAGATGGCGCTGTAGTTCTTCTAATTATTTGAAGTATAGTAAGCCAGAGTTCTATTTTTTAAAACGTCTCCTTTTACCCCTATTCCTTTACATATAAAAGTGACATGTACAAAAGAATGTAAGTCTATCACTTACAGTCAAGGCCATATTTACTATCATATTTTAGTGAGGTTCATCAGAATATCCATAGAAAGAGAATAACAGGAATTAGTATACAATGAATAATTGCTAGAAATGAGATAATTAGGGTTTTCTTTGCACTATTTTTTTCTTTAAAAATTTGTTTATTAAGAAAAAAACATTTTAAACATAGTCTCATTCAAATGTGAATTAGGAATTCTTTTTTAACAAATTATGGGTAAAGTTTTAATATTCTTTAATGCTACTTATAGTATGAGTGAGTTGTTTAATTAACTGAGTGTTTTTGTTTATCCTCATGTAGAAAACATCTTACATATAGAACCAATTTCTTTTATAGACCATATAGTTTATTATTTAAGCTCCTCCTCAGATTTGTTCTATCTGTTATTATTGTTTTGAAGTAAAGAAGTTCCCAAATTTGCTAATAGATTTGCAGTCGAATCAGTTTATAATAACTATTCTGAGCCCTTTTAACATGCAAAGCAGTTTCAATAGGATCTACAGTTTCAGTGGAATCTACCAATTGAAATAATATCAAAAACAAATTTCAATATTACTTTCTTAAGATCTGCTAAATCTGAAAAGTAAAATAAAATGTTGCTAAAAATATGTTCAGAAGATTTAGATTTTAAAATGCTTGGAGAATGAATTATTTCTGATATTCACTTTGACTACACTGAGTCCATTTAATGAAAATTATTTATTGATCCAAAATACTGCAGATTTTAATTAATGCCCTAACATAGTCTTCTAGTTAGAATAATAAATTCATTAAATTAAAAAAGTCCAGCATGAAGTAAACACAAATCCATTCTGTGTGCAATTCTTAATTATGCTTAATTACAATGAGTTTGTAATTCATTTACATTTATAAATTCACTTAAGTTATCAATGTCTGAGGTAACATTTTGTGTTTATGAGTTGCACATTTGTAAGGAGTGAATTAGTTAATGTGCTAATTAGAAAACTCTTGCGAAAGAGAAGACAGGTTGGGGTTTACTTTTATCCATTTACTCTTACTTAGATCTTGTAGTGGTGAGTGGGTGGAAACACTATGGTCCAGTATAAAATCGCTAAATGCACATTAGCAGATATGTTTGTGCTTTTAATCGGTGCTTGAGATATTTAAGCCGTGTGTACCCTTGCTAGTACTACCGCTACTGCTAACTGCTCTTGAAGGTCCACAATGTGCCAGGCACATCAAGCATATATTTAATTCATACAGTAGTGGTATGGAATAATTACCATTATTCTGCTTTTACAGAGGAAAATTCCAAGGCTTAGAGAAATTAGATAATGTTCCAAGGGTCAGGCAGATTGTATGTTGGGAGCTGGGATCTAAGTGCAAGTTCCTGTGACTCCAGAGCTTGTTAAGTACTTGAACCACTTACCTATGTTGTGTCTGTAACTTTTAACTGCTAACCTGTATTATATATGCAACTGCCATTAGTAGCCTTCATCATGTAGCTCTTGGTGAAGGCTACTAATTTAATATGAAATATTACGTTCTTAATGTGTTAGGAATGGCTTAGACTTTCTAACGGAGCTGTATATTTAGGGCACAGTAAGGGCTTTTGAAAAGGGAATTTGTCGAGTTGTCATGATACAGCAAGCAGAGCATCTTAAGGGAGTTCCAGGCTTTTCACAGGCCGGTGGTAAGAGGAGGGCTACAGGGGTGAAAGGGAAGCTCTTGTTACCTCCTTGCTTTCTCCTCGTCTTACCTGTATTTCACTTTGTCAATATACAAAGTACAAGCTAACCTAGGCTCTAGTGAGTAGACCTGATTGTATTAATTTTATAACTGCTTAAAACCCACCAAGTTCATTACCTTCCAACAGACTTAGTCAAAAGATAAAATGTTTCTATTCCCAAATATTGTTAGATTCTTTAAAAAAATAGCTTTTTTTTTTAAATACTAGATAAACTAAAATAGCAATGGAAGGGGAGGTTTTTATTTTTAAATTTATGGAGGGAAGTTTTCCACATAATCTGTTGCTAAGTACTTAAAAGTTATTAAAGGAAGCACTGCTATGAACATCTTTTAAAAGTAGCTAGATTGTCTCTTGGATGAGATGGATTTGGGTAAAGTGAAGTCTTCTTAGAGAAATACAATTGTTCGGGCTTATTTAAACACTAAATTATGCCCAACTCTAAAGTTTCTTTGATCTCCTAAATGATTTCAGAAAGAGCAACTGGGCTATGCATAGCACCGCACCAAACAGTGAGTGAGAGGTGCAAAGCGGAGCAGCACGCACTTGGCGATAGACAGTGCAGTGAATCGAATCATTCTTTTCTTCATCCATCTGTCCAGCCACACTTGATGGTTACTTAGTATTTGTAATTTAATATTCAATTTAATACTTATGTCCCCTGTGTCATAGGCACTGTGTGAGGTACTGCAGGCCTTAACGTACACACAAAATTAAACAACCAGTTCAGCGTATTGGCCTCAGTATGTGATTATATCTTTTACTATCCTGCTGATTCAACCATTTTGGGCTATAGTTCTTGATTTTTTTTTTTTACAGCTTCATTGAAATATAATAGAAAATTAGATGCTCATATTTACAGTGTACAATTCAATGAGTTTTTTTTCATTTATAGTTAGCATACAATAATATATTAGTTTCAATCGTACAGCATAGTGATTAGAGATCTATATAACTTACAAAGTGATTACCCCACTAAATCTAGTACCCCTCGTCCCCCTTACATAATTATTACTACATTGTTGACTATTTTCCTTATGCTATACCTTACATCTCCATGACTATTTTGTAACTATCCATTTGTACTTCTTGATCCCTTTGTCCCTTTTCATCAATGCCCCCAACCCCCTCTTCCATCTAGTAGCCCTCAAAATATTCTCTGTATCTATGAGTTTGTTTCTGTTTTTTTTGTTGTTGTTGTTGTTGTTATTTTGTTCTTTAGATTCTACATGTACATGAAATCATGTGGCAATTATCTTTCTCTATCTGACCTTCTTCATTCAGCACAATACCCGCTAGGTCCTTCAGGTCAATTTCTTTTCCATCCCCTTTTAGTCTGCGTCTGTCTTTTAATCTGAAGTGAGTCTCTTGTAGGCAGCATATGTAATGATCTTGTTTTCTTATCCATTCAGCCACCCTGTCTTTTGGTTGGAGCACTTAAATTCTTTTACATTTGAGGTACTTGTTGATAGGTAGTTATTACCATTCTTTATTCATGTTTTTTTTTAAAAAAACTTTGTTCACGTTTTTGATACATATTTTTTTTCCATTTCTTAAAGAAGTCCCTCCAACATTTCCTATAATACTGGTTTGGTGATGATGAACTCCTTTAGCTTATTTTTGTTTGGGAAGCTCTTTATCTGTCCTTCGACTCTAAGCAATAGCTTTTCTGGATAAAATATTCTTGGTTGTAGGTCCTGGGTTTTCATTACATTGAATATTTTGTGCTAGGCCCTTCTGTCCTGTAAAGTTTCTTTTGAGAAATCAGCTACCAGTCTTGTGGGTGTTCCCTTGTAGATAACTAATGGCTTTTCTCTTGCTGCTTTTAAGATCTTCTCTCTGTATTTAACCTTTGGCATTTTAGTTATGCTGTGTCTTGGTTTGGGCCCCTTTGAGTTCATCTGTTTTGGAACTCTCTGAGCTTCCTGGTGTTGTACGTGTATTTCCTTCACCAGGTTAGGGAAGTTTTCCATCATTATTTCTTCAAATAGGTTTTCAGCTTTTTGTTCTCTCTTCCTTCAGGTACCTCTATGTTGCAGATGTTATTACATTTAATTTTGTCCCATAGACTCCTTAAATTATTCTCATATTCTTGGATTCTTTTTTCTTGCCATTCGGATTGGGTGCCCTCTGCTTCCCCATCCTCTATATCAGTGATTTGATCCTCTACTTTATCCACTCTGTTGATTCCCTGTAATATACTCTTCACCTCAGATAATGTGTTCTTCATTTATGACTGGTTCCCTTTTATAATTTCCACTTTTATGTTTTTTAAATCTCTTTGTTAAAGTTCTCACTGAGTTCATCTATGCTTCCCCTAAATTCATTGATCATTCTTATAACCAGGGTTTTGAACTCTGAATCTGTTAAATTGCTTGACTCCATTTTTCCTGGAGCTCTGTTCTGTTTTATCATATGGGACCTGCTTCTTTGTCTCCTCGTTTTGGCTGCCTTTCTGTGTCTGTTTCTATGTACTAAGCAAAGCTCCTAAGTCTCCCAGTCTTATTAGCGTGGGTTTGTAAAGTAGGTGTCCAGTGGTACAGTCTGAGAGGGATTCAGCTGCAGCCTAAATTTAGTCCTGGCCTCTGCCCCTCCAGGGCCACCTGTTAAGATTTAGCAAGCAATCCACAGATGCTGTGCTGATAGTTGCCTCAAGATGCCATGCTAGAAATGGAGGCTAGCTGCCACCAGTGTAGGGCTTGGAGTTGCTCAGCTTCTTGCCAAGGACACAGCTGGATGTGGCTTGGGGAGGGCCATGAGTAGGGAGAGGTGGAGTTTCAAGGAATTTTCTGGGCAGAATGACCTCTGTTATCCAGTTTGACGATGTCCCAGCTATGGTGGGGCTGAGTACCAGGAACTGAGTCCACACGCTGGGATGGGAGGCCTAACAGAGGAACAATGAATGCTGCAGCACCCCTGCCTCATCCAGCCCATATGCTCTCTGCCTATAAGTCACTTTGTAGCCATCTTGATTATCAGTTCGACTGTCTTGGTATTATGATGCTGTGTTCAAGAAACTCTTATTTTACTTAATAATGGCCCCAAAGTGCAAGAGTAGTGATGTTGGCAATTCCGATATGCCAAAGTAAAGTCATAAAGTGCTTCTTTTAAGCGAAATGGTAAGTACACTACAATAAGATATTTTGAGAGACCACATTTGCATACCTTTTATTATAGTGTATTATCATAATTGTTCTTTTTTATTATTAGCTATTAACCTTTTACTGTTCCTAATTTATAAATTAAACTTTATCAAAGGTATACATGTATATAGGAAAAAACAGTATACATAAGATTCGGTACTATTTGCGGTTTCAAGCATCCACTGGGGGTCTTGGAATGTATTTCCCGTGGATAAGTGGGGACTATTGTATGGGGTAAAGGGACATTCTAAATATGACCTCATAATACAACAGAGAGAAGGAAAGCTCAAACTGAAGTGTACTGATATTCTTTCATAAGAGTTGCATTATATAATATGGGATGCCAGTAACCTTTGAAAGATAATTGGGAAGTTAACTTACATCTACTATTAAATTGAAGCTTATGTATAGTGGGGAAAACTGTGTATGATGATAGTATCTACCTTGACACAATTTTTCCCTCTAAAATATGAAAAGACAAATTATTATATATAACAGGTAATATATATTGGTTTGAACCAAAGAAAAGTAAAACTAAGTTATATACTTTGCCATATTAGTGTGTGTTTTGAGAGAAGTCAGTTAATGTCTCTGAGCTTCTGAATTCCCCACCTATGAAAATAAAATTGGACTAAATGACTTCCAAAGACGCTTATAGTTTCATAATTTCTATAATTCCATTTGATTAACACTGTTAAATATGTAAATAGTAAGAGCAATAGAGGTCAGCGTGCTTATGTTATAACTTAACATATGATCGGTTTTTGAATCAAGGGTGATAGAAGGGAACAATAAATTTTAAGATGCAAGACTCTTCAAAGATGGGTTGGTTGGAAATATGATTTTGTTTTGTAAATAATAAAAAGGCATCTTAATATTTGTAATTTTTTTTCTCTGAATTAAGTGGAAATTGAATTCTATAAACATTCCCTAATATTGCCCATTTCAAAAGTAGTTTCTGGAAAGAAAACTCTGTATGCGATACTGCCTCCTGATGTGTTATCAAACTCTTATGACCTGAAGTTAGTTTTGTAAATCAGTCATGGCATTGTCTCTTGCTCTTGTTTCTTGCCTCTCTTCAATCATCAAGTTCTCAATAATCCACAGGCATATCAGAAAATGAAAGAGTAGTTGAAAGTTGAGAAGGAAATGAGAATTCACTTTGGTGATAATAACTTTTCTTGAGTTTGGGTTGTATGTAAATATTTATATAAGAAACATGAATACTGAAAAGCAAGTTGATTTCTTGTATGAGGAATATTTATCCAAAACTTACTTGGAATTGACAAATATACAGAAAAGTGCCAAATGGTTTAATTGCCATGAGTTTATCATTGATAGACATCTGAAACAAATTAAATTTTACAATACCCAGAAAGTGAAATTTAGGATCTCAATGTTAAGAATAAGATTCAGAAAATTGATGTTTTTCATTATATGTTTAATTTTTTTAAATTGGGCAATGGAGAATTTATGTTCAGAAAAATAAAAAAAAAAACCCTCTAGACTGTAAAGAAATTAAGGATGTATCCAAGTGCTTTAGCTTCTCAAGACATAATCCAAGACCTTTTCCTCTTCTCTCTAAACACTTTCATCAATGACTATCTGTAGGCATATGATTCCTAACATTGTGTCTCTGGCCCAGGCTTCTCTGCCAAGACTCAGACTCATCTGTGACCCTGCCTACTTAGCATCTGCATGTGGATGTGTCACAGGAACCTCAGCTCAACATGGTCAAAACTAAATTCTTTTACTCATCCTGTACTACTCAATTCTCTTCAAATTCCTTATCTGAAAAAAAGATACCCTATTCACCCAACAGCATGAGCCTGAAACCTTATCCTCATCCTGCACTCCTTTACACATAATCCATCACAGTCTTTTTTTTTAACCACTTATACAACTTTGGATCTGTCTATTTCTTCATATCTAGTTTCCTTCCCTGACCTATCCCTATCTCTCATCTAGACTGCTGTGGTAACTTCTAACTCATCATCCTGTCCACTCTCATCTGCTTCTAATACTTAGTCAGGATCAAGAGAGAAAATTTTAAAAGACAAACATGATCGTTCACGCTCCTGAAAACCCTGAAAAGTTTTCTCATTGTCTACTATGATAAGGTCAAAATGTGTAATCTGGCCTTGATTCTCTATATGACCTGGCCATTGCTTGCTTCACCGGACTCACTTTGATGTAGCTTCCTCTTCATGTTTTGGGCCCTAACCACCTAAACCTATGAATTTCTAAAATGTGCTATATTCTTTCCTACTTCAAGGCCTTAATAAGTTCTATTTTCTTTGCTTAAAATACTCTTTCCTATTTATTCAAATTAACTCACATTAGTACCTATGAAGCAGCTAACTCCTATTTGTCACTCTGCCCAAATATAATTTCCACAGAGAAGCCTGTTTTAATCTTTTAGAAAATGTCACATCTCCTTATTCTGTAGCATTTTTTCATTCATTCATTCATTCATTCAACAATTATTTGGTGTCTACAATGTCATGTACTCTTCTAAAAACTGGGGCTGGAATGAGAGGAGACTGACAACAATCATAGGACAAAAAAGAAAGATGATTTCATATAGCGATGAGATTATAAAGAAAATTAAACTATTGTGTTAGACTTGAGAGAGGTACTTTGGGTAGGGTGTATATTGTTTGTTTAATGTTTGTCTTCTCTGCAAGAACACAATACCTACTTCTCTAAGTTAAAGGAAAATTGAGAGAGTTCATATTTTAAAAGTTTATATAGTATAGTTTTTAAGACTTATTTTTTTAAGTATGTTATAGATTATGTGTAAAAATTTGAATAGCATTTCTATTTTACTTTGTGTAAGCATGATAAATTATTTTTGATTTGTTCTAGATTATTTAGTTGAGTCCTAACTACACCAATTTCCATGCCATCCTAAAAAAATCAATACCATGATATGAACCAAATTCATCTCATGCTCTCTATTCCCTTAGCAGACAAGAGCTTACTTCTTTGTATATTAAAAATAAATGAATGTGAAAGGATATTCATGACACCTGTATCATAAAAATTCACCCTGACATTTTTTTGCAAAGACTGAGTGTAGAATGTTGACATGTTTTTGTTATAAAATGACAGTTTTAGTGCAGATTCTCATTCTGACCATGGAGAAAAAGCAAACAAAGGAAAAGAGTAAGTTATGGTACTACCCACATGCGAAGTGATCCTGTCAGGCAGCAGAATGGGAGAAGTACTGTCTGAAAAAGTGGAGAAGTTTTTTTTTGCATAATATGGGGGAGGGAGGTCACTAATATTGTCTGCTTTATGCTATCTTAAGAAAATTCATTCCTAATTTTTCCAATGATACTATCTTGCCCTCCCGTCAATTCCATTAACACTTTGTTTTTAGTTTCCACAAATTACCTTTAGCTCATATTTATTGCTTATTCTGTCCTAAGTGCTTTACATATATTAACTCAATTAGTTTTTATAACAACTCATTCCCATTGCAGTTTAGGAACTAAAGCACAGAGAGGTTACATGACTTGTAAGTTGGAGCCACAATTCAAACCAATATAACTCTTAGGTCTGTTTTCTTACCCATCATACTATACTGCCTGTATAGTTAGTGAATTTTAAACTTATTTTATCCCCTGCCAGATCGTGAACTTCTGAGGACTTGGCTACTATGTCTTTCTCATATTTGTATCTCTCATAAAATCTAGCTCAGTTTCTCATGCATAATAGACACTCTATCCAGTTTCTGGATCACTGCCTTCCACATTATGGTTTACATGAGAAGAAGTTTATTTGGAAATATAGAATCCTGAAAAATATAAATAAAACAAGGACACTGACAAATGGTGGTTTTGGTGCTTCAAGCCTCCATCTTAGATGCTTCCTTCCTTTACTCCTCCCCAAGTCCCTACCTGCTAGCTATAAAAATTTACACTTAGGTTGAGATCTCAACTGTTCTCACTGAGAATAGCTTTAGTGTTACCTTTTTAAAGAATATTAATATTTTTACAGGATTAATCACTTTAATAATTTCTGCCATCAGTCAGTAGATGAGGGAGGTATTTATCTGAGCAGTAGAACTATCCCTGAGCTGCAGAAATTATACCAATTTTATGTAAAGTATTTTATAGATCTACCGATAACTTTTGTACTTGCTTGCATTCTGTCTATAAATACAAGACTAATTAAAAGCAAATAAAAACTGTAATTTTCAATTTTAAATCTGGGAGTTCTGAAATAATGTAGCCATGTTGGTATTCATTTGCTTGTAGGAAATTCTGCTACAAGAATTTAAATTTAATTTTGCCTTTTTATTATGTAATATGTTCATTACAGGCCTGTGGGCAATCACTGAGTTTTAATAAAGCTAAAAATAAATAAAATGGGAATATTAATAAACCTTGTAGCTCATTAAACATTTGGATTCACTGAGTATATACCTATTAATTTTAGATGAGACTACATTAGGAAACCTTTGTTAAATGAAGGTTGTAATTAAGTGAATATATTCAAATTCAATACAAAACATCTTCCACATCTTTTTACTGACAATTCTTTAGTAAAAAATTTCAAGGAATTGAAAGACTTAAAAAGTACTGATTAAATATGCAAGTATAACAATTTATAATTCTTTGCAAAGAATTAAAATTTAAAAGATATGTCCAAATGGATTCTCTTCTCACATCTCATTATTTTTCTATTTTTGCATTTGTGACTTCATCATTTTATTAAGAAAGTACTCTTGTCTCTTAACCCTCTTTATTTTTCTATTCCTTTTGTATATTAAAAACCTCTTCCTAGATTCTTTTAAAATCATATCCTTCAAGTTATTCTCTTTTCTTTCTCTGTAGAATATTCCTCTTTTAAGAAGTTCTTGAGTTTCTGCCTAAGGTTAATTCATGTGTAAATACTATTTTGAGAATCATTTCAATTATCCATGAAAATAAACACCAGGTTATGAATGTATAACTGTGAAAAATGTATAATTCATTTTTGTTTTTGTTTGGTTTCCCTTGGAATTTGGATTTATTTTTATTTTATTTTATTTTTTAGGTGAGGCAACCCTTGGTTGACCTCACAGATTGCAAGGACCTTGTCAGTTTACAATCCCTTATTTTTTACTTTTTACACCTACAGTACCTGGTCTTCCTAGTGGTCTCTTAGCCAAGTACTAACCAGGCCTGACCCTGCTTAGCTTCCTAGATCAGAAACTATTGGGATTGTTCAGGGTGGCATGGCCGTAGACTGGATTTATTTTTAACGTTGAATTATGTATTAATTTGCTAGGGCTGCTGTAATAAACTGTGACAAACTGAATGTCTTAACAGAAATTTATTGTCTCATGGTTCTGGACATTAAAAATTCAACATCAAAGCATTGGCAGATGTTTCTTTTGAGGGCTGTTTTTCTAGGGTCTTTGCCTAGATTTTTGTGGTTTGCTGACCATCTTTGGTGTTCTTTGGCTTGTAGAAACATCACCTTAATCTCTACCTTTATAATCATCTGGTGTTTTTCCCTGTGTGCTGTGTCTCTGGGTCCAAATTTTCCCTTTTTACAAAGATGCAGTCATATCGGATTAGGGCCCATCCTAATGATCACATGTGTTATTGTGATTTACAATTAGAATTATATATTTGGTCTTTGTCCGTGTTGGCATAGAACTCCTAAAATCCTTGGAATTTTCTAAGCATTGAGAGTAATGAAGTTCTTTTGTTATGTTAATGGTGACTTTTGTAGAGCACCTAAGGGTGGAGCTGGTTGCCAGTGGATTAGAGGGCTGGAATTTTCATTCCCACCCCACAGCCTCTGAGGATGGGAGATGGGTATCAATCACCAATGGCCAATGGGTTAATCAGTCATGTCTATGTAATGTGTCTCTATAGAAACCAGAAAGCTATGAGATTTGGAGAGCTTCCAGATTGGTGCACACATACGTGGAGGTTCTGGGAGAGTGGCAGTCCTGGAAGGAGCATGGAAGCTCTGTTCTCTTTCACCATACCTTGCCCTATCTATCTCTTCCATCTGGCTGTTCTGAGTTATAGCCTTTTAAAATAAACAGATAACTTAGTAAGTAAAATGTTCTTAGTTCTGTGAGTTGCTCTAGCAAATTAATTGAACCAAGAGGAGGGGATAATGGGAATTTCTAATTTGTAGCCAGTCAGTCAGAAATACAGGTAACAACCTGGACTTATGACAAGTGTCTAAAGTGGCTTGGGGGAGGACAGTCTTGTAGAACTGAACCCTGAACCTGTGGAATTTGATGCTATCTCTTCTCTGGGTAGATAATGTCAGAATAGAGTTGAATTGTAAGACACCCAGACGGTGTTCTGAGAACTGCTTCTTGGTGTGGGGAACATCCCCACCCACCAACACATGCACATTGGAATTAGGACCCGAAGCCACTCACCTGTCATTTTAACGATCATCTGCAAAGACCACATTTCTGTATATCCTTTTTCTGTTGCTTAGAAAACTGAGGCTTAGGAAGGTTAAGCCTCAAATAGAAAGGTAAGTTTGTGCCTACAAAAAAATGGCTTGCACAAATCTGGTTAATTCATTGGCCAAACAGCATCATCAAGAACTCAAGCTCTTTCTATCTTTTCACTCAGCACGTTGACTATCTTTGTCAGGTTCCATTAGGGTCATATGCTCATCATGCCTTCAATAAGGAAAGTAAAGATTATAAATGGGGTCTTAACGGATTCTACACTGGGAATTAGGGACTGCCTGCAGAGGGGAAAGAAAAACATGAATGACTGTTCATAGTGTCCGTCATAGGAGGAGTATCGTTGATCTCCTCTGTATGCTATCTTGCAAAGGCTATTCATAGAAAGACTGCTTTTGGAAGTTAAAGGTAAATAATTCATATAGCCGTCTGACATATAATCATTAGTGAGCAAGTGTGAAAGAATGAGACTTCATGATGTGTTTGGTTATGAATTAGTTAGAGGTAGTTTTAAATGTACTTTGCTTGTACACCTATGAAAAGAGGAAAACTAGGATTCTGAGGTTTTTCTGATTGGCCAGAAAATCTACACACATATGGGTGTGCACATGCAATACATACATGTATGTATGTCAAATTAGCCTAAGGTAGTGAGGCCACAGGCAGCTCAAGCAATTAATAGAAACTATAATAATTTAATGTAAAGTACAATAGAAATGTTTATGATTCTATGAAACTCTTAAAACATATTTTCTAGCTTTGGAGTTGATATAAGCTTCAGATTTAATGGGTACTTTCTAGATGGAAAAGGAGAAGCTCATTAACAAACCAGTTTGACAACAAGAGTGTCCTTTTCTTTTTGCTTAAAATGTGAGACCAATGCGACAGAGAGGATCTGTACCTTAGGATAAAACAACAGGGCATTATCACATTTAACTGTTAATATATTTCTTCTTAAATTTTTACCACTACCAACACTCCATTGATGCTTTCTGCCTAAATAAATTTTTACTATGATGGTTGCATTTTTGCAAGACACACTTAAAAGGAAATTTATCCAAAGTAGGTGTTTTGGGTAGAGTGACCAGGACCATGAAAGGATTCGAAACATTTAAATAAAAACGGTTTCAGTTTTCTACTGCTGCAAACCAAATGACCACATATTTAGTGGCTTAAAAAGACATACTGTTAATTATCTTTAAAATCCTATGGCTCAGGAGTCTGGACACAGTTTAAGAAGATGCTCTCTGCTCAGGATTTTACAATCTGCATTTTTATCTACAGGGTTGACTGAGAGGGAGTGAGCTTTTGAGTTTACTCAGGTGTTGGCAGAATTTATTTCCTTGAAAGCAATGTGGCCGAGGGCTCTGATTTTTCATTGCTTGTTGGCCGGAGGCCCTAAGGCCACCTGAAGTTCCTAGAAGCCATCCATAGTTTTTTGCCATGTGAGCTTTTATAACATGACCCTGCAGGAGAGTCTTTCCTGCTTGGGATCTCTGACTTCAGAGCAGGTCCAGTCACTTTTTATGGGTTTTCATCTATTCCAGATTAGTCGGGCCTACCCAGGACAATCTTCCCTTTGATTAATTCAAAATCAGCTATTTGGGATCTTAATTATATCTCCCAAGTCCCTTAATCTTTGCCATATTCTATTGGTTAGAAGCAATTTTCAGGTCTCGCATACACTCAAAGGACTGGCTGTGAACTCCAAGGACAGAGAATCATGGGGCCTTCTAGGGTCTGTCCACCACATTCACCTAGAGAAGGCTCGGATGGACTGTAATGGCTATGTGGAATACATTCTCTCTTTCGATTCCCAATTAGTTATTATAATTCTCTTTTTATAGATGTGGAAATAGACTCAGGACAGTTAGACAGTTTGGCTGAGGTCACTGAGAAAAGTCACTCACTCAGGGCTTGTCTATCTGAATTCAAATCTTGTACTCTCTTCGTATTATAATGTTACCTTATTCTACTTTATAATCATCAAGGAATCAAATTGAGAGTAATAGAAAGCTGTTTTAGGGAGATGGATCGTTTTCTAATTGTAACTCGACTGAACTAGTGAACTAGTTTAGTACAATGTTTATAATATTGGCTGCATATTAGAATCACTAGGGGAACTTTGGAAATATACTAGTTCTTAGGGATCTCTCAATTATATCAATAAAATAGGAATCTCTATGAGGTATTTTTATGTTTTCTTATCAATAAATGCCCCAGGTCAAATGTTTGGTTTGAGGGACATAAGGATGACATAAATAACAGGCTGAAGTGATATTTGAAGGTGAATTGACTGTTTTGGAAGATGATGGATTCTCTATCAATCAACATGTTTAGTAAAAACAATCCAGCTGTTTGGCAGGAATGTTACAGAAGGAATTTGAGAATGAATGCTTGGTTTGACTAGAAGACCTTTACAATCTCTTCTGACTTTGGGAGTCTATGATTCCACGATGCTTGTGTTCAGTAATTGTTAAATGTGATTTATAATGGGTCAACCCAAAGGGTCTCAAATTTTGTCATTTTCTTGACAAAATGTACCCTATATAAATTTGTACCCCATCCAAATCTCAGGAAAATTGGCCTGTCGTGCTGAGGAAGATGGATTAGTGGTTTTAATTGGTGGATACAAGGAGAACTACTTAGATGTGATGGGGACAACAGGGCTCTAGAGATTATACTGGAAAGGAGACTAAGAAAAATTCACAGCGATAATCTATTAAATATTAATTTCCATAATATTCCAGGATTCTTTTGCTTCATTTACCCCCACCTCTGTTACATTAATTTCCATTTTTAAAAATGTGCATCTGGTACGATGGTTCATTAATAACAATTTCTTTTAAGGTTAGTTAGATCCTGAACTTATTTCATTTACTTGATTTTATATTTTGCTTACTATTCAGGTTGTTTTTCTATTTTCAACTTTCTTTTCTTTATACTTTTTCTTTACCTCATTTGATTTCCCTTGTCTATTCTCTTATCTATTTCTTTATAAAATTTTAATTTCTTTCTCTGCTTCATAACCTGAAACCTGCAATCATTTGCAGTTTTTATAGAGTTTGGTTGGCCTGTGATTGTCTATCATCTGCTGAGTCAGCAATCTCTAATATATGCTACTTGTTAAATTATGTAGGCTTTTCTAATACTTCAACTTTGATTTAAACATACTTGAAATATATAATGCAGATTTTAGAAACTTAAATATAGTAGGTGATGGAATATTACATTTTAGAAAGTGGTAGTCGTGAATATGAATTAAAGGTGTTTGGAAATCTTCTAAATTACATTGCCACTAGGCATCTTTCAGCCCAACTGTATTTGTATCCTGTTGAAGCAAATTGCAAGGATTGATGAGTGAAGTCATTTAAACAGTACAATGGGCCAACAATTTCATTCATATAATTAGCACAAATTACCATGTACTGGTTGTGGTTATTTTATAATATTTTCCCCCACTTTCTGCACCTGTTTCTACAAAATGCAGACAGCAGAGTCTTTGAGGCAACTGTTCTGCATTCTAATGGCTGATTCTCAGTAAAGTGTTGTCTGACCTTGGATTCTGCATTTATATTTTGGAGAAGCTTCAGAATAAGTTTCAAATTATTGGAAAGAGAATCGTAATCTCCATTTACTTTCAAGTGTATTACTTTCAATTCCCATATGTCTTGTCAGTCACCAGTACAATTAAATGGTCACAGAAGATGAAGACTGGAATGGAAATTGTTAAGAAACACATTACATGTGTTTCATTTCTTTATTAGTTTTCCATGTTTGTTTAAGATCAGATGGTAAGCAGAAGAATGAGAAGGCATTCATTTCCTTCATTTACTGAGAAGATAAAATAACCTTGAGTATTAAATAAAACAAAATACAATTAGAAAGCATTTAAAAATTTTTGATGCAGACTCCAGCAAATTGTTACAAATATTTTGTATCTTTTTAATTGCCTTCGGTTTTGTAAATTTTGCTAATTTGCAATTTGTAAAACGTGCATTATTTTTATAATAATGCTTCTCCAACAAATATTGTAAAGACAAGTTCTCTTGAGTTTCCTTTTTACCGAATCTATCTAGTCTCTTTATTTTTAATGCCGTCTTCACCAATGACTCCTAAAATTGTATCTCCAGTTCATGCTTCTCTCCAAATTCCAGGAATATATATTCGATAGCCTACCAACACCTCTACTTTCACTTATAGCCACGAAATATTTATTGAGTAACTACTGCATGCTAAGCGCTTTTCCAACCTCTGAGAATACATCAGGGAACAAAACAGTAAAATCCTTTATTCACGAAGCTTTCATTCTATTGAGGAGAGACAATGAGATAAATAAGGAAAATATATGGGATGTTAGATGGTGTTAAGTGCTATGTAGAGAAAGTTCTGGGAAGGATAATAGGAAATATGTGTTTGGGGTGGTTTGCAATTTTAAAAGAGGTGATCAGGGAAAACCTTCTTGATAAAGTAACTTTTGAGCAATGTACTGAAGGAGGCAAGGTTGTGACATCTATTGGACATCTATTGGAAGAACATTCCGGGCAGAAGGAATAGCATGTGCCAAGGCCTGACTGGCTTCTTTCTTATAGAAACAGTAAGAAGGCTAGGAAGGCTGAAATGGAATGAGGGATAAAGAATTAGATCAGAGATGAAACATGGACCAGATCATGTAAGGCTTGGCAAGAACTTTAGCTTTTACTTCAAGCAAGGTGCAAAACCACTGACGATTTTTGGCAGAGGAGTCATACCATTTGACTTTGTTGTAATGGGATCACTCTTTGAATGTTATCTGAATATTATTCAGCATGCACTGAAGAGAAGGATGGTAGGAGGGAGAACAGTAAGGATGGTGACTTGAACCAATCTGAGTGAGGATAGATGTGGTAAGTGGTTAAATGCTGGATATACAATGAAGAGAAGTTGAGAGGATATACTGGGCAGTTGGATATGGTATATGAGAGAAATGACTCTGTGATTTTTGACCTGAATGATTTACTGAAGTCAGAAATATGCTTTTATTTAACTTGGATGAAAAAACCAATCCGTTAGACTTTAGTATTATAAAATTCCTATACGAATTTTGTTTCAATTCTTCAGAATTTTAGTTCTTAAACTTTTTTCTACAACTTTAATTTTAAGGTAACTCTGAATGCCATTAAAAAATTCTATAAAGAAGGTACAATTACCTGAATTTTCAAGCAACTAAGTTTTTATTATGAATCATATTGTTTTCTTTAAAATATATTAATGTTCACAAATTTGTTAGTATGTTAAGATTTTCATTTTTGTTTTTCTTTCTTTTCTTTTTTTTTAAATAAATTCACAGCTATTTCTAATTTGAAACATAATGCTTAATCCTACATTGACCTCTCAATTATCCCTGGCAACTATTTTTAGATTGGGAAGGAGGAAAGTTACCATACTGTATTCATCTTTGTTTCTAACTCTAGTTTGAAATCTGATTTTTTAATAACATTTTTTCCCTGAATATAGAAATAATATATACTGATTTTGGAAAATAGGGAGTATAAAGAAAAAATCTAGAAATCAACTTTGTTCCTTTATCCTGCATTTTTGTATCCTGACTTTTTTAACCAGGTCTGTGGAGAAAATAATAAGGGCTAGGAGACCATGGCTCACTACCTAGGGTAAATATTGATGTTTCAGTAACATTTCTTACTTATGGGAAGAGCCCAAATGACTTTGTGTTATCTCATTTCCACTAATATTTAAACAGGCTACTGATTTATACAAAAATTTCCCAGAGTAAATATGCACTAAAATGCTTTGGGAAAGAAAAGAAAAAAACACTCCCTTAGACTCTAACATATTTAGTTTACTTATTTAACAAAAACACACATTGTACTTACTATATGTCAAGCACTGTTCTAAACACTTTATAAATATTAATTTACTTAATTTATCTAGTCATCAGAACAACTACTGAGGTAGCACTGTTAAAGTTCCCATTTTACAGAGCTGTAGTATGTGGCACAGACTGGTTAAGTAATTTTCCCAAGGCCACATAGCTAGTAAACTAGGAAGTAAATCCAGTAAGTTTGGCTCCCAAGTCTCTATTTCTAACTAGTGTATACCATGAAGAACTTGGATCCTGTATAGTAAGAATTGAAGTTCGTTTCTGTTTCATTTGGATTAACCCAGGGAGAATCTAATATTATTGTTATTCTTATGACCATACTTTAAATTTATAAGGCTTGTGTACTTTTATACACTATTAAGCTTAGCATGTAGAAGGCACTAAATAAATGTTTATTGAGTGAAAGAATAGATATATGATATCATGTGGTAGCAAACCAATTCATATTGCAGTGATTTCCCCATTGTCCTAGAAGCATTTTTAAGAACACATTCCCACAGAACATTAGTTCTCTAATGTACTCCTTTAGAAAAAGGGAGGTTCTATGGTAAAATTAGTTTGTAGAACTGCATATTCAATTTTCTTTTTGATAGTCAAATGTGTATTACTATATAAGGAAGTGCAAAGGAGTCCTAGAGTTAATAATCTTTTAAATTTTGTTTAATCTTGTTTGATTAGAGATGCCATCTTTTTCATATAATATCTGTCAACATCCTATTGAACTAGTATTCTATGGAACACACTTTGGCAAATAACTACTTAACAGGATGAGTTTAGCTTTAAAAATAAATTCCTTGCAAGGCTACATTTCCAATTTTATTTTACACGTTTGTAATCCATGTTTCTGCTCATAAACCACACCTCTCTCTTCACAATTAGCTAAATGTGCAGTGCCTTTTCATTCCTCTCGATGTTTCTGATGTTTTTCCCTCTGCATGAGCTTGTCCCTTCCCAATAGCACCTTTTCTCAACACACACGAACACATAGGTCTCCTTCGCTCTGAATTCTAGCTCAATCCTCAAGGCCCAGTTCAAATATCATCTGTGACTCTCCTTTGACTCTCAGAGAGATTTAATCATCCCTTTCTTTTGGGTTCTCTAGTATTTCGTATACAAATGTCTATTGTACATATAGGTTCAGTTTACAAGCATATCTGTCTCTCTAGTTTATGGGTGACTTGTAGGAAGGGATGTGTCTTTTACTCATTTTTCTTTCCCCAGTACCTATCATATGTTAAATAGTCATTACAGACAGCTATCTAGAAAAAGCTGATCAAGTTTTCATTTACTTTTAATTTTGATACACTCACCCAAACCAGGTCACCATAAGAGCTTTGTAGTTTTCTTTTTGCGAGGAGGCAAAGATTAAACAGATTTAGTTACTTTTTTGTGGTATTTCATCTATTTATCTTTGCGAAAGATTATGATTTGTGAACATAATTTAAAATCTAATGGTAATATTTAATATTTAGTGTTTAACTGTTGCTGAATCGAATGCCATCAGATAGTTAAATGATCACCCTAAGAAGTATATTATTTTTTAATAGTCTCCTCAAGTTTGAACAAATGTAATCAATGATTGGAACAATTTTCTGAAATCTGTGGATTTCCCTGTTTATGTACAGTAGTTAGACTACTTGGGGAGGAAATAATTTCATGTTAAAGGGCTCAATCATTTCCTTCCCTGTCATTCTTCCTCCCCTACATTTGAAAACTAGTATTTAATTTTTAATGTTAACTACTTATTCACATTTTAAACTTAATAGAACATTGCATTGATTTAATAACTTATGTGCTCTGTGTACAGGTATTTTGTAAGGTCAAATACTTTAAAAGTAAATCTACATAAATTATGTCAGCTGATTCTTTTCTCAGAGAAAGCCAAAGTACATTAGTAGTGTGGCTTTTTTTTTTTTTTTTTTTTTTAATGATTCCTCTAGTAGAATGGAAAGGTATGATATGATCCAACCTTAAAGATGTCAGGATGATTTACTCACTGCTTAATAGATTCCTTGTTTTTCCTTGTTTTAATCTCGATTGTTGAAATAGCTTTCAATTATCTGTTTTCCCAGTGTGGTCATTAATACTCTGTAAAAGACAAAAGCAGGTTCTCATTCCTTATGATAAATACCTTATCTTTAATAGCACAAAGGTTCATCAACTCATTTACTTTAGACTCCCATTGAATATAACTATTTATTGAATATTTTAGCTCCTGGCTCACTTTCACTTCTTCTAACACTGCTCCTGCCATAATTCTTAAAGATTTTAATATTCATGTGAGTGATCCTTCTACTACTCTGGCTGCTTGGTTTCTTGACATCTTTTCCTTCAGTGTTCTTGTCCTCCAGTCTTCCTCAGACACATCTCTATGTTCATTCAAGATCACATCATAGCTAATTATTGTAGTCTTGCCATATCTTGATTCCAAGTTTCCTTCTTTGACTATAAACTCTAATCTCCATTTTACTTCCTAATACCCTAATTCAACAACCTAATTACCTATTTTATCATTTTCTTCATATTTTACTTTTTTAACTTAGCTTAAATTTCATGATAAATCACTCTGTCATGCACTCGTACATACCCTCTATTCCTTGGCCATATTAGACTGGTTAAATACAACCCTTCATCTATTTCTAATCTACCAGGTATAGCTTACCAGACTTATTGGTCTTACTTCATATTCTTGATCTCTGAATTCAAGTACACTTATAATGCTGCCTGGCAATTTTCTGTGCCACTCATTTTTCCATACCTTTAGATGTCTATTTTATACTTTCTCCTCTTTCCCCAAAGCTCCAACATCTCTATCTCATCCTGAGTTTAGGCAGATGATTTCATTTTCTATTCCATTGAGAAAATAGAAGCAAGTAGAGAATGTTCTTAAGCTTGCACCACCACATTTACCTTTGTTCTGCCTTTGTATACGTAAACTCTGCCTTCTCTCTTGTTAGTGCCCATGAAAACTGTCCATGTTCTCAGCAAATGGCAACCTTTTTGTGTGTATTAGATTCCATTTCTTGAATATACTCAAGAACATCACTCTAGTGATTCTCCCTTTTCTTCCTTCAGTTACGTTTTCTCCTCCCTAATGGTTCTATTCTACCATTTTATACACATATTGCTATATTTCCCATCTTAAAACAAGTACAACTTCCTTTTATCTTACTCTCCCTTCTCTCTTGATAGCACTGCATTTTTCTCCTTCCCTCTATAGCAAAATTGTTCCATAAAGTTGTCTATCTCCACTGTCTCTAATATGAGTGTTCTTATTTTCTCTTGAAACATTCCAAACAGGCTTCTGCCTCCATCATTCAACTGAAATATCTCTGGCCAAAGTAACCAATGGCCTTCATGTTGCTAAATCCAAAGATCAAATATCAATCCTCATTTTATTTGACTTACAAGCAGTATTTGACACTTCCATAATACTACTGTACTCTTTAGGTTTTGCTACCGATTCACTGGCCTATCATTCTCTGTCCTTTGCTATGTCTTTCTCTTTCAGAATTCTTAATGTTGGCATGCCCCAGAGCTCTTATTATTTTCTTCCTGTCTAGTCTTATAGTTTTTGTGACCTCATTTAGTCTTATGGCTTTACATGCCATCTACATGCCAATGACTCCTGAGTTTCTATTTCCTATGTGTGATTTTCTTCTGAATCCCCATCATGTAACTCCAGTTCCCAGCTTAGTATCTCCATTTGGACATCTAATAATCATCTCAAGGTTAATGTGTTCCATTCTTACTTTTCAATTCCTGCTTCTCTCCCCCAAATGAATCATTCCTCTAGTTTCTCCATCTTAGTAAATGCTAATTTTATCCTACTAGTTGTTAAAAAAAAAAAAAAAACAAAAACCTTGGCATCCTCAGTTCCTCTCTCTCGCTCTCATACTCCACATCCAATCTTTCAGTAAATCCTTTAAGCTCTGAATTCAGTATATATTCAGAATCTCACCACTTCTCACCATATCTACCCACTATTACCCTGGTTTGAGCTATCATCATTTCTCACCTGGATTATTGTAATAGTTTCCTAACTGCTCCTACCCTTTTCTTCTTCAGTCATTGTTAACATAGAAGTCATAATTAAACTTTTTAAATATATCATATAATATCATTCCTATGTTAAGGATCCTTCAGTAACTTTCTATTTCCCTTAACAAAACGTTCTTACAGTGACTCATAAGGCTCACATGATTTGGCACCCTGTTACGTGTTTGACTTCATCTCCTTCTACTCTCCCTTCAGCCCTAGTCATACTACTTCTGCTCCAAGCACACCATCTTTCTTCTGTTTCTCAAGCATGTCTAGACCATTCCTACCTCAAGACATTTGCTGTTTCATATCATCACAGTCGTTTCCTTGTCTTTTTTGGATCTTGAATATAATGTCCATCTTTGTGAGGCCTTTACAAAATACCCTATTTAAAATTTTAGCCTCTCCTTAAACTTCTTATTTCTTTTTCCTTTTTAATTATTTCCATAGTGCTTTTACTATTTAGCATACCGTGTAATTAATTGTAGTTAATTTAGTTTGCTATTTTGTCTCCCTCTCACTCCTACTACAGTAAGCCTCTGAGAGGGTAGCAGTTTTTGTCGATTTTGTTCATTGATATATCACCAGTGTCTGTGCATAGTAAACTTTCATTAAACATTTGTTAAATGAATATACATATGATGACCACACCAAAGGGATATCTACTTGTGAGGATTCAGACCTAGGGCTATGGATAATGTACAATCCATCCATAGATTGCTGGATATGGGCCAGAAGGGAGTATAAAATAATTCAGTTTATCTTTAAAAAATCACTTGGAAAGAGACATTAAGGATTTTTTAGTGCGCAGATGACTATATATTAAAGAAGGTATATATATGCATTGATTTCTTACCCATTTTTCTCATCCCCATGTTTTGCTTGGTCAGTCTAGTCTCACTAATATTTGCTTTAAAAACTTATACTATTGAAAGAAAGTGTATCTCATAGAAGAAACATATTTGGATATTAGAGTCATCTTGGATTCATAAGCAGTTATGAGAACTAATACTTAGAACAATAAAAAGCACCAAAAAAGAAAATTTAGTAGTACAAAAAATACCACATAAAATAAAAAAAGTATCAAAAAAAGAAAAATACATTAAAAAGATAATAAGTAAATGCCAGCTCACAGATGTAGCTGCATTAGAAGAAGAAAAAAATATCCTAGGAAAAATATAAAAGTAAACTTATATGAAAGCACAAGAAAAAATCAGAACTCTTATACCAGGACTCTTACAAATAAGATTTTTTAAAACAAAGATGGAGAATTTTTGGTCTAGTCATTTCATGTTTAGGGTCCTTTCGTCTCCTCTCCAAACTATGTCTGATCCTCACTGGACAATGCCCACTAGAATAAATCACCATGGAATAACCAAATCTTTCATGAACTATCAGACCACCTTATTTCAAAATTAGTGAATGATCCTATCTCTTTCCTTTAAATCATTTCTCTTCAACTTTTTAGTATCCTGGAAATTTGATTATATTTATAGCATAATATTTTGGTATATTTATAGCTTTGAAAGGAGGATTAGAATGTATGTTGTATAACTTTTGACTTTTAAATATAAATCAAGTTTTGGGAGTCTATCTTAGGATGTGCTAACTACTATAACAAACAATTCCAAATCTCAGTAGCTTTTTTTTCTAGCTCATGCCATAATCCAATGAGAGTCATTGGCAGGTAGGAGGAGGGCCCCTCCTCCACATAGTCATTCAGAAATCTACTCCCCTTCCATCATGTGACTTTTGTTGTATTCTGTTTTTTAATCTTCAAAGGCCTCAGAGCATCCCACTGGACGTTTTTGCATCTGGGCATCATGCAGGGAAAGAGAGAGAGCATGGAGGTTTCAGGAACCAGACCTATGACTGTTGAATATTACTTCTAACCATATTCTATTGGCTACAACTCAGTCAAGGGCTCTTCCAAAACAAGGGGACTTAGGAAATGTATTCTTGCTGTGTCTTTAGAATAAAATAAAACATAGTTTGTTGAATATGTGCAATTATTTTCATCACAGTGCCTGATCTAGCTTTTTTTCCATTTTCCCTATGTTTGAGATGTTTAATGCAATGAAAAAAATACTTTTTCAAAAATGACATTTAATCTTCTAATTTGTTATATTTTAAGCTAGTGATCCAGAAGAGTCCTAGACATTTGATAGATTTGTTTTGAGTGCTCCTGACTGTACACATTCATTTGCCTAGATTTTGAAGATGCTAAGTTTTAACATCGGAAAACACTCCTCTTTTTCGCATCTTATTTTGCAAGTGCGAACCTTCATTGGTTTTCTATTGTTTCTGAGAATGTTATGATCAGTTTCTGCATTATGTTCTGTGATCTGGCAACCCTGACAGGTATTCAGCCAAGCTCAGTAGGTGATTATTACTCACAGTCATTTTGTCAAATTTGAGAAGATTCACAGCTTCTTTTTAACATTCTGGTTTCGCCAGCACTGTATAGATGGGCCTTTTTATGAAAGCATGTCAGTAATATATTTAGTATTTACTTGCACAAAAGAACAAAAAACATTTTGAAGTTTTTCTCTAATTGAGTTATTCTTGTGCTTAAAAGCTTTTGGTAGTTTCCTATTGTCTTCAACATAAAGTCCAGAATCGTTAATGATTTTCAGGGCTATGGGCTTCACTTCCCTGTGCATCCTTATCTCTTACTTCTCTGCCTTAAACATCTAAACTAGATTTCATTCTTTGGACAGGGAGGAAACATTTGCTTCTGATATACCATCCATCTAAAATATCCCTTTCTGACCTTTAAAACCAATTTATTTACTTTAAAATCCAGGTCAAACACTTGATCCTCCATGAAAATGTCCCTAGTATTTCAGTTAATCTATTGCCTTTGTCTTTTGATTTCCTTTAGTGCTTTGACTATTTCTCACTTAGAACCAATTATACTTTGCTTTACCCAGTAGTTTTCATGTATATACATATATACTCTGTGATTAGACTAGACCTTCCTTAAGGCATCTGTCTTTGGAAATATATCTGTCTTTGTAGCTTTTACCATTCTTGTGCATGCCTTGGCCATAGAATTCCTTTAAATAATGTTAGTTGACTTTGATTAATTTTTTAAAATTATGTTAATTTCTATCATTTGTTAATAAAGGGCACTTAACTAAGACATGAAGATGTTGGAAATCTGTCAGCTTATTTTAGGAAGCCTATCGAGCTAAAGTCAGTTGGATATCTTGACCTAAAATATACATTTTCTTTTTTTTTAACTTTGCTGTGTGTTTTGTATTAGCTTATACTAGTATATATATTTAGCAACCTTCAGGAATTGCTTAGTCAGGTGATTTTTATGAAGTAGCACAACTTTTAGCCTTTAAAAAATTACATCTCTTTGCTTTCTGATTTAGCTAAACTAAGACCTGCCCTGATAACCCTTCTCCCTACCTTGATGAATAGTAACTGTTCTTTAAACTGCTACTTTGACCTAAATGGAAATCTCAGACTCTTGCTTTTTCCCTTCTTCATAACGCTTTATTTTCTCTAGTGTAAATAATCAGACCGTTGTACTTTATAAAACCAAATATGGCAAAATATTTTCTACACATATATGTATACATATGTATATACATACATACATACATACATACATACATATGTACGTACATATATATACATATATATAGTATTAATACTTATCAAATTGAGTGTTTACCAGTATAGACATGTGAGATGACGATGTAACTCAGCTGTTTACTTCATCTCAATTTGTTATTGGCCACATAATGCTACCAAAGAATGACTGATTCCTTTAAGGCTGTGAATCACAAGATGGAAGGATGTGCCCAAAGGTGGCGGCTGTGGTATCAAATTAAATAAAGGTGGGAGGTGATACAAAATTTCATAATATAAACTGTAGAAAAGAAAACTTAATAAAAATCTTATCTAGTGGTGTGGATACAAATTAGAATCCCCTTTAGTATTTACTTGAACAAAAGAGCAAAAGATATTTTAAAGTTTTAAACATGGAAGTGCATGTTTATAAAGAGAACATGAGTTAAAAACAGTTTGAGAACTATGGCTTTAGGGCTTCTAATTCAACTACCCGGGATGGTGACAATTGCAGGGTGAACTTTCTCTCCATGTGTTTATAATGGAGATTTATATTAAACTGTGATTTTACGTTTTGCTGAAAAATTTTTATTTAATCATCATACGAATAACTAATCAATTATATAAATAGATGCAAAAAATGAAAAACCATTTTTAAGTAAGACCGAGATAAATATCAATCTAGATACAGATTGGGATTTCCTCTTCACATTTTAACTGTTCCATTTTGTTCCCTTTAACTGAACTAATGGCTCTTAATTATTGTAATTTCATTATATCACCTTTTGACCAGAATTGATACTCACCCTGGAAAAGAAATGTTCTTTTAACACCAGAGCAAGAACCGAGTCTGCTATTGTTCTCTAATATCTAGGGGAAGGACTTCAGGAGAAGACTTCCTTTCTCCATAGAGCTTCTTTCTACTTTTTCTACTTACTGTCTTTTCTCCTGGCCAGCTCCAACCAAATGTGAGAACAAAAATCACCATTTTTTCCCCACCACCTTTTTGTGATTAATACCTCTTGCCCATGTGTTATTACTCATTATATCTTTTAGTTACCCTCTTCATTGTTTAACCAGGATTTTATATTTTTCATCACAACTTCTAGACCGAGTTCTAGTTAGAATTCTTATGGAAAGGGACTTTGTCTATTCTACCAACCTTCCTCACAGTCTCTTTGAGTTATGAAAACATAGCAAGTAGTATCAATAATTAATTGAAAATTCAATATACAGTATACTCAATTTCTACTTCTACATCATGTTACCATGCTATTTAGAAACCAGAGTGTAACTGAGGTGTAATTTTTTTAAAATGAAACTTTTCTTATAAAGTTAAACTTAGATAAACATTTACATTATTTATATAAAGATGTGCTTAGATACATGTTTATTTATTTCTACAATTATTTACTTAAACATTTATTGTCTTGTAGGCAGTAAATAATTTTAAAGGAATAGTTTATAAATTATAATTATGATATATTTATTATTAGATTACCAATTTAAAAAATCACATACCTAGCCTAAGACTTCAGAGAGCAAAATTTAAAGTTCTACAAGAATGGCACTAATGCAAATATTTATGCTAATAAATCAGATTAAAGTAGATATATTTCATTAGGCTATTATGAAATAAGTTTGAAATTCAAGGCAAAATGTCATCAAAGTTAACAAATCAGAAGTCAGTACCTTCTCTATTATATTAGAGATAAATTAGGGAAGAATTTGCTGCAGAAAAGTGGGAATGAAAAAATAATCCCTAAAATGTGCAAAATTATTTACATATCTGGTTACCTTAAGAAGATATCTTAAAGTAGAAAAGTCTTATATATATTTAGTTGTTATTAATATTGGTTTAAGGCAAAACTCTAAATTTGAACATGGAAAAATATACAAAGAAATTCTAAGTCAGAATGTTTCACCATTTCAAGGCATAGTATTGGGAACTCTTCTCAGAGGACTGACACAGTGTGAGTCCATCCTTTGACTGAGGGACCAAAAGCATCCACATGGTAAATATGCAGAATTGGGTGGTTTAGGTGTTCTTCCCTGCCTTTATTCTAGTCTATATGATTTTCTATTTTTGTTCTTATCATGCTGTATCATAACTATTTGCTTGTCAGCTGAGCTCTCTACATATTCCCACAACCTAGTTTGATGCATTCTATAGATTCTCAATAAATGATTGTTGAAAAAATAAATAAACAAAAGAAGAACAAAGATACTCAAGTAAAGAGAAAGAGAAGGGCAAATAAAAAGATAAAATTTCATAGAATATTAAAGCATTTTTGTAATAACTCAAAATGATGTCTTATGCCTCCTTTTTCTTGTCTATATTTTCTTATCAATTTCCTTCAGCATATCTGCCCTCATTTACTTCACCTTTGAGAGATCCTTTTGCTGCCATCTGGCCTAATTTCTACCCCCTACTCCATACTCAGCCCGTTTTTCCCCCATTACCTACTTTTCTGTTATATACCCCTGATACCCCTCCCTTCTGACTTCTTATGGCCAAGAAAATAGGCATAAACTTTATTCATTCATTATGTCAGACAACATGAAAATCTATACTGTGTCAGGCACTAAACAAGGTGCTGGAACTTCAAAGGAGAATAGGAATTCCTGCCCTCAAGGAAGATACATTCTAGGTTTAGGGAAGATAGACAAGTAAAAAACTTCATAAAAATGATGCGATTATAACAGAGATGAGTATGTGTTACAACAGAGATGAATACTGAGTGCTATGGATTTAATGAATATAGTAGAGAGATGGGAGTATCTAATACCAGCTCTGTGTGCGTGTGTGTGTGTGTAAGGAAGGTGATAATCATGTAAGTCTTGAAAGATGAATGGAAGTTCATCAGGCAGGGTGTGGAATGAGAATGGTGGTGCGAAGTGAGAGATGGATGGAAGGCTATTCCAGACAAAGCAAATGGCATAATACAGAAAACTTAGCTGCTTTTACATTTGGCCTCTTTCTTCATCTGTTCCTGCGTTGCCTCTCATTCGATCTTACTCCATTTTCCCTTTATTCCTTTTCATTTTCTGCCTCCAAAAGGCACAGGGGCTAAATAGTTCCTAGGAGGAGGCAGTCATACTATCAAAGTGTGGGGTAATTATTCACTTTGCTACTTAATGAGTCTGAAACTGTTATTTTATACTTTTTCCTAAAGATATGAGACACTTTGTGGCTATAGAGAGTCTGTTCAGTGAATATTTATTGAACATCTGCAATGTTCCTGGCATTTGGGATTTGATGATAAAAAGAGGCATACGTAGTCTCTGTCTCTATGGCAGATACATTCGAGAAGGGAACACAGGTATTAGACAATAGTTTTAAGAAGACAAGTTCTGATAGGGGAAGTATAGAGTATGAAGTGGGAGAAAACATAGTGTATTTATATATGACCAGAGTATAGATAGTGAAAAGGAAAGTAGCGTGGGATAAGACTAGCTAGCGATCTGAGTGAGGGATGGATTATGTAGAGTCTTGTAGACTAAGGTTACTCAAAGTGTGGTTTTAGTTTTAAATTGTAGTGATCTATGTGAGATAAATAAAGAACAATTTTTAGAAGCTCTTATTGCTCGACATTACCACAGTATTTAAGCATGTGATCAGTGTGGTTTGTAGCTTAATTTTTATGTAGCGCATTCTCTAATGGTGCAACTGCAATAATAGAAAAGCATTCTGGAATAAATATGCAAATTAAGAAGCTTGTAATTTAACATACTACTTTCTTCATCGAGAAAGTCTCGTTATGAGAAAAATGTTGGCTGAACTAGACATTGTGCTTAGTGACGGTAAAAATCATGAGTTATGTTAAGGCTAATGTGTTAAATTCTACTACATTATGTTCTTTATTATGTGATGATCATAAGGATAAGAAGGCTGTTTTTGTATGCTGAGTTAGTGATAATTTTAGAAAAACTTCTTGTTGAGGATGTTTGAACCACAAAAGAAACTCTTGGTCTTTCTGCAAGGTAAGAAATCAGTTTTATCGCAATATTTTAAAGTTGTGAATTGGGCAGTGTAGATTTGTTTCTATATCTGACATATTCGATATTTTCAATGATCTAAATACATTCATGCAAAACATATTTCAATAATAGATAAAACTGAAAGGTAAATTGAGAATTAGAAAGTTGGAAGAGCAGTTTCTATACATTGTTATGACATATTCAACAAACGTATCAGTGGAATAATTGATGATCTTGGAATTGCACATCTGTGAGTACCTTACAAATTTGATAGAATATTTAGAATTTTAATTTGTATCAAAAGAAGAATCATTCATGAAAAAATAGTAGATCCAGCATTCCTTTTAATTTTTGAAAGATAATATAAATTTAACCATGACCTTACATGATAAATTGTTATAACTGTTTACTGATAAAGGATTAAAGATGGATTTTCAACATATAGCATCACTTGCTTCACTTTAGATAAAACTTAAAGACAAATATCCTGATATTACTATAATTCATTTTTTTTCAATTCCTAATTCCTGTCAATATACCTTTGTGAGGCTGATTTCTGTTATGAGTGTTGATAAAACAAAACAGATGAATGTTATCCCCTGAGAGTAGCATTGTCGTCAATCTAACATAGATAAGTTAACAAGCAGAAAGCAAGTGCAACTATCAATATATATGGTGTTCATTCTAAGTGTATATAAAGCAATTTAATATAGGACTTTCTATTTTCTTTATAACTTTTTGCTATTTATGATTGTGGATGATAAAAGTTATGAGCACAATCAGCAATTCTTCATTTTAATCTCCTACATGCACACTTTCAATAAACAGTATATATAGTTTCTGTAATTTTTCCTGTTATGTTTGTTCTAATTAGATTTATTGAAATGTAATTTTAGGTCTGTCAAGTTTGTATGTCTTTTTAAATTTATTTTTCTAAAAGTTCATTTTATTATACTTTATGACCATAAATTTTTAAATCTCTAATCTATTCACATGGATTAGAGATTAAAATTAGCCTGTCTCCTCAGTAAAGCTAGACTAGAAAATTGGTCTGTCACTACAGATAGTTTGTGAAACACTTCTGTAGGTAGGTAAGTTTAGGATTTTGTACATGGTCCTAAGGGCAGAAAGAAGCTTTTGACAGTCTGATGATAGCCGTTATTCTCATTATTTTGGATGTTATGTGGACATTCAGAATTAGGAGTTTTGAGAGACACCAGCTGTCAGACTTGCTAGGGTGCTCAGAACAAGAGCACAGCTAACTCGAAATCTGGTAGCTAGATTGGTTTAAAATAGTACAAATACCTCCTCTGCAAACACTCCTGATGTACAAGTTCTACCTACTCAGAGGTAAAGAGGTATCAACCAGATCCCAGAAATACTGTGTTAAAATAATGTTAGTAATTATCACTTAAGTGAAGGTGACCCTTTATGCTAAATTATTATTAATGAAATTAGGATTGTGTGATGTGTAATTACTAAATATGTGAAGGGTTAATTTGGCTACGTTTTATTTAGAATAATAGAATTTTGGAGCTGAAAAGGACTTAATGTAGTTAACTTACTCTCTGGTAGAGAAAATTAATAAGAAAATTGAGGCTCAGACAAGTTCGATAGAAAGAATCGAATAAGAGTTTTGGTTCTTGAAGGCAGAGAATGGAGTTATGCTGCCACAAACCAAGGAACACTTGAGTCTACTGGAAGCCGGAAAAGGCAAGAAAGGATCCTCCCCTAAAGGCTTCAGACCCTCACCTTGATTTCAGGTTTCTAGCTCTCAGAACTGTGGGGGAATAAATTTCTGTTGTTAGCCACCCAGTTTGTGGTAATATGTTATGGTAGCTCTAGCAAACTAATATATGTACTGATAGAGTGTCATGAATAAGTTTCTTTGGTATGTGAATTTCCAAATGAGTTAAACTAATGTCCTCTCTTGACTTATGATTATATATATATATATATATATATATATATATACATACACATATATTTTATTTTTTAAAGAGTTTAGGTCTCAGAATCAAATTGTTAAGATTCAAAACCCAACCATGTCCCTTACTTAATGTTGACTTTAGGCAAGTTATGTAGTTTTTTTCTGCTTTGGTTTCTTCATCTGTAATAGTTTGATGATAATAATAATAGCATTAGTTTTACAAGGCTATCATGATGGATTAAATGAAATAATCCACGTAAGCTTTTAAGCTCAGTTTCTAAAAGCTGGTAGGCACTTTTTATGTGTTGGGTATTTTCATGACTGTGATAAGGATGGTGGCATTGTGGTGGTGATGGAGAATATCCTTTGACTTGTCCAGTTGGACGGTATAGAATTGACAGTCAGAATCTGGAATGCTGTCTGGTAGTCTGGTGGTTTTTTTTTTTTTCGTCTCTGTTCTAACCATTCCTCTGAACTGTGTACTCCTGCACCTTCGTAGATTGACCTTCACATACTGATTCCTTATTCAAATGCTCACATCTTTAAAACAGATGAAATTCTACTCCCGATCACATCCATTTTCTTTCAACTGGGCAGTCGCCTCATAACTTTGCCATACGTTTTACCTAGTGGGGAACAATCACCAGGAGTGAGAAAGGGAACCATGGCATTGTGAACATGCTATTGAAATGGGCTTATCCATTACGGAGACATATTTGAAAACAAATCTTCAGCTTTTAAATCGTAGAGTACTTTGCATTATATTCAATAAATATATCTACATAATTAGTAAAATATGTTGTTCTGAGGTTCTCTCAAGGTAGGATATGGAACCACATTCTAAGCAATTGACTAAGAAGAGAGAGAGGAAATTCCATTTTAACTTGTTTAAACACGCATTGAGACCCAAACTTACTGCCTGGCATTACATTTGGATAAGATAAAAGCCCTGCTCTTATAGAGCTTTCAGTCTAGTGGAAAAGTTTGGAAAGCTTTTCCTCTACACAATCCTGACTCACAGGAGAAAGAGGATGTCATGGAAATAAAAAGAAAAAATTTAAAGCGAGCAATAACATGTAACCACTTTAAAAATTAAGAATGAAGAAAAATTCAATAATAAAACAAAATGATGATGACAACAACAACAATAATAATAGACCTTGGCTCTTATGGGGCATAATCATGATGTACCTGAGCTCTGCAGTGGCAGTGGCTGAGCTGAGAGCAGAGGTCACTTTACTAGGATGTCCGAAAGGAGGATTTCAAGAACATGATCTCTCTAGGGGAGTACATATTGCATCTGGATCTGCCAGGTCTTGGAACATTCAGAATTTCAGATCTGCTCCCATGCCTTCAATGACCATCTCTGGGCCAGCCCAGATGACTCTTCTTGGTTTCAGTCTATTTGACATTGTTACTTGGCTATCTGGTAGATATGCCAAACTCAAAATATGGCCAGCATGTCGGGGCAGAGGGAACAAGGATGGTATCCTCTGAATGAGGAACACCTCGGAAGGGTAAATGGGCAAAGGTTAATGGGAATTTGGACACACCCTGATCTGGAAGGGTAATGATAAAGTGTCTTCTCTACTACTGTCCTGATGGAATGCACCGTTGGGGGCAATGATATTGAAAGGGAGAATACTGAACCGAATTTAAACAGGAAATGACTTGACAAAAATAGAAGTAATTAAATCAGCCTGGAATTCAAGAGATTAAGTTTTCTAGGAACTTTTAAAAGAGAGAACTGTAGTGGAATGGTTTAAAAAAAGAATATCAACTCTGAAGTTATACAGCCTGTGTTTGAATCCTAGCTTACTATTAGCTGTATGATCCTAGGGAAGATATTTAACTTCTCTGCACCTCACTTTCTTCATCTGGTGGTAATATGGGTACCTCATAAGACTATTATGAGAACTAGTGAGTTAATTTTCTTAGAACGATATCCGACACATATTAAGTACTCACTGTTTAGCATCCTGCGCCAGTGTGCTCAACAAAAGTAGTTATCCATTCACTAGGAAAAAATAAGATCTTAAATTGAATATGAGGTATTGAAAATAAAGTTACATTTTTGCACACATGAGTATTATCAATTAAAACATTTCATCTACAAAAGGAAACAGTATGCTACAAGCCAAAGGAAAAAAATAATTTGATGTGTGGAGAAAGGGTGTAGAAAAGCAAAAAGTTGAAAAATATACCTGTAATGCTGGCAAAATAGTTGTCAGTCACATTGATACATTTTTCTGTGGGAGAGGGAGAAAAACTAAAGGAAATGAAAGGAATGTTTATGCTTTGTCATAAGTTGGAGGCATTTTGAAGCACATTCTTGCATGCAATCAATAACAATCTGAAGTACTGAGATAAATAACAAGTGAAAATAAGTTGTCAATTTCTTTTCCTTGCTAAAAAAAATTGTTACAAAACTGCTGCAAATTTTATACAGGCAGTTTTGCTCAGACACTTAGATCTCCATCAAAAAAAACCTTAGTTGCACCCATTTTGAATGTATAGTAGTGATCTAGAGATAAAAGAAGCAGGCTTTTGCCATATCTTAGCAACTAGGTAGAATGTTCTGTAGTAGTTAATGAGGAGATTTTGCATGCCTTGGAGGATTATGCCTTCTAGATCAATAGCTTGCGTACTTTCAGTCTAGTAAATTCTAAGTTATAGTAGCTACCATTTATTGATTGCTTTCTATATGCCAAATACATACCAGCTGCATTTTTTTACACATTATTCTTATATTCAATATTTACTGACATATACAATGTGCTAGACACTGTTGTAAGTATTAAGAATAAAGCAGTGAATAAAACCTGTGAAAAATGGAGCTTACCTCCTGGAGTGGGGGGACATAAATAGGAAACAACTAAGCAAATATATAATAAATATGTAAATAAGTAACATTAAGCAAAGACAAGGGATAAGAAATGTTGGTATGTATATGGGGGTTGCAATTTTGAATAGGGTCATTTGGGACCCCCACTAAATAGCTAACATTTGAAAGAAATGAAGCAGCTATGTGAGAGGAGAACATTCTAGACAGAAAAATAACTGGATATGCAAAGTTCCTTAGGAAGGAGCATGTTTGGATGGTTCAAGGAACACCCTAGAAGTACTGGAGCAAAGTAAGTAGAGGAGAGAGAGAGATTTGGTAGAGGTAGAAGTGGGGGCCTGTGTAACACTTCACATAGTTATTATGGATGTCCATAAAGAGGAGGGGTTGCGTCATTTTCTTGGAAGATCTAGAGGCAGCAGTTATATTTTTAGATTAGTCTGTGACTCTTTTTAAAGTGATCCCTGAACCTTAGTTTGAGATTTGCTGATCTGAGGTGCTCATCACATAGTTGGGCATTTGCAGTGTCTTTTGAGTAAGTGAATAAATCAGGAGAACAAGGTTTGAGTGCGAGCTCTGAAATTAATTAGTTGTGCAATTTTGAACAAATTACTTGACCTGTCTGTGTGTTGGTTTGCAAAATAAGAATTTTATAAAAAATGTTAATTTTTTTTTTACGATGACATTGTTTAACGATATCTGGTAAGTTTCAGCTGTACATTTTAACAGGCATATATATATTTACATTGTGTATTCACCTCCCATAGTTAGATTTCTTTCTGTCACCACATATTTACCTCCCCTCTATTTACCCTATTTACCTCCCCCCTACCCTCTGGTAACCACTAGTCTAGTGTCCATGTCCATGAGTCTCTGTTTGTTTGTCCTGTTTATTTGTTGCTTTTAGGTTTATATCCTACATATAAATGATATCATGTGATTTTCAACTTTTTCTGTCTGGCTTATTTCACTTAGCATGATGATCTTGAGGCCTATCCATATCAATCAAGTGGGCTTCATCCTAGGGGCACAGGGATGTTCAACATATGCAAAATAAGAACTTTTAAAGCTTTCCCTATTATGTGATTATATACCATGACCAGTTTCCCAAGTCTCTGCTTAGCGCTGTGAATGTTGAGAGCCAGCCTTTTCAAGGAAAGGACATGGATGACCTGACCACCCCCTACACCACTCACACATTTATTTACCTGCTCTGTCTTTCTGTTTACTTTCTCAGTTCCAGCCTTTGGCTAAGACAGTAAAGCTAGAGAGAGAGCCTGGCCCTAGCCGGGTGACAGAACTCTTGAGGCATTTCTTCCTGTCAGAGGATTTGATGATATGTGTGAACAGACAGACACTCTTAGCTCATGCTGAATCTGGGTCCCTGACAGGCTCTTAAAATACTAACATAAACTTATCCTTGTTCTCAAGCTATGCATTTGAGAAACCTGGTCTGGACTTTCTGTTTAGCAACTACATGCTCATCAAAAAGATGATTCTAATGTTAGTAGCTAAGCACAAGAAAGAATTATGTGATGAGTCAGGAAAGATTTTGAATTATTGTGTCTTCAGGCCCAAACTTAATAAATTTCCTTTAAGGTGTGGGCTATGTATAAGCCTTGGAAAAAGAGAATTATTTTTGATGATAGCAGAGGCAGAATCAAATAAAAATCTTCCTTTGAAAATGGAATTTTTAATGACTTCTATATTTATCATTTCTGGAGTTAAGTTTATGGATGAAGGGAGAAATCTGATATAAGTAAAGCTGGTTCTTGAATATCACCGAGAATATTCTGGCCTTCAACCTTTTTGGAGAGGGTTACTTTGCTTGTTAATATTAGGTAAAGCCCTGTCCTTCAACAGAAAACCTTAACCAAGACCAGAAACTGTCACACTGTCTGGGCTGATGTCTGTGCTTCATTCTATTCAGGTGAACACTAAGTACTGCAGCATCCTGGCAAAAGCAGCCAGTGCTAGCAAATTCTGCTCGTCTATTGGCAGTTAAAAATAAAGGCTGCATGGTGGGTTTTTTTAAACCGACAACTCAGGGCTCTTATAGTCCTATAACATTTGATAAGCCAGTAAGTTAGTCCTGAGCTCAGAACACCGTGTGTGTGTGTGTGTGTGTGTGTGTGTGTGTGTGTGTGTGTGTGTGTGTAATCTTCAACAAGGCCCACTTGCTAACAATGCTATTTTTTTACTGAGGTATAATTGGCATATAATATTATATTAGTTTCAGATGTATCAGTGCTACTTATTAACTGTAGCCATATTTCTAGTTCTCTTTTCCTAGCCTATTTTTATGGACTGAAATCAAGACCGAATGCAAATATTTTGCATTATGATAATGAACCACAAAGGGGAATGACAGAAATAAGCTAAGCCTGATATAGCATAGTGTAGTTTGACAACAACAGGAAGAACTAGCAGGTATATACTGCATGACAGTTTTTGAAGTGGGCTTGACATTAGCAGCACTGTGATAGATAGGCATTAGTTTTTATACTATCCTGATAGTGGGTACAGGGAAGTTGTATCTGGAAAGAGGTAGGACAGGGCCTTGTCGCAAGGCTCCTAACCAAGTTCCAAGCTTGTTTATTTTTGCAATGCTGTCTTTAGGAGAAGTGTTTGAAGCAACACTTCTCCTATTTTTCTTAGAGAGTTTCAGTTGAGTTGTATGAGTAGTTCAAAGTATGTGGAGGATATAAAGAATGTTGACTAAAGCCTAACCTACTCTCGTCCCAAATGAAGACATTTTTTTTACCTTCTGCTGTCAAGAAGTAGGAGTATGCCTTAGAAGGAAAGTCACTTTTGTTCTATAAATTCTCTTCTCCCACTTACCATTCTTTTCCTCATATCAGATGTATAATTCTCATTTTGAAATACTGCTTTTTTATTCTGACATTTTTTCTTTTATACTTTTTCTTTTTGCTATTTTAATATTATCAATCTCCTTTAATGTTTTTGTAACCTTTATAGTCTAATGATACTTTTGGAGTTATTCTATTATTTTTAGTGGTCCTATTATTTTGACAAAACCTTACAAATAAAGTCTTGAAGTATTAGGTCCTTTCAAAATACATGTAAGGTAAGAGGGTGTTCGAGTATATGGTTTATAAAATAAATGTGAGCCATTCTGTCTCGGGCCCCGGAGTAGAAGCTGAGGTACTTGGATGATTGTTAATGTAAAATGGAGGGGACAAGAAAACAAGTCAAGAGTCACCCTATCATCATCCCAGGTTTTTAACAGGCAACAACATGCGAGGGAAACACATTGTTGCATGTATTAGTTAATTGCTTTCATTGCTGAGTAGTGTTCCATTGCATGAATTATCATAATTGATTTATCAGCTTATTAATCGGTACACATTTAGGCTGTTTCTATATTTGGTTAAAATGAATAAAGCTACTATAAATATTCAGAAATGAGCCTTTTGAGGAAACCTGTTTTTATTACTTTAGAGTAAACATCTAGGAGTGAATATTTTACTTTATAAGAAGCTTTCAAATAGTTTCCAAAGGGCCTGTACCATTATTTTCATCAGCAAAGGATGAGAGAGAATTCATGTCCCTTTGCATCTTATTGACACTTAGAATGGGCAGTCTTTTGAATTTTAGTCATTCTAATAAGTGTATATCTCATTGTGGTTTTAATTTGGATTTCCCTAATGACTACTGATACCGAGGCATTTTTGATATACTTCTGCTATCTGTATATATCTCTTTTTAGTAAAATGTCTAAATATTTTGCCTGCTTTCTTTAATTGAAAGCTTTGACTAATTGAAATATAAGACTTTTTTTTTAAATATAATCTGAATACAAGTCTTTTATTAGATACATGCTTTGCAAATATTTCTCTTATTCTGTATTTTGTCTTTTAATTTCCTTTATGGTATCTTTCAAAAGCTAGTTTTTAATTTTGATGAAATATAATTTATCAATTATTTTCTTTTAATTTATGTGCAAATTGTGTCCTACTTAAGAAATATTTGCCTAACCTGAGTTACAAAGATTTTCACCTGTTGTCTTTTAAAATTTTTATAGTTTTAGCTTTTATACTTAAGCTTCTGATCCATTTCAGGTTATTACATATAATGCAAGATAAGGGTTACAGATAAAGATTTTTCCCCTTTCTCCCTCCATTTTTCCCCTCCCCTCCCTTCCATCCTTTCTTTACATATAGATGTCCAGTTGTTCAATCATTGTTGTTAAATAGTTATCCTTTATCCATTGAGATATCTAGGTGCCTTTGTAAAAATTCAATTAAGCACATATATGTGGGTTATTCCAAAAAAATCAATTTAGCGTATACGTGTGGGTCATTTCTATACTCTTTATTCTATTCCATTAATTTATATGTCTATCAGCATCTCAATACCACACTGTCTTAGTTACTATAGCTTTAAAGTATAGTCTAAAAGTCAATGTGAATCCCCCAATTTTGCTCTTTTTCAGTTTTTTTGACTTAAAAATTTTATAATTAGCTTATCAATTGCTACCAAATAGCATACTGGGATTTTGATTGAGATTGCCTTAAATCTGTAGATCATTATGATTATAATTGATACTTTAGCATTATATTATATATTCTTATTAATGAGCATGGTAAATCTTTTCATCTATTTAAGCCATCTTTAATTTCACTCAGCAATGTTCTATAGTTTTCAAAGGAAAATTTTGTCTATATTTAGTTAGATTTCTCCACAAGTATTTGATGTTTTTTAATGCTTTATAAATGATGTTGTTTTTCATTTATATTTTCAATTATTCCTTGCTAATATATAGAAATATAATTGATTTCTGTATGTTGACCTTGTATTTTGTAATATTGCCAAATTCACTAGTTCTAGTAGATTTTTAATAGATTACTTGGAAATTTTAAAATGTAGATGACCAAATTATCTAGGGATAAAGTTATTTCTTCCTTTCTAGTTCGATGGCTTTTATTTCTTTTTCTTGGCTCGTCACATTGATTGAAACCTCCAATACAATATTACCTTGTTGATGTAGAACCTTTTAAAATGTCCTTAATTAGATTGAGGAAGTTCCCTTCTATTTTATCTTGCAGTGAGTTATTTATTTTATAATCATTAGTTGTTGAATTTTATCAAATGCTTTTCTTGGATTAGTTAATATGATCATGTGATTTATCTTCAGATTGTAAATTTGGCGGGTTACATTGATTTATTTTAAAGTATTGAATTAATCTTTATATTCCTGGGATGAACCCCACTTCATTGTGGTTTATTATTCTTTTTATCTATTGTCAGATTTGACTTACTGATATTTTGATAATTTTGAGGATTTTGCACATTTATTCAAAAGACATATTTTATGTTCAAGTTCAAAAGGTATATTTTATGCCTATGTTCTAATTTCCTTTTTTGTTTTGTATTGTCTGTCTGGTTTTGGTAATGAGTAATGCTAGTCTCATAAAAAGAGTTGAGAAATGTTCCTTTTTTATTTCCTAGAAGATTTTTGAATAGTTTATGGTATTTCTTCTTTAAATGTTTACTTGAATTTGGCATTGAAACAAGCTGAGACTGGAGATTTCCATTGATTATGGGAGAGGAATGTGGGAAGTTTCTCAATATAATTGTGAACTGGTCTATTTCTTCCTTCAGTTCTATCATTATTTCCATAGGGTAAATGTTTCATGTGTTTTGGAGCTTTTCAATTAGGTGTGTTCACATTTAGGATTGTTATGTCTTCTTAATGAACTAACCCTTTTATTATTATATAATGTACCTCTTTATCCCTGGTAATTTTCTTTGCTCTAAAATTTACTTTTTCTAATTTTAATATAACTACTACAATTTATTTTGATTCATGTTTTCATAGTAAATATTTTCTTAATTCTTTGGCCTTAAACTTACCACATTATAGTTCAAATGAGTTTCTTTAAACAGCTATAGTTGGATTGCATTTTCCAAGTCTATTCTGACAATATTGGTCTCTTAATTGTTGTTTAGATCCTTTACATTTAGTCCAACTATTGGTATATTTGGATTTTTGTCTGCCATTTCATTATTTCTTTTATGTATGTTCCTTCTATTTTCTGTTCTTCTCTTAACACTTTCTCACCTTCTTTCAAATTATTTAAATATTTTTTAGTATCCATTTTATTTTATATATTATCTTTTAACTTATCTCTTTGTGTAGCTTTTTAAATTGGTATTCTGGAGAATACAATATACATATTTAACTTTTCTTTGTCTACTTAGAGTCTATATGTTATCACTTCAATTGAAATATAGGAACTTTACCACTATATAGGTCCCTTTATCCTCCTCTTTATGCTGTGGTTGTCTTATGTATTAAACATACATACATCAAAACCCCTTTGCAGAATTTAAAAATATTTTTTCAATTATTATAGTAGACAGAAGAATGGCTCCCCAAAGATATACACACCCTAATCCCCAGACCCGTGACCGTGTTACCTTATCTGACAAAGAAACTCTGCACATATGATTAAGGTTAAGGGCCTTCAGACAGGGAAAAGTTAAGTAGTATATTGTATTTCCTAGAACACCAATTTTAAAAGTTATACAAAAAGATATAGTTAAAAGACATAGATAAAATGGAATATTAAAAATACTGGTATTTAGTAGGTAGATATCAGGGATTCTGTTATTCATACTTCAAGGCACAGGACTATCCTAACGGAGAACTATACAACATTAAAATGTCAATAGCTCTAAGGCTGAGAATTCCTGCCTAGGCTGAGTACTCCTGCCCTAACTAATACAACAACTAACCTTTATTATAGTTTTCCAAAGCTTTGTACTTTGGTTTTATAGAAACAACTCTCTCTGTATTCATATTTTAATGGTTTCCATGAACTTAATTAGGTCATGTAATTATAGTAGCAGGTTCAACTGGAAAAATTTTGGGTACGAAGTACCGCTCTTCCGGAGGCACAAGATATGTGTGTGGGTATTAGAAACAAGCTTACTAATCACCAGCTTTCAGCATGTTATAGGTGAGAGAGGGATTGGAAGGCACCCCTGATTCTATGATTTGGTAGAATACCAAAGTAGGTTAGGAGAACTTCTGCATGTAAATATGTGTATATCTATCTATATATTTGCTTTCTTTCTCATTTTATCTTCCAATAGAATTTTAAATAATGGAATTATTTAAAACATATTTTATGTAACATTTATAGATACTTATTACAATTCAATATTTTGGATGTACTGCTATAGAAAGATCTTTACTTCATGTGAGGAATAATTTTCTTTAATTCTATTCGATTATATAAATTTTGTTTTGTGTAGTTTTGCAAATTTAGGAAGATTCATACAATAATACTTCATCGTATGTAAGTACTGGAATATTTCTCAAAGTTTACAGAAGAAGAAATAGAATTAAATGGAACATTTGATAAGGAGATATAATTAAAAAATTAATTTAGAAAAGCTTCCAGATTCTGTTTTTTTTCCCTTAAAAATTACAAGGACAGAGTTAAAAATGTCCTATTGTAGGATAATATAGTGCATACTGCTCTACAGTAGCCTCAAACTCTACACAGTAGGTATTTTGGTAACTGGCTGTGTAGGATACTGTTGGAGAATTCAGAATTTACCTGTTTGAATGGAAAATTGAGAAACTCAATAACTCTTTGTACAGGTTAACATTTTAATTGCTTTTGAAACTGATTTTTTTTTTTGGATGGGAGTTGAATGTCACTATTCAAAATTTACCTCAAAATTTTAAGGCTACAGTTGAAAAATATGATGTGCCATCGACCTTGAATATACTTTGCCTGCTGAGAACTGGATCTCAAACTAATTCACTATTGTGATTCTGTCATGTGTAGTGAAAGGGTGGATGGAGCGTGCATGAATATGGTCAGCACTGGGGTGACTCTTCTCTCTTGCCTGGGCTCTATTTCTCTATATCTCTCCTCTTTTCCCCTCCCCTTTCCTTATTCCCCTCCCCTCCCCTCCCCTCCCCTCCCTTCTCCTCCCCTCCCCTCCCCTCCCCGCCCCTCTTTCCTTTCCTCTCCTCTCCTATCCCATCTTTATTTATCTATCATCATCTATCATCTATCTATTTTTTTTCTTTTTCCTTTTTCCTTTTTTCTTTTTCTTTTTCTTTTTCTTTTTCTTTCTCTTTCTCTTTTCTTTCTTTCTTTTTTTATTGCCATAGGCAGGCGCTCTGGCTCTGCTGTCCTTGGCTCCTGCTGTGTACTTGTCCTGGAGTATCAGAGCCCTGGTCTCAGCACTGTGTTAGGCAGAGGTCGCGTGGAGACATCCCGGGGCTGTCCAGTAGTTCTCTCTGTCTTTCTATCCTGTTCTCCCAGCGCAGGGAGAAAAGTAGGGGCGGGGAGGTGGGAGAAGCTCTCCAGCGCCCCACCCAGGCCAGGGATCCACTCGCCTAGGACTCCCAGGGCTTCCCAGGCTCACCACCCATCTCTACCTTGGGAGTGAAGCGTGCTTTGGCAGCCTTCCTCTGCACGCCCCCGTGAGGGAGTCCCCTCCCCAGTTCCTGGGGCTGCTCGGGAGCCCTGTGCACGACTGTATACCGGCTTCCCTCTGCCCAAAGGGCAGCGGAGGGTGCCTCGTTCTAACCTTGCCTTCTGCGTGTGGTGTTCCTTTCTCTCCCTCTATTTTTCAAGACAAGGACCCAAAATCAAGGGGTGAGAGCAAAGACTGCCCATCAACTTAGCACCTTGAATTTAGATCGTTCCATCCGAACGGTGGTAGGCATTCCCCGGGTCAGCAAGAGCCGGAGGAAGGAGGGCGGAGGCTGCAGCTACTCCAGGGCTCGCTAGACGGGGCTTGGAGACCAGGGAGCCCTAGTGGGAGAGGGACACCAGCGCCGTGCCTCACGCTCGGCGGTCTCCCCTTTCTCCTTCTCTCCCCGCCTCCCCAAGCCTGCCCCTCCCTCTCCTGAGGAACCGTCTCTCTTCGGCAGTTCTCCGGGCGCTCTCTCCATTGTCTCTGCCTTTACAACAGGTTCGGGCGCCAGGAAGACGCGCCGTTTCGGGGGCGCCCGAACCCTGGCTTTCTTGCAGCCACCTCCTTTCTTTGGGGGTGTGCGTGTCTTCGGCTGCTTTTATTCGCCTCAGAGCTAATTCCCCAGAGGAGCAGCCTCCCCGGCAGTCCGACCCCTCCTTCTGGGCGCCCCTCCCAGCCCGAGCTGCCGCCTCGGCTCAGAGTGTGGGAATGTTGTGCACGTTGGAGGGTCCAAGTTCTTCACGTGCCTGGGGGGTCCTCCTTTTTTTTTGTTAGGCAACCAAATCGTACTAATCCTACTAATTAGTAAACCCGAGGCAGCAGCCAGGCAGACAAACGCTGTTTTCCCGCTTGAATCCAAGAACCTCTTCAATTTTTATTTTTATTTTTAAAGAGGGAGACGATGGACTGAGCAGATCCACACCATGGAGTCTCGGGTCTTACTGAGAACATTCTGTTTGATCTTCGGTCTCCGGGCAGGTGAGTAGCCGCAGAGCTTGGGGCAGGGAGTAAGGGACGGCCCTCGCCTTGGGGAAACCCGAGGTGGCCGGGGACACCTTGCTTTTTCTCCGCCCGAAGTCGGTCTGGAGTGGGAAGCTTGGCATAGTGGGCTAGTTTGGATTTGGATTTTTTCTGTGCTTGTCTTAGAGACGCCAGGGCAGGTTACACCCCTAGTCCAGGGTCAGAAGACCGCAGGGGAACTTTGCATTAAGAGGGGTTTAAAGTAGGTCACAGAAATGGGACTGGGTGTTCCACTATTTAAAGCTTGGCTGCTGATCTCAGGTAAGGCTCACAGCAGCGGAGGAGGGAGTCGCCTCTCATCCTCAATATTGTTCCCAATATTATCTTGCAGACGCGGTTCTTTACTGCCCTGGAGGAAGTGGCGTGTATTTTGATGTAGCTTTTTCTTTCTTTCCTTCTCTTCCCACCACTCCCACCAGTTTGGGGGCTTGGTGTGGACCCCTCCTTACAGATTGACGTCTTAACAGAGTTAGAACTTGAGGAGTCCACGACCGGAGTGCGCCAGGTCCCCGGGCTGCATAATGGGACCAAAGCCTTTCTCTTCCAAGGTATGAAGAGTGTGCCGAGTCCTCGGTGCTGGTTTAGTTCGGATAACCCCGGGTGGAGTTGGCCTCACCACCTTCCTAACTTCTGTATTGCCTCATGGATGACAGTATCTGAGCTGAGATGTGACGAGGTCAATGTGAAATACACACACCTTCCATCTCTTGTTAAGTGACTTGGTTTCTCTCCTGTCTCACCTCCTCCTCCTTCTTACTTTGTACTCTTGCCAGTTCTAATGGATAGTGCCTTAATTACCTTACAGAAACTCCGATGGCAGATGGTAGATTTTAGAGCCTGGGGAACAATAAATTATAACACCAACACCTCATTTGGGTAAAATTGATTTAGGTAGGAAATAGGATAGCTTAATCTTAGTTAAGGCGGTGCTGTCTGAAAGTTTGAGGTACAATGGTGCTCTGTTGGGAGGAATTTCTGGAAAAATTAATACCTCTCAATAGCTTTATCTATTGTACATCACAAACACAATATGTTTGAGACAAGATTCCTCACTGAAAGATCATGCTTCTTCCTTCTCCATCAATGAGAAAGAAAATAATATTCTCTTAACAATTATTTTGTAAATATTTCAAATAAGTGTTAATTCAAAAGCCTGTATCACCATTCATTGTATACTTAGGATTTTAAAACTATTTTTTAAAAGTAAGTGAGCAATGGCACATATATCTACATTTTAAATTATATTTAAATGTGTGATGTAGTCAGAAGCAAATTTCAGTGCATCAAACCTTCAACTTTGATTTACTAAAGCTTTTGAAAATTGCTTGCTTGATGGAAAGATGCTGTAATATGAGCTTCTAAAAGGTAGCTAAACACATACAGAAAGACTAGTTTCACATACGGTGAAGTAAAGATGAAGGCAAAAGAGAAATGGAGTTTGGTTTGACATATTCGGTGGACTGACTAAAGCATCTGCTCCCCACCCCACCCAGATTTTTCTTTTGTTATTTTGGTGTTATGGCTTCAAAAGAAGCGGAACTCGTAATTATTAAAGAATTTCATATGCAAAATAAAACCAGTTCAGCAAATCTGCCACCAAGAAATAGGCATAAAATAAAACTTGAGTGTTTCTGTAGTGGTGTTGTTGCCTGATATATCCAGTAAGTGTCACCATGGACAGTAACACCAAAGCTTAGGTTGGAGAAGAGGAATTGACATGTGTTGCATTTATTTAAAACAAGTTTACTATTATAAGAAATTAAAATGTAATTTTTTGTTTTCATTATGGGGAACTCACTAAATATTTTTACTGAGACAAATATTTATAATAATATTTACTTAAAAGTCTTTTTTTTTTTTGAGATAGCAAGGGATTGGATATTGAATTCTTTAAAAATAATGACCAAATCTAGTAAAGAAAATAAGACTAGACTGTCAGCAAAATTCAAAATGAAGTAGAAGTGTCGTTAGGGTTAAACTTCTGCTTTCTTTTTCTTCTTCTCCTTTTTTTTTTTTTTTTATTCCTATGATTTTCAATCCCCATGAATGAGAAAGAAAGTTATTTCAGGACTGCCTCTTTGTATAACTGTAAAGCTTTACAGACTTTAAAGGTCCTAATAAGCAAATGGTGTTTAATTGCCCTTAAAATCCCCAGAGGTCCTTTAAATAATACTAGTGTTCTTCATCAGTATCTTCTGAAAAGTGTCTGAGCTGTCACAAATAGAAACCTTTAGGACAGTATATTTTATGTTCTAATGCTAGACAGACAATTTCTAGGAAGTAGTCACAAGGGATCAATATCTTTTCATGGTTAATTTTTTAAAGAAATGTTTAGTATTTATTTTTATTTAATTGTCAGTTCTTCAAGCTACCTTATATTGCAAATACGAGGCTCATGAACCTCATGAAATATATTTTCTTACAATTTTCCATAGTAACTGGATATCAATGCACATTGATAAATTGGTTGTTTTGTTTCCTGGTTGGTACCAAGCCCAATATTTAGACAGCAATTGCCTAACGAATATAGTATACAAGATTTGAAGATGTAAAATTTCATTCTCTACCAAATTATGAACCTAATTTCATATAGCCAATCAATCAGCAGGTATTTGCTGTCTGCTGTGTTCTCAGTAGGCATATATTACTGATATATTGATTATACTCTAATGACTTCATTTATTCTAAGATTCAGATTCTGAAATTGGCAACAGGTAGACCTTTGGCCTTGCACTGTAGTTACTTTGCAAAGGTCTTTCTTTACTATTACAATGTGGAAGCTATTGTTAAGAAGTCAATTCTGACTCCTTTCTACTGCTTCAGTGGGGTTCCATGGATTTTGGAGAGACAAAAATTTCAAACTCTGAAGATTTTATGAATTCGCTTTACAGTGAATTGTGGGTGTTGCAGATTTTTTTGCATAATGTGTAAAATGTCGTAACATGCATAGTGACAAATTACAAAACCTGTGAGATGTTCTCAGATTTCATATGAACCTATCACATAAGTTACTTTGTTTTATCAGATATGTTCTAAATAGGTGGAACAGATTTTGAATGATTAAATTTCTGCAATAATATAATCTTTCATCTCAGCTTTAAAATATTCTCAATATATATCTTACCAATGATTTTTTGCATATTTAATGTACTGTTTCTTTTGCTTACTTCGTTTTCCTCTTTAGCAGTTTTTAAGAGGCTTGCAATTCAATACTTTTTGAAACTATAAATATTTTTTGTAAATTATTGTGAAATATTAATCTATTATTTAATTATATTTTATTATATATGCATGATAAAAGCAAATGGAAATATATTTCGAAGTCACACCTGATTTTTATCATAACAGCAACTGTAGTGTCACTAAAATTGTATTGTTGTTGAAATTTGATGTATAGCTGCTTTGGAAATTGAAGTAGTAAGATGCTAAATTAGATTATCCTTTAGTAAATGTGGCTTTTGATCTGTGTAAATTCTAATAATTTTCAAAAGACAAAAGAAGTGTCAAGGTGACAATTTTGAATCTATATGAAGATCTAAATATTTCTAGCTACAATCTTACTCACTAAATACACTTATGTTTTCAAAACATAATAGAAAGCTGAGTGCTGACAATGAAAAGAATTGTGAAAGGTTGTAAAGAGTTCTGAAATCTTAAGGATTAGTGCAATTATAAATAGAATTCTATCTAACTTCTTTAGAGTCTAGGAAATATTCTTCAAGATAATGATCCTAAAAATGTTCTTTCCTCTCTGTACATGAGAGATCAAGAATGTGAGAGTATACAGAAGTATAGCTCCAAGACCTTCTAGCAACATTAGCATGCTTTTTACATCTTAAGTTTTAATAATTCTTCTGGCCACGTTTCCAAAGTAGATAGTTTCATCTGTTAGTTTAATAAAACTTTTTCTAAGGTGTACACAGATTTTATAATGTTGTTAATACTCATAATAGAAGTAGATAAAATCAAGGCATAATTTGAAAATGATTGTACTAATTATTTTTAAGGACCTCTAAGATTTCAAAAGGAAAAAATGTTCACAAGTCTACTCTTATGCCATTATTTGAAAACAGGAGTGAAATTGGGTGTTTGGTGGTGGGCCATTGACTTATTAGACAAAGGTATCTATTAAGGAAAATGAGGCGGCAATGAGTATTTGTCTTCAGTGTGATGGTCAGTGAACATCTTTGGCTTTAGGGACAATGCCCTGATAGAATAGAACAACACAAAGATAATGAGATGGACTTAGAAACCATATAGACCCAAGTGGAATCTCATTAGCTGTTCTACTATGGTGTAGTTACTTAATTTCTCAGAGCTTCAGTACCCTCAATTATAAAATAAATGTTATGAGGATTAAAGGAGACATGTTCAATCACTCAAATAAATTTTGTTGTGCAGTTGATATTCTGCTAGGTGTTAGGCATATAACAAATGAAGAAATTAGAACTTTACTTTCATAGTGCCTTAAATTTAGTCATTAAACAATTACACAGATAATTTAATCACCATGAAGATAAATGATATGAAGAAAAACTACGGTTGTCATGGGAATCTATATTCTCGTTTAGGGAGTCACAGGATCCAGGAAACTGTCTTTGAAGATGGGTCATTTAAGCTGATAGCTGAAGGATAAATTATACTTCTGGGTATTTATCTAAAGAAAGCCAAAACAATAATTTGTAAAGATCTATACACTCCACTATTCATGGTAGCATGATTTACAATAGTTAAGATATGGAAGCAACCTAAATGCCTATCAGCAGACAATTGGGTAAGAAGTTATGATTCATATATACAATGGAATATTATGCAGCCATTAAAAAAATGAAATCCTACCAATTGTAACAACATGGATGGACCTAGAGGTTATTATGCTGAGTGAAATAAGTCGGGCAGAGAAAGATAAATACCATATGATTTCGCTTATATGTGGAACCCTAGGAACAAAAAGAACAAACTAATCAAAAACAGACTCACAAATATAGAGGACAATTTGGTGGTGGAGAGAGGGGAGAGAGGGTTGAGGGGATGGGAAAATGGGGCGAAGGGTTAAAGAAGCACAAATTAGTATTTGATAGGTGGTCAGGGGGATGGGAAGCACAGCACAGGGAATACAGTTAGCATTAATATATTGGCTAGGTGGAAAACCAAAGGAGAAAAGGAGCAATTAGAAGAATCGTTTTCTAAACTATATAAATGTCTAACCAATGTACACCAATTAACAATGTACTGTGTACTTGAAACTAATTCATAAAAGGGTAGTCTGGAGAAGAGAAGAGGAAGAGTAACACAGGTAAAGGAAATACCATCAGCAGGGATCCTGAGCCTGGAATGAGCATGGTGCATTTGAGAAAATGGGAGAAATCCAGAGTAGTGGAAACATAAGAGTTGTAATATGAAATAAAGCAAATAAATCAGGGACTAGGTTATATGGTAGATCATATTAATATAGAAGAATTGAAAATTTATTATCATACAAAGGTATACTGTGGTTGGCAGAATAAGGGTCCCTCAAAATGTTCATGTCCTAATCCTGAGAACCTGAGAATTTGTTATATTATATGTCAAGGGGGAATTAAGATTGCACATAGAATGAAGAGTCCTAATCAGCTGACCTTAACATAAGCAAAATTATCCAGGATTATCTGGGTAGCCCCCATGTAATCACAAAGATCATTTAAATCTGGAAGAGGGAGGCAAAAGAGTCAGTGCCAGAGTGATGCAATGAGACAATGACTAGACCTGCCACTGCTGGCCTTGAAGATAAAAGTGTGCCGCAAGCCAAAGAATGTGGGCAAGGAAATGTATTTTCCCTTAGAGTGTCCAGAAGGAGCACAATATTGCTGACACCTTGATTTTAGCCCAGTGAGATTCACTTTGGACTTTTGACCTGCAGAGCTGTGAGATAATAAATTTGTGTTGATTTAAGTCATTAAGTTTGTTGTGATTTGTTATAGCAGCAATAGGAAACAAGTATGGATTTTGATACATGGAAGTAGGGGTGCTGCTGTAAGAAAGACCTAAAAATGTGGAAGTGGCTTTGGAATCGGGTAGTGGACATAGGCTGGGAGAATTTTGAGGAGCATGATAGAAAAACTTAGATTGCCTTGAAACTGCAGAAAAGGGGATCCTTGTTATATAGTGGCAGAAAACTTAGTTGAATTATGTCTTGCAGTTATGTGGAAAGCAAAATTTGTAAATAACAAACTTAGATTTTTAACTGAGATGACATATACACAAAGTTTTGAAGGTACAAACTAGCTTTTTCTTGATGTTTATAGTAAAATTTGAGAGTAGAGAGAGATTGAGGGAATAACTGTTAAGGAAAAGAGAACCAGAATTGATATTTGAGAAATTCTCAGCTTACCTAGATTGAAAAAGATGATAAAACTAGGAGATTCACTGTCAGGAAAGTCTTCTCTGGACAGAAAGCCATGCTGTGGCTGGAAAACCTTAAGCTTAGAGTATTTAGTCACATAGAGCTCTTTGGAGAAATTGAACATGTGGTTTGGAGAAGCCAGTAACAGGGATGGACTTATCCAGGAATTATTTGTGGAGGAGCCTCTTGTCTAATCAAGTAAATCTCAATAAATATGAGAGACCCCCCCAAGGTTCTTGAGAATATTGTACCAACGAAAACACTCCTCACTTATTCTGAAAGGGTAAGTGAGAAGATATAGTGAAAGAAAGTTGTTAGATCCCCAAAATTCTAAAAGCAAGAAACAGACTGATTAAACTAGTCAGCTGCAAACATGTGCCACCTGTAGTAAAAAAAATAAGGTTGACTTGGAGGGCAGAACCGAGGACCGAGAAGGCAGAGCTAAGAGCCCAGAGAGTGGAGCCAAGAATCACAGAGGATTATTTCCAGGCCTTGAAACCAAATGCAGTTTTCCTGACTGGATTTCAAAATCGCATGGGTCTGGAATCTAATTTTTTTAACTATCATTTTATCCCTTTTTGAATGGCAATGTCTATAGCTTATCCTACATCTATCCCACCATTGTATTTTGGGAGCAGATAACTTTCTTCTTGAATTTCACAGGTTTACAGATGAAGAGAATTATTTTTCAGGATGAATTACACCTAATTTAGATGATAAAATTACACCTAATATAGATGATGAAATATGGGACTTTTGAACTGAAAGAATTTAGACCAGATTTAAACTTTGAGTTTGTATCTAATGGGTTGAGACTTTGGGGGACTTGGAAAGCGTGAATATATTTTACATGTGGGACAGAATGAATCTTTAGGGGTAGGAAGAGACTGTAATAGGCTGAATAATGGTCCTCTAACTCCACATACTAAATCCTGTAAATATGCACTTGACAAAAGGGGATTAAGCTTGCAGAAGAAATTAAAGTTGTTAATCAGTCAACTTTAAAATATGGAGATTATCCTTAATTATCTGAGTTGGCCCCATGTAATCATAGGGTCCTTTAAACATGGAGGAGGGAGGTAGAAGAGTCAGTGTCGGTGCGATGCAATGTGAGAAAGACCTGATTGGTCATTGCTGACTTTGGAATTGGAAGGTGGTCATGAGACAGGAATGTGGGCAACCTCTTAGAAGCTATAAAAAGCAAGAAAACAAAATTTCCGCTAGAACCTCGAGGAGGAATACAAGCTTGCCTTCACCTTGATTTTAGTCCAGTAAGATTCATTTTGGACTTCTGACCTCCAGTACTGTGAGATAATAATAAGTTTGCATTGATGTAGTCATTAAGTTTGTGGTGATTTTTTTATAACAATAATGGGAAAGTAATATATATATATATGTATATACACACACACACACACACATATATATATATGTTAAATAGTAACATTGATTTGATGTATAACTGAATTAAACTTTCTTTTGAGCCCTTCCTCAACTATGCATGAGTGTGTCTGTAGGGTGGTTGGAAATTGAACTAGCCAGTTAAAGTTATCTTCGTTTGGAGCTTAAAATAGTTTCTTACACATAATGTCAGTCTTCATACTAAATGTTCTCATTCTGAGAACAGAGTACAATCAAGTGTTATTTTTAATTGTTATTTTTAAAAGATATATCTCCTCTCCCCTCAAAAGGTTAACGAAGAGGTAGAAGGGAAAGAATTAGAAGGTATGAAATTTTGGAAGTAGAATGGATAGCACTTAGTCTGCTCTTTGGTATCCAGTGAATGTGGTAGTCATAATTATAAACTGGCAAGCATAACTAGAAGTCTCCTATCACAAGTGTCAGGGATCTCTGTGGGATACCACATAGGTTTGATTTGGGAGGAGCTGGAGCAATCTTGATGGGCTCTGGCAAATGGATGACTTGATTGTCATGGCTGAGGTGCATCTTGGTTAACAGCTGAAGTGAAGGGCCTCTGCTTTTCTTTGACTTTATTCCCCTCTCCTCTCCCCAGTTTATTCTTCTTGTCTGGTCCCAGACCCCTTCTTGTAGACACTTATCTTCTTTCCCATTCTTGTTATTATTTGTCCATAATTTAATACTGCTAACTGAAAACTTAGGTATTAGACATTAAGGCATTATGGTGTGATATCTTTGATTGATTTTATTTCAATTCAATTTATCAAATATTTATTGCACTACTTTTATGTATAAGGATGGGACACACAATATAGTGGAGGAAGGAAACTGTCTACATAAATTACTACAGGAGGTAAAACAGGAACCAAAATTTAATTGTAAAAAGTTAAAAAATTGAAGCTAGAAACTATGAAAATTATATGTCCTAGTCTATATATGACAAAATCAAGGTAATCATTTAATGATGAGCTAACTATAAGAATAAATAGAGTAAAGTCAAGTTTTGGATATTTTTATTTGTTTTGTTTGTTTGCTTCTGCAAAAATATCTGAGAACTTTTAATACTTTGATGTGAAATGTTTCTGTTTTGAAATATTTCAAAATTTTATTTTTCATTTAAAAAATTTATCTATGTCAGATCTTCATAAGTTAGTGTCTTTATGTGTCTTTTGAGAACTTCTCATACTTTGTTTTTATTGACTTAATGAAAATTTTCATCTTTTGATAGATTTCAGTTTAGAATTAAAATTGAAGAAATAGATGCTAGTCTCTGTGGACACTCATTTTATAAACAAAATTTATTAGTGGATTTTTTATGGTGACTTTTGCTTTAGTATATAAACTCATATTTGTTGAAATTTAGATATTGGCCACTGTAATGAAAAAGAATTAGAGGTAGAGCTAATGGGAGGAAAAGGTTGAGTATGACTTTTCTTCCTATTTGGCCAGCTGCCAGGAACTGAGTATGTGGAAAATAGTCTCTGTGTTTATGACAAATCTGCTGAATCTTCATTCTGGAGAAGGTATGGAAATCCTGGCAACTCTGCGTCTCTCCTTACAAAGAGAAGATTTAGAAGAGGATAGCAAATCACTGCCCTGAAAGGTCATACTCTACTGTTTTAGACAAAGGGAAAAAAATGATGGAGATAATTCTAAGTTCACACCGATGTGCAGTAGTAGTTAGGAGAATGGGCTTCATAAAGAGACATATTAGGTTCGAATCTTCATCCTTTGTTCACTAGTTGTGTGAATTTGATCTTGTTATTCATCACTGCTTCAGCTGAGATAATAACAGCACTACATCTTAAGGCCGATGTGTAGATTACATGAACAAAACTGTGCCTAGTATTTACTAAACATTTTTTAAATTAAAATTGTTGGGTTGACATTGATTGATAAAATCAAATAAGTTTCAAGTGTACAATTCAACAATATGCCATATGTATATTGCATTATGTGTTCATTACCCAAAGTTAAATTTCCTTCCATCGCCAAATATTTAACCCCTTTTGTCTCTATCTACTTTCCCCCTCTTCCCCTTGCCTCTGGTAACCAATAACCCACTGTTCGTGTCCATGAGTCTCTGTTTGTCATGTTTGTTTGTTGCTTTCAGTTTTATATCCTACATGAGTGAAATCATATGGTTCTCAACTTTTTCTGTCTGACTTATTTTGCTTAGCATGATTAAGATCCATCCATGTTGTTGCACATGGCAGTATTTCATCTTTTCTTATGGAAGAATAATATTCCATTGTATATATGTACCGCATCTTCTTTATTCAGTAATCTATTGTGAGACACTTCAGTTGCTTCCATGTCCTGGCTACTGTGAATAAAGCTGCTATGAACATTGGGGTGCATATGTCTTTGTGGATAAATATTTTCAAGTTTTTTGGGTCAATATTCAGAAGAGGGATTGCCAGGTTACATGGTAATTCTATTTTTAGTTTTGTGAAGAACTTTCACACTGTTTTCTATAGTGGCTGTATCAATTTACATTCCCACCAGCAATGTTGAGGGTTCCTTTTTCCCCACAACCTCTCCAACATTACTAAACATTTAACACGTGTTAAATATTGTTTTTATTTTGGAATTGTCTTAGCACCAGGTCATGCTACCTTGGATTTTTTAAAAGAGCTTCCAGGTACAAATGCTGAATTTTGTGGAGAGACTAAGTTAAGGGAACTTTTGTGTGATGACAGGAAGACAGGCAAAAGTAGACTGGAGTTGGGGAGAAACTGCCCCTGAAGCATCTTTTATTCTACTTTTGCTGCTTTGGAGATATATGGATTCGGGTGGATTTGGGTAGAGAGGGATGAGCATGAATGGCAAATTCAGAGGAAGGAGTGTTATCTGCCTTTGTGTTACCACTGTTTCAGAAGTGTGTGTATAGTGGGGAGCATATAGAAAATGAACAAAAGAAATTCAGTGTATAGCTCCTCTGTAGTTACTCCAACACATTACTTTTCCATCATGTTAAACATTTAGCTTATGTTTTCAGTATATGTTATGGGAAGAAGTTTTAGAAGTTCTGAGAAACAAAAAACACAGTTGTTTTACCTGACTCTATCTGGGTAATCTTGGAATTCCTTGTCAAAGTTTCCATCTGGTCTGTTGGTGAGAGCTGGTGGTGAAAGATAAGATATTGGGGAACCTTTAATGGTGATTTAGGGGCCAGTGTAATGTCGATAGAACTGTTGGGGTGGTTCTGTGGACCTTTTGTGAGTTGAACTGCTACATTTTTGGCTTCTTGTCTTGAATATCTTAATGGCATTATTATTTATTTCTGTAGTCCAATGTCCCTCTGCCAATTTTGATTCCAGGGGTACCCGGGACTCTGATCTTTAAGTGATTTACTGTCTTGTCTTCCTACTGCGACTGTAAGTTCCCTAGAGACAGGATCATGCCCTGTATCTCTCCTGGTCACCAACAATTCTGTGCCAGTTCCTTGCTCTGGGTTGTTCTTTCTGGTTCTTTTTTCTGATGATATTTTACATGTCATTCAGGACTCAACTAAGCTGTCGCTTTGACTAAAAATCTTTCTTTTGGTGGAATTATTGTTCCTTTCTCTGTTCTCTCTTATCATCTTCTAGTAACACGATTACTTCACTGTATTATACCTTTTTTTTTTTATATAAAAACTCTAACACTTTTCTTTTTCTTTCTGTTATTTTTCTGGTCCAAGCCATCAATATCTTTCATCTGGATTACTGAAATAGCCTCCTTACATTCTTGCTTTCCTGCAGTCTATTTTCAACATAGTTGCCAGAATCCTTTTAAAATATAATATTTTGAGTTACTGCTTTGTCCCAAACTTTCAGTGGTTCCCCATTTCACTCAAACTAAAAGTTATCATGACTTACAAAGGCGTATGTGAACACTCCCAAGCCCATCCCATTACTTTTCTGCTCTGATCCCCTCCTCTCTTCCTTGTTTACTTTGCTTTAAGTCCACTGGCCTCTTTGCTATTCCTCAAATAGACCAGATACTTTCCTTCCTCAGGGCCTTTGCACTGACTCTACTCTTCTTGGAATGCTCCCCATCTAGATATCTGTGTTTTCCTCCTTACTTCCTTTAAATGTTTTCTCAAATATCTGTATTTTAATGAGGCTTATTCTGATCAGTGAGCAAAAGTTCAACTTATCTTCCACTTCACAAGTATTCTTGATAACCTTTATTTTGATCTGTTAGTTTCTATAACATTTATTACCTAACATGCTCTATAATTCACTTTTTTATCATTTGAATTATCTGTCTCTTCTGCTGGAAAGTACGCTCCATAAAAGGCAGGAATTTTTGAATGTTTAATTCACGATAGTGTCTAGCAGATAGTAAGAGCTTCACGAATATTTGACAAATGAATATACTCGTCTTGCTGCTAGTTTGTGACTTCCTTGAGATTTTGGGCTCTGCGTTGTTCCTTCTTGTAGCCTCCTATCGTGGTGGTACACATAATGTGCTCAGTAAACCATCAGTGACTGAATATCTGTGGCACTGAATTGAGTTCATTTATTCATGGCAAATCTGGTTTTATTTTGGTGATATTATTAATGGTTTATATATGTGTAAATTTAAAAAAGGGAGAAGAGCTCTTCTTCTAAATCAAAACACTTACTTTCTTCTCTAGTCATAAGGTAAGAGTATTCAGAAGTGTGGGGAAAAAAGTACTTCTGTTTAACTTAGTGCTTTGAATTATTCTAAAAGGGCTCTTCTTCATCCCAAGATAAAATGTTCCACAGAGGAAATAGCAGCATGTTAAAGAAACCAGGCATCCTGAATGCTTCTCAACAATGAGAATTTAAAATTTTAGTTTGAAATATTATGAATTTCACCATTTAGCAGAGCTACTGAAACTCAGATGTAAGTACTGAGAAACATTTCAAGGGCATATAAGGGTTAACTTGGATTGCTTATACTGTGGTATTTCTCTGCTATTGCAAATAAACCAAAAAAGCTTGGGTGGACAGCAACCAGGGAGTTGAAAGTTTTGGAAACCATGTTAGATAAGGTATGGTTAATGGAGCTTGGAAATTTTAGCCTGGGAAAGACAGTGGATGAGATGTGACCTTTTTTTTTTTTTTTTTTTTTTTTTTAAGATATTGAAAGGGCAGTCATGTAAAGGAGAACTTAGACTTATTTTGTGGTGTTCTAGAGTAGTGTTTCCCAATGTCAGCCTGACGATCAGTGATTTATTGACTATTTTATTGAAAAGTCTCCCTGCCCCTCTTAAACTCAGTAAATCAGAATCTCTGAGGGTGAATCCTAGGAATCTATATTTTGAAAAAGCTTCCTGTGATTTTGATGTTCGGCTAAAGTTTGTGAAGTGTTGTCTAGAACTCAGCTGTTTAAAATAGTAGCTACTAGAAATGTGTGGCTATTATATACTCGAAATATGCATAGTACAAATTGAGATGTGCTGTAAGTATAAAAATATATATGGAGTTTTGAAAACGGTATAAAAGGGAATGTAAAAATCACAATATTTTTGTTGATTATATGTTGAAATGACATTTTGGATATATTTAGTCAAATAGATTTATTATTAAAATTCAAACCACCTTTTTATTTTACTTTTTTAACGTGGCTAGTAGAAACTTTGAATTACTTACGTGACTCACATTTGTGGCTTTCATACTTCTACTGGACAGCACTGTTATAGAGGGCACAACAGGATTTATAAAGGAAATTAGGAAGAGGCAAATTTTTAGTCAGTGTAAGAAAAGCATCTTCAATAAATAAAGTTTCTAAAAATTAAGTGGTTTACTTTAAAGAATATCTGTACTGTGTCAGTCCATTTCGTCCATCCATCCATCCGTCCATCCACCCACCCATCAATGCATTCAATAAACATGCTTCTAATAATAGTCAAATAGATATTAAATGACTATGTTTCAGGGAAAATGTTTCAGTAGGGTAGAGGTGGGGGTTAGATTTAATGATTTCTGAGGTCACTTTGGTGTCAACTGTAAATTATTATTTTTCTTTTAATTAATTTTTCTTTTTATTATAACTTTTGATATCTAGAGCACATATATATGCATATATATAATATATATAAATTTTTTTATCTGACATTTCTTAATTCCCTTCAAAACAGTTTTTTTTTTTTTTAAATGCATCTCGGATTGTTTTAGCACTCTGAAGTTTACTATTGAGAAATATCCTATGGTTTACTACTGTGCTATGCATTGCGTTTCTGTTTTATAATACTCATTCTTAATGGTCGTGATCTACTTTATTTCTTCTGTACGCTGCTGTTTTAGTGTTTAATCTATTTTTCTTGTCTATTTAAGTGGAGAATCCCCTAGGCAAGCACTATGTTTAATTCTACGTTCTTATAGTCTCACACTTTGTACTGATGGACTGTTAAATGTCCTAGAAAAAGTGCCAAACAGATCAAGTATTTCAGAGTGGAACATAATCTATATTTTTAGAGTTTATTTAAATTTCCAGCAGTAATTGGTAGCAAAACACCCTAACTATGAATTGTTCTTGTTGACATATACTTGTAACTGAGCAGACTTCTTCTTGGAGACTGACAGATTATTAAAAAGAAAATAAAAAAGGCTTACAAAAATGGTTGCTCTATTCTACCAATGAAATGCAGTGCTCCTAGTAACTGAATGTGGAATCTGGATGTTTTCTGAGAGCCTGAGCCTGTTGACTTTGTTGGAGGAAGACATGTTTGTTGTTCACTGATACCTTTTAATGTATTCTTATTACATTTTATCAAATTGATAATTATAGTTGATCCTTGAACAACGCAGGGGTTTAGAAGCCCTGACACCATGCTGTCGAAAATGTGTGTTAACTTTTGATTCCCCCAAAACTTCAGTCTTCCCTTTTCCCTTGGTATTTATAGAGCGTTGCTTCCAAGGCTCTGGTGGGTACCAAAATTTAGGAACTCTCGAGTTCCTTATCTAAAATGATGTAGAGCAATGCAGTCAGCCCTCCACATACACAGAGTCCCAACCTAGGATGTGAAAACCTCATAACTGTTTATTTATTGAGAAAAAAATCTGTGAGTAAGTGGACCTATGTAGTTCAAACCTATCTTGTTCAAGGGTCAACTATATGCTATAAATATAGATTTATTTAAAGTGTATGAGTAGTCTAGGGAAGCAGCTTATTTTATATTATCATTAATATATTCTTCTGAGACTGATTTTCAAAAGTTTTGTTGAAATGTAAGTGTTAGTGTTATTGCTTTTGTTAATACTTTCTATCCCCTGATGATCAGAGTGAATTTATATAAGATACTTAATAGGTAATTTAATTCCAGCACCTTAGAAAGCCACTGTGACTCTAGGTTTTATGTTTTTTCCTTTTCAAATGAAAACAGAGGAGTTTTTCACTACAGGAGAAACATCATACTCCAAATAAAAGGGAGAAATGCTTTCAAATGTCTCAAAGGAGGGACTGTTGAATCCATATTTGAGACCAAAGAATCCATACTTGGTCTTGTCTAAGGTTTTAGTTCACTGAATGTTTTATTATTCAGAAAGAAAACTCATGGAAATTGGTAAATTTCTGTAACTTAATTCAAATTCCTTTAACTTAAAATTCAAGGGTCAGAAATTAGAACCCATTTTAATTGGACTTTTAATATTTCTAACTCAATTCTGGTTTGCCTTTATTATATTCCTTACCAAATTCTTCTGAAGTTTATTACTAATTTCTATGATAAAAAATAGTCCCGAAGAGATAGAATGTTGTTTTAAGTTATACTTTTTTATAAGACTATCATGTTATGGGGTAAAATTAAGAATGATTTGAAGTTGAAATGAATTGAAGAACTTGAGTTGGAGTATGAAGTTGCAGTATGGATTTTGCAAGAAATCAGGCCTATAAATGGAGAGAAAAGAACACAGAATAGATGTATATTTATTGCCACTCACCTTGAAGATATTAGGACTCTGATGCAGAGGTTGATTTTTAAAAAGTCGCTACAAAAGTTTCATTATCCTTATCATAGATGCCTCTCTACAACAAAGTATCTCATAGTACATTCTCATCCCTTTGCTGCTGTGGGTCCAATTTTTAATAATTGGGCTGCATTTCCAGTGAAAACAGTGTAATTTAAATTGTACTTTGATAACATACTTCCAAATTAGAACATGTTTCAGAGACTAATGGAAAAAAAATGAGTGTTCACTCTGTGAATCATTGGCCAGGCAAGAAACTGTCGAGTGGGGAGAACCCACCTATTTAATGGATGATTACTTTTTGTTATTTTGGCCGTGGAAACTTGCATGCTCAGTCTTATTTCTCAGACTTTTCAGAATTGATGTTAATTACACATGCAGTGGATAAGAAAAGGCGGGTTTTTAAGTAAACACTGTCATAGCTGCCTCATGAAGAAACTAGAGGGAATGTTTAAACTGTAGTCGTCTGTGTGTGACAAAGCTTTTCTCTCATGGGAAGAACACAGAATAGAGGTGCAAATACGGAATTACTTCACTTTAGACTTTCTGAAGTCTAAAGCATGTGACAAATATGTGACAAATATGTACTACTGGGATATATTGGAGAATTCATTTTCTTTCTGCGCTATCTTAATAGAAGAAGTAGGTAAGGAAAATATAACTTGTTAAATATTTTTTCAACAGCGTGTAAGGAAATTTCCAAATCATTAAATCGAGATAAAGAATTTCAGGTAAAAAGCTCTCCATTCTAAGAAAAAAGTAAATCAAAGGCTCTGTTGATATTGATGACTGTTAGAGAGTGAATGCATTTATATTTATATGAATTAAATGAGGACTCATTGTAAAACAAATTTATAAAAATATGTGCAAAGACAATGAGAAGTATAAAACAAATGTTCTAAGTTCTAGCTTCAGAGAGGTTTCTTTTTAATTAGAGAAAATAGAATGGAATGTACTTACAAAAGATGAATGTTTTTCAAGGGCAAAATCTGTCCTATGGCATTGTAGATATTGAGGAAGAACAAGATATGGCATAAGATGCCATGAAACAGATTCAGCTGTCAGAATGTGATGCATGAAAAGACCTGGGTACAGCTGGCTCTGGAAGTGGGTCTCGCTGGTGCAGATTTCTGCCAGTATTTGAAACTCAAATAGTCCATTTTGCACATGGCGCATCATCCCTCTGTAGATTTATAATAAATGTTAGTCAGCCACTATCCCCTTCTCCAGATAGACCCATTAAGCCTTTTTGCATTTTGATTTTGAAAGCACTTTCATCTTTAAAGCTATAGTTTAAATCTATCTATAGCTCTAGCTGTAAATAAACAAATTACTGGTAAAAAGTGAAAGTGACAGCAAAGTCATAGCAAGATGCTAAAAAAGATTGAAACAAGGTAATATTTGACTTCATTTATATTATCCTGTTTAGTATTACCATGTACTAATAGTGGCTGATTATCTTTTGCACATCCATATAAGATATGTATGTGTAAAAGATAATCAGCCACTATTTGTGGCTGATTATCTTTTACACATACATATCTTATATGGATGTGCAATCATAAGCAGAGTTTATATTTTGACTTGTCAGAAGTTTTAGTCCTTTTAATGTTTTATTTTTATTCTGAAAGAAAATGAATAGAAATAACTTTCCCAAAATTCTTCCTGAAGTTTGCTATTAATATTTATTTATGAATGTAAATTCTCTACTCCTCTTGTTTTATAGTGCTGAATGGTGGTAGGTGAGTGGGTGAGATTGGAAGACTAACCGAATCAGATGTTGTTTACCAATCAGATATTGTTTACCATTTCCAGGACAGTGGTGTGCTAACCAGATGGATTCAGGTATTTCTATTATAAACAATCAGTGTTTAGGGTTCTCTTGGTGATTCTTTGAACAAAAAAGAGCTGTTGAGGAAGGACTGGATCAATAGCATTCTAGCCTAATTTCATTCATGATTTTATAAATATGTACATATTATAGTATACTGAATGTAAGATAGACTCCCACATTCTCCTGATAACCCCAAGAGTCAAATCGTATTTATCTGTTTCATCTAATTCCTTCATCTGGATTCATCACTTTTCTCCTAAACTGCACTTTATGCTTACTGATATCTTTGGCAATTCTCTTCCATTGATGTCTATATTATCGTCATTGTTGACAAGGGTTTATGGAGTCTGGGGAAGGATTGGGGGAATCTCCATTTAATGGTATTGCCAAGTTTTGTTGCAAGCCCCTACCATTTAAAATTATTTATTCATTTATTTGATAGAGCCCTTTGATGAACAGAGACATTTAATTTTGATAAAATCTAATTCATAATCTTTTTTCTTTCATGGTTTGTGCATTTTGTGTTATGTCCAAGAAATCTTACATCCATTAATTTAAAAAATCTCTTAATTTGTGAGTTCCTTTTTTCTAACATGTAAAGTCAGCTGAAAGAAACAGACCGAAGTCATCTTAAAATTTATAAAGCAGACTGTCACAAAGTCATTTCTTACATGGGTCAGGCAAGTAACATAAATGAATTTACTGAACCAGGTATGAAATTATAAGGACTAGTAAAATCAATGGCTAAATGGAAAGTACAGGCTTTACTTAAAGCTATTCGAATTTAAATTTACATGTCTTGAGAAAGATGGGCCAGTGGGAGGTTATGACCACTGGCAGCTGGAAGAATTATAAAAATAGATGCTTATTAAATGAATTTAGTCCATGGACTGCTGCTTAAAACACACACTCTTTTCAAGTGAGAAGGAGTGATCAGTCTGTTGATTAAAAAAAAAAAAAAAAGCCAGGTTTCTCAGATAGTCAGTCTGTCCCTTGGACTTTTTTTCTAAAGTGATGATGGTTCACGAAGAAAGGGGTATATCAACCTCATCCTTAAAGGAAAGACTTAAGCTCTTTGGAACCAGTATTCTCTGGTTCTTCTCTCTCTGGTAGGTGGGTGAGTGTGTGTGTGTGTGTGTGTGTGTGTGTGTGTGTGTGTGTGTCCTATATCCATCTGTCCGCTGCTCTCTGGGGTGATGTTCCATACTCACCTATTGCTACTTGTTTTGCTGGCAGTCGTGGCTCAAATCTATGGCCGATGTCATTTGTACACTGTATTTTTTGTTAACTCTGTCAGAGCCTACTGGTATTGCCTGACCGACTGCCTTATCTTTGTCCTGATGGTGCTATAGATCTTCCTAAGGTCTGGTTCTAACTCTCATTTGACTCTAGCCTGGGTGGCCAGCCCCTCGTATTCCTTTCTATAAAGCCCCTTCACTGCTTCTCTGGCATGCTCTCTGGCAAGCAACTCAATGAAACTTTGGGAAAAGTAAATCTCTCCTCCCTAGCCCGTGCACTTCTGAGGACTTTGATGTAGTTATGGCCCCAAGTTGATACAGTGTAGCCTTCAAAGCCATCATCTTCCCAAGTTAAAAGGGGAGTTGGCAAGGGATCTCTTCTGCTGACTTTGATACGCTCATTTATTTAATGCAACTCCCTCTCTCCAGGCCGAAATCTTCAGAGATGAAAAATTTTCCTTTTTGCTCCGATTTTTATTTTCTTCATAGGCCTTCGCAGTCTTTGGAAGGGGTGTTTATTAATTTTATCTTTTTTTAATTAACAGAAATTGTCTCTCTTTTGCTCTCTTTCTGTCATTGGTGGAAGGGGTATATTTAGTATTCTACTAAAAAAACTCTATGAGCCACATCCAACAAGCTTGGCTATTGGTGAATATAAGTAAGAACTTGAGAAATCTATAAAATCCTCTCTGGAGATAGTTGCAGGCTTGCAAAGCTATAGTCTTTCAAAATCCTATTTTTGAACTAAAGAAGTTGAATATTATTTAGGCTTTTTTCTTTGCACTCCTTCAGTACTGAGCCAAAACCTTTCTCCTAGGCAGAAGGAAGCTTAGCTAAGGGGAATGCATTCAGAAAGGCACATTATTAATTCATAAAATATTATCCCTGTTACACATATGAAAACAGAAATAAGTCCACTGTGTTAAATCTGTATTAGTCTCAGTGGATTTAAACAGTAAATAGTAATAGGATATATGATCACAGTACTTAAGGAACAGGCACCTTAGTTTGAAAGATAGGATTAATAGGAATAAAATACATATATATGTAAGTTAATAATCCAATACACTTATTTCATAAGAATGAAGATTCACATATTCCATTCTTAACCCTGTTTGCATCCTTACTATACCAGTGAGCTTGGCATGGGGTGAGTTAGTGCCCTGCCAGTGGTTAATAGTGGTGATACTAATGACTATATAGCTGAATCCCCAGCCCACCACTCTGGTCGTTTTTCTGTCCTGGCCTATCAGCCCTGGAGCTATTAGACACATAGAATGTTCTATAATAGTCTGAGTTCTAGCATCAGACAATGTATATATGGGAGAAAACTTTGCCTAGTGATAATCACCTTTTCTTCTGCTCCCATGAGATTAAAAAGCCACCTTCAAAAGACCGGTAGCTGATACTGGCTTCAGAACATTACTTACTGTTTGTGACATGTCAGAATGCCATGGTAGATAGATGGAGTGTTTTTAATTCTGGAACGTGGTATAACTGAAAAATCCCAAGTAACACTTGTAGGTATCATATATAGAAAGTTCAAATGGAAAAATGAAAGATTATTTGGACAACTTAAAAATTATTTTCCAAAGAAAAACTAGAAAAAATATGTTTTCGGATTTATTTTGTACCAATAATCTTAAATGGGTTCCATTGCTTATAATAAGATATCATAATGCTTTGGCATGTTGTCTGAAAGGGAGAGTATGGAAGAAACATTAGGGTTTTTTTTCACCTGAAACTTGGGCTACTCAACTCCTACAGCAACTTAAAATGCAAGAGATTGTAGCAGGACAATATTGACATGACAGATGATAATGGTTCCAGAGGACCGGTGCTGATCAATACTTCTCAGTGATCCATACCCTGAAGACTCTCTTAGCGGGGTTGATATGATTAGACCACAGTGGCACTAAAGAAGACCTTCCCATCTGTGGTTGCAAGAATCTTCATAAACAGAGTGTCCATGTAGATGCCGACACTAAAGCCACCTGGCAGGGCTAGGATTTTCCCTTAAGGTAAATGCACCATAACTGTGATGCCTCCAAAGGAACTTTTGTGCTTTTGCGGGGGTCAACAATCTCTAAATATATATCTACTTAATGAACCACAGATGCTATGAGAGCACTTTAACAGATATCTGGTCTATAAGTTGTCTTTTAAATGGCCTTAAACCGTTATATATGGCTAAGTCAGTAACTTCAAGGGATCCACTCCAATTATTAGTGTTCTTAGGGTAAATGCTCAAGTCCATTTTTATTATATTGGCATTTCCATACATTCAGATAAGCACTGCCTTAGCATGGAGCTTAAGTCATTTTCTAATCTAAAGTCTTGAATTTTAAAAGCCTTCAGGATTAAAAACCCTTGACATAGAGACTAACCAAGACGGTCAAAGACAAAGTGAATCTTGGCTCAAAGACTTTCTCTGGAAATGAAGGCAAATTGAGCTTTTGCTGCCACAGGCTTTTTTGGGATGACTTTTATGTGACTTAAAAAGATAAGACAATAAAACTGATTGACCTCTAGTTTTTACCTTAAGGGCGTGTGTGTGTGTTTATAAAAAATATCTAGTTTATAAAGTCCCAAATTTTAATCCATAGCATGAGGTCATTTCTTTACTTCAGAATACTGAGTTTCCATTGAATTTAAAATGTAGCTTTTACCTTTAGAACTGCCTTCTGCCTCCAACTGTCTTTCACATCAGAGCTGTGGGATAGAATGATGTGATGGAAATGTTCAGTATGGTAGCTGTTAGCTGCACATGGTTATTGAGCAATGGAAATGTGGCTAGTGTTAGTAAGAAAATGAATTTTAAAATTTTATTTAAATTTGATAACTTAAATTTAAATAGTTTCATGTGCCCAGTATACCACACTGCATGCCACATTGCACACCACACTGTACACTACTTTATACTGTGTTGAACAGCACAGCTTTAAATATTGTTCCTATTCCTGTCCCCTTCCATGCTTGGTGAATTTATAAGTTAGGAATCATAATATTAGGTTAGGAAGGCTATACTCAGTTAATGGTTTTTATTCATTTATTTGCACACTCATTTGTAATGAAGAAGATCTTTTGATTGACATGTATAGCAATTAATAGGATGGCTGGCTTTTTAGAATAAACTTTCAAACCAATATTATTTAATCACAATTTTTTCAAGTATAAAGTTATCAAAGACTTTAAATTTTTCTAGTTTATAGAAAAGGAGGTTCACTTCAGATTTAAGAAACTTTAATGGAACTTTGGAACTCTCATTATTTCTATTTTTAGGTGAAAAATATAGGGGATTAAGAGGGTATGTCCAAAAATACTTAGTAAGGGATAGGTTGGAATTATCTGGTAGTTTATGGCTTGCATTTAAAAACAATTCCAAACATCTTTATACCTCTTTCCAGGTGATCTCCGCCACTCCCCCTTGCCACCTCCACCTTAAGGCAACTCTGATTTCTATAACTATAGCTGAGTTCACCTTGTTCCAAGTGCTTTGTATAAGTAAAATCATATAGTGTGTAGATTCCTGTGTCTTCGTTCCTTTGTTCAGCATAATGTTTTTGAGATTTATCCATGTTTTACATTTGAAATTTGTCTCTATTTATGTTGAGTAATATGCCATTCTATGAATATATTATAACATAATTCCATTCTTTTTTCTAGAGATATTTGGGTTGTTTCCCACTTTTGGCATTATGATTAAAACTGCTATGAAAATTTCTGTGCAAGTACTTTTTGTATATGTGTTTTCATTTTTCTTAATAAATGCTTAGCAATTGGGATTGTTGGCTCATAGGGTAGGTGTACATTTAAATTAATGAGAAACTGTTGAACTATTTCTTGAATAGTTGTAACATTTTGTATTCCCACCATGAATGTCTGAGAGTTTAGTTGTTCCCGGTTTTCTTTTACATTTGGTGTTGTAAGGGTGTTGTTAATTTTTAGCTATTCTAATGAGTATATAGTGGTATCTCCTCTGACTTTAATTTGCATTTCCCTGATGATGAATAATGCTAAGTAACATTTCATATGCTTATTGGCCATCCATATATTTTCTTTTGTGAAGTTTTCTGTTCAGTTTCTTTACTTTTTCTGTCTTTTAAAAATGAGTTTTAGGAGTTCTTTACATATTCAGATTATAAATTCTTGATCAAATATGTATATGTATAATATATGCATATATATATAATATATAACGTATACAAATAATTTCTCACATCTGTACTTTGCCTCCTTTATTAATGAAGTCTTTTGATGAATGGAAATTTTAGTTTCAAATTGCCACACACTTTGGAGCTTAATATAGTTATTCTCTAGGACATGTCTTCTCTGATGGCTCTGAAGGTCAGAAGTCCCAAATCCTGGTGTTGGCAAGTTTCCTTCTGAAGATTCCTTTCTTGCCTCTTCCTAACTTCTCATAGCTCATGACAATCCTTAGTGTTCCTTGGCTTGTAACTGCAACTTTCCAATTTCTGCCTTTGTTTTCATATGACCTTTTCCCCTCTCTATGTCTATGTTTCTCTGACTCATGTGTCCTCATGACCTTCTTATAAGGACATCAGTCATTGGATTTAGGGCCCACCTTACTCTACCTTATTCCAGTATGATCTCATTTTAACTAATTCCAAATAAGGTCACATTCTGAAGTTTTGGTGGTCATGACTTTTGGGGGGATACTATTCAATCCAGTAGACTTGCCTATTTATTTTTTTAATGAAATTTTTTGGTGAACAGAAGATTTTCATTTTGATGTAATCTAGTTTATCTTTTATTATTTTACGGCTCATACTTTCTGTGCTCTGTCTAGTAAATCTTTGCCTATTCCAAGTTCTTAAAGATATTCTGTCCTTTCTTCTAGAACTTTTTTGTTTTTACTTTTTATAGTTTTTATATTTAGGTCTATAATACATCTTGAATTTATTTTTGTTTTTATAGTATGAGATGACATTCAAAGATTTTTTTTCCATATGAACATCCAATTTTTCCATCATGATTTATTGAAAATATTATCCTTCCTCATGAATTGCTTGGGTGCTTTTATCAAAATCTATCCAACATATAAATATGCCTCTGTTTCTACAAGCTCTGAGCTATTCTGATATGACATTGTCCTGTAAGTTTTATAGTAACTCTTGATATCCTTTAGTGTAAATCTTTTAACTTCCTTTCTTCCTTCCATTCAAGATTGTTTTGGCTGTTGTAGGCCCTTTGCATGCTATTGGATTTTGGTGTTTTCCTCTAAAAAGTGCTGAGTGTTTTTTATGATAGTCAACCACTTTACCGGAGGGTTATCATTACTCTATTAAGGGTTGGTTTTGGGTTTGGTTAATGTAGCTCTGGAGTAATAGCTACTCTATTAACGAAGAGTGGTTTCATTCCTAAGGCATGGCTTTTCTGGGGTTGAATGCTCTTGGTGGCCAGAGGAGTTTCTCTGAATCATCATAATCCAATGGCTCCCAGCACTGTGTGACCTCTGGAATCACTGCCAATCTATTAGAGTCTCAACCAGTGCCTGCACAGCTTAGAAATTGCCCAAATTTTGGAAATTCACAGGGTTTTGGGAACTCTATGCAGATTCCCGTAGCTATTCCTCTGTACGTCTCTCTTCTGCCTCTTTGCAGCGTAGACTGCTGCTTCTTTTTTGAACTCCATCTACCTCTCTATGCATCAATTTATAAAGCGTACCTAGACGGAAAGCCAAGATTCTTTTAAGGATCATAACCCTGTGCTATATGCTGTCCAATGGCTTAAAATAGTCTCTTTCTATATTTTGTCTAATTTTATAGTTTTATATAGTAGAGGGTAAGTCTCGTAACTATTGCTGTATTATGGCTGGGACAGGAAGTCTGTGGTATCCATTTGGAAAGAAAGATGTAAATGGTATTAGCAGTCAATGAGATTATTGAAGATATGTAATGTTTAAGAATTTGATTTATAGGAAATTGAGACAAGGTACATGATAGAGAAGTAAGGAATGTGAAAAGGACCATGGGTACATTTAAAGAATTCAATTACTTCTGGCAATCAGGAAGATTGCAGTAATTTTGAAATGTCATACCACTAAGCCTGCCAATTTTTGTTCTCTTCTATCCATTGTACTTTCAGGTAATAGATTTTTGAGGCATTGCCCAGTATACAAGTGTTCACTGGTCTATTTGTTTAAACTGTTGAATTTTAATAAAATTATTATGATTTTCCCTCAATAGGTCATCATGCCAACTAAAAAACACTGCTTCAGAATATTAAAAATATCGAGCTTAGGGGTGTAACTGCTCATAGTGTTTTATAAAACTGTATTCTCAAATTTATACATATAAACAACTGCCTTAGAAAGACATTTTCAGCATTTTACAAGGTATCTCTTTGCTGTGTGTTTGACCTATTCCTGCCTTGGAAAAAAAGAGAGAAAATGAATTGCTGCATTTCCTGTAGCACCTTTGACTTACTCATAGAACAATTTGTTTTAAGCTAGAGATCTATTAAAGTGGTTTAAATTTCTATTTGTCAGTGAACCTCTATGTTTCATTGCTTACTTAGGGTTTGCTAAGAGCAGTATATATTATGCCATTTAGAAAGAAAAATAAAAAGCCTTGCTTAGGAAAGCACATTTCAACATCAAAGCAATAGATATGCATTTTAAAGTTACTCTGGGCCAATTTTGATTTTGACTTTTTGGTTGTGAAAAGACATTAACCATTTTTTTAAAAGTGATTTGTTATGGATAGAATACAGCACAGCACATGTGTGGGAGAATGACACATATGTGAGATGAGACAGAAAGAGTAGCAATAATGAGACAACACTGAATTCTGAGAATCAGAATGGAAATCCAACCTGTGGTATCTGTCTTGCACATGTGTGCCACTGGTCATGGGAGGAGAGAAAACCTGGGTTAAGTAATGCAGCCAAGCCCAGCTGTCAGAAACGCAATCCAAAGCTATGTCCCCAGAAAGGGACACATCCAAATAGTGTTATTATGGGTGAGAAGAGCAGAATTATTATGGTCTTTTTCAGTGGCGTCATTATGGAAACTTTCACCATGATTATAGCCTTGACAGCAAACTGAGGGAATGATAGTCCTCAAGCGAAAATTTCACTGAGTAAATTTGTGTTAGAAGTTTGAAAAAAAAAAAAATTCCAATAGTAGAAAGAGCTTCGAATTAGATTATTACAAGTATATATTTCATATTAATATTTCTACATAGAACTGAAAGGCCTTTTTTGGAAAACATGTTTATATTGATATTCTTCAAATACTAATATTATTCTTAGGATAGTACAGGATTTTTCTTGTTTTAACATACTGATTCTTATGTCCTTAATCAATATTTATGAAGAAAAATCTTATGAATGCTTAAAGCATTGATCTGGGTCATTATTATAAATATATTTTTATGACTTATGTTGCATATCATTTGTATGTAGTAGATCATCTCTGTTATCCTTTAGTACGATTTTTTTCATTACTATCATTGTCATTAAGTAACAGAAAACATAAACATAGACTAGTTTTCTAATAATGATTATAATGGCTTAATTTTCTTTAAAAATTTTGTTTGGGATTACCAAGGTTACCAAAGGGGCACATAAATATTCTACAGTAACATAATTAGTACAATGATAGAGAATAATCCTTCACAGATGGTATAAAGGAGTAAGAGAAAAAGCTCATAATGAGAACAGGAAGTGGTGTAATATAAATTCACTCATGTTGCACAGATTGAATTGTGCGTGGGGAGGTGTGGGAGATGAACAAAATTAAACCCCCTCATCATACTCTGAAAATTGCCATCTTGCAGTCATCAGGTCCTCCTCCTTCTCAGATGTTGTAGCTATGCTCCCAGACCAACAGAAGAAAATTTCATGGTTCAACATATTCCCACTTAGTTGATGTACTCATTTACAATTATGGCTATTAAATGCTGATGATATGCATGTTAAGATGACTTTACATATCCATATCTGTTAGAAAAGTGTTCTATTGTGGCTCTTCTCTCATAATGTAATAAAAAATACATTTTAGTTCTGCTAGAAGAGCTGTAGACATGGTCTGTTATTGGGCATTGAGACTAGCCTATTTATCAATTCACATTTATTTATTTATTTATTTATCTGCACATACCAATTTATTCATACATTTTGATTAGGATTCTTGAATATCAAAGTGTATGTGCATACGTTTGTGTGTGTGTGTGTGTGTGTGTGTGTGTGTGAGAGAGAGAGAGAGAGAGAGAGAGATAAAGAGATAAATTGGGCATTTATTATGTTCCAAGAACTGTTCTAAGTGCTCTATATCACTTATTATATATCATACACACACACACACACACACACACACACACACACACACATATATAAAATCTAACATTGACCCTAAGTACTATTATTATTCTATTTTACATGTGGGAGCCAAGGTAACCAAGGCCCAGAGAAGTAGAAAATGATGGAAATAACCTAGAAACTCAGTATACACTGACCCTAGAGTGCACACACTTAGTTAAAAAAGCTTATTCAAAATGTAGATAATATTTGTTCAGTGAAGGATTGTACTCACAATTTGTATATTACACAATTTATATTGACATTACTTACAAAATAATTTTTCGCAATTGTTCCTCATGAGTAGTAGTTGTTGCTTTATCAATATCAATATAGTCAATAACGTAAGTGCTCTTACTGACCTTTCTATTGACAGTTTCAGGCATCATTTTTGTGCTTTGGGATATACTGTGATATCAAATTCTGGTACCATGTTTCTCAGTGGTTTTATTACTTTTAATGAGGGATATTTTCATGCCACATCTTCTAAATACTAAAGACAGGTAGAAGGATTTGAAATGGAAGCCCTCAGACTTCAGTTTCTAGATACATTTTAAAAATGAGAGAAATAAGCTCTATTGATTATAATTTGCTTGTGTGTTGTTCTTAGAGAGTCCAGGCTTCTGTCAAGTGCTTTGCAGCATCACAATCATGTAACTCTCATGAAGACTTCACAAAGGCCATTTTGCTCTTGGAGCTCACATCTGTAGGAAACTATTCTCCAGTGATTTGAGATTCTACTTTAAGATGATTTTAGGATATTATAATAAGACTGGCCAAATATAAATCTGTAGTGTCATATAGAAATCTGAACTGATATAATATGGACAATATCGTCCCTTTTTTTATTTGTGTAAGGAACATTGCTATTACCAAAAATGGGATAGGAAAGTCAGGGTCTTAACAATCAGAAAACCAAAATGTAGTGCTGAGTGCTTCAAAAATATCTGAAAAAGTATCTAGAAGATATTAATCAACTTGTTAAGAAAGATACTTTAAATTATTCTTCTATAGTGTTTGGCTTCAAAGGTTGCTATCCAGATGCACAGCTTGGTGATAATGAGATGAGATGATGTAGGAAAGTGCTTAGCATTGCATCTAGCTCAGAGTAAGCAATCACTAAATGCTGGCTATTGTATTCTCATCTAGCAGCTAAAACGTAGAGGTTAAGAGCACAATCTCCACAGTGGACTACCTGGGCATGAATCCTGGCATTACCAGTTATTGACTAGAAAACCTAGGCAGTGGTTCTCAACCCTGGGCAGTTTTGTCTCTCAGGGGACATTGGGTAATGTTCGGAGACATTTTTGGTTGTCACAATTAGGGCTGGGGGGTCCTACTAGAGGCCAAGGATACTGCTAAGAATCACAAAGTATTCAGAACAGCATCTGCACAGCAAAGAATTATCTGGTACAAAATTCGAATAGTGCTGAGGAACCCTGACCTAGAACAATTAACTAATAGTGCCTACTTAGCTAATAAAAAGAAAGCCCTTAGAAAAGTATCTCCTGTAGTAAGCCCTCATTAAATACTGAGTCTTGTTACTCATATAGTAGAAGGCTTGCTATATGCCAGGTATTGTCCTAGATGCTAGATATACAGTAGAAGCAAAATAGGCCTGGTCTCCAGCCTTGAGGAGCTTGCTGTTTCTGACTTGCAGGGGTCACTGTTGAGGTAACCATTGCTCTTTAGGGGCAGTAGCATCTATCACTGTTGGGACCACCTGATGATCAATAAGCCTACCCCCTTTTAGAGTACAAGCTCCTTCTCTTTTAAAACAAATTTTGGTTTTAGACTTAGAAGAATCCGCCAAAAGAAGAATAATATTAGACTTAGCTGCCCAGTCACATTACCTGAACTTCAGTATCATGAACCTCTCATACCCATCTATATGCAGACACTGCCAGAATTTCCAAACATATTTTGAGAGTAGGGTGGTCCCTTTCATGTTAGTAGTTCTCCAGTTAGAGCCCTCTTTGCCCCAGGACTTTCTCTTTCCTCCCCCACTGGCTGTGGGCATCCTAGTATCTCTTCATTAGTGCTGGGATCCTTGAGTTTCATCTATATCCTACCTACTTCCGTATTCCTTCAGGGTTGCCAGAAACATCTCAGGTGCTTGCTCTTGTTCCTATAGCCTCTTGTGGCTCAGTGAAGGAGTGTCTCTATTGCCTTTGCAGGTGCTGTTTAGAGAGGAGACATTTTTTGGGGTCCTGAATTGGAGGTTTATGGTTTTACCTGGACCAAGCTGTAAAGTGTGGTCTGAGTCAGTACGTTTAGGCTTGGGTATAGAGGCACTGTATGCCAACTATTTCCAGTTCTTGATCCAGTTCTGACATTGGGACCTCACCCTAATAGTGTGTGTGTTTGTGGGGGGGGGGCAGTGTATCTGATTGGAATTCACTGTGCTAATAACTGGTACCTGTTGTTCCTAAGAAAAGCCCTGTCCCTATGCTGCTATATGCCTACTGAGTCACAGTTGTTTTTTTAGGCCCCATTCTGCTGGTTCAGTTCATCTAAGTGGGCTTTTGCTTTGGTTTTATTTTAGCCCTCTGGTTATCTGAGTAACACAGTGTCTCTGAAAAGGCTGATTATAGAAGCATTATCTGTTCCTAACCACCTGTCTAGACTTTCCATTCCTACCTCCCTCACTCCCACACTCTGTATGCTCTAGCAATATAAACCACTGGTAGGTCCATGAATGTTCCATGCTTCTGCATACCTCCATGCTTTGCATATTCTGCTTTCTCTGTCTGCATTTCCCAACTTGAACCATGCCTGAGTTCACCTTTACCTCTTTGAGTATTAGATATTGAACTGCTGCCTCCCTTCTTCCATGTCTAGTCCATAGCTTGTTCAGTTATCCCATCCCTCTCTTTCATCTTGGCTTCCACATTTCTCCCTTTCCCAGTGGAGTATTTCTGAATTCAGCCTACTAGATTTATAAACCAGAATCTATTGGATTTAAATCAACTTCAGCATATTGTAGTATATTGACTCTTCTGAGGACCTAACCATCATGTATAATATTGTTTCTGTTAAAAATGAAGGCCAACGTCTTGAGAACTGATCAACCGATGATGTTTTGAAATAGCCACATTTATAAATTGTAGATTGACCATAGCAAAATGTGTATGTATATGTGCATACATATTTATATATTGCATTTATATCTTCTGCATTTATGCTCATACTTTATGAGAAAAGAGGGAAGAATTAACAAGAATGCTAAAAATAAGAAATCAGAAAACAAAATTAGACTATATTTCTAGTGAGTGAATGTGAGATTATACAGATAAGGGGGAGAAGGTATGCAAATAGGAAATATGTGAATGAATCATTGGATGTTGAAATTTAAATAAGAAATATATCATTGATGTTTGGGCCTAATTTCCTAAATTAGAGACAGAGGTATATCTTTAACATATCCGTATGTAACTCAGAGCCATATCTAATGTAGTACTAAGGTAGAAATTCCTATTTCATCTTCCACATGGTAGAAAGAAAACACTTGTGGAACAAAAGAGATAGAAATGGGTGACTTGGAGTAGCATTCAAATAGGAAATCCGAGATGAAAGAAAGCAGCTTGTTTTAAACTGCACTCAGATATTATGATTTGAATAAAGTTTTAAACCCTAATAATTTTCCTAGCCTGGACTAAGGAGATAGTTGGATTTGATAATTAGTATGGACCATGCTTCCCAGGACCTCTCTGTAAAACTTTGTGTGAGATAAATTGTGTTTGCGTGTGAGATTATCAGTCATTGTCTAGAGTTGTGCAGCAAGTACAGCCAGGATTGTAAGCCTTGCTTCAGTGGAGAAATAGGAAGAATGGAAAGTGACTTATCCTTTCAAAGCCAAGGTAGCTGTGTTGTTTTATCTTCCAAACCTTGAAAAGGAAAACGAATTCAACTCTGTTCTACAAATATTTATTGAATTCCTCTCTTTCTTGGGCTATCGTTGCTAGTAGTTATTTGGATAGAAGAAAAGTATTATGTATATTTCTTGCTCTCAAGGAGATTAAAATTAGTCTTTCTGAGGATGTAAGACTGGCATATGAAGCAATTAGACAAGAAACAGAGAAATATATAAGGCAGCACAAAGTGCTACACTGAAAAATAATGTAAGTGAGGAGTAGACAACAAGAGCTGTGGACTATCATGAAAGGGGAAGAATTGCAAAGAAGGTGATATGTGACATGTTAAGTCTCAATTTCAATATAATTCCAGGATTATTTTAATGCCCAGTCCCCCTCTGTTTTAAAGAGTGTAAAATATAGCGAAGAAATTATGTGTAGACCATAATTTCTTAAAATCTAAATTTACACAGGAAAAAAAAACTAAGAACATTAATCTGTTAAGTGTTCTTAACATTCTTTGTAGGTCAGTTCACAACTATCCCCGAAACTAATGATGGAGCTGAGGGCAGACAAGCCCAATGCTTTTATTTTGCTTTGGAAGATGTTTCTGGCCATTAAATTAGAATTATTTTCTCTGACATTCCAGAAATTTATAGCATTTCTAAGAAAATACTCAACCCACACTGTAATCATCTAAGGGGAAGTTTTGAAACTGCCATTAACTAAGACCCTCTATTATGCCTTTTTCTAAGAACATATTCATCTCAGAATGCTACAAAAGACTAAGTTCTTTTCATAATTCTAGGATTCCCACACAGACTTGCCAGTTCATATTCCAAGGGGAAAGGAGAGAGTCTGGTCTTAATACATAGCAATATAAAACACTATTATATTTTTTGTATATATTATAGTTTAGTTCATTGGGGTTATCATTTACTTACCTTTTAAATCAAATATTAAACTAGTTGGCAATGCAAAGGAATATTTGAAGGCAAAATAAATCCTTTACTTAGTTATTTGAGCAGACAATACACTGTTATGAAAAGGCATACAAGTAGGTAGCAAAGTCATCAATAAACGAGACAATAGGTCATACTTATTGTTTTCTACATGGACTATGCTGAAAAGGAGAATTACAAAATTGATCTTTGCATGTGGAAAGCTTATCACAGAATGACAGAAGATAAGACATGCCCCCAAATATACATATCAACAGCAGTTATGAAAACAAGTTAACAGACAATATTTGCCTTCTTTTCTGCTTCCATAGCATCTAGACTTGCTCTAACTAAGTCTCTTATCACATTGTTTTGGTCTTCTTTTCTAGACATAAACATAACTAACTAATGATATAAACAAATTACTCTTTATCTAGGGGAAATTATATTTGTTGCTTACAGGAGTCAGTAAACGATGACCCTGCAAGGCCAAATTTGGGGCCTATTTTTGTAAGACCTCTTGCACTCAAAACAGTATTTACATTTTTAAATGATTGTTTAAAAAATTTTAAAGAATAAAGAATATGCAACAGAGATGTATGTGGCTTGCAAAGCCTAAAATATTTAGTATCCAGCCTTATACAGAAAATTTTGCTTATCTTTGCTTTAAAGAATGACTCTCCAGGGGAACATATGAATGAGTCATAGGAAACTTGTGGAGATGGATTTTTTAGAGAATAGGCTAAACTCTTGTAACAAAGAGACCCAAAATGCAGTGCTCAAATAAGAAAAATTTATTTCTCATATAACAATCCAGAGGTAGGCAGGTGGTTCCAGGGCCGATGGGTAGCTCTGCCATGAGATTATTTGAGGATCCACATTGAAGAACTTGGTTTACTACCACAATATTCTTATTACAATCTGAGGGAAAGGTGATTGGAGAGCAGTCAGTTTCTTTTCTAGTAATAAAATCTGGATTGTAGCACATGTGACTTCTACTCACATCCTGTTGACTTAAGTCACCCGGCCACTTTAGCTGCAAAGGAGACTAGGGAATATAGTTTTTTGCTGGATATTCTTGTGCTTAGATGAAAGGAGGGATTTCTATTACTAAAAAGAAGAGAATTATTGGTATTGGAGGACAACTAGCAGTTTCTGTCATAGTGAGACAGACAGTTCATAGTATTGGATCCTTCCTGATCTTTGTTTATTGCGAAATACTCAGTACATAGCAAGTGCACAGTATATAATTATTAACTGATTAAAGTGAGCAGAAAAGTGGAGGCAATCCTTAGCCCAGGAATGGACACTTAGGAAGAAATCCAAGTCTTGAAATGGAGGAGACACAAGCTTGGTGGGATTAGATGTAAGGCTCCTGGGAATGCATACATTAGCAGTGGTGATTATGTAGCTTCTAGTAAGGTGAAGTCCAGAGATTAGTTTAGATAGTAAACAAATCTTCTGCGCTTTATCCAGGGGTATTTTCACTTTCAAATAGTGAATTTAATTTAGAAAAAGTCATAGAGGTGGGAAAAACTATAAGAGGGTGATAAAATAGGGTGGGGACAGGGTCTGAGGATGAGTGGGAGTTGGGGACGATATTTAGTCTGTTGAATGGGGCAAATCCAGTAGCCATCACAGTTCAGTCAGGCATCATTTGAGGGATCTGGCATTCTGATAGTTATTAGCAGGATTCATCCATTCCTGAGGGACAACAGAGGTAATTGGCCAGATCCTGACAGAGCATCAGAACCTCCACAAAGATGGGTGTGCAGGGCAGAGTTTAGAGTTCTAGGCTGGAAAACTGAAGTAGAAGCTTAACTTTGTAGATGGGCCAACATAGTGGGGATGAGAAATGATTTATTTCAGAGACTGCACAAATTTCAAAACTATTTTTGTTGAATCTCTGAGCAATAAGACTTAATTCTAAGCCCCGCTTCTGATTTTCTGGCATCATTATCATAACTGGCTCAGAAACTGAGGGGAAGAATGTACGGGGCCTCAGGAAACAAGGGCAGGCAGGGGTTGACATAAGGGCTAATATCTGAAACTCTGGATTGAGAAACTGAGTATACTGTGCCCTGTATCCTTTGGGACTTTCTAATGCTGTTTACTTTCTTGCAGTGAAAATAATAATAGTTAAAAAAAAAAAAAAAGAAACAATTTTGATAGGGTAATTGATCATGATAATGAATATTTGGTGTATTATCTGAAAATAATTTGATTATTATAATTAAAGAAGGATAAAAGCAGAACAGACTCCCAAAATTGATGTCTCAGGTCAAATTGACCTATTACATGGCAGAAGAAATTGTGTATTTCAGCACTTAGGCTCTGCATAATTGATGGGGCACTATGTACTATCTATCTCTTTGGCTATTCGGCCAAGATTCTGAGGTTGCCAATTTGTAACCACATTTTATAGGTGTAAAACTGTTTTATAGATCTTTAGTCCTTATTCTTGTCAATAGGTATCAAACATTAATGATATATAATAGAAATTTCATCTTGATCCTGTTATGGTTTTTCTTTTCTTTCTTTTTTTTTTACACTAATAATTCTGCTAAAGCCAAGCCAAAGACACTAGCACATGTGTGGATAAAAAGATAGTCAGCTTTTGAATGGATATATATATATATATATATATATATATATATAGTCTCATCTTTAGGGACTGCATGAATATTTGATCAGACCTCAGGGAAAATAAAGAATGACTTTTGATTCAGTTTTCACTTAAAATTTTTTTCATATATGTTTATCTTTTGCACTTATAGGTACTCTATTAATAGATGAACACTGTATAAAGAGTAATTACGTGTGTATTTAAATCATAGCTAGGTACTGTGTATGGGATAATTTACCAGAGAGAAAAATAATGATTCATGAATTTAGACACTTTAATGTTAAGGGGAGTAATTGTTAATTTAAGCGATATACACACAACTGGTGGCAGTATACAAAGGTGCAGTTTTGCCTTTTGATTTACTGCTAAGACTGTGAAAACTTAATTTTTTAAAAAGAAATTTAAACATTTTATTTACTCAAGATTTCAGTCGCTTTATTAAAGACAGAAGCATGCTCCATAAAGCATAATAGTTCATGAATTTAATTTTCCTTGTATACTTAAGACATTGGCTTGTGATATTAATTGACAAATTGTGTACATTCAATTTGGGTTCGATTTGATCTAACATTTTGGATTAAGTAAGAGTCCAGCAAATTACTGATTCTTAAGTTTATTACATATGGTCAAATGATGTTGAGACTATTATCTATAGATAATGAGGCATTATCAACAGAGGAATACAATTAGTGTATTACAGTGGTGGAGGACATTCATCATCATCATCATCATCATCATTTTCGCTGTCATTGTCATCATCATCAACCCTTTTGTTTGCTAATGTTTCTGCCAATTTTATCTTAGTCTTGAACAGTATTGCATTTTGGAGAAAAATGATAAACAGGAATACTGTTTTGGCTTGTTTAGCGTCTTTATTTTGCTGGTAACAGAGCAACTGTAACTTTACCGGTGAGGTTCTGAGAGACTGCTTCACACTCGCTCAGAGTATTTTCTGATTATAAACTCAAGTGCAAGTTTAATTTTAATCCACAATGAGGATTATAACAGTGAACTAAATCAGAATATTCATACTAGTTGATCACTATTGCTCTCTCTGAGGGAAAATGTACCTGAGAAGCTGAATTATTATCATAATGTTATATTAGCGTAGGCTCAAACAAAGTGGAATAATCTTAATAACTTGTATTATATCTGTTATATATAAAATTTTAATACTTTATTTTTAAACTTCAAATTTTGTTGTTTGTAGCCCCCCTACATCCTGACTACGTTTTGTTCTACTTATGTAATGAAAATTCCAACATACAACTCATAAATGGTTTGTTTCAGTTAACCATTTAGTTGTTAAATCCAGGATTAGAATCTGTTTTTGTTTTTGTTTTTTTGAATGGTTAGTTGATGCTTATGTTTTGGATTTCTGATTATATTCATATGTGTATGTTTTTATGTGGTTTGGTATTTACAACGTTAAGCCAACGAATGTTTTTGTAAGTAATACATGAAGATACATATGTTTACTGCACATTGAATTAAATTATAATTAGCTATAGATTTGAAAGAAACTTTTGAGATTTTTGAGGGGGGTTCAATGAAGATAAAATACAGAAGGGGAATTTCCAGGTTGACTTTCCAAGAGTATATCCTTGTACTCTCTTAACCTAGTAATATAAAAGGCACACAGGTGTATTAAGGATGAGTATGTGGGATCATTAGTTGTGGGCTTGCCCCATGAAAAAGTTGTGGATTACTTATATATTTTGCCCAATAAAATTTTATGAAGAATTATTTCAAAATGGTTTTTAAAGAAATCTTTTGGTTTAAAAATTTAGTTCAGCTTACAACTTAATAGTTTAGAATAACTAGTTGAGAGATTACATGATACGTAGTTTTGTGAATTTGAAAAGCCTAAATTAATCCAAAAATTAAGAGATATGTATTTGCTTATCTTCAGAATATATTTTTATAAAAGTTAACTTAAGATGAGGGTTTATCTACTCTGCAGAGTGTGCATCATCGTCATGTTGGTAAGGTACTATCATGTAATAATGTAAAGCACATTGGCCTAGGTTGGGATCTTGGCTCTACCACTTGAATTTGGTGGGTTTATTCCTATATCTTATCAAAATTAATTGTGATCGATCTATCAGAGGAAGCCATTGAGAGGACATTACAGCCAGTTAACCCTTGAACTGGACCTGGACAACTGGAGGCTTCTCACCTTCTCCATGTCCTTGGAATGTACACTTTCCCCATCATTCCCACTGTAGAAGCCAGTTTCAAGGATGCAATCTTGAGATAACAGTGTTATTGAGACCATCTTGACTGAATATGTGACTAAACCCAGCTAAGAGCTCTATATATACTTTTAAGATTCAGGTGGGCCCAGGTGGAGATCTACATTTTTTGCAGCCACCAAGACAATTCTCATATGTAAGTTTCCTTGCTTATTAAACCTGCCACCTAGCAATCTGGAGTGGCCTGCCTCTTTCTTCAATTTCTTCTTGCCCTCCAGATATGGGGACCAGTTTCACTTAGGAATCTCTTGAGGTTTTCAACTAAGTTCTTAGAAATGATCTATGATTTTGAGTCACTTATGGTGACAGCCCAAGTGTCTTGGCTTCCCTGTGCCTCTTTTTATCATCTATAATTTCTATTATTATGGACCTAATAATAATCCCATTTATTCAAAGTTGCTGTGAGATTTAAATGAGATTGTTTAAGGACTTTGCAAACCGCATATATAGCATCAATAAAAATTTATTGGCTATTAAAATTGTTACTATTATTTTGCTTTGAAAGTTTGCACTATAAAGACATGGATATATTGAAAGGAGAGCAAGAGCAATGGACAATAACTATAATAATAATTCTAACTTGGTATATTTATAACCTGAATTTAGATGACAACAACTTTTCATAGTTAGGGACGGGAAGAAAAGGATAATTTGGTGAGTTGGAACATTTTTTATCAAACGTACTCTGCCTGATATTAGACTGTTTTTATAATTTAATTTTCACATGGTATTTTTATTATTCTGGTTATTTGAGGGAAAATTAATTTAAGTTTTTACATAGTGCAGATGGAATCTGTCAGTGAGCAGAGACTCATTTAATTCATGATGGTCATCGTAGTGCTACAGTTTCAGTGCAAAAGAAAACATTACCAATTTCTTTGTTATTGGAAGATGGACAAATCCCTTCTCTTTATTTTTACTGCTAACACACTAAAAATATTAGACGAAGCTCCAATCTTTCTTTTTAAGTAAATACTCATATTTGCTATTATGTTCATAGTTGCATTGAGCTACAGCCTATTTTAGAAATAAACCAATCTCTCTCTCCCCTTTCTCCTTTTGCCCATGTATATGGGGAATGCATAGCACATTGTTTAAATCCCTAGAAGTGGTTATTACATCCCCATATGAACTCATCACTTCATCTTGGTAATCCCATGACTAAAAATGAATATTTTGATGTAATTGCTTCTGAGCTACTTCATTATTTATTAATAACTGCTTTAAAATACCACTAGTTTTTTTCTTGGTGAGAGTTTTAGCCACTGCACACAGTAAAAATGGAAAATGTTGAAACAAACTTTTGTTTTAAACTCAATTCTTCAATTAAAAAGACCTAATACAATATGGACATGTTACTAAGCTTCAATTAAAAAGACCCAATACAGTATAGACATGTTACTAAGCTTTCTGTAAGCCTTAGTAGTAGCATTTAAATACTCCTTTTCCCAGCACATTTTTCTATGAAGAGGTAATTTTGTCAGCTTTTCTTAGCCCTTCTTTGAAAAGAAATTCAGTTTATATCGATTTTCGTCCATAAAAGAAAGATCATTTATAGTCCTATAGAAACAGACAGTGGTAGGCAGGATTTTATCTTAAGAATAATTTGATTGCCAAAAACTTTTATGTCAGTTTTCAAATGTGGAAACTTAAATTTTGTGGCCAAGTTTGGAAGAGTTAGAATGAAAATTACCATGAGGATATTGTGGCTCTTGTTAGTTTTAGTGGGTTCCACAGTCTCATTGCTTATAACAGCAATAACAATTTGTCTTAATCCTAAGAACCAACACGTGGTGTTTACTACATGCTACAAACAGCTAATTATCTGCATAGCTCGTGTTAGAACTTCATTCTTCTGAGTTCAAAGTTTGTTCTGATAGCCACCACCCTTTATTTTTCTGTGTTTAGTTTCTAACAGGAGAGCTTGTTGAGAAATTACTTAATATGTACTTGAAGTAAATTATTAATTCTGAAAACTGAAACGATAACAAAAATAAAGTAAAATTAATTCTCACATGGTGGTTTCTTTGACTTGATTTTCTGGTGAAGAACAGAATTGGGTCTTATAGTAATAATCATGGGAACTCAGAAATCTCTCTGAATATTACATAATCCTTGAGATGCATATAGAAGGCAGGAATGCTAATTTTACAAATTAGGAAACAGAAATGCAAATGAGGAAAGTGACCTTTCTTAAAATCACTACTAAGCTAGTCACTTAAGGAACTAAAAATGTTATCTTATATAATTACTTTTCTCTGGATTATTTTCTGTGTTGGTGCTCCTATATTTGCATTTCTGTTTGTGAGTACCAGTGAAGCTTGGCTAAAGAAAGGATGCCATGTTCAGGAGGCCATACAATTTAGTGGAAAGAATACTGGACCAGAAATTGTCATCCCTATTATGCCTCTAGCATGCTGGTGCTTTTGGGTGAAACAAGATTGTTCCTTGTCTCATTTTGCTCATTGAAAAAGGAAGTAGTAATAGTTATTCCTGTCAAGTTTCCACTGCTTTGTGAGAACAAAATGGAATATGGGTTCAAAGGGGAAGATATATTAATATATATTTTTGAAGGATGAATATTGACTAGTATCAGATATGCAGCTATATATATGTAATATATATATAATATACAATTTATAGTTCTATATATCGTCCCTGCTTTGCTACAGATTTAGTATTTTTATGGCCCATCTTTTCATCCTCTCATTCCTGTAATTCCTATGATTTACTAAGGCTTTAGATATTCCTATGACTTTAGATACTACATTCTGATAACTTCTAAATTTATATTGCTAACCTTGACTCTCTCTTGAGATCTGATTCTGTAGTGCCAGCCCCCAACTAGACACTTTCACATGCATATCTCATAGCACTTCAGAATGACCATTTTTAAAACTGAAATTTAATCTAGATGCCATCATTCTCCTACTGTATTTCCTTTCATTTGGCCTTTAAAGCTAGAAACTTTAGGCTTGATTAGATTCAGTTTTCTTTTTCTTTTGCCTTTTGCATGTGTTTTATTAGTGACCAAATTCTTTAGATTCTACTTTCTAAAAATCTCTTGAATTCTACCCCCTTCTGATGCTATTCAACAGCATTCAGACCCCCATAAAGTCTTCCTGGACTCAGGCATAAGGAATTCTTGAAAACATACTTTTAAAGGGAATAATGGATTTATATATTATTAGGGTAAGGTAACGGTTGATGGGAAATAATGAGGTGTTGACAGAGAGCTGAAAATTATGATGCAGTCATGACTAAACTTCTTGTGGGTATTCTCTCTGTCACATTCAAGTAACTTAAAAATCTTCGCCTGTGTCCTGGACCCCTGGGTTGGGGGTTTCAGGTAAAGAAACCATTCTGAGGCCAGGTTTTCTTCCTCCCATCAGCCTTCCACATTGCCTCTCGTTTCCACATTGCAACACAGATGGGAAGTTCATGCAAGCCCCAGTTTTGAAACATCTGTGAAATAACTCAGTTAATCAGGATGGGAGGAAAAAAAATATTATTTTTCCTATCACTACAGCATGAGCTAAATGGGGCTTCTGCTGGCCATGCTTGTGCTGGAGGGTCCCTCTTTCTTGCAAATCACCTTACCCCCATAGAGGGCGCAAAATAAATAAGTAATGGGCTGAGAGGAAAGGTTGGATAAGATGAGACATCTTGCCCTAAATTGTGACCCTGCATGAGTGAATAAGCTTCAAGCCTAAGCTGGATAGAGACCCATTAGGACCCTACTTACCACACTAGTGAGGCAGAAGATGGTTCTGTTCTTAAGCATCTCAATGCAAATATCCATGGTGTTTTTTACTTGGCCTTTCTCTAATCAGTTCACCAGATGAGCAGTACAAGGACCAGTAGCTCTGTATCACCATTATTGGTCAAAGCCAAAAATGTCAATTTGATTTGGGAAAGGTAGCTTAGGGAAATCAAAATATATTGTTTAAAATATGTGAAATCTAACAAAAAAGTATTGGGATTATTTGTTTCTCCTAGTTTATGGGTATCTTGAGGGCTTCTCCATGTTTGTGTATTTCCAATGATGGGCACAGACCAGGTGATTATATTTTTATTCTATAAATATGTGGGGCTAGAATGGTGGGGAACTTTGGATTAATCCTATAATCTGTTTCATCAAAGTTGTGTCCCTCAGGGAGGTTTCTGCCATACCACTCCAAAGGGAGTGCTTGGAAATGTGTGAGAGAACTTTGGGTTGTCACAATGACCGAAGATTCATTGGAATGGGGATCCAGAAGTGCTAAATGTTCTTCAATATATGGAACAGTCTTACACAAGGAAAGATTGTTCTCTCCTAATGCTAGTAGTTTCTCCATTGAGAACTATTCAGTTTCCCTACTCTAAAGCATAGAAAAAGAGAATGATTTGATCACAATGAAAACTGTTTCTGGTTTCTGTCAACCCTTTTCACACATTGTGAATGGAAGAGAATTATGTATGCTCAGTTAGCAGGTGGCTTGAATGATAGGTATTTCCTGTAAACTAAATCCATTTCTATCTCCATCTGCTTTCCCCATCTTCCGAGTCCTAAGATTGGAGTGCAAGACCCTACCAGATGGGAGCGCAGGGTAAAAGTTACTGCTCCCTGGCAAACTTCCCTTGTCTAGACTTTCTTTAAGCCTGGGGAGAGGCACACGAGAATTAAATTCTATCTGTTTCTTTCAACAAATGTGGTAAGACAATTTGATCTTAGTTTAATCCATTGCACAGAAGGCCGAGAGTGACTAATTTCAATGATCTTTTAAAAAATCTATTTAGAGCAAGCCTTCTGGCTGAAGACATCAGTGTGGGAGATGGCAGATAGATTTAAATCCAGTTTTCTATCATGAGGTAACAGAAAAGCTAAATGGCTCTTTCGTGGTCTTTTAGGTACTATTTTAGGAAGTACATCTTTTTGTTCATTGTTGACACTGACATGGCTGTAGTATCCGGGCTATAGGAAATGCGTAAGGAGAAAACTTGGAATCACGCTTCTTCAAACAGTGTTTGTTGATTTTCTGTCTCAAAAATGATATTTTGGGAAAAAAGTTTCTGAAACACAATTCAGTAATTCATGTAGTTTACCATCTTGTGTTATATGTAACATAAAGTTTCTTTGAAAGAATTTGCCAGGAGAGTCTGAAACTTGGTATTTATTTTATTCCTTGATAATGTTTTTTGAAAAGTGTTGCATGTAAAGGTACCTTATAAAGCCAAATTCTAGACTATTTAATGTATGTTTCTTTTTTTAGATACTCCCAGAAGTATAAAAGCATCCACTGCTACAGCTGAACAGTTGTTTCAGAAGCTGAGAAATAAACATGAATTTACTATTTTGGTGACCCTAAAACAAACCCACTTAAATTCTGGAGTTATTCTCTCCATTCACCACTTGGATCACAGGTAAGTAAGCGGAGCTGCTGTTTTCATTATATCTGGTTAAATGAACACATTAAAAAGAAGTAAACAAAACAAGTTATACAAGATTGGCTTAAAACAGCTAGAATAGTTTTGCTACATTCTGCAAAATCACAAACGGAAGTAATTGCGAGCTGCCTAAAAGCAGAACGTGCTGCTGCTGCTTTTGATGTTGCTAAGAGAATACAGAAGCCACCATTTCTAAAACAACTTTATTAATTACTAAATTCCTCATGAGATATATTCCTCAATGTTAAAGTCAAACATACTTCTTAATTTTGTGAATGTTTAGCCTCAAAAACATTATATTCTGTTCTTTAGAAAATTACCTGGGTTTAGAGTTTAGTAGCCTTATAATTTTAATCACTAACAGATAACATATTTTTCAACGCGAGTCTTAGATATTAGTGGTTATAGCTATAATCTTAGCTGTATAATGAATCAAAATACTATTTAGCATCTTCCAGTTTCTCCTATGTGTAGAAGCATGATTGGAAGAGCTGGTGGGAGTAATGGGGAGGAGGAAGCAGTAATTTATTCATAACACTTGGCATATACAGAAGTCACCATTAGATAATACCTAACACCTTAAAACGATTCATTCCTGCAAGAATAACTATGGTTCTGACATTGAAAATTCCTTTATGTTCATATTTTAAATACCTGCACCACCACTTACTATCTGTGGACCTTGGACAAACCACATAAACTCCCTGTGCCTCATTTTTTTCATCTGTAAAATGGGAATAATAATAGTACCTACTTTGTAGGTTATTGTGAAGATTAAAGAGTTCATATACGTAAAGTGCTTTACGTATGTGAAGGTGTTAATGATCCTGCTCAGGTGTGGGCAGAAGCCTCTTAGTTTCATATCAGAGATTAGGCTGCTTGGGACTTTGCATATCTTTACTAAATACTAAAGAGCAAACAGAAGCAAATGTATGTAGAGAACAAAATATTGCAGGATGACAAGGAGAGCAAGGTTCCTAATCACACTTGATCTGGTTTATTATCTAGGCTTTAAGGTATCACTTAGCTAGTTAGTGACAGAGTGAGGACCCAAGCCCATTTCTTCTGATTTTTGTGTCTCATATTTTTATAAGTCCACTGTGATATCTCCTAATCTGCCATCACCCTGACAGACCTTGTGTTATGGTTTGTGCTGGTCTTTTTCCTGTTATTGTTGCTGAAGTTATCTTTCTTCTCCTAGTCTCCTTCTCACTCATCTCTTTAAGTCTTGTCATTTCCTGAACACTTATTTATTTATTCTCCGTATTTGTTCACACACAAAAAACAATTTTAAAGTGGTTTATAGAGATATCTATGGGGCAAAAAGATAAAAATAAAATAAACTTTGCGAATCAGGGAATAGAAAAACAGAAGAATAATTGGATGATTAAGACAATGCAACTATTCTCGGTTCTGAGACCAGAGACATATTTTTTCTATGGCCTTTTATGAGGAAATAGTATCTTTAGAAAAAAAAGATTCAGAAAGCTTCCTGTTGTAGACGGCATCGCTCCACATCGACTTTGGAAAAGGCAAATCTACAGTGATGCCAGTGACAAGCATCTTGGTGCAAAGGTCTTTGAAACAGTATTGCCTTGGAGACCCTTGGTAGTGTGTACAAAAGTCCTGTGTAAACAAGTATTCCTGCTCAAAATGTCTATAGTGCCTGCTGTATGAAACCTTGATAAAAGACCATGTCTTTCAAGAAATATTTCATGTAAATGGCTTTTCTCAATTTGGCTTTTGAGAATAATATTGAATTCAAGTTGGATTTCTCTAATACTCAAATTGTGGTTGTTCTTTGTTGACAATTAAGTAAGAATTAAGTTTTAAGCATAAACAATGGAATTAGCAGAAATGCTGAAATTTTATTATAAAATTGAGGAGCCAAAGAAGGAAGTGCCTGAATGGAAAGTTCCCAACCCTGCCTGCGGGTGGCCAACACAGGCAATTCCCAAGAGCAGGGTTAACTTGCCTCAGGAAGTAGTTTGGGTTCTACTCTCATGTATTGTGGATGGATTCTATAGAATGTGGAAATTTTATTTTATCATTATTTATTTCTGTAGCATCAAATTTTTAATTTCTTCCCACATGTGGAAATTTTACTTAGCTATAAAGTCCAAATATTACACATGATGGGGATGTGAAGTACAACATAGGAAATATATTCAATAATATTATAATAACCATGTACAGTACCAGGTGGCTACCAGATAAATTAGGGGATCACTTCATGAATTACATAAATGTCTAACCACTATGCTGTACACCTGAAACTAATATAAAATAATATTGAATGTCAGCTCTAATTGAAAAATTAAAATTAAAAAACATCGCATGTAATATTTATAGTGAATTTTACAAATTAGGAAAGTCACAAAAAGAAAGTAAAATTATCGGTACTTTTATTCCCTGGGGATAATTTCTTCTAATATTTTCAGTTATAACTTTTAAAAATTTAGTGAAATATTTTGAGAACTTTTCCATGCCAAATAAATATTTGTTTAAAATCCATCTTTTAATGACCAAAGAATATGCCATCACTGGATACAAATTAAAACAAGAGTAATCAAATTTTCACATTTGTCATCAAAAAATATAAATGAAGTATCCCAAAAATGTCCAATTTTCATCAGTATCATTACCTGAGGTATCCACTAAGATAAACTAGTGTGCAAACTGTGTGCTTGGATAAGTGAATGAATTTATGTGCTCCACAGGATGGTTAGCTATAAACCAGTTACGTGTTGAAAAATGTCTGTCAGAATGAGTATTGATCTGTCATCTAACTGGATGTGATTAGGTGGAGATCCAGCTCTCCATAAGTTCTTTCCTAGTTCATGGAGGAGCTCTCCTGCATGCCTCCTTGGTAGCAGGAAGCATAAAAACAAGAACTTGAGTTACTCTTCTGTGAATTAGGCCCTGTGAGTGACTGCTACAAACAAAGACTAAATAAACATTAGTATTATTACTAGAGATGATGTGCGATGGCTTCTCTACTTATTTCAGTCCCTGACTCATCTTATTTCCATTTGTGCTGATTGCAGTGAGCATCTGGCTAACTTGCAGCTTGCTCTGGAGCAGAATTAAGTAGGGAGAAGATAGTAAGAAACAGAGATGGGGGAAATGTCAGCTCTAGCAATAGCGGAAATGGGGAAAAGTGATATCATTCAGTAGGAGTATAAATGCCAGGTGCATGGCCAGTCTGCTCATCTTCTGCGTGTCACCCCCTTTCTTTCTCTCTGCTGGCCAAATCCAGTTCATACTTCAGAAGTCCGCTCATGTCTCCATGAAGCTTTTACTGACCTTTCTAGCTTACGTGAATTTCTTCCTCATTTAGCCTCCAATGTGGTTTTAAATTTGTGCCACTTCTTTTGGCATTCTAACATACAACATCTTATATTGTTACTTACTGCTTTACATATGTACATATGTATTAAATGTATATGAGACATCACAATATCAGGTACTGCTTTTAATCACAATTATAACACATATTTATTGAGGATTTTTAAAATTTAGATTGTAATAAAAAATTGGTAATACATTTTGCGGTTCAAAATTTAAAAGGCACAACAAAGTATAGAGTCTAACTTCATCCTTGTCCCTGGCTACCTAGTTTCTATCCCTGTATTATCATTACAGACATTTTAAAAATAATAAAAGCATGAAGAAGAAAATGCAGCTCAGTCAATCAGTGGTATGCTGGAGCGGGTTCATACTGGCTTATGAGCTGAAACTTTGTGAGCAGGTCAGCATCACTGTTAGCTTGATGTAGGCCATGGCGTGATGATTTATACCTAAGAAATCAGGAAATGCTACAAAGTCAGAGGTTGGGGTTTTTTTGTGTGTGGGGCGGTAAATCTATTTTTATTGATAACTTTTTTGATGAATATTTACTTTTTTATCTTTCTTTTCTTATTTTTCTTATACAAATGGATAAATGAATCAATATCTTAGAATTATTTCTCTAGAGAACAGAGCCAATTGTTAAACATTTACCAGCACTACTGCCTGTAGTCCTGGCATCTAGAGAAACCACTGTAACACTCTGGGATGCAGCTTTATAATCCTTTCTTTTCCAGGTGTACCTGAGCGTGTAAAATTTTACATTGTTGACAACAATGTTTTATTAGATTTTAAATTTTTTGGATTTTTTTGTTTCTGGTTTTTTTTTTTTTTCTGTCAGAATTGCAGAATTGTAGCATTAAACTTATAAACTCCATTTTATTTACCATGCTGTCGTATACAGTTAGATGCTAAAGAAATATTTGATGAGTGAAGAAATGAGTGAAAGATCAAGAGAAAGATCATCATGAGTGCACTAAGATTCATAAATGACTTCGCAGTTTTCACCAGGCTAGGTAGGACAAAGGTTCTAGAGAATAATCAAATTGCTATATTGATGCAGGGTGCATAATCCATCCTGAAATGTCATTAACTCTAGCATGAGGACTTTACTAACTGGCAGCCACTGCCTTGAAACACCTATAAGTCAAGTTCTTAGAGAATAACACCTGTAATGAGTTATTATAGCAACATCTCAGCCACTGTGTTAAAGCTGGAAACCTAATCACACAACTTTGTTGATTTGGACATATGAGACTAAAGGACATGCTCTGGATTCTAGGGTATCTAAAGGGAGCTAAGAGCAAGACAAAATGAAGGAAAGGCATACATCACAGCACCTTGAATTGGAAGGGGCTTAAGTCAAACCTTGGCAATGAAACACAGCTTCAAACAAAGTGTTTCATATGTTAATGTTGATTGCGTTCCCTATGCCATACTCCCCATTCCCGTGACCATCTATCATCAATATTCCAGTGTCCTATGAAGCAAAGTCTCCTTTGGCCTCCTAACCTGAGATGCTGGTTTCTTTTCAAATGGTATTTTTTGAGTAGAGTATAATATTAAAAGTTAGACCACAAATTTCGTGTGATCACAATGTGAAAGGCTTTTAAGAGCTTCAGCCATTTCTGTGTATATTTAGCCAACATAGTATTACCTGAAAACAGCAGACGATAATATTATGGCACTTTATGTCTGAAAGAATTAAGACATTCAGGCAGATCAAAGAGAGCATCATTATAGTTTTTCTGCCTATTGTGTTTTGAAAAGGAAAAATAAAGAATAAAGAAATAATTATAAGATATTGGTTCCCTTACCCATTTATACAGGAAATGTATAAATTTATACATTTATAGAAGAGAAATTTATAGAAGAGAAATATGAAAACAGTAAAGGCTCATTGAAAAGTATATTCATAAGTAAAAATAAAGGAGAAAATTCCCCCGAATTTCAAATGAACTCTCTTCTCTTTCATATTTCAAAAAATTGCTATTCTTCAGGATAAATAAAATTCTTTTGTTATCCTTTGGTGTAGATTTGGTACAGTCACCTAGATTATGTTCTGCAGTTTATAATACTTCTCTTTTATTTAAGATAGTCTTGGGCTTTAAATATGTAAATTAATTCTCATGGGGTTATTATTAGGAATTTTCCTGATAGCCAAACATTAAATATGCTTCCAACTTTGAATGCTTTGCAGATAGCATACATGGAAATAATTCGTGGCAATAGCTTTTCAAATAAATACAAAACTGTCTTGGACTTCGCTAATATCTCTATATTAATAAACTTTAGATGAGATAAATGATATTTTTTCTACTCATTTAGTATAAATTATTATATATTCTGAATGAGTAAGACCATATTTATAGGAGGCTGATAAAATGTGTCTTCATATTTGTGAATGCTTGTCATGTATTAAGCCATTTCTCTTTTTTGACATTACTGAGTTAAAAATTAAACTTGCTGGCAATATTTGCTTGGCTTAATGGTTCTGAACTAAAAAATTACTTAATTATGGATAAAATTAACAGATGACATAACAGCTACTACACTCTTTACTTTTTGGTTGCACTTAATAAATAACATTAAAGATAATTGGATTTATGAATTAAAAATTTAAATCCCAAGTTCTATATAATTAAAAAACTTTACATTTTATTCTCTTAAAGTATGTTTCTATATCATTTATCTATAACAAAATTATACCTTTAATGTATACTTTAATGCCTCCCTTATTATTAGGAAAGTTGCAATATATATTCTAATATAGTTAAGTATATATTTATCTCATTACCAAACAGACATGGCCAGTCGCTCATCAAAGAAACTGAATTAAAGTTAATACTCAGCAAGCAAATGTGATTTCTCATATTCTTTTTTAAAAAAATTTTAATTTATTATTAGTTTCAAGCATACAGTACATTGGTTAGACATTTATATAGTTTATTAATAATCTCCCTGAATGCTCTTTCTCTCTTCTGGCTCTACACCTAGCCATTGTGTTAATGCTGGTTACTTTCCCTATGCCATACTCCCCATCTCCATGACCATCTGTCAGCTACTAATTTATACTTCTTTAACCTTTCACCCCTTTCTCCTCTATATTTGTAAGTCTGTTTTTTGATTAGTTTGTTCTTTTTGTTCTTTAGATTCCGCATATAAGAGAAATTTTATGGTATTTATCTTTCTCTGTCTGACCTATTTCACTCAGCATAATAACATTTAGGTCCATCCATATCATTGTGAATGGTAAGATTTCTTTTTTTTTTTTAATGGCTGAATAATATTCCATTGTATGTATGAACCATAACTTCTTTATCCAATCATCCGTTGGTGGGTATTTAGGTTGCTTCCATATCTTAGCTATTGTAAATTGTACTGCCATGAACATAGGGGTGCATATATCTTTACAAATTATTGCTTTGGTTTTCTTTAGATAAATACCCAGAAGTGCAATTGCTGAGACAAGAGGTATATGTATTTTTAATTTTTTGAGAAACCTCCAGACTATTTTCCATAGTGGCTGCACCAATTTGCAATCCCACCAACAGTGTATAAAGGTTCCCTTTTCTCCAAATCCTCACCAACACTTGTTCTTTGATTTTTTGATGATAGCCAGTCTGACAGGTGTGGAGTGATATCTCATTGTGGTTTTAATTTGCATTTCTCTGGTGATTAGTGACTTTGAGCATCTTTCATATGTCTATTGGCCATCTGTGTTTCCTCTTAGAAGAAATATCTGTTCAGATATTCTGCCCATTTTCTAATTGAATTGTTTATTTTTTGGTTGTTGAATTGTATGAGTTCTTTATATATTTTGGATAGTAACCTCTTATCAGATATATCATAAGCAAATATCTTCTCCTATTCAGTCAGTTGTCTTTTGTTTTGTTGATGGTTTCCTTCACTGTGCAAAAAGTTTTTAGTTTGATGTGGTCCCATTTGTTTATTTTTTTCTTTTGTTTCCCTTGCCTGAAGAGGTATGTCTGAAAATAAATTACTAGTAGCAATATCAGATTGACTAGTGCTTATGTTTTCTTCTAGAAGTTTTATGGTTTTGGGTCATGCATTTAATTCTTTAATCCATTTTGAGTCTGTTCTTGTAAACAGCGTAAGAAGGTGGTCCAGTTTCTTTTTTCACATATATCTGTCCAATTTTCCCAACACCATTCATCGAAGAGACGGTCTTTACCCCATTGTATATTCTTGCCTCCTTTGTCATATATTAAGTGACCGTATAGGCGTGGATTTTTTGGGGGGCTCTCTATTCTTATATGTACAAAATTTATATATAGGTGAAGTGATGGAAAGTAGTTCAATTTTAATATATAGAGATTATTTCGTGGAATACAGATCTCCTTTTCATGCTGAAGAAGTGAAGCATTCTTTTCCTTCTTGTCTTTTCCACCCTTGCTGCAGCAGCGACCATAGACTAACTAACCCATATCTACTCTCATCACGTATTTTGGGTATTTAATTCCTTAGGCAATAATGCAGAGGACCAGGGGTATTTCTATGTCTGCATCCTATTTTGACAATGTCTAGTTATCAGGCCCCAAATATCTTAGGCCATGGTAAGACCCTTCTGCTGTATCCATCTTGTAGCTCTTTTATATCTACTTTCTTCACTCCAGATGGCAGAGTACAGGTATCCTGGCTGTTGTGTTGGCAGCCGTTATTGAGGCTCAAGCTCAACCTGGTGTATTCCTGCTTGGATGTTTTCATGTTTCTCATTTCTGTGTTGCCCATTTATTTCTTTATATGTGATAGTAAGGGTTAATTGTTCATTAGAAATAATTAGCCCATGTAGCTACTAATGATCAGTTTGTACTTTTTTTTAAGTTTTTTCCTTAGGGTTAAAAAATATTTTTAATGATTAAAATTTTTTAAAAAATAGTATTTCTTCACTGATAAACGTAAGTTTGAGAATGTTCTTTTTTTTTCTTTGATAAGGCCCTGTGACTTTATTATTTCCCCTTTATCCATTTTTGAAGATGTTGATATTTCTAAATTTTAGGGCATAGTAGCTTTCCCTAATTGCCTTTAAGTTATAAACTTTTCATCACTTAGTGATTTACTATTTCTATGTTTCATACAGAAGCTCTATACGAATGAAGGTTTTATTTTCAGTCATTAGCCTATAATTCTTTTTTTATTTTTAATAAAGGAAACTCAAATCTATCAAATATGTATCATTTCCTACGCAATATAAGTGCTTTCAGCAGGGATATTTTGTTTTTGTTTTTTTTTTTTCACTCATAAATGAAGCCTTGTAATTAAATGAGACACTGTTAGAGATTCTACTTTCCTGAGTATTTTTATATTCTGAAAGTTAGGGGGGAGGAAGTAATTTTCTAAACATAAATACAGGTTCTCTTAGCAGATAGTATAATGTGCTCCCTAATAAAAAGAACCTACACTTTTTTGACTTTTTCAAAACTCTGAGGTTTCTATCTTTATAAAAAACTTTAGGAGAATTTTGGCATAGAACCAAATTAATTATAATGTCTTTATTATCTGTAAATATGGTGACTGTAGAATTCATTTGACAGTTCTTTTCATAAGAAAAGTTATTTTTTATGCCTTTATTCATTTATTCAGAAAACATTTCAGGTCCTTCAGACATAGTGCACAGGTGAATTCTGAGCATTCAGAATTGCAAAGCACAGTCCCTGATGCAAGAAAATAATTGTGCTATTGCTGGGTCAAATATGCTATGATTCTAGTCCTTCACCAAACTTGTATTGTCACAGCACTGATAAATCAATCAATGTCTATGACTGGTTGTTTACATAATGTATGCCTACTCTTGGATGTGGGTACCTCTGCATGGTGCATTGGATATAAAGCAAGGACTTGTAACTAAAATAGGTTGAGTTGTAGGACACCAAACAGTCCTATGATAGATGATTGGATAAAAAAGTTGTCATACATATATACAATGGAATATCACTTATATGTGGGTATAAATCTAAAAGCAACAAATGAACAGGACAAATAGAAACTCATGAATATGGATAATAGACTAGTGGTTACCAGAGGGTAGGGTAGGGTAGGAGGGGGGAGAAGAGAGGTAAATGGGGTAAAAGGGGTCAAATAAGTGATGACCTTCAATAATTTTTAAAAAAGTAAAATAAAAAAATAAAATAAAATAGTAGATAAAAATGAAAAAAAATATATAAAATAGGTTGAGTTGGGTTCAATTCAGACTCTGTCAGTTCCTTGTATGATAACTCTGAGAAAACCTTTTTTCCTCTTGACTCCAGTTTCTCAAAGAGGACTACTGATACCCATTTTAGGGTGTTGTTTTGAGATCGATGCCACATTAAGTTCTCTGTCTCCTCTCCTCCTTATATGTATGTGTGTTTTTTTAAGCAGCATACACAATGTTTCTAATTTGATAGGTAATACATATTCCCTGTACAATATTTGAAAATTATGAGAATATAAAAGAGAAAACAAAAATCATAATTTCTTTACCAGAATAACCACTATTAACATGTTATTTCTTTCTAATCTTTTTAGGTTGCATAAAATTGGAGACGACGAGATTATTCTAATAGATAAAATATATTACATTTATTTTATAATACCATTAAAATATACTCCTAAAATGTTCATTGGATTCATCATATTTATCATATTGATATTCTGTAATTTATTTTATTAACCTTCTATTTTTAGAAATTCAGATTATTTCTTGTTTTTCAGAATTATAATTAATGCTGTAAGCACTGTGTCCAGCATGTAATCTGTGCTTAATCTCTGATAGTTCCCTTAGGACAAATTCCAAGAAATGAAATTTGTTGAGTAACTGCTTATAAATTTTTTTTTGCTATTTTTAAACTTAAAAAAATATACAGTGCCCAATTAGCCTCAAGAAAACATATCAATGTAAAGTTTCACAAACTAAACATGAAAATGTTCGTTTAATGTACCCTTGTTAAAACTGAGCATTATATCATTAATTTTTTTTTTCCATTTTGAGTTGGGAAATAGTATGTTGTATTTCTTTGATTACTAGTGAGATTGAACTTTTAAAAATAACTTTACTGCTCATATACATTCTTTTTATAGACATTATTTTTCTTTTAGTAGTATTTTCTTAATAATTTATGAGATCTTTATGTAATTATGGCTAATAACCTCTTATGTGTCATAATTTTTAACTTTTGCATAATTAATTTTTTATGTTTCGTTTGTTGCCCATTAATTTTGTTTTGTATTTTTTATATCCTTGAGCTGAAATAATTTCATTTATCCTCATTTAGTCCTCATAACATTATTCCATTATCCCATTCAGTCCTCACAATAATCCCATGATGTAGCAACTTTTAGTATCCCCATTTCACAGATGAAATAACTTAGGCACAGAGGTTAAATAACTTGACTAAGTTCTCCTAGTGAGTAAGTGACAGAGCCAGGCTTTTCACCCAAACATTAGCTACAGAGTTCTGTTCCTAATTCTTTGGGTGTCTGTTATCTATTTCAATTAATTTCTTCCTTGAAGATTGTTTAAAAATAGATCGTTCTACCCTAAGATGAGGTAGTCTTCCTTTTAGAAATATAATTTTCTTTTTATCTTTTTTTTTTAAATTAAATTTACTGTGATGACATTGATTAATAAAATTATATAGCTTTTTAGTGTACAATTCAATAATATATCATAGGTATATTACATTGTGTGTTCATCTAAAGTTAAATTTCCTTCTGACATCATATATTTGACCCACTTTGCCTTTATCTACCTTCTTCTCCCTCCGCCCTCTGGTAACCATTAAACTGTTGTCCATGTCCATGAGTCTCTGCTTGTCATGTTTGTTGCTTTCAGTTTTATATTTCACATGTAAGTGAAATCATATGGTTCTCAACTTCTGTCCTATTTCACTTAATCTCAAGATCTATGTTGTCGCAAATGGCAGTATTTCATCTTTTCTTATGGCTGAGTAATATTCATTGTATATATGTACCACATCTTCTTTATTCAGTCACTTCAGTTGTTTCCATGTCTTGGCCACCATAAATAATGCTGCTATAAACATCAAGGTGCATATATCTTCACAGAAAAGGATTTTCAAAATTTCCGGATAAATACCTAGAAGAGAGATTGCTAGGTCATATGGTAATTCTATTCTTCATTTTTTGAGAAGTCTCCATACTGTTTTCCACAGTGGATGTATACCAATTGACATTCCTAACAGTAGTGTATGAGGGTTCCTTTTTCTCTTCAACCTCTCCAACACTTGTTATTATTTGTCCTGTTGATGATAGCCATTCTAACAGATGTGAAGTGGTATTTCATTGTGGTTTTGACGTGCATTTTCCTAATAGCTAGTGAAGTTGAACATCTTTTCATATGTCTGTTGGCTATTTTTATGTCTTCTTGGGAGAAGTGTCTGTTCAGGTTCTCTGCTCATTTTTTAATTGGATTGTTTTTTTTCTTGTTGAGTTTTATGAGTTCTTTGTATATATTGAATATTAGCCCCTTATCAGAGGCATCGTTTGCAAATATCTTCTCCCATTCAGTTGGTTGCCATTTTTTCTTGTTGATGGTTTCTTTTGCTGTGCAGAAACTTTTTGATTTTAGGTAGTCCCATTCACTTATTTTTGCTTTTATTTCCCTTGCCTTCGAGGCCAAATTTATAAAGTTCTCTCTAAATTTGAGGTCCACGAGTTTAGTACCTCTATTTTCTTCTATGCAATTTATTGTTTCAAGTCTCATATTCAGGTCTTTGATCCATTTTGAGTTAATAGATCTAAAATTTATTTTAGTGTAAGAAATGAGGCTCTAAACATTTTTTCTCAGAGAACTATTTCATTATTACTTAATTAATTCTTTCCCCTCCCCTCATTTGAAAATCTCCCCTTTATTGTAAATGGAATCTTATATTTATGTTAAAATTATTTCTGGGCTCTCTCTTCTGTTTCACCAGTCTGTTTTATTTTTGTATCAGTAATATACTTACATAAACAGCTTTTTTTTATATTATAAATATTGCTTTTCAGTGTACACATTTTAAAAGAGCAAATCCAAAAATCACTGCTCAAATATAATATATTGATGTATTCACAGGCGATATTCAAAATGTATAGTAACCTGCATGATGTGGGCACTAAACTATCATAACAATAAAGTGCTGAATTAGATTGGACCCTGACTATAATCAACCAGTATAGCTATTTCTCTTGCATTGGGTATGTGTACTTCTAAATTTTATGATATTGGTTATAGATATAGATATACTTATCTAATTTGATGTGTGTGTAATTTTCTACATGCTAAAATATATATGTGAAATATATATTTCAGGAAAAATTTTAATACATTGTAATATCATTATCAGTTTAAGGTACTTATCTACTTTCTTCAATAGTGATTTAAAAATTTTGTCAATTTAATAAGTGAAAAGTAACACTTAGTTGGTGAGATTGAATACTTTCTCAGATGTTTATTGGCCATTCATATGTCATTTTTTTCTAAGTAGCCTATTTAGATAAAGTGTCCATTTTTACACATTTTCTGACTATTTTAAATGAGCTCCATTTAATAATAATATTAATTTCATATTATTTATAATTTTCATTTTTGTTAAAATTGTTATGATTTTGTACTAAAATTTTTAACTGATATGTAGTCAAAGCAATAATTTCTGTTTCTTAAAAGTCAAATTATATTAGTGATGTAGTAAAGAAAAATATGCTATTTTTCTTATTTTATAATATGCTATTAGAAAATTCAAGAAAAAGAAAAAAATTTAAAATGTCCTTTATGGGAAATGCATTTTTAATATACAAAATAAAACAAAATTTAGCATGAAATTAGGCAATTCTTGGGAATTAAAATATTTATCTGTCTTTGATGCTATCAAGCATTCTTCTTTGGGTGTTGAAGAGATTTTGTGAGTATACTCAGAGTTAAGAAGAGGTTATTTCAGCACAATATTTGGCTCTGCAAAGATTACTACATGAACAGGCATTAATACACATACCGTTAATTAGTTTACTACCGATCCTTTAATCAGGAATATAAAAAGTGGGCAACAGTATACCTGTATTTCATCTTCCATCTTAACCTGCTCCACTAATATTCAATGAATGATCTATTTTAATGTCCTTTTGTCATGTCTATTAAGACAAATAAGTTGACATCTTGAATATAGGTCTTGATACACTCATCTAGTGTAATATCCAACAGCTGAAGCTGGTGTCAGTGCCATTTACCTAAGAACTCATTCTTTTCTCACAGATTTGTAATGCCAAATGTAATACCAAATGTTTCAGTGCCAGTACCAAATACCAAATGTAATGTCAAGTTTCCATCAATACTGAGGAGGTCTGTCTCTGGGTCCTGTAATCTGTTCCAATGATCTATTTGTGAGTTCTGCAGCAATACTATGCTATTCCAATTACTTTGGTTTTATAAAACTTGCTATCTATAGTTCAGGTCTCTGTTCTTTCTGTTCAGAATTCTTTGGTATGTTTGAAACTTCATCCTTTGGTATAAGCTTTAGATTCAGTTTTGTAAGTTCTATGGAAAAAATCCCATTAGAATTCATATTGGAGTCGTATCACATTTATAGATTGACATATTTTGAATTAACATTTTTATATGTATTTTTTAATCCAGGGTTATGATTTATCTCTCCATTTTCTTTCATTTCTTTTTTGTCTTATGTATAATTGTCTCCATAAAGGGCATACACATATTTTGTTTGATTTATTCCTAGGAACCTTATAGGTTGTGCTGTTGCTTGTTACTCAGGTGGGAGATTTGAAAATTTTCTATTATATTTTCTAATTTATAAAGAACTTTTAAGATTTTGTTTTGCATTAAAGGTAACATCTTCCATAGTATGTAAATTGCTTTCTCTTCTGTCTTTTGGAGAAAGTTGGACTCTTTGGAAACAACTCATCATAGTGATAAAAATTTGTAAGTGCCATCAAAGTTTATTTTTCTTTTCTTAATCTGCCGTATATTGATATGCACTGACATTTCAGTGATCTTTTCCAAGATGAATGTCGAGGGATTATTGTAATATATTTTAATTCTTTGGTATTAAAACTCTTCTCCTTTTAGTCTACTAATGTCAATGTGAAACTTCCCAAATGCTCTTTAGGCCTTTGATCGATTACTTAAAATCATTTTACAAAAGGCTCATTTCAAAATTATTATGTTCTTTCTGCAGTTTATTATCAAATGACAGGAAGTAGAATTCAGCTTATTTGTGAATTGTCTTGTTATTTTCTTTATTTATGGTGAAGCATGAAGCATGTACCTTTTTAAAAAGTCTATGCAAAATATTATTTTGACCCTTAATTGACAATGGGGTTTATGTTATCTATGTTTAAGAAATTTTATTTCCCTTGCTTTTGTAAATACTTGAAATCCATTGATCTTGGAGTGGAATCTTATATTTTTGTGGTTAAAACAAAGTATTGATGTATTTCATAATAGCTAGATAAAGTCATTCATATTTTGCCTCTTTTCAGTGATTTTATCTGTCGAGTATTTTGAAAGGAGATTATCAACATGCTGTCATCTTTTCTTTGTATTTTAACCTTTGGTTATTTAAAACTCTAGGTGTTGTAAAAAAATGTTTGCTTATTCTTGAGGATACTGAATGCTTTCCACAGAATACATGAATTACTAAATATTTAATCTTAAATCTATTTAATTTAGCCAGTAAAAATGCTCTGAACAGTACCAAAAAGCAAGTAAGATATGTATTTTTGTGAACTACAGGAAAGAAATTTGCTTTTAAAAATGTCAAATTTTAAACTATACTTAGAAACATTGACCATTATATTTAAATACTTTTTGCTAATATGACATCTGAAAAATGGCTATCATTTCTAAAATTTGCTCTTCTTTGAATATTAGTGAATTTGTACATTTTTCATATATTTGTTAGTGAGTTTCTGCTGTTTCTAATTTGATGGTTCTAAATATTCTTTCCCATTTTATGTGGGAGTCTCTTCCCATTTTTCTTGCTTATTTGTAAGAATTCTTTATATGTTAAGGATGTCAACTCACTGTCAGTCATATATTACAAGAGTTTTCCCAAGTTAATGTTTACTTTTAATTTTAAAAAAATTGAAATAGTTTCACACCTACGTAAAAATTATAAAAACACTACACAGAACTCTCATATCTCATCTTACCAGATTCCTTATTGGAAGTATTATTATCTCAATATCTCAATTGGAAATATTATTATCTCTTATTCTATAAGACTTTTACTGACAATATGCTCCATCACCTTTAAATACTTTAGTGTATAATATCTCAAAACAAGGATATTCTCCTAGATAGCCAATATATAATTTCCAGTCAAAAAAGCAACGTTGACATCACACTATCTTCCAACCTTCAGACCCCATTCAGATTACACCAACTATCTTTTTCCTTCTTGGTCTAGGATTCTATCCAAAAACATATGTTACATTTGGTTGTCGTATCTCAGAATCTCCTTTAATCTGGAATGGTTCCAGTCTCAGTTGGTATCCATGGTCTCAGAAGATAGGCATTTCCTTCAATAGGTTTATCCTTAACCTGGATCCATCTAATGTTCCCTCATCACTCATGCCAAGCATTCTTGTTAGGAATAACGTAGAAATTATGACATTTATATTATTTCACATCTGGAGGTACACTATGTCAATCTGTTTTACCACTGGTCATGTTAACCTTGATTACCTGGTCAAGTTGGTGATCTTCCAGATTCTCCATTATTTTTCCCCTTCAGTTTGGATTAGTATTTTATGGGGAGATATTCTAATTTTATTCCAATATCTTCTTCCTCATCAGACCTTCACCCACTTCGTTAACACCTGTTGTCAGCGCCCAGCTATAAAAGATATTGTTGCTTCTTAAGTATCAAAAATTTGAGCAATATATATCATGTAAAATATATTTCAAAAAATAGTAACTCAAACTTTTTTATGTATCTCACTTTAAGTGCATATCAGCATTCATTATGTAAGGCATCTTTGTTAACTAGTTTGTTTTTCTTGAATGAAAGTTATACATTTATACTGAGGGGAATTCAGAGAAAATTACGTCTTATTTCTATAAAGTGATTTGCCTAGCTTTTCTACTTTTCTCTGGCTAGCTTTAAATACAGTATTATATTTATTGAACTAAAATACTTGTTAAAAACAAGATTAGAGTGTTTATAAGATATATTAGAGTCACATTTGCCAAGAGGCTTTTATAGTAATCCTGCTATGACTGTCCTCTTATGCTTTTCCAAGATTTTCATTTCATCTATTTATTGGATTTTCACTTTTCACATTTCTAATAGGTAAAAAATGCATGTTTTCTTCATGCAAAAAATCTGATTGTTTTCCATCAGCCAGTAATTGAAATAAATATATGACAGAATGTTTCCAGTCTCCAGCTTGTCAAAATTCAAGATCTATTACAAGAGTTTTGTTCAATTACACTTCAAATAGTGCTTATTTTTAAGCTCTCCATTTCTAACTGGATTCAATAATGTAGAGTAATATGAACTAATAAATATGAAAACAGTATAAAATGTCTGGTGATGTAAAATAAAATTTGACAGAAATATAAGAATTCTAGACTTGATAAAGGAAAGCCTACATTTATTACAAATCATTATTTTGGGGAGTGTTATTCAGGAAAATGATAAAAATAAGGAAATAGGAAGCTGTTTGAGGGTCTAGACTTTGTTGTTTTCCCTCAGTATTCACTGTGTCTAGTACAGTGCTTGCCGTCTAGATGACTAATAGATATTTGCTGAATGATTGAATGATATCAAATCTTCTTGTGGCTGACTGATTTCTTAGGTTCACTGAAATGTTTTCTCTGCCATGTATAGCACAAACACACTTTATTAGGTCCCTACCTTTGTCAGGCACCCATCTAAACACCTTACATAGGTTAATCTCATTAAGTGCGCAACAGAATCTTGGACGTAGGTACCATTATTATCCTTATTTTACAGATAAGAAAATGGGGCCTGGGAGCTTAAGTTTCATGTCTAAGGTTACAATAAGTTACAGAATCAATATTTGAACCAGGCTATATAGCAGAGCCCATTTTCTTAACCACTGTCTTGACAACTTTTCTATTTGCTTGTTTTATTTTGTATGTATGTATATGTATGTATGTATGTATGTATGTATTTTAATTGAGGTATAATTGCCATATAACATATATTAATTTTAGGTATGCACATAATGATTTGATATTTGTATACATTGTGATATGATCACAGTAAATCACCATACATAGTTTAATTTTTTCTTTTTTCTTTTTGTGATGAGTACTTTTAAAATCTATTCCCTTAACACTTTTCAAATATGCAACACAGTATTATTAATGAGAGTCACTATGCTATACATTACATCCTCATGACATTTATTTTATGTCTGGAAGTTTTTGCCTTTTGATTCCTTTCATGAATTTGCCTCCCCTAAACCCCTCTCCTGGCAATCACCAATCTGTTCTATCTATGAACTTGATGTTTTTGTTGTTTGTTTTGTCTTTTAGATTCTACATATATAAGTTAGACCATATTGTGTTTATCTTTCTTGGCTAACTTATTTCACATAGCTTAATGCCCTCAAGGTCCATCCATGTTGTCACAAATGGCAAGATTTCATTATTTTTTTCTGGCTAAATAGTATTCCATTGTCTGTCTATATCACATATTTTTTATCCATTCATCCATCAGTGAACACTCAGATTGTTTCTATATCTTGGATATTGAAAACAATCCTGTGGTGAATGAACATTGAGGTGCACATACCTTTTTGAATTAGTGCTTTTGTTTTCTATGCATAAATATCCAGAAATGGAATTGCTGGATCATGCAGTGACTCTATTTTTAATTTTTTTGAGGAACTGCCATACTGTTTTTCATAGTGGCTGCTCACTTTCCATTTCCATCAATAGTACTGTCTGCTTGTTTCAGAGAGCACATGGTCTTGCTGCATTCTTCAAAACCTAAGGACTCTAGTGACAGGGTTGCATTGTTGTTTTCTATTGGATTTGAAAACAACAATCATATTTTTCCTCTATTGGGCTTCTTTGTTATAGTAAAGATTTTTATCCAGAAGTTCTCTTCCTTACAATTTACTTTATTTCAACAGCATCATCATGACATGGTTTGCATGACTGAGAAAATATTTTATCTTTTCATTTTTCCTAATTGCCTTTCCATAAAAAGTTTATGCTAATACTTAAAAATAGATTCCTACCTTTTTGACATTTCTGTAACAGCTAGATTTCGAGACTAGGTTGTTTCTATTTCCTCTCGTTAGGGGTTTTGGGTACCATTTCAGTTGTGAACTCGAGGTAATAGGCTCACTAAGAGCAAAATGTCACCTCAGTGGGTGACCAAGGGATCCTGTTGCCTTCTTCTTTGGCTCTTATTTATTCTGAACAATAAAAAAGACATGATAACCCATGAAGCATATCAGAGAACAGATGTTATAGTGTTGACAGCTTACTCTCCCCTGTGACTAATTCCTTTCTTTCAAATACAGCCTGCATAGAACTTCTAGCTGTCTTACATGCATCAGCGCTTTTGCTTTATTGTCTGCCCATAGTTTCAGAATGTGTTACATATAAAGCTGTTGAAACTTCCTACATAGGACAATCTTTATCAGTCTAAAGAATTAGATTTGATTTTGAAGACTTTAGGATATAGCAAATTGTTAACTCAAGAAGAATATTTGAAACCAGATAAAATATTGCATGGAATCATAAGGCATCAAGGGTTTTTGAGAGTTCCTTAGTTGCTCAAGATAAATGTATTTCTAAGTTTCTTGAACCATTTTGTAGATGAAGGTGAGATGAAAGTTATCATCTTGAGAATATCATTTTGTTCCGAAAGTAGTTTTTTTTCTTTGAAATATTGCAATTGCATGCACACCTTAATACACTTGTAAAACCACCTAAGTATCTTGAAATTGAAGAGAACATAGTATATTCTCTTGGGAATACACACACACACACACACACACACACACACACACACACACACACATCAATTCACCCCAAACCAAAATAATATTTATGTATAGGGAGAATTCACTCCTTATATGCAGAAAAGTAGAATAATGTATGCAGTAGAGAAAGAAATTTCATACTTTCAAAATAACTCTTGGATAGGAATTTCATCTTTTAATTCAAATGAAGTGGTACCTCAGTTAATAAATCTCTTGTAATCAAGTGTATTCTATTACTTGCCTGTATCACACACACACACACCTCTTTAAAGTATTTTACAACAGAATAGCTTGTGCTTATATTTAAATGATCAAATTATTCAAATTTTTCTCTTTAATATGTTAACATGAGCTGTATAAAAAAAGTATGACCATTTTTGAAATTAGAAGGATGTTTTAAATCATAAAGTGATAATAGGTTGGAAAAGTTTTGGAAAGAAGGAAAAGTGACCTCTTGTCAACTTAACATACTTAAATGTGAGTGCACTGAAGAGTTAATAAAGGGTTATACTTCTTCATTCATTTCAAATATCACGAACATTCCTGGGTTGGCACAGGGACTAGGTGCAGAATAGCTTTGCGGGTACCATTAAACATGGGGTAGAATGAGTCCAGTGTCCATGTATATGATTTGAATTTTCAGAAAGTGGAGCTCTCACAGTATTGAAACTTGCCTGTGCTTATAGGTGAAAAGTGTGAGCTAGGAATCAGAGAGATCTTTTTATTCTTATGTGAATATCCAATGGATATTCCACAGTTTTTAAAAAGAATTATTATTTTCTCTTAGCATTGCAAATTCACCTTTACTGTAATCAGCCAATCCTATTATATAAACCTATTTCTAAACTATCTATATGGTTCTATTAGTCTATGTTTTAAATTCATGTGCCAATATTGCAGTGTTAATTACTGTGGTTTTATAACGATTTTAGATATGGTAGTATAAGTCCTCCAAGTTTTGTTGTTATTCTTCGAGATTATCTTGGATATATTGTATTTCTTACATTTGCTTATAATTTTATTTTATTTTATTTGAATTTTTATGAGTTTATTAGAACAAAACAGATGACATATGCTAAGGAACAAGATTTCAAATGCTCCTCATTTACTTCTAATTGTAAAATTAGCTTGATTTTTTGTTGGGATCTCATTAAATCTATACATACAATGGGGATAATTTGTGTATTTTAATTAGAGATTCTTTAATTTCTCTCGGTTACATTTTGTAGTTTTTTAAAATAAAGTTATCGCACATTTTTTCTTAAATTTATTTCTGAATATGTGACGTTTTGCCGTTATTTTAATTGGCATTATTTTAAATTTCTTATTTGTTAGTAATACAATTGAATTTTGCACATTGATTTTTTATCTAGTGACTGTTAAATTCATTTATCATTCATTATTTATTAATTAATTTGTTATTCATTGTAATACTGACTACTGATAATAACAGCGCTATATCTTTCTTTCCAATTCTCATACCTATACTGCTTTTTCTATCTTATTGCACTGACTAGACCCTACAATTCAATACAGAAAAGAAGTGCTGACATTTTTATCTTCCCAATCTCAAGGGGAAAACTTTCAGTATTCCACCATTAAGTATGATGTTTGTCATAGTTTTTATTATTTTTGTTTATTTGTATTTTTTAATTCATCTCATGTACAGGAACCTCACTTTTATTCAGAATTTTAAAAAATGAATAAATGTTGAATTTCATCAAATTCATTTTCTGCAACTGCTAATAATTTAATTTTCTCTTTTATTTTGTTAATTTGTAATGAATTACATCAAGTGATTTTAAAATGCCCATAAATTTCTGATATAAATTCCACTTGGTTATGATGTATTGCCCTTTTTATATATCACTAGATTATATTTGCTAATATTTATTTAGATCTTTTATACTTATTCATATAAAATAAATTGGTTTGTAATTTTCCTTCTTATAATGTCTTTGTCAGGCTTTGGAGTCATAAAATGTGTTAGGATATACTTTCTTTTTTGTTAATTTCTGGAAGAATTTGTGAAAGATCATTGTTATGTTTTCCTTAAGTATTTAAAAGAATTGACTGATCTGTCCATTTGAGACTGGAAGTATATTTATGGGAAGTTTTTAATTTTATATTTAAGTGTGCAAACAATGTAGAGATACAATAAATAAAATATAAGTTTTAAATACATATAGGAATTCTTCAGATTTTCTATTTATTGTTATGTTCATTACTTTTCCAGGAGTTGTGTATTTTTCAAGGACTGTAAATTATTCAGATTTTTCTATTTATGCCTGTATAATTTTCAAGGAATTGTATAGTTTTCAGGGAATTGCCCATTTTAAATAAAGTTTCAAGTTTATTGGAACAGAGTTTTTTAAATAATATCTTCCATTTTTTTTTCAGTACCTATGGAATCTATATTGATATCCCTCTTTTTATTCTTGATATTGGTAATCTCTGTCTTTTTTTTTTTATCAGTCCTGCTAGGGTATTGTCAATTTTATTAGTCATTTGATTAGTCATTTGAAAGACCACTCATTTAGACTTTTTAAAAAAATCACTGATTTCTTTATCATTGTTATATCTCTGCATATTTATTACTCCTTTTTTCTACTTTATTTAGATTTAATTTGTGTTTCTCCATATTCCTGAGATGGATAGATGAATGCTTAAATATTTGATTTTCATCTTTTTTTCTAATTATACATTTATGTCTATAAATTTCCCTTAACATGCATCAATTTTTGATGCTCTATTTTTTAAAATTATAATTTTGCTCAAAATATTTCTAATTTTATTTTGACTTTTTTGACTCATGGATTATTTAAAAGTTTATTGCTAAATTTTTTTTTTTATTACTGATTTCTGACTTAATTGTTTCTGGGTATGATAATGCAGTTGACATCAGACCAACCTTTCTATTGTGAGAAATTTAAAGAAATAATTCTAGAAATATAACATGTATGGTATAAGTATAATATTCAGGATTATTTGAACAAAATGTGGAACATAGAAGCAAAGGAAAAATACAAATATATCATTAATTTCTAGCATTGCTTTGGAGATGTTTATAGATTTGCTTACATTCTTGAAGCTTTTGGAAAAAAGAAACTTGACCAACACTGCAAAATAAAAGGAAAGAAATCAAGACATAAAAATGAGAAAGCATAAGCTACTACTGTAAGAATAAGTCAAATATATCGATGATCCTTACAGGAGATTTGGTTTTCTTGTTAAAAGATAAGCACTCTTACATTGAAACAAAAAGGTATAATTTAAGTTTAAATTACTTACAAGCATCACACTAAAAAAAAAAAAAAAGGAAAGAAAGAAGTGGAGCAAGGTAAAAAGAAATTAGGAATGGCAATATTAATATCAGACAACTAATTCAAGATAAAATTTATTAAGTGTCAACTAGGGTTATTTTATATTGAAAACATTTTATTCTCTAGAAATACTTAAGAAAAGCAATATGGGACCAAAATATAAGTAAAAAAGGATTAAGACATAAAAAGAACTGTAGAAAACTGGAACTGTAGTGGGAGATTTAGTAAAACTCTGTTAGAACTTGATAGATCTAATAGACAAAAAAGAATATAGTTATAGGACAAAGATAAAACAACTGATCAATGTGACTTAATACACATATATAGAAATATAGAGATTAGAATATATAAAATAATAGTAACATATAACTTTATGCTGATAGATTATATTTGGATATAATGAATAATATTCTATGAAAATACAAATTAGAACATCAAATCAAGAATAGTATAGAAAATCTAATTACTAGTAATAATAGAGGGATTAGAAAAATTTGTCAAAGAATTAGATCCTTTCATTTTTTTCACCCTGAAGTCATCAGACTCTGCCTATATTATTATTTTTTTAAGGTGAGTTTTTCAAACCTTTAAGGAACAGGTAATACTTAGGCTACGTAATTTGTTCCAGAGTGTGGAAAAGAAAAGGAAATCTCAGTTCACTTCTCAAGGCTGTCTTAATCCTGATTCCAAAACTTGAGGGTGGAACACACACATACACACACACACACACACACACACACACACACATTATAAGACAATCCGTGTATGAATAGAGATGCTAACATTCTTATTAAAATAGTAACAACTGAACTCCTGAATGTATTTTAAAAATACCAGGTAGAGTAGGACTTTAAAAATAAATTTTTATGAATATAAATATTCTAAACTAAATATTTGCAGTTGTTAAAGTTTTCTAATAACAAGCCTACAAGAATAACTGAAGAGCTATGTTATGATTAAAATGAGGCTTTTAATAAGATGCGTTGAGTATAGGAATATATATATATACATATGTGTGTGTATGTATACACATTTTTTATAGAGAAGCAGTGATATCCATAATTGATTAAATGTGTCAGTAAATGAGTCATCTGTTATAGTCATATAATAATTCTAGTGATGATTTGGCAACATGAGTTCCTATATTTGCATATAACCTACTATCTGGTAATTCTAGATAGTAGAATTACTCTTGCCCACTTTTGTCTTTTTCAGTTTAAATCCCAGTCCATCTTTAGAATCTCTCTACTGTTTTATTTTAGTACTTGCTCGGCAAAATTAAAACCTTGTTAATGTCATCTCTCTGCCTCGATTGTACTTTTGCAGTTGAATTTGGCTGTAGAACACAGAACCATGCTGACCGATCTTAATTTATATGTGCAGGATTACTTACTTTAAATGTGCCCTTAATGCTGCCATATTTTCCTAGTACATTTTTCTTTCATTCTGCTAGATGACTATTTTATGCCTCCTCTTTCCTTATACTTGGAGCACCTCCTTTCTTATCCTCAATTAGCAGATCACCTTATGTCCTAAAAGCTATCAGAAGAGACCTTCCACAGCTATTCCCACTACTACTAGCGCATTGTATCTTTGCTGATACATTTTCTCTTCTTGCTCCCCTTTTACTTAGGAATAGTATCCATCATCCTAACATAGACCAGCCACTCCAGTAATACTAAATTGCATCCCCTCTCAAGGATATTGCTCCAGGAATTTATTCCTCTTTTTCTTGCATTATTACTTTGTCCCCTCTCTATTGGATATTTCCTTCAGCATACAAATATGCTATACTATTTATAGTCTCAAAAACAAAACAAAAACCGAAACCTAAAACCCTCTGTTGACCCCACTTTCCTGTACAGCTATTGCTCCTGTTTCTCTTTATCTCCAGTTCTCCTCTCACTTTGTTGAACCCACTCCTATGAGGCTTTGATTCTCTCTGCTTCACTGAAAATGCACTTGTCAAGGGCACCACTAATGTCCATGTTGCTAAATCCATATTTCAATTCTAAGACCTCATGCTATTGGACTTGATTATTCCCTCCTTCCAAACAGTTCTTTGCTTGGCTTTCACAGCCTGCACTTTTCTGCTTTTACTCCTCAGTCTCCTGGCTCCCTCCTCCACACACTCCTGGCACTTGTTTTAGGACTCGATGTTGAGACTTCTTCTCTAAAGCTACTCACTTTGTAGGTGATCTCATCATGTCTAAAGGTTTTAAATCCCATCTCTATGAAACAATGACTTCCCAATTTTTTCTCTTATCTTGTTTTTTTGTCCTTGGACTTCAGATTTGTATATCCAACAATCTACCTATATCTTCACTGGGGTGTTTAATTGGAAAATCAAACTGTGCATGTTGGAAATCAAAGTCGTCATTCTTTTCCTCATACTTGCTCTTCCTTTGTTTTTTTTTTCCATCTCACTAAATGGCAGTTTCTTTCCTCTAATTGCTTGGGCTAAAAATGTTCAAGTATTTCTTGATTTTGTTTCATTTATACTGCACGTTTAATTCTAAAATAATCTTTATTGCTCTCTGCAAAGCATGTTCTAGATTCAGAGCCTTTTCATCACCTTCCCTAGTCCAAGCCACCCCTAGCCATAGCCCTCGAACTCATCTCCTTGCTTTAGCCCTGGTGAACTTCCACCCTCTATACAGTCTATTTCTGACTCTGTAGTCATGTTGATTATATTGTTGATATTCCTTGAACTTGCCAGCAGGCCCTCTTGCCTCAGGGTCATTGCTCTCCTTCAGGGTTTCTCTAGATGGCACTCTTCCTTCCTCTCTCTCCCTTCCCACCCCTCCTCTCTCCCTCCCCTCCCCCTTTTTCTCTCCCTCTCTCTCTTTTGTGTATGCTTGCACCTACGTAGTGCAACTATCTTTTTTTTTTTTAAATTAAATTTATTGGAGTGACATTGATTAATAAAATGATATAGGTTTTAAGTATACAGTTCAGTAAAGTGTCATGATATATATACACACACATATGTGTGTGTGTGTGTGTGTGTGTGTGTATTGTATTGTGTGTTCACCAACCAAAATTAAATTCCTCTGTCACCATACATTTAACCGCTTTTCCTCTTATCTACCTCCCTTCCTCCCCCTGCCCTTTCTTCTGGTAACCACTAAACTGTTGTCCATATCCGTGAATCTCTGTTTGTTTGTCTTGTTTGTTTGTTGCTTTGAGTTTTTAATTCTACATATAAGTGAAATCATATGGTTTTCAGCTTTCTTTATCTGACTTATTTCGCTTAGCATGATAATCTCCAGATCCATTCATGTGACGACCTAAACATACACTTCTCCGAGAAGACATACAAATGGCCAACGGACATATGAAAAGATACTTACCTTCATTAGCTATTAGGGAAATGCAAATTAAAACCTCAATGAGATACCACCTCACGCCTGTTAGAATGACTATCAACAGGGCAAATAATAACAAGTGTTGGAGAGGTTGTGGGGAAAAAGGAACCCTTATACACTGCTGGTGGAAATGTAAATTGGTACAGCCATTATGGAAAACAGTATGGAGGTTTTTCAAAAAATCAAGAATAGAGTTACCCTATGACCCAGTAATCCCTCTTCTGGGTATTTACCCAGAAAATTTGAAAAGACTTATCTGTAAAGATATATTCACCCCAATGTTCATAGCAGCATTATTCACGGTGGCCAAGACATAGAAACAACTGAAGTGTCCTTTGATAGATGCCTGGATAAAGAAGATGTAGTACATATATACAATGAAAATTACTCAGCCATAAGAAAAAAATGAAATAACTGCCATTTGTGACAGCATAGATGTCACTTTTTCAATGAGACTTTCCCTTTTTTAAAGAATATTTTAAAAAACATGTCACTTTGCTGTATTCCTTATCCTCTATACCTACTTTAATTTTCTTCATAGATTTTATCACCACGTAACCTATTTATTTTATATATTTTACTTAATTATTTTAACATAAATTCAATGAGGACTGGTATTTTTATATCTTTAGTTCACTCCTTATTCCCAGCACCTAGACAAGAGTCTAAAATAAAGTAGACATTAAAAAAAAAAATGTGTTGAATGGATAAATGAGTAAGTGAATTAGTAAATACAGTGTCATTGAAATGCATGTGCCATTTGAACCAGCAATTTTATTCCTATTATTTTTTATTCCAAAAAGATAATTGCTCATGTGCACAAAGAAATGTGTATTGAAGCATTTTTATTAAGAATGGAAATCTGGAACTAATAATAGGAAGTCGCATACTGCATTGTGGCACAACCATACTACAGAATACCATGCAGCCATTAAGAGGATTTGGCTTTACTTGTAATGACCTGGAAAGGCCATCACAGTTAAGTGAAAAAGGCCGCAAAATGTTAATATTGTTCATTTCTTGCCAGCAGGACTCTTGGTAATAATTTCCTTCCTCATGCTTTTGTGTATTTTCTAAATTTTTTTCTAATTACAACCTATTATTTTGTCAGAAAATTATATATATTTATGTGTATTTCTGTTTATAAACCAAGTCGTCAACTCTTTGACAAGTAGCCATAAGCCTTCACTCTTTCTGCTTATTCTTTCTATAAGGCAGGTATACTTAGCTTGGAGTCCACGAATGGACTTTGTGACATCTGTGAACCCATTGTAAAATCTATCAGCCACATTCTCTACACACTTGCATATGTGCATTTCCAGATTATCAAAGTGGTCCATATGCCCTAGTGGGTCTTTTTCAACCTATGATAGTGTGCTCTTGCATTCATTCTTGATTAAATAGTGTCTGCCACTTCTTTGAACCCTTCTTTCTAGTCTTTTTCTAATTTTCACCTGCTTGATTTCAGTCTAAGTTGAGGTACTGGGAGAGACTACCCTTTATTTCAACTCCTTAACTCTCATGGTACCCTTGTGATATAGACTATCCACTTATTATCAGTGCTTTATCATATCTTTTTTTCTCAATCCTTGTATAAGACCTGCCTTAAATTGATACTTCTAAAATACACACAGTGCCATTAAATCCTCCTCCCCTCTAAGATCATAGCTCAAAGTGTTGTTTTATAGAATTTGTTTATGTCTTACTGACCTTATCATTAATAGCAATAAACTATCTCCATTTCATGAGTGACCATTTTTCCCTTTAATTTTATTGTAAACTCAGATATGCAGAATAATAAGATGAGACATTTTTCAAGCCATCATGTTGTATGTCAGGGCTTTAATCATGAATTAATTCCATTTACTACTCATCTTTTCCCTCAGTGATAGAATTTGGCTCCTAGCTATATTATTAATGAAGAAGCTTTGTTATCCTTACTGATGTAGCTACATTCCTCTTCTTGCAGCATGACTTTTATAATAGCATTATTATTAATTTTAAAATGGCTAAAGCTTAATTTTCACTTAATAATGCATTTATTAATGGGCATCTCTAATCTTCAGCGTTATTTGGCCTTGTTCATTGTCACATCCTCAGTGCTCATAGTAATTATTTGCTGGACTAAATGAACTAATAAATCATAGTTTGTTTTTCTTTTAAAAAAAGCCCCTCTCTTTATGCTTGAATATAAAGAAGGTCTTTGTTTTATAAAAATTAAATGGCCTCAGGAAGTCATGAATTGTTGGTCACTGGGTGTATTCAAACAAACTAGGTGATCAATTGATGAGAATATCATAGATGAGATTCATGTATTATTTGAGTAGATTTTCCTTTAAATTACTTTCTGCTTGAGATTCATGCTTGTTCCAATTAAAATCCACCCTGAAAATTTGCTGATGTTTAAATAACATACATAAATACATCATAGGAAATATAAATCATAATTGTGGCATGTATGGAATGCTTACTCTTTATCAGCAACTGTGCAACATGTAAGCACTTACATCTCTCATTCATTGAATTTTTAAAATGATCATATATGGTTACAACTTTTATTACCCCTATTTGATAGGGGAGGAAACTGAAGTTTAGAGAAGATTTTTAACTTGTCAGGTTAGTAACCTATGGAGACAGGGTTAAGACTCTGAGTCCTCTTAAATTGCTATATTATACTGCTTTGCTGATGATCGAATACTGTTTAAAAACAAACAACAACATTTAACAAAAATAGAATCAACATGGTTCTAATGAATGATGCCAAAAAATACACTTTTTTCTTCCCATTCTTCCATCTCCCTTAATATCTGAGGAACACTCTAGAAGTGACAGAGTGAAAGTCAATTTTCTGTAACAAATGAATAAGTCCACCTAACACAATAATTTTGGCCCTACCACAGGACTTTACTTTTCATATTTCATTGGCTGTTTTAGAGCCCCCATAATACCAGTGCTGTCAACTAATTCTTTCACTTAAAAATGTATTCAAATTGCTTGTTAATCACAGAATTAGCAATAAGGAGCTGGACTTCATAAATGATGCCTAACTGAGATTATTGACAAATAATACAAATCGTTACCATTTATTGGGTTCTTACTATGTTTCAGACACCTACTATGTATGAATTATCACATTGAGTTCTCATTTTATAGGTAAGGAAACTGAGGCAGTAAGAGATTGGGTCATAGGTAGTGAGCTGGGTTTCCAATTCCACAGCTTGTGCATGCAACTTCTTTGCAATCGTGCCACCCAGGAACTACACTAATGATATTTTTGGCATTAGATGTGTACGTGGCTTTTCTTCAAGTGACCAATTTATAACTGGCTTGTAGTTTAATGTACTGAGATAATCTGATCTTTTTTCTATTTAGGTTTTTATTTAAGGCAGCAGAAAAATTATCATTTCATGTCGTGTGGAACCTTTTTGTCAGATGAAACATAACCTTATTTTTATCCTTTAATCTTGAGTTGTGAAGGAAGTTGTTGAAGTGAATGTTGTCTTACCACTGTTGCCTCCTTCTCTGAAGCCTAATCTTAAGTTAGTTTATATTTCTGCCAATGCAAAAGATATTTGAGTAACAAGGCTATAAATTATTATAAAGGGTTAACTTTATTTCTGATTTTAGTTACCTCTCGAAATTATGAATAACGAATCAGGGAGACATATGTTCAGTTGTGAGAAATTATCAAATTATCTTCTTGGGATTTAAAATGTGATTTTTAAATAAGGTAGTAAATACTCATTAAAGATAAAAGGAACAATATAAATGTCTAACCAATGTACTGTATGCTTGAAACTAATAATAAAAAGAACTGAAAAAAAATGAAAAAAGATACAAGGAAAAATAAATACAATAAAAAGGTTAAAAATCATTCACAGTTCCATCACTCAAACAGTCACTTTAAAAAAATGTTGATACATTTTATTCTGAATACACATTTTCCCCATGGTCACGATGGTAATGAATCAGTAAGTGTTCTTGGTTGTAAGGTTACTTTGGAGGTAGTGGATGGGGAGGACAGCTTACAGAACTAATGGGAGCCTGAGGCACCAGCATTTGGAATAGGCAATACCCAGAGGTGCCCTGGCGGACCAGCAACCAGTATGCAAAGCAACTTTAATATAACTGACAAATGTTGCTGCCCCTGGCACAGTGCAGTTTCCTTTCCCTCCCTTCTTTGTTGTGCTCCATCCAGATTCTGAGTCTCAAGAAAGAGAGTTTGTTTAGTGGTTACCAGAGGGAAAGGGGTTGGAAGGAGATAGATAAGGGTAAAGGGGATCAAATATGTGGAGACAGAAGGAGATTTGACTTTGAGGGATGAAAGCACAATGCAATATACATATGATGTATTATTGAATTATACACTTGAAACCTATATAACTTTATTAACCGATGTCACATAAATACATAAATACATAAATAAATAACTTTAGTAAGTAAATAAGTAAGTAAGTTAAGTAAGTGTCTGATTCCTAGTGTATGTCAAGAGCCTGCCCCTGGCTGTGCCTTGGGAAGGAAGAGGGAGGATTTGCTTTTTGAAATTAGAAAGAGCTAATGTATTATCTTTACTGAACGTTTTGTATGTGTGTAGTTGCAGTAATGTTTCAAGGGCTTTCTTAAATTAACTCTATCAAATCCTCACAGAAGTCCTTTGAGGCAAGTACAAATCATATCCCCATTTTATAGTTGAATAACCAGATAAGGCACAGAGAGGTTAAGTGGCTTAAGAGGGGTTCCAGGAGCAAACCCTCAGGCTTTAAGGCGTGGGTGTTTACCACTCTGTTCTGTTGGGCCTTGGGGAAGTGTGGGGAAGAACAAGGTTTTCCTCCCCATGAGATGTCACCAGTGGGCAAACGAATATGAATGTTGCTAGAAAATTGATTCATTAAAATGGGCCCAGTGTTTATTTGCAGATAGTTTTTAACTTATAATTATGTGATAGAAATATTTTCTTATAATTTCATGTCTTCATATAAATTTGCACATCTTAATAGCGACTGGTTTTGAATACACGGATCAACTCCTTTCAACCTGTTATACCTTATTTAATGAGTTAATATTTAATGAATAAATAAATGTCCCAGATAACCTTCTAACAGTTTTACATAATTACTTTTTCTTTTTACTAATATTTTTGTATATTATATATCTATTTCATTTTTGAAAAGCTCAAGTGAATGATGCTAATGAAAATGCAACTTTTGATCAAATATTTAACTTCTGAAAGGTTATTCTTGTTCGTTGGGCGTAGTGTCAGTCTCATTGTTATTAAAGCTGCTTTAATGCCTCAAGTTCAGGAATTTAATACAGGTGCCATTTCCAGTAATATCTACAGGAAAACAGCAATAATAGGGTTATTGCCTTGATGTATTAAGAACTGACAGGCATGTAGCAATGGGTCAGTGTGTTTGCTGATTTACTTTTTAAAAAATGAAACACCTCTCTATCACAGAATTCAGTAGTTGAATTGATTAAATAATGAAATCTTGTTATCAAATAACAGCATAGAAAGGATTCTCTGGTTGGTGGTTTCTGTATCAACATCTAAACAAGTTTGCATTATAGTCTCAATAACTTCTAAACATGATTTATATTCTTGACTACTTTATTTTTTATTCTTAAAATGGAATTTTTACTATATATTACATGAAAGAAGTAATGCATAATTAATGAAGAAAATTCAAGGATATGAAAGTATATGAAAGATTCATCACAGCCTTTCCCCCTAATTGCACCCTTCTGAGGTAACTACTGTTAACATTCGACCTGTGTTCTTGATTTTTTTTTTCTCTAAACACACAACTGCATGCATGTGTATGCACACACAGAGTTTTATCAAGCAAAATGAGATTCTGTAGAGATACTTAGCAGTAAACTATAGCATTATTTTATGTCAGAACCTCATTCTTTTGTAGAGTGGCATAGTGTTCCTGAATGTAGATGTGTCATAATTCTTCTATGAGTGGATAGTTGGCATCTTATCAGATTTTCACTATTTTAAATAAATCTGCAGTCAGAACTTTCTGCGTATGTCATTGCTAATTTTGAGCTACTATTTTGCAGGATAGATTTTTAGGTTTGGTATTGCTAATTTAAAGAATATGCACATTTATTCTATTGATAGATTTACCGAACTGCCTTTTAAGAAGTTCCTGTCAGTTTATTTTGCCACGAATAGTGTATCAGAGTGCTAATTTCCTCATATTCTAATTGACACTGGATATTATTAATCATTATGATTATCGCTAATCTGATTGGTGAATCCATTAAGTTGCTTCTTCTTATTGATTTGCAGATGCTCTTCATAAATTACGGCTGTTAACTTCTGATTTATCATATGTTTAATTTTGCCTGACATGATTTCATTTGTCATTTAATTTTATTTATAACATTATTTTTTCTGTTGAGAAAATTTAAAAGTTTGTGTAACTATAATTAATCTATGTTTTACTTTATGGTTTCTGTTGTATTATAATTCCATCTCTCATTTAGTTATGGCTAATTTCCTTCTTCTACAGATTATTCCCAGCAGCATACAAACATGTGTAGTATTTATTACCAATTAAAATGAAGAAGACCCTACCTTCACTATGTGTCTTTCAGCAGCTACCTTCCCATTCCTCCCAAAGTGTCTGTACTGGTTATTTCATTTCCCTCTGCCCATTTTCACTTGAGCCCATTTCAATCAGGCTTTATTTTCTGTAAAGTTTTCTGAAATAGTGTTATGGTCACCAGATACCTCCATTTGGCTAAATCCAGTGGTTAAGTATTTATCTTACTTGACTTATTAGCAGCATTTGATACAGTTCGTAACTCTCTCTTCCTTGAGGCATCTTCTTCATCACTAGGCTTTTGGATACCGCTCTCGCTTATGTCTCTTCTAATCTCGCTAGCTACACTTACTGGTTTTCTTTGCTAGCTCCTCCTTAAAATATTAACGTATCCTTCTTTCATCCAGAATAATTCTCTAGGTAATCCCTATGCTTTCGTGGGTTTCAATACATCTATATGCCTCTGACTCCCAAATTGCTATCTCCATTATGGACCTATGCATTTAGTTGTCCTGTCTACATGTTCTCTTGAGTGTTCATTAGGTACCATAAACATATCTAAGTTTAAAACTTGATTCGAATTATTTTAGTTTTCTTCTTTTGAGACTGTCTTAATTTCTTCTTCATTTCTGAAAATATTTTTGCTCAGTATAGGATTTTTGAATGACAGATTTTTCTTTCACTATGTGAAAAGTATTGTGCCACTTCCTGTCAGTTTTCATTGTTTCTATTGAGAAGTCCACTATCATTTTAATTGTTTTTTTCCTATACATAATTTGTTGATTTTTTTTCTAGCTACTTTCAATATTCTTTCTTTAGAAGTTTAATTATAATGAGTCTTTCTTTGAGTTTATCTTGTTTGAGATTTGCTTAGATTCTAGAATCTGTGAGGTTATGTCTTTTGCCAAATTTGGGAAGTTTTCAGGCATTATTTCTTCAAGTATTTTTTAAATCCTTTTTTTTTTTTTTTGGTTCTTTTATGAACTCTAATTATACAAATCTTAGATCTTCTGTTATAATCTCACAGGTCTATGAGAATTTGTTCATTTTTTTTTTCAGTCTATTTTTCTTCTATTGTTAAGATTGGGTATTTTTGTTTTATTTTCTAGTCAACTGATTCTTTTCTTGGTCCCATCTGTTCTACTGTTTTGCCTATCCTTCGAGGTTTTTACTTTAGTTATTGTATTTTTTAAGTTCTAAAACTCACTTAATTCTCTGATTTCCTTGTGCTAGCTTTCTGTCTTGTTTTGCTTTGCTTTTTCATCATTTGTTTCAAGCACGTTCAAATGTGTTTACAGTTGTTTGTTTTCATCAGTGCTTCTTTAAAATTTTTGTCAAGTAATTCTAACATCTTTATCATCTTGGTGTTGATATCTATAAATTGTCTTTTTCTGTTAAATTTAAGACCTTTTTGTTTCTATGGCAAACAATTTTTGATTTAAATTTGGACATTTTTGAATTACGTGATGAGACTTGGATCTTATTTAACCTCCCCGTTTTAGCTAGTTTTCTTTGACACTGCTCTAGCAGAAGATAGGAGGGCAACTTCTTATTTCTAGGTGGAGCTAGAAATCCAGATTTCCAACTTGGCCTTCTGTTGAGAATTAAGGGGGAGCTTCTGTTATTTCTGGGTGGGGGAGTGGAAGTTTCACCTCCCCATATGGTCTTTACTGACACAATGGTAGGGATGGTCTCATTACTGCTTGGTGGTGGTGAAAGCCCTGAACTCCTACTATGCTTCCTCTGACACCATCCCAGTGGGGAAGGGGGAAGTGTGCATTTTTATTGCCAGATAAAGGTGGAAGACCAAGCTCCTCTTCATGAGGTCTCCACTGATGCCATGGGGGCCTTATTACTAGCCAGCTGGGTTAAAAATCTTGACTCTCTACTCATCCTCCCCTTTCACTGCCCTAGTGGAAGTGTGGGTACATCATTTTTCTTAAGAGGGTGGAAATCTAGTCTCCTCACTTAGCCTTTGCTGGAATGGTTGAAGATGGGGCCACAGTTTTTTTCTCTGGTGTTTGACTGGAATAGAGTGGTTATTCTCTATAAGTTTTTATCTTGCTAGTCTTCCCCTTTGTTGGTACTTTTGCTAGAAAGAGCAGACTTTTGTTGGGGCTTTTATTTTGGTCTGCATTTGTTGGTATTTCTGGGTTGCTAGCTTCTTCAGCTGCAAGGCTGGATATATGAAGCAAAAAGAAAACCCAGGAAACTCATCACTGTGTTACTCTTCGGGTCCTGAGGTCCTTGCTGGTTTTCTTTCTTTTTTCCATCTTTCAGACTCTTTTTATGTTTTATAATATAATGTCTAGTTGTATTTAGTGGGAAGAATAGGGAAAGCATATCTGTGCCATCTTTCTGGAGATGGAGGTTATATCAGTCATTTTTGAACGTTATTTTCAATGGGTCCCGTATGGCTCTTCTTCTCTGTGCAGGTACCTGGAACTAGAAAGCAGTGGCCATCGGAATGAAGTCAGACTGCATTACCGCTCAGGCAGTCACCACCCTCACACAGAAGTGTTTCCTTACATTTTGGCTGATGACAAGTGGCACAAACTCTCCTTAGCCATCAGTGCCTCCCATTTGATTTTATACATTGACTGCAATAAGTAAGTGAAATGTTCTCAGTTCAAGAAATAAAATATTCTAAGGCCTGATTGGTAACTCATATTACTTATCTGATATTTCTTTTTCTGCAGAATATATGAAAGAGTGGTGGAAAAGCCCTCCACAGACTTGCCTCTGGGCACAACATTTTGGCTGGGACAGAGAAATAATGCACATGGATATTTTAAGGTATCTTTTGACTAACATCTGAGCATAAAATGTAAATATAAATGCTTTCTCATGAGTTTGGAAAAGTATATTTCACTTTTTATGGTGTGAAGCAAAATAATTTGATTTGTAGTTTTTTTTTCTTATTTATGTTTATTTCTATTTTTGTTTTTCACACTGGTGTTTTATTTAGCCAACCAACACTACTTACTCTTTTTTATCCCTAATGAGTTTGCTCTTTAGACATTACAGAGATGATTACAAGGCTGCAATGAGGGCAGTTAACATATCATTCTTGAAATTAGACATTCAAAGTAATAAAAGTCTAAAATGTTAGTATAGGAATGAACTCTCCACTACCGAAATATAACCTTTGATGATACTATCACAGGGATATTAATCATAGGTGATTGAAAATTTTTCAATATTGATTATTTGTGATCTCTTGTATTCTATAAAATGAGAAAGGAATATATACATTTGCACAAATCTATCAAAACTAGAAAGCAGATATAATTCACTCCGTAGAATTTCATCATTGTAGAAGACCTAAAATAAATCCCACTTAACTTTCTGTATTTAAAGGATGAAGAAATAAAGTCCAGAAAATTGCTTGACTGCAATCCCACAGTATAATCGTTTTTCCCCAGTGACCATGACAGTGCCTACAATACACAAATAGCTTGGCAAATGGTTGTTAAATAAGAGAATGATAGGTGATGTGTCCAACTTATGGATATTCAGGTGGAGTAGGTATCAGCATTCTAAGCAAGATTTATAATCCTAGACAGGTGTTTTTAAAACTTACTTAAATGTTGTCTGTTATCTGGAAACCAGGTGCTTTGAATATGTAATTCTATCCAATCCTGCTCTTGCTGGCCCTGATACAGGGTCTTTTTTCCTCTTACATATGCATAAACCTGCTCATAGAAGTTAAGTAGGTTCTCCAAAACTAGTCATGGGGAATTGATCCCGTTGTTGCAAATCCTGAAAAATCAATGCTTTTTTCTCATGTAAGGATGTCAAATTTGTGCCATGAGCGCCAAGACTCTTCTCTGTTTAATTATTACAATCTTTCCTATGGAATCCAGATATGGCCTCGGAATCCTTTTTACACATCAATTATGGGTTCTACTCTAGAGATCATACTTTTTATTGTAGGTTGTGAATGGTACCCACTAGAGTTGTGCAGTGCATGTGTTGCTGCTTCTAAAGGATGGGAGCATGTGTACAAGTTGCCTCCTTAATCTAAACCCCAGCAAAAAGCAGATCCAGCAGTTACCATTAGGTATACTAAAATATCTATAATTCACATTGGCACCCTTTTTGTACCATACTATTAATCAGGTTAAACATATAGAACATATACAGGCCTGTTTTTGGTTAATCTTTGTCGGTACATTTAAAATTGTCTTGATAATATATTGGTTCTGTCACCCCTGTCATTAGACATTCTGTTTATATTTTTCAAAGAGATAAAGTGAAATATTAATTAAAGAAAATATGTAAAAGATGAAGGAAGAGAGAAGAGTGGTGGATGAAAGGAACAGCTGGAGTATGTCTGAGGAGGTCATTTTTGAGCTACCATTTGGCCTTTGCTTTAAGAGCCCCATAAGCTGAAAGCTAATTATATCTTAATGACTAAGGATGTGTGTAAATTTTGCCTATAAACATGTAATGCAGACTTCTGTGTAAAATGGGTTATTTCCAGCTGGCATTTAAAAAAAATTAATGCTCAACTTCCTATATATTTCCTAAGGACTGATCACTAAGTCTTGTGCAGCTGTTTAATAAATATGTTGTCCTTTTTGAGTTGAGAAATTAGTTTTAAAAGATTCAGCTGAAAAATGAGAAATGATCAAATAAGCATTGCTTTTATGACTAAGTTTTTCTATTCTATTCTTTTGATGATTGCAGTTAATTTAAAATTGGTATTAGTTTCACTGTTGCTGATTTTCAGGTTGATTTTTAAAGGTCATTTTCAAGCCTTACTTTAGTGGCTAACTAAAAATAACTTTTCAAAACAACATGACTATTGCCTCTTAATTATATCTTGACATTTAATCTTAAGATTTAAAAAATATTATGAATACGAGAGTACGTGGGTAATCATTTATTTTGCCTCATGTATTTCTTTTCCTTTGGTTTGAAGATATAGCAATGCATTCAAAAATATTTTACTAATATATTTGGGTGAGTCTATCCTGTAATGTTTTCCTTTATGAACTTGACTGTTGAACATAATTTGAGTACATGAAAGCACTTTTTTTTTTTATTTTTTACATAGGGTATAATGCAAGATGTGCAATTGCTTGTCATGCCCCAAGGATTTATTGCTCAGTGCCCAGATCTTAATCGCAGTAAGTCCATTAGTTTCTGCACTATGTGATGAAAAGTGTGCTTCTTGCTTAATTTTGTCCAGAATGTCAGTTCGAAATTGGAGTTTGCCTATATGAGTTGTCAGCATAGACTTAACCAGATTGAAGCCCTTGTAAATGCAACTTGACCAATGTAGTGTTTGTAATTTCAGCCTGTCCAACTTGCAATGACTTCCATGGACTCGTGCAAAAAATTATGGAGCTGCAGGACATTTTAGCAAAAACATCAGCCAAGGTAAAAGTTACCTAGAAATAAGCATAGAATAGGTCAAAAATCCTTGAGGTTCTTATATAACCACAGGGGTTCACTTTTGATTCTTATACCATACTCTTTGCTAGGGCTAAATCTAAATCTAAATCCTTGCCTAAAGAAAGGGCTTATACATATTCAAACCCTGGCCATCTGTGTAACAAATGACAATAAATCAGGAATGACACAGATTACCTGGTTTTTACTCAGTTTACTACAACAGGGTTTATTGTTTAACTTAGTATTTACTTTATTGTGTGTTTTTTTTATAAGGAAGGAGACACGAGGAAATTGTAAAAATATGAACACTAGGATTATGTCAAGGAAATGGTCTCACAAATGCTTTCTACCACTATGTTATAGTTATAGCATAATGCACTGTCTGAAGTGTCATTTATCAAGTTAACCTATAATTTCATCAGACTGTTGTCATTTTGCATAGTTTTTACTGATAACCTGAAAGGTGTGTTGTACATGAATGATTTGTTTCTTACACAATACAAATTCTAAAATTTATGTTTTCACTTGAGTAAACATTTATGAAATTAAACATTTTTAAAATGGAAAGTGCTTCTCTGTTTGTGGGTGATGCTATTTTGACTTAGCCTTCATTTCTATCTTCTAAATTATGCTTTTTTTCCCCCAAAGGCAGGGAGCAAATTTACAAAAAGAAGGAGGAAAAAAATCTTTTTAATTAAAGGCTTAAATATATGTATAACAAATAATCGATGGGCACAGCCATCATGACTGCTATACACTAAAAAAAAAAAAATCAGATGGCTACTGGAGTGTTTTGCATTTCTGCGTTGCTGGAATGGTGAATAATATGAATCCCTTCCTTTGTGCCACAGTTGTCTCGAGCTGAACAGAGAATGAATAGATTGGATCAGTGCTATTGTGAAAGGACTTGCACCATGAAGGGAACCACCTACCGAGAATTTGAGTCTTGGACAGACGGCTGTAAGAACTGCACATGCTTGGTATGGCTTCCACTGGGGTTCAGACTAAGGAAACTCTGATACCCTGACTCTTTAAAAATTTATTAGAATAATGTAATCCTGAAAATTTCAAGACCCATTTCCTCAAGATACAACCTTAGAGTTCTAGCAAACCTGGTCAAATCTAAAGAACCGTGTGTTACATTATTAAAGACACTTTCTAGCCTATAAAGATGACAATGATTTAGGAATGTTGTAAAAGTTAAGTTTATTGGTATACACATGAAGTTAGCAGTTGCAATTGAGTTAGTAAGGTGATTCCCAAAGGACTCTATCCTGTAATCCTCAACATTTCCAGGGACTTTCATCTCATGTGTCTATTAATGTATTTTAATAAAGCTAAATTAAAGGCAGTGTACAATAATGTGACCATATTGGTTCATATAAACAAATAATGGAGTTTAAATAAATAAGTTAATCTTTAAAAGTTTACTAAGATAGTGGAATACAAATGATAGAGTTTCAATAAATAATGATTTCTCTAATTGCTCACTAATAAAGTAGGATTTTTAGTGCATTATGATTTAAAAAATATATGTTCAATTTCAAAGAAACATTCATGACTAGTTTGGTTTTAAACATAAATTCCACATGAATTTGTCTGTTAAAATGGGTTGACTGGAAAGAAATCAGAAGTCTATGTGAATTAGTCTTTAAAAATTTTTTTACCCAAGTTCATCAGCTTCATTCAAAGCAGAATATCATGGATGTAAAAAAGTTAAAGATAGTTCTGAAATTAACTATGTGTGCACATGTGTATGTGTGCATTATATGGTTTCTATTCAGGAATGCATTACATTTCTACCAAAATTATAGCACTTTATACATACAGTAAAGCCTTCCCAATTTGTTAAATAGGGGTCAACAGCCCAACTGAGTAAAATACAAGATGTGGTATAGTGAGGTCGATAAAATGACTAAAAAAGCAGCTAGCAATATGGGAGTTCTGGATGACCATCAGAAAACAAATTTCTTGCCTTTCTGTCTGCAACTTGGCATCTCTTGTGGTGGTAGCCTGTCCCATCTTAACTATCCATGGGAAGCTTCTGAGTCCTAAGACTGGGTTTCCAGAATGGCAGTAGCTATTCCAGAAATCTCTTGGTTTGTTGGTGCTAATTTTGTGAGTAATTTGGGGAGACATGCATGCCCCAGGCTTACCCATAGCCTGCTATTTTCTTGTCACTGTGTGCCTTTTCCCTCCACCCATGTCCTCATCCATCTTACTAAACGAACTGAGAACCCTGGCTCAGTTACCGTCAGTTGCTGGATATGTTATGACCCAATTCGTATTATTGTGGGTCTCTGTAATATGAGTTTTACTGTATAAAAACCAAAGAGAATAGCGGTATTTATAACCTTTTATGTGAAGAGATTGAAATTTAAGAAACATTTAAAAATACTTGAAGACTACCAAACTATAACTTGGAAATTCTTTAAATATTGTTTTCTTCTCAGAATGGAACCATCCAGTGTGAAACTCTGATCTGCCCGAATCCTGACTGCCCACTTAAGTCGGCTCTTGCATACGTGGATGGCAAGTGCTGTAAAGAATGCAAATGTGAGCATAACATTTATGATGAATACTTTCTTTGGCAATAAAATCTTGTATTAATAGTCACCCTTCACTGGTTTAATCTGGGAAGGCTAAAAAGCTTATAGAAGTGATGGAAATAGAAAGAATACCTTCTTTATTTTGGTTGATCAGTTACTTTTAATTTAAAAATGTTCTACTTTACTCTAGCAAGATTTTTTTTTTTTCCTTGGAGAATCTGTTCTGTATAATGACACTAATAGAAAGATGTATAAGAAACTTAGTGGAAGGCATTTCTTTCATTACACTTCCTGATATAAATACTTTCCAAATAGGTCAAGAATGGTCCACTCTCAGCTATGAAAACCATGGAAATCAATGATACAAGTGACTTAACAGATGATACACTAGCTCCATTGGCCCAAAGCACAGAAATTCACATTGTTATAGGATTATCGTGTGGACAAGGCCATGGCCTTTTATTCATAAAAAGAGGCTCACACCACTGAATGAGGAAGCTGTCCTGCCTTTTAGGAGCTATGCAGTTCATGTCAAGAAATGCTCTTTTTAGCTATCCTGAATGGGTTCTATATCATTCATTCAATAGCATAAAGCATTGTGTCTGTGTTATACTTGAAAAGACTTCCCTTAAATTCTTACCAAAAGGTGCATTTAAAATTCAGCTTTTTTTTTTACAACTGAATAGTAATATAAGAAAAATGAGTTATGAAGTTTATAGAATATATAGGTATATAAGTGCATATACAAGCTTTGTAAATGCAATGTAATCATTCACACATACAAAGATAGAGAGAAAGGGGAGGGAAGGGACAATGAGAGGAAAGAGGGAAAGAGGATGAATGGCTGCTTTTGCTACGGTTATTATGTTTACCCTGCTATGGTACCATTGACTTTGCTGTACCTTATTCTTGCCTACATAGTGCACAATGTGGTGCTCCTGGTGAGAGTGACCAGAATTGGTGAAAAACTAGGAAGTTGTTTTGTACTTCATTAATTTAATTCCCTCAGGATCACATTTGCATTTAATTTTATTAGAGTTTACATTGAAGCCAATCCATTTCATGAAAGTGTATTAGCCTAGTCAAGTAGATTTGGCTGAACCAGGAAGGATTGAATGTAATTGTTCTTACATATTTCACTAGCTAATTTCCTTAGTGACGTGAAATCTGAGTTTTTCCTTGAACTTGTCTTATTAAGTAAAAGCTCATGGTGATGTTCCATAGTTTTCTTTGCAGATAGTTGGAAGTAGGAGGAAAAAGGGCCCTCTGTGGGGCCTTATAATCATAACATGACAATAGCAAGAATCATACTTTTTGTTTTAACTTCTTTTACACTTATTTCACCAATACTTCTATTCTGTTACCTGCAAATATGATAGATTTGCAAGAAGTGATGCTGATTTTATTAGAGACAGGCTGATTGAAATAATAGATCATCACGATAGATGCATTAATCAGAAAAACTGAATTTCAGTTCTGATTTTACCATTTGTCTCTGTTACCAACAGTAAGCTGCCTACTAAATTGGACTATTCTTGAAGTCTTCCAAACAGCATGCAGTTAGACTTACTGAAATGGTAAAATATTTTAAGATTCATTAATGCAAAGTGCTTCGGGCAGGCTTTGGTGTTAATGATTGGAAATTGACTGTGTTTGCTTCATATGTAAAATTGTGAAAACTTCAAGTAATCAGTGAGGACACCACAACATCATTGATGAAATGCCAAAATAATTCATTGGAGTCTTTCATTTTATGTAGTTAAAAATGACAGAGTGACTTTGTCTTTCTGGTCTTTTTCAGTGATATGAGTTTTGTGGAATATAGAGGATTCGTGCCTATGTTTATTTGTATTTCAAGTATTTAAACTTCCAGTTTTGATGAATTCATCATGCTACAAGAGCTAGCAAGATATTTTCAGTGAATGCTCATAGCTTTTTTTCCTAAGGGAAATAAGCATTTAGTTTATATGGTAAATATTGTTAGAGGTTATTTGGGAATGTGTGTCCACATGCACAATTTTAAAATCAGTCACTAAAAATATTTTGGGAAGTAGGCTTCTTAAAATTTTTTTTGCAAATTTTTATTTTATAAAATGTAAATAACACCTAAAATAAATTTAGTAATCATTAACTGATTTATTTAGATTATTCAGATTTTTATATGTGCCCAAAGTGAGAAAAACAACAGCTGTGTGTATGTGTGTGTATGCATGTGTGTGTTTGTGTATCTGTCTCACTGTTATATATGAGAGGAAGGAAACAATCTTATTTTCCTATGTTAATTTTCCCAGTATTATCATTATTATAACATGAGAAATTAATTTCAGTTGAGTATAAGTTAAGTTCTGTGGTTTTTACTTTTTAAAACACAAACATAAGCCTTCTTCTTATGCCCTGCACTCATCCTATCATTGAAACTCCTTTGCTCAACAGCTTGCTTAGTAACATTAAATTAACAAAAGGTATTCTTTAGCGAGAGCTATTTGAAGAGATTAATCACTTACTGGTTCTAAAGCCCTAGGAAGGTAAAACACATAACCTAACTGCTGAACATTATTTTGCCAAGATTGAAAGGAACAAAACAAGTGCATGTGGCCAGTCATTTTTTGGTGTTCTTTATTTAATACTTTCAGGCTTGCTTCATGAGAGTTGTTTGTGCAACTTTGGGCAGGCTTATTTTGCAGTCTGCTTTGTATTTTACCTCTGTAACTTCAGTTCCAGCTCTTTATCCAAGTATAAATACTGATGAATAGAAAGAAGGTTGTTTTTCTGAGAAAGAAGTCAGAGAGAACTAAGTCTGTCATTTTTCTTTATTTGACTGTACATAAACAAAGTGTCAGGAGGATGGGCTTAACCTTTCCTGGCCCTTACCATTGAGCTACTGTGGTAGAGTTAAACAGAGGCAGAATAAAATTCAAAGGCAGGAATGTCAATGCCAAATCATTAAAGTAATAGTAGTCACAATTATAATGAAGTCATATCCCTTCTACAGGTTAGAAGGCACATACTTTATTGTTCATGTGATCTTCACAACTCTATAAGGTAGGCATTGCCTCCATCTTCTTAATGAGGGTTTATGTGATTTCTTCAAGAATATATTATTAGAAGTCCCAGAAAAGTTTCATTTAAAAGTTCTGTGCTTTGAGAGCCTACTCCCTTGTTTAAAACCATCTGCTACAATTAATTTGTGATTCACTTTTACTGACTGATAACTAAGTTTACCATACAAAGCCATTTGGAGTCCTAACTAAGTCTAGGTCAAGTTGTCAATTAAGCAGCGTCTGTCTTGTCCCCCTATCTTCTCCCCTTTTAGCCACCATCACATCCTCTATTCCAGTCATAGTCTCTCAACTAGCCAATAGAGAGATCTGACTGATACAAATTAAAGATAGCTTTAGAAAATGTAAACTATAAATATTTTGGATAACTTTAACTCTGTATTAGGATGAGGTCAAATGAGTTAAAGTATGTAAAACATCAACCCAGTTTAAAAAAAAAAAACAAAACAACTGTCAGAAAATAATTGACTAAAGTTTTAAGAAATATTTACACAAACTCATTGAAATTAGAAAAAAATAAAAGTATTTAGTGAATTTATTTTTTTCAGTGGATTTTAGATTCAGATTTGAACAGAGCTTTGCTTCACAGAAAAGGTGATTTATGAAAATAGGGAATCTGAAGCAAATCTGAACTAATGCTTTGATAGCTTTTACAGATGAGGCTATCTTTAAAAAAAAAAAAGGAAGGCAAATTTCACCTTCTAGAGAGGCATCAAATACAGGAAACTGGCTGGTACTTGCCTAGTAGCAATAGCTATTTTAATTATTGTTTTCTCAAAGCAGCAGATTTACATGAATAAATTAATATCATCTCTTTTGAATGAACAAAATCAGTTTCAATACATAATACAGATTACATTTTAATATTCTATGCCCTGGTAAGGCATCATATTGTATTAAATTTAATTTAAAAGGCTCTGTCACATCTGTGATCTTTGGAAACATGGTGGAGTGAGAGACATCCCCAGATCTCTCCCCTTGAAACAACAATAAGCTGAATATCTAAAACTCAACAAAAAACACCCAAGCTGCACACCAGCGCATCCGAGCATGGGATCTGCACAGGTAGCTACCACAGATCATAACCCTAAGTGTCAGGCAGTGGACTGGGAGAAATAAAGAAGCCGTCTCTTGCAGCTGCCAGAGCTACCTGTAGGAAGAGTGGGAGGGGAGAAAGTGCAGCGAGTTCCCTGAATAGTCTTGCCTGGGAGAGTTATGAGTTCCAAACGGCTGGCGGAAGGGCCCAATAATCAGGACAAAAAGCAGAGAAGCAGGACGGCAGAAAAACAACAGTTGATTTTTACTGATCATGGTTGCAAAACTGAGCCTGAGCTGCAGCCCCCAACTCCCAACCCAGAGGGCCCCTCTCCCATACCTCCAAGTCTGAACACTGCAGAGCCGCAGGAGAATCTGGGCAAACGTTATAGAAACTGTTGCTAACACTGACAGGGGCTGAAACTGAGGATAGCGAGTGTGATTAAATATCTATAAGAAAATAAAAAGGCATTATTAAGGTTTTATATAAAGCAGAGATCCAAGGAACTTAGATGCCACCTACTGGAAACCAAGAGAAAAGTGTCTTCTTTGCAGCAGGCTAAAGAGAGACCTTTATATAATAAATCTTTCTGGAAAAAAAGCAGAATACTTTTCCATTAATGCCCAGGAAGAGAAATAGTCCATTAAATGCCATGAACAATCAAAGTGACAAGGCATCTCAGAAAGAAAGAGAAAAATCTCCAGAAAATAAGCTTACAGAATGGGCATTATCAAAGGTGAGGAAAAGGAGCAGGGACTAGAAAGCATTTTCAGACAAATAGTTGATGAGACTTTCCCAAATCTAAGGAATGAGCTGAGGCTTGGAGTTCAAGAAGTCAACAGAACACCCAATTACCTCAACCCAAAGAGGCCTTCTCCAAGATACATTGTATTAAAATGATCGAAAACCAATGACAAAGACAGAATTCTCAGGGCAGCCAGGAAGAAGAAAATGGTAACTTATAAAGGAAAACCCATTAGATTATCATTGGACATCTCGGCTCAGACCTTACAAGCCAGAAAGGAATGGAATCAAATATTTAAACTATTAAGTGAAAGGAACTATTGGCCTAGAATAATGTATCCAGCTAAGCTCTCCTTTAGATATGAAGGAGAAATTAAGCCGTTTCCAGGCATACAAAAATTAGAGGAATTCTCCACTACGAGGCCTGCACTACAGGAAATACTGAAAGGGGCCAGCTCACCTAAAACAAAATGACAAAAAAAAATTTATATATATATATATATAAATTTATATATATACACACATATATACATACATACATACATACATACATGCATACACATAATTAGGAGTAAAGTGACTCTCAGGCAAATAGGAGCAGAGTACAACCCTTTTTAAGAACAGGGCATTATAAGCTTAAATAATAAGAAGAGAATCACTATAGCAAGATAGTTATGAACGTTCTGCATACATAGGGATAAATCAAGATAACAATGACTGAAAAGGGGAGGAATCAAAGATCCAGATTTGCAATGGGGAATGGAGATAAGGCATGTGCAGAAGGAAATGGACAACTGTATATATATAACTATCCTTTTCATATTTGTAATGGTAACCACACACTAAAGGTTCAGAACTGAAATATATAACATAAAACAAGAAGAACCAGAGGAAAAACTCACAAAATCCAAATAAAATAAACAGAAACACAAGGACAAGGAAGCAATGGAAACACTGAACTACCAGAAAGCAAAAGATAAAATGGATATAAGAAGACCTCATATTCCAACAATCACCCTAGATGTAAATGGACTGAACTCACCAATTAAAAGGCACAGAGTTGCAGAATGGATCAAAAAACAAAACCCAACCATATGCTGCCTCTAGGAGACACATCTCAGCTCCAAAGACAAATATAGACTCAAAGTGAAAGGGTAGAAAATGATATTTCAGATATTTCAAGCAAATGGCATTCAGAGAAAAGTGGGAGTAGCAGTACTAATATCAGACGAAACAGACTTCAAAGTAAAAAAGGTAAAGAAAGATGCTGAGGGACACTTCGTAATGATAAAGTACACCAAGAAGACATAACACTTGTTAATATCTATGCTCCTAATCAAGGAGCCACTAAATATGTAAAGCAATTACTAACAGAACTAAAGGGAGAAACAGATCAAAACACTGTCATAGTAGGGGACCTAAATACCCCATTGTCAGATATGGATAGATCATCCAAACAGAAAATCAATAAGGAAATAACATCCTTTAATGACACATTAGGGCAACTGGACATAATTGACATTTACAGAGCCTTCTATCCAAAAACAACTGCTTATACATTCTTCTCTAGCGCACATGGAACATTCTCAAGAATCGACCACATACTGGGACACAGATATAGCCTCAACAAATATAAGAGGATTGAAATCATACCAACCATATTCTCTGATCATAATGCTTTGAAACTAGAGATTAACTGCAAAAAGAAATCAAGAAGAACCACAAATACATGGAGATTAAACAGCATGCTACTGAAGAATAACTGGGTCAGAGAAGAAATAAAAAGAGAGATCAAGAGATACATAAAAATGAATGATAATGATAGTACAACATATCAAAAGTTTTAGGATATGGCAAAAGCAGTCATAAGAGGAAAGTTCATATCCTTACAGACTTACCTCCAAAAACAAGTACGAGCCCAAATAAACAACCTAATGCTTCATCATAAAAAAAAAAAAAAAACCCAGAAAAGGAAGAACAAATGAAGCCTAAAGTAAGGAGAAGGAGAGAAGTAATCAAAATTAGAGCATAAATAAATGAAATGGGAAAAAAATAGAAAAAAAATAAATGCAACAAAAAGCTGGTTCTTTGAGAAGGTTAATAAAATTGACAATCCCCTGGCTAGACTCACTAAAGAAAAAAGAGAATAGACACAAATAAACAAAATCAGGGATGAAAGAGGGGAAATTACAACTTATATCATAGAAATACAAAGGATCATACAAGGATACTATGAAAAAGTATATGACACCAAATTTAATAACCTAGAAGAAATGGACCAGTACTTAGAAAAATAGTCTTCCTAGACTGAATCAGGAAGAACTGGAAAATCTAAATAGACCAATTAGCAGTATAGAAATTTAAACAAACATCAAAAACCTGCCAAAAAGTCAAAGTCCAGGACCAGCTGGCTTCACAAGTGAATTCCACCAAACATTCAAAGAAGATTTAATACCTATTCTCCTCAAATTCTTAGAAAAAATCGAAGAGGAGGCAATACTTCTCAACTCGTTTTATGAGGCCAATGTTACTCTGATACCAAAACCTGGTAAAGATAACACAAAAAAAGAAAACTACAGAGTGATATCTCTCATGAACACAGATGCAAAAATCCTAAATAAGATCCTAGCGAACCAAGTACAGCAACATATTAAAAAGATTATATATCATGACCAAGTGGGCTTCATCCCAGAGGCACAGGGATTGTTCAACATATGCAAATTGATTAATATGATACACCACATAAACAAATTAAAAATAAGAATCATATGATCATTTCAATAGATGCAGAAAAAGCCTTTGACAAGATACAGCATCCATTTATGATAAAAATACTTAACAAAATTGGTATAGAAGGAAAATACCTTAACATAATAAAGGCCATCTAAGACAAGCCCTCAGCTAACATTATACTTAATGATGAAAAACTAAAAACCTTCCCTCTAAGATCAGGAATAATGCGAGGCCATCCACTATCGCCATTCTTATTCAATATAACATTGGAGGTCCTAGCAAGTGCAATCAGACAAGAGAAAGTATAAAAGACATCTAAATAGGAAACAAAGAAGTCAAACTGCCGCTATTTGTGGATGACATGATTCTCTAGAATACCCTAAAGACTCTATAAGAACACTGCTAGAAACAATAAGCAAATACAGTAAAATCTCTAGATACAAAGTCAATGTTCAAAAATCCATAGCTTTCCTATACTCTAATAATGAAGTGTCAGAAAAAGAAATGGAAAAAATAATTCCTTTTGCAATTTCAACAAAAAGAATAAAGTCTCTAGGAATAAATTTAATGAAACAAGTGAAGGACCTATATAATGAAAACTATAGACCTTATTAAAAGAAATTAAAGAAGATACAAAGAAATGGAAAGATATTCTGTGTTTCTTGGATTGGAAGAATCAACATAGATAAAATGACCATATTACATAATGCATTATACAGATTTAATGCAATCCCCATCAAAATCCCATCAACATTTTTAAAGAAATAGAACAAAAAATCATCAGATTTGTATGGAAGCACAAAAAACCCTGAATTGCCAAAGCTGTCCTGAGAGAGAAGAATGAGGCTAGAGGCATCACTCTGCCTGACTTCAAATTATATTACAAAGCAACAATAATCAAAACAGCATGGTATTGGGAGCAAAACAGGCACATGGACCAGTGGATTAGAATCTAGAATCCAGAAGTAAACACATATTTATATGGGTAAATAATTTTCAACAAAAAAGCCAAAACCATACAGTGGAGAAAGGAAAGCCTCTTCAATAAATGGTGCTGGGAAAACTAGAAAGCCACCTGCAAAAGAATGAAACTAGACTGTTGTGTATCACCACACACCAAAATTAATTCAAAATGAAGGAAGGACCTGAATATAAGACTTGAAACAATAAAAAGTATAGAATAAAATATAGGAACTAAACTCGAGGACCTTGTACTTAAAGAGGATTTTATAGATTTGACTTCAAAGGCAAGGGAAATAAAGGCTAAAATAAATGAATGGGACTACATCAAACTAAAAAGCTTCTGCTCGGCAGAAGAAATTGTCACAAGGTAAAGAGACAACCATCCGAATGGGAAAATATATTTGCAAGCAATGCCTCTGATAAGAGCCTGATATCCAAAATATACAAAGAACTCATATGACTCAATGACAACAACAAAAAAACAAGTAATCTTATCAAAAAAGGGTCAGAGAAGTTGAGCACACACTCTCCCTAGAGGATATACAAATGGCCAACAAATATTTGAAAAGATGCTCAACATTGCTAGGTATTAGGGAAATGCAAATCAAAACCACAATGAGATACCATCTCACACCTGTTAGAATAGCTATAATCAACAGGACAAGTAATAATAAATGTTGGAGAGGATGCAGAGAAAAAGGAACCCTCATACCCTGCTGGTGGGACTGCAAATTGGTACAGCTACTATGGAAAACAGTATAGAAGTTCCTTAAAAAACTAAGAATTGATGTGCCATATGATTTAGCAATCCCTCTACTGGGTATTTACCCCAAAGACTTGAAAACTCATATCCAAAAAGATATTGCACATCGATGTTCGTAGCGGCACTATTCACAGTGGCCAGAACATGGAAGCAACCGGTGTCCTATGATAGATGACTGGCTAAAGAAGCTGTGGTACATATGAAATATTACTCAACCATAAGAAGAGATGAAATACTGCCATTTGCGACAACATTGATGGAACTTGAGATAATCATGCTAAGCAAAATAAGCCACACTGAAAAAGTTGAAAATCACGATATCACTTATATGTAGGATATAAACCTAAAAGCAACAAACGATTGACATCTACATGCAAACAGAGACTCAGGGACATGGACAATGGACTAGTGGTTACCAAAGGGTAGGTGGTGGGGGAGGAGGGAAGAGGTAGACAGAGTAAAGGGGGTCAAATATGGGGGGGGGGGTAGGAGAAGGGTGAAGTGGGTAAAGGGGACCAAATATATGGTAGCTGAAAGAAACGGGACTCTAGGTGGTAAACACGTAATAGAATATGTAGATGTCAAATTATAATGTACACCTGAAAATTATATAATTATATTAACCAATGTTACCCCAATAAACTTAATAAAAGAAAAATTAAACGGTCTGTCAGCTTAGGTAAAATGGAGTTATGATAATGTCTTTGCATATTGAGTAGTTAGTATATGAATTAGAGTTAGATTTTTCTGGGTTTGAATTCTGACTCTTCCACTACTAGCTGTGTAACTTTGGTCAAGTTACTTCTCAGAGTCTCCGTTTCCTTGTCTATACAAGGAAGGGAGCAATGTTAGCTATTTTATAGGATTGGTGTGAGGACAGAATGAGTAATAATATGTAAAGTACTTAAAAGATGTTAGCTATTATTGTTATTATTAAAATAGCCATTCATGTTTTTATTGATGAAAATACAAAGTAGTGAAATTTTCTAATTGGGTCATCAATCTTAAAGCCAAAAAAGGATCTTAGAGATCTTTAGAATAGCCATTTGCTTTCGAGGAGGAAAGTTTCATTATCCCTATTTTACAGGTGAATAATGAGGCCAGTGAGGTTAAATGACTTTTCTAAAACCAAACAATCAGTACATAATGTATTTTTTTTCTAATTTGTGTGCTAATATGTGGTTCTGGTCCATTCTGTTCCTTAATATTTTGGGTAGGTCTTGACCAAGGTTGACACTAAGAACCACTAATCATGCATTATCTATTCCTTTGTGTCTGGCTTCTTTCATTCAAAATCATGTTTGTGAAATTCATTCTTACATGTAGATGTCAATCATTTATACTTACTGCTATGTATCTTCTATTTGTGTTAATGTACCACAATCCAGTCTACTGCCAAAGAGCAGTAGGCTGCTTTCTAGTTTTTGGCTGTATAAATAGTCCTGTAAATATTCTGCATGTATATATATTTTTTGGTGTTTTGCATGCCTGATGGGTATATACTTTAGAATTGTTTGGCAAAATCGTTTTGTCAATTTTCTGAAAATTGACAAAAAACATATGAACATTCCAGGTGCTCCACACCCTCACCTACACTTAGCATTTTTGGTCATTTAAATATTAAGCATTATGATAAATGATGTTGATACATGATATTATATTGTAGTTTAAATTTAAATTTCCCTGATGACTAGTGAAGATGAGCACTTTGTCATGTTGATAGGCCATGTCCATTAATTTTAAATAATAAAAAAATAAGAGTACTTTTTTTTTTTTTATGCACACTTTTGCGAAGAACATTACCCTTGGTTTTGGCAGGACATAGAGTTTGGAAGGTTTGATTCTTTTATTTTCACATTAGCGTGCAAATATGGATGATTCTAGCCCTGTTACTTAAAATGCAAGTAAAGTAGAGACAGGGATTAAATGACTGCCACTTAAGTAATTTGGGGATTTTTTTTTTTAAAGGTGTGACAATGTAATTAAACTGATTCAGGGACTTTTGGACATATGAATGCAGGGATGAGGAACAAAAATCAGTGACATATAATACCAAGAATCTCTTTGTTCTTAAAATGAGGGAAAACATTATATAATTTATATAGGCTACATTTAAAAAGAAAATTTAGAGCAACATAACCAATAAACTTAGCTGTCTCTACGATAAAGCTTGAAGTACGGGAAATAGACAGTATGTGTTCGAGGTTCTCATGCATTAACACAATCATAAATTAGTTGGCCTTATAGAGACGCAGAGGACTACATGACCAGAATGCCAGTGCAGATTGAGGAGATCTATGCTATAATGAATAAGGTAGAATTAGAAATCAAAAGGAAAGCATGTTGCCTTACATATCAGGTGCAATATTTTTAGGAAGTTTCCTAAAAGTCTGTAGTTATTAAAAATATTATGTCATAACAAACAATTGAATGAGCTGAGAGCTGATGGTGCTGCTGTAAATCATGTATATGACTTTGGCCTGAATTCAGTCTTTTCTTGAAAAAAAATAACCCTAATTTAATATTTAAAATAATATTGGGTAAATAATAGAATTAGGACACTTTTCTGTTTCTATAGTTCTGTGTGAAAAATAGGCAAGAAAATAATCTACTTGTGCTTTACATAGTTAAGATAATTGAGTTTATAATAGGGAATATTTTCACTAAAGACAGCTAAGTTTTATTAAAGATTTCATAAGGATTATCTTGTTGGTTTCCTAATCACTACCATTAATTTTGTGCTGAAATTTTTAAATAAATTCTTTGTTTAAAATTATAGCTGGCATACAATATTATATTAGTTTCAAGTATACAACATAGTACTTAGACATTTATATAACTAACAAAGTGATCACTCTGATAAATCTAGCACCCATCTGACACTATACATAGTTATTTTATTAAGGTATTATTGATTATATTCCTTATGCAATACTTTCTATTCCTATAACTATTTTGTAACTACCAATTTCTACTTCTTAATCCCTTACCCTATTTCACCCACCCTTCAGCCTCCTCCCATCTGACAACCATCGAAATATTTCTGTATCTATGAGTTTGTTTCTGTTTTGTTTATTTATTTTGTTCGTTAGATTCCATATGTAAGTAAAATCATATGGCATTTATCTTTCTCTATCTGACTTACTCCACTCAGCACAATACCCTCTAGGTCCATCTGTGTTGCAGATGGCAAGATCTCATTCTTTTTTACAAATGAGTAATATTCCATTGTACCACCTTTTATTTATCCATTGATGAACATTCGAGTAGCTTCCATATCTGGATTATTGTAAATAATGCTGCAGTAAACATGGATTTTCATGTCCTTTTGAAGTAGTGTTTTGGGTTACTTTGGATAAAAACCCAGAAGTGGTTTTTTCATCCCTTTCCATTTAGTTTGTGTGTATCTTTAAATCTGAAATGAGTTCTTGTGGGCAACATATATAAGAATCTTGTTTTCTTATCAATTCAGCTACCCTATATTTTAATTGGAGCATTCAATCCATTTATATTCTAAGTAATTTTTGATAGCTAATTATAGTTAATACTATTTTATTCATTTTTTAAAATCTTTTTTTCTTTATTTCTTCTTCTTAAAGAAGTCCATTCCTCTAACATTTCCTGTGATACTGGCTTGGTGGTGATGAACTCCTTTAGCTTTTTCTTGTCTGGGAAGCTCTTTTATCTGTCCTTCAATTCTAAGTGATAGCTTTGCTGGGTAGAGTAATTTTTGAAGGTCCTTGCTTTTCATCACTTTAACTATTTCCTGCCAATCTCTTTTGACCTGCAAAGTTTCTATTGGAAAATCAGATAACAGTCTTATGGGAACTCCCTTGTAGGTAATTAATTGCTTTTCTCTTGCCACTTTTAAAATTTGTTCTTTGTCTTTAACTTTGGCATTTTAATTACAATGTGTCTTGGTGTGGGTCTCTTTGGGTTCATCTTGTTTGGCACTTTCTGAGCTTCCTTGGTTTGTATATCTATACCTTTGCCAGGTTAAGGATGTTTTCCGTCATTATTTCTTGAAATAGGTTTTCAACTCCTAGCTTTCTCTCTTTTTCATCTGCTATCCCTATAATATGAATATTACTACATTTGATGCTGTCCCAGAGGCCCCTTAAACTAACTTAATTTTTTTAAGCTCAATTTTTGTTTCCTACCTCTTTGTTAAAGTTCTCACGGAGTTCAGCTACTCTTTTCCTAAATTCATTGTGCATCCTTATAACCAGTGTTTTGAATTCTGTATCTGTTAGATTCTTCGTCTCCATTAATTTAGTTCTTTTTCTGGAGCTTTGTTCTGTTCTTTCACTTGGAATGTGTTTCTTTGTCTCCCCATTTTGGTTGCCTCCTGATGTTTGTTTTTATGTATTAGATAGGGCTGCTATGTTTCTCGGTCTTAGTAGAATGGCCTTTTGTAGTAGGTCTCCTGTGAGGCCCAATGGCACAGTCTCTATGTTTCTCGGTCTTAGTAGAATGGCCTTTTGTAGTAGGTCTCCTGTGAGGCCCAATGGCACAGTCTCCTTGGTCACCTGAGCTGGGTGCTCAAGGTGTGCCTCTTGCATGAGCTGTCTGTGCCTTCCTGTTGTAGGTAAGCCTTTGTTGCTGTTTGCATATCAATGGGAAGGATGGACCCTTGGGCTGATTGGTTGTGAGGACTGGCTTGTGACTATAGTAGAAAAGCTATTGTGCAGTTGCTGACTCTACAGAACAGGGTCCACTTTAGCAGGGCTCTGGTGCCTGCCTACTCTGCCCTTGTCATCCTCAGCAATGGCCCTGGGTAGTGCTCCAGCTCAGACCAACACCAGTCACTGGAAATGTAGGCTGGGGCTTCCTGGGAGGGGTCCTGCCACAGGCCAAGTTCAGCTGAAGGCTGTGCCCTGCTGGGACTGCCTACCATGAACCACCAAGCAATCTACAGATTGCCACCACCCACACTGGGCTTGGATGTGCCTTGAGAGGCCAAGCTGCAAATTGGGGTCAGCTGCAACTCATACCAGGCTTGAGGCTGCTCAGCAAGAGTTAAAGGGCACACCAAGGCCAGATGCTGCTTGCTTAGGTTTTGTAAACCTTTGAGAGATTTTGAGGAAAGTTCACAGCATGAGCCAAGACAGGCCATTTGTATGGAAAACCCACTGAAAGCAGCCTGGGTTAGCCCGCAAATTGGGTGGGGCAGGGTTTCAGGGAATCACCAGGGTAAGGCCGCCAGATTGACTGAGACTCAGATATGGCCGGTATCTGCATGCCAGGCAGAGGAGGGCTCAGCAAAGGAACAGTGACTCAGCCTGTTCATCTGTCTGGGAGAAAGCTACTCTCTCCAGCTCTTGCCCTAAAGCCAGATCACTCAGTTCCTCTCTGTGTGTCCCTGACACCTTTCAAGCTGCTGTCCCAGCAAGTAAGTCCATGAGTGGGCCCCTTAAGGGGAACATCTGTGACTCTGGTAGCCCTCCGTTTCACTCAGCTATCTCTGCAGATTTTCACAGCCAGAAATTATGGAGACTCCTTTTCTGTGACCAGAACCCTGGGTTGGGAAGTCTGTAGTGGGTTTGGGACTCCATGTTTCTCTGGAGGGTTCTCTACAGCTGAGATATCTCTCCCGATTTTCAACCACCACATATGGATGTGGGACCAGCCTGTTCTGTGTCTTCGCTCCTCCTACCTGTTGCAAGGGGGCCTCTTCTTGGTGTCCCCAGTTATAAGACTTCTTGTTCAGCTAGACTTCAGGTGACTCCCAATTATGGCTGTTCTGTAGTTTAGTTGTAATTTTAATGTGATTGTGAGAAGAGATATGCACAGCATTTACCTATTCTGCCATCTTGACTGGAACTCTATTTTAGTAAATTCTTCAACAAAGCATTTGGTATATTGCCATCTTTTTACACATTATAAAACCGATAAATATCAAATCACTGGAAAAATACTGAACTGGCAATATATTAATAAGCAAAAATAATTAACAATATAGCCTTCACATTAATGACTATATGAGACACCACATGATACATTTTAATGATCTTTTAAAAAATATAATATATCTACTGTTAATTAGTCAGCTTGCAGCAGGGCTGGGATGCCTTGCAGGGCAGAATCACATGATGACATTGTTACAATGATTTAGCTGCTATATTCTTTACTCCAAAGTCCTGAGGAGTATAAATTGCTTAATGCTGGGATTTTTCTTTTCATATCCTAGTACAGCATTTTAAAAATGTTTTAACTAAACATAATGCATGCATACAGTAAATACTCAAACTCTCCTAAAAGATATAAAATAAAATATAAAAATTTTTCTTATTCTTCCTCCCCAGACTTTTATTTCCTGTGCCATTTCAGACGATTTTTAATACATCCACTCACATACATACACATATGTAGGCTTTTTACATATGATAAATGATATTCATTTTTCTGGACTTTTATCTTGAAGATATTTTCATATCAACTAACTTAAAAATTGCTGAATATTATTTTGATGTATAGTTTATTATAATGTTATTTCTTCTCTCTCAAAGGGTATGTTAGTTGTTTTCAATTTATTTTTCATATGAAATATGATATTTCAGGATGTCATTAATACATAGTCATGGTGCACTTTTTTTTTTAAAGTCTTGGTGCACTTTTATACTGCTTTATTTATCGGGTAAATTGCTAAGATTGAAATTGTTGAGTCAGCTTTTGTCAAATTACTCTACAAAAATCTGACTTTGGGTGTTTTTCACCTTTAGGAAGGAGTACAAGGTGGCAGAGCTGAGGGAAAGCTGAAAATATCACTTTTCCCTTGGTTTCACTAGGTCTTTCGAAAGGGCATCAGAGGATAGCTATTCTAATAGGCGTGAAGAGGTATCTCATGTGGTGTTGATTAGCATTTCCCTAATAGCTAATGAACTCGAGTATCTTTTCATATGGCTGTTGACCATTTGTATGTCTTCTTGGAAGAAGTGTTTGTTCAGGTCCCCTGAGCATTTTTTAATCGAATTGTTTGCCTTTTTCTTGTTGAGTTGTATATGTTCTTTGTATATATTGGATATTAGATCCTTATCAGAGGCATTGTTTGCAAATATATTCTCCTATTCAGTTGATTGCCTCTATATTTTGCTGATGGTTTCCTTTGCTGTGCAGAAATTTTTTAGTTTATTACAGTACCATTCACTTATTTTTGCTTTTATGTCCCTTGCCTTTGAGATCAAAAACATAAATTCCTCTCAAATCCAATATCCATGAGGTTTAGTACCTATTTTTTCACCTATGCAATTTTTTGTTTCAGGTCTTATATTTAGGCCTTTGATCCATTTTGAATTAATTTTGGTGTATGGTGATAGATAGCAGTCTAGTTTCATTCTTTTGCAGTTGACTTTCCAATTTTCCCAGTGCCATTAATTGAAGAGACTTTTTTTTTTCTTCATTGTATGTTTTTGGCTCCCTTATCAAAAATCATTTGCTCATATCTATGGATTTATTTCTTGGCTCTCAATTCTGTCCCACTGATCTGTGTGTCCGTTTTTCTGCCAATACCATGCTGTTTTGATTATTGTAGCTTTGTAGTATAATTTGAAGTCAGGCAGTGTGATACCTTTGATCTGTTCTGTCATCAACAGGACAAGTAGTAACAAGTGTTGGAGAGGTTGTAGGGAAAAAGGAATCCTCATACACTTTTGGTTGATATGTAAATTGTATAGCCACTATGAAAAACAATATGGAGGTTCTTCAAAAAATTAAAAATAGAATTCCCATATGACTTCGTAATCTCTCTTCTGAGTATCTACTTAAAAAATCTGAAAGGGTTTATCTGTAAAAGTATATGCACTTTGATGTTTACTGCAGCACAGACATTGAAACAACCAAGGCATTGAAACAACCAAAATGCCCTTTGATAGATGATTGGCTAAAGAAGATGTGGTACATATATACAATGGAATATTACTCAGCCATAAGAAAAGATGAAATACTGCCATTTGTGACAACATTGATAGATCTTGTGGTTATCATGCTAAGTGAAATAAGTCAGACAGAAAAAAGTTGAGAACCATATGATTTCACTCATATGTGGGATATAAAGCAAACAAACAAGACAAACAAACAGTCATGGATGCTGCCAATAGTTTAGTGGTTACCAGAGGGCAGAGGAAAAGGGAAGAAGTTAAATAAGGGTAGAGAGGGACAAATACATGGTGATGGAAGGAAATTTAAGTTTGGATGGTAAACACACAATGCAATATACCTATGACATATTATTGAATTGTACACTTGAAATCTATATAATTTCATTATCCAATATCACCCCAATATGTTTAATAAAAAGAATTTAAATATACAAAATAAAAGAGCATTAGAAAGGTTTTTTTTCTTTTTCCAAGCAACCTTGACATAGTAATATCAATTCATGGGAGATCCTTTAATAAAGGATAGTTTATGGAAGCCTAAATTGTCTTGTTTACCACAGACAATGTTGTCTAGTGAACTCATATGAAATTATTGTCACAATTAGTTGCTGTTGCACATCTTCAGTAAGTTCCATAGATGTGATGGCATAAGAATATGTTGAATTTTTATTTTTCTAAATTGAAAGTAGTTTTCCAAAGACATAACACAGGGTACTGCCCTCTGATTCTGAGGTTTTATACTGTGCCTTCTTAATCATGTTTTATTTCTAAATAATAGAGAGTACTCAGCCTCTAATTCTTCACTCTGAATTGTAATTTCCCTTTATTATTAAGATTCTTGAATTAATGTATTTTGTAGATTTTATTATTTTCCATGCTCTATTACATTTTCTCAAAAGAATTTCTCCGCCCATCTCATGACATTGTTTAAGTGTCCTAAAACTCTTCAGAAGAAATCTTTATGCAAATCTATCGGTAATAGTAATTAAATAACACTGTCTAGCACCGTTCTAGGACACTCAAAATGGGACTCTTTGAGTGATCAGGAGGGTCGTCCTCTTTAGTAGTAGAAGGCTTTGAAACAAGTGATAGCATTTCAGATTTATAGCAAAGCTAAAAAGTGATAATCTAGATATCATTTGTATGAGGCTCAATTTAAGGGAGATGAAAAACACTCATCTTAGGCAGAAAATTCAACTTCTTATCTGCTGTGTTGTTAGGTAATTATTTTAGAAACGAGCTTATTTTCTTCTCAATAAAGATCATATAAAATGACATTTTGAAATCAGAATTGGGAAAAATAAGATGTATGCAATTCAAAGCATCTTACAAGTTGATTTTGGCAATTGTGGGAAAATAGTAACTCAGGAAGACCAACTGCATAATAAAGGTAAATGGACATCACAGTGCCCATTGGAGAATAAAACTACAACACCTACCATCCCCAACAAAAAGTACAAAACATCAAATCAGCTGCACTGGATTCCCCACTGGATGCCTTCAATATTGTATATGGCCTGTGTTCTCAGGTATATATTTGAAGATTGTATAAAAGTAGCATGGACCAAAAATTAAATGAAGGAACCCAAATGATATAAGAGTTCAGCATAAGAAAGAGTCAGAAAGGAATTCTATTTTTTAGTTTAGAGGTGGTTCTAATAGAGAACAATTCAGGCACATTTCCTTTTATGCAAAAGCTTGCCCTAAATTCAGAGCTATTTAGGTATAACAAATACATATAAATTCACATGAATTTGAAAAATTATTCCTGGAGTTGGTGGTAAGAATGGAGCCCTGTCCAACTAAGGAATGTTAAGCTTATAAAATATCTATTGTTGGAAGGGCTATATGCCATGGCTTGTTAAGAGAATATTCTATTCACATTATATACTAAAATCTTTGTCTAGATCGTGCTTCTAAATGGCAGTGGCTCCTATCCATACTCTCTTCACTCACTTGCTGGATTAATATCTCTACTGGGGAAGTGGCTATGTGCTCTGTGGAGTTTGGGCCTAAGCCATAGGGCTACACTTGGTTTTTAGGATTTAAGGTTCAGATCTTGGGCTTACTGTTTATTTTTTACTTCATTACATTGTTAGTATAAAAAATTTGAGACTAGCTGGCGTCACAATGGTCTTCACTTATAAATATTATTCCAAGTTGTAAAGAGATATCTCATAAACACTTGGGCAACAAACACAACAACTCAATTGGTTGCATGTATGTGTAGAATAATATATAGGTATGCTATTTATGATTTTACTTGTTGACAAGTGACCCCAATGATCTATAACACATATACTGTCATTTTTCTGAGACCTGAATTTTTGTCCAATAAGCTATGAAACTTGTATACAGGAGCACATCACTTAGCTCAGTGCTTCTCAAATTTTCGTGAAACTATGTATCACTTGGGGGTCTTGTTAAACTGAAAATTATGATTCAGTGGTTCTGGGGTGGGGCCTGAGAGTTTGCATTTTTAAACAGCTCCTGGGTGATGCTAAAACTGCTAGTTTTGGGGACACATTTTAATTAGCAAATATTTAGCTAATGGGTGTGTTTTTCTGGCTGCCCAGGTTCTCAATGGAACTTTATTTTTCTCTCTTAGATCTCAAGTATGCAGTAAGGCCTCAAAATATGTTTCAGGGTTTATGTTTTTACGCTGACATTTATTAAGTATGCTCTGAGTATGAGAGTTTAACATGAATCATCTCTTGCTTGTCATAATGGCTTCCAATTTACTTCCTTTTCCTAAGATTAGCCAGTGAGTGCAATGGCAGCACCACAATTTGAACACATGCAGTGTTTCACATATACTGCCTCACGTTACTTGTACCATATTTCAATAGTTGAAGTGGAAAATCTGTTAAATAACAGAGATATGTAAATACTCAGGAAATGTAATTTTATAACTCTTATTTCTATATGCAGTAAGAAAGGAGGAAAAAAATCAAAATAAGTTGTCCAGCATTTATTGCTAAAATGAAGTGTCTGTCTGTTATAGGAAGCACAACTTTTCATGCCCTTGTAATTCTTTGTATACGGAACAGAAACCGTTGATTCTGATAGTTCAAGAAAAGGAATTTTAAAAGCAAATGATTTCTGGTTGGATTTTTGATTTTGGTAAAGAACATGGAAAACATATTGAATTAAAACTCAAAAATATCTGCTGGAAAGGTCTAGACCTACCTGGATTATTAGCTGGAATTTTTGAAAATCAATGATCATGGGGAATTCTTCCTTCTTGGTCTTCAAATATTTTTGGGGCAGGGTAGAGGAGGCAGGGGGTAGTTTTTTCTACCCCCCAGGAGGAGGTCTTTTTCTAAATACTCTTGGTGGAATAATTCACATCAATCTGCTACAGTTTCATAAGATATAGTTTTAGTTTATGCCAGGTGGCTTGGCTGAGATGACTTATGCTGTTTCAATGTTAAATTTCCCAGTTTTCATCCAACTTGTAATTATTCATGTTTCACATACATTGAAGTCTGTTTTTTTATTGTAGGACTTGTAAGAATAAGAAAATTAGTAAAGCAACTCAGTGCCTAGAAAACTTTAGGACAGTGCATTTTCCACAGCTTAAATTCCCTTTTCTTTGCAAAAATTCTACCATTAATCCATGCTTTTAGAATTGTGCTCCATGCCACTTAATTCTCGGGGTTATTTCAAAGATGGTGAAGTAGGAGGAATTAGTGAGCCTGCACAAATATGCCTCACTATGCTAAAACCGAGTGTGTTAAGATAACCCTGGATAGGCTCAGTTTTGACTCAGCCTATTCAAGCATTTTCAATCTTTTTCGGTCCTCATAGTTTATTGTAGCATCATTTGTAAGAAGACATGAAACATGAACTTTTTTTCTTTTTTTTGCCTGAGTCATTATTGTTAAACTTAGGAAGCTAATTCTTTATTTTGCTTAGAGAGAGAGAACAAAAGTGCAATGGACAACACATTCTTTTCTCTCTATTTTGTGGGCAAGCATCATCTTTTTAAGCCAATAAAAATTTGAGCTTTTCTAATCACAAATTAGGACATCTTGCAGCTAGTGGTATTAAGAATTTCCCATTTCTGTTCATGCCTGTCGTCTATCTCCAGCATTTCTCAGGCCCTGAATCTCAGAAAGGTCACTTTTATTTGTTAGTTGAGAAGAAGGGAGGGGGTGGGCTAGTATAGAACAAGATGGACTTTGTACTTGTTCACTGATTTATTTCATCTATTAATGTCCCTTTAGACCACGATGCCTAAATGTGAAAGGACTTAGAGCTGGGGAAGACAATCAGTAGAATGTGAAGTGGAATGTAAGAATTGAATTAACTGTCCTGGCTGAATTTTGCCACATGCCCAGGAAAGAATTTAGGAGCTCGAGAGCTTGGAATAATTCTAGAAATAATAGTATGGGGATGATTGTCTGTGCATATAGAAATTAAGTGGAATAAAGAGATGAAGTTTCATGTTTTACCACTGAATCTCTTTTCTATAATTTTCATTTACTTGAAAAAAGTTATTAATCACCTCCTTTAAATTGTCTTTGCTAAACACTGGGGATACAGTGAACAAAATAAGATTTCTCTCTGCCCTCAAAGTCCTAACAATCAAGTTGGGGAGACAGACATTAATAGTATAATTATCAAGTATGCAATGCAATGTTGCAGCAGTAAAATGTTGATAAAGGGCCTGTATCAAGGGAAATTCACCTAGCCAGGAGATCAGAAGATGCTGTTTGAGTTGAGATCTGATGAACAAATAGCATTACAATATTCAAAAGATGAAAAAAGAAATAAATGTTTAGGCCGAGAGAATTTAGTATGCAAAGGCTCTTTATAGGGAAGTAGGATGTTGTGAAGGGAGACTGGTGTGGCTGATGTTCAGAATAGTCAAGAGCAGGATGTGAAATGGAGTCTGGAACAACAGAAATAGAGGTAAAAATCTAGATTGTTTAATTTTTTATATGTTAGCGATTTGTATTTATCTTTTGAATTAATTTTTCATGTACATTGTCTTCTTGGAAACTCAATTTTTTTTATATTTGTTTCTTGATTTGTAAGAGCTCATTTAATAATTAAACTCATGTGTTATATATGTTGCAAATATATTTTCATAGTTTCATTCTTTTATTTAGTATATTTCAACATAAAGATTTAAAATTTTATGTAATTAAAACAGTCATGCTAAAAAAGCCTTTTCCTAATTTTATTCCTAAGAATATTTACCTTTTAACCTCTGAACGGCCCCACTTTTTTAATTTTAAGCTTAAACAATTTAAGATTTATTTTTTGTGTACACGAGATAATTCTAGTTAATTTTTTTCTTTGTTAAACAAGTTAACCAATAATTCCGGTACCATTTGTTGAATGATCCTTTTGTTCACTGATTAACATTATATTTTATGTTATATTAAATGTTTATATATATTTATATATGTATTTGAGTTTATTTCTAGGGTTTCTATTACTTTCTATTAACTTATTTGTCTCATGGTACTGATTCTACTGCATTTTAATTGTAGCTTCCTAGTATGAGTTATTATCTGGGAAAACAAATCTGTCATCATTCCTCCTTTCAAATGTTTTCTTGAGTTGTTTTCTCTCTTATATGCTTCCAGATGACTTTTGCATATCATGAGAATTATCTGTCCCTAAATAGTTTAAAAAATTCGGTCGTATGAATGTCTGATTCTAGTACCTTTTTTGAGATAATTCTTTGATGGATATCATAGAAAAAGGTTTTGTGGTTATTCTCACTTGTTATCTTGTATGTATTAGTGAAAGCAGTCTCATGGTTTAAGATTTGAAATATTTTAGAGATGGAGTAATTTTGGATGTTGACAAGTTCAAGGGTATGGCTATGGATATGGGATGCTTAAGTAGTAAAGGAATGAAATTCACTGTATGTAAGGAGGCAAGCAAACTTAGGTGCTAGTTATTAAACAAGTTTTCCTAATACCATTTAGAGTTTCCCAAGTCAAATTGGAGAGGAAGATTGTTTTTGACGTTTCAAAGTCCCTAGTGACTCTGTTGTAAATAGATGATATTAATGAGGAGAAGTAGTAGTGAGTGGAAGAAATGGAACTCATAGATATCAAAGGAGGGTGCATTCTTATGTGAGGATGAAAGAGTGCTATTTTGAAATTGGCACTCTTCAGTTGCAGTCATACATATGGTGTGGGAAAATAAAATATCTAAATCAAATGGTTTCAGAGAAAGAATCATTATCCTTACCGAAAATCCAACTTTTGACAGAGCAAGGAAGTGGAAGGTACATTTTGTGGGGTATTGGATTATGGAGGATAGATGTGGACAGTGGTTGAGATGGAAGATTAGAAGTTCTGTGGATCAGTTGACTTTTGCTTTGTAGTAAAACGTCCCCAAACTTAATAGCCTGAAACAATAATTGAACAGGTTGGAAATTTGGACTGGATTCACCTGGGAATTTATTTTTTTAGTCATGATCTGGTTACTCTAGTCTTGGCTGAGTTTGCTTATGCATGTATGGTTAGCTAGTGAGTTACCTCAGCTGGTTGGTTTATGTGGTTGGGATAACTGGAGCTTCTTTTCATGTCTTCTTTTGACTTAGCAGGTTGGCCCAGCATTGTCCACTTAATGGCTGCATATTTCTAAAAAATTCTAAGCTTGGAAAGCCTCTTGAGACCTATACTAGGAACTCGGTTAGGTGTTATTGCTTTTACCAAGTTCTCTTGAATGAGTTAAGTCACAAGGCCAGCACAGAAGATGGAGGACCTGTAAAGTCATATTGATAGGGACATAGAAATAGGGAGTGGAAAACTCATAGCCATTTCTACAATCTTCAACACCCTGGGAGGATGGTTTAGGGGGAAGGAAATCTAAAGAGATATGAAGATGAAAGCAGGAGAAATGTGTCTGGTTGCTGTTTTCAAAGTGGGGAGTTTTGGTTAAGAATGACAGAACATGAAGTATGGTGGGCTTCACTTGCTTCAAGGGCCTGATTCTTATTCTGGCACTGACTTTCAGCATTGGTGTAGCCTACATTCTCATATAGTCTCAAGAGCTTGAAAGTCATGGTTAACTGTCATGTCTGAAGCCATCCCTGGTTGGGGTAAAAGATGGGATGTTAGAGGCATAATTTTTTTCTTTTTGGACAGTGTTTCAAATAGAACAGAATAGAAATATGGCATGGTGCCTTTAAAGAATATTAGCCCAGAAAAGCAGGGGTCAGAAGTGGTTAACTTCTATTATTCCAATCTCAAGGTAGAAATAACTGGTCCTAGATAAGTGACAAATAAAGAGTGAGGCGTCTGAAGACATTCTTACCCATGTTTATATAAAATGCATTGAGTTACTCTATTTCATACAAGGCAAGGTTCATTTGTCTTTTATTTGTCATTTATCTCTTTATCTTCATCATTTGACACAGTATCTAGTATACAATAGATATTCGATTAATGTTTATTGCATCATTTATTGAATAGGGTGTTCAACGTTTTGGCTCCTTTTCCATGAATATTTATTGTACTTTATCTCTTATGTACATATTAATGGTAAGTTTAGATTATTACACTTTGAATCTTCTGCAAAAAGAATAATTGTACTTTTCACTGTGTTAAGTATATTTCTATATTTTGAAGTAGGGCTTTATTAAAACAGAGTAACTAGGGGTTATGTGTTGCAGCAATTTACAAAGTTAACTGATTAATGAAAAAACATTTATCCTAAAAAGAACATAACAAACTATCTTTTCTAAATTCTTTGCTCTGTCATAAATGTTGCGAACTTTCACTCTGGGCAAGTTAAAACCATTTTGTCATTTTAAATACTTTGAGGATAAAAAATTTTCCAAATAATATAATTATCACAGGTAGCATATCAGGAAAGTAAAACTTTTAACTGGGATAGTCTCTTTAGATTGTGCTAAAAACAATGATGAGTTTTTACATATGCAGTATTGATGATGAGTTAATCCTTTCCTCTGTCTGTCTGTCTGTCTGTCTATGTTCCATATCAAAAGGTACCTTTTCCATACATGAAAGCATCTACCAGATCAATGGAGCATAATTTTTATTTCCATTACAGTAAAAATGCCTCCATGTTTATTATATCAAGTTGAATCTAAATAATATAAATTTATAGGCCAATCATTATACAAAATTTGTAGAATTTTGACATATATTACTGAATTGTTCTCAAAGGTTTTACCAGTTTATGTTTCAGTAATATATGAGACTGTCTGTTTCTCTGCACCACGCCAGCATAAGGTATTATCATCGTTAAAAAGATAATATTTTCTAATTTGATGTATGGTATGTGGTATCTTGTCCAGTGTGACTTTGGTATACTGAATGGGTGTATTTTTGGATGCAGGTAAAGAAAGAAGCCAGATAATGCAAGGCCTTTCAGGTGATCTGAAAGACTTTGATATCAATCTCCAAAGCCCTGGAAAATATCTGAAGTGTTTTAAACAGCAGTAAAATGTGGCAAAGTATTACATAGAACAGGAGGGGATGTGGTAACATTAGTTAGGAAACATTAACAGTAGTCCAATTTAGAGAGGTTAAATTTGGGTAGGATAATGGCTATGGAATTAGAAATAAGTGAATGGATTTGAATATGTAGAAAGTACAATAGATTGCTTATGGTGTTTGGATTTTAGGGAATGAGGGAGAGAGATGTATTACAGATGAGTTTTGTATTTCAAACAGTGCGAGTGGGTGGAGAGATGGTAGTTCTATTTACTGCAGTAGAGAGCACTGGAGTATAAGAAGGTTTAGGAAGTTATGAGTTCAATTTTGGTCATATTGAATTTGAGATGCTCATGGATATCAAAAAGGAAGTACTGAAGTTTCACCTATAAATTTGAGGTGTTCTCAAAGGCAAGGGAAGTAAAGGCTAAATTAAATGAATGGGACTACATCAAACTAAAAAGCTTCTGCTCAGCAAAAGAAATTGTCACAAGGTAAAGAGACAGCCATCTGAATGGGAAAATATATTTGCAAGCAATGCCTCCGATAACGGCCTAATATCTAAGATATACAAAGAACTCTTACAACTCAATAACAACAACAAAAAACAAATGATCCAATCAAAAAATGGACAGAGAAGCTGAGCAGACACTTTTCCCTAGAGAGCATACAAATGGCCAACAAATATTTGAAAAGATGCTCGACATCACTAGCTCTTAGGGATTTGCAAATCAAAACCACAATAGGATACCCTCTCACACCTGTTAGAATAGCTATAATCAACAGAACAAGTTGAAAGATAACAGATGTTGGAGAGAAGTCTGAGAAATATTAATCCTCATACACTGCTGGCGGGACTGCATATTGGTACAGCCACTATGGAAAACAGTATGGGGGTTCCTTTAAAAACTAAGAATTGATGTACCATATGATCTAGCAATCCCTCTACTGGGTATTTACCCTAGACACTTGAAAACCCATATCCAAAAAGATATTTGCACACCAATGTTCATAGCAGCACTATTCACAGTGGCCAGGACATGGAAGCAACTGTTGTCCTATAATAAATGATTGGCTAAAGAAGCCGTGGTACATATATACAATGGAATGTTACTCAGCCATAAGAAGAGATAAAATACTGCCTTTTGCGACAACCTGGATGGACATTGAGATAATCATGCTAAACAAAATAAGCCAGACTAAAAAAGTTGAAAATCACATGATATTACTTATATGTGGGATATAAACCTAAAAGCAACAAACGATCAACATCTACATGCAAACAGAGACTCGGGGACATGGACAATGGACTAGTGGTTACCAGAGGGTAGGCGGTGGGGGAGGAGGGAAGAGGTAGAAAGAGGAAAGGGGGTAGGAGGAGGATGAAGTGGGTAAAGGGGATAAAATATATGGTAGCTGAAGGAAACTGGACTCTGAGTGGTTATCACACAATATAATATGTAGATGTCAAATTATAATGTACACCTGAAAATTATATAATTATATTAACCAATGTTACCTCAATAAACTTAAAAAAAAATTTGAGGTGTAGAAGAAAGGTCTGAATGGGAGCTATGTATATGGGAGTTGTCTGTATATAAAAATAATTGAAGCTGTTATAATATATAAGGCAAGAATATATAAGATGAGGAAATGAAGGCAAGGATCAATCCTTGAGGCAGTCTAACATGTAAAATCTGTAAAATAGTTTGAGAAAGAGTTGCCAGAGATTTTCATGGAAATCAAAAGTAATTTTTATGTGATGGAAGCTAAATAAAGTATGTTTTAGGGAGGAGGGAGTGAAACATGATAATAAAGGGTCCTGAGAGGACAGGAATGATGATACTCAACATTTTTCAACTGATTCAAAATATGGAGATAATTGTCATAGTTGGAGCACTTTTGGTGGATCAGAAAGGAAGGTAGATTAGAGTGGCCTATGAGGAGTGAATGGGAGGAAAAGTGGTGATTCATCTTGCAATAAATTTGGCTGTGAGTGGGAGGAGAGATAGAGTAAGTATTGGAAGCCCATCTAGGGTTTGGGAATTTTTTAAAAAATGAATGGTAATAGGAATAGATAATATTTAAATGTTGATGGCATGTATCAATGAGAGAGACAGAGAGGGGTGGAGAGAGAGGTGTGTAGATATTAAAAATAGAAGGAATGAATTAATTGATGGTATAAATTGAGCAGAAAGGATAGGGTTCAAAGTATAATTGGATGATTTTTGCCTTTGCAAGGTAGAGAGACACTTCCTCTATAGAAAGAGGAGAGAAGGGAGAGTAGGTGGATACAAGTGTAGTTAAATGCATAGATTTGGTGGAAAGGAAGCTGGAGGAGTTGAGTCTGTGTCTGACAGCTTTAATTTTCTCTGTGAAGTAGGACCCAGGGTGAATTATTGGGGTGAAGTGGAGTCAGAGGTAGAGTGGAGATGAGTAGAAAGATAGCTGCTTAAGAGATGTCGACAGTGTTGCTAACTAGAGGCTGTACTATTTATCCACCTAGTTATATGATTCCTCCCTGACTTTTGACAGATGAGGTATAGGCATGAGAAAAAAATGGATTAATTCATCCATGGTTGAGATTTTACTTTCCGGATAAAGAATTTATGGTCTTGGCACAAAATGGATTAAACTTAAAGCCTTAAGAGATTTAAATTGGCTAGAAAAGAAGGTAAGGACAGTTGAGGGCTAATCAATAAAAAGAAGTTAGTTCATACTGAACAGGAAGCATTAATGAGGTTGAAGAATATGTGCAGTGAGTGAGAGTAGTTCAGGAGGCAACTTGGAAGTATAAGGAGTTGGAGTTGGAGAGTGGAATGTATGATTTAGAGCTTTTGGAGGATGAGCAGCTTCAAGTGAGATAAATGCAGAATATGACTGTGCAAGTGAAATGGAGGTAGAGGTGGGGTCAAAGGAGCCAAGAGGCTGGATGCTGAATGGGTTAATCAACTGAACGTCAAAATCTTCCAAAACGTTGCAGACATTTGGATGGAGAAAGAAAATATGACCCAGATTTCAGTCAGCAATGAATAAAGTAGAATGTCCAGTGGTGTATGTGTGTGTGTGTATGTGTGTGGATATGTATGTGTGTATGTGTGTATATGTGTGTGCATGTGTGTGCATAAATGTGGGAAGTTTGGTGACATGATCCTCAAAGAGCAGATGTTTTTGCGTATGAGAGTATAGAAGTGACAGCAACTGTACCTTCTGACCCTGGAGCACAGAATGTGTACTTCAGGGTATACATGTATATATTATCTTGCCAGGCCTTCCATAACAAAAACTGCACACTTGGTAGCTTACACATCAAAAAATTTGTTTTTTTTTTTACAGTTCTGGAAGCTAGAGGTCTAAGATCAAGGTGTCAGCAGGTCTGGTTTCTCCCGAGGCCTTTCTTCTTGGCTTGCAAATGGTCGCCTTTTCCCTGTGTCCTCATGTGGTCTTCCCTCTATGCCTGCACATCCGTTGTCTCCTTGTGTGTCCAAATTTCCTCTTCCGGTGAGAACACAAATCAAGTTAGATTATGGCCCACACTAACAGCCTTAGTTTAAATTTATCACCTTTTTAAAGGCCTTATATCCAAATATGGATATATTGTGAGATACTGGGAGTTAAAATGTCAACATAGGAACTTTGGAGGGGCACAATTCAGCTCATAACAGTGAAGTATTCATGGTAGTCACAGAGCATATAGCTGCCCTTCAGAGGGCCGTAAAGCAAGTGATGTTCTTGAGAGTAAAAAAGGATTAAGTTAAGCCAGAAGGCCAAAAGGATGAAACTGTAAGTGGGATAGAATTAGAATTCCAGAGGACCAGGCGAGTTGGAAGTGAGATTTGTTGGGAATAAGTAAGTATATAAAAGAAGAATCATAACGCACTCTAATGTTTGGGATTCAGGAGAAGTGACTGAATAAAGCTCACCTGGTTGGTTCACAAAGGGGAAAAAGAGATACTTTTTTGTTGTTGTTGAATTAGCTGTCTCATAGTGTTGTCAACAGTAAATCCTGATGGAAAAATGGTGGGTTTGCCATTTTTTTCACAGTCTTATATTATTTTCTGTTAAGTGAATAGTTTTTTTTTTTGTTTTTTTTTTTTTACTTTATACATTTCAATAGGTCATTATTTATATCAAGGAAAGCTATTGATTTTGGTCTACTTATATTATAAGTCAATTATTTGTTCAGATAGTTTCTTGGAGATTCTTTTTTTTCCAGGTAGTCATTCATATCTTCCATAAATAGCAATCATTTTGTCTCTTTTCCAATATACCTCTAATCATATTAATTGTAATAAAAGTGGTGACTCTGGAAATCTTTGTCATATTTTGGCCCATGGTAAGGACTGGATTTTCTTCTTAGAAAATTTATGTAGTCAGTCTAGGTAAAAATTAATGGAACTTAAACCAGAGTTGGTGACAGTGAAAATAGAAAAGGAATAGTTTTCATAATATAGTACTTAGCTTTTGACCAAACACAGAGTCTGAAAGAAAAGAGCTAAAGATGATTTCAACATTTCCATTTAGATAAGAGAAGCACAGAGAGAATGCCTCTTGTGTTTCACCTTTAAGTATGGGATTATTTCCTTATGGTAAATGTTTAGAGGGGTAATAACTAAGTCAAAGGCTATTTATCATTTAATACTTCTAGCAACAAGCTACCAAATTGTATGCAGTTTTTCCACTTACGTTGCCATACTCTTTCACCAACACGGGGTGTCATCATTAAAAATTTTGTTATTAGATCCATAGGAGTAAAATAATATCTCATTTTCCTTTATGGATTTTTAAAATAGCTTGTCCTAATTTGAGGTCTGATAAATATTCTGTTAATTTTTCTACTGTATCATTTTAGTATTGAAGTACATTTAGAGTTTATCTTTACCTACGGTATGAGATACCGATAGGACTTTTCCCCTCCGAAGAGTGAACCACTTTTTGTAACTCTAGGTGGGTAACATTTTAAAAAAGAGATATTTGGCCTAGGAACTCCATATGAAGGGAATATCATTAAATCAAAATTTACCCATTAGAGATATTAATTCATTAGCAATAAATTTAGAAAAAATATTCATTAGGAATATATTAGGTGCAAACTCCTCACCGTGACATTTTAAAGCTCTAAACCAGCAATTGAAAACTGGCAGCAAACAAGCAATTATAATATTAGCTTATGTTTACTTAATGTTTACTGTGTACCAGCCTTTTCATCAACCATTTTATATACAATTTGTATATGTTACCTAATTCAGTCTGTAAGCAGTCCATCTTTCGAACAGATAACTCACTGCCTCTGTGGTTAGGCAGAGGTCGCAGGGCAGTGGACAAGCCAATTCTCTGCAATGTGTAGCGCTTACTTTCTGTGAGGGAGAGAGGCAATAAACACAAAATAGATTACAATGATATGAGGTTGAAAGTGCCACAAAGGAACAGTCAAGATGAGGGTATGGAGTGTGGAGGCACAGGGTGCTGCAGTCTCTTGGGGAGGTGAAATTTGAGCTGAGACCCGAATTAAGTGAAGGAGCCATCCATGTGGCTGTTTCAGAGAATGCAGGTTCAAAGGCCCTAGGACAGGCAAGTGCTTGGCCCCACGTGTTCAGTGGACTGCAAGAAGTCCAGAGCCCTGGGGTGGTGGAGCCTGAGAGGCTTGTAAAATCCTGCCAGACTTTGCGAGCCCTGGTAGTAACTTGGGGTTTTATACTCAGCCTGTTTAGTGATTTAGGAGGTAGTAATGAAGATTTAAGCTTGGGCTTTGGCATTGTCTTGGGTGCCACTGTGGCAGTGCGTGGCTTGGCAGTTGACTGAATGTAGTTCCCAGGAGGAGTTAATGACATTTTGAGGCATGTCAAGGCTCAGTTGAGGTAACTGAGAATGAGGATGTTTTGTATAGAGGAAAAGACAATTTTCAGGAGAACAGGATGCACTCTGAAGGTAGGAAGGTGGAGAACATATGTACTTTGGGAAGTAGAAGAGGAATGAATAGAAAGGTAGGAGGGAAACTAAGAGAGCTGAGTGCAGGTCGAGTCAGTGGGCACTTTCTAGGACTTTCTGAATTGAGACAGATTGGTCTCCTAAGATTGCCGTTCCACGTGCTGGGAAGCAAAGCTACAGCGAGGCATACTTAAACTGCAGCTGAGGCCAGACTACACTGTGGCTTTCAAACATTGTGTTTGAGTCTGGGTAAGTCATTTAAGCTCATCTTAATTTCTTTATTTCTGTTTATTTGTCGTGAGCGTAAATGAGATACTGTATGTCAACTATAGTGCTGGAACAAAATAAGCCCTTATAAAATGGTGCCTGTAAAATAATTTTTAAATACTGGGTGATTATTTTAGATAATGTATATGAAATAATTTTATAAGTTTGAAAAAACTAGGAGTGAAGTGTTAATGATGTTGATAAAACTGAGTTCTTAGTTTTTTCTGTACTGCTTTCTAACTGTGGTAATTCCTAAATTATGTAGTATTTATTTTATATAAATGTGTATAAAGCAAAATGTGGTATCATCATTTTGGAAAAAATATTCAAATTGAAAGCTTAGAAATATACTGATTAATTGAAGCTCAGAATAATTTAATTTTGTAGCTTTATAGTAAAATTACAAGTTTACACACGTGTCAAGTTTTGATGAACTCATTATTTTCACCATAAACTTCAGTAAATTAAGGAATACTTGCTTAAAAGTTGAAGTAATAATGTTTTTATAATGTATATAGTTTTAGAATTATAGACTCAAAAGTAAACAGAAAAAATATGAAATGATGTCTTGCCCATAAATTTACGTATTTACTCTTATCAGTAGTTTCTGGTTTGGGGCATTACAGGTTTATTTCTTGAAAACAAAACTGAAATTACATATGTGTAACTAATAGCTAATGTTAGTGAGGTTTTTAAGATGGAAGATAAAATATACTTACAATTTCTAATGAAATACATGTGAAATATAGTTGTCTTAGAGGCTCAGATGCTTCCAGCACCAGAGCCACTCCCTTGAGGCCATCAAGATCTCTAAAACAGAATATAAAGAATAAGATGTAATTGAATGGGAAAAAAAATCTAAGTTGGTCTAGAATATCTTTAAAGAAAAAACGATTCATCCAAAACCAAAACAGTATTTATTAGTACATTTGCTATGCATTCATTTTCCATTTCACTTATTCTGTAATTATATTTTATTTCCTATTACCCTATCTCTCATCCCTTAATGACTCCAATTTTCTGATTGGCCCTCTTTGACCTACTCAGGAGCCTGCTTAAGCATTTAATTAATTCTTTACGAAATTCTATGGTAATTTAATCTGCTCTGTGAGGTCTTTTTGGGAGCTTTGTTCTGTTTTCCAACTTTAAGACTGGAAAGTTGTTGCCAAATCATGATTTTATTTTTTGTCCTGTCAGTAGTGTTTGAAGGAGAACTCAAATATTCCTCACTCCTTTTTTATAATTACTCTTGTTATAATGTCTTTTAATGTTGGATCACTTTTAGAAATGTGGAATTTCAGTTGTCATCTGAGTTAGCTGTATGGATAACCAGTTATTTTAATTTTTTTTTTTATTTAAAATACTTTAATGCTTGTTATCAAGCTTATGTCTCTGGATGTGGATATATAGAAACATAATAGAAGTAGGCTTGCCAGTAGACTTGCCTGAAAGCATTGGTAAGCCCTGTTACTTTTGGCCATTTATCATGGTGCCCAGGAAAGTGACCACCTGAGAAAGAAATGGAGTCCTTTTCCATGAGTAATGCTCACCTGAATGAAGTCGATTTTCTGGTAGTTTAGCTTTGGTGATCCACACCCATTAATAGACTAAATGGATTTTAGAGTTGCTTGATTTGGCATGCATTACACAATGTAGTCTCATGAGAGCATGCAGTCTTATAACTCCTTGAAGACTTCTTGTTTCCTATCTGTGAATTTTCCAGCATTAATGTATTAAGATATATATGCCTCTTTACAAAAGTTTCAAAATAATGTGTCCTAACATAAAATTTTAATAAAATGTCCTGTTTTTATGGGCTCCTCTGAATACTATCTGCTCTAGAGGCCATGAAGAAACACCTCTCCTTTTCATTTGCTCTTTAGCAATACACGTTTGTTAACGTTTATTTTTGAAAAATGTAAAAGGGAAAACTAATCACCTTTGGGTATCTTTCTTTCCCTTTGAAGACTGATACCTTTCTAGGTCCAACTTCTTGTGGAGACTTTTCTTGGAATGCACATTACCCAGAGTTCACTTATATGTACTTGGAAACCCCTCTATAATTTCTAATTTTTCTCTTCCTTTTAGTTTTCTTGCTGGTTTTCATGGTCTACATATTTTTATCCTTTTGTGGTAATAATCTTGTTGCTTGAGAATATTTTCCACCATTTCTGTGCCATATTCACTTACTAAGTGACAGGTTTTCCACATTTTGCAAGACAGCTTCTTATATAGTGGCCATTTCTCTTTTTTGGCATTAGTTTGCCTTTCTGTGTTATTACATTCCAAATGATGATGTCGCCTTTCCTCTTCTCCCACTACAACCTGCAGTTGTTCTAAGAATGCCCTCACTACGCTTCTCTCCTTTCCTGCTCGCATGGGGGCATCACCTTATGCTAGTTAGGTAAGCATAATGGCATGTCGGAATGCCATTAATGAACACTCTTTCTTCTCAACACTCTTCCGTAGGGGATGTTTTCTTCTATAGGATGGAAATGTTAAAAAAAAATAACACATGTGAGCAAAAAGAAGTGTCACCTGACACACTTTAGTGCTATAGTAATTTTTGATGTGTGCTACCCAGAGTTCACTTTGTTGGGCAAAGCCAGAAGGAAAGAAAAATGGCCAAAAGCATATTAAAATAGAATCAGCAAAAATATAGGACAATGACAAATATTTATATATATTTTTTCCACTATGTATCAGTACACTTGAGAAAAGGGATAAGGAAATACAGAGGGAAGTGGAGATAACATTGAAAAAAATATTGAATGTAATATGTGTAATAAATAATTTTTTTAAAGGAGCTGATAATGTGTTCTTTATCTTCTTACCTATACACTAGCTCCTGCTGTACTGAATCCTCCAGGGAAATTTCTTTTGCAATTTGCCTTTAGCTAAACCCGTTGGGAGAGACTGAACTAAAGTAACAGGCAGCTTTAAGAGGTTCATTACATGTCATTCTTTGATTTAAACCCTTATCAATGCTAACAAAATATCAGAGGTAGCCCTTTTTAAGTCATCTTTTTGTTGAGAGGACTGATTTCATCCTGAGACAATAATGTAGCATGAGTGATATTAATACTGAGATTTTGTTTCTATCAGAACTATTTTCCTTTCATAGTCTCTAAATTATTTATGAATGTGTGCAAATTTTCCATAATGCAACTCCCATAAAGTAGAGTAATATTAACTTTGTTTTTTTGTTTGTTTTTTCCTCTCTTTTTGATAGCCTTAATATTCCCTCTTTAGAATTTGATTTTATTACTTGAATACTTAATTTGGAAAGCTTATCTTAAATTATGACCACTTTAATTTGGTAAGTGGATAGATCTTTTCATTGCTTTCATACTGTCTGAGGCGGAAGGATTTTTCAGCCAAAGCTTCCTGGTTGTTTCTAATCCAATTCAATAAACAAACTCTGCTCTATTTAATTATAATGTCATGGAAGCTAAGCATTTCTCAACACTCAGTCTTTTATATGATCCCTTTTAAGAAATTATAGTAAGGATAATAATATCAATATTTAGTTAGATTTGATTCCTTTGCATGAGGAATATTTAGTATTTTAAGTGTAAAAAAGAGATAATAAATTTGAATACATTGGATAGGATCTTTAATTTTATTATTTTTATAAAGTATAAAATCATGAGGAAATGCAAAAGAAGTGATTCCTTATATATATACAGATTAAAGGGTAGAGAAAAATAATACTCTTTCCAGTGATTTCTGTTAGTATATCTATTGTGGAACAGCTGATTTTTTTTGTTGTTGATCACATTTCAGACACAAAAAAAGTATAAAGGGACAATTTTATTTATATATTATTTTGTTAGCCTATAGGAATGTTAATGTTATTTTATTCTAAGATGACAATATTGACAATTGTGCCCATCAATTTGAAGCTTCTGAAAGAAGCTGTTGTGACTTCTGATCTTTTGTGGGGACAAAGTGCTGGTAGTTTACTCTATCCACATTTTGTAGAGCTTATTGCTCCTCTGGTGAACAATGCTCATTTTACAGATGAGAAAATTGAGAGTCAGAGAAGGGACAGTATAGCATATTGATTAAAAGCCTAGACTCTAGAGCAAGACCACCTGGCTTCAAGTCCTTGAATTTTTGCTTAGCATCTGAGTGACTTTGGTTAGTCAAGTGGATTTATTGATAAAGTTAAAGTGTGTGTATACACACCGAAACATACTTTACCTGATATATAATAAATTCCATATAAGTGTTAACTATTATCATTGCTATAATTATCAGTATTGTGTGATCATATAGATTATCCATGTTAGTCCCGGATCGGAGTTTTTATCCTTGTTCATATGCTATTGCCATGACACATACTGTCCTCCTACTATACTGTGTTGTAATGTATCCAGTCTCTTTCTGAAATTCAAAGGTACATACGGAAAATGAGACATGTGAATTTTAGACCTTCCCTTAGTACAGCAGGATATGCGCATGTCAATGGCAACTGGCATGGAAGAAATTACATTCAATACTAAAACTATTTAGCTCATGTTCTTTTTTCATTTGCCCCTTTGCTAAATCTTATATCATCCCCTATTTTCTTATCTTTTTCTTATCTTTTGAATCTTGCATTTTTAACTATATAGATGTCTTTCCTATATTAAATGCTGTAGCAAATTTTCTTTTTTTACTAGTTTATCGCCCAATACCATACAGTTTTGAGTTTTGTTATGTTTGCCTTTTACTGCAAGTTACAGAAAACTGATATAAATTGACTGGGGAAAAAAAGAGAAAAGTTATGCTATTGTTAAAGTTAATATGTACTGTGTCAGGACTGACAAAATGGAGGCTCCCCCGGTGGCCTGGCCCATGTCACAAATCTAAACCTAATTCAGCCTGCACTTATGGGAAACACCTGTCAAGGAAACCAAATATACACCAGTCATAATCCTCCAGCTAAGCTTTAGCCAGCTTACCTTGACCTTGAAAATAGGACCTGCTAGCCTTGTAAGTAAATCCCCAACCTCCTAGCCAACAATCATGCCTCTTCCCAGTTGCCCCTTCTAACTTTTTATAAAACTCTCCCTGCCTCAAATCTCTCAAGAATGGTGCTCCACTGCTTGTGAGGCACTGTACTCCCCAGTCCATGGATCGTTTTCACCTGAAGAAAGAAAATCAGACTTTACAAAATTGAACTATTTTTATCCTTTGATAATATCATGTAAGAAACAGTTCATAGACAAGGCAACTCAGGGAAAAGTATGCCAGGGTCCCATCTCAGCTTCTCTGTGCTTTTTTCCCACCCTCCTTCATATATTGGCTTGATCTTGAGGATCATAGCAAGATGATTATAACAATTCCAGGAATTACATCCAGGGGAATAAAGGAAGCTTCAGCTCTCTGTATCTGTATATCATTCTTACGGGAAAGAAAATCTTTCCCAGAGTTCTCCTCACAGGTTTCCCCTCATTTCTTATTGGCCAAAATTGGATCACCTGCCCATAACTGAACTTATTAGCAAAGGCAATTGGATTACCATGTTTGGTCTAGAATGATAATTTGGGTGGAATAGAGGTTGGAAAATTGTTTTCTATAAAGGGCTGGACAATAACTATTTTTGGTTTTGCAGGTCACATGTTCTCTTTTGCAGCTACTAAACTGTGCCTTTGAAGCACAAATGCAGCCAAAAACAAAATGGAAATAACTAGCATATCTGTATTACAGTAAAACTATGTTTATTGACACTGAAATTTGAATTTCATACAATTTTCACATCATAAAATATTCTTCTTTTTAGATTTTTTACCAGCCATTTAAAGATGTAAAAACTACTATTCTTAGCTTCCAGGCTATATAAAAATGAATGCAAATGGGTTTGTCCTGTGGGCCATGGTTTCTCAATCCTGAGTCAGCCCCCAGGACCACTACAAGCTATTTTGACCAAAGGAATTCTAATTTTGATATTTGTACATGTTGTAGGCACTTCATATTTCATACTATTCAGATATATAAAGAATATTCATCTTTCTTCTCTAAAAACATCTTTGGAAAAACAAATCTTTTGTTTATATTTTTTATCTCATAATTATGGTTAAGGATACATATCCATGCACACACATACAATACATAGCATTCCAAATTGTGTGAGTGCAATATAGGAAAAGTATAAGGTGTTGTGAGAGGCAAATCTTGGGACTTAATTGACACTAGAATTCAAGGCCTTCTCTAAAAAAGTACCATTTCATGTCAGAAGGATGAGAATGCAAAATGTGTATGTGTGGGGGGTGGCATTCTAGAAAGAGGGACTAGCAGATATTAAGGCCTCCAAGCTAGAAACAGTATGGACTTCAAATGCTAGTGTATCTGAATCATTGTAGCCAATAAGTGGGAGAGAGATAGGGTATCTTTATTCATTGAACAAATGCTTAAGTTCCAGGCACTTAGATGCTTGAGATGTGAACACAATGATACAGTCTTTCTTAATAACTTTACAGGTCAGTGAGTAGCAATAGATTACAATATAATGTGCTGGATGCATGTTAGAGATAGGTAGAAAATGCCCATGGATCTATAGCATAGAGAAAAACTCTCCTATTTGAGGGATTCAGGGAAGGGTCCCAAAGAAGGTCCTATGTGGGTAAATCAGAACTTTGTTTGCTACAAGAGCTTCCTTGAATAGTGGCAGGTGGTTCCTATGACTTTGTTATTGATTCCCTCCATAATCGGTCTATATTTTTATCTTGTTAATTTGTAGTTGTTCACACATTTTTTGTATCCATCCATTTGTCCCTTTTGTCCTCATATGTATCTTGGTTTTAATTAGATCACAAGGGGTTGGAGAGCAAGAATTCTATTTTGAATGAATACAGGGACAGATATGCAGAGGTAGAGGAAGACTTAGTTTACTAATTAAATGACAACATAGAATTAATGAAGAGCAGAACTCATGTGTAAGAACCAGTGGAAGAATGAGTCTCTGTGGGCCAATCAATCATTTAAAGATGGAGTTTGGACAAAATGGTCGTGAAGCCAGGTAACAATGCTCTGTGTGTTGGATTCATGTATTAATTCTGGAGGCTTATTGCAGAGCAGTAAGAAGCATGTGCCAAAAAACAATTACAGGAAAAGAGGTGATTTGGAACTAAAGTAACGGTACCAATATTGTTACAGATATCCTGCATGAAAAATTGAAAAGGGATGTTGAAGGAGTGGCCAAACGAATACTGAGTCTGCCTTTTAACGAGACATAATTTTATCAACAAAAGAACAAACAGGTGTTATTATAACAAAGTATTGATTGTAAACTAAATGTGTGCTGACTGACACTGTTTGATTGTTCCAATTATCACAATGGCCAATACTGCTGTATTCTGAGCAATTATGCATGACCAAGAACACAGATAGTTAACAACTACACATGGGAGACTTAAAGTAAAATAAAATACTCAACAAATAAGTATACTTTATGTTAAACGTAGAAACTGCAGTCTAATATTTGAGGAAAGAACTAATGTTAGTAGAGTACAGAGTATTTATTTAGAATTTTTCATAAATATTTTATTGAACAGAATATTGTTAACTATCAATATCTTGAATAGCAAAAAAATAACCCTAGTATTTTAGGTAATTAATCACAGCATTAAAAATAAAGCATGACACTAAACCTGATCAGTGGTACATAAGTATGAGAATATTTACTTTGTAGTAGTAAATCAAATTTATAAATTTTCAACATAAATTAGGTAATTTTTTATTAATAAAAATTAACTTTATGCTCGCAATATTACACTATATATTGTAACTTTCATGGTGGTAGGAGACTAAGCATAAACTAGACATTTGGTGATTCTATAACTATAATTTTTTATATAAAATTGTGCTTTTCAAATATCTTTTGAAAATATTAAAAATAATAGTTAATTTAAAATTTTAGGTTGTCTAATGACAATTAGTCTGGACTCATTTCCAGTATTGGACATTTGGGAATGACTTCTTTTCTGCTCTTTCTTTGGCTACTGTTGAATTTGTCAGAACCATATGCTAGCAATGACTTGCCTAAAAAAAACACCCCTATGTAAGATGCTGATGTTTACTCTTGATTGCCGTCATTTTTTTTTCAAAAAACAGGGCTGATCCTAGTATGTTTGACATTGAATGCTGTTTAGTCTAGTACCTTTTGTACTTTAGAACTCTAGGATCTTAGTTTTAGTGTTGCCATTTCTATGTAGTATGGCTTCCATGAAAGTCGAAGTTTTTTGTTTTTATAGCTCTTAATAGAGTTGCCTGCTTCATTTATTCATTCATTGATCTTGTTATCTATCTATATCTATTTACCTAGTTATTTATTTATTTGAATTGAGTGCTTGTTTTTAATTTTGTTCACTTAAATTTTTTATTACTGATTAATATGAATTTTAGAGTTTCTTAGTTTTTTAACAGAGTGTTTATACACTTCTATTTTCAATCAATAAAAAAGATGAAAGCTGAGAATTAAATTTTATATTTTGAGTAAGAAAAGACTATTTGAATCAATCTTTTCTGAAAGTAACTAAAAAGGAAAATAAAATATTTTTAAAAATTAAAGACATCAAAAAGTTGAAAAAAAAAAAATAGAAAGAGATTACCAGGCCAAAAATGAAGAGAAACCTAAGAAAGAGAGCACAGTGAAATAAACAATTAATGAAGCCGCTTTTGTTATAAGGGACTTTGTTCACCCCTGGAAAATTTGAGCTTTCCTTTTTATGGCCTCCTGGGGCAAAGGGGACAGAAATAAAATCCTAGCAAGTGCACAAAGTGAGAATGTGCAGGAGACCCCCATCGCAATAAATTAAGCTTCTAGAAGGTTGTACAATCAGGACATGAATCCTGAGTTGCAGTCATCTTTATTGTTCAGGAGGCTTCAAATCTGGAGTTTAGTTTAAGGTCATGTATTATACAGTTTGTGAAAGAAATTGAACCTTCTTTCTGGAGTAATCAACTTTCATCCTAGAGTTTGAGTTATTGTTTAAAATGTTTTTTTTTTTTCTTCAGGTACTGCTAGACACCTAAAGAAAAAAAAAAAAAACACCAAGAATAAGAGCTGGAAGAAATAATAGACAAAAGAGACAGACTACAAAGATGTCAGTTTAGAATTAACCAACACTTAACATAATACAAGTCTGTTTATTATGTTTTAAGAAATAACAAGTTAAGTCTGGGTTTATCTCCAGGGGACAGGAAAACATAAAATAGCCAATTTGAACAAAAGAAACAAACTCTAGAAATGAAAAGACAATAACTGTGAATAAGCTTCAACAGATGGATGTAACAGCAGAGTAGGCAGAGGTATGTAGAGAATTAGTGAACTGGAAAGTAGGTCATGAGAAGTTATCCAGAGGACAGAACAAAAATTTTTTAAAAGATGGAATATACTAAAGAGAAGGAAGAAGATAGTCAGGATGTAGGAGAATGTTTAATATATACTTTATCTGAATCCCAAAAGGAGAGGAGAGGAAAACATCTGAGAATGTTCTGGAACTCATAAAAGACACAAATCTGCAATTTTAAATACCCTAGTTAATCCAATGAAAGATAAATAAATGTAAACTCTTTCTTAGACACAATATAGTGAAACTTCAGAAAATTGAAGACAGAAAAAATTTTAAAAAGGAGTCAATGACAATATTACCTTCAAAGTAGTAATTAATAGACTGATCACACTGACTTATTTTTCTAAGACTTTATCTTTTTTAGAACAGTTTTAGGTTCACAATCAAACTGAAAGGGAGGTACTAGGATTTCCCACATACCCTGTGGCCCCACATATACATAGCCTCCTTTATTATCAGCATCATTCGCTAGAGTGGTATATTTGTTACCAAGGATGAACTTGCATTGATGCATCATAATCATACGAAGTCATCAGTTTACCTTAGGTTTCTCTCTTGGTTTTGTACATTCTAAGAGATTTGGGCAAATGTGTAATGAAATACGTTCATAAGGAGTATTTTCACTCCCCTTAAAACCTTCTGTGTTCTGCATATTCATTCCTCCCTCCAACCTCCCTGCAACAACCATTGACCTTTTTACTGTCTTCATAGTTTTGCCTTTTCCAGAATGTCATATTTTTGGAATCATACAGCATGTAACTTTTCAGATTGACTTCTTTTACTTAGTAATATCTATTTAAGATTCTTTTTTGTCTTTTCATGGCTTGATAGCTCATTTCTTTTTACCCTTGAATAATATCCTGTTGTCTGGATATGCCGTGGTTTATTTATCCATTCAACTACTGAAGGACATCTTAGTTGTCTCCTAGTTTTGGCAGTTGTCATAAAGCTGCTACAAACAGCTGTGTGCAGGTTTTTGTATGACATAAGTTTTCAGCTACTTTGGGTAAACACCAAGGAGAACTGTTGCTGGATTGTATGATAAGAGTATGTTTAGTTTTATAAGAAACTGCTCAACTGCCTTCTAAAGTGGAAGGCATTTTGCATTTCCACCAACAGTATGTGGAGGTTTCTGTTGCTCCATATCCTCTTCAGCAGTTGTTGTCAGTGTTCTGATCTTGGCCATTCTAATGAGTGTGTAGTGGTATCTCATTATTGTTTTAATTTGTATTTTTTAATAACATATAATGTGGAGTGCATTTTAATATATTTATTTGACATCTGCATATCTTCTTTGGCCATTTTTAAATAAGATTATTTGTTTCTCATTGTTGAGTTTTAAGAATTCTTTGTATTTTTTGGATAATAGTCTTTTACCAAATGTGTCTTTTGCAAATATTCTCTCCCAGTCTGTGGCTTGTCTTCGGATTCTCTTGACATTGTCTTTTGCAGAGCAGAAGTTTTAAATATAATGAAGTCCAGCTTATAATTATTTCTTTCATGGATCTCACCTTTGGTGTTGTATTTAAAAAGTCATCACCATACCCAAGGTCATCTTATGTTATCTTCTAGGAGTTACAGTTTTAAGTTTCACAGATAAGTCTATGATCCATTTTGAGTTATTTTTTGTGAAGGGGGTAAGGTCTGTGTATAAATTTATTTTTTGCATGTGGATGTCCAGTTATTCCAGCAGCATTTGTTGAAGAGATTCTCTCGGCTTCATGTATTCCTTTGCTTCCTTTACTAACATCAGTTGACTATACTTATGGGGGTCTATTTCTGGGCTCTCTCTTCTGTTCCATTGATTTTTATTTATTTATTTATTTGGCCAGTATTGCACTGTTTGGAATACTGTAGCTTTATAAGTAGGTTTTAAGTTGTGTGGTATCAATCCTCCAAATTTTTTGTTCTCCTTTAATATTCTGCACACTGACTTTTCAATAACAACAGTTGAAACCAGAAGGGAATGAAATTGTATTTGATATACAGAAGGAAAATAGTGTCTGACCTGGAATTCAATACTTAAGAATAACATTCCAAAATGATATAAAGTGAAAATGTTTTAGAAAAATAAAAAGCTGAAAAAAAAATAAAGTATGTAGTGAATAAATCTAAATGAACATTGATAGAATAATATAACAATTATCATTATAATATCTTATTTAAGGCTGTGTAGAATTTTAAAATACAATAGTTACTTTATAGTCTGGTGGAGAGTAAAATGTGTTTAAATGTGTTACTGAGTGAATGTAGGAGAAAATGGAAAAATGAAAAGTTAATCAGCCCCAAATCAGTTACAAATAGAGGAGAAAAGAAACATCATAATTAGGGAAAAGAAAAAGCTCAAAATAAGATATATTTTAAAATTAAGTATATTAGCTACATTAAATGTAAATGGGCTAAACAATACAGTTTAAAAGATAAATATTTTGAAATTTAATGAAATATAGTTCTATACTGTTTAAAAGGTGTACATCTAAAACATAAGGATACAGAAAGTTTAAGAGCAGTAAAAGCTAACCCATGGAAAAGAAAGTTCATTTCTCCTGATTAATATCAGAGAAAGTATAGCAAGGCAGAAAGTATTACTAGACTTATTTCATAATGATAAAATTTCAAATCTCAAGGAAGACATAGCAATTGAAATTTATAATACTTGATAATATAGCCTCAACATACATGAAACAAAATTGACAGAACTGCAAGGAGAAATAGTTGCATCCATAGTCAGAGCGAAACTGCAGTAATTGATATAATTCAAGCACACAAAAATATCATTAAGGATACAGAGTGCTTGAATGTGATTAGCAATTCAAACCTAATGAATGTATATAGACCATTATGTTACTGAGGTGGAGTTTATATATTCCTTAAAGCACCCATGGAACATTTATAAATATTTATTATATACTGGGTAATAAAGCTCATCTCAACAAACTTTAAAAGTTTGAAATTATACGGATTATACTATCTGACCACAATGCAAATAAACTAGAAATCAGTAACAATAGATAAGTAAAAAATTCCATGCCAGAATTCATTAGCATTTTTTTTTTCAATAAGCCAAGCTAATTTTACCTCTGCCTGGAAATTTTTCCCCATCATTCTTTTCCATATTAGCTCCTCTCAGCCTTTGGTTTCTGCTAAAATTTTATCTCCTCAGAAAAGTATTTCCTGATCAATTCAAAGTTTTCCCTGGTCAAATCCAAAATGGCCTCTTGTTTATTCAGTATCTCAGATTCTTGCTTTTTTTTTTTTTTTATGAGTGTTACCTACAAATATTTTTTATTTGCCAGGTTAGCTGTCCTTGAATCCTTCTCTGTGGTGCAGGTCTATGAGGTCAAGGTCTATATCTTTCTGTTCACTGCTATGTTCCTGGTGCTCACCACAGTGTCTGACATGTGGTAGTCATTCAGTATTTACTGAGTGAGAAGATGAGAATGAACATTTCTATAACTTTTTTCTTAATAAACAAGGCGAGAAGAAATACAGCAGTACATATGATATCTTTGAAGGCATGAAAGATTATGGGAAGCCCGTTCATTTCTTAATTCCAGAGGCTTTCGAGGAAAATGTACTCAAATTTTGACATATTATTATGAGAAATGTTAAGTTTGGGTTAATTTAATTCTTAATTTCCAGACTTAATGTGTTTAACATTTTGACCTTAATGTTTCATTTAGCATAGCTGTAGAAAACTTTACTTAATTGGCCCCCTAGGGGGAAAATTGTCTGAAAATAGAGGAAAAAATGTATTTCAACAAACATTTTGTTTCACAGTATAACACAGTTGTAGTTAATGAGCCTCAATCTCCAGTCTTACAGTATACGTGACTCCTCTCTCTCTGTTTCACCATCTCTCCCCTGTTGGCTCCTCCCTCTCTCCCTCATCCTCTCCCTTGTCCTTCACTTTAGCTACTCCTATTACTTTTTTAAAAGTTGTAAATATAAGTAAATGATTTAGAAGTTAAGATGACACTGGAACTAGAACTTTAGCTTTATGACATTATCCTTAACTGTAGCATAAGAATAAAATGATTTTGGCCAGATTCATATAGCAACATCCTGTGATTCACTCTCTGATATTGTCCAGGATGGAGATTTATAATTAAAGCTCACTGAATTTACTAGTTGGTTTAATCTACACCAGCGATTCTCAATACTGGCTGTACATTGGAATCACTTTCATGCTCTTAAAAAATGCCGAAGCCTGGGCTCCTCCCATAGAGATTTTGATATAACTGGTTTGGGTTCCACAAACTGGTATTTTCAACAATTTTCCTAGGTGATTCTTATGTATAAGCAGGGCTAATAATCAGTGATCTACAACTTTGTCATTCAAAACGTGATCACTGGACCAGCAACATCAGTATTCCTGGAAGCTGGTTGGTTAGACATGCAGAATCTCATTTCCCACCCACTTCATACTTACCTAATCAAGATCTTCATTCAAATAAGATCAGGTGATTTGAGAAGCGCTCATCTACAATTTCCACTGGTTCTGTTAAAAATAAAGTCATCGACTGCACTCCAAGCTAAGCCTGTACACTTAGGCTCCTACGACATGATTTGCATGCTAAACAAGAGATAGGTGTTGGTTTCCAACCCCGTTATGTCAGTTGTATTCATGTTGTCATTGTAATATCATTGAATTTCTATAAATACATATACGTATATAATATAAAAACAATAAAATGTGATGCGAAAAAGAAATACTTTTTAAAATAAAAATTAGGTTGAGTGTTTTGGAAAAAGCTGATAAACCCAAACTGCTAAAAAATATATTTTTGAATTAGATGTCAGTAAGACAACTGGAAAATGTAGAAGAATATGTAGTATTAGAATGATCCCTCATCAGATTGCTTGACAAGTATCTTATTCTAGTTAAAAAATGTTTAAAAGTTATAAATTGTAGGCAATACATTATAAGTTTTTTTTTATATAATCAAGACTACAATGAAGCACAAAGAATCCATGTTAAAGAAAAGTGGTTTACTTCAAAACATGGTTGAATTTTTGTGGATTTGGTTTTAAATTAAAATGTTTAAGGTACATATTTTTTGTTGTCTGTGATTTCTCACTGAAACTGACTTTTCCAAACAATGGACCAAATATCGCTCTAGATAACATAGGTTAAAAAAGCTTCTACTGATTATCTATGTGTCTGTCCTCATTGGAATGTTAGTTGTATTTTTCTCTTTTCCTGGTTATTTTTTCTATGCATAGTAAAATAGTTTTTAGCTGTTCCTTAACAACTTTGAAAAATTAAAAGTAACAGGTTTTACTTTCAGGATTCTTATTAATTGATCTGGCATGCAGCTAGGGAATAGAGTTTTAAATGCTTTTTGAGTTTTTTCAATATACATACATACACAGTTGAGAACTGTAGCATTGGGAACATATAAATTGGTTATAAAATCAGTTTATAATAAATCAGTTCCTGCTTCTATAGGTATCTTGACTACATGTTCTTTACGATCAGTACTAAGTACTATATTATTATAGTACTATATTATTATATCAGTACTATATTATTATAATTATTACTCTATTATGTTCTCTGAATATATCATGAATAATCTTTCCATTGTTCAAATCATGTCAAAGTGTTTCTCCTTCAGTGCTCATTTTCAAATGCTCATCTGTGAAGCACTTCTAATTCCATCCTTGTTTCCTTGTTAAGACTTTGTCTTTCTTTCTGTTCCAACACTGCTTTTGAGTTGTATGTAGTTAGTTGTGCATCCGCATCAGACTGAATTCTCCTTGTAGGGAGGAAGCTGCCTTCTTTTAACAGGGCTTAGTGGCTTGGCAGACAGTAGGTTATCATAAGTGCTTCTTGTTTCCACCAGGTGTTGCCACTCTGCTGCAAGTCTTTATGAAATTATTTTGTTTCTCCTGTTTAACCTTTTTGTTGCTTCCTGTTTTCCTTTCTTCTGCTCCATCTCAAGTCCTTTAAAAATTTTGTCCCCTGCTGCTTCCTCTGCTCTCTCCTCCCTTCACATTGTGCCGTCCCCTCTGCATGTCTTGTTCCACACAGATCTGACTCCTTTTAACCTTGTGCTGCTTCTCTTCCCTTCACTCACATTCGAGGCACAATGGAAGGAGTTTTTAATATACCTCTCAGGCAACTGCATTTAAAATATGTCCTCCTAAGAGAGCTACCCCCAATACTTTCCCTCTTTGTTTTGCTTGTACACACGAAGCTGTTTTAAACCAGCACGATCACTGTTTCATGGTCTTGTAATCTCTTAACTCAGCACTAATGTGTGGTTTATAATAAAAAAAAGAACATGCTTTAAAATTTACAAAACATTTCCATGTTCAACATTCCTTCACTATAATATTGAAGCAACATGTGTCTAAGAGGTACGAGTCATTTCGGGAAAATGTTCCTTAGTGTTAAAGCAATGATTAGGTTTTTAAGTTTTGACTGATTTCCCTCGACTTTTAGCGGTGAGAAAAGATACACAGGACTGTCAGATGAATTCTAGTCCTGGCTTTGAAACTGACAATGTGTGAACTTTTTCTTATTATATTATACATTACATTTCTTTTAAAGTGATAAACCTGTCATCTCATGTTGTATTCATGTTCTGTCACTTTTAATAGTCTTCATGTGAATACTGTATTTGTTTTTCCAAATCTTTACCTCTACTCATTAAATTTATCTTTCTTATCTCCAGGAGACTAAATTAATTGATTACATTGTCTTCTTTTAGAGAATCTAGTCTATGCTATATAAACCAGGATCAACAATAAGGCCAGTCATGGAAAGGTAGCTAAATGAAAAAAGATTTCAGGATAAACTCAGTTTCAATATAAATGGGTAAAATTAAATTAGGGTCAAAGCACTGAATTCCTCCTTACAGCTATAAACTTGGTCTTTTTGCCGTTATCCCTTAAATATCCAATTTTTGTTTTCCCAGTGTATAGACCCTGAACCCAAAGGCTGATCTGGACAGGGTGTTAGAATTTTTGCTTTTGTTCTATTCTGGAAGTTATTTTTATTCTCCTTTGCCTCCTAACCCCTCACTACTGCTAGATTTATGGTGTTTCAGGGCCTGTTCTCTTTTTGGAAGAATAGGCGGCTGACCTAAATTAAGGCCCCCTAGGAAAAGCACTCTTTGGTCCTTTAGAAGCCCAAGTACATGATATATTTAAAATTACAAAGGAGAGTTGCACATCTACTTTCGTGATCTTATTTCCTAAACTTCAATATTAGTTTTGCAAACTAAATTCCCAAACAATTAACGAGATTTAGTTAAACAAAGCAATCATGTATAAATAATGAATTTGTAAATTATTTAAACATTCTCAAATTCTGATCATTTTAAATAGCATTGACTCATAAAAATTGGTTTTCTGTAGAGGAAGGAGAAGGTTTTGATATCAAATTATCCAAGCTGACTTTTATTGTACATGTTACTTTGTATTATTCATGTTAGTAAGTTGCTGCTATGAGAGTAGCCAGCTGCTTTTTCATTAACAAAATTTTATTTCATAGACAAAAGCTGCTCCCATTTCAGGTGCTCAGCTCTACTGCAGTAGAAAGTAAGCTGCCATATTACTGAAAGGACAAAATTTTCTGTGAGACTCAATTTATAGAGCCTTTATTATAAAGAGGCAAAACAAAGGATAAGACCAAATTTAAAGGGAAATGTGAAGATCAGAGAGGTCCAGTTGAATTGTTTTCAGGCTTTTCATCAAACAGGAAGCTGGAAGAGAACTTAAAAAATAAATTCATCAAAACTTTGAGGTTTATTATGCAGGGCCAGTGATGGGTGCTGAATAAGATTCAAAGACAAATAAGATGCTGTCCCTGTCCTTATGTAGGAAAGATAAAAAAGTGCACAACTACCTAGAGAAAAGGAAAATGTGCTCAGTGCTCTAAAAGAGATTTAAGCATTGTAAAAGAAGGAAAAATTAATTATAACAGTTAATGCTCAAGACTTTTATTACAAACATATTGTTAAGAACCGACTCTAAATGAGCCTGGATTACAGAAAAAGATTGTGGGCTGAATATATGCAGCACGGTTGATTGGAGGCTTTTAATAATATTGAAACACTTTTAGACTTTTTTTAATTTGACCCGCAGAATTTTAGCCTGCCTCATGAATGCATTTACTGTACATTATTTTTAAAAGCTATAACAAAATTACAAATATACATATTTACAGTTAATGAGATATTTTCTCACCCAACAGCTTCAATTTGTATATCACTAATAAATATCATGTTGGCTCAGAATGAAATAACTGCCATTGTACATGGGATTTTTAAGAGCCCTCCCGGAGGAAATCAAGATGTCAAAGCACATCATTTAAAAGTTAGTACTAAGTACAACTCTGTCCTTAACAGATGGCTTAAACAATCTAAAGATCACTGACACCTGGTATTCTCAAAAGAGAATTTTAAGGAAACTATAAATCTCATTTCTCACCTATGTGAGTTCTACTGGTTTTCTTCTTAGTATCTATAACTTTTAATTTTGTGTCAAATCATTTTTAAAGATGCTGATACCAGTTGGGAAGTTTAAAGTGGATTCATATATTTTCCATCTAGTAATGAAAGGAAAGGCTAACTGTGCAGTAAGGAAATATTTTGAAGTGAAATATAATATGATGTCCTTTTGCTTTTATATTCTAAAATATTTTTCTATAGATTTGGATAATTCTTTCTACAGAGGTTGATAGAACTTGATTTAAATCTCATTTAGAGGGACCTGAATTTTATTCGTCTACATTAATAACAAGTAAATTAGGATTTTAATGTGTAACTTAGGACTTTTAGAGTCCTATAAGTCCTTTCACTTATCTGTTTCTCATTCTGTGCTATAAATTACTTTTCACGTTTTTACAACTGATGACTATCAAAGTTGCATCTATTCCATTTTTTGTCTTCCTAATTCTTGTTAATTATTTAAATAGGGGGAAGCATGAAGTGAAAATAATGCACATAATTGCTTTTGGAGATTCTCTTTTAATTACGATGCTAGTAACTATGTAACGAGTGATGTTTAATATAGCCTTAGTAAAACATATATACCAATTGTCATATCATCCTATTGCATTTCCCCAAGTTCTAATTATGTCCCCACCTATGGCTGAAGAGGCTGTGTACTGGAAAACTCTGGGTAACATAATTCTGTGATGAGAATGATACCTCCTGGAGTTCTGCACAAAGGAGTATGTACCAGAGTCGCAGTAAATATGTACTTAACATTGGTTAATATTAATAACTTAAGAGTAGCTATAGTGGTATGGGTTGGTCTTACTTCAAGGGGGGTCTAGCTTCTCAGTCTGCAAAGTGATAAGCCTGTATACATGAATTATTATTCATTCTCCTAGAAACTTCACATCTTAAAATACATATGTAATATATATATGCAATATATTCAATAAATCATTTAAACATAGATCTTTGAAAATGTAACCTAGTTAATATAATTCTTCTTTAAGCTAGTAAATGGGGGCATAGGAATCTGGAGTTATATCATAAGAAATTTAGTGCTATATACACACTCAAACTAGGAAAGCAATGAAACCTCTAACTATGAACATATGAATGCAATTGAATTAAAGAATAAATATACCAAAAACAATTATTTCTTCACTGTTTTGTCTAGGAAGTGATTACTTTATACTCAAGAAAGGTAAGCTGGCAGGTACATTGCAGTTAGAGAATTCTACAGATGTTCTTGCAGTTGTTGTGGTAGCCACAGTGATTACTATCTCTGAGGCTTTGTTCCTGAGACCTGCAGGGATGACCTTGGTTAAAATCGGGGTGTAGGCCTACTCAGCTTTTCTTTCTGTGTTGACACTTGAACTCTCCAGGGCTCAGTTTCTTGGTCTTGCCTCCTGCTACCTATGGAACTCATTTTGACAAGCTACCTGGATTTTTTCTTTAAAGTGAATATGCGTTTTGTAAATGTCTATATTTTTTCTCTTAAAATTTTATTTTTTCTGTGTTTCACTCTCTCATGACCTTCTAAGCAACCTTTCTTTGTAAACCAGAGCTCTTTATGGTCTAAAGTGAATTAATATGATAGCCATCTGTGCTAGGTGCTGGTTAATCTTCCTGAATACCCTATACTCCCAGTTCCATTCTGTCCTTCTCGGACCTACTCTGTGCCCCAGAAGCCAGACTTCTGCAGACTGCATCGCCCTGGTCTCCTGGCCAGCTGGCATTGGCAGGAAATTGAAAGGCAGGAGGAGGGAGAGTTGGCCATGTTTTTTTCTCTGCTCCTTCATTGCACCAGCCTGTGTTTCTGGCAGTAGCTATGTCTTTCATGATTACGCACTCACTAGGCAGTCTTGTCTTCATAACCTGACTCATTGGGTTCCAGTAAAACCATTTCATTTCCTTTCCTTGTTCCTTAGCCCTAAGTACATGATACTAGAGCCTGGGTCCTTCACCAGCTCTTGTTTCCTCAGCCTTGATTCAGTTGTCTCTTCTTAAAAGTTCACTACTCAGTCTCCTGTATTTACATATAACTTATGAATTTCTCGATTATAGCACTCCAGTTTGCTTTCATTGTAGTTAATTGTGTATGAGTCTGTCTGCCCTACTAATCCGTAAGGACATGAATCATGTCTCATTCAACTTTTTTTTTGGTAAATTATTCAATAAATTGTTTTTATTGTTATTCCTTCCCTGGAACAAAATAATCTACATTTCTTTTAATATTTTTTTAAATCAAAGTATAACATATATACAGGAAAGCACATAAAATGCACTTACTTAAATAGACAGCTTGAAAATTCATCCTTGAATCCTAGTACATAGCAGACTACTGACATGTAGTAGAAACTCAGTATATGCTTTTAAATGTATTAATAAATTAATGTGGCTTTTACCCCTTACTCTACTCTTAAGTCCCAGAGCTCCCTTAATGGTAATTTCAGGATTCACTGTAGTATATTAAGGGATAATTACGGATTTTCTGAGTTCAAGGCAAAAATCACTCACTTTGGGTTCTCTCTAAGCCAAGTTTACCCTGTTTGTGCTCATTGCTTGAAAGGAAGCGAAGCACTTGTGGTCCCATTCGTTTTTGTGCTTACTCCCTCTTCCAAGCTCCATTTGGTGCCTTATTGTCCCACAGGTTGCTTATTTGAGTCTTTTGAATTAAGAGTTTAGAACAGAAGGTCCATCTGCTCTGCATGAATATTAAATTATCCTAAGGCTTTGTGTAAGGAGAAATTACCCTTGTGTTTTTTGCAGTTTCCTTTCCCCTCTGTTCTAAGAAAGACTTGGCGCATCATTTTTTTCTTCAGCATACCCTTAGACTTAAATAGGCTGCAGTTATGGAGTGATATAACCTTTGAATGGCAGGTCCTATGTAGAAGTAAGATTTTATTTATTCTTATTATCTTATAAAATGCAGTACTTATTAAGTATAATTGAACGCACAATATTCCAGATCTTATTTTGAGGTTACAGGATCACATAAGAAGAAAAGCATACTTAAAAATTATGTGTTGAAGAGATATATTTTATAATTAATGATGTTCATTAAATGTGCAGGCCATTTTAATGCATAATATGACAGTATGCAACTGATAAATTTGTGATTCATTTTGAATATTGATGAGTGAACAAGCTTCAGCCAGTTAAATAATATAATTTATGCAATTAAGTTTTGTTTTGCAGCATACTCAAAAATTTTAAAATCAATTTGCCAGTTATATATACGATGTAGTGAAATTTGTTAATAAAAGCTGAGTAAGGAGATCAGTTGAAGGATGACATTTTTAAAAAGTGCATTCTATCCATTATTTAAATGTGCAGCTTTTAAATAATCAGTTAATTTTTCAGTGAAGGTGAAAGTTAGGTTACACCTTAAATATGAGTATTTGTACAATCATATATATACTTAATATTATTAATAAAAAGTATGTCTCATTTCTTTATTATAAATTATTATATATAACTTGATACCGAAAAGGTAATGGGAATATATATATTCTGAAGAGGAAGAACCTTCAAATTCTTATAGTGAAATTAAAAGGACACATGCACATCTATTTTGTAAAATCCATGCAGTTAAAATTGAAAATTGGATTTAGTGAATAGGACTAACAAACCTCTTGAGTCTTTTCCTGTCAGATGATTGTTTCCGCTGGTCTTTTGAAGTAATTACCTTGGGGTGATAGAGGTGTTATGGGGCTTCAAAGCATTTATAATATCGAGCACTCTTTCAAAGAAAAACAGTACAAAATTATGAAAACAAAAGTAATTCAGAATCTTAGGAACAATCTAAGCCAGAGACAGATACTGAAGATTAAGCTTCGTTAGCTTCAGGGTAAATTTGTCTCTACTTAGGTGATGAGTCAACATGGATGGTGTGAGACTTTTATTTCAAAACAAACAATTTCCATTGGCTAGGTGTTTGTGTAAATTGTAAATAGTTTAAAGGTTTCAAAAAAGTATGTGATACTTTCTGTTCATTTTCACTAATTAAAAATGTTTTTCCCATCAAAGCTGAAGTTCTGTTTTAAATTTTTATTTAATTGTGATGAAAGCAAGGCAGGCCTAGGCTAAGACCTTTCAAATCCTAAATAGGGTGCCCTATTTGTAGTTATAAATAAAATAATACTAACATGGAATTATAAATCAATAATACTAATCCATAAAATATAAAACTTACATGTATGTGCTGAAATGAATTAGCTTTTTTTCTAATTTTTAAAAAAAATTCTGTAATGGTATATTAAAAAATGAATTTTTCTCCTATTTGTGTTGCCACTGATTTGTAGCTGCACAAAGCACCACTTAATAGGTCCTAAATAGGACATCATCTAGCAGGCAAATAACTGGCAGCTTGTCAGAACTCCTTTTTCTACTTCTGACTTGCCATTGCCTCTCATCTTTTCTGTACTTTATTTATTCTCTGAACTTAATAGGCACGATAATAACTTGAGCCTGCATGTGCCTTGTGCTAGATTGAATTTAGGTTTATAGTTACTCGAACACTTTGAAAAGGTATGAGAACATGTAAAATATTGTTGCAGAAAAATCTGAACATTTCTAAGTTATTTTTTTCTAAAGAAAAATAAAAACAAAAATATATATGTATTTTTTTTTATTTCAAAGCAATATGCCAATTTCAAGGACGAACCTACTTTGAAGGAGAAAGAAATACGGTCTATTCCTCTTCTGGAGTATGTGTTCTCTATGAGTGCAAGGTAAGGAAACTTTTCATCAGTTTTTCAAGAATATTTCAGTTATATAAACACAGCAATTTTTTTTTAACATCTCACCCTTGTAATACCTTTAAAACAACTAAGGCAAAGAAAAATTTAAGATCCTAATTATAGTTCAAATGTATAGAATTTCCCATTATTTTTGCAAACATGTAAATCGATGGTTGCAAAATAATTTTACCAATAAATAAAAATGCTTTTTCATCGAATTAAAGTTTTATGAAGTTGTTTTATGTTTTCCAAATTCAAATCAGCCCCTCGTTTACTGTTGTGAAGAAAATGTTGATATGGATGGAATAAGCCCATTGTTACTCATGGTTTTGACCCACATGAGAAATAACACTCAGTTTGACTAAAAATAAAACCTAAAAATTATTTAATAAAAATTACTTATTGGGTGGAGATGAGACTGATAATCTTAATCCCTTTGGGAGGAATATTTTATATGGAGAATTCTTTATTAATTTACCGCCTTGGTTTCTTAAAGTATGATTCTGAAGTAAATGTGATTCTTTTTAACTCTTCTTCTTGATCTACTAATTGAAAAACTAAATATGTTTCCTAACACTTTTTATACTTGACTGTGATAGACTATAATGTTATATTTCCTGGCCATAATGTATATTTCAAGCCATATTCTGTCTGAAGGAAACTGTCTACATGTAAAGTTTTTGCTTTAGCATTCCATTACCATTTAATTCTTAATTTTATCCTTAAACGCCTCCCATACATGGGTTTTAGATGATTTAGTATGTATAGATTATGTAGAAAATTAAGATAAGTGATTTACTCTGCTGGCGCCACTGATAAACTGTGAGCATTTGTATGAATATTAAGTGTTGAGGAAAGGAAAATTCTAAGAATTTTGTCAAGATAAATTGAATATGAAAAAAGCCAGCTACACGCTTTATGCATCTTAAGTTGGAAGACCTTCGGGATAAGCAAAGAGGAGATGTAAAGAGGCAAGGCTGTGATAGATTTGATTTCTAGAACATGAAAGCTCTAATTTCTTCATGCATATTATAGAGTATTGTAGCTGCTTCTTTGGCTTTAAATCGGCTCTCCTATGATATAGGTTACCATCTTAAAAATAAGGGTGCTGAGGCATAGGAACATTGTTAACATGAATTGCTGAACTGTGTTTCAAGATAGATATTTTTCTATCAGCATTCCTATACCAATGCTGTTTTGAATGGAGTACCCCCCACTATAGATATATGAGTATTGGAGGACTTAGAGGGAGAACGAGTGACTCCATATTGAGAAAACAGTATCAGAGAAAACTTTCTTCAAGGAAAGTAGATAACCTCGGCCAGCTGGTTTTTAATGGTAAACTCTAAATTTAAAATATCAGCTCTAAATTTAAAAATTTTGAGGGTGTTTGAAGTTTCTCTGTCCAGTGTGTGTGTGTGTGTGTGTTCCTTTCATTTGACCAGTGTTCTATAATACTGATAATTGTCCTTTAGACATTTACTGGGGTAGTTGCCTATCTGATTTTAAAATAGTTATACAATTCTTTTATTTTAAATTGGTTTAGTGAGAAGTCTATATAGACAATTTTGCGGGTGCTTAGTAAATATTGGGCAAATGAACAAATGGTACCTTCTATTTACTCAAAAAAAAAGGCATTATTATCTACCCTCTAATGTTGTGCTATCCAATAGAAATATGATGCGAGCCACAAATGTAATTTTTACTGGGCTAAATATTTTACCTGTTATATCCAAAATATTATTATTTTAACATGTAATCATTGTAAAATTTTTAATGAAATATTTTATATTCTTTTTCCATAGTGTCTTTAAAATCTTTTGTGTATTGTGTATTAACAGTATTCAAGAGCTACATCAAGCTAATATTGATTATACAGCACAGCTCTAGCAGATTATTATAAATTTTTGTAGTTCTTGACTAAATTCTTGATAGTAAGGACTTCCATTATTTTTTCTCCCTTCAGGCCCCTTAGGCTCTGTATTTACTCCTTCACATAATTGACAGCTCTCTTATGCTTCCATTTACTGGGCTGCAATTCCAGCCCTTCTTTGTTCCTTTATTATCAGTTATGTGGCCTTGAAAATATCTCCTGGGACTCTATGACTTAAATAGTAACACAGCCAAACATTGTGGTTCTGAAAATAAGAACCAGAATGGATATTACTATCAAGCCAAAGGAAGACTAGCATTTGACTCTACTATATATACATCTCTTGCCACTTGTTTGATAAGGAATTATGATGATTTGGAGGTCTTTTTCGTAAATAAACCAGGAAGAGGGAGATGTTGAAAGGAGTACTTCATAAAAACAGTTCTTATAGACACGATATCTAAAACTCTAAGCTATTGAGCAGTATTAAATGAAGTGACATAAATCCTGCCCTCATTTCCCTTAAAGTTTTGTTGGGAAATCCTCAATTTTTTTTTTTCTTTTTACCAGACTCACCTGTGAAAATCCATAACAGTTTAGAAAATTTTGAAATGAGAACGTTTAAAAAGTTCAGTTTTCATTTTTTGTTTTTTCATCGAACTATTCATCTAATTCAAGCTGTATCTTTGCCATAGTTGTCATCTGAATATGCAAATGTGTTGTAAAACTAACAGAATTTTTCAGGATTACCCAGATGTTTGGCGAATTATAGACATAGCTACAATATCCATTATAAAGTGCTGCTTGTCCATTTTAAAGGCTTTTCAGTTGTGCTTTTAATGTCATTTCATGAATGAGCTTGTGATCTTTACAGAGGTTGTGAGGATGGAAATTTTAGTCTCATGTTAGAAGAGGCTTCTCAAATGCTAGATCTGGAAACTTCTTAATTAAGTCCTAATTGAGAAGTTTGAAACATTTATTTTCTCTCGCCTCACAGGACCAGACTATGAAGCTGGTTGAGAGCTCAGGCTGTCCAGCTTTGCTTTGTCCAGAGTCTCATCAGATTACCTTGTCTCATAGCTGTTGCAAAGTTTGTAAAGGTAAGATTTTTTTCTAAAGTCAGAGTTATGTGTGTGAGTCATTTTATGAGGCTAATTTAACTGAGATGAACTTGAAATTTTTATAAACAAGTTATTTTCAAAGATGAGTAGTATTTCCTTAAATGCTTTCCTGATTTGGCACCCAGTAGGTAGACATGAAGTATTTATTGTTGTTATTGAATTAAAATTGAGATGCTCCCATGTGTATCTGCTAGGCATCTTGTCTCAAGCTCTGGATCTCTAAGCCTCTCTGTGTACTGGTTCTGAGTCAGCATGACACTGCTGAAGAAATTTAAAAACAGTGCTGACTTATTTTTATTAGTTTTTGTTTGTTTGCTTGCTTTTTATTTCTCTTCAGTTTGTTTTTATAATTGACTTAACATAATTCCTATTTCGATTACTTTAGATCCTTCTCTTCTCATTTCCACTCTCTTCACTCATAGGCCTCTCAACTACTGAGAAAAAAGAGGCCATCAGACATGCATTGCTTGTTTTGTGTTGCCTCTGTCATGATAGGCCTAGGACCAATAAGTAAAATGGACTCAGGTTTTTAGTTTAACATATATATATATAAAAAAACAAAACAGCAAAATCTGAGCCCAGCTTTTTTGAAAGGCAGTGGGACTCCTCAGGAGGCAGAGAGTTCCCCATCACTAATGATTTTTACACTTAGTATTTTATTATAGATTCTAAAATTGATTATATGAAACTTTTTATGATCCCTGCTAGTTATGAAATTATATATGTATTCCTGTATTATCTTGAAATTATATGTTTGTGAATCCATCTCCTTCATTGGACTATGCACCTTGAAGGCAAAGCCAGGTCTTTATATTCATCTCTATATCCTTAATACATAGTATGACACCTGGATATAGTAGTTACTCATAACTCATATAGTTGATAGTGTATAATAAACTGTCATAAATGAGCTACCAGCACTTGTTTGAGTAATGGCCTTGATGTTAATGCAAAGCAAAATTTGATAGAAAAAAGTAAGGAAAAGAAACTTTATAAAACATACCATTTTATTTCTTTTTAACTTAATTTATTCAAAGTAGACATAAGATGCTCCACTCCCATTTTTAGCATGGCGGTGCAGTGTTTTTCTTTTTCTTTTTAGTTCCTTCTTCCATTCATTCAGTTTTCAGTTATAAAATCTCAGTTCTGTGAAAGGGAATTTGGGGAATTTCAAAATGGCTTAAAACTCGTTCTGCCTTTCAAGGAGCTTTTAGAATATCTCTCAGAAATTAAGAACCACTACTAAAAATAGACAAAGAAGGAGAGCCATTAGAGTTTTTATCCCCATAGTGCCTGAGCCAGTGCCTTGTACAGAGCATGTATGGAATTTGATATGAATCAAGAATACTCATTCTAGTCACATGATTTGGGAACTGGACTTCCAATCAGCAGCATAACTAGAATATCTTTGGCAGCCGCAGGTAGTCTATTTCTCAGGCTTAAATGTGCACATACATAACCAAGGGATGTTAATAAAATCCAGATCGTAATCCAGTATGTCTGGGGCCAAACCCAAGAATCTGCATTCTAATAAGCTCCCAGATTATGCTGATACTACTGATCAGTGTCGCTGTATTATGAACTTCCCCAAAGCTCAGTGGCTTAAAACAACAACCATTTTATTATATATTAATATTGTGGTTGAGAAATTCGGACAGATTTTAGCCAGGTGATTCTTTTCCACATGATATTAACTGGGATCACTCAGCTAGAAGCTGGGCTGGGCTGGAAGATTCAAGATGGCCTCACTATATGCTGGGCATCTTTGTAGGGATGATGGGAAGGCTGGGAACAGCTAGAACTCTTTCTTGCTCCTCACAATCTCAGGACTTTTCCCTGTGGTCTCTGGCGGGCTAATAGACTTCTTAAATGGTGGGCTTGTAAAGACTAGTTCTGGAACTGACGCATCATCACTTCTACCATGTTTCACTGGTCAAAGCAGTCACAGGACAGCCCAGATTCAAGCGGAAGAGGAATAGATCCCACCATGAGAGAAGGAGTGTTAAAATTTTGTGGCCGTCTGTCATCTGCTAGTAATGTTCTGGAGCTACTCGGAGATTAGAGAGGTGAATAACGTAGAAGTTAAGTTTGTCTAGGAAAAGGTTTGGGTAAGAAACTGAGATAGAGCCTTTCAGATGTCATGAGAAGCCCTGATTACATTCATTTCTTTTTAGAAAATGCAAATTAGAAAAGGGAAACAAGCAAGTTAGGAAATGGAAAAGTTAGCCACAAAAATTGTTATATTTAAATTGTTTATAGTTTTAAAAATTAATGTATTTACATAGCACATTTAAAATACAATGACAAAATGCATTGTGACTTATACCCCTTCTACCTGAGATTCTTATGTAATTGAGATGAAGTTAAGTCTTAGTATCACCATTTAGAAAAAACCAAACCCCAGTTAAATTCTTTTATGCAGCCAAAATTAAGAACCACTGGCTTAGATAATACTGAAACTGAAATTGGACAAGTTAGCCCTTCTTGAAACATTTAACGCCATTTTTAATTAAGATTGTTTCAATTTTTGACGTCAAACGTTTAAACAAGTGAGTACTGGCATTCTCTGACTTTTAAACTAAAAAAACTCAAGTTCTCTAGCCTTAAATTTTGGGTCGACTTCTACATATATGTTGTGACAAATTATTTATAATAAAATTGGCCTCCAATTTCCAGGTCTGTCTGCTTAGTGCTAAAGATGGCTGTGCTTACATATGAAAAAGTAAGTTGTTCAACAAGAGTTAGTAAATATTCCCTGAAGGCAGAGCATGAGATTAAAGTGTTGACCTTTCCAATAGAGGCTCAGCTAGTGGTTGGAAACTAAACTGAACACTGAAATAAAGTGCTACATCTCTAGGCACCAAATCAAATTCAACCAAGGCTGTTTTCTAGGTACCCTGCAGCTGGCTATCTTCTGTAGTAGCATCTCAGAATCAGTGTAGTAGGAATGTTCTTTTTACTTTCAAGGAAGCTTAGAACAAATTACATATACTCACTGATACAGTAAGGACTCTGACTTAAAGATACAGAAACAATATGATATAGTTTTCATAACTGCAGCTCTTCCCATTTTCCTTCTTATCCCTTGGCAACCCTTTTTTCTGCTTGAGGTACCGCCAAGTCCTATTTACTGGATGCTCCACTATAATTTAGCATTTACTTCATCATGCTTTATAATTATAAGTAGTAAGGGCATTGATGTGCAGAAGGCTGAGCGAGTGTAGATTGTTCTTTTCCAACTTCTGGATAATTCATAGTTTCCCATGTTATTAATATATCTTTATTATTCTTATTTTCTGTATATTACTAATAACATTATTTAGTTAATTTTTTATATCTACTGTTAGTCAACTCATTTTTTAAAATTTTGTTTAATTCCTAAACAATGGTATCCATAAAATAATGAAATTATTCATTATTAGATTCATGTATTTCTTATACACATTAAAAAGAAACCCATTGCTATTAGTACTTTTTAAAAATGTTCATGCATGCATATGAATCACATTTTTGAAAAAATCAGAATTATCCATCATCTTGCAAATAATACCTGAATAAATTAGTGATCTTTAAGTGTAAGTGATAGAACACCTAATCCAACTGACTTAAGCAAAAAATGGATCATATGGCCCCAGTAGGCAGCTTGATTCGGAATGCAGTCCCACCCCCTGCCTTTGTCTTTCAGTTTGTCTCCTCTGAGGTGGCTTTATTTTCAGGCTCTATGTGTTTTTGGTAAACTCTTGATATTCTTATGCTCACATCATTATGCTACTCAAGTTGGTGGAAATAAAAGCTCAATATCCTCATGAGCTGAACAAAAGACCCAGAATTGAGTTTCATTTGTCTCTGTTAAACTGATCTGGATCATACGCCCAGACCAGTGGAATGCCGTATCCTCAGGGGCAGTCAAGTCCATTTCCCTGGAAGTTCATGGGCTACATTAAAGGTGAATATTCATCCAGAGTATGACTAGATTGGTTTTATTTTCCAAAAAGGAAGAATAGATGCCCTTAGGCAAAACCAACAAATATTTACCTCAAAATTAATGTTTCCTCTTTCTCTTCGGTTTTATGTATAACCTTTATGTATATTGCTCTTACTCATAATCTTTTGTATCCACACTTCCCTACTTATCCAGTTATGCAAAAATACATATTAATACTTTATAAAACTACTATAGAAGATACAGAACTTCTTTTGAAAAGTAAGTTTGGAAAGCTCACAAAAGGAATAGAAAACTGGGTATCCTTGAGGTGAAAATCCAAAGGAGGAAATGAAAGTAAGGCTAGATTGTATCTTTAATTAATATTTGAGTTTTCTTCTATGATAAATATCTCAACATACTTGGTTTGTAGCTTATTAGTTATACTCTTATTGTTTTAGTTATTAATAAATACTATATTATTATACTTGTACATACATGATTTCATTTGAACCTTATATTTTTGTGAGGTAGATACTATCCTAATTTTACAGGTGAGAAAAACTAAAGGTTTAGAAAAGTTAATTAACTTACACAAGTAATTTACATAGCCAGTAAGTGGTAGAGATTAGAGGTAAATCCAGGTCTTCCAGACCTAAAACCCAAATGCATATGATTAGAAATGCAACTATGAAGGTAATAGGACTATGATACTCTAATTTTTTGAAGTTATTCACTGTAGATTGGAAACAACCCACTTTAATGGAGTCTGAATTTATACTTGTCAGTAGTAAACCTTTTGACCCTGGCATTTTGTCTCAAAGCAGTAAAAGAGCCAATAGATTTAGCTAACTTATTTGTTGAGAGAATAAATGAAAATAGTTGTCTGACATTGTTAGAGTAAATTAGACTTTTATTGATGAAATTTTCAGTTTTCAAGTCTCTGTATTAATAGAAAAAAAAAACATTTTTGATAAGAAGTAAAGCACTCCCTAACTGAACGTAAACCAATGAAAGTAGGATCACACTGAAATCTAAGAGCTGGAATATTCTTGCAGCAATGAGACACTGTATGGTGAGCATGTACATAGTATTTGATGCTGAGGTGTGGAGCTTCACCACTACTTAGGCAGAACTGGAAATGGATTTTAATAAAGGTGGCATTTGGCATAGACAGTGAGGGCAGAGATTGGGCGGAGTCTGAAAATGGGAGAAGAGACAATGCAGCCAAGTGAAAAATTGAAAGATAGTTTGGAAAAATATAGTTATGAGAGAAAAATAAAAATGCATCCAGAACAGTACCTGTATTTTAGTCACAGTCTTCTAAAAGTTTTTTGAACATCAACGGGTAAAATTACACAGAGATTTAGCACTCTGAATCTTAAGAAATGAGCCAAATTTTTTTTTTAAGTAATTTGTTTAAGTTTAGAATAAATATGAACTGATATTTTGGAGCCTTTTCATTTTAGGTTGATGATACACTGAACTATTGAGATAGAGAATGAAGATGACTTTTTAGCGGAAATTATTCCCCCTCAGGCACTGTAAAAAGGCAATGAAATATATTTTAACAAATTAGCTGTTTAAAAGAAGGAAATAAAAAGACCCTAGGAAAAACATGTTTTCCTCTTAAAAATGAACTTTTTACTTCTAAATGTTCAGAATTTAGATTGTGAAGAATCTTGTCAAGAAAAATTATGTTGTCAAGTGATGTAAATGCTATTTTCCACTATATACATTAGTACCCACTTCTCCTTGGTTTCAGTAACCCATAGCCAGCTGTAGTCCAAAAATATTAAATGGACAATTCCAAAAATAAATAATTCATAAGTTTTAAATTGCACACTATTCTGAGTAGCAGAGTGAACGCTCGCTCCATCCTTCTCTGTTCCACCCAGGACATGAATTAGCCCTTTGTCCAGCATGTGCACTTTGTATACACTACCAGTCTGTTAGTCACTGAGTAGCCATCTAGGTTCAGATTAACTCTCGGTATCATAGTGCTTATGTTCAAGTAATCCTTATTTTACTAAAGAATGCCCCCAAATCCATTCACATAACTTTTGTTACTGTATATTGTTATAACTGTACTATTTTATTATTGATGTTAAACTCCTATTGTGCCTAATTTATAAATTAAACTTTATCATAGGTGTGTATGTATGTATACGCAAAAACATAGTATACATAGGGTTTGTTACTATGTGAGTTTCAGGCATCTAATGGGAGCCTTGGAATATATCCCCTGAGGATAAGGGGGAGTTACTGTATTTGTCCGATCTTCACATATCTCTGTTCTATTTTTTTTTTATTTCTGTAGAATTGATTAATTCATTTGATTTCTTTTCTATTTTTTTTAAAGCCATCATTGCTTTTTGAGAGCATTACCTTTTTTAAAGTTTAAGTTGTGCAAAGAATATGTTACTACACATTGTAGTTGCATTCGTGTTTTAATTCTGGGGTGATATTCAAAATATTAATTCAAAATATTAATTATGAGTACCAACCAATCAGTGGACACCACCCACTGTGCCGTACCAGATACACCTACTCCTGTCTGTGGTATAGCTCAGTCCACCCTTTTTTACTGAATCACAGTATTCTGTGGTAATTTGATTACAAATAAAATGGACCAGTTTAGAACTTCCATCTTCATGAATTGCTCAAGTAAGTCTTTTCTTGGTTATAAGCAGATGAGTTTATTCTAGCTACATGAAATATATTCTTCTATTATTCTTTTCTTTTATACTTAGACTGAAATGATAATTCATTAGACAATGAAGAACTAGACAGATAATGTGCATCAGGCAATTTGAAAATTGTTCGAATGATGTATAATCATGTAATTTCCATTAAATATGGATTCCAGCATTCAAGTTTTTCATTTCAGAATCTTAGATAATCTTCGAACAAGGGACTCACACAGTAAAAAGAAATCCTGAGAAATTATACAGGATTGGTGTCGCTGTTTATAAAATGTTCCATTTTTCTTTCCTCTCATAAAGACTCTAGAATCTGTGGGATCATTGTAGTTCATAAAAATATTCTTCTTTTGAGTGGACATACTTTGCTTTGCCATTTTCCAGAGAAAATTAGATTGAAGTTATGTAATTTCCATTTTAAACACGTTTCGAACTTGAACTTTTTTTTTAAACGATGCCAGGCTGTCTATTTCATTTCTTAAATATACAATGTGCACATTTCATCTGGCTTGGTTTCTATTACCCACAGTCATTAATGATGTTTAACCGCTAGTTTTCAAGTCACTTTCTCACTGTGTTATCTTCTATATTATAATTCTTCATTTTGGACTCCAAGACTCTTTCCTTGTTTCAGACTGTTATTAGAATGTTAGAGACCAAATAACACTTATAAAGTCAGAAACAAGACAAAGAATTAACTTTCAGTAAGAATTAATTGAGTTTACACATAAAGAAAAACTTTTAGTACATATAGCATATTGTTCTGTAAACATTAGATAAAGACAGCAATTTAAAAAATCATTTAGGAAAAATGGGTTCTAAATCAAAGAAAGATGTTAAGTAGACAAAGTTTATTTGCTTGTCGTAGTTCATTTACCTTAATAAGGTCCTTTTTTCTTGTAGGTTATGACTTTTGTTCTGAAAGGAATAACTGCATGGAGAATTCTGTCTGCAGAAATCTGAATGACAGGGCCGTTTGTAGCTGTCGAGATGGTTTTAGGGCTCTTCGAGAGGACAATGCCTACTGTGAAGGTAATCCTTGTAATGATGTGTAGCTCAGCTGTATAAATTTCCTAGGATTACTGCATGCAAAATTTATTAATTTCCCAGGTTGTCAAGTTGATGGGCCCATTAAAAGCAGTGAATTTAATTTGAAGCATATTAATCAGCTAAAAATAATTATCTTTCAAATTAAAGTTTTTCAGCTATCTGCTTTATGTCAGAGTAATAAGTTAATATGGCTGGTTTCTTGAATTAGAACAATACTCCCACTGTGAAATTGCTTTTTTTTTTATAATTAGATATTCAGATAGTTCGCATATTGACATGATTACTGTGGCTTGCAGTTAGAATTGCAGTCAGATTTTTCCAGACAGTGTTGTGTAACAAAGGCAATCAATTAACAAGAAGATAAAGTGCCCACTGCTACTTTGTTTGCTAGGGTAAGTAATCTCGGTAGTTGTATTCATGCTCTGTGGTATTTAGTAAATAGCTCTAGCGGAGTAAATGGTTTCCAAGTTATTCTTTTTAACTTAACTACTATTTAAGGTAGCTTATTCTCTCATGGAAACAGTCCAAATACAGTTAGGAGGCCTTTGGCATTTATAAATAATGTGACTTTAATTATTCATGAAGATCCTAGAAGTCTATGAAATATAGTAACTTATAATTTTCCTGAACTACAGATTTGATTCATTCTCAGGAATTGTGTGACTAGCTAGTCAATCTTACAAATAAGAACACTAATGCAGTGGTGTTTGGGCATTTGAAGAATTCTAAACTTACCTTTTTCAAATGACAGGAATGTGTCATTGGTACCAGGAGAAAGAAAACCTCCAAGGTAGAAACATGTGGTCTAAGTTTAGCTACACAGTGATTTATTAGCCCTTGAGAAACCAATTTCTATGGTTTCCCTTGGCTTTTTTAAAGATTTTTTTCTGCTTTAAAAATTAGTATTAATTTTTAAAATTGACATTTTCCCAAAGTATTTCTTTAAATGCTTCTGATTCAGTTCTGAAGAGACCAGTTTTTGCTGAAGGAAGAGTTTATGGCTCCCATTCCCATTCATAATGCAGATTTATTTAAAATTCTTCCCCTCGAAAGGCTATATTTAAGAAATGGACTTAAATTTAGTTAGTAAAATAATATATTTTTCATTACAATATTTAAGATCTCTAATATCTAATAAGCCCCACTGATATTGTTAATGTGATACCCTCTTTTGAATCTTAATTTTATAATTATCTTTATTTTGAGCTGCTGCTTTTGTTCTTATTAAGTATACTCACTCATGTAATAAATATTTAGTGAGCACTTACTTACTGTATACCAAATGCTTTTTAGACATTGAGTAGTAAATGGTGTATAAGACTAATAAGCTTCCTGTGCTCAAGAACTTACATTTTGGGGGAGACAGAGATGCGTGGGTAACTGTAGAAACGGAGAAGGCAGTTTTAGGTAGTAATAAATAATAGGACAAAAACAAAAAGGGATGATGTGATAGAGATTGATTGTGGATTAATTTAGATAGGATGGTCAGGGAAAGCCTCTGGACCCAGAGGAGGGAGGGTTGACATTTTTCTTAGAATTGATTATAAGGAAACAGCATAGAAAGACCTGGAACAGCATTTCAACCAGAAGGAATAGCAAGCATAAAGACCCTAAGTGGGAACTAGAACTTATCTGTTCTAGAAACAGAAAGAAGGATAATATGATGGTGTAGACAAGTCAGAGGAGATGCAGTTGGAGAATTAGGCAGGGTACAGATAATGTAGGGAGGCATGTAAAGATTTCAAGTTTGTCTCGAGTAGGGGAGCGACATGTTCAGATTTGTATTGTAAAGGATAGCTCTGGCTGCAATGTGTTAGATGAACTATAGGGTGGGACATGTTGGAGAGAACAGAATTGTAAACAGAAAGACCGTTTGAAAAGTTATTATAATAGTCTAGTCTGGATTAAGAAAGTGATAAAAGAGGTAAAGAGAAGGAAGCATGTTCATGGTATATTTTGAAAGTAGAGCCAACAATACTTGCAGATAGTTTATTGTGGAGGAGAACTGAAGAGGGAACAGGAAAGTCAAGGTTTGGAGTCTGAGCAACATATGGACGGTGTTGGCATTATTGAGATAGTAAAAAATTCAAGAGAAGAGGGCAGAGATTTATATTACTCAACAACATAACTATTGAACACGGTTTAATCTTAGAGATGAGATAACTGTTTTTATCTACAGGTTTATTTTCGGCATAAATTGTCAGCTCTCTTTCCCACACTCAATGGGTCATACTGAAAAATGGTTTTGTAAATTTCTTTATATTATTTTTCATTTAAAGATGTAATCTTTAAAAGTTAAGAAAATGATGGAAAAACGTGTTATATTATAGAGATCTTGAATTTTTATATATATGAAGACTTCTAATATTATATCTTTTGTTATTCATGTTAATAGGTTTTACAGTATTCTGATCAAATTTGGCTTTCCTTTTCATTTTGTTATTGTGCAGTTGTACATGTTATATCTATTAACTGGTCTTATGGCATTCTGGTTGTCTAAGAAATTAGACTTGTCATTATATGTAAAAATAAGCTAGTGACAATCTGTAAAGTAATATAAATTTTATTTACTAAATCTGGTTGTTTTCATGATATGACTATAATTCAGACTATTGATTTTTACTGTAGTTTACTGAGTCAGGGTTAAAATGGCACTGGTAAATTGTTGAAGTTCATTTATTCATTTGGCAAGTATTTATTGAATACCTGCATTATTCAAGGCTAGGCTAGAGGTGAAACAGTAAATAAGATATACATGACTGATAATTCCCAAGCAAGAAGTAAACATAATAAGTTAATAAACAGATCATTACACAAAAGAGCATTTAATTGCCCTTGTGTCAAATCCCCTGAAAGAGAAATAGGTTAATAGGGGGTCTAATCTGGATGAGTGGTGGTGCTTGAAGAAAAGAGGTATTTTTTCTTGAAATCTGAAGATTAGGTAAAATCGGCTAAACACATATGTAAGGGTTGGAAAGAAGGGAATTTCCTAGGTGGAAGAATCAAAATGTCTAAAGGCCTCTAGGTGGAAAGAAGTACTTTCTAAGAAAGGAAGGAAGACAGAGAGCAAGGGAGACGTGCCTGATAATGGGAAGTAGGGCTTTGAAGGGCACGGTGAAGACTAAGGTTTTCACTAAGAACAAGGGGAAGCCACTGAGGGGTTTTACATAGAGGAGTGCCACGATCACATTTGTTACGGCAGAGATGGTGGTGGTATCCTACGCACCAAAGAGTTCTAGCAAAGCACCAGAAGTTAGGCTAAGGGTATGGAACAACTTGCACATTACGGCCCTCTGAAGGAGCCAACCCTCCCACACCTTGATTTTAGACTATTAACCTCCAGATTGTGAGATGATTTATGTTACTTAAGCCACCAGTTTGTGGTACTCTCTTTAAATAGCCCTAGCAAACTAATACAATCTGCCAGACATACCTTTTGCTTTTTGGTCTAACTGTCCATGATTTTTAACTATCCTTCTAGATTGCTTAATTTTTATTTTTACTTTTTTGAAAATTTTCTTGATGAATTAAATGCACATAGATTTAGTTTCTCAAATCTAAATTTTATCTGGCTGAAGAATTAGTGCCTTGTTCAATACTGATTTATATTCAATTGTCCAGTTGTAATATATGTAATTACATGCTATCTTATTTATTAAGGGATTCATATATATGAGTCTATATATGTTTCTCCTACCTGTAAGTATCTTGTGGTCACAGGCCGTTTATTTTCCTTGAATCCTCCTAAACTTCTAAAATAGAGACAGACAAGTAAAGTTTAAGAAATACTTGTGTATTGATGGTTTGAAATGCTTAGATATGCTAAATAGATGGGCACTTTTAGGCTACTTCATCACTAAAGAATTATTCAGGATAAGCATTGAACTTATTAAAGTTTGTCGATATTGTGTAAGAAAGTCTAATTGTCATATTGATTTTTATAGCCAAAAAGAGATTTAGTTGTTTTGAATTGGTATGTATTGGCCTTAAAAATTATTTTGAGTAGTGCAAGAAAAGGGATTTATTCATTTGTAACAGTCATTATTTGTTAAATTATGTGTGTACTGATAAATGGTATGTATATTAAAAGGATTACAAATCCCAGAAATTTTCACATCTTCACTATTGCTTTTACTAAATACTCTTGTTTTTACTTAAGATTTGCAAACCAATTCAATTATCAAATGTCTGACATGTAGAAGGTGCTTAATAAATACCGATTGAATGTGGAGAATAGAATCTTAAAAAACATTTTTCTTAACACTTGCTATGTGCCAAGCACAGCGCACTTTCAAATGTAAACTATAAATTATTATATTTAGATATTCGGTTCAAACGTGTTCCCCCCCCCACACACACACCCCGACCCATTATATCAAAAGAAACACTGTCTCCTCCCACCTCATTTCTGTCTTTTCAGTGCAGTCCTTTAGCTAATGATACCTTTTCTACCTTTATTCTTGTTCTTTGTTTCCAGAGATTCTAGCTTCTGTACAAAGTAATGGGAACTTAACTCTTAATGGAAATATGTAATTTTTCTATTTTCCTATTCTTTCCTTCTCTCCTGCTATTGTTTATCTATAAGGCTATATGTACATATATATATTAAAAAAAAAACCTGCCAACTACTAATAACCATATGGTTCTTTGGCAACACTTAAAATGCCTTCTACATACAACATCTTATTTCATCCAGCAGTCCTATGGTACAGGTCTTATTATAATCTCCTGTTTTGGAGAGCTTGGAAATCAAATGATTTGCCTAAAATAATTTACCCAGACAGCAAACAGTAAACCCAGGGTTCAAATTCACGTCGTCTTTCTTTAATTCAGTGTTTTTTTAAATCTCTACTACTTTGAATTTACTTATTAAATACCTAATCGAATTCTTATTTTTTAAATTAAAGTAGCATGTAGATTTTTTCTTTAGAAAACATTTTTTAAAGCAATTAACTGGCTTTAAAAATTGAATGTTTCAGAAAAGGGAAACAAAAAATCTCTAGCCTATCCAGAAAGCAGCTCATTAGCATTACAGACCATGGTAAATAACCTACATAGGAGGACAACAGGAAAACAAACTATCTTTCCTAACTGTTCTTCCCTTTCCTCCTTCCCTCACTTAGTGATTGCCTTCTTTTTTTCTTCTTTTCTTCCTTCCTTCCTTCCTTCCTTCCTTCCTTCCTTCCTTCCTTCCTTCCTTCCTTCCTTCTTTCCTTCCTTCTCAGCTGCTTGCCTCTTCACAACAAATTAATTTAGTGATGAATTCCTGACATAACCAGTATCTGCATACCATTAACTACAGAATATAGGGCTAATCTGAGAGGATTTGTTTAGGAGTAGATGAGTGATAGCCTCACAGAATTGCTCCAAGAGATATGAAGGATAAGATGTAGAATGAGCTCAATTTTCCGATTGTAAACTCAGCATACAAGTCCCCAGTGGAGCTAATGGGAGCCCTGCTTAACAGAGTGGGGATAAATAACCAGAGGACTGAGCCCTGTGGGATTAATTAGGGATTTCTAGCAGACACTGTAGCTTTCAAAACCATGGTTAATGATGCACTCTCTGTGGTGTGTTATGATAGAGTTTCTTAAATAAAAAAAAAAAAATCCAAGGGCACTGTATTAATGACGATTCTCCAGAAAAACAGAAGCAATCGGACATACTACAGTCCTCTCTTATCTGCAGTTTCACTTTCTGTGGTTTCAGTTACCCACAGTCAACCATGGTTTGAATGTATTAAATGAAATATTCCAGAAATAAATAATTTATGCATTTTAAATTGTGCGCTCTTCTGAAAAACGTGATGAAATCTCACATTGTCCACCTAATCTCATCCTGGACACAAATCTTTTGTTTATCCAGTACCTGCCCATTAGTCACTTAGTAGCCTTCTTGGTTATCAGATCTACTGTCACAGTATCAAAGTGTTTGTGATCAGATAACCTTTATTTTACCTAATAATAGCCCCAAAGGGCAAGAGAAGCTATAAAGTATATTCTTTAAGTGAAAAGGTAAAAGTTATTGGCATAATAAGGAATGAAAAAAATTGTATGCTGAGTTTGCCAAAAATAAATTTTTTATCTGTGAAATTGCCTCATTTGCAAGTTAAATTTTATCATTGGAATATATGTATAGGAAAAAAATCATAGTATATATAGGGTTTGGTACTATCTATGGTTTCAGGTATCCACTGGGGGTCTTGGAGCGTATCCTCTGCGGATAAGGTGAGGACTACTGAGTGTAGATAAATAGATATAGATCGATGGGGTGGGATTATAAGGAATTGGTTTATGTAATTATGGAAGCTGAGAAGTCCCCAAAAATGCTGTCAACAAATTAGAGGCCCCAGGAGAGCCAATGGTGATGATGTAGTTTCAGTTAAGTCCAAGGGCCTGAGAATCAAGAGAGCGGATGGTGTAAATTTCCAGTCCAAGGGTAGAAGACCAATGTCCTAGCTAGCTAATTAGTTGGGCAGGTAAAGTTTTTCTCTTACTCAGCCCTTTTGTTCTATTCAGGTCTTTGATTGGTTGGATGAGGCTCACTCACGTTAGGCTTGGCAATCTGCTTTACTCGGTCTACCAGTTTAAACGTTAACTTCATCCAGAAGCACCCTTTCAGACATACCCAGAATAATGTCTGGCCAAATGCCTGGTCATCTTATGGCCTAGTCAACCATTACAGCTACCAATTAAGGAAAAAAGAAGAGCAAAAGCATTTCCGATGTTTCCAAATATATATTGGCCTTTTACTGTCATCATCTATCGATCCAACCAAGTGAAAAAGTCATAACATAAAAGGGTTTTCAGAATTAATATGATTACAAAAACATTAAAGTATTTTTTAGGCATCAAGGAACATCTATTTAACATGTTTACAATGCTGAGACAATAATGTTTGTTTTGCTTTATGAAAATCACCCTTCTCTAATTGAGGAGTTTTGATGCGAAAGTTCTGAAAATCCCTATCAAGTGACACAGTCATATTTGAACTTGTATTAGCAGTTCTTCTGGGCTCATTCATTATTTACTCTCTGTGCTACTTAAGCTTTCTCTTATGCAAAAACAATTTCCATTTATTTGTAAACCTGAACACTATTAAGACATACAAATCAGAGAAAAATGGCATTTTTTTTTCTTCAAAATTAGGGTCTCCTCTGATTTGAAAGAAGGACTTTAAATTTTTAAAATCAAACCTAATAAAGATGAAACTTCTCTGAATTTTTTTCTTAGGCATAGTTTTTCATGCAAAAGAAGTTGAAGAAGCAGTCAAGGCTACTCATATACTATTCTTTTGGAGCAAGACACCATAGTTGTATGACTTTTATGGTCAACTGATTTCCCCCTCATCCCCAAAGAATACACTTCTATAGAAAATACTCATAAGCCTATTGGAATTCATAAACATTTTAGATGCTGTATAGAGAAGAAATCATAAATCAATCATCAATTAATGATATATCTATGTATTAAATAGTATTAAGAACAAGCACTTCTCTCTGAGGTGAATCTATAGGCTCTACTTGGGATTTTGATTTATGATTGGCTTCCATCATTAGATTTCATATAAAGAATCTTTGTTCAGCATTCATTTATTAACAGTATTTCTTGATCATATACTATGCCAGGCCTTGAGTGGGTGCTGGTCATATAGCTGTGAGCAAAACCCATTAAGCTCCTGCTCTCAGGGAGCTGACTTTCTAATGGAAATAACATTTAAAATTTGTGCTTATTTTCCAAATGCAGAGCGAAATGAGAATTCCGATTAATGTTTTTGAGCTTTGTTAAAATAAGTAGTTCTGGTCTTTATATCCTTTTAACAGTTTTTAAAGATCTTACTATTCAGTATGCTGGTCCAAGGCCCAAAGATTTAAGTCATCACTGGGGGCTGGTTAGAAATGCAGAGTCTCATACTTTATCTCAGACCTAGTGAATCAGAATCTGCATGTTAACAAGATCTCCAGGTGATTCTTACGCATAGGAAAATTCGAAGAATACTGGTTTAAGGCAGAAAGTTTATTAATTTATTATCTTAATGATTTGGTAGCTATCCAATATTTTTCAGTTACAAGCTCAACTGGAGAGGAATTTTAGTGTTCGCTGTCTCAGTTTATTTTCATCAGGATACAGTTTGGCTTCTTCAACATGATTTTTTACAGTGTGATTCAAAGTGCCTCAAAATCACTTGAGGAGTTTGTTAAAAATGCATATTCCGGGATTCAACTTTAATTCTGCTTAGGTAAGTTAGTGTTGGGTTTCAAAAATCTGTATTTTTACAAGTGTTACAGCTTATTATGCATATTAAAATTTGAAAAGGACCATTCTAATAATCTATATTGATATCCTTCTAAAAATAAATATTCAAAAATTGTTATTATATTTTAGTATTTAGTTAATGTGCTGCCTAGAAAGACGAATTGTTGAGTCTTGTGTGATTATATTCCTGTGTGTCACAGCGGTATTACTTTAAACCAGGGTTTCTCAGCCTTGAGACTATTGACATTTAAGACTATATAATTCTTTGTTGTGTGTTTTGTGCTGTCCTGTGGATTTTAGGATGTTTAGCAACATCCCTGGCCTCTACCCCACTAGATTCCTGTAGCACACCTGTGTCTATACTCCCACTCCTAGTTGTGATAAGCAAAAATGTCTCCAAACATTGTCAAATTTCTTCTGTAGGGCAAAATTGCTCCCAGTTGAGAACCATTGGTTTAAGCTTAGTAAAGGATAGGAACATAGCTATAAGTAAGCATGATACCTACCCCCAGTGTCTGTTGTATTACTGATTCTTTTGAGAGCTTTTGCTTTCATGCCAAGAATGAAGAGAGGTTTATGTACAACCATGTAATGGCTGCCTGGCTCTTTGGGCTAGTTTTACATCAAATGGGAGAGACATAATGTGATGATGGGGAAGGGCATAAACTCATATTTAGGACATAAACAATACTACCATAGGGCCTAGGTACCAAAGAACAAAAGACATTAGAAGAACATTTTTTTTTTTTTCTATTTTTGAGTAGCCCTGAACATGCTATGAAGACTGAAGGAGGTGCTGTGTGGTGTCCCAAGAGTTTGTAGCTTTGGAGATGGGAACTTCCTTTAAATCAACAAAAGAACAACACAGGGACATGTCCCACATATCCTAGCTTAAGCAGAGACTCAGAGAACGTAGAAGAGGCTTAGAGGGTGCTCAGGACAGGGTAGTAGGCAGTGATGCTAAGTATGTGTTGATTTATTTCTGAACCCATAGAAACACTCAGGGTACATTCAGGAGTAATTGGGGAGATATGAAGGGAGGCCTCAGATTTATCAGCAAACAAGGAAATTTGGATCCATACTTGGTAGCATTATTGAGTTTCTGGTATGATTTTGAGTTTTGTTTGGCCCATTATTTTCACCAAATTGCTTCCTTTTGCATTTCTTTGTAGTATGATATGATGGAAACATTTACTGCCAACAAGTATTTATAATTGTCATCCTTTTGCTAGTCCATTGTGTCAATGCTGAAAAGTAAATAAGTACCAATACTTATTTTGTACATACTCTTTGGACATGAGGAGTCATCTTGGTAGTTGGATGGATACTTTGCAGATTTATATGTGCAGCCATCTATCATTATATATTTTTAATACATATTAGAAGAGATTTTGGGATGTAATAGACAAATGAATATAAATGTTTATATGGATCAAATTAAAATCTTTCCATGTTTGACAAATGGGGGCAGTTGTGATGTTATAGAAAGAACATTTCACAAAAGACTTGAATTTTATTCTTACCTCTGCTATTTAGTAACTGGGAACTTGTGCAAATCACTTACTATCTTTGAGCATCAATCTCCTCATCTATTAAATGGGGAGAATTTGTCTCATGAGGTTGTTGGAGAAGTGAGGGTTAAATAAGATTATGTGGAAATGCCTTCCAGTAAAATAAATTCTTGATAAAAATTTTTTAAACCTGTGTTTATCATATATATTTATTATTAATAGTGTGCCGGTCAATTCATGCAACATGAATTTATTTTGAGAGCTAAGATATTACACCATTAGTTTATAGGAAACTAGAGGTAACAATACTCTTAGAGTTTATATGATGATATTATCTTATATTTGAAGTCACTTATAATAAGATCTTCAGCTTCTTCAGTAACTAAGTTACCATGGTTTATTTCCAGAACCAAACCTACTTTATCCCAAATTCCTTTCTGGTCTGAATAATATTCTAACCAGTTCTTTGATATAGAGTGTGTATAATTCACCCTCATTTTGCAAATTATATGATGAGACTTGAAATGTAACCATGAGAATTCATGTTATTTTTTGGTAAATGTGCAACAGGTTAAAATACTTGATAATTATATATACATGAACTTATTTATTATTATTAGGAAGAAAATGTCTGCTTAAACAATTCATTTTAAATTAATTGCAGGTGTTTTAGGTGAAGCAGCAGTTTATTATCATTTTTTCATTAGGTAAATGAAAATTATTTTTTTTTGAAAAGCCACCTCCCTGGAAAAGAATCCATTTGCAGTGACATGAGGCATCATATTATTAACAATTTTTAATAATTTAATTGATGGAAAAAGACTTTTTGCAACTCCATTAAGTTTAAGGTCAAGTATAACTTTATAACTTAGATATTAAATTATAAATACCAGCTCTATCTTGCCTTTCAAGAATTTCAAGTTATATATTCCAGTTATATTTGTCAAAAGTGTAAAAGTGAATTAACAAATGCTAGCTTGAAATGAAACACAACTGTTAACATTTCTTTTACAATTCTCTTCCTTCTTTTATGTATTCATTATCTTTCAAAAGGAAGAACCAACTCCAATGTAAAATAAAATTGCATTAAGGGCATCTGAAAAAAGTCTTGGAGATAGGCAATGGAAATTTGAAAATGATTAATGACAGAATAACAGTATAGCTAGAAATATATCAGGATTGCCTAAATAAAAGAAATCCAACTTTGATTCAGTGGTCCTAAGATTATGTTTGGAATCTCTTGTGGAAAAAAAATGTGATGCTGTGAAGAAAAATGAAATGACATGGTCAAAGCAACAGTCATTGGAGTAAACGTTAGTTTCATTATTAATATTATGAATAGAAGTACGAATACATTTTTAAGAGACAATAGCCATGGATTGTGGGAAGCTGGCACAAATTGAAGCTGACATTGAAAAGTGAGAAATTTGAGTTATGTGATGGAGAAGGACTTGACTTGTCTAGGCAAATGACTATTTCCGAGCATAAAGAGCCCATGTGTTTGGACGTGGATAGTTAGGAAACTGGTGCTGCCTTTAATAAACATGAAACATTTGTCAGGAGACAAGCAAGCACATTATGGGTCTAAATTACACCTCATATTCATTGGCATGATATAAAAATAGATCCCTGGGACTTTAATAATACATAAGAATATTTAGATTTTTACTTTTTATTCCATGCCCCTCAAGCGATTTTTCTTTAATATGAAGAATGTACTCCCAAACATATTTTTACAGATTGTTCATATTCTTATAAGAATGTGATGGTGAAGAAATGGGTCTGAAATTGTAGAACATATACTTTTATTTATGCTGAATTGTTGTGAGGTCATGCTTCCTAATCAACATTAAACATTAACATTGTCAAATTTAGCAGTGCAATTAGTCAGTGATTTATATAAAAGTAAGCAACTGGAAATTGGAATGACTCCATATCATTTTTGAAAGCACTGATGTAATGTTTAGATTAGGCTAATAACTGATTGGGCAGGAATTTAAATATTGTAATGACTGAAATCCTTGTTTTTGGTAAAATAAATATATATTTATTAAATTAGTTTTTAATATTTAGAACTATTAATCTGCCTTCTTGGAAAAAATGCTATTCAGCTTGATGAATTTTCAAATTCAACATGACAAGGCAATCTTTCAAATTTGTCTATCTGTTTCTCAGTTTCAAGACAGTTGGATTCAGCCAAAACAGCTTATTAACTAGCCATGAATAAGCATAGACAAAAAGTGCAGAAATAGAGACAGATGGCATTCCCATGGTCCAAAAGGTTAGGGAGACATTGTGGAGAAATTGGGACTTCAGCCGGGCCTTGAAGAGTGAATCCAGTTTGGATTGGCAGAGAAAAGAAAGCAAAGAGAAAGAGCAAGACATGTTTTGGAGTCTCTCTACAACAAGAAGCTGATATCCAAGAGTTAGTAGATTAAACTGCAAAGCTAGGGACCAGATTGTGGATGAGCAGTAGGTTATATGGAATGATTCTACTCTAGATTTGCCAGCTATAGCTTACAGCAAACATTTGGGAAACTTCTCAAATTCGAATAGGTTCCTTGGCTGTGAAAAGGGGTAACTCTGTCTGTTCTGTGTAGTCATAGCGTTATTGTGAGAATTAAGGGATCATTCATATGAACATGCACTGTAAAACTCAGTGTTATAAAATGTTAAGTGGTAGATCTTTACTACTGTGCATGCATGGTTACCAACCCTGTGTGCTGTACTCTGCTTGGCAATTTTACTATGCATCCCAGCTCAGTTTCAATCATGTTCTACTATGATTATTTTACACCTTCATCATTCCCTGTAAACCCTTGACTCTATACCCTTTCTCTTATTCTCAGCAGATACCTTCTTTACCAAAAAACCAAAAACGGTAACTTTTTCATCATCCTCCTCCCATTACATAAACCCACATGCTTCACACTCACCCTTTCTTTCTTCTCCCTAGTCTTAATAGATACCACTCCTAGGAGTAATGGGTCCCTCTCAGTTCTGAATCTCACCTCTTCCTGTCTTCAGAGGAAACATGTCCACCTGTTATCACCACTTTCTATTTGTCCCTTCCCATTAGCATTTAAATATGCACAAGTTTCTGCCTTAAGCTTTTGTGTTATTGTTCCTCTTCTCCTTTATTAAGAAGTGTAGCAAGATTTCTTAAAGATGTAATCCATTTTCACTGTCTCAATTTCTTCAAGTGAGACATTCTTGTTATCCCACTTCAGTGTGGATTTTCCATCCCATATTCCCTCCAAATTACTCTCACTACAGTCACAGATAACTTCTATATCTTGTAAAATCAGACATCTAGGCAGCAATTAATGCTATTGATCATTTCCTTCTTCAAAAACTTATTTACCTTGTCTTCATGATACTACGCTGTATTGATCAGAGTTGCAAGCATTCTGACAGTTTAAGCAGAAAAGCAACCTACCGAAGGATGTTAAGTACTTGGCTCACAATACAGGTGGGAGGACATGTTTAGATGTCACTCACTCAAGGCAACACCTATCACGCCTGCGTACAAATCCCACTACCTCTGTCTCTTAATGCCAATACCACAACTCACACAAATATTGCATACTTCTCACTGATGACACTCAGGACTGGACTTCAGAAGCTATGTCACTACTACTACACCAAGTGCTGAATACCTTCTCCATTACGCCTACATGAGTTTTCTTCTTTTTTTTTTGTTTTTCTTTTTTTAAATTAAGTTTATTGGAGTAACATTGGTTAATTCAATTATATAATTTTCAGGTGTACATTATAATTTGACATCTGTATATTCTATTGTGTGTTTACCATGCAAAATCCAATTTCCTTCAGCTACCTTATATTCGATCCCCTTTACCCACTTCACCCTTCCACTACCCCCTTATATTGACTCTCTTAACCCCATCTACCTCCCCACTCCTACCCCACTCTCTACCCTCTGGTAACCACTAGTTTATAGTCCATGTCCATGAGTCTGTTTGTCCTGTTCATTTGTTGCCTTTGATTGGCAGTCCTAGGTTGCACACCTATGTACTAGCTGACAAGTACACTGAAGATTTGAATTGTGACTTCTTTCTTGAGGAGATGAGGATTTCCCCAAATATAGAAGGTGAGTTGAAAAGGTGATAGTGACATTTGTCTATCCTCGACACACTTTTAGTTTTGCTGTTACCTCTCTGAGCAATATTTCTTAGGCTCCTTTCTATACTTGGTTCTTAAATACCAAAGTTTCCAAGGGCTCCTTCCTAATTTTTTTCTTCATTCTGCACCCTCTCCCTGGATGACATTGTTTAACACCATGACTTTAATTACCTTCTCTGTGCTAAGGACTCTAAAATCTTGACCTCCAGCCTTATCTTCTCCCTAGAGCTCTAAGATCACATATCTAACTGCCTCTTGGATATTTCTTCTTGGATGTGTTATAAGCACCTCAAATTCAACATGTCTATGTCCATACTTCTCTGTCACCCAAATGTATTCCTCCAGTTCCCCACAGTAAAGATTTACCCAGTTGTTAATAAAGAAGGATGTTATCACTGAGAGGTCCCTTCCCTCATCTACAGGTATTCAATCAGTCCCAGTATGCAGCCAATTATAGATTATATGCATGCGTATGTATGTGTATATATATGTATGTGTGTGTATATGTATGTATGTGTTGGTATGTATGTGTGTGTGTATAATATATATATATAAATTTCAATCTGCCAGACTCTTTTCAGATTCAACTAGAATATCCTGTCACAGATACAGGAACCCAAATCACTAAGTAAGCTTTCAGTTTTGCTCTTCTCTAATCCATCCTCTACCTTGCAATTAAAAAGATATTGCTTAGAAACTCATGTCGTCTCATCCCCCTGCTCAAACAACCTTCAGAAGAGGAGTGTGTGCACTCACACACACATACACACATACACACACACATGCACATAGATACCCATGCATGTGCTTATATAGGGGTAGAGTGTCTCTGGAAGTTTGCACAAGAAACTTATAAGAATGACTATCTCAAGGATTAGGAGTGGGAGAACTGAGTGGCTAAAGGTCAGTCTTATTTTTATTGTGCACTCTGTTGTATCTTTCAAATTTTATACCATATACACATATGATGTATTAAAAATTGATTTAAAAAAAAACTTTGATAGATTCCCATTGATCATAAAATGGAAGACTCTTTCACTTGGTTTATAAGATTTCTACACAATAGCTTCTGCTTACTTCATTAGCCTCATCGAATGTTTTGCTTTTCTTTGAATATATTGAATTCTCTCAATTTCCAGCATTTGCACATGGTTCCCTTGCTTGAAATACTCTCTTCCTTCCCATCTCGCCTGGATATTTTACTTCTTTAGTCCTATGTTTATATGTCACATCCTCTTGGAAGCTTACCTTGCCTGCAAAACTAGATTTTAAACGTTCACTTTTTTTTTTTCCAGATGGTGCTACCCTTATTAAACTCCCATAACATTTTTAAAATTATTATGTGTCTCTGTTTACAGGAACACTATAAGTTCTGCAAGGACAGATACTACAGCTGTCTTATTCAAGGCTATGCCATTGGTGTCTAAGTTACTATATTGTACATAGTAGGAATTCAGTAACTATTACATGCATAAGATACTCATGCTTTTGTTTCCTTTGCCCCTTAGTTTTCCAAGTTAACTTATCTGTCTCCTTAAGTATTATTTTATGATACACTCTTAACTCTGTCTCAAATTTTTCTTCTGCATATATGTATATGTATATATTTTAATCAAGAATCCCAAAGCTAGGACTATTAAGAGTCATAAGAAGACTGATATAGCTTTCACTCTTCTTGAAGAATGTGCCATACAATGTACAATGAATGTATTTTTAAGAAAATGAATGAAGGAAATATATGGCAGTTATTTCGAGATGCAAAAAAATGATGTATAAGTAACATGATATATACAGTTATAATACATAAATTAATATTTTATAAACAAACATTGATGCCACTGACATTGAACAGGATTATTGGCAATTCCTTTAAATGTTAGCTTATTTGTAAATGACATTTTAATTTATTCTTTACTGATTTTTCACTGAGCAGCCTACTTATACTTGCAAATTTTTGATTTTGAAAAATACTCTTATCTTCCCAAATGTTACTCAAATCTTATCCCAGAATTACATTTCTCAGAACTTAGTCTTTTTCCTGGCTTATGAATTAAGTTACTGATCTCTTTGCCAACTTTGCCAAGACAGTTTTTCACAGCTGATGGGCCAAGACTAAGCAATAACCCATACTAATATGTATTATTCTTCAGTATGTGGATCCTTTCTGTTGAACTGCATGACTTCAAGATTTTATTGGCTGAGCAAGATGGCGTTAGTGTTCATTAGCATACTAATATAATCCTTTTACAGGGAAAAATTGAGATAAATGCTATAGCCCTGGAAATACACCATGCTTTTTTTTTTTTTAAAAAAAAAAATGGTATCAGTGACATTTAAAGCATTAAATGGAAAAGCTGGGTTGAGTGGCAGAAGCACACAGAAGGGGCATCATGCCTGAGTAGCCACTGCCTCTAAGGTTAGTTTGGAGACCAGTCTATAAGCCAAAAGGAACATTACTTTGGACTTGGGGTCTGGAAACAGGGTTCTCATTATGATTGCCACTCATTAAGAGTGTAAATTTGTGCTAGAAGGATTTTTCAAAAACATAGATTTAAATCAATTAACCCTTTCCTAAAAGTGTTCATTTCATAGCGATGAAGTCCAAATTTTTTATGTGGCTCACGATCTGATCCCAGCTACTCCTTTAATTTGTGTCTAGAATCTCCATGCTTCCATTTCTTCAATTGCAAATGACTGGGGTTAGGTTAGATAATTTCTAAAGTTCCTTTCAGGTCTTAAAATCTATGGTTTTCAATAATTACAAAGTTAGCCTCAGCTTTCAGATAGGATAAAAGAGAATTTATAAATTCATAAATTTCTATTTCCAAAATAGATCAGCTTGAGTTATCCTGAGGCAAGGAAGGTTGATCAAGTATAGGAAATACAGTTTACTTCTGCTTTCTAAATGTGGTAGATTATTACTGTGTATCTTGCAAAAACCAGGAGAATCAGATTCTCCACTACAACCATATAGATCATGTTCTCTGTATTAGAATTGTAAAGTATGAGGGCTGGTAATGACTTAGAAATGTCTGGCTTTTGCTTTTATAGATGATGAAGTTAATGTCCAGAGAGATGAAATATCTGTCAGGTTTATCATAGAGCCAACTACTAAAATCCAAGCTTCTTTTTTCCCATCGCAGTGTTCTTCCATTGTATAAGACTATTTCACCATGATGGCTTATGTTCACTGTTCACATAAAAGCTCCTGTCTGAATAAATGCCTGGGCAATGTACCAGGAAGACAAAGGATTCACTCTGCCAAGTTGAGGTCCAGGTCAGACCAGTGAGAATAAAGATACTTATTTTTTTCCTTCCAGATGAAATGCCATGAAAAGATTCATCAATTCATTCAGCAGATATTGTGTGAGGGCCAGACATTGTTCTAGAACAAAGTCTGTATCCTCCTGAATCCTGTATTCCAATATAAGACAACAAAAATATTAACAAATAACTTAATAAGATACTTTCGGACATTGATAAGTAATATGGAGAAACTAGAGCTGGAGAGATTACTTTAGATTTAGTAACTACCTTAGACTTTTATTTATTCATGAATATTCTTCTCACCTTGATTATACCTCTTACCAACTCTACAACTTTTCTTCCTTTCTTACCAACTCTTGTGAGATTTATTTTTCTATGCCATTTCCCCACTTCCCTTCTTCCGAATGCTTTAATGTCTTCATATCGCAGCAAACAAATTACCTTTCTTGTATTTGTTGAACATTTAAGTGTAGTCACATTGTGTCTCCTATCCCATAACTGTATTTCCTTTTTTCTTTCTGCATAAACTCCAGTCAAATGGAATACTCACTATTTCTGAACATTTCATATTTCTGCTGCCTATGCTATCTACACTAGACTTACATCTCTACAGTAATCTCACTCATCTTTGAACATCTCTATTTGACAGGAAACTCTCTTCTTGGGCAGTCCCCTCCAACTTCGTGCAAGTCTATTACTTTAAGCCTATGTCTTCAAAATCCACCCCAAGTAATGCTACACCATCAACTTTTCCTTGGTTGTCTCTGCCCTTAGTCAGCAACCTTTCTCTGAATACCAGTTTTTGTAGCATATGCTTTCCTCCTTTTTCTTTTTTTTTCTCTCCTCTCTTCTCCTCTTCTCTCCTCTCTTCTTCTCTTTTCTCCCTTTCTTACTTTATATGTAAGACCTCACGTTGTTATTTATGTAAGTCTTAGCTTCTTAATTTTATTATCGGCTCCTCAAGTTGGTAGAGGGAAGATTTATAAAATTATTTATATCGTCAAATATAAATTTCCAGATGTGTTCTGCATTAATAGGTGCTCAGAACAAGCAAGTAGGGTGTTAAAAAGTTGTTTGCTGCCTATTTAATGCACATCGTATATGTTTCTGTTGTATAGTATGCATCACTTCACAATGTTATCATTTAAGAGTTATTTCTGCAGCTAGAATTTGTCTTTGTTCCTAATGCAGTATCTGGACATGGTGCATATCCAAGTCCATTATACACTTGTTGAATAAATGAATAAAGATTTTTTTAAAAATCCTAGATATTTCAGAGTCTGTAATTCGTTCATATTCATTGAGAATTTTAAGGAGGGGGATGGGATCAGTATAGTAACATAATGGTCCAGAAACTGATTTGACTGTGTAATACTCTGTTTTCAAAGGACCATGAATTTATTTAGAGATATTGTTCTCTAAAATATAGGCTTAAAACACAGAAGGCATCTAACTGGATGATGATGATGATGATGATGATGATGATGATGATGATGATGATGATCCTGGATTCTAAATCTTTTTAAGGCCTGGTCTTTAACACTCTTCGTACTGTTTTAGAAAGTATGTTAAAAGCCACATGGTACAGCATGAGCTAGACATGTTGGAATTTCTGCAGCATGTCTAGCTCTTGTTTGAATATTTCCAATTGGCAGAAAGGTATCTTCTGAGGCAGCCCTTTCCAACTCCGTGTAATTCTCTCTACTTAAGAGAAAGTTATATCGAAGCATACTCCACCCCTGTTACTATTCACCTGTGGTTGTAGTTCCAATTCTTAAGGTCGTCAGTATAACTGAAAGTGTAGTGGCTAAAACATAGAAAATATTCAATAAATGTGTAAAGAATTGAATTGCGAGAATTTGACTCGTTAAGTTTTTGAATTGGGATTTGGAACTAAAATATCCCCTAGACTAAATTTGAACATAATATTTCACCAGATTACTTTTTAGTCATGCCATTTTTGTTCCTGTGAGTATCTGCTCATGTAAATGGAAGTGACATTTATGTAGCATTGCAATTTTAGTATATAAATGTGGCTCTTTGGGGAGTTCCTTTTTGAAGACAGGGAATGAGAAATTTAAAAAGGCAACAGGTAATTAATTATACAGTGTTACAATGATATGTTTTGGGTTTTATTTCTTCTACTTCTTTTCCTCTCGTAATACTACTTCACAAAATAGGCCTAATACTTATGTCTCTTGGTCATGAATTCAGTATTTCTATCTGATTTAGGTTCCTAAAAGGCTTCACATTAAATAAGATCCTTTTTCATGCTTTATGTCTTAGCTTCATATTTTCTCTGACAATGATAGCTTACAAGGGAACCATCTACAAAAGCAAGTTGGATAGGGCAATAACTCCCAATAGTCTGGCATGTAGACCCAACAACAAACGACCATCAAAGACAGTATTACCTTTTCACAGATTATTCCTATTTATCTTATAAAGCAACTTATCCACTAACTCGTGGCTGTAAATAGGGTCACATTAACAGAAATAACTCTAACTCACTCTTTCTTCCCCATCTCCTCCCATAGCTCTTTAGTATTCTTCAAGTTCTCATTCCTTAAGTATTTTTGGGAAGGATCTGGGATGCTTCATGTGTACTTATGAGTTTGATTTGCCAGATTTAGTAGCTACTCCTGCTGGGATAAGTTTCCTTCTCTAGGATACTATTTGGAGAAAGGTACAGTGCCTTTCATAATTAATGCTTGCTCCAACTGGGACTCAGCCCTCCTCTAGGCACTGAAGCTACTTCCTTGAGTCTACAAGATTTGATGGCCTCTCACTAAGAACTATTCTTCTGAGTAGATGCACCATCTACTCACACATTCTTTCCTCTGATAACCAAGATGTCTTCATCAAGTTATGTTTATTATTCTTTTATCCCCAAAGGTAAATTCTTTATGCTTTTGTGCACATGACTATATCCCTAGCTCCCAAGCTTAAGCCCAGGGGACTCCTGCAATGGCTTTCAGTAACTCACTTCTCCACGGCACCGTCTCAGGGGTAGGGTTAAAGTTCATCAATCCAGCTGAGCACATTAATAATCCCATATTCTTTCTATTATGATCTTAAAATTCTGGAAGCAAATGATTTTTCATCATATTCCCCCTGGTTGATTATAGTTTGATTTTTAGGCTGTAATTGAGTGTGACATTTTCCTTGCAGACCAGTGCAAACATTTAGAAGTAGCATATTATCATGAGAAGAGTATTATACCAGAAGTCAGAAAATCTGAGCACATTCACACATCTTTCTTAAACTAGCCTTGAAGCACTTATTAATTCATTTTGTAGCATTTATTGACACCACATGGCCCTGGACACCCTACAAAGTATTGTGGATGCAAAAATGAATTATATATCTAATGATTCTTAACCCTGGTAATGTATTAGGCCAGGGGTCATCAATCTATGGTCTATGGGCCAAATCTGATTCATCATCTGTTTTTATAAATAGAGCTTTATTGGAACATTGCCAGGCTCATTTATATACATATTGTCTATAGTTGCTTTTGTGCTACAACAACAGTTAAGAAGTTGCAGGAAAGATCTTATGACTCCTGAAGCATAAAATATTTACAATCTGGCTCTTCACTGAGAAATGTTGCTGACTCCTGCATTAAACTTATCATGGAGAAGATTTAAAAAAATCATTGCCTGTGTTTCACCACTGATAATTAAGTCAGAATTTGGAGTGAGGATTTGTGAGTTGGCCCAAGAACCAATGTTTTTTGAAGGCATCCTAGATAAATATAAGGTGTATCCAGAGTTAAGAAACATGACTAGATAATCCCTACCGTTGAAGAGTATATATGGTTTGTTGGAAAGAAGATGCTCATAAAAATTAACAAAGGTATAATGGATGAATCTATAATGAAAACATTTACAAACTTCTATGAGAACACTGAATAGGGATAATTTTACTTCATTAGGGAAGTTTCCACAGGGAGACATTTAAACAGATTTTTAAAGGGTGCATTCACTGGTGAACATAATGCACTGGGGGTGATGATAGGGAGAAAAGAAGTAGAGAGAATAGCATATGCAAAGGCGCTAGGTATGAAAGAGCATGGCCCATTCAGGAAATGATCCGAAGCTCAGTGTGGCCAGAACACTGAGAGGAAAAGGGGGACGAAGTTATAGGATGTAATGCCAGAAATGTAAGGAGCAAACTGAGAAGGGCTTTGTATGCTAGGAGGTTTGGAATTTATTGTTTTGGCTTTCATTTGCAAGTTGAATGGAAAATTGAATCTCTCTAGGCCTCAATTTTTTCATCTGTAAAAAGCGTAGTTAGCTCAGATGCTTGCCAAGAGCCCTCCAGCTCTAAAGTATAGCTTCCTGAGATTGTGTCAATGACTGCCTTTGATATTCTCAGGTCTGGGAACATAGTTGAGGTTATATGAATTGCATGACTTCTGTAGTAGTGGCTATCTCCTATAATTGATCCATTTCTCTTAATAGTACAAATGAGGGCAATGCTGCTTTGTGGATTCACCTCAAAGGTTTTACCTCAAAGACTTGAGAAAGCAGACTTCTGAAGGAGAAATACTTTGCCTGGTAAATGCATTAAGGCCCTTAATAAAGAATGTTACATAATGATCAAATAACTGTAAAATACTTTATGTTTCATGTAGAGAGGAGCTGTAAAAGAAGGACAGTATTATTGTCAAAATTTACATTTTCCCCAGTTAGTACTAGTGCCTATGATGGCTTAGCATTTGTAAGTCTTTACTCTCAAAACTTGGTGTGTGAATTACTATGGAATTTTTTCAGTATGATACCTTATTTTACCATTTTATAGCTTCTTATTTATATCAGGTCTCTACAATGTAATTTCATACCTATTCAGATACTTACTGGAATAGCTATATCTCTACTTGTATCTCTAATAAGCTACTTGTTATTGGTGTCCTATCTTTAAATGAAGTTATTAAAGTTATGATATATATTTAATATTTGATTAACCTCTTGCCAGGTCTCAGAAATAAGGGTACAGAATAACCAGTGAATCAAAAAGTAATATATGATAGACTCAGTGATCAAAGCTTCCAAGATACTAAGGCAGCCCAGTCTATACTTTCTAATTCATTTTATCAAACACAAGTAGATGAATGCACTGAAAATTTCCAATTATATTTAGAATGATGCAAGTTGAAATATACAAACATCTTCGAAACCCAAGCAAGGGATGTTGGAAAAAAAATTTATTGTTTCTGCCATTTGAACATCAAACATTCCTATTAAGGATATGTTTTGAATACTTTTAAAAAATCTTTTTCAATGAATAACTCTTACCTTCTCCCCACCAAAGAAAATTATAAACTTTAGAATATTGGCCACTATTGACCTCTTTGTCTTACCTTTTTTTCTTCATAGACATTGATGAGTGTGCTGAAGGGCGCCATTATTGCCGTGAGAATACGATATGTGTCAACACCCCAGGTTCTTTCATGTGCATCTGCAAAACTGGATACATCAGGATTGATGATTATTCATGTACAGGTAAACAATGACTGCTTATGAAATAAAATCTTTCCATGTCTTAGATTTACTTTTAAGTTTCTGAAAGAAATTCTTAATTTTTTTGGAGAAGTGTCCCATAAATACACCCTTACAACAAAACAAGTCATAAGCAGAAGCATATGGTTTTGATTTGGTAGTTAATTTTGAATCTGTTTTAAGAAAGGAAACCTACTCACTCTGGATAAGTTTTATACTCCCTGTTAGGAAGGTAAAGAAAAACAAAAGAACCAAATCAATATTGTACTAATTTTATAGTTAAACAGTATTTATATTCAAAACTTGTGTGAATTCTATGGCAAATCTGAGAAATAGCCTCTAAATAATATTTCCTTTATATGACAGTAGATTTTTGAATAAAGGAATAATGATGTAAATAATGTGATGACTTTCAGAAATAGATTCTTGGAGTGCTAAGAAGTGGGAATATTAAAGAGAATTCAGCTCCTTCATACCTCTGGCAATTACAGTTGAGTAACTATATTGAAGAAATTTGGCTTGTTTGTTTTATAAAATATCACTCCCTTCAGTTCCATCCAGAGTCATGTTCTGAGATACCTGGAGTGTTAGCAATGTCTTAAGGTGGTGGCCTGGGTAAGACAACCTATTCACTTTATATTCTGTAGGTTTCCTACTTGTAGAATATGAAATAAAATTGTGCTAGAAGAGTAGCTTAAAGACTATGGGGTTTGAGGAATGTGGGTATTTTTCTTTTTTTTAATATAAGAAACAAAAAGGCCATATTTTAGAAAAACGTAGAATTTTAAAACTGAAGAATACTTAAAAATGTTATTCTTATTGCTTTTTACTCTACCTCTAACTTTATAGTTTTTTATAAATAATACTTAGAGGTTACCCGGGAAAGAGGCTCTATAATACTTTCTGGTAAAAATATGAATCTCTAATAAAAGTGTTACTTTATGCCTTTGTATTAGTGTGTCCTCTTCTAAGTCTTTATTATAATGACCGTACCATGTACCTGTTTATCAGTTAAAGCAAAGGGGAGTTCCTTCCTCTAAATGCAAATATTGTATTTATGTAAAAATCAGAATAATGGAAACAAAAATTAATAAGTAACTTCCCAATCATTGGAGTATCCAAAGATTCTGAGAGTAGAAAGCATATTTAATATAGAGTTGCCAATGGATTTAAAAATTCTTGCTTTGTCAGTTCATCCTAAACATTTCCACATTATGGGAATAATTGTACCCTTTTTCTTTAGACAAAATTTAATCACAATGAGTGGCAGAGTGTCTTGAAGAGGAACTACAGATATAATTTTCAACACAAAAAGGGAATATAAAAGAACAAGTTTTAATAAATGCACAGTTCTCTGTAATATTGATAGTATCAGTAAGTCTTAGTTCCAATGTAATGGTTAACACACAGAGACACACGCATACGTGCACACAAAGACTAAGATAAAACTGCTGCATATCAGACAGTGATGTTTCAAGATGTGCTCATTAAAAATAAAAGTGCCAGCAATTTTCAATGAGTCTGCTGATTCTTTGTTGTAGAGATTTAAAAAGCTTTATATATTTTTGTGCTTCTTATTGATTCTTTTTGTTTTTCTAATATTCTTTAAAAAACGTTAGAGATTTTAAGTAAGAATACTTTGGCCTAGTATTGAATAAGGAGTGTTTCTTTAGGGCAGGATATTTTCAAGAGGTTTATTTCCATTCTGAGCCTGTCTGTTGTCTGTAAATCCAAGAAGAGTTTAACTGTCATCTTTTACAGAGAATCTTCTGCTTTAATTTTACCTCTCTCAATGCGTTTTCCTTTCAAATAAAATCCCACAAATTGCTGTTTGTTTTTAACTTCTTTGGGAGAATTTTCCCTTAAGATTCCAAAGTACCCAATGATATAAATGAAGTATTTCTTTGTAAGGATGCCAAAGAAGGCCAAAACCATTTTAAGAAAAGCCGTTCAGGCCATGATTTTTGTGCCTAAGGAACTCGGGCCAAGAATTTCGAGATCAGGCAGGTGAAGAAATGTATTTCTTCATGATACACCTGTCTCCAACCAGCACCACTATTTCTCTGCTTCTACTTAAGGAAGAGAGACTTTCCTGCTCTTAAATTTTCTATTTACAAGAGTAGTTCTACCAGTTTGAGAATTTACATTTGTACATAAAAGCTGGCTTTTCTAGGAAATATGACTGGATTTTATTTTGTAGTCCCAAGTCAGGTGATCTCTGACAAAACTTTTCATGTTGGATCATACAGGGTCAGCACATATGCAGGGTTCCTGTAAAAGAAATGAATGTTTAAATTCTACCTCTTTGCATCTCTCCCACCACACTTTAATATTAGCATCTGTACAAAAAAATTAAAGAAATGACTCCTCTGATAAGAGTTTGCATTGTGGCTCAAGGCGTTGAGGCTGTACCTTCTCTTTCTTTTTTTTTAAATTTTCAAAAATATTTTTAAAAATTTTTCAATTATAGTTAACTTAGATAGTCTGCACCTTTTCAAGAGGTCCCATAAGACAGAACAGGGATTTATTTCTCTGATAAAGATTGGGATTTATTTTCTGGGAATTTTAGTAATACACTCACATACCTGCAGTAGAAGGCCTTCCAGAGTAAATGTCAAGCCATCTCTATAGAGACATTCTTTGATGTTTGTGGCTGAGCTCTTGGAGTGCTGAATTAGTTTTGCATCTGCATTCTTGCTCCTTTTTCCTATTGAAGAGCCCCCTGCCATTACATAACAGCTGACACTCTCAGCATTGTACCCAGCAGACTCTCAAACTTGCTCACCCCATCAAAAAATTAATCATAGACATTCTAATTTAAAGAAGAATCCAAGAGCAATACACTTCATAGTAGAGAGCTTTGATCAATAAAAGAAGCCTTTTTTACTTTCATAACCCTGTAGCTCTGATATAGAAATTATGTATGCTACAGAGTAATTACCTTCCATAGTTGGTAGATTTGCACAGTTTTTTCTTTCAGTTTCAGATGATATGAATTATATTTTCCCCATTATCATAAAATTTTAGAGATGGAAGAATTCTTAAGAATAATATCATCTAATCACCTTTTACAAATGCAGAAACTGAGTCTCAGAGAGATTAATTGCCTTACTCATGGTCATGCAATTTGTGAGAGGCAAAAAGGGGCCAGAAGATAAGCCTCCTTGTTCTTATCTCTTAAACAAAAGAGTTGTCATTTGTTCAATTTGCAACTTAACAAAAATAAGGAGAAAAGATTTATATTTTATGTAGAAATGCATTATTTAATTTGTAATGTTAATTAATTAAACTACCTTTTTTATAGATTGTTTCAATTCATTAGCTTGAACTCCAAAAGCAATTTTTCCTCTACAGATTTTATAATAATCCTATATCAGAAATCAATAAAAGAAATGTAAATCACCATTTTCTGGGCCTCTGATTCTATTATACAATTACATTCATGATTCAGTGGTACCATTTGCACAAATGATGCAGCAGTTTATACTCTTCTAAACTCATTAATAAAATTTTCCTTCCAATGAAGGTACATATTTTTTCTTAATTAATGCTTCAAAATCTCTCTCCTCACATTTTCCCTTGTTCTCATAGAGAAAAATGTGGGTATACCTAAAAGGAAAGAAAAAGAGAGGGAGAGAAGGAGAAAGAGAGAGGATGGAAGGAAAGGAGAGAAAAGACAAAGGGAAGGGGAGGGAAGGGAAGGAAGTGTTTGATTCATATAAGCCAAGACAGTAGAATAAATAACTCAATTTTTATGCATAGCAAAGTTTCTTGATTACTTATCTAGACTAATGGCTTTCTTGAGTCACTCATAAAAGCATTTATTAAGTTGGGGAAATTTTTTAGTCTTACTGGACGTCTCCTTTTGGAATTGGTCTTGTATAATGAACAAAGAATAAAATATTTCTAGAAACAAAGATGGAATCAAGAATTTTGGAATTATCAAAGGAAAAATATTCTGAATGAAAGGTGTTCATTTCAGATCTTTCTGATACATCTCTCTGCTCTGATTATTAGTTGAAAAATGGAGTTCTGATTATTTTCATGTTGATAATGTAATTTTTCCACTGTTTTGTAGTTCTTTAGAGTAGGAACGAGAGAATAGGAAAGGTGAACCAGTAACAGAGATAGAAAAAGTTTTTCCCAGCTTAGGTATAAAATTGATTCTTTAGGGCAGTGGTTGTCCAACAATGTCAGGAGACATTTTTGGTTATCACAACTATGGGGTTGCTGCTGGCAGCTGGTGGGTAGAGGCCAGGAATGCTGCTAAACATTCTATAATATTATCATTAGACTAGCTGTCCTCTTGAGGAAATGTCTTATTTTTCTGGGACCCTTTCAACTGGGAGCTTTTCTATGGCTACTTTCTAACTGAGTCATTAATCTTCATCTTGCATGTGAGACGTGGTACCAGATAGCCTTGTCCCCTTCCCCCATAACAAAGAATTATATGACCCAAAATGTCGATAGTGCCAAGGTTGAGAAATTCAGCTTTAGATTCATTCCATCAAAATTGTTCAATGTATACCTTCTTTTTAACTTTCCCCCTTTTTCCCCATCAATTTTCTTTTAGACCACATATGGTAATGCCTTCTCTCACTTCTTATGTTACCCAGTGTCCTTTCATTGGCCTTTGGCATTAAAAAAAAAAAAAAAGGGCCCCCTTCTAAATAAGGCCCACTCTCTCCTAAGTTCTTCCCTCTCCTTTCCCTTATTAAAAACTTGTTCTTAGCTTAACCTAAGGGAATGACTCTCCAGTGTTAAAACTGCAGGCCTCAGCCAAGGTGGCAGCGGAGATTTCTTAGACCTCTTTAAATTATACTATCCTGATGCCTGCTCAGTACACTTTCTGCTGACCCCAAGCGCTTCTGTTATTCAGGGGCTTCTGATGCTGGCTTTGGTCCATGTCTCATATCAGAGAAGGCCCATAAAATGTCTAAGCACAAAGAATTCTACTAGGTACTTGATTTTTGTTGTTAGACAAAGAGTCTCCTGTGATGTTCCTGGAGTTTCACTTCTAAACGTACTTAACTGTTTATAGCACTGAATACTCCTAGTGCTTACATTTTATTATCTTGTTGTTGTAGTTACTTCTTTTTCTCTAGCAAAGTCAAAACTGATTTTTTTTTTTTTCGCCATTACTACCAACTACCATCCTGAGTGTCAGGCTTGTTTAGTTTGGTGATTGTGGAGAAAGAGTAGTGAATTTTATCATAATATTTCCTTCACTTTTCTTTTTTACTTTTGGTTTCCCAGCATTTTAAGGAGTCTTGGACACTATTGTCATGCACAAAAGGTTACAGGGAAAGATTTACTACTGGGCAGCTGAAACAAAGGTTTTGATTCAGTTGTAACCCTTGCATGCCCTTTTCTCAAATAGCTACCTCTTGTGTGTTTGTTTAAAGTTGTCTATCAAGCAATGCTAGAAAAGATAATTTGCTTAAAGTGTTTAAAGAGATGATATTTTGGAAAGACAACAATCACATTATTCTTATTTATTCTACATTCTTCCAAAAAGAATTTAAGTTGAAGCTGGTAATCTATTGTATGGATGGACAATAACTAACTTTATTATCATCTATTTAAAAATAGCTCTGGATGGATTTATCAAAATCACAGATAACAGAACAATACAGATAATTCATTGTGTGTGTACCCAAATGATTACTGGTATATAAATAGAAAGGAAGTAAGAATACCGTGGACAATGGCAGAGAAGCTAGGGGGCCACGAGAACAGGAAGTAAAAATAAGCATATCAGCTTTCACCAGAAAATCCTAAATAAACAAGGTTGTTTTCATTATAAAATGCCTTAGCACTTTATCTCCAGTAAAATGCCTAGCAAAGAAGAAATTTTTAATAAATGTTAGCTACTATAATTGTTGTTACTATTATGATTAGACAAGCTCTTCTCTTGAGGAAATGTCTTATTTCTTTGGGACCTTTTCAATGGGGCACTTTTTTGTTTTTTTGGTTATTTTCTGAGTTACTGTATTTTGTAAAATAGATAGTTTTGCTGGAACAATGACTTCGAAGTCTTATTGCTTATTCAACTGTACTTATTATGTACTGCGAAGAGGGCCTTAAAAGAAGAAGGAGAAACCTTGGTATAACTAAGAAGCACTTTTCTCTGGAAGTTGGAAAAACTTTCATAGGAGGATTTTTCCTAGGATCAGGGAGGTCCTGTTCTTGTGAATGAGAGTTTGATTGCGATACCTTTGGGCTAGCTAGATGCATCTGGGCCCTACACTGGAAACTAATCTGGGCAGAGTACAGAATATGACTTCTAAAGAATTACTGAGTCTGGTCATTTCTCCAGCAGGGCATATTTTAGGAGCCCGGTTGCTTCTGTGTGGATTTCTTTTCTAAAGAATCACCTTTAGCAATCAGACAGTCCTGCCATTTGGCTACTAGTTGCCACGACTATTGGGAAAGACTTTTGTGTTTTTATGAACTACCACTTTAATTTTTTTTTCTTTTGGACTCAGCATTACAAAATATGATAAAATTGTGTTATTGCTCATAAAACATGGAAATCAGACAACTTTAGGTTTTAAAATTTTAAATATGATCCCTAATGCTAAAAGATGCCTCATTCATCTCCTGTAGTTCCCTATGTATTATTACACTGTATGGGTATTAGAGTAAATTGAAAATATAAACATGATAAACATGATTGCAAAAGCAAATTAAAATATCTAGTCCCAAGACTCAAAGAATTAATAATGAAAAGCCATTTTTAAACAAACATAATCAAGAAAGCATCTCTAGAAGAATGTGAACTGTGATTACCAGGAAGGGTTAATGTTTAGAAAACTTCAGACCACGTTTAGAAAACTTTCAGAGAACAGAAGTGAGACATGTCTGTGCAGTTGGTGAGGAGGCCAAGGCAATGTGCTTATCTCTTTTCTGAAACACATATGTGCACGCATATAATTAGCAGCCAGCTCAGAATGAAACAGGCTCAAAGGCTCAGGGAGCCGAATTGCCTTTTTAAAGATGAAAAAGCTTGGAAAGGAGTCTGCGCTATCTGAATCCGTCAGCTCCGATATGGCAGTTTCTAGGCTTGTCAGAGCCTTTATGCAGCATCTCAGCACAACCATTGTATTCATGTATGACCTCCACCAGTCAGCCATGGTTTGATCATCAAAGCACCCAGTGGCATGTGTCCACACAAACTCGCCTCTGTGCAAGCTCACCTGAGCACTGACGATGATGGGCTCTGCCTCATTAGCCAGCCTTACCTGCTTTGACTTGGTTAGTCAGTAAACCCTAATTCACCTTTGTCTCAAATGGCTGTATTATTTGAGTTTTATTTTGAGATTTTTGTACAAAAAGCACAGAGCCGAAAACTCACCTACAGGAATAAAGGATTATACATGCCAGGAGTGTAATAATAGTGGTGTCTTAGCAACAGACACCTGTGGAGGACAGGATTATGGAAGCTGAGGTTCAGCAGATGCCTTTCATTTGCTTCCTTGATTTTTGGCCTTGACATGTTAGCCAGAACGAAAATTTGACCTTCCTTATGCTTCCTCACTGTTTGAGAACTGCAAGGAACAGTTCTGCTGTTGATCTGATCTTGCAGTGGGTGTGTAACCTCCTGGTGACATTGCCTTGTCTTAATGCTCTCCTTTCCTCCCCTCTGCAAGTGTCACATTCAGCTCATGGGTTTGGGCTCTGAGGGAGAGTTTTTTCTCTCAAATTCAGAGCCCCGTCTCTTTCGTGTGCTCCTGCTAGAGTGAGGCAGGGCCACACTGACTGCTTGGTTTGTGCTTTCACTGTCTGTTGCCACCTATTTTAGTGATTGGTACTTTCTTCATATAACTTTTGATACCAAATAAGAGGTTTCCTTTTGCTTAAACAAAGTTTTTCTTTTTTATCAAAGAGAATAGCATTGTATTAGTTATCTACTGCCGTGTATAACAAATAACTCCAAAATTTAGCAGCTTAAAACAACATACATTAGTCATCTCATAGTGTCTGTGGGTCAGAAATCTGGGGATGGAATAGTGGGGTACTTTGCTTCAAGGTCACCTCCAGGACTGGGGAAGGATTTTTTTCCAATCTCACCTATATGGTTGTTAGCAGATGAAGTTTCTCACTGGCAACTGTAAGTTGCCCTCAGCTCCTTCCATAGAGGCCTTTTAACATGGCAACTTGTTCATCAAAATTAATAAAAGAAAGAACCTGCTAGCCGGTTGGAAATCACCATCTTTTGTAATGCTAACCACAGAAGTGATCTCCTATTACCTTTGCTGTGGTATGTTGGTGAGAAGTAAGTCACTAGGTCCAGCCCACTAAAGGAAGGGAATTATACAAAGGCAGGAATATAAGAAGGTAGACATCTTTGAGGATCATCTTAAAGGCTGCCTACTATAGACATTGAATATTATGTGTAGTTATTAGAACTAACCCACTTCAGCTAAGTATTGATAAAGAGCACCAGATTGATGAATAAGAGTAAAGAGAGAATAGTAAAAATGTGTTGTGTAAGAACTGTGTGTGAGTGATTGTAAAAAATTCATGAGATGTCACACATTTCTTTCACTTTACATCAGAGCTTTGATATGGGTGCATGATAGTGCTGTTGTACAATTTAATAGATGGAGATAGTGGAAATGAATCATAACAGTACGTTGTGGTACATTCTGTAACAAAGAAATGTGCAGAGAGCTGTGGGGAGCCCAGAAGAGGCCATGAGTAATCTGGCTTAAGCCTGAATATGGGCGGGCATCACCAAGTGACATTTAAATTGAGATATTTAAGGTTGAACAGGCAATTCAGAAGAGAAAGAAGTGAGAGGAGACATTTTAGGAAGATGGAACAGTAGGTACGAAAGTATAGATTGTTGTATAATAGCAAGTTTAGTGTGACTGGGATTGTAGAAGATAGTCAGAAAATCCTATAGAGAATTCTCAACACATTTTATGGTTCCTAAAACATTTCTTTCAGTCTGTGCACATTCTAATTGAGGTGTGCATATTGAAGTATCGGTGCTTTATTTTGTTTTTGGTTTATGTTATTTTTCTTTTTGGTGGAAAGTTATTTATTAAATTAATGATACTTCTACAAATCAATGATGACCTAGAATCAGGATGATGTGGTATTTCATTCCAAAGAAGACAGAATGTTCCATTGGTATTGTTGGAATTCCATGAAAGCAAATTTTCAGTGAGGCCTAATGAGAACTGATTTTAGAATTTTTTTTTTTTTTTTTAGAGTGAAATCATAACCGCTAAGTCACCACCTGAGGCATTTTTATGCAACAGATTAGCACATACATATTCATTAAATATTATGAAATACAACAATAACAAACAGCAAAAACAAAACAGGAAATAGCAAAGAGATCCAAAGAGCTTCTCTCTTTAGTTAGTCCAAATCAAATCATAATCTCCCTGGCCCTCTCTTCTGTATGAACATTTTGTGGCATTTTAGTTTATGGATACCAGCTCATTCAGAGTTTTTGGATTTGAATCACTTTTCTACTATCCACTAGCTGTGCTCTTGAGCAATTTACTTAACTTCTTAGTTTTAGTGGTTCATCTTTAAAATGGAACGATAGTGCCTACCTTGTATATTGTTTCTAGAATTAAATTAGAGGAAGCATGTCAAGAATCAGCATGACAATTAAAACATAGCAAGCACTTATAAGTATAGTTATTATTATTTCTATTTGTGGTAAACAGAATAATGGTCTTCCAAAGATGTCCCTATCCTATTCCCCTGAACCTGTAAAAATGTCACCTTACCTGGCAAAAGGGACTTTGCATCTGATTAAGGTTAAAAACCTTGAAATGAGGAGATTAGCCTGGATTATCCAGGTGGGTTCAATCTAGTCACATGAGTCTTTAGAAGTTTCTCCAGCTTTTATCAGAGGGAGCCCTGCCTATGAAAGAATGGTCAGGGAGAGACAACATTACTGGCTTTGAAGATGGAGGCGGGGGCCATGAGCAGAAATGCCCTTTAGAGGAACAGCCTCTAGAAGCTGGAAGAGGAAAGAGGACAGAGCTTCCAGAAAGGAATGCAGCTCTGTGGACATCGTGATTTTACCCTGCTAGACCTATGTCAGACTTCTGGCCTGTGAAACTATAAGATGATTTGTGTTGTTTCAAGCCATTAAGTTTGGTGTAAGGTGTTATGGCAACAATAAAAAGCTAATACACTATTATTATTAGCTAATACTATTGAATTGCCCAAAATTATATTTTAAAATGATTCTCAGTTCTCATTTGTTTGCTAATTATTATGAGCAACAGTTCAGTTCTAATAATTCTGGAGCAAGTCTGTTATTTGTGGGGAGAGTTACAGAGATGGTTTGTTCAGGAGGGGGTAGTTCATATTTATACCCAAATTCCTCATTTTAATGATTGAGTTGCTTTTCTCATATTTGGTTTTGGTGTAAAGTTAGGGGCGCTCATTATTTTAAAAACATTTTCCTAGTCTGCTTCTAGTAAACACAAACATACACAATTACACAAAAATAGAATATGTATTTACTTAAAACATAGTAAATCAAATGATGATATAGTACATTTCTCACCTGACTATTTTTTAAAGATTCTGAACTTGATAACGTGAAGAAGTTGGGAGACAATAATTTTGAAAGCACTATTAAAGCTTAGGTGGGCTGTTGGGGATTGCTGCTGCCATAGATCTTTAGACTGGAATGCAGTGTTGTTGAGAATGACCTTTTAATTCAGGAAGGCTCCATGCCAGCAAGACTATATCTGAGTCAAAAATTAGTGACCTGTAGATTATAATTGTCTCTCCACGTTGATATGTTTGGCTTTTGGGGCATTTTAATGATCCAGTATTTAAATACTCAAAAGATTTCGTTATGAAAATCTACATTTCTCTGTTAAGGCTTGATCTGCATTGCTACAACCCAGCTATCAATTGCAGATGATAGTTGCAACCTTCTTAGAAGAGAGTCTATCAGTTCACCTCCTCATCTCTCAGTTACTGAGACTCAGCAGTTCCAGCCAGAAAATATCGAGTGCCAGAATTCTAATAGCCAGTCGGCCTCATCCAATTACTTTTTTTGTCTGACGCATCAATCGTAGTATTTTTAGTTTGCAATGTATGATTTATAGTATTAAAATTATCATAAATATCTTAAGCCATGGAGATTTTAATATAGAAATGATGTCAAAGGTTTAGCTTCTTTATGAGTCATCTCCTCACTAAATCCATAATTCACATTGACATAAACCCCAGAAGAACCATCAGACACTTTAATAAATTTTGAATTTTGAATTTAATTTGTGAAATTAAATTATAACCTTAAATAGTAAAGTCACAAGCAGCCTCTATATGTTATTATAGTGTAGTGTCAGATCGTTGGCCAATTTTAAAAATTCATGAAAACTTAGCTTATTGCAAAGCTTATAGCAGAAGAAATCATTTAGACCAAAGAACATATAAAATCTCTTGATAAACTAGGAAGCTTCCATGGAAGTGAAACTGTTTAATACTGGATGTTATTTTGTTTTCTTAAGATTAGTCTCTTTTTTGATAAATGTAATATTTTTCAGAGGGGTGTGGCAGTCAGTGGCTTGTAAGAAGATGATAGGATACTCATAGAATGTAATCATCTAAGGGAACACAATGCCTAGATTCAGTTTGCAGGATTTCATTGTGAGTTAATCAGTGAAAGATGATGTTACTATTTGCCAGTCTTCTGCAAGAGGATTTGGTCCTGGGGCTATAGACGTTAGTTTGGATGATATTAATGATGTTTTTTATTGTGTTTGGCTTCTCTTTGCATACATTACAATTAGTGGTATTAGCCCTATTTCAGCAGTAAAACTTTCCACATTTCTGTTGAGTCCAGTGACAATCTACTAATAGAGCATAGTGTCAAAAGCTGTGTGCAGCTGCCCACCAACTGTTCTTGCAATCTCAGGCAACTCTCTGCCTTTTAGAATCTCAGTTTCCTGTCAGCGAACAAGGGGAAAATATGATTTGTATGTAATGAAGTTGCAAGTAATAGGAAAAGCTCTGTCTTAAGCGTAAAGGGATGTTCCTCAAAGGTGTAAGTGCCTTAAAGAATACACATAAAGCTTGAAGAGCGGTCTGGAAAATGTACAGAGATGAAGGCATCTCTGAAAGCTTTGAAGCTGTAACAGTTTTTTCCAAATGGGGTGATCATAATATGTTGCCATCCCTAATGCTGGGGGTCACCTCAGGATGCTTTATGGGGACATACAGTACTAAAAATGAATTCTGTCTTTTTCCCTTCCAATTACCGGCTCACATTCAGAATTCCTGGGCAGAAGCATGTAGTTGTCTTATTTTATGTCACATAGCCAGACCATGTATTTCCTAAGTGGCAGGATGTTGGCTAGGGCAGAAAGTGTCTTACCTGGCTTCCATAGTTGGAGGGGCCCTCTGCCTCCTACCTAGCCTCGCACAATGGATGATATTTTTAGAATAGAGAGATGCTGGACAGGGAGAGAGAGAGAGAGTATGAGAATATCTACATTTTTATTACTGTTTAATTTGCTTGGTTGGTGTGAGGCTCTATGATAAGACTATGCATAAAAGAATGTTGACTGAATACCTTCCAAAGTATTGTAAAAATTAAGGTGGCATTATTATTATTCTCACTGTCACTATCTTAGTTTAAACTTTCATTATTTTTTTACCTGACATTGTAGATATTCTAATATCTCATTGTCTGTAATTTTTTATTTGACTTCAACTTTGTCAACAGTTTATCTTCCTATTCAGTGTAGTCATTTTCTTCTCTAGAAACTTCAGTGACTACTCATTGCCCACAGAATAACAATTACTCAGCTGAGCAGAAGAGTCTGTCTTTGCAGTTCGTGTCTAACTGTGTCCTTCTATAAACCACAGGCTTTTTCTGCTTTGTAAAACTATTATAGTAGAACTTGGTAAGGTACTACACTGTAATGGAAAACTCGATGAGGCACCGAACTATAATACAAATATATAGTAATTGATTCTAGCCCCCATTCTCAAACTTGGTGAACTAAAGGTCTTACCTTTTGAGGGAGTTGAGGGAAAGATGACTCATACCATCTAAGACTTTAGCAGTTAAATTCAAAGCATATTTAACTTTGTAAGGATTCAACAGAGAGCATGCCCGAAAGCCTTCTAGTGGAAGGCTTCAATGTTCTCAGCATGTGTTGGTCTTAGAGTCTAGCCTTCCTGTCTGCTACACAGTAGGGTTACATCCAAACATAGTGACTGTGCGGCCAACTCTCTCACTTCCCCCTAGACTGAGCCAAGAAAACTGAACAGCTATATTGCCTAAAACCAGAAGCAGCAGCTCCTGCCCCCTCCCATTCAAACCATACAGTGTATCACACAATAACTGGGCAATCAACTAAAAATAGTGTTTCTCATTAACCTTATAACATTACAGCCTTCACTTTACTCTATTTTTTAGATCCCACTTATTCCATCATAGAAGATTTTATTATTCCATCCTTTGAGAATATCTTTGCTAATATAGTTTTTACTGGCCCAAACAATTTTCTTTACCTTTTTTTTTACTTAATGAAACGCCACTCACCTTCTGTGGCCCAGTAAACATGGTATCACCTGTATAAAGTTTCTTTGTTGTCTCATTAGAAAGTTTGTGTTAATTTAGCAGCTAATGGCATGAGGTTCAAATGTATTTAATATTCACCTCTCTAGCACAGTATGACATTTACAGTAGATTTTTTTTTCATCTGTGTTTCTACAGCTCTTAATTCTATTTGGCTTTGTAGTTATTTACAAATCTGTCTTCTCCCATTGAATTAAATATCATGTAAAGACAGGCGCTTTATGTCTTTTTCATTTGCACCCCCCCCCCCCAGAGAGTAAAACTTGGTGAATTTCATAAATATTTCTTGAATTAATCAATTAAAGTTGACAGTCTATCTCTATTAGAATGAGAGCAAACAAGTGATTGGCTTAAGCATTCACATGATCAATGCATTTTTATGTTTTTAGAAGTAGTTTTATCAATAGAATTCAAGAATAGGTCTTAGAGCTCAACAACATTTGTATAAAATGTATAGCTATCATCTTGTGAATGCTTCCCATGTGCTAGATATTTAATTAACATAACCCCATGGTGCAGATATTCCTGCTGCATAGATGAGAAAGCTGTGTCTTAGAGAGGCTGAGTAACTTGCTTAAATCCTCAGTTATTATAAGTGGAGGAACCTTTTTAAAATAAGAAGAGGAAAGAATATTTGGCTACTCTCTTCAATCATGTTAAGGAAAGCAGAGTAGATATGTGAGTAAAACATATAGTTGTGAACTTAGACTCTCTCTGAATCTCCCCACCCTCAAATTCATGTCCATTAGGTTATATATCAGAGCCAATTCCAGGTAGAATTGTGTAGGGCTTCTGATACCTGTTCCTTGGCATTTCCTTTTATGCTTTAGGTTTTCTAGTAGCCTCAAATTTTTTCTAGATAATTAGAATTAATATATGCTATTGCACTTTTTTCCGTCTTCTCCAGTAGAACTCATAAAGCCAGACATTCATTAAACAACTAATTATTGAGCACTTATACGTAAGTCACTGTGCCAATAATGAGAGCTAACATTTGTGTTTTCTATGTACTGGACACAATGCTAAACCCTTTATATGCATTTTCTCATCTGATCTTATTAATTGCCTTTCGGATCAGTACTAGTATCTATCTCCATTTTACATGTGAAGAAACTGAAGCTGAAGAAATTTAAGTAACATCTCAAATTTTATAGGCTTTTAAGTAGAAGGGCCACGTAGTGAGGAGAAAATTAAGTATCCTGGTAGTATTTTGACTTAGCAATCAAAATAGCTGCATGGATCAGAGTGATTTTTAAATTCATTCAGGTTTTTCTCTGACTTCTTTCCTTAAGTTGAACTTGGCACTTTATATTCTGTAGACAGCATAGTACCATTCACAAGAATCATTCTGGAGCCAGACCACCTGAATTGAATTCTGACTGTGCAGTTTATTAACTGTGTGACCTTCAGTCAGAAAGTTGCTTAATTCACAGTGACTCTGTTTCCTCTTCTATAAAATGGAGATGAAAAAATATAATACCTCACACTCAATGTGATGATTAGATGAGTTAATATATATTTAAGAAGTTTGCAGCAATGCCTGGTGTGTATGTGTGTGTGTATGTGTGTGTATGTGTGTGTATGTGTGCATGCATGTGCATGCATGTGCATGCATTTAATATTTATTACCTGCTATTTGGAAAACATGTGCTTAATGCTTTGGATGATACAAATATAAATATGTCCTATACCCTTGTCAGCTCTATAATCTTTGAGAGAAAGTAGATACATATTTATTTTGTTATGTATCTAAAAATTAATAAAAGAGAAAATTAATTGATTGTTAAACACAGTTATAAGCAACATGTTGTGGCCATTTGCTTTATAAAATTATAAAGGTAGATGCAAAATGAGGAGAAAAAGAAATGCAGGGGAAAACGTTGGCCAGAAGTTGGGAAGTGAGAGCTGTGTGAAGGAACCTATCACTTATTAACTGGAAAACTCAGCCAGTTACTTTACTTCCCTGAGGCTCTTTCTCTCTTGGTAAAATAGAGAAATTATATCCACTTTAGAAAGATATTATAAGGATTAAAAGCATTAGATGTTCGAAGTGCCTGTAACAATGGCTATAAAATAACATATGGTTAACCAGATAATATGAAATTCTATTCTATTACTCAACTATAAAAGAGATTATTTTATCTAAGGAGCAAGTTGGAATTCAGAATAAGAAAACGTTTCTATCTCAATCTAACTTCATTTTGTCTCAGCCACCACCCATTTGCTGAAGCCAGGCCACCCTGATTCCTTGCTTACTCCCCACACCCAATTCATTTATATCTCTTTTGTTTTAGTTTTTAAAATAAGAGCTCAAGTCCAGACCCTTATCTCTGTCTCCCTCCCATTATGCAAGCCTAAGTCACCTTATTATTGTCACCATCATATTGGTTTTTCATATTTGCTCTTGCAATCCCCAATCCGTTCTGTGCACAGCAGCCAGAGCAATCATTTAAGATAAAAAATTACCACTGCTAAAAAAAAGAAATTGGCCCATATTATGTCCTTTCTTATTGTCATCCAGTGGTTCCCATTACAAACCTTTGATTCGGCGCTTCTTTACCTCTCTTGCCTTGCCTCGGTCTACTCTTTGTTTTGCTTCTCATTTTTAGTCTTATTGCCCTTTTCTGATTTCTAAAAGAAATGCCAAACTGGAATTCCTATATTCCATTCCTTTTACCTGGAACACTTTTCTTCCTTTTGTATAGTTAGCTGTTTCTCATCCTTTAGATTTTAACTTAAGTATTCCTTTCACATCCACTCCATCTAAATAGCCTCTTTCCATCCCTTGTGGTTCTCAATCATTTCACCTACTATTTTTTCTTTAAAAACGAATACACACAAACCTTTTCATAAGCACCACAAAGACAAGGAAGCTGTCTGTTCATTCTGCTTTGCTCATCTCTGGATTTCCAGAACAGTTCTCGGGAGATGAATGAGTATCAGTAAATATTTGGATCCATAATTCATCCAACAAATATTTGTTGATTGGCTATGAAGAGCATCAAAGCACATCACATTGGAAGTTTAAATAATAAAAAATATATTAGGGAGTGTGGAACAGTGTGTATGTATAACTTTACCTCATCTGGTATAGAATGTTTGTGAGGTTTATTAGCACCTTCAGAAGATCAAATAATTCATCAGAAAGCTGAGCTTCTATTAAATTAAGACTTTTCCTCCTTTTCACATATAATTGCCATACCTGCCTGATTCTATTTGAGGAAAAATTTAGAATATATCTTATAAGCATTGGTAGGTGGTTGCCATGATTTTTTATATTTCTTATTTACATTGCATAGAATTTATCTCAGATGCATTATACAAAATATAACTCAGTTACATGCCGCACAACGAGCTCATCTCTCTGTCAGTCCCTCTCGCCCCTTACTCATACTTATTCCCCTTTACTAAACCAAGCCTGTTTTGCCTGTCTTTTTTCTTCTACTGCAAAATAATGACCTTAATATGTTATTCCAAGATTATAATAACAGAAGGATAGAAATAGGTTGTTGATCTCCCCACACAGGCCTCTCTGTTCAAAGTCTAACAATAGTTCAATCTTCTTTTGTAATAGTAGTGAGTGTAAATTTGATGCATGTTCAACCTAAGTGTTCTTCTGGTATACCTTTTATGTTTATCTTATTAAACATCTTCCTGATTAGATTAGACTTTCCCCAGATGAACTAATACTGTTCCAAGTAGAAAATCTTACCCATCCTTCTAATCTTTTAAAAAGTCTTCCGAGCATTTTTAAAAGTATAGATAAGATTTTCTTTTTAATTTTGCAAAATCTTTGTATCCCTATGCACATAATAGAACCAGTCCACCAAAATGAATTCAGCTGTTTATCAATAGAAACCCTATGGAAATTCAGGAGAACATAAACACAAATGCTTAAAAAACTTGACATTGGTGAATTTAAATATACCATGTTTACATGAAATCCTAAATTTCTAGTTTCATATTGCTACATGTTTTCTTTTATATATGGATCATTTTTTTTCTGATACTGTTATACTAGATACACCCAGTAAATTAATAGAGAAAAGTCCAAAGAAAAAGGAAAGAAATTAAAATTTTCTGATATCCCATCTCCTAGAGATACTGCTGTTAATATTTCAGAAATATTTTTAATTCTTTTATCTATGCATGCAATGCATGCGTACCTTTTTAAATTAAAATGGAATTATACTGTAATAGTGTTTTTAATCTTTTAAAATTTTGTCTCCAAAAATTAAAACAACTGGTTCAATGCCTTTTACTTTTTAAAGCACCGGAGCCCTGAGTAGCTTTACAGATGCTAAATCTTGGGATCTTTCTGCTGTATTGCCTTACTCATGTTTATGATTTGCTTTTATTCCTTTCCCTCTTAATTATATTTTTTTCCTTCACTACCTTTTTTAAACAACGTATCAGCACTAACAGGGGCATTTTAATCAACACGGTTTTAGGTTGTCCCTCAAGTCATCAGGGAGATAGGCTTTATGTCAGATGCTGTGTACTACTTGATGCCTTACAAAAGTGAATCATTTCATGTTCTTTCATTTTGTGCCAATCCCTTTTTTATCATGAAGAAAATTTACTTGAATTTTACAGTTAATTTTATTACTTACTCCTAGAAGTAAACGTTTTAATAAATAGGCTGAGCGAAAAGATATGTGATTTAGCTGACAAAGAATTGAGATCCCATTTGTATTATTCCTTGTTCATGCTTTGGGTATGAATTGTGTACTTAGACATTTTCCCCACTAATTTATTTTTTGTGTATGAAGATGTTAGTATTAAAGTCACCATTTTTCAGATATGTGCTTTGTTTTAATATTTTACTAGTGGTGATAGCTTTGTATGGAGCTAGCCATATGCTCCTCAGTTACATCTGATTCCAAGAGAATGTAGCTGTGAGAATACTGGATAGGATCTGCTATCTGTGAAACAGTTCTATTTTGCCTTTATAAAGGAGATATAGTTCTCTCTATCCCTACTGTTCTTAACCGGTTCAATTTTAAAGCTTTAACATCCTCAGTTTCTTGTTGTCACCCCAGCCATGTTGGATTCCAAATACACTTGATAACTGAAAGAAGTATTTGGAAACTAAAGCATTTCTGAACAGAAAAGCATCTACTCTTATTTATACTTTATTGCAGTTCCTCATTTATTATACATTTCACTAAATTTGCCCACCTTGTTCCTTAGATAATTCTATATGAATAATATGTTAACTATGTTATAGCAAACACAATACAATCTGAAATATTATTCAGTCTAATAATGCTTGTTGCTAGGCAACCATATTCCCAACATAGTAACTGAATCAGTGCAAAGTGAGCATAAGATATCCAAACAATATAGAATATAGAAACAGATCACATATGTACTGGCTTTTACAAATTTTGAATTGTTAATATGACTGTTTTTCAAAACTAGAGAAAAATTAGATGCTTAATTTAAAGCTTTTGGAAATTCAAGGAGGCAGAATAACTATTTATAAAAAATGGACAGATCAGGGTTCATATCCCAGCTCTATTATTTAATTGCTGTGTGACATTGTGCAAGATATTTACCCCATAACCTTAGTTTTATCATTATTATTACAATAGAGATAGCAACATCTACTTTATGAGTTTGTGAAGACTCAGTGAAAAGTGCTTCATGTAGTTCCATAGTAAGTGTCCAATAAATTAAAATGATGATCATGATGATGATAGCTCGAAGGTCATGAAAACTGTTTTTTAATTTTTTTGTAACTCTAAAGCAATTAAGACTTATTTATAGATAATTAACCTTGAGTAATAAACCAATTCTTTGCCCTCAAAGAATTTACAATTTTATTTGGGAGATAGATATACACTAGAGAAAAGATAATGACTGCCAAGCATATCCAAAGGCCCTAAGCTGGGATAAAAGGTTAGTGCACTTGAGGGATTGAAAAGAGGCCTTGGATTTGTGACATAGTGAGCAAAGAAAAGAGGAGGATGGCATGAGGTAAGACTAAAAGGAAAGCATAGGGCTAAATCATTCAGAGTCTTAAGCCATGGAAGACGTTTGGTCTAGGTATCATAGTAAGCCACTGGAATGTTTTAAGGAGAGGAGAGACATAATCTAATTTGTGTTTTAAAGGCATTTGCGTAAGGACTATTTGGAGAATGGTTTGGTTAGAAGTAGGAGTGGAATTGGAAGGACAGTTAGAAGTCTCTTCCAGGCAATAGATGATAGTGACCCGGACCAGGTGATAACCCTGGAAATAGAGAAAAGTAGACAGATTCAAAACAATTTGAGAGAAAATCATAAGGACTTGTAATTTATGGATTCTGCATGATGAAGGAAAGAGAGGAATCAGGCATGACTTGTATTTCTAGATTGAGCAGCTGGGAATATAGTGATAATGAATAGTGAGTAAAATGTCATGATTAACAAGAAAAGGAAATGTTTTTTAAGAAAGGGAATTGCAATGAAGAAACCAAGGTCTCATTAGGAAATAGAAAGTGACCCAGTTAAGCTCAGGATGATTTATGTGTGTCAGGGAGGGATAGGATGGAATGGGATGGGCAAGATGAAGCTGAGAGGGGTTCTTTTGCGTGGGTTCATGGATGTCAAGAAAATAAATATATGTAGATGTATGTGGTTTATCTATTTACACCATTGTTTACAATCATATCTATCTGTAGACTTTTTCTTCTACTATTTCTTCCAGGCAAGCCTGATCCTCGTGCAGAGTGTTAAGAATAGGAAAAGAAGCTGTGCTGTTCAATAGGGTAGCCACTGGCCACTTTTGGCTAGTCGGCACTTAGAACATGGCTTGACTGCATTGAGATATGTTCAAGTGTAAAATGCATAACTGATTTTGAAGACTTAGTATGAAGAGAAAAGATTTTAGATGTCCAATAATTCACATATTGATTACATGTTAAAATAATATTTTGGATAGACTGGGTTGAATAAAACATTACTAAAATTAATTTCATTAAAATTTTTAACAGTGGTATTAGAAAAATTAAGTAATGCTTGCTCTCACTTTTGTTGGACAGACTGATGTAGACTTCTAACTATGCCTACTTAGCTGGGTCACCTGAAGAGTGAGCTTCCATCTTGCCAGTCTATGGTTTTTTAAAAGCAGTGCTCCTGATGAGTAGAGCAAGTGAGATACTGTGGATGAGTCATTCTGAGATGTGTCATCAACAAACACTTCACCAGGGTCCTTGGATGAAACTAGAGGTCAGCTTTACCCACAGGAGAGTTGTTAATCTACTACAACTCAATATGGGATATCTGTAAAATATTCCATAACTCTGCTGATTTTTCTTCTCCCTTTGTTTCTTTCCCTCCCTACAAAATTTAGCTCTTTCTCTTCAAGATTTGTATGATAGATTTTTCCTGTGCATTTTCTCTAATCAGTTCATCCCACTCAAAATTACATGTTGTGCGATTTACTTGCATCTGCCAGGTAGTGTTCCAATGCTAATCATCATAGAAAATGCTAAGATATTGATGACTTTTATATAACCTATCTTAAAATCCACACACGTTTATTTAGCTTATAGGAGTACCTACAATATATTAATGTTTATTAGTGGCTTCTGTAGAGGCATTACAGGAGACAGAAATGAGTGATTATTGAGCATCCAAGAAGACGAAGGAGTTGTGCATTGGTCAAGATTGTATAAGCCTAAAACCCCCCTCTGTTTCATTGGTTAAGAAAGGCTATATGAAAGAGAGGATGTTTCAAGAGTTATCAAATGTATAGAACTTACAAATTAAGGATGTACATGAGAAAGGATGTTTCGTATAGAGCAAGAAAATTTTCTAGGGTGAGAGTGAAAGAGTCACTGAGTCTAGAAGAAAGAAAGGAATGAGCGGATAAAAGAAATGAGGGAACCTGCAAAGGACTTTTGAGGTAAGCCAGTCTTTGAAATTTTGGTTTATGGTATAACCTAAAGACCCCAAGCACTGGGTAGAGAGAAATACTCTTGGAGTCATTTTGAAAATCAGCTAGACAAGGTTAGTCTCATAAGAATTCATATCATTTGTGTACATATTTTATTTTTTCTCATGAAGGGGTATTTCAGTTTTATACTTACATCTTTCTGAACTTGTAAGGTGTATTTGATGTCATGTCTTGGTTTATGCTCTTGGCCATTGGAAATCTTTGAGTCTTTGAAAAGTTTTGCTTTGAACCAATAAAACAATCATTTAAATCACTTCCCTCTTGATATTTTCACATGAATGTTCTCCATGTCAAACTTTACATCTTCAGTTGCTCAAGCCAAAAGTCTAGGCTCAGTACTTGATATCTCTCATTCTTTCTCTGTCTCCCTCATTCATCTAATCTAATAACTTAACCTGTACATTAGCTAGTTCATCAGTTTTATCTCTAAAATAGATTTGTCTCTCTTCATGTCTCTCTATCACAGGATGTTTACAGCAGTCTCTTTAATATCCTCTTTGCTTCCATATTTGCCCTGCTCCAACTCATTTTCCACACCGCAAAGTGATATTTTTTAAATCTTTAATTCCTTTTGGTGGCTTTCCATTGATCTTGGAATAAAAAAAATAGGTTGAGTCTAAATGTGTTCTAAAGGGGCCTGCATGACCTCGCTTCTGCCTACCTTTCCAGACTTATCTCATACAGTCCCTCTGCCCTATTTCACTCTGGACACATAGCTTGTCTTCAGGTCTCAAACACATGGGGTTCTTTCCTGCATTTGATTCTTTGCACACCCAATTTCCTCCACCTAAAACAATTCTTTCTTCCATTTTTACTGGACCAATTGTAACTCATTCTTTTGATTTCAAGGAGTTATCTGAGATCACCCAATTTAATATTGGTCTACCACTGGTCTTACAAAACATCCCAAACTATTTTTTCATAATACTCCCTGTGGCTTATATATCTAATTGCTTAACGCCTGCTTTCCTCATTAAATTATAAGCTCCACAAGTACAGAAAACATATCTGTGTTTTCACCAGTGTATAACCAGTGTGTAATTGTTGGATAAACTGAAGGGTTAAAAAAATGCATGACAGGTGGTATAACATTTCTTCCCTCTTGCTTTTGTGAAGTATTTTATAGTTTACAGAGTATTTCACATACATTTTCTTATTTAAAGTAGTCTGTGAGTTGTATAATAGAAAAAATTGGACTCGTGTCAGTTATGTATAGGATATGTGGTCAATTATGAGGTTTATTTTAAGACAGAGCTTTTCAGTTGGCAACCTTTCATTATACCTGAATGTATTTTCCCTTAGGGTAAAGAATTTTATAGGGATGGTATGAGTGTTGGAAGAAAGGTAGCAATTTTCTCTATACACTAGAAGCTCTTTTAATGAAACGCAATTTAATCAACCCACCAGATATGCTGATATTCGCCTCTCCCCCCCCCCAAAAAAAAGAGTGCTGTTTCACGAAAAAATAAGCTGACTACATAAGAAAAACTGAATTCAGTCAAGTCACTTAAAATATGTTATCAAGTAAGGTATGGGCAAGAATACTGTAAAATATTGGGAAAAGTCATAGAAACCCATGATTCTTCATTCAGATTGCTTTGCAAGTGTCTGTAATTTCTCACTTTACTTTTAAATAAATTAAAGCTGAAACTCCTATAGAATGCATAATCAGTATGACATATAAAAGGAGGACTTTGAGGAACTTAAAGCAAAAGACTTGGCCTCCATTAGAGACTGACAAGTAAATGTTTATTTGCATATTTTAAGTTAAAGTGTTAATATTTATGTATTACCTTTTGTGATTTCTTTCTTTCTCTGTTACATGACTCCAAATCATATTGGTTAAGAGAGTTTCTATGCATTTGAAATTTTATGGAATGAGGAGGACTCCACTCTAGCTACCATCCTAAATTATTATGAAATATGTGAAGAGTGTGGTTTGATACTCTGCTTCACCAGCATTTCTTTACCACTTATTCATCTCTTATAAACTGGCTTCTTTCTTTCTTCTTCTGAATTTGCTCACATGGAAATCACCAGTGACCTCCCAAATGCCTACTCTAAGTCCCTTTGCTTATGTCTTGTTGGCATTTTATACTGTTGCCTTTGCCTCTTAATCAAACCTCTCTTCCTCTTGGCTTATATTAACCAGACTATTATGACTTTTCTTTTGCCTACCCGAATGTTTTTTTTCCCTCCTGCTCTTTTGTGGGCTCACATTTCTTCTTTCTATTTTCTTATCCTATTACCTATTCTTTCTATTTTGATTTTCTTATACACAAAATTTTCACTGCTAGTCTCATCCACTAGTATAGTCAAGAAAACTATTACTCTCTGTTGCCTGGTTACAGCATTCTTCTTTGGTACAAAAACTGTAGGAATAATTTAACTATAACCATAGTAAAGGAATTAGTGAGATGATTCTAAGGAGACTGAGGTCCTGGGTATTCGGTCAGTATACCTCTTTCCCAGATAATGAACAAAGAATATATCAAATTCTACTCCATTCAGTTTCCATTTTCCAGGCCTCATGCAGGCAGTCTTTTTCTTCTTTAAATATGTTAATTCTATTGATTGAATGTTGGTCAACATCTCTTTATCACTTTGTTCTTTTGGCTTTTTAAGCGAAGTGATAATATTAAAAAAGAGTTCCTTCAATGTGTCAGGCATAGTTCTAGATGCTTTACTTATGTTAATTAGTTTAATTTTCAAAACAATATTATACATATGGTATTATTAGCCCCAATGCATAAGTGAGGAGCATGAGACATTGCAATATTCAATAGCTTGCCTAAAATCACACTGTTAAATACAGATACCCGGATCTACTCATTTTGAAAGCTATTGTTTTTTTCCAATGAATGCATTTAAACCTATAAATTTCTATCTAATCTTTACTTAAACTATATTCCACAAATTTCAATATGTAGTATTCTCTAAATCATTTAGGTCTAAGTATTTCATAATTTTCATTGTGATTTCTCTTTAATCCATGAGATAGTTAGATATGTTTTCCTCATAACATTTGGAATTTTGTTTTTACTACTTTATTAATTTACCCTAAAATTGCATATATACATTTTTTTCATTGATGACGTTTCGAATTTTATTGGTTTATTTGTTAAGAAAATGAAAGGGGTAGCACAGCATTGTGCCTATACATCATCTTCATATGTTATAAAAGAAATAAAAGGTATGGATTCTATTCTCAAAGAGCTTAGTCTATTGGAAAGGTTTAATCACAAATAAGAACAATCAAAAGAAGCCAATATAATAATTCCTGGGAGTTCTGAGGATAAGAAATTCAACAGGGATTGTCTTAGTCAGATACATTTTCATGAAAATTGTGGAATGTGAATTAGATCCTCCAGAAAGGATAGAATTTGAGTGAATTGGGTGAAAGAAGAGGATTTTAAGGCAAGGAGGCAAACATAAATGATGTTATCATGGAATGAATACTGCATTCCTGGTCAGTGACTAGGCCATCCTTATTTTTCCCTTTGGGATACAGGAAATATATTTAATGTCAGTTCCATATAACAGCACTTAAATATTGTTATTCCTAATGAGTCTCTTCATTATGACTATTCTATTGATGTATGTTAGTTAAACCTCATCCTTCTTAAAGTGGGACCCTTATAACATGACATTTGACTTCTTAAAGGATAGTTCCCAGAGTGAAACCCACAAGAAACACAGAATGTGAGATCTTGAATATGGAACAGTGCCTTATGGTAACCAAATCCACAGTGTGGTCATGTGTCTGAGACAGTTAAAGGGTAACATATTTACTTTTTATAAAGTATAAGATTTCAAATGAAGAAGATCAATTAGATCAATTAGGTCTTCTTAACTTGTTTTAGTTTTTAAGAGGTTAGACTTGGAATGCAATAGATCTGACTTTGAATCCTAGGTCCCCCACTTAAAATTATATGACCTTGGATGAATTTATTTAATCCTTATATGCTTAATTTGCCTCATCTATAAAATGGGGATAGCAATACCTATTTCATGGGGTTGTGAAAATTAAATCAAGGAATTTGGCACATTGTAAATGTACTATAAGTAGTAGCTGAATATAAGATTGGATATTAATAGAATTAACATATTTAAAGAAGAAAAAGACTGTCTGCATGAGGCCTGGAAAATGGAAACCGAATGGAGTAGAATTTGATATATTCTTTCTTCATTATCTGGGAAAGGGGTATGCTGACCGAATATCCAGGACCTCAGTCAAATAAAGAGGCTCTTTCCTATTCAGATCAACTATACTTGATTCCAACAGTATAAATTACATATGCCCAAAGTGGTGGAATGTTAAATATGTAAAATATACATATAGGTATTGCTTCTGTGTGGCTAATGAACCAACCTTGTCATAATTAATGGGGCTATTAGTAACATAGGACTGAACTATTTATTATAACATCTAACCAAAAGGGCTGTTCCTTTAAAAAGTACTCTTTTTAGCTAAGTCAGCACCATTTATGGGAATCTTTTCAGAAGGACAAAGGAATATTAGAAAAGAAATTTCTAGAGTAAACTGATATTCGAAAACCTTTCATGTCCTTATACTTCTAGATTAAGAAATAATGATTGTATTGTAGTTGCAAATTTATTACAGTAGTGGCAAATATAACTTAATGCAAGCCAGCTTCTGTGGTTGGTGGTGATGTCTGGGGAAAGTGATTTTCTAATAAATATTTTCAGTCTGAATTTTGATTCAATTACCATGATAATCATAAAAATGAATGAGGAAAATAATCTTTTAACCCAGAAGTGCCAGAGTGAATTATGAAATGTATTATTTCATCGTATGTGCCCAATCCATCTCTGAAATGTGGAGTCTGTCCATGAAGACCTTGTATTAATGTATGTGACTATGGAGATAACATCCTGTACATTTCCAAATCAACTTGCTTCTGACATATTTGTGGTTCTCTGGCCTCTAATTCATTACTGCAGGTACAACACAGCCCTTTATCATACTCCTAAGCATACTGCTTCTTCATGTTTCATACTAGGTCTTCATATTTCAATCCTCTAAAAATTGGTCTGGTTTTAGATAATTCTGTTGACCAGATAATCTTATCAGTAGGAAAAGTGATTTCAATAAACTTACAAAATATTCCTCTGAAATAATTTCCAAGCAATTTTTTTAAAAGTTACATTAAACTCTGCTAACCCAATATTTTGCTTGTTGATATGCTAGAACTGAAATTATATCTTTTTGTGCTTTAATTATATCGTTAGGCCATTTGTATAGAAATAGTTCTCACTCATAAGTAAAATTAATATAGTAGAATGTAATTATAGTATTGAACTCCTTTTTACCCAAATTTAGCTATACTTTATATAATATCATGTCTTTAAATGTGACTGCATTAAAATAAAAGCTTGATATTATACAGTTATTCTACATTGAATAGAGAAGCTATTACTATTAGTCTTCTATCTCAACTGCATATTTACTAGTCTTCATATTTAAAGAATTTCAAATTTAGAGTGATAAAGTATGGTAAAAGGCATACAGAGGGGATAAAGGCTCTTTAGTCTGAAGGCTACAATAACCTAATTTACATTTATGAATTGCTAATCACACAATTTTTACTCTCACTGATGTTCCCATCTTGGGGTTTGGAGGCGAGGGTAGATGTAGAAGACTAGTAAATAAGCCAGTGGATGAATACTATCAAATACTAAGTATTTGCTATGAAGGAATGCTATAGAGACCATCTCTGGGGACCTACTTAAATTATGTTATCAAATAGGATCTCACTGAGGTCATGAGAGGAAGAGCCTGGATAAGAACATCACGGGTGGAGAAATCAGCAGGTCTAAACACCTTGAAACAAAGTGCTGCCCAATAAATAGAGGGCAGGTCTCAAGGACGAGAGTAATACAGAATCCAGTGAGACTGAAAGTTGGAATAACAGATTTAATAACATCAATCTCAGTTTGCATGAAGCCGCAGTTTGTCTTGGATTATATCATATTGCAAGTAGCTAAGTGGTTAGTCCTCTCTACCATATGAGTGGGTGTGCTGAAATTTTTTAGCTACCACAGGATGACTGCAGTCTAAAAAATTCAGAGAGAATTTTTTATCATTACTTTTACTGCCAATTGTGATGCTACAATACCCATTGTATTATTTGACATTGCACGTTGTTATATTTTAAAATGTAAAATTTTCTCCTCGTAGTACATTAAAATATAAAATGTATGTGAAGATTTGTACCCTTATCTTACTCATCCTCCTTGATATTCATATAGTACTTCCATATTGACATTTGACACTTATTTACTCTAATTTTCTTACAATGAACAAAGAATATTAAATTAAAAAGAAGGTCCAATTATTTTGTGTCCCTATATAATTAGAAACTCTGTTTAAGTTACTGAATGAGTACTTGAATTACATATCAGCCTTATTTTCTCATCTTTGTGTTTCACTGCTAAACACATTCAACACTGATTATCAAGTACATGTTTTTTACTTTTGACCTCCTCACCCATTTATTCATCAGATTCTACCGATGATGCCAAACTATGTTAGAACATGTGAACTCAATAAGAATGTGATTAGATCCATTTAATGATAATTGGCCTTCTGGTATGGTTTCCAGGAATATATTTCATCATTAATGCAGAAACCACTTATTTGCAAAATCAAAGTCATCTGGTTACTAATATACTGCTGTTAACATATGGATGTTATCCACAGGGAGAAAAAAAGTGTGTTCCTTGAATGTGCTTGCAAAAAGAGTTTGTACTACTTTCTCCTAAGTGGGCTACTTTTTAATACTATGTCTAAGCTATTCAACCTACTAATCCCAGCCTTAGAATGGAAATTTGGTAATTATCCTTTTTTAAAAAAATAAAAGAGAAATAAGTAATAGCTGCAGGCAAGTAAGTCCCTGTGCATTATTATTTTTTCTTCTGACAGCCTATCTATAATTTGTAAAGGATTTTGACTGGCGGCCAAACTCAGAGCAGTCAGCTACTACAATTGTTTGTGTCTGTATGTAGTCTCAAGTTTATTTATAGTTGAAATGAAGTAAGTACCAAGTTTAGTGTATGGCAGACCACTCTAGACCAGGATTTTAGTGGATGCTTTATTTATCCAGTTCTCCTGACTTTTTCAATACATCTGCTTTTCTATGAAGTGTTCTGTATATCTTTAAGAATACACTTTTGGTTTAAAGCAAGACTTTGTTAAAAAGATTTTCATCCCAGTGCAAAAAAAAATTAGATTAAAGCAGAATGAATACACAATTCTTGAATTTGTTAATATGTGTCCACTTAGATTTGGGCTTTAATTTTTAAATATTTATTTAGCAAAATACTGCCCAAAATATGTAGGCAGAAATTTTTATCATATTGACAAGAAAAGCAGTTCTGAATTTCATAAAGCATTCACCAGAGAGACTATATTGTCAGCAGCAGTAATTACAGCAGGTAATTGTATCATTTACCCTGTTACAGACCACTGAATGTGACGAATATGGGACATACCAGCTGTCACACCCTGTTAGCTTTCATGTTCTGGGATTTGCAGAATCACACTAGGATTCACTCTTAGTGAATGAAAGGAAAACAAAAATAAACTGAGATTAAAAACTATTATGGCTTTCATAGAGATACTTTTGTAGAAAACAAAAAGTGTGAATTTCTGTAAAGTTGAAAGTCAACATGAGTATTCCTATCCTTTATGTTTGTTTCTTACAGTCAAAGGCTGTTGGATTAGAAGTATATATAACTAAGATTCAATTCTGCTATTTGTTAGCTGTGACTTTAGAGAAGTCGTTTAATCTTCTTGAGCCTCAGTTTCCTCATGCGGTTAATAAAAAATATGCTGAAGGATACAGTCTCTAAGGTTCAGTTATACCATAAATACATATGCAGACAATTTTATATGCCTTAACGTTAGGCGGGAGCAGATGGTGTGAAGAAGGAATCCAGGTAAGGAAGGGATGTGAGACAGAGCCTCTCTGAGGAGGCGCCCACTGAGCAGAGGCCTGAAATAAGAGAGCAAGCGAGGCCTGAAAACATGTGGGTTAATAGCATCTCAAGGGGAAGGGACAGCAAGATTTTCTGTCTGATCAAGGAGGACAGAGGCCAGTGTGGCTAGGAGGAGGAAAGAGTAGAAGATGACTTCCCTGGGGGCACACTGAGGCCATGCCAAGAACTTTGGATTTTATTAAAAATGTGAAGAGAGTCCAGGTAAGTGTTAAGAACTGAGGAACGTCATGATCTATTTTAAGTTTTGAAAGAATCATTCCACCTACTCTATGAAATAAGAGGGCTACAGGTGGGTATATTTACATTTTAACAGAATACACTCAAATATATTGGTATATGTATGGCTACTTTTAAAAAATCATGTAATTTCAAACTTATGGGAAAATTTTTTGAATAAATGTTAAGACTAGACATTACAATTGAGGTTCTTTTAGTATTTTTTGATGTTTTTAATTACCTTCAAGTTTCATTTTACCTTAGTTAATATAGAATTAGCAGGAGAACTAATTCACACAGGAGAAATAATGCTAACTTCATTTGTGCTGACATGCTTGAGTTTTCATTCCAATTCTGGAAGGATTTTTGAGATGTGATCATGTGTTGCTAGACTTGATTAAGCACAGATAAGTGAATATTTTTCTAGATATTTTTCTCTGAAATAGTTGAATAGAGACTGAGGGAGGAGAGTTTAGGAGTATAAATCCAGTTAGACCTGAAGAAAAGCCTTTTGTTGTGCATGTTCGGCATTCAGGCTGGGAGCTTCTTAAAATATTTTGAGTGGAATTTTTCCTCTCTTGGTGTATCATGCCACACTGATTAATTTTTTGTGCCAAAAAAAAAAAAAAACCCAACAAATATAAATGGAGCATTAAGTTTCAGTTGGGCACTCTGCCAAACACCTAGGATATAGCAGGAATACCTGCAGAAAGTATGACAGTGATAATATGCTTGACTAGGGAGCTATGGGTCTCCTTTCAAAACTTTATTTACATTTCGAACCTACATTCTGTCTTTACTTACATGTCTAGGGGTGATTAGGAAGTTGGTTGATGCCTATTATGGCAGGGCTAACACCTCTTTAACTGCTCTTCATTATATCAATTAGTGTAGAAAAACAAGTAAATACCTCCTCCTTGTTATCAAGGAAATCATACCCTAGAAGCAACGATTGGTAAGTAAATAGACAACTACACTGCAAGGCAAGGCGTGGAGTGCCATGATAGCGGGAACACAGCAAGTTAAGGAAACAGGTCAGGCAAAAATGCTGAGTCATGAAAATGATGAGATCGTGGCAAAGGGAACAGGAATTAAAAAAGAAAGAAAGCAGAGCAATCTGCACTTATACTTTTCAGTTCCCAAAATCTTTAATTAACATCAGTATTGTACTTTTCCTAACATTCAGTTATTCAGAAATGTATATAGCTGAATGATTTCCATCTTCTCTTCTAGAGAATTCTGTTTCTCAAAAGTTTCTAATCATGATTCCATCATTTTGTTTTTCTCAGCTCTGGGACTTTTTTTTTTTAATTAAATTTATCACAGTGACATTGGTTAATAAAATTATATAGGTTTCAAGGGTGCAATTCAATAATACATCTATATATTGAATTGTGTGGACTTTTAAGATGAGTCGTAGTCCACTTTCAAAATAATCGTTTTGATTTAGTGTCTTTGTCCGGGATGCTATAGCAAAAATACCGCAGACTGGGTGGCTTAAATAACAAACATTTATTTCTTACAATTCTGGAAGCTGGGAGGCCAAGATCAAGGCACAGACAGATTTGTTGTCTTGTGAGAACCTGTTTCCTGGTTCACAGACAGCTGTCTTCTCTATGGCGGAAGGGGCAAGGGAGCTCTCTCAGGCCTCTTTCATAATGGCATTGATCCTATTCATGGGGGCTCCACCCTAATGACCTAATCACCTCCCAAAAGGCCCACCTTCTGAATATTAATCACATTGCAGATCGGGCTTCAACATCTGAATTTTGGGGAGACACATACATTCGGTTCATAACATTTAGTTTATCTATTTGTCTTGGAGTAAAGGGTGGAGAAGGCAGAGGCCAGATTAGAAGAAAATTGGGACCAGTCAGTGAAGAAAGGAGTCACCATCTATTTGGCCAATCTGCCAGAGAGGCCCCGGAGGCTGGTTGTGCCAGCCATTCTCTGGAAACTGCAAATCCTTTCCATTTTGCTTCCTGCCTTTCTCCTTTTGTCCCACTTTCCCTTAAAAGGACATTCTGAGCGAGTTAATGGATGTTATCATTTGAGGAAAGATATGTGGAACATGTTTAAATAACATTAAAGGAGAGAGCCTTTAAATACACTTACTTGCCAGTTGTACTAAATCTGGGCCCCCAGAGAGAGGAAGGGGAAGATGGAAGGCAGTGATGAAGGAAGTGTGGGGTGTAATTAGAAGAGGGTAGAATAAGAGCCGTGAATACAAAGAGCAAGTGTTTTCCCCAGAGCAGGACATTTGCTGATTGTAATTAAAATATACACTTGCAGTCAGGGAGAAGATTACAAGTTACAATTTTTAAAAAAATTTTAATTGATACTGTGGAATAATGAAAGTAGAATGAGTAAATTGGAAAGGCATGTAACTAAAAGTTGCAATTGGGGCACAAGGGCAAGAAGCCAAGGTATAAGAAGGCAAAAGGTAAAATAACAAGGGAAGTAAAAAAAGTTAGGACCAGAATTCTTCCCCATTTGTTTGTTATTCAGCTTTTCTTTAAGCTATACATCTTCTGGTTTTAAGGTCAAATTCCTATTCACATTCAAGCAGCAATCTGATTGGAATCCTAGAGACAAAAGGTTTAAGGACAAATAAGGGGCATAAGGAAAAAGAAAGTGTTGTCATCTTGTTGAGGTGGGGTGCTCACTATTCAGGGAAAGTGAATGATAAATTGGCAGATTAAGGTCTGTCTTAAACTCCTCTGAACACGTTAGGTGATTCCTGGGGCAAGCACTCCCCTCTGTGAAAAGCAGAAAAGAATTACTACAGTCTTTGAAGGAAACTCCAGTAAAAGTGACTCATTCAGAATGAGTTTTAGAATAAAAGCCATTTCAAATTCTTGAAAAAAAATATAAAAAGAAGAGGCACTCTAACCATATTCTCAGAAGAGATCATCTTTTCTGGATTTAAAAAAATATGACTTTCTAAATGACAAAATAAAAGGTTTTACTCTACTTTTAAATTGATTTCTGCCACTCAAAAACTAAACAAAACTTTGGTATAAATTAGTCACCAACTCACTACCTAATATTTATGTATATCTAGTGTGTATAAATTATGTATACATATATACATATATAATACATTTACACACACATACACATATATGCACACACATACATATATTTTATAAAGAAATACATTTCATGAGGAAACAAAATCTATAAATATCTTTAGGACAGGGACTCCATCTTATTCATCTTATAACAATCATAGCTCTTACATAAACACAGTAGAACTTGGCACATATTTGTGCCATCAATGAGCATAGTCTTATATCTTGTGTTTTGCTGTGACAGAAACTCAAATAACATCTTCTAGAAGAGATGAATTAATGAAACTAATTTTAAAATTAATTCTCTAGGTCAATTTCCTTTGCCTCATAGTTGCAACCCTTTAAAATCTGAGAAATCATTCTATATTCTATAAGTTATAAGATAAAAGATCAGAGTATGGTGTCTACTCCAACTGTGGACATCTAAAATTGTCTTAAAATACATTCAAAAGACTGTCTGGGTTGAAATACTGTGGATTTTTTTTTTTTTAGATAATTGTAAATTTCAGAAGTTCCCTTTTGTATCACATTTTGTCTTGGGATACTTTTTACTGGTGTAGTTTGAATATTTTCTCCAAACTTACTATTTTTTGTAGGTATTAAAGCAGGCGGGTTTTAGAGTTGTCAGTGAAAGAATGGGTCACATGAAGTTAGGTTGGGATGATTTTTTTCACTAGCAGAGATTTTTACTAGCTTAGTGAAAGCCTTTCTTTCAAATAAATGTCAATAAATGGGAAGCATACCTCTTACCAAATTTTGGGGCAACACTAACATGAAAACGTAGGAACAACAACCTTGAACTTTTGTCTTAGTGAAGTTAAGTATCATGATCTCTTAAGCAATGCATGAGTACTTCTCTAAATGTTAAATCTCAGGTATGTAGCATGGATTTTGGATGAGTACAATGAACTCCAGATGTAAAGCACTGAGAAATTGAAAATGTTTATTTTTGTATAGATTGAAACCTGGCCATTATTCATTCGTTCATATTTACCAAGTGCTAAAACATGCCAGGTATTATGTCAAGAACTGAGGTTTCAGAGATCTATAATAAAAATTTCCTGTCTCATGGAGTGTATCAATTAACAGCCCCTGCCAGTTTTATCAGGCTAGTCTCATACTAACTCATGAAACACTCACCCACCCTAGGATTATTCCTAGGGCTTTTCAAACATTACCTCATTTGATCCTTGCAGCTCTTGTGAAGAATGTGCAGATCCACATTCCCTTATCTATAGTTCTAAACTCTGAAAAGTCCTGATAGCTGTGGAAATTGAATGTTTTTTTTTTTTAATTCATTTGACAGCAAACTTTGATCTTATGGGATGCTAGCTCTCATCTTTACTTATCCAATTTGTTATGAATAGTCATACTTTTACTACAGAAATACTTGTTTGGTTACTGAACACCACCCCAGATCCTGTTGGAGATTTTATTCCTGTACTATTATTAGGTCCACTTAATAGAGGAGGAAACTCTGATTTAAAGAGATTAAATAATTTTGCTGACTATATGACAACTAGTAAAAGGCAGAGTCAGGATTCGAACTGAGGCACCCTGGCTCCAAAGTCCTTACTCCCAATGACTACATATTCTGATTTTCAAATGTTATGATGCAATGAAGCACAAGGCTCTGTGGGTTCTGTGGGGCTCCTCTAAATTAGACTGAGAAGGATTTTTTTATTTTAGCTTTTTTATTTTTATTTTTTCAATTACAGTTGACATTCAAAGTAATTCCCCCTGATAACTCCAGTACCCACTTGGCACCATACATACTTATTATAATATTATCGATTATATTCCTTACATTGTGTTTACATCCCTGTGACTATTTTGTAAACACCAATTTGTGCTTCTTATTCCCTTCTCCTTTTTCACCCAGCCCTTCATCTCTCTCCTTCTATCTGGCAACCATCAGTTTCTTCTCTGTGTCTATGAGTCTGTTTCTGTTTGTTTCTCATTTATATTCTTCTTTAGAGTCCACATAGATGTGAAATCATATGGTATTTGTCTTTCTCTGTCTGGCTTATTTCACTTCGCATAATACCCTCTGTATTCATCCATGTTGTTGCAAATGGTAAGATTTCATTCTTTTTTATGGCTGGGTTATATTCCGTTGTATATATATATGTACCGCATCTTTATTCAGTTGTCTATTGATGGGCTCTTAGGTTGTTGTGTTGTCATCATGAGGCTATTGCAGTAATCCAAAGGAGATATTTAGCCCTAATTTAGGCAGCTGCAGAGCAGTGGTGATGGGGATCGGGGTGTGAAAATGAGACTTGCCAAGGAAGTAGAATTCAGATGAATTGGTAGGTGGGAAGAAGGGAAAAAAAATCTTTGGTGATTCCCAGATTTCTGGTTTGGGAGGAAAAAAGACATAAGGATAAATTTAAATGCAGATTCATCTTGTGGGTATAAAATCTGAGGATGTTCTTTCCTGATTACCTGGATGGTTTTCTGTACAGTTGTTGCTAGGGTTATGTCGAGAGTGAGGGGATGAGGATGGGGCAGGCATTTGAAGAGAGAACAGCACAGCTGCCAAGGGGAATGGAAGAGAAAGTAGACATGGAATGGAGATATGCAGGATTTTCACTATAGAATAAGTTGAATACTCTGCATTAGAAGATCTCCGAATGTTTTGCGTGTTAAATTGGGATACACTTTATAGCGATTGATTCACTCTTTAACAAATATTCATCAGAGACCAATTTTGTGCCAGTCATTGTGTTGCACCTTTGGGGCAATTGATAAATTAAGCCCAAGGTTTACCATCAAGGTGGTTATCTAACAGACAGATTTTGAGTGGGGAGTGTTTACTCAATTTATTGTCACCATCAATAGAGTAAATTCAGTTTCCTAATATGATCTTTATTTTTATATTTTGACTTTTTAATTCTATTGTCTTCTTTGCCATAATAACTAAACCAAACTAAGCCAAACCAAAAATAAGAATTATAAATTTCCTAAAAGTAAGAAGCCTCTAAGTTTTGTTCATCTCACTACCATCTTCCCAGTCATCCAGATTTGAAGCCTGAGTTATTTTAAATTGCCTCTTCCTCTTGGCTCAATTATTGATCACTGAGGGACCATCACTTTGTTCATTCTACTTCAGATTACACAAAAGCATAAGGACTGAGATGTATAAAATGGATAAGACATGATTCCTGCCTTAAAGGCATTTGAAACTTACAATTTTGGTGTTAGCTTCCAAGCTATTCTTCCTGTGTCCTGTAGTACTTTCTTATGTTGCACATATACATTACTCAGCACAGTGCTTGACAGGAATAAGCATTGAGTTTCTGTCTGTCTGCTTTCTTCCTCCTTCCCTCCTCCTACTCCTCTTTTTACTTCACCTCAGTGTTGCACAGACTCGTGTCTCAATTCTCGTTAATAATATAACTCTGACTCTAAAAGAGAAGAATAAAAGTAAGAAAGAAGAATAAAAAAGTAGAGGAATGCTACCTAACTAACACACTTTGACAAGGAAAGTTAATCTTTCCGCATGTGCATATTGCTTTTAATTGTTCTTAAATTCCCTAAAAATCAACTCTTATTTTATCATGCCATGTACTACTGTACAGTTGGAAGTGGCTATTTATTGCCCACCAGATAAAATCATGTGTTCTTGACCTTACCCACATTTATTCTTTACTATTCCTTTTCAGTTATCACCTTTGCCAGCTCAAGCACTTTGTGGCCCTATCATACCCCATACTTTTCTCTTTGTACCTGTGTTCTTTCTATGTGAAATGCTCTTTCCTGTCAAAACCTTTCTATTTTTCAAGACCCACTCACTTGACCTATTTATTCCATAATATTTTCTCAGACCCCTATCAATCCTCATCTTTTCCTCTTTAAGCCTCATAAGATTTGTCTTTATAGGTTATAGGTAGTTTTTTTTTAAAACACTGAAGATAATTCTGGCTTTGTCACTTCCTAGCTATATGCTATTGGGCAAGATAAGTATTTGCTGTAAGAAAGTCCTGTGGTCTCATGTGTAAAATAGGAATAATAATCATACCTACCTGAAAAGATTTTTGTGAAGACTGAAAGGGATAATGCATATAAAACATTTAGTGCAGTGCTCTGGAGCATGTAGTAAGCACTTAAGAATTAGCTATTGTCATTATTATTACTATTATTATTTCCTCTTTTATAGCACTAAAAACTTTGACAATATATCATAGTTATCTCTTTATATCACCAATCCTATAATAGTTCAAAGGTTCTTTGAGGTCACAAGTCCCAACTCACGTATCCTTTGCATCCACCATAGCCCTAGAAATGCATAGCAAAAGCTTCATAAATGTGTTTTGAAAGAATAAATGTAAATCATCTGGCTGATAGTTACAAGAATTTAGTTGCCCTACAATGTATTCAGACACAAGTTATTTCATGAAACATGAAATAAAACAAAAGTTTTTGCCATAAAATCAGAATTTAGATTACCCTGGGAAATTACTAGAAGGGTTCAGAGGAAATTAGAATGTGCTTTGGTTGTTAACATTCTTTATCAAATAAGGATTAGGAAAGGAGACTGAGCATATCAGCAAACAGACTAGAAGAAAATAAACCAAGCATGTCAGAGGAAAGTACTCTGAACAAATTCCAAGTTGCCGAACATACTGAAGAATAACAAGAAGTCAGTATTGAATTGGTGTGGTCAGTGAACAGGAAACTCGAGTAGTGAACAAAAAATACTTAGGTGTTAAAATGAGTTTTAGTGGGTTTCCTGCTAATATGGGCATAGAGTGGGTTTAAAGTATAATTTCTTATAGCTACTTTAATAGTGTTAAAAATAGATTTCTGTTAACATGACATTGGAGTAAATAGATTTTTCTCTGTAATATAAACTGAGGAAATATGATATAAAATAAGAAACTGAGTAAATAAGAATAAAATGAATAGATTTGGGTAAGTATGATAGCAGATATTTTTTTTTCCTTGATGTAACCATTGAAAGTAATGGAATTTTAAAAACCAGAAAAATGTTCAAAATGTATTTCAGAAAAGATTAGGAAGAGAGCAAACTCTGTGAGACATTTAGTTTTTTTCCACAGAACTAAAATGGAAAAAAGAGAACATTGTCTAGCTAATAAAGGCAAAAGTAATTTTTCCACTGAAGTAGATGAGAAGGTAATTAATATTTATTGAGTATCTATTGTTTGCCAGGGTCTTTTCATCATCATTGAAGTTTATTCTGGATAGTAGCTCACTAATATAGGTTCTAATTTCCTCATTTTAAACTTGGTTAGATTGGATAACTTTATCTACTTTATCCTTCATATTTCCTTATGACCGCAGTATGCAAAAGTTGATGGAGGGTGTTTTAAACCAGTTAATAAATTGTAACACCGTTCCCTAAAAAATCAGTAATCATTTAGGGCATAAATGTTTTGATTGCAGAGGTTTATGGTGCTGATGGCAGCGAGCACAATGTCTTCATATAGCAGACTGCTAAATACCTGAGGAGGGAAAGGAAGGAAGAAAGTAGAAGAAGGAAGGAAGGAGTTCCAGTTCTACTGTACAGAACCACCCCCCGCCCCCGCCCCACCACAAACCATCTAGGAATTGCTAAGCTGTAGTATAGAAAATTCTTTATATTTCATTCTCAGTACTCATTGTGAATAATTATCTTGTAGAATAATTATCTTGTGGCTGTACTAAGGAGCTATGGACAAGTCCTAAGAGTTGTTTAGTTTCATAGGTTAGAAGCAGCATCTTTTATCTGAAGACTCACAGTTGCTATTCTTTTTAGAGTGAAACTAGAAGTCTAAGTATTGCAGACCTTGGGCTATCTTATTCTGAAAATCTTCATAGGCCAGTGCAGATAACTACCTACTTACTTTGGTGGGGGTATGTGTGAGTGAAACTCATGGTTGAGTTTCTACAAAACCCATAGACAGCTTAAGGCAGTATTTTTGATCTACAGAAATATAGGAGGAAAATGACTAAGCAGCCTTACATTTTTAAAAGATAAACCATCCATCTATATATATAGTTTTATGGTGTTATTATAAGCTCCTCAAGTGTAACTTACACTTCTATGAACTTCCTTTCTCTATGACTTATTCAGTCTTAAGCCTGAAATTGCTTGTTCTCAGGTTTCTGTTAATAGATAATAGTTAAGACCAGAGGTAGGTTGTTGCTATGTTTAGAGCTTTATCCTGCCAGATTTGAAAAGAGAATTAACTCATTGTAAATTTATATTCCAGGAAACTCTTTGGCCAGGTTTAGGTTTTCAACACCTTTTCATTTGGTTTCAGTTTACAATAAAACAAATTGATATTGACTTGAATGATAATGGCAGAGGAAGTAAGTCCTAGCTTTCTTCATTTGGTCATTCATTCTTTCAAGAAATCATTTATTAATTCAAGAATTCATCATTCATTCAAGAAGCATTCTTTGAATGCTGAAATTAGCACAAAGAAAAATACAAAATTCTTATCCCAAAACTCACAATCCCAGGTGGGGTCTGAGGTAGAAGACCAACAAGAACTAGACAATTATGATAACATACAATAACAGAGCCTATATACAGTGCTAGGAAAACAGACAGCAGCCCTTAACTCTGTAGGAGAAGGAGAGTAAGCTATTTTCATGTAAGACATGATATCTTAGTGTAATCTTTCAAAATGGTAAGTTTTCCAGAAGAATCCATATGGGCAGTCACTTCAGACACAGGAAACAAATAAGCGTAAAGGCACAGATGTATTTAAAAACTTGAAAATTGTCTTTACCTTTGAATTGCCTAGGAACACACTCATTTTAGTGACCAGAAGAGTAAATGACAACAGAGAAAACCAAAGTTGTGTAATTAATGTTTATTGAACATTATCACACTCCGTGCTTAACTGAATCTTGTTAGGCCCTATATCTACGCAGTGAATACTGTCTAATTAAGATGACAACTAAAGCAGAGATGAAAACAGCATCAATCTGTCTTTAAAGGGCCTATGGCTGTCCATGTAGAGATTTATTGATTAACTGTAGCACTTCAAATTGCTCTGGGAACAAAACTGGCAGCAGATGCAAACTTCAATGTAATTATTTAATTATTTCAATGTAAGTATGTAATTATTTTGCTTCAAGTAGCTGAACCCAAGGTAGGTAGGTAGGTGGGCTGCCCATTCCAGTCTCTCTGAAATTTTATGGTGGTCTAAGGGTAGCCCCAATTAGGAGACCCATGTGTAATCCCGCTGTTTTCTAAACTATCATCACTATGTGTGAATTTATAAAGCTGTGAAATGTTCTGTTACTAGATAATAAGGGTAGAACTTTAGAAAATTTGGGAAAATTCAGCCAGGAATTTGAAGAATAAAGTATTTGTTCGTGCAGTGCTAAAACCTTAGTGATTGAAATCTCTCTTTCCTCTAAAAAATTATTGGGAATAATCTATAAGATTATTACAGGGCTATAGTTAAAATTATCATAACTTCGTGCTTATATAACACAAGACTGTAATTGTGAAATGTCAATCTTTATATTTTAAAGATAAATCAGAATATTCTATTTTATTAGTTGAAATGATGATTTTTAGTCTAATCTCAACTATATATGCCAAAGGAAAATTTTTTCAAAGTTACAGGTATTTTATTATTACAATATATTGATTGTCTGGGATAATATATATATTGCCTGGAATACAAAGAGTTCTAAAATGAAAGAGAAATATTTATTTTTTCTTTGATGATTTACATCATAGTGAATTAATGGCTTGATTAATGTAAGTATATTAAAATATATAATTTTAAAATATTGTTTTAAAATAACATTTATGTAAGAGACTTGATAATAAATATTACCACTGGGAATTTTGGATGACTTGAACTAATTTATATGTATTTCCTCACTTATATTTCATTTCTACTCATCTTGATTTTGGTGTTATAATTCTTTTCTTTCTCATATTCACTATATTTATTCCTTACATTTATAATTTTGCTGAATACTGAACTAGAATTCTGAAGTTATAATATTTCTGTGAACTTGGGCAGGCTACTTAAGCACTCTGAACCGCCATCGACTCATCTTTAAAATGACGATAATGCTATCAGTTCTGCCTCCCTTTCAGGGGTGCTGGGAGGATCAAATGGTTCAGTGCTTACAAAGTGTCAAGTGACACACAGTGAAGGGGCTTCATATTGATTGTATATTTTAAAGGTTATATTTGCATATGTTATAAAGACAAGTTTATCTATTTAATAGGAGAAAGATACTTGCTTTGCAGAAGGAGGGAACTTACTGAGGAGGTCAAATAGTCCTCTAGCAGTTTGTACATGTATCTCTCTGCCTGCAAGTATAGATGTGGGTTTTAACTGCACCTAACTCCCAAAGCTTCAGTTCCATTACCCTGTAGATTAGGATCCACAGAGCAATACAATTTTACATTCTTTCCTATCATCCTTCTCATGCTAGAGAAAAGACTTTGGCAGATTTATTTCATGAGAATAACTCCCCAGATATTAATCACAGAGATGATGCAGAGCTGGCTCAGGGATCGACTTCTGAGAATTAATCCCCATCTTTGCATCTCTCCCAGTCCTTCTTACTATTGGTGGGCTTTTGTCCAAATCCTTTTGCATTCAAGGTTTGTGAATATGTAAATTATGTATGTACTTCAAGAGGAATATCCAATACTTCAAAATATGAGTTCTTAAATATATAATTTGCATGTGTCTATATTTGAAAAAAAAATACCATATAGTAATCCAGATGCAGGTGCAGTTTAAAATAAATTGTCTTGAAAATCTGTCTTTGAGTAATAACATTGTATTTCTCATTTCAGAACATGATGAATGCATCACAAATCAGCACAACTGTGATGAAAATGCTTTATGCTTCAATACTGTTGGAGGACACAACTGTGTTTGCAAACCAGGCTATACGGGGAATGGAACCACTTGCAAAGGTAAAAGGGTTAATGTTAACACCTCTTCCATTAGAGATAATATAATCCATCTCAACCTCCCTCTACCACTTCTCATTCCTGTTATCTACTTCCTGGCACATTCCACAGCCATTGAGAGCTATACTGTGTGGTCCGTGGTTTTCCTCCTGGTTGCATCAGTGTTTAAGTGACCAAACTGTTCAATAATTTTGACTTAATTAATGTTCCTTGATCTCAGCCACAGTGGTTTTCATCTCTGTTCCTCTCTAGCAGATCACATCCTCATCATTTTTGTACAGAACTGCTTCACCTATGAATCTTAAACTTGAACATTTTATCATTTAACTGCAGGTCCCCTATGCTGTTCTTTCTATAACTCTTGAGCTTTTGTTTCTCTGACCCTTCCTTTTCAATCAATTTACTAGACTCCTCCCAGGTTCAGATATATATATGTGTATGTATGTGTGTGTGTGTGTGTATGTGTGTGTGTGTGTGTGTGTATATATATATATATATATATATATATATATATATATATATTTAGTCCAAACATGACAGTTTTTAAAATTTATGGTAGCACATCGGCCCATTTGTTCTACTACCATAATCCATAGTAACATATCTCTATTTTGAGTCAATCTGACAGTTTTTCTTCTCTGCCATCTCTCTTGAGCTATTGAATACTAATTAATTGGGAAGAGACCTCTTAGATCTCTATATTTTATAGTTTCCTATTTTAGCTGGTTTGTTAATTCTTTTAAATGTCCTGTTGAGCTCAGATTTTTATTTACATCATTGGATGCCCCATCTGTAGTTTACCATCATCCATTAATTCCCTTTTCGCCAATGTCCTATTTTCTTTCATCAGGTGGTATTATACCAACTCCCATAGGATAAAGTCCATATTCCTTATTGTATCATATAAATTTATTTGTGATTTGTCTAATTTAGATTTTTTAAGCTTCAAAACTGTTCATTCCTCAAATTCTCTGTGTCCATCATCCTGAAGTTTACTAAAATCAATTGGCTATGATACTGTATGTGTGGGAGGTAGGGAATAACAAGAAGTGATTGTTGATGCAGTACCTGGGTCTTATTATGGGTCTTAAGACCTATTCTGCAGTGACACATTCAGTGCAGGTACAGATCGCCTAAAGGATTGCTCTGGTTTGTAAAAGTCTCTGGAAATCTTTAATTTAGAGAATTCTGAAGTAAACCTACTCATTTTGGAGTCGAAATCCCTCAAAGATTCCCTTAGAGAAATTAGACAAATCCTGAGAAAAGTCAGACTTTTAAAGTCCATAGCATAGTACGGTATAACTGAATCCTTAGGATTTCCCCAAAGCGTACGGATTTTGTGAGAGTTTGTTTGGGTTTAAGATTTCATCTGGGAACCCAACAGCTTCTCTCTCTTATTTCTACTTGACTCTGACTCCTAATTAATGTGAAGAATAAAGTTTATAACATAAAGAACTATCGAAGTCATGAACAGATGTAGATAATTATTATCTTTGAGGGAACAAGTATGTTCTGGGAGTTAGAACTACAAGTTGCACAAAATCCAAAGCTGAGGAATAAGTAGTTTAAATGAAGGATCTGAATCATTGAGTCTTGTGCTCCAAGAACAGGCTGCAACCTTGTAAATTACTTCAAGGAAGATATACATGTGCTCTGATAGATGTACCTTTTATTATTTATGAAGTTTACATTCTCAGTCTCTTTGTAAATCCTTGAAGACTAGATATTCTTTTTGCCAGGGATGTAGACATATTAGTGCCTAGAACCAAATAAGCTGAATGGCCTCTCTGGGCCCATTCCTTTAACTCAACACCAGAATCTCAGATTTCCACATTTTACCACTCTGAAAAAAACAAAAAACAAAAACGAACAAACAAACAAAAAAACTACATCCAACTAAGTAAAGGAAGCACATGCCAGAAAACTAGTGAAAAAGCTTTTTCCCAAATGATTGGAACAAGCTGGTCTAATTCATCCATGACAGACCTCGCCAGGCTTAGGGAACAGCAGCTAAGCCTCACAGAGCCAAGGAACAAGCAGAAATGAAAACAGAAGCTTCTAAGGGTGCTCAGTCTTATCCGTTTTGTTACTCTCACCTACTCTGAAGGCAGCACATCTCAAAAAATCACACTTGCAGTGACTCAGACCTTGACTCCTTTTCCTACTCACTTACAAACCCACTCTAAGTCAGACTATACAGTTCCTTTGCCTGTGATCCTAGATCCCGACCTATTCTTAGTAGGGGAATGTAAGACGGTTTCTAAATACCACTAATCAAAATATTTTACTATTGGCTATTTCATCACCAGGACCAATTTAAAACTTTTTCTGAAAGATAGGGCATTTCTCTAATATTTTGACTAGAGCCTCCTAGGATTCAGTCATTTCCTATTTTCTTATCTTATTCTCTAGATAGTGATTTTCTCTCTGAGAAAACTATCTAGGATACCAATCATTTTTTTATGTTTAATTTCAAGCTAGATTGTTACAGTGAAAATCCTCATTCTAATGCCCTTCATGTTTGGTAAGTTTACTATTTTTTTTAACAGGAAGTTCAGTATTTTATTTTATTGGTGGAATATTTTTCAGCATTGGAAAGAGCACTGTTTAACATAAATCATATATGTTTTTTTACCTATATGGAAAATATTGTGTGAATATGAAATTATGACATTTAAGATTTGATGTCCACATCTCCAAGAGAATAAAGAAAACTGTGGTTTAGATGATCTTGAACCACTTACTTCTAAGGTGCTAAAATCGAGTATCTGAATTATTTTAGCATTTTGCAAAGATGGCTGTAGGAACGGAGGAGCTTGTATTGCCGCTAACGTGTGTGCCTGCCCACAAGGCTTCACCGGACCCAGCTGTGAAACGGGTAAGGATATCATTTCATCTTCTAGAAAATGACATTTTATACCAACACATAAAGTAATCCATGAGGAAAATAATGTTTCAAGTTTCAAGAGGGCTCTAAAAGCATGTGGCTGTTAATAAGGAAGCTCTAGGAGGGAGTAGGGGATTTTGAGTGATGCATATTCACTGGGTATTTTCCCAAAGTCACTCTAAGGAGGGTTTGCAGCTACTACAACTAGAAGCCTATGGAACGTTTTCAGAAAGATGTGTGAGATTGCTGAGGATTTTGTGCTTCATAATTTATTTTACTCACTTGGAGCCCATTTTTCCTGGAATCTATATGACTGTATTAAAGCATAGACTTCAAGCTTATGGCCAACTCACTACCTCCTGCATCTACATTTGAGAATTTTTAGTAATTCCTCATTTAAGCTTATTCTAAACTTACTCTTTCTAATGGCTACTAATACTAAAAACTTTTAAAATACTTAAAAACTTTTTAAAATATTAAAATGTATAATCCATATATAGCTTATGACCCCAAAAAAGATGTTCCTTTAGTTGAAATAGACCTTGAAGATTAAAAAAAAAAAGTGTTTTGAGTATTGGGTCCTAATTAAAATCATATCAGTAGTAGTTTGGTTGCTTTGGGTCAAGTGGGTTCAAAAAGCAGATGCCCTCTGAAAGTCTGGTTATAATTCCTAGGAGAAAGCTGCTGCCACCAGTGATTGGTGGTTGCCATCTCATAGTGCTTTCCATAAATCTCTGTGCAATAGATGCAGTGCATGTCCTGACCTGATCCCACTTGCAAAGTCATCTGCTTTAATAAAAACACCAACTGATCAGTGAGACAAAAAGTTCTGCTCCTTTTGAGAAGTGAAAAGTGAAAATTTTACTGAAGAGGTACTCCCACTGTTCACAGAAAGATGGTTCACAAAAGGGTTTGCATCACTAGATCATTTATTTTTGCAAGTACCTCTAAATGATATTTTTCAAACTTCAGTGACTAACTGGTTACAAAGGTCTCTAATGGAAAATGCATAGCGGCTATCTTTGATATGTGGGACTCTTTCTTAAGGGGACCATTTCCTAAATCAGGAGTCCCCAAGCTCATTGTAGGTGCGAATCACCCATTGAATTTAACTTGTTAAAAATACGTATTACTGGTAATTAGCTATCATAGGATTTACTAGATCAAAATCAGGTTCTTTCAGTACAGTGGTTCTACAAAGTTTTTATCCTGTGATCTCCACCAGCACACCCACACACATTATGGTACACTGTGGTACTGTGTATCAACACATTTGGGAACTGTGTTTCATAAATATGGTATTATGTACTGCCTGTGATGCAGAGTCAATACTGAAAGTCTGGCTTTTTCAGAGCATTTCAGTGGTGTGGAATTTTGAAATAAAGACTGTCCCAGAAAATCAGGATGAATAGTGGCCATGCCCAATCCTGCATATTATTCTTCCACTGGACAAAAAAAAAAAGTATAAATATATGTATGTATGTGTGTGATGAGATTGTGAAAATCTGGAATGATGTAAAATTAATCTGAGCAATGTAAAATTTAACACCAGAGTTAAAAATAACCCAATAGAATATTTAGCTTTTTCTATTTAATTATCCTTAAACTTCTAGTCTATAAAAAAAATGATTCCTAAGTAGCTGTCTGTAATAGCCAAGGACTTTGAGACAGACAGGTATGGGTTCAAAAGCTAGTTCTACTGTTTACTTGTTATATTACATTAACTTCTCAGTGTCTGGTACTCTCTAAACATCAAGTTATTCTCTACAGGTATCCTTCAAGATAGATATTATCTCCATTTACAAATAAGAATATTAGGTTCAGAGCGATTAAATTTTTTCTATGGTCACAGAGTTAGCAGATGAATACAAAGGTCTTTTTACTCCTAAGCCCAAGCTTTTTTTTTTTTTTTTTTTTTTAAATCTATATCGGTGTTTATTTTTAAAGTTTCTACTGAAGTCATTCCAATAACAGAAGAGAGAATACCTTCATCCAGTGTGGTTCTAGAATGGCCTACCACAAGGGTAAATAAAACTTCCTCAAAACATTATCCTTTATCTTGAAATTTTATTTATTTCTATTTCATAATATACGAAAATATTTAACTTACATACCATTCCATAAAGTTGGTGTTCTAAGGCAATGGGTCATAGTTTATCTCTGACTTCCAGGATCTTTTGGCCCAAGACCATATTTTATTATTTGAAAAGCAAACATTCTTGCCTTCTATCTGGGAAAAAGCAATACTACTGCTTGCTTCAAAGTATCTGTCCAAGTTATTGTTCCAGGTTAGATCCTACCTAACCCTTCACCTTTCAACACCATCACTTTTGTTGATGCAATTATAACTAGAAGGTGTGCCCTTTTAAAAAATGACTTTAGATGAAAAGAGACACATGTGAAATAATTTATCCACCCATTGATTCAAAAAATGTTTATTTAGGATCTGATCTAGAAATAGGATATAACAGTGAACACAACGTAGGCCCTGTATACATGGAAATTACAGTCTAATGGTGTAGAGGAACTATAAACAGGAAAAGAAATAAATAAAACAATAGGTGTTGTAAAGGAAACTAAAATAGAGAGTGTAAAACTATTTTATTCACCTGTGGACCTTATTATACATGATAGGTATTATTACTGATATTTATTATAAAGATAACTAACATCAGCTTCACTATCAAGTTCCAAAATTTCAGTGGTTAATAGAAAAACTATTATTGCTCACTCACATTTCAGTGCAATTTGTGAAATGTGGAGATGGAGAGTGTTGAGGGGTTTTGGGATTGGTATTGTTCAAACCAAGGACCCTGGCTATTACCATTTGATGAAGAAGCTAGGCCCATACATGGCCTCAAGAGCCACCAGAGAAGAAGACCACAGAGGAAGCATAGAGAATACACACCTACTGTTACTGCCTCAGGTCAGAAGTGATGTGTTCCTTCTTCTCTCACACTGCTGGTGAGAACTAATCACGTGGACTTAAGGGGTTTAGAAAATATTAAGCTGAGTTTCCAGGAAGGTGAAATCGGTTTTGAGAGCATTAAGCCAGTCTTCTGCCATATCTGCTATCTGACATTGCTGGTACTATTAACTCTAAGCAATCAACCCATTTTCTATGTTTCTGTCATCTCCTCAGAGCAAGGAATTCTGAGTTACTTTCTTTCCCAATCAGTGCCTTCTTTCTGCCTCCTGCAGGGATCCTTAACTTGGAATTCCATTGCCCCTACAGTCTATGTATGGACTTCGGGGCCCATGCATTCCCCAAATATCTGTTCATGTGTACATTTTCCTGCAGAGAGAACCAACAGCACTTAAAGATTTCATATGGGTTTCATAATTTCCCAATAGTTAAGAACCAGTAAAGAGAGAATCTTCCATGATTCATAAAGAGAACTGACTGCTGTTTCGTTCTATGGAAGGCAATCCAAACTCAAATAGCCAATGCCAGCCATTCAGTGTGTTTCTTTGGGAACCTAAAATCCAAAAACCCAAAACTGAACTCACCATCTCTTCTATTACTTATGACTCATCTCCTCTTTCTCTTTTATTACTGAAACCTGGTTCTTCACTTCTATTGTTTATTTCAGTCAGTGGCAGACTTATTAGCAAGTTTTCTTGGCCAGTAATCAAGGAATCACCCCCCTCTTTATATCCAGGCAAGTATTTTGCTTCTCTTTACTAAGGTCCATTTTTTCCCGTTCTGGCTGATACTGCAGTAGTTCAGGGTTCTCAAGATCTCTCTTTAGTCTACTCTCCACAGAATTTCAGAGCACAAATCTTATCATGTCACCCATACTTACAACAACTTTATCATCCCCCATTGCCCTCAAGATGAAGATCACATCTCTTAACATGACGTTTAAGGCCCTTTAAGGTTTGGCCCTTGCTTATCTACCCAGCTTTCACCCTTTTGATCTTCCATCTCCTCAACTCACTTCCACCCTTCTAGGCATTGAGTTTCACGGGGTTAAAGCGTATATCTTGTTCACTTTTGAATCTTCAAAACGTAGAATAAGGCCCGCACCTTATTAGGTGGTCCACAATTATTTGGTGAATAACCAAAGGTGTAATCAATTAAATGAGGAAGGAAAAGATGTGGTTGCATCCATATCTGCTGGACTTTTTGAATATTAGTTCAAAGAGGCCCTCAGGACCATCTAGTCCTGTCTGTACTCTCAGGCAGATAAGGTAAATAAAGCACAGAGAGATGAAGTAATTTACATAAGGTGTTTCATTGTAGATACAGATCTGCAATTTAGAATTCAGGTCTTCTGATTCCTAATCCTCTGTTTTCACCCACCTTTCTTCCCTCCCTCCCTCCCTCCCTTCCTCCCTTCCTTTATTCCTTTCTTCTTTCTTTTTTTCTATACCATGCTATATGCTCAGGACTTTATCTCACTATCATCCCTCGTGAGGTCTGTGTTTTCTGTTATGCCTACTCCTTCACCTGCCACATAATCCTGTTGTCTCTAACAGTAAAGGCTGGGGCAGTCTTTCTCTCCCAAGGTAGGAAAAGCATCAGGATTTTCAGGATTTCCTAAGTAAAAGAATAACCTAAATTTGGCCTGCTGGAGTTGGATGCTGCCTGATAGCTTAGAAAGGAGATTAATTCCTGTCCCCAGTGGCCATCTATTGGGCCCTCACAATGGAATTGCTGAGGATGAAGTAATAGGATTTACTGATTTTTGAAAGATAGTCTTAATGTGCATGACACTTAACGAACCTTTGTACTTTAGTTGAGAAAGTTTCCCCTGAACCTGCTCTCCCTAATTTATTTAGTCTATTTCTGCATCATTTGTATATTAGTGAATGGTTGAATCCATTTACCAACTTGACAAAGGGGTAATGTGTATGCTTTTTACTGATTAAAAATTAATTTTTCATGACTTTCTTTTTTAGCCATTGTGTAAAATCACCGACATGTACAGCATAACTTCATTTTTAATTAAACATACTAATATTCCATCAGGTGTTTAACTTGGATTTACAGGGTGATTATATCTTGGCTAACTCAATAAAATGTATCAGAAATCTATGTGCTGAGGTTTAACGGCTCTATCACTGCCATACTGTATTTATTGCACAAGTGCTAAACCTCAGCAAACACATGTCTGATGGTGTAATTAATATGCAAAGCTGTCTTAGTATACTAAAAGTAAATCTTTCAGTCATGATTTAAAGCATAACTCCAAAAGATTTGACAGTTCTCTATAAGTAACTGCTGACTTAAATCAAATTAAATGTTTATAACTGGGAAAAAGTTGGTATCAAATGGCAAAGCTAAAAAAAAAATTGCCGCAATATCAAAAAAAAGGAGATCAGATATTTTAATGATAAATGGTTTTTTCTTTTTCCCCACTGTGTAAAAAAAAAAACAAAAAACAAAAAACAAAAAAACAGGTTTCTTAGCCACAGATCACAACATAAGATGACATTTTAATTATTTTTAGTAAGTAGTTAAATGAATATAAATTTAAGGTGCATTCCTAAGTGTTTTTGTAGCTTTTTAATATCTATCTGTAGTTACAAAATAATAAAATGACACATGTGGGGTATATGAATGTTGCTTTACTTCAAAGATAACTTCAAGCTGACTGAGATTAATTGATTTTAAAAGTTTATATTATTACTGTTACAGGATAGGTGCTAAAATTTTTTTTTTAATCCATTTATAGGAACAAAGTTATTTTGCTAATGGTATATATAGTTGCTGTTTATTACTAATGTCAAATTGTATTAAATTTCCTTACATACTTAAGTTAGCACATTTTTCATCATTAATATATTGACAAATATATTGATTCGATTTCATGATTGAATAGCTCTTTTAAAAAGACATATTTTTCAGGTGCTTACATTATTTTATATTGTTTTACATGGGAAGAATGGAAAAAATCAGAAGAGAAAATTCTCAAAATATTTTTGACATAGCATACCTTTTTTTTTTTAAACCAAAATGGTTCACAGTAAATTTCGTTACCAAAATGTGTATATTTCTGTGGGAGAAAAAGGAGACTGAGTAAAAAATTTGAGATAACTTAATATAGTTAAAAAAGAAAAACTTTGGATGCCTTTGCTATACCAATAAAGGTGATCTTTTTTTAGGATTATTTTAAATTTATTTTGCTCTGGCTGAACTTCATATCAAAAATCATTAAATAAATTTTACTGTAATAAAAATATTGGGGAAAAAGGAAGTTCAACTTCTGATCCTTCACAGATTCTATTAGTCACTTTTCTAGATCCAGTTTTTTTGAGGAAAGAAACAAGATACAGAACAGATCATTTGGTGGCTTCCGTAATCTGGAAATGTGCCTACAGAGAATTCTGTTGGTCCGCCTAAAACAGTACCTCCAGTCATACTTGCTGAGACCCATCTGATCTTCAAACTTGGTCTCTAATGATAAGGGCGATTGAATTACATTTGATGGATGAATATATATTAAAGAACTTTGGATGAATTAGGGGCTTAGATCCCAACATTACTTTTCCCTTTATAAAATTAAAAAAAAAAAGAATAAACAAACAAACAAACAAAACCACTCACTGAAAGCTTTCCAATCATACCCTACATGTGAGTTAACTTGGGTACTTAACGCATGTCTTCTCTTCAAGTTGGTAATACTTAAGCTCTTTTAAATAACCCTTTAATTGGTTAATGTTATGCCAAACTCTGATACTCTTTGAAGCATTTAACACAATGGTCAAAAACACAAAAATTAACATCAGAGACACATTGGCATGAGTCCTAGGTCTACCATTGACCAGTTATGTCACCTTTTCGATGTTACTTCATTTTTCTATGCCTTAAGTTTCACATATACACAATGAAAGTGATAATATCTACTTCATGGATTAGTTCTAAATGAAGTAACGCAAGCAAGACATGCAGTACCATAATACCTGATGTGATCATATTATACCATTTTAAGTAAAATTTTGTATACAGAGCTGTTTGAAGTTTTTAGACATCCTTGAGGTAATTGGATGTAACCTGAGATGTTATGAAATTAAAGAACAAGAAATGATTCTAATTTTCTTGATTCATCTATAAACCAACTTTAAGTATAATTTTACTATACTTTAATGGTTAAAGTAATTAATTTAGCAATTTGCATTCTTTGCATTTACTTAAGATTGCTTTCTTTTGGTTCTAATGCAAATCTTACAAAATGAATGTTTTATAGAAATCTGTCTTTGTACTATTCAAAAAGTAGTTAAAGTTCTCAGTGTTAAATCTCAAAGTCATTCTTCCAAGTCCTTCAGGTTAGTTGGAAAAAATCTTACACTTTCCAAGTATCAGTCATGTATAATAGATAACAACTCTGATGGGGAAATTTTTCAGATTCGTTTATTGTACTGCCTCCCTAATTAACATTGGAAATGAAGCTACATCATGGAATTAATATAAGAAAAAAATTGCTTTCGAGCTGTTAGAGGGCAGGTCTCCAAGAAAAAAAACCCAATGGAATTATTTAGAATTTGGAAAAGATCTTCACTTTTGCTTTAAAAATATTGATAGTTATTTTTCAATGGATCGCCTTTGAATATAACTTGTATTATGTCCTTGAATTCTTAGAATATGTATTCCCTCTTTTTTTTATTCAAAGCAAACCAAATAAAGTCACTTATTAGATTTTTAAAATATTCCAAAATTAATTAACTGAATACTGCATTAATATTTTAATTAAGCAATATATGCACAGGGCATAAAATTTAAAAAGACAGAAAGTATGTAATGAAATGTAAATTTTCTGTGTACACCTTACCCAATCATTGTTTTTTTTTCCTTTAATATATCTTGGAAATCATACTACCAATATGTCATCATGGAACAGAATGATTCAAATAGGAAAGCCACTCTTGGAGGAGCTGCCACTCAAATAGTAGAGTTTTACTGTGAAACTGTGGTTGCCAATAAGGATGCAGATCTTGAGGATAAGATTTTTCTCTCCCTTTGGGTACCCCATACTTTAGTTGGGAATGTTCTGCAGTGTTCTCATTCATAAATTCTAAATATTTTCATATATAGATAAGCTGATGAACTTCTATTCATTAGCAGTATGATAGAGGGGTACAAACTTAAGATTCTGGAGGCACATTAGAAAGTGATAAAGATATGAACAACTATCTGGGACTCAGTCTTTTCTAATTCAAAATATATCCAGGATACAACTTTTTATTTATGCTTGAATTATTTTCATTTATTACATTATAGTTCTTCTATTTCTTGTTTCTTCCTTCCTGAAAGACCTACTTTAGTATACTCTTAGAGTCACTCTATTAGTGGCAAACTCTCAGTCCTGGTCTGAAATGGGCTTTATGCCATTTTTACTCTAGGTTAGTTATATGTGGGCTTCTAGGTAGTTTTCTCTAAGTACTGAGAAGAAAGTATTCCATTGTTTTGGGGGCCTGTGAGGTTTCTGTTTAGATGTCTGCTGTCAGTTCACTGGTAATTTATTTAAAAAATGCTTTTTCGCTCTAATTACTTTTAAAGTCTCCCTTTCCTTGGGGTTTCTGGTTTTGATGTGTTATGTCTAGGCATGAATTTGTTTTATCTTGCTTGGAACTCCGTTTTATTATCGAATCAGAGGAGTCATCTCTTTTATTGATTTTGGAAAACAATCTTTATCTTATTGAATATTGCTTCTCTCTCATTCTTTTTATTCTTTCGTTCTGGATTTCCTATTGGATATATATTTGCCCTTATCTTTCTATGTTTCTTTGACTTTCTTTAATATTTTCCATCTCTTCATCTCTCTGTGTTGTGCTCTTTGTGATTTCTTCATATTTATCTTCCAGTCTGTTAGGTAACTCCTCCGCTTTGTCTAATTCTTTGTTTAGCTCATCCATTGATTTTTTTTAGTTCAGTAACTATCTTTTTCATTTCTTGAGCTCTCATTTTCAAATCTTTTGGTTCTTATTTATTTCTTGTAATTTTAATTTCTTTTATGTCTTTAAAAACTTAACCAAATAAGGTAATATGAACAACTTAATCTTTATCATATTGCTCTATTGTCTGTTTTTATTGAATTAGCTGACTCTTGCTCATGATGCAGTGTTTTCCTTGTGCGTTTTTTTTTTTTTTTTTATTTTTCATGTCTGACCATATCTTAATTGACCTGTGAAACCTGAAGTCTTTTTCTTTCAGAAATTTTGTATTTGCTTCCTTAGGTATACCAGGAGTATTACAATCAATAGTTGTGTTAATTTTTTTGCCAAGTGGTATACCACAAAGGTGGTATAAATTTGAACCTCAAAACTCTGTAAGAGAAAACATTTTTTTCTCTGAACTTAAGTTCAGGCAAAAATAGTGTGTCTTCTCTTAATCCCCTGTGCTAGTGAATGTTTTATTTATATGTGTTCCTATCCTACATCCGTTCAAGGATCTACTTTGTGCTGGAGTCTTGGACCTTATGTAGGACCAAGTCCTCTCTGCTGTCACCGCGTGGGTCATAAAATCCAAACCTGAAATTCAACTGCTTCTTCACCATATAAAAATTTTTATTTTTGCTTTAAATTGACTCAGTTATAAATTTTATATTAAATATTTTTAAGCTCTGTGTTTGTATAAAGAATATTTTCAGGGTATACAGTTCTCAGTATTGCTGGAATTTGAAAGAAAGTCACTCATTTTAGATGTAAGTATGATTTTGTTGCTGCTCAGTGACTCCTGCAAGTGATGGGCTTTGGTTGCTCATAAATCTGCATACTGTGAGGTGAAACTCATGGTGGAAGAATGAAAATGGGTGGAACATAGGAAGAAATAAGGTAATATGAACAATTTCATGGCATTTACTAAGAATGGAGGTAGGGCTGTGGCTGCTTCTTTTTCTTGACTGAATTTCTTATGCTCCTGAAGAGTCTGCATTTCTTTCTAGGTGGAGTTTCCTCTATGGCTAATTTCCATTTCTTTCTTCATGTAAGCTTTCTGGAAAAAGCCACTGGGATTTGGAAGCAACAAATCCATAGCAGTTAGCATTTTTCAGCTGATAGGTGACACTTCCTTAAGAGTTTACTGTTTGTTTATTTGTTTGTTTGTTTGTTTGTTTGTTTTTTGAGAGAATAAAATATATTCTGGGTAATTTTTAGATTTAAACTAAAATGTACACAAGTTAAATATCAAATATGGGTAGAGAGTCAAGTCAAAGAAGATGAACTAAATTTGCAAGTGACATAAATTGGGGAGGGTAACTAATATGACAAAAGGCAGAACCAAGATCAAAGTTATTCAAACTGCAGGAACAATGGGATCAAAATAACACTATGACATTTAACAGACATTTAAAAGTGCCTCCTGTAGTTGTCCTACTTTCAGCTTCCAAATAAGGCCACACTGCTTCTACCGGTCTTTTATTTTTAGATTCTTAATTCTGAGGCCCACATTCATTGTGTCCTTTGCCCTACCCTTTGATTTTCTTCTTTTCCTTAGTTGTTCTTTTCTCCCTCAGCCTTTTTCCCATTCCCTCCTACTGGAGTATGTATGAGTTCCTTAGAGTAGAGGTGAAGCCTACAATTTTGTGTTTCTCATAGGGCTTGTAGCATTATGCTTTGCATATAGTAGGCAGTTCATGAATATTAATAAAATATAAATACACTTTTGAATTTGGGTTAGAAAAAAGCAATTGCCCAAGTTACAGAAAACCAACTTCAACAGTTGTGTCCTTTACTTGACTGTTGATTCCAAGTTCACTATGAGCCAAAAATGTAATAGGTTAGCTCAAAAAGAAAATGCAAACTTAGCTAAAGTGTTCATAGAAACAGAGTACAGAAAACAATATCGGTAATAGTCTCCCTGAATTCTATATTACATATCCCATACTGGAATATTATATTCACTTTGGCCAATGGACTTTAAGAGGTTATAGGCAAATTGGGAAAAGTTATCTTGGAAATGAAAGTTCTGTTGGATATAAGAGGATAGTTGAATAAACCCTACATGTTTAACTAAGAAATGAAGAAAAAATCATAATTTAAAGGCTTGAAAACTATCCTTAAATACGTGAAAAAAAATATATGAAGAGCTAAATTAGTATTTGGAGTTCAGATTAGATTATTAAGTGTAGCTCTACTGTGCAAAACCAGTAAATGTACCAGGAGGCAAATTCGAACTTTTAATAAGGAATATATTGGTCACAAGAATCATATGAAAATGGGATGGACCAGCCTGTGTGCTCAAGCAGAATCTAGATGACCATATGTTAGAAGCATGTAGGGCCTTTAGGATTTCTGCACTGGGTCTAGATTGCCTTGGTTTATTGGAATAACCTAGGACTCTTCTTGTTGCCATTCTTCATAACAGTAACTACTTCCAACTGCATGTCTAAGGGCACTTCCTGTAATAATAAAGAGGCAATATAGCATGATGGATAAGAGTTAAGAGTGAGCTTGAAGGTGGCTCTCTGGGTATAGATCCAGGTTCTGCCACTGACTACCTGTATGGTCTGGGGCAAGTTACTTAATTTTTATATCTGTCTTGGTTTCCTTGTTTTAGAATGGAATGATAATAATACCTATTTTATTGTATTGTTGAGAAGACTGCATTAGTGAATACATATAAACAGTTACAGCAATGGCTCAGTAAATGTTCACTATTATCATGACCCTACAATAACCCTCTAAAAGTTATTATTACCAGATGAGGAAACTTAGGCTCAAAAAGATTAAGCAATTTGCTCTGGACTGTACAGCCAGTAAAGTGGGGGGGGGAAGGATGAATGAAAACAACCCGCACTCTTTCTGCTCTGCTGTTTGGCCTCCACTGCACCATAAAGGTGATTAAATGCCTTTGAAATGGCAGCAAACTTTGTGAACATAGGTGCCAAATTATCTAGATTAAACATTTATTAAACTCTTGTGCATGCACAGCACAGTACAGCATGTGTGTGAAGATGCAAAAAGTAAAATGCAGGTTTTTTTTCTCTTGGGAGTTTATATCTCTGACTCTCTAATGCATAGGGGAGCACTTTAACTCAATGACAGGTAAAGAACAAGTGGGTACAAAATAATAGCAATGCCTTTTAAGTGATTGTTAGCTACTAATCTTGTCTGATATGGTAACCCCAGAAAAAAAAAAATTGCCCTTAGGAAGAATAAATTTTAAAGCAGTTACAATTTTCAGGGGAAGGTTTCATGATAAACTCCTACTGGTGGGACCTAGGAGGCAAGCAAACTGCTGATTAAATGTGTGAAAAGTATATACTCAAGTGTTAGACGGGGTTTTCATTGCCAATTTTCTCAATATTCATGTCTGAAGATAATTATAAGGCTGAATAAGAGTGAACTTGGACTTCTTATTTAATCAAAAGCCAAAACAAAACAAGTTAAAGGAATTCTCTGACATTCTTAGTCTTTTAAGATGTGGGACTCTTTGTTGTCCTTAGCTGAGGTGTGTTTCATTTGCCTTGAGCAGCCTTTAAAATATAAATCACTCCTTCAAGCATGTTTTTATTTTCCTTCAGATTTTAAAAGGCTCGATTCCAGTCTTAAAATCAACTTTGCCTTTGTCCTTTTTATATAAATCCAATATATTTTTACTCCTTCCTATCATCCTCTTTAAAAATTTTTTTAATTCAAGGAAAATAAAATCAGTTGACTGTAACCATTTGTGTTTCTTTTTGCTTGAAAATCAATCTAATAGACTCTCTAAAGATAATAATTTATTATTCATTATGATCTTCCTGCTTCTGACCATTTATAACAAAAAGAAATTAATTAAAACACAGAGGCCTATAAGCAGTCCTGAATAGGAAAGAGTGAGTTACATATTATAGGATGCCAAAACCTTTACTCAGAGAAAGAAGGAGAGGAGACTCTTTCCATAAATCATAAAACCTAATTACAAACCAAAGGATACTGACCATGTTACACAGATGCTTTTGTACTGTAAACTGAGTGAGAGGCAAGATTTGGTTAAGTGTCTAAAATCAGATTAGATTCAATCAAGTAATTTTAGCTTATGTAGGAACAGAATGGAGATAATTGTCAATTTTGTTGGAATTATTAATAAATATTTATAACATGTTATCTGAGATCAGATCTTCAGGTTTACATTCTTGAAAGGCAAACAGAAGGGAGACATTTGTGTTATACTTATATTACACACATTGTGCTCATTTACTTTAGACTTTACTCCTCTACTAGAATAGCTTTCTTAGAAATCAAATGTAACTTCTTAATTACTATTTCCAAAGTATTCCAGTTTGTTTATCTTTCTGAAGCATTCGATGTTATTAACGAAATTCATTCCATCAACTCCCTTTTTCTTTGGTTTCCTTGGCATGACATTTTCTCCAGACTGTACTGTATTGCAGCAAACCTTATACAGTAGGTGTTTTGAGTCATGTTTTTGGAGGAAAAGATAGAGAAGTAAATGAATTGCCCAAGATGACATAGGAATCAAATTGAAGAGCTTGGAGTTAAACACGACAACATAAATCCAAAGCCCATTGCACTGTATCCCCAATATGGTGGCTACCGCACGTATGAACTCTTACTACTGTTACTTTTCTGCCTGTTTAACTGCCTTCGCTAGCATTTTTTGCTGCTGCTTCTCACCTCCTGAATGTGAAGATTAAATTACATACTTGATCATCTCTTCTCTTTCGTAACACTATCTTCTATGTAATGCTCAACCATCCTCAAGTCTTCAAAGGAGCCCAGGCCTCTCCACGGCTCAACTCCCACATCCTAAGGGGCTACCATCTATTTCCACTTGGACATTTTGCCCTACACTGCAGCCATCTTCCCCTGTGTTTTCCTTTCTCGAGACTGAAATCATCTAGGCCTGACAAACCACCCATCTCCTTTCATTCCTTTCAATATCCTCAAAGCAACACCAATATAAATGGTGCACAGAAAAATTTTAACCAAAATTTTGAGGACAATGGAAGACTAAAAAGAAACAACAGGCGTGCTCACCTGGTCGTATATTTTCGTAAAATTTGTAATAGTTACATATTTTGATAATCTCTTTTCCTGCAGGGGCCCTCAAAATTGTATAGGCTTCTTAAAACCCTGGCATACTCGCGTTCTCTCCAGACTATTCTTTTTGCTGAGACCTTGTAGCTCTCAATTTCAAACGTTTAAATTTCTCTCTCTCCCTCTTTCTTTCTCTCCTCCATCCTGATTCCTCTCTCCTGTGCTCTGGGAGGAGGGAGAGGAAAAAAGCATCTGCTTTCATCCCCAGAGGTCATCAATATATTCTCTAAACGAAGACTTTTTCCTCTATTATGACATGTGCAACTCTCCTGTGATGTAAAAACACTGTCAATTATTATTCTGAATTGCTTTTTAAAATTTTCTGACACATCAGCTGGTCATTATTGGAAATTTATCATATGCCAATCATTGTACTAATTGCTTCATGTTGATTAACTTATTTTAATCATTAAAACAACACTGCACTGGGTATAATTATTTCCAAGATCATATTTAAAAACTGTTGCTTAGTGAGGTTGCATAATGTATCCAAGGTCACATAGCAGGCATGTGGCAGGCTTTCAATTTAGTTATTCCTAAAAACACGTGTCCACTCATAACCCTCACAAATATTTTACTATCCAAATATCACTCTTCTGTGAAACTTTCCTTGACTTGTCCAACCAGAAGTATTCTTGCCTTCCTCTCAACAACCATGCTTGTGCCAATTTTATTCCACTTCTTTTAAATTACCTTGTATTAATATTAATCTTAAAGCAGAACATTATCTTAAACTCTGAAGGAGCTTAGTTCAGTGCTTCATGAGAATCAAATCTAATAATTTACGGAATGGCTTTTATGACTAAAAACCATTTGGGTTAAATCTAGACAAGGGAGATATAACTATTATACCATTCGTCAATAGGCTACTTAAAAAATTCTGCTAAAAAGGAAAGTCATTTACTACTGTAAACAGGATATTGCCTGTATGGCTTATATCTCTTAAGCGATGAACCTGGGCTGCATTATGGAAAATGTATTATGTGTGCCGTTCACAAGGACTTGAAAATGCCATGTGTCATTTCTCCTAAAGAGTGATGTTAACTGTAACAAAGAGGCATGTGTTAGAAGAGAACAGGTGTTCTTAGTTGATAGGGGAAGCACCTATAAGCCTAATTAATGACTTACTAATAATAGTTCTCACTGATTCTGAAAAATTTGGCTACTGACATATATGCAAAAAAAAAAAAAAAAGAATAAACAGTATTTACCTATAGATTGGATTAGGGTGAGTATATTTTAAACTATGAGTTATGAGTTGGGTGAGCATTAATGTATCTCAATGAAGGAAGTGTGAAGAGAGGCAGGGATATTTTCTCTAATGGAGTGGTCATATGAATAAAGTGAGACTGAAACTGAACACCAATCTTTCGAGTAACAGAGATAAGCATTCTACAGGAAAAAGTATAATATGTAATATGTAGGAGCAAGTTGGCAATTTCCAGCATAAAAATTGGAATGTACAAAGTTTCTGTCAGGAGAATTTAGGCAGGCAAGTGAAGAGATTTTGTTTCGCTTTTATTGTTACAAACAAAATCAAGAATGATATTTAAGAGAAATCTTAAAGGATATACTTTTAGCAAGCATTGCTTAAAAGTAGGGCTTCTTTGGGCTTAAAAAGATTACCACGGAGCAAACTTTTTCATCTTCTCTTTGAATTAAATGCCATAAAAGAGTATTTTGGTGTCCAGCAGTTCTTTCATTTTCTTTTTCTTTTTTTTTTCTTTTCTTCACTGCACTGACTCAGAGAAATGAACATGAGCTGCAATATAAGGTTAGACCTCAGAGTTTATAAAATGTAGGTAGACCACTACCGTGGCCAAAAGTGTGAGCTTTGGAGTCAGGCTGCTGGCATTCACTCTCCTAGCTCTATTACTCACAGGCTATGTGATACGTATGGAAGGAGTGACTTTATCTTTCTTCGTCTCTGTTTCCTCCTCTGTGAGATGGGGTTAATAATGGTACCCCTTACAATGGTAATGAGTATTACTTGAACTAATGCATGTAAACCACTTAGCATAATGCCTGACACAAACTAAATGTCAAATAGTGCTATTAAAATGAACCAAACAAGAGCATAGAAATGGAAAGTTGCTTAGATGCTACCAGGAAGTGAGGGGAAAGGGAATTGGGGAGTTATTATGGGTGCAGGGTTTCTGTTTGGGATCACGAAAACTGGAACCAGTGGTGACGGTTGCACAACACTGTGGACGTAATTAACGCTACTGAATTATGTACTTAAAAATGGTTAAAATAGAAAATTTTATGTCGTATATATCCACTACACACACACACACACACACACTAAAACAAAAGAAGGAAAGCCTGTAAATAATGGCTGTCACTTAGGCTCAGATCTTTTTTTTCTTTTTTTTTTTTTGGTTTTGCCTAATGCCAGGAAGCACACATATACATAATTATTGATCTAACACACTAACTACTTCCATGGTCACCTCTGATTTCTTATGATCCAAAAGAGAAGATGCCTGAGGCAAGGTACCCTACAAAATGTCTGTGAAGGGGACTAGGTGCTCATCTCGACAGGCTGAGGGGCCTCTAGAGTGCAGAGTCAGGAAAGGACTTGCATCACCAGATCCCCACAATCTCTACAGTGGAGCATGGCTTAAGAGCTTTTTCCTGATTCCACAAGATGTCCCAGGGAGGAGGGTTAAGGCTTTATGAGACTGTATCAGCAGCCATGGTACTTACTGGTCACCACCAGCTATGCCTAGCTATTTTACTCTCTACTCCACCTAGGTCAAGCAGTCAGACACATGGATTCAAAATTTAAACCAACTCTTAGAGCATCATAAAAATTGTTTAGCAGTAGATGGCGACCATCGAGGGGGCTCATTATGTGGTACATAAAAGCCAAAGAAAGCTAGACCCAGGCAGGACTTGTTTTCCTGAGATTTTTTTCCCAGCTACCTAATGGATTTTTTTAAAATCTAGAGTTATTAAATAAACATATCCTCTGCTATCTCAGAATTATTTTAAAATAAAATCTGATCCCTACTTGAAACATATGGTCAGATTCCATGATCTCAGAAGTTTTTTTGACTCTGATTCTCTGAATTGTATCCACCCAACATCACTAGCTATGGAAAGAAAAATAAAAGAGTAATGTCATCTTAAGTAATTCCCTTTACTAAGCTATGAAAATATATATAATATTGCATGTGATAATTTTATAATATAATATGCATTTAATGGATTCAAATGATTTTAAACTTGTTTTTAAGCTGCTATAGTTCATCAGTAATAATCATATTAACTATTTTAGCTTTATTTCTGATTGGGTATAACTGTATATTTATATATAAGTCAGTAGGTCATTCAACAGCTAATGTTTTAGCTTAGAAGTAGTGGTTAACTTGTATTGCATGTGAGGTGGTTATACTTTTAGTCGTTTCACATATATGTACTGGATATCTACTTTATGCAGGATACTGTTTTATGTACTGGGAAAGATGGTGGATAAAGAAATTGGGCAACATCCTTGCTTTCATGAAACCTATTCCAGCTCCCTATATCTTAACAATTTCACATATAACTAAATGATTAATTAATTTAAGATGCTAATATGCTATAGAACAAAATCAGACAAATGAGCTACTTCAGTGCACCTATTATTGTCCTTTACATATAAACCTGGTGAAATAATTTTCATTATCCTTATTTCATGAAAGGAAATTGCCTTGAGATACTTATAATACAAGTTAAAGTGTAGAATTTCTTGCCATAGTAGTTGTTTGGTAAATTCTATATAATATTTTAAATATCTTAGCAAAATATGAGAGAAATTTGAGAATCAGATGGCTACTTAAATAATACTACTCTGAGTAGAGCCTATGAGAATGATAACAGCAACAAAAATACTTATTTAAAGAAATATTATATATATGATAACTTTGTCTGTCTGTCTATTCCCTCTTTCTTTTGAGTCCATTGCTTCAACCCCATTAACTAGAGCAATGTTTTCAATCAGAGGTGATTTTGCTGCCCACTGGACCTAGAACAATGTCTGGAGACATTTTTGGTAGTTATAATTGGGGAGCATTTAGTGGGTAAAGGCTCAGGATGCTACTAGTCATGCTATAATGTGCAAGACAGAGCCCCATAACAAAGGATTGTTGGACTCAAGGTTAAAAAACGCAACATTAGAGGTAACCACTGTTAACTGTTGGTGTGTAAACCTATAGGTCTTTTTCAGTGTATTTATACACACATGAACATACTTACTCATATGTTGTACAAATGGGATAATATTGTGCATGTTATCCTGCGACTTACTATTTCTACTCCTACAAGTTGGAGGTCTATCAGTCAATATGTTTATTTCTGTTTCATTCCGGAGAACTGCTTAGCATTTTCTATGTATGTGTAAATGTATCATAATTTATTTAACTCTACTCATATTGATGGGCATTTACGTTATTTTCAGTTTCTTGCTATTTCAAATGGTTGCAGTGAAAATCTTCATATGTACTCTTTTTTTTTCCCAAAATGTGAAAGGATTTCTGTAAGACTATTTCCTGTGAGTGAAATTGCAAAATCAAATTGTATGATCATTTTAAAATTCATAGTATAGCCAGGCTCTCCAAAAGGATGTTCCCAAGTTATATTCCCACCAACTGCCTATGAGAATGACAGAAATATTTTCAACTTTGCAAGTGCATTTTGCTACACAAGACTGTAACATAAGCAAACAAAATTGTTCTTGATTTCAAGGATATTTGGACAGTGAAAGCCACAAAAGCTCATCAACCTATATCAAAGAACATAATAATGGTTATTAGAAAGTAGAATGTGATGATCACAGAAATTATTTTGTTATAAAAACAATAACAGTGAGAGGACTAACCCCATAGCAGGTATATCTTCTGTCTACATTGTGCTTGAAAATTTACCAGAGAGTTAATGGATTCTGGCTGCCTTATTAATATGATCCACTGTGTCATCTGCCTTCACTTCACTGCCTGGTAGCTGAAGTAGCAGCAGTTGTCCACAGGATTTATAGCTACTTGGCTTTTCAGTAAGGCAGAGGAAAATAAGCCAGAAAACAAGTCACCCACTGAGATTATTAGAAAAAGAACCATGAATAAATGAACTCTAAGAATGAGAAATTTTCAACCAGAAATGGAATCAGTAAAAGATAAATTAAATAATATCTTCCCCTAACCTTTCTCAAACAAAACAACTATATAAGTAAAGCCTACGTATATAATATAGGATTGTTAGTTAAACCATCACTTTTCATATGAAACTGAAAAAGCCAGTTACGAAGCAAGATAGATTTATTGGCTGAAAGAATGTTGTGTAACAGGAGAACTCAGATTGCATGCCTGTTTGTCAACAAACCTTAAGCAAATCTCTGTCACTCCATCATTTATATGACATTTCTCACACACTGCTCTGCTATCAAGCTGTTTGTCCTACAGGAAAGTTACTCCGAATAGGCACTGGAATTATAGTGTTACAAAAGGTAGAGGCTTCCTCTCTTTATGGAGTTTACATTTTGGACGGATAAACATACACTTAAAAGTCAATTATACATTTACTATCTTTGTGATAAGAGTTGAAGGTGTTATGAAAAGTTATAACAGGGCACCTGACCTAGTCTAGGTGGTAAGTGGGGAAGACTTCCTGGAAGAAGTGACCTTTGAGCCAAAATAGGAGATCTGTCCACCTCACTTGTACCTTTGAACACTTAGAACACTTTCTATCACACTTAGGGTATATTTCAAACATTTTCTAGTGTTTGTAGTTTTTTTTTTTTTTCAAGAATTAAACCCCTGTATAGAGTGAAATCTTCATAAAGCTTTCATAATCTTCATAATCTTCATTTTTTGTTAACAATTAGCATAGTTCATGATATATAGTAAAGACCTAATAAATTATTTCATTCATTTATACATTTGTTTACTCATTCAGCAATGCCTAACATGTGCCTATTACTATTCTAAGCCCCCAGGAAATAGTTGTGACCCAAATGACAAGGACCTGTTCTCATGAGGTTTCCATTTTGGGGTGTGTGTGTGGTGGGGGGAATCCAGACAACATAGACATAAATAACCATAAATAAATAATACATAGTTTTAAGTACTATAAAAATAAATAGACTAATGTGGTAGAGTGTGAGTAACAGTAGTTAAGAAGTCTTATTTTTTTTTTTAAAGAAATGGGGTTTAAGCTTTGAATTTTATGCCATCGGATTTTACAGCCTCCCAGCTTTCTTTGTTGTCCACTTTATTTCATCTATTGAAGAGCTCTAAGTCTGGCAGACTGTGTTCTTCCAACATGACCCCCTTGGCACCTGCAGCATGTGGATGACCTAACAAATACTCTGGCTTTTCAGTTCTTTGATCTTTTTACCTTCTCAGCCACCCACTCCTATGGTCATTATCTTGACCTTGTTTTTACCTATACCTACATCACCCCAAAAATCTCACTTTCAAGCATCTTACTATTAGGCCACCACCTCCTTTCCTTCCATTTCATATACTCTATTTACTACCTGTACTCTATTAACTGTTTGATTCTTTTATCGAAACACTTTTCTAATACTCAACTGATTCCATGGTTCAACAATCTAAACACTCCCTTATGAATACTCATTAACTCTTTTAGCCTTTCTCCTTATATCATATTACCCAGCAAATTTTAGTTCTTGACTGGCCATTCTTTAAATTTATGAACACAAATTTCAAAAAGGAATGCAGAGCTACTATTCCTTAGAATTTTTTGCCCCACTCTTCAGAATAACTACTTCAAGCCCATTTTTCTCTCATCGAGCTTTTAACAGTCTGTCAAACTACCCTCTCACAACCTTTACCCCACCTCTACTATTGATAACCTTATCTTTTAACTTCTTTGATACTTAAATGAAAAGGAAGGATTTTCCTTGAAAAGATTTGGGGAAAGTGGAAGCGTACAATTGATTCGTAATTCTCCACACCCTTTCTGAAAAATAGCTGCTATAACATTGTGTTTCTTTAGCATGTGCTCAACATTTTTTGTTGAATTGAATTTCAAGAATTTTGCCATAATTTAATGCTTTTCCTTTTTTTCTTTTTTAATATTTACATGGCTAGGCTCTAATTTGATGTTGTATCTTTTGCCCAAATTCAAAACTTCCAGTATATTTCTCAGATCTCTATGTTCAAGGTAAATTATGTTTTCAATCATATTCTTCAATTGACCTTTATTATTTTTACTGAACTCAAGGGGTTCATTTAGCCTGCACACATCAAAGCCAAAAGAAACACAGACAGGAGTTTGCAGCAAAGAAAGTAAGGAAATGGTAGCAAGCTCAGAGACACAGGTGAGCTAATGTACGAAGACCTGACTCCCCGATAGCCTCTAGGGATTAGGTTATATAGGGGAAAATTTATTAGCTACTAAGGGATTTAGGGTCCTGGGCTCTGCTGAGTGGTCAGGACTACTGTGGAAAGCAGTTGATCACGGTTATCAAGACCCGATATCAGTCACGGCCTTGGTCTCTCTGGTTTCAGGAGGATGCTGATAGGGTCATTCTGTCTTCATGGGTCTGGAGCTGCAAGATGTTATCCTTAGTTCTGCTGAAACTCTGTTTCCGTAGTCTACAGACCTGAGACTTTGTTCCTAAAACTGTTTGATGCTGACCTAAGTAAGGGCTTAATGATTAAGGGTGTGATTGTGCAATATGCAGAAAGATAAGGGAAAAAAAGAAGCAAGTGAGCCCAAAGCCAATTTGAATCAAATAAAAAGAAAAGAAAAAAAAGTCATTATAAAGAAGTGAAGATTTACCCTGTTACATTATCTTTTTATAATCTCTCAGGAGGAAAGTGGCTCCAAAACGGGGAGGAACCTAACTTTCACTGCAAAAAGAACTCTTTTTTTTTTTTTTAATGTATGTTTTGCTCTTTCAACCAGTCTAGAAATAGGCAAGTAGTTAAAATGAGCCATTTAATAATTTTACACGTTTTTTTTTTTAGTATTAAAAGTTTCTTTGTAGCTAAGACTCATTATACTGGAATATACCTTTTGATCTGTAAATCGATTGCCACTTTTTAAGCAACTATAAAGAAATTATTCCAGATACTTAGAAAAGTGTTTTACAATAAAATCTTTAATGAACTGATAATATCTCAGTTATGACTCTAGTTATAACCCTTTATTAGTTTATCTTGCCTTCAATTTATCAAGTGGGCAATGTAAATTGCTTTTTTGCTTTTAAATTAAATTTTTATTAAAATCAAGGTTCTACCTACTTTTCCTATAATTAAAACCTACGTACACAAGAGTAGTTGTCCATTAGTAGTACACCGGTAAATAAAAACTGATGGCTTTAATTATAGGCTTTAGTCTAGACCTACTAGCAAGTTTTATTTATTCACTGAAACCTAAAATTATTCGCATATGGAAATCACCTAAAGCAGAAATAGAATCACTTATGTAATTGATTAAAGCTTCTGAAAGTTTAAATGTAAAATGTCTTATGCAAATATTTAAATCATTATAGAAATTTATCTCAAAATTTGTCTCAAAATCATTATAGGAATTTGTCTTGAAGACTTGTCTCAAAACATGTAAATGTCTTACTACAGTAATTTTTTACTACAGACAATTTTTTCAATAATTTTCTTTTTTTGTGTACTTGAGTAACTGAAAGATTGGGGTATAATTTTTTTTTTTCTATCCTGGCTTAAAAAATATTGCAATAATTAAAAATCAAATGCAAGCCTTTTCTACTAAGGGCAGAGAAATAGGCATTTATTACATGAGATGAGATGAAATACATAGATCACAAACAATAAAACACCCTGAAACTTACCTATACTGATTTTTGGAATTTAAAGTCAATTTCTAGAAATTCAATATACCCAGGTCTTCTATTTTTTCCCCCTATATTAATGTAGAAATATGTTTGGTTAAGAATTTATATTTCAAAAATGGGAAGAGATTTTGAACAATATAATTTACCTGAGGAAGTAAATTGCTTTTGGCTTAAAAGTAAATTTGTTTTTCATGTGATTTCTGGGGAATAATATATATTAGAGGAATAAATTAATGCATTATGATCATTATGATGTCAGGGCTTTTAAAAATTATTTATAGATTTAATTATGTATAGTATCCATACCTTATTACCACAGATATTAAAAGTTGAGCATGGACTTGTTTGTGAATATTGGCAGACAATCCATGAGGTCTACACCACTTTACATTCTTTTATTTTTTTTAATTTCATTAGTTTCAAGTGTATAGTACACTGGTTAGACATTTATATAGTTTATAAAATGATCCCCCCAATTGTTCTTTCTCTCCTCTGCCTCTCCATCTAGCGATTACATTAATGCTGACTGCATCGCTATGCAGTGCTCTCCATCCCCGTGACCATCCATCACTAATTTGTACTTCTTTAATCCTTCACCCCATTCTCTCAGCTCCCCAACTCCCTTTCCCTCTGGCCATCACCAGATTGTCCTCTATATGTGTGAAAAGATGCTCAAGGTCACTAATCATCAGAAAAATGCAAATTAAAACCACAATGGGATTTCACCTCGCACCTGTCAGAATGGCTATCATCAATAAATCAAAGAACAACAAGTGTTGGTGAGGAGGTAGAGTAAAGGAAACTCTCATATACTGTTGGCAGGATTGCAAATTGGTACAGCCACTATGGAAAACAGTCTGGAGGTTTCTCAAAAAGTTAAAAATGAATATGCCTTTTGACCCAGCAATTGCTCTTCTGGATATTTATACAAGACAATCATAACAATAATCGGTAAAGATCTAGGCACCCCAGTGTTCATGGCAGCACAATTTACCATAGCCAAGATATGGAAGCAACCTAAGTGCCCATTAACACTTTGAATCCTTGAGATGAGCCAGTTTCTGTGGAACTTCAGAAGTTATACTAGAGGCAACTTTATTCTGAGGGGCAGGTTCATGTTATGTGAGGAGAAGATGATGGGAAAGAGAGAGTATCTGAAGTTCATGCAACGGCATCTGCCTTACCTCTGTTCCCTTATGGGACTTTGTGCCATGTCTCTGTGGTGATTTTCTGTCAGAGCCTACAGATCTGTGAAGTAAGATTGTGAGGGGAGTTGGCTGCCTGTCCACTCTCAATTCAGTCTCAACACGCACCTCTTTTTTCCTTCAACCTTGTGAATCTTCCACGTTACTGTTCTCCATTCTGATGAACCCATAATAGAAGAATGACATTATGCAGTTTAAGAAGGCTATGCCAAACTAGGAGTCTCTAATGAAAATTTAACCTTAATTTGAAGTGGGTACAAAGTCCACTCAAACTGACAATCATAGCACATTTTAAAAAACAATCTTTACCATCGCCAAAACATCAAACACTTGTCTCTTAGTTCAAAAAAAAAAAAAAAAAAAAAAGGAAGAAGAAGAAGAAGAAGAAAAGAAAAAGAAAGAAAAGAAAAGAAAACAAATCTGGATAGCTTAAATAATCTCATAAAAATAACACCATACAATGATGTTGTTATGAAATTTAAATATGGCTTAACAGGTTCATAGTACTATGGAATATTTTACATCATTTGACCCTCTCAGAAGGCCTTATCTTTATGACAAATATTCCCCATTTTAGAGGTGAGGTACTTTAGGCTTAAAAGGTGTTAACAGATTTCTTTTCTGGTCTTACACAACCAAAAAGTGACAGAACCAGGGGTTAAATGTATTGTGCCGTTTAAAGGCGCATTCTAAATGCGCCTTTAAAAAACAACTAACCCTGGTGATCTAATACTGTGAGAAAGAACAGTTTAACTGTGTTAAATTAAACAGTGTTGAAACTAAACCCATACTTTAAGGAGCATTATGTATTCTGTAGTATTGTGGTAAAGTGTCTAAATAGCTGAGGTTGTAAATTTTGGGGTCAACATCTATAGGAGCTATTAGAATATGTTTCTGCTCAAAAACAGTTTACTACAGCTGTTGATGAACAGGTATGAAACCAGAGTACTAAGTGTTACATTCATTTCAATATGCAGTAATAACATTTATGCCTTTTGGTACAGCAAGCTGGGGTCTTAGGTAAATATTTGTCCATATACTTGAGAAGATTCTAAATTTGAAAAAATATCTGATCTTACTTATAACTAGTCCCATGATACACACTTGTAAGAGTAAGTGAACTCTGTAAGCTAAGTTGAATTTCTGACTTTTTACTAAAGCCTGTCAACTCGGCTACTCAGGTCCTAGAATCTAAAGCAATATGTCCTTTTCTTAATCACAAAACAAAATAATAGCATTTTAAAAACTAATCATAAAATTAAAATTTGAAATGATATTGATCCAGCACTTGCCAAAAGCTGGCTTAAAACCTTTGATATTTTTAGAGTGATAATTAAAATGAAATATCAAAATCCATTTCTCTAGATTATCTGAGCTTTATCCTTGTATCAGGTAAAGTAATAAAACAAACAGTTCAAACAATACCTCTGAGAAAGGCCTTTACTAAGTTATGAATGAACTTAGGAGAGACTAAGAAATCAATTAGACTTTTTATGATTCTTTGCAAATCAATAATAAAACTTTGACCATTTCCTTAATACATTTCTCTTATAAATTGCTCTTAGAATTCAAACCAGGGGAAAGTATTTCTTGAAGAAAATGTGTATGCACCATTTTGATGGTTGTTTAAAATTCTCCATGTTTCTCTTTGCAACTTTGCTGCCAGGAGGCTCTCTTGCCTAGCCTGGTACTCCTGACTCTCTCCAGAAAGGTTTTTTGCTGTCTTCACTTTAAATTAGTTATAATTCCTTTCAGAAGTATGCAAGGTATAGACTTTAATTGAAATAGAGACATATCTCTAAATTTTGAATCAAATCAAATCAATGTCTATTAGATAGTGGAATAATATTTTTATGACTCCCCTGTGGTACTCTCATTGCTTTTAAGGCATTTTATTACTTCTCTTAGCTGTCTTTTTCTATCTTGATCAGTTTATCTAAATTTATTTTTAAAATTGAAATTTTCTGTTTTTTTTTTTTTTTAACCTATACCTGAAAGACTTTGAGATAGGATGAGGGTTTTGTTCTATATATTTAAATATATATTGTTTTTAAAATATTTAAAATTAGACATGCTATATTTTAAAAGTCTTATGTTTATAGTCTTAACAACAAGAAAGATGTGGCTCCTTGAAGGCATTTAGTAAAGAAAAAAATACTGGTGAGGTAGAGGTTTAGAAGAGAGGGACTAAGAACAGTATAAAGTAGTAGAATCAGAAAGAAATTATGCTTAAAACAGTATTTCAAACATCTATATTTAAGGGAAGTGTTGGTAGTACAGGGTATTCAAAATACGTGCAGCCCAGCTCTTATTTATAAGGAATTTAAAATACGGTAGAAGGAATTGAAAACACACAAATTACTATAACACATGGGGAATTCAAAAGAGTCAAAGAGTGAAAATTACCTCCAACTGGTGAGATCTATGCAGAATTAGAAAATTCATGTGAGATTTGTTCAGGTTACATGTTAAGGGTCAGGGGAAGTGGAAGTGCTAGTATATAAATGCCATGATCAAAAGTGAACTAATTCAGTGGAAGCTAGTTATAAGAGAAGGCAGGCTCCAGAAGTAAACCATAAGAAAGATGTCTCCCTGGGAATGAGACGGTAATAGTGGTGACAGTGATGGGGATAGCAACGATAATGTATCCAGTTACCCAACATGTGCTTGCTATTAGGATAAGCACCATGAATTAATGGTCAAAAAGGCTCACCACCTGTCGCCCGGGAGCTCATGGACATAGATCTAACCAATCCCTCTGATAATTCACGGGTGTGACCCTGCTCAGTCCTATGGAGGGAGCAGGGCTGCCACATTGCACAACTACAAAACCTCCATCCACACTGTGTCTGGGGATTGGGGTTGGGGGAAGGACTTGACCTTCTCAAGGATGTCAAAAATGTTTCACTGAGGCGATTGGTTGAAATGAGGTCTAAAGGAAGGCTGAGAGGTCAGTAAGCAAAGTGGGGAATGAGAGGGAGACTTCTGGGCAGAGGAAACAGCAGGTGCAAAGCACCTGTGATGGGGGCAATAAGACACACTTGAGGGATGGAAAAGAGGTCAATGTGCCTGGAGCACAGAGGCCAGGGAGAGCCTGGTGTGAGATGAGGCTTTAGAGGTGGGTGGTGGCCAAACTGCGAGGGCTTATGGGTCATTAATATTTTGGACTTTATCCTGAATTCAAAGAGAAATTATTCGATATTTTAAATATGGTCAGATTTTGAGTTATCAGAGATCATGTTGGCATGGGTGTAGAGAAGAGTTCAGAAGGGAATAGAAATGGGACTGGAAAGAAGAGTTAGGTGGCTACTCAAGGAGAGAAATGATGGGAACTGTGATGATAATGGAGAAAACTAAACCGTATTGAGCTCTCTGTAGCACACATTATGTTGAGTGCTTAATATGCATTATAGAGAACTTGCCTGAGAAATTGTGGTGCTCTGTCAAAGTAAGTTCACATTTTCACGTCCCCTCCAGTCCCACTGCATTAAGCAAGCACAATGCAGTTCTTAGGTGCTAGCCAAGATATTAGAGCCAACTAGACACCAAAAAGACAAAACTGTAGACTGAGACTTGATCTTATGCCATTTCCTTATAAATTACTCTTGTACTTCCTAGCTCTCTGATGCCGGATATAGGCAGATGTCAGTGCAAATGAAGAGGTCTAGATGCTTCCAAGCCTCAAGAACCTAAGATGTTAGGAATTTGTAGAATTATCTGCCTGCAAATACTTAACTGAGAGTGAATCCTCAAACTTCGATTATTATTTTAAACTTCCTAAGTTTTAAGTAAGTCAAAGGGGATTAAGAATAATGGCTAATATGATGATATTCAATTGTGATAACTACTTTTAATTTATTTTATTGACTCATTTGTTTATTGAACAAATATTTGCTTTAGTGACTATGTGCAGGCACTATACTCAACACTGAAGACACAGTAGTGGAGGAAACATGAAAATTTCTGCTCACGTGGAGCTTATGTTATAGTGAGGAGAGGCAGGTCATGAACAAAATATATAAGCAAAACATATAGTGTGTTAGATGAGACAAATATAGCAAAAAGAATGTGTTTTTATAATTTATATTATGTTTATACTATAATATAGTCTGGATCCTATAATATGAAATATTTTTCTTAATGAGAAAGGTAAAGCAGAGAAGGGAGAATGTCAAATGTAGGTGCATTTGGAGGTTGTGATTTTAGATGTCTAAGGAAGGCTTTACCGACTTAGCAACATTATCATAAATACCGAAAGGAAATAAAGGAGCCAGCCAGCCATGAAAATATTTGGAGCAAGAATATTCTTAGCTGAAGAAACGTAAGTGCAAAATCTCTAAACACTAGCGTCATTTGATTCAAATAGTAGTTTTTCTTTATGCGCATTATAAATGCAATCGAATTTATGGCAATATTTAATAAAAAGTTATATCATCACAGAATAAGATTAAGTGACATTTTTTGCTTTATCTCTTCAAACTGTATTTAATGTGGCATACGAGGTGTTTAATAGTATTTATCACAATATGTATGATGTGATATATGATCTTTTATAAGTTTTCTTTAAGGTTAAAAAAAGAAAAAGATTATAAAAATATTAAGTGGTTGTTATAGATATTGAACTATCTTTTTCCAATTTAAGACAAAATTGATAAACTTCCTGATGTCAAAGATGAACATATTACCCCTGCCTCCAGATTTTTGTTCATTTTTATTTTAAACATTTTCAAAGTTTATGAAATTTAAAATCTTTTTATAACCACAATTTGCACGAATTTTTCAGATGGTGAAAGTATGATAAATGAGCAAAACTTTGGTTAGGTGAAAAAAAAAAAAAACAATTGGGAAGTCTCTTGGATTACACTGTCCAGGAAAGACTCTCTCAGTGGGTAATACTTGGACCAAGGCAGGAAAGCTCCTAAGATGCCAGCCATGCAAAGATCTGAGTGCAGAGTATCTCCCTGTTGAGCATTCTGTATCAAATTTCCTAGAAAATTTGGTGTGGTCTTCCTGTGTACAATTAAAATCTTCCTTCGTTGTGGGGAATTATATTAGTTTTTAAACATATCTCCTCTTGCATTTATTGAGGTCTCCGTTTCAGAGACCCCAATTACCCTTAGTTGAATTACGTTTGCCAGTTCTCCATAACTATTAGCTTCATTCTAATTACTTAAATCTTTTTCCTTCCAACTATATATTCTGTGACTATGACAAGCCTTTCTTATAAGTTGGAAACTTTAAGCCATGTATATTTCATTCTTAGTTTTGGTAGAGATGTTGTGTTCTTCATTTTCATTTCCTTTAGGGCTGTAATTGTCATTTTGTATTTTGTTTTTCTACTATCTCATTTTTAAATATTATATTATTTAATTAATAAATTACTATTAAGTACTTGTTAGAAATTTCCTTCCTTTTTGGGATTACATTTTTTTGAGGATGAATATTTTCTGTGTTATTTATTTATTTATTTTGTAGTGTTTGTACATAGACTCCATTTCCTTTGCTTATATTTTACTCATATTTGGGCAGTTTGGTTCAGATTTTCTATTTGACTTCTTTCTGCCCCATCTGAGAACCTTACTGGCTTCCAGAGTGTGTTTTGAGGTCTGGGTATTTTGTGTTCTATCCAAAATGTTCTCTGGTTTGAGGGGCCTGATAGGCTGAGGGGAGAGCTCAGCTGAGGAAGTATCTTGTGATTCCTGAGCTTTTTCCTCACTTCTAGGATTTCATCAAATGCAAGAATTCTGTCCCCAGACACAGAGAACAGTCCCGTTCCTGCAGAGAGTCACCCTCAGCCTTTGGGTGGGCCTCTGCTTCCTCAGGGTCAGTTTTCAAGAATCGGCCCTTTCGTGCACATCTCCTATATTGCCTGTTTTCCCCCTGCTACTGTTTCCACAGCTCCCCAGTCAGAAGAGAGTTCCCACTTAGTTTTCTTTTGGTAGGATCTGTGAATGTTATTGAGAATCTCAGAATCTGGTTTGTTCTCCTGCACAGCTTCTTGGAAATGGGCTGGGATAAGGGATTTAGCCATGTCACGTGGCTGCAGTTGGCTGCAGGAACTTAGGTTTCTTTAAGTATGTAAGCCATTCCATCATGCCCCTTTGCTCGTTTAGTTGTCGGTAGTGATTTTTGTTGTGGTCGTTGCTAGACTCTGTCCTGTTCATTCTGCCACCTAAACTGTGAATCTCCAGTCACCCATAATATTAATTTAGCTCTTTCATTTACATGTATATAAACAGATATAAAACTAAACAATACTGAAACACGATTGTCCAAAAAAATCTTAAAAATAAGTAAATGCGAAAACTTTTTATATTTGCTAAAATAAATTCCTAGTGTGTTTACTAATTGGCTGAGCTCAGTGTTTACCATATTTCTTAAGAAATCAAAATTATTATAAAAATAACAAACAATCAAATTATTTGACCTTAGAAGTATTAGGTATAAATTAAACATATAATGGTGGGCTCGGAATAATAGAATTTTTTTGAAGAGAGGAGGAAAATACAAAGTGACTTTCATGATCCAGTTGGAGTTATTTCTTTTTTGAGCTATTGGGCATTTTTATCAGTAATATAAGAAGTCCATATCATTTTTTTTTATGGTCTCTGTCTTCCTCATTTATTTTTATTTATTGTACGTATATGTGGCTATAATCTATATACCCTGACTATGAAATTCTTGTAGTTAATATTGAGTCATAAGTTTCTACTAAAATAAAATTGAAAACTTAGAAATCAGGAGATATGCTATTCTGTAATAAACTTTTTGTGCAATTTATTTACTCTATGGTCGTGGAGCCCAAGAGATCTGTGTAAGGCTGAGGGTAAGAACTTTTCATATTGCATGTATTTTGCTGAAATGCTTCAAAACTCCTTTTGGTATTTCAATAAAGATATTTACCAAATATGGAAATATCGACATTGTGCATAAAATTCATTCATCTGATAAATATTTGAGTGTCTCCATGTAACAGGAATTCTTTAAACACTAGAGATGTTCTGATAAACAAGATAAAGTCCTCTACTTACTTTATAATGAAAGAGATGGACAATCAACCTGTGAAAAAATAAGTAATCACTTAATTGAGCTTTAGTAAGTATTCTCACCTCTAACTATTTACGGTTTAAACTCAGTCATTGCTGATCTGAGATCTGAAACCGTATGTCAGGATATCAGTGCAGGCTATAGCAGGCTTGTGCCTGAATTGTGTATTCTGCGTAACAGACTCATTTACACCAGGCTAAGTAAAGGAGGCACCATTACGCATTAAAATATATAAAGAGAGAGAAATGAATGGCTGAAAGCTCCTTAAAGATTGCCCCATTTACTATTTCACCGTCTAAATAGAGGAAATGGTTGAAAGGGCTATTTAAAGGCTGACCTCCTTGGTAGATTTTCCTCTTGCTGCTAAAATGGCTTTTGTTCACATAGCTGTTTTCAGAACACTTCTTTATGAGATTCCACCTGGCTTTTTCCCCTTAATATATAAAATATGTGCTGTGCTTTGAGCCTATTAGTAAAGCACAAAATGGTTGTTTTGACCTTGATTCCTTATGAAAGAAGGAGTAATCAGTGCAGCTTCCATGGCTAGCTTGAAATATTAGCTGTAATACAAGGCCAGAAAGCAGCACCACACATTTTGCCAAATTTGCTTTGGACAAAGTGCATTTCTGTCCAATTCTTCAGACCATATGTACTGGCATTCACTAATTGATACCGTATTTGTGGGCTACAAATAACACTTTTGCCCCAAGTATGAGATGTGGGAAGTTGAAGCAGTTTAAGTTCCAAGGACAAGTTGGCAAGCAGATGAGTGGAGCATTGTAATTTTAAAAAGATAATCCTTATAAAAGATAAAAAATCAGGATGTGAATCTTTGACCCAACACTCAAAATTACAATTATGTTCTATCATTTAATATGTAATTTTTCTAGTTTAAATTTTAATGGGCATTGGCATCCTCTCTGGCAATGATACCAATAGGACATACATTGCATACAAGTTAAGAAAAAAAAAAAAGCGTACATCCAATTCATCATGCCTAATTAAGTGTTCTGAATTATCAGCTTCGATTGTAACAAGTATCATCTCGTTTAACGATATTGACTGTATAATAGGATACTGTCAGCATCCCAGTTGTCTGTAGGTCTGTGATTGATCAATTTTTGACAACAAAGAAATGTTAACAAGGCTACATGGTTAAGCAGTCACTGGAAAAAAAATCCCTTTCATGATGTTTCTACCTAATTGTGGAGAATCACTATCTCCGCACATAGTATAGTAACACGATTAAATTTCCTTTTGCTCACATTTAGTAGGACCTATGGGGATGTGCAGAAATCAATGGGGAATCAGGAGTCTGGAAAATTACATACTTGAAGAATTAATGAACTATAATTCCATGTTACATTCTCAATCACATTATACTTCCTTTTCATTAATGGAACGAAATTGGTTTTCCATAGACAGGGTACTTTTAAAAAATACAATCATGCTTTTGCTCAGATAAAAAAGAAATGTTACCTGCTTTTCGGATGAGGCTTGTTCTATCATAAAACATGTCAATAGGAAATTTATAGAGAACTTATCTGCTGTGTTAACTCGACCTGTTGAAGTAACTTAAAAACAGCCTTTAAATTTCTGGCTGGAAATTGTAACTAATTTCTTAGTTCTTGTTCTTTTTAAAAAGGAAAGTGTTATTTAGGTAGATAATGTTACCTAATAGAGTGATAATAAAAGTTGTCTCTGAATAGAATGGATAACTTCTCAAAACATTTGTATAAATTAAAATTTAGTTAGTATTCAGAATGTTTTTACTAGCTTAATAAGTATTTTAGTTGCTTCATAATATTTCTGGGTCCCAAAGCATAAAAACCTTTGGACACAGTGTTCATACTTTATAAAACTGAAATCGAAACATAACTAAATATTTTTAAAGAGGTCTAACACAAAGCCATTTATAAATTCAAATTAAGATTATTTTCTGATGTATGCCACCTGTTAAGTAATTTTATTACTCTTCTGTAATAGAAATTTTATAATTTAAATTAAGTAATTTTAATATTTTGTTTTTTTTTTTATTTTAACTAAAATGAAATGAGCATGATATAATGCCTTTAAAAGAGATTATTTTCATTGTATGTGATAGTGATTAGTTTAGCTAAAGAAAGTAGTTCGTCATGGTAAAGCGTATTGCAGATATTGCTTTCTAACTGCTATCTGTATTGCTGTGCGCTTTATGTAGACACATACTCACACAGAATCCCAAAAGAGCATGTGGCAGGCAGTCTAATGTTGTACTAGTGAATTCTATCAGGATTCATACGTCAGAAACCATTTCATCCATTTCTGGCGAATTATTATGTACATATCCCTCAAATTGTAGACTTTAAATCAGTTCATATTACTTTCCTTTCTAGGTGATTTTCTTTTAAATACTATAGTGAGGTTATGATGAACTGTAAAAGTATGGGATATAATGCTTTATTCTAGATGAGTCAAATCCAGAGGCTTTTATGCTTCCATGCTCTCACTGTTGTGTTTCATTTTTATGATCTCAAGTCTCAAAAAAAAATTTAGTCTGAATAGAACTAAACCATTAAAATTTGGGAAACACAGTCACATAAAACAACAATACATAGTTTTTGTGACAGTATTAGTAATAATTTGTAAACAAATTAAGTTTGGTTTCTTATTATGTGATTCTGTACTCTCTTTGAAATTGTAATAATGAGCTAAGGTTTGAGCTTTTCACTTTTTTCAAGCATAGGTGTCATCCCTTCCGCATACTGAGCTACATTTCCTGCCACCAAACCATTTCTTTTACAGTCATATATCAGATCACATTTCTTTCCTTTTCAACCTTCTTTTCATCCATAAAGCTTTTAATGACTTCGCTCTTGCCATTCAAGCCAACCACAGACATATATTTATTCATTTTTCTTCAGTAATTATTTAGTATTCCAATCTTAAATTAGTTTTTGATTAGTGTGATTTTTACAGATTTATTTATGTGTATTCTTTCTGTTTACACAATTGTGGAGCCTCCATGCCATTAGGTAGACCAGCTCCTCCTCAGTTGGGTAGCAACGGAAGCAGAATATCCTCCCATAGTGTGAAAATCAGAATCTAGTTCTAAAATAGGTTAAATATTTGCATCTCCTTTCTATTTGCTCATATTTTTTTCGCAGTAGATTTCATTGACATTACATTTCATTGGCTGATGTATCTAAAAACCAAGTGGAAAGATATTAAAATTTAAAAAAGAAAAGGAAATGGCATTAATAAGTGAGGGTTAACTTTTTAAACTAAAAATTTAAGTACTTTTATATTAAATAAATTGAATACTTTTTATCATGACTCATGAAAATGTATGGCATTTTCATGTCTCATTGATGTATGCAGTATAGTAAATATAGCACCTAACAATTTTTAAAACTGTTGCAAAAATTCTATAAAATGGGTATGATCATCCCTGTTTTTACAGATGATGCAACTTGATCAGCTAAGTTAGCTAATTTGCTTTAAATCGCAAGATATTAATTAGTTAACCAAGATTAGAACTCAGATTTCTAATTCCAGATAATCACAGGACAACCTCCCTAGCTATAGATATATATTCTATTGTTATAGTCCCTATCATTATTCATAAAACTCTTTTTTGTGTGTGAAAAATCTCTCCTAGGCTAGATGCCAAAAAAACATATGAACTCCCTGATTAATAGCTTATTTTCTTTTCCTAATTAATTTTATCCATTCCCAATAATATTAACCTGCTGTCCATGTCATTTCTCTTCTCTGACATTATCCTCTCTTTATTTACTAGTATCTGTGAATGCTAATTACATGTTGACTTCTAAGATTTCTATTTCAATTTTTAATTTTTTAAGGTTAGTGGCTGTTATAAATTCTAGAATATGTATCTATTGTCTAAATATAATTCTGTACACTAAAAAATCTGGGAAATATCCTTGACTTCTACTGATCACTCACATCAAATTAGTCAGTCACCAAGTCATGTAACTTTGCCAGTTAAATTGCTCTTATCATCTTTCACCTGAATTGTGGCCAGAGCCTCGTAAGTGCTCTGCATGCCTCTGTGGCCCCTCCTTTTGAATCCATTCTCTAGAACGGACACCAGAGTAATTGCTCTAAAATGCAAATTAGACAGTTACTTCCTGTGATTCCCTATCACCTAGGAGATAGATTCTAAATTTCTAGGAATATGGAACCATCAAAATCTTATCCCTGCCTACAACTCCAGCTTTATGTTCTCTCACTTTCCATTCTATTCCCACCAGACTCTTCTGTCTAGTAAAAATAATAATAATAATAATAAATATAATAATAATTAATTGCAACAAAAGTTGTAATTCAGAATATGTTCTGTGTATTGGATGTGTATGCTCTAGTGTTCTATTTTTAAACCTTACACCCCTAAGAAGCAGACATAATATTCTGTTTTACAAATAAGAAGACAGAAATCCAGAAAGTTTAAAATCAGTTTGCCCAATGTCATTCAACTGCTAAGTATCAAAGCAGATTCTGGAACTCAAGCCATTTGCAGTTAGAACCCTCTCTAGATCAGGCTTGTGAGTTTCGTGTCTCTGTGTCTTTGCCCTTCCCTTTGTCTAAAAGTACTCTTCCTTAACAGAGAATTTCCTTGCAAACTTCTGTTCATCTCTCCAAACTTTAAATTTTGACAAACCTCTCACATGAGTTAAATTTTAGGGATAACATTCTTTCATCAGTCCTAAGATGCACATATTTTACATGTTGACATTTCCAAAATTATTGCGCATCTTACGGTTGATGGTATATCATTGTTTAATTGGCAGCATATTTCTTGATGATTCATAAAATAATAATGTACAACTTAAAATTAATAAATTAGTTGGATTTGATAAAATATGATAGTTGTTAGAATTCAACATCCATTTCGATACTAAATTTCTTGAAGGCCAAAACAAAGAGGAAGAGAGAGTACATTTCACAGATCTGAATGCTGGAGGGAAGAACATTTCTAGCTCCTTGGGCAGTGTGGCTTTTTAACTTTAAGGCATTCACAGATCAACTGGGGACTACCCGGAAAGTGTAGATGATCATCAGACTCTACTACCTGGGATTCTGATGATACGGACCTAAGGCAGAGATCAGAAATCTATATTTTTATCAGGCATCCTCAGAGCATTCTGATTCAAGTGGTCTGCACTTTGAGAACCACTGCTTTAAGGGATGCAAAACTGTTTTTAGAATTTAGCGCTCATATGGAGCTTCAGAATGGGTCTGGATTGCTATAACGGGTAATACCCATAATGCCCTCGTTCCATGGCCGATGCACAGGAGTGGTATTTGCAGACCGTCTTTGTGTAGCATATGATGAAGGAAAAAGCAAGAGCATGCTCTGAAAACATATCTCCATGTGGTTTGGGGCAAAACCAAAATAATACAGCTTAAATTTAATATTTGTAACTGTGTGTTCTTCTGGCAAGCCTCATAGATAATTTCACACCTACACACACAGCCATGTGCTGTATAATGATATTTTTGTCAGCCAACATACTGAATATACAACAGTGGTTCCATAAGATTATAATGGAGCTGACAATTTTTGATCACTTGGTGAGGCCATAGCCATTCTAACATAGCACACCACGTTACTTGTGTGTTTATGGTGATGCTGGTGGAAACAAACCCATTGCTCTGCCAGTCACGTAAAAGTATATCCGCTTGTGTACATTACGTAAGTGACTATGTGACTGGTTTATGTATATGCTTTTAATTGTTGTTTTAGCTTTCTACTAATAGAAAAAAATGTTTGCTGTAAAACACTGTGCCATGTTAAACTGGCAGTAACCTCAGACATCTCATGCTTACTTCATCTCTTAAATATATCATTTTCTCTTGGGCTTCATGTAATCTCATGTAGTTTTATACATTTAGTGTAGTCTAAGTGCACAGTGTTTATAAAGTCTACAGCAGTGTACAGTGATGTCCTAGGCTCTCACATGCACTCCCCCCTCACTCACTGTCTCACGCAGAGCAACTTCCAGTCCTGCAAGCTCTCTTCATGGTAAGCACCCTATACAGGTGTGCCATTTTTATCTTTCATACATATTTTACTGTACTCTTTCTATGTTTAGATATGTTCAGATGCATTAATACTTATAGTGTGTTCCATACAGTATTCAATACAGTATCATACTGTACAGGCTTGTAGCCTAGGAGCAAGCCATAGGCTATAGCATATAGCCTAGGTGTGTAGTAGACTGTATCACCTAGGTTTGTATAAGTGTACTGTATGATGTTCATACAGTAACAAAAATCACGTAATGATGCATTTCTTAGAACATATCTCATCATTAAGCAGCACATGACTGTATATACAAAAAATATTTGTATGTAATTTTTCTATATAATATAAACATATATATAAAATACATGCATATATATTTATGTGTTTCATATAGTTAATGTGTGTGTGTGTGTGTGTGTGTGTGTGTGTGTTAGACTATGAGCCTGATAGGCCATGGTCTGTGTCTTTATGCCCTTAGGGCCTAGCCCAGAGCCTGGCGTATTTTAGATACCCAACCCAACAATGTTCTTTTACAGACATGATTTCATAATAAAAAGCTGCACTTCCTTGAGACACTGTATAAATACTTGGAGCTCTGTCCTAAAGACTGCTAAAGTATTTATATCATTTAGCTTCTTCTTCAATAATTACAATTATAAGCCATATTCAGTATTCCTGCTCTTTTTCCTCAATAAAGAATTTCCTAAACATAGAATGTTTTGCTTCCCCCTTACATTTTGCTTTTTAATACTTTTTTTCCTGCAGGGACACCTTACTCAGTTGTACTAATAGAATTCACTTTCTGACTTGAACACACTAACAACTTTAGGGACAATTTTTTAGTTTGAATTAGGTAGTCAACTATCATATCCTTTCATTACTGAAATGATACAGCTGAATGTACATAAAAAGGAACTATTTCATCATGTGCTGTTACAAAGTAGTTCATTAAACCTTAAAAATGTTATCATCTCAATTATGTATTTTTCTCAAAATAATTATCCTAGGGATATAATCAATGTATGCTATATTCTTGACATGCAGTAAATATATTAAAATAAGATAATTGGTAACCATGGTAGGATGTTATCAACGGGAAATAATCATAACATTTTAGGGGCCAAAAGCAACCTGGTAGTTCTCTACATGTTGTGATATCTGCTACACCAACTTTTTATTTCTTCCAACCTGTCAATATGTTTAGCAAGTCTAAAAATAGAAAAGGCCATTTCTATGAGAATGTATCAATTTATTTATTTATTCTATTTGAATTAATATTTATAATGATGGCATTGGGGCACTATAAATTCCTTCTACACCAGCAAAGAAAGATTGAGTTATGTTTGGCATTGTTTTAATAGCTAATGGGGTTTTTTATCTTGTAATTATTTGGAAATATGTCCTTGAATGGTATATATGACCTAATTAATTAGACTCACTCTTTGGTTAAGCAGGGTCGCCCTTTCCCAAAAAATATAATTGAATGATGACTTTCTGGAATAAATGCAGTACATTTATAAATAATACACCACCTGTCAAGCAGTGTTCTCTGCTTTCGATTCAGAAACCAGGATTTTGCTGGGGACAGAAGCAGAAGAAAAAAATCCACCTATAACCTCCCTTCTCTTTCTAATGCTTCATTTTTTTCTTTTTTTCTTTTTTGCCTTCTATATTGTTCTATCTTGAACATCAGAGAAGAATAAAATAAGTTCTTCATGAACTGTTTTTCATGTAACCAGAACTAGCAAAATGAGGTTAAAGTTCAGTTATCTATTCTCCATTTTGTATCATCCATCTTTCCTTTGTTACTGGTTCCATTTCTTAGCCTACGAATATACTCAAGTTTTATTGCCTTAAGATATTCCTTCAATCTTTGCTTTTCCATTCCTTTCAAAGTACTGACATAACCCTCTCCTTTCCTTCATGATTAAACTTTTTGAAATGAAATCTCTACACTGTATTTTATTGACCTTCATTCATTTTTCAACTTATTTCAATTTGTATCACTCTTGCTCCCACATGAATTGTTATATCTAGTGGCCTTTCTTCCATTTTCACTTGATTTAACCAATTTGACACTGTAACAAGTCTCTCTTTTTTGAAATCCTTTCTTCCTCTTACTGCTCTGGGTGGTCTTCTTTGGTTCTCTTCCTTTCATTCCTCTTCCTTGGTCTTATTCTTTTTTTTATTAAAATTGTCAGGGTGACATTGGTTAATAAAGTCAAATAAGTTTCAACTATGTAATTCAACAATACATCATATGTATACTGCATTGTATGTTCATCACCCAAAGTTAAATTTCCTTCTTCCACCAAATATTTGACCCCCTTTACCTTATTTACCTTCTTTCTCCCCCTCTTCCCTCTGGTAATCACTAATCCACTGTGCATGTCCATTAGTCTCTGTTTGTCGCTTTCAGTTTTATATCCCATATATGAGTGAAATCATGTGGTTTTCGGTGTTTTCTGTCTCACTTATTTCACTTAGATTATCTCAAGATCCATCGATGTTGTTGCAAATGGCAGTATTTCATCTTCTCTCATGGCTGAGTAATATTCCATTGTATATATGGAATATTATATATATATATATATAATTTGTATATATGTACCACATCTTTGTCTAGTCATCTATTGAAGGACACTTCAGTTGCTTCCATGTCTCGGCCGCCATGAATAATGCTGCTATGAAAATCGTGGTGCATATATCTTTATGAATAAATTTTTTCAAATTTGGGGGACAGATACCCAAAATGGGGATTCCTGAGTTATTGTAACTGGCTTCTCTCCCTATTCCTAGCCCTTATGGACAGATGACTGGCACTACTGCCTGCCATGTTTAGTGTTCATTTCATCTCTACATGTTTCTCATGAATCTTGGTTTCACATACTCCTACCACCCCCAAGGGCATGCTTCACCAACCATGCTTCACCAACCATCTTTCAGATCAACCCCTCTGGGAAGCACCTGCTTTGCTGCAATGGGAACTAGATCATTGCTGCTGAATCTACAGCACCACATGGTGTTCAGAACTTATTAGATTCTAATAATATCTGTCAGATTGAAATACATGGAAAAGCTCTGAAGAAAATTGCAAAGATCTGTATTCTTTCTTGTATCATGCCAGCTATGCTGGATTAGAATTATCAAAACAGAGAGACTGTGCTCCTTCCCCTTGTGTATATTATGGGGACAAGAGAAGCTCCAGACCTTATTTTGGCCAATTATTAGTAGTGTAGATTGATGCTTTCTTACTGCTGTGCTCAACAGAGCAAACCTGAAGGCAGTACGTCCCATGAGTATGTGAGTACCTGAAGCCTGTGAGCCTTAGCAGCTTAACTTCACCAAATGTCCAGTGCCTCTCTTCAAATTAGTCTTCTACTGATAAAAATGAGGTAAGTAGGCAATGAAAAATAAATATTATATTATCCATCTTCAGGCAGATTTTCCATTGGATTTGTCTCCAACTTAGATGGACTTCTCAGAAACTCAGTCAAGTTGAATCACATAGCAGACGAGCAAGGAGCACTCTGAATTGGGGAACTGAGTTCAAAATCTCTGGCCTCCTCTCACACTGGCCTCTATAACCTTTAATAAAGTAAGCCTGAGATTTGTCATGGGTTACGAGGTTCTTGTAATTCAATTCTGGGATTCTGATGTTCACTCATCACTTTGGCGAAGTAGGTGGCTGATCTGTTTGTAGCAGAATCTTTGAAGTAGATGATGATGTCAGCTGAGAAACAAGGATCATGAGCTTTAGGAAAGCCTACTAAGATTAATTTCATTCCTTCACTCAATTTTTATTGTCAGTCATAGGAGGTATCAAAGGTTTTTAAGAAATGCTCTCTACTTTAGGAATATGAGCTCGTCGAAAGTTGGTAGTGGTAAGACACACACCAAAATAGCTATAGAGCAAGTCAGTCATGCTAGGAGACATATGGTGGACAAGCAAGTGCTGTAAGTATTCAAAGGGAAAAAAGATTCCATCTCAAGCTGGACCTGAGCTGCAAGCCTTTTCAAGGTTCTGCTTCTCACAACTATGTTCACTGATTTCCAAACAGGTTCAGCAACCTGCTGCCCGCCACTCCTTTCTATGAACCCCAACCAGTTCTGACTTGGCTGTCACAGACCCCCATGTAGTTCTTCCCAGCACTATGTGGAAAGAACTGCCATGGAGACTGACCTGCTGAGTTCAGTTATTATTCAGAGTTGTAGTGCTCCTTCCCTGTCACGTGGTTTCCCATGCTGAAAAGGCAACTTCCCAGCCTGCGTTCCTCAACCTGTGTCTTTGCAAAATTCCTGTTTGTTAATGTGAGGCTAACATATTGTACTCCCATCAAGTAACCCCATTCTAACGGCTTCTACACTCGAGTTCCCAAACTCACACAGTTTCCCTTTATACCACTCTGCCTCTTTTATTCCCCCCAATTTCTATAACTAATTTTCTAATTTATATAACTAATTTGGCTCCTTTTATAAGGAGAATTTGTTAACTTGAGCATTTGGAAGTTGTTTAGCTTTTGATAGTTGTGTACTAATAAACGATTAAAAACCAATGTCTGCCCATTATATTGTATATGTGCATCAAGCTGAGAACACATGTTACTTATTACATACTCCAATAGCTTTATTGAGTTAAAATTGACATACAATAAACTGCACACATTTAAAGAGCACAGCTTGATAAGTTTTGATATGTATTATATACCTGTGAAACCATCACCACAATCGAAATAATAAACATATTCAGCACCCCCAAAATTGTCCTAGTGCTCCTTTGTAATCCTTCATCCCCAGGGAGCTACTTATTTGCTTTCTGTCGCTACGTGTTACTTTGCATTTCCTAGAATTTTATGTAAATGGAACCATAGAATGTAGTGTATTGTTTCTCTGTTTCATATTTGATTTTTTTTTTTTTTACTGTTTTACCTTTATTATCAGTTGACAGGGCATCCAGACTTGTTAGAGGCATGTACAGATATGTATCTTAACATACTATGGCTCAATATGTGGGTCTGCCACCTGTGAACAAGATGGCATTTATTCAGAATTTTGAAATATACAATTATTCTAAAATTTCTATCATCATAATGTTATATTATTTTATAGCTCAAGTTTAGAGTCCATCCTAAAAGTATCTGTGTATGATAATGTAGTAACATGACATAAGCAACCACCACCATAAGGCAGTTTCCTGTACAGAGTACTTGATATCTATAATCTGAAGGTACAGAGGTACAGTCTTCTGTGATAGTACCTCTTCCATATTAAAATCTAATTAAGTCATAAATATTTTGCACATGACTAGATCATATTAGGTGGAACTAACATAGATAAATTAGCTAAGATGCTCAGGCCTTAGGTTCCAGAAGAAAACAGCTGTGTGTGTGTGCACATGTATATGTAGAATAATATGTGTGGAAATCAGCCTTCTCATTAGTTTAAACACTTAAACTCTTTTATTTTCACAATGTACAATTCATTGTCTTACACTCTTACTTTAATAATTTACTTTCTAAAATAGGCTATTTATTTTAAGAAGTTATAGTGTGTAAATCACTCTATGCTTGGATTTTTACATTTTTTGGATTACGCTTAGGTATTGTAATGTTGCTTCATTTTTTTTTTTTTAATTTTGTTTTGAGGAGAGGAAAGGACATTTTATGTACATGCTCACATAGAAATTCTCAAGTATATTTAATATGGTTGTCTGGCTGTGGATATAAAGTAAACAAAAATCTAAAACTAGCAGTTATTCTCTTAGAAATATGCCTGCTTAGGGTCAAAGGTTATTTTAGGTCATGAATCAACCAAGGAAATAGAGGTGAAGAGACTAAGAAATGTTCGCCTTTAACCAACTCTCCATGGTCCCACAGAAATATCAAGATAAATAGTGTAGATAATAGAAGCTGATCAAATAAAATTTCAGCAATGAGAAACCCAAATTATAGGTCATATTTTATGGCACATTTGGGAGCCTCGGCCTATTTCAAAATAAAATTTGAAAGTCACAGCAATAACTTTAAGACATTGAGAAAAAATCACTATTATTAATGCAGGGATTTGGGGATGGTTTCCTGAAAATGTAAACACAAGTAACTGGTTCGGTTTTGTTCTTTTTTCAGATTTTCATACAGTCTTAACATCATGTATCAAAAATCATTTTGTATGTGCCTTTCTTGTGGAGAATTCTATGTAATATAAAGAGAACTGGTAGTAACGATAAATATTGGTAGAAGACTTTTTTTAAACCAAGAAAATGCAATAAACGTGTGAAATTTTAGAATAATTAGCTTTATTATAAGGCATCCTATAAATGAAGTTTTCTGTGAAATTCCAGAAATGCAGTCAATCTGAGTGGAGAGAAAGTTTGGGTAAATCAGTTAAAAAAAAGTAATGATTTTCAAGAAAATATATTGAGGCTTTTTCGAAACTCTTCTAGGAGATGACTATAGGACTTTCAGGATCATCTTTAAAAAGAACAGTCTATAAGGGATATCGTTCACCTACTTTATTGAAGAATGAAGAAACATATGGGAAAGCAAGCCAAAATTACCAATTAACCCTTTGATAGCGTTAACTTTTGGATAAAGTGATGTTTTTTTGTATCTGAAAATGTTACCAAGTTATACGCAATGTACGAAGAGCTTAATCTAAAGTAAATGATCTAAAGGTAATTTTGAAAAAAAACTACATAACTTGGCATCCCTACTTCACCACAGATACCGTTAGCAGTAATTATCCCATGGCTCTGCACCATGAACCTGATTATCGGCAACCAGACCAGTCATTTTCTGGGATCCCTCTCCTCAGAGTATATACCTAGAGATGCTTACATGTGTGACCTGTGTTTCCTTGGGCCCCTGCACTTTGTGTCTCCTGGATAGTTTATTTTATTTGAAGGGATTATGGTAGGCAGTATTATAGGAGAGTGCCTTGCCTTATGAATAATCAAAGCTTTTGCTTTTGTTTGATTTTTTTTACTTGGTGATTTTAACACAGTGTTTGTTGGCTTCTTTCCAAGTTCAGCACCAGGTTCTATCTATGTTACCTTAAAATAGTCTTCTGAATCCTTCCCCAGACCTAGCATCATTTCCTCATTAAACGGAGACCAGGTTCTATCTATGCTATCTTCATATAGTCTTCTGGATTCTTTCTCAGACCTGGCATCATCTCATAAAACACTTCCCTGTTTTTCCAAATACCTTTAACCAATCTATCCATCTGCTTACTTCTGAATTTTCCAGTCTTTGCTGCTGTTTACAAAATAAGTGGCTCGATTTTCTCTATATGAGCTGGGGATGGGTACTAGAGGAAGGAAAGAAGGACCTTAAGAGAGGAGACTGCCATTTATAGAGAAGAGGGAAAGGGAGATAAACAGGAAGAACACATGTTAACACATTAGATGATACTCTTGCTATACAGATCTGTCTTCACTCACGTATTCCTAAAATCTGCTAAATAGCTGGTTCTCAGTCAGATTTGTTGTATGAATGAATAAATTAATATTAATGTGGGCATACATGGCTTATGTATATTACATATGCTTCTAAAAAAGATAATATCCATGTTCAAGGGGGGAGAAGTCAGAAAGCAGGGCACACAACAAATTATACTTAGATCTACTATGCATATGTGCTTGAAAGATAGAGATTTCAGATAACTTACATAAGGTAGAGTATTGAATTAGTTAGGGAGATATTAGCAGCAATAACATGTAGAACCAAAATGCTTATGACTTAATTGCAAAAGAAGTTTATTTCTCATGTAACTGTCGAAAGTGAGCATTTCTATTTGGCAGGAATTTTCAGGAATAAAGCTCTTCTCTTTTGCCTCTCCCTGTCCCCCTTTTCCCATTCCCTGGGACCTTGTTAACTGTATCTAGTCAGCAGAATGGGAAGAAAGAAGGTGGGGGTGAGGGGAGTAGCGCACCTGCTTCTTAATAGCCTTGGCTGCTTGTATTAATTGGTTGAAATTCAGGTGGTCTAGCTGTGTGCCAAAGAAGAGGAGGAAATAAACTTCTGTGAACTGTTAGTCTCTGCCACAGTGAGCATACTATACCTGTTTTTTTCCCCAGGAATTTATCTTATTTGGAGGTACTTTGACTATTTCGTTTTATTCAAAATAATGAGATTAAATATGAGGGTAGAAAAATTTACAGCTAATGAGGTAGAATTTGACAATTTTCCCTGCCTGACTAATAAATTTCTTTTCTATTTACGTGAGTTTCTTTTCTTCTCTAAGCACAAGAGGTCTTAGAGCAGGAAGAATTACAAAAGCTTATCTCATGGTTTAGGGAGAACATGGTACTAAGGCATAAAGGTGATTTAACAGAAGATTTTCCTATTTTCAATCATTTGACATAGGAAATTAGAAGTATAGCACGCCTAATTTTATAGTTTTGCATTACAGCTATTTTTAATGTATTATATTTGCAATAGTTCCATTTAAAATGTGGAATAAATTTAATATTAGTGAGTTAGCATTAAAGTCCCAAATATCATTTCCAAGTAGTTATTGTTAGTGTAATTCCGAAAATATTTGTTAATCGATATGGAAAATTTAAGGAACAAAAAGAACAAACTAATCAAAAACAGGCTCACAAATATACAGGACAATCTGCTAACGGACAGAGGGAAGAGGGATTGGGGGGCTGAGAGAATAGGGTGAAGGATTAAAGAAGTAGAAATTAGTAGTTGATAGATAGTCATGGGCGTGGGGAGCACAGCATAAAGAATGCAGTTAGCATTAATATATTGACTAGGTAGAGAGCCAGAGGAGAGAAAGAGCAATTAGGGGAATCATTTTATAAACTATATAAATGTCTAACCAATGTACTATATACTTGAAACTAATGAAATAAAATTTAAAAAAATTAAAATGGCAGCTATCAGTATATATCCCATCTTTTAAACCACACACACAAGCAAACTGAGTAGCTTAATCTTTTAAGTCTGCTTCCCTAATGTTTTCTCTTTGATTTTAAAGTCTAAAGATCTTTCTTGTTTTGTGCTAGTCACTGTAAGTAAAAGTTATAAGACCAAAACCTAGTTATATTCTTAAATCCGCTACAGAATCATTTCCTTTGAGAAAATTAAATTGTTTAAATAATTCATTTCATTAATTTTTTCCCTCTTTTTAAAAAGTTTTTATTAAAATACAGCTAACCTACAGTATTGCCTTCGTTTTAGGTGTACATCATAGTTATTCAAATATATATACCTAAAAGCTGATCACCATGATAAGTCCGGCACCTGTCTAATACCATACAATACTATCACAATGTTGTTGACTATATTCCTATGCTGTACACTCGTCACCATGATTTATTTGTTTCATACCTAGAAGTTTGAACCTCTTATTCCTTTTCATCTTTCCCCCCACTTTTTGATTTTCAATTAGAGTTGATGTTCAATATTATTTTGTATTAGTTTCAAGTGTACAGCATAGTGGCTCGACAGTTACATAATTTAAGAAGTGATCCCCCTGACAAGTCTAGTAATCACTTGGCACTATAAATACTTATTACCATATTATTGACTGTATTCCCTGTCTTGTACTTTACATCCCCATGACTACTTTGTAACTACCAATTTGTACTTTTTAATCCCTTCACAATTTTTACCCCAACCCATACCCCCCTCTACCTGGCAACCATCAGCTTGTTCCCTACATCTGAATCTGTTTCTATTTTGTTCGTTCATTATTTTGTCCTTTAGATTCCACATATAAGTGAGATCATATGGTATTTGTCTTTCTCTATCTGACTTATTTCACGTAGTGTAGTACCCTCCAGGTCCATCCGTGTTGTCACAAATGGTGAGGTTTCATTCCTTTTTATGGCTAAGTATTATTCTCTTGTATATGTGTACCACAATTTCTTTATTCAATTATCTGTTGATGGGCACATAGGTTGCTTCCATATCTTGGCTATTATAAATAATGCTGCAATAAACATAGAGGCACATATATCTTTTTGAATTAGTGTTTTGGATTACATCAGATAAATACCCAGAAATGGAATTGCTGGGTCATCCAGTAGTTCTATTTTTAATTTTTTGAGGAACTTCCAAACTATTACAATTACTATTATAATTGTTTTCCATAGTGGTTGCCCCAATTTTCAATCCCACCAATAGTGAATGAGGGTTCTCTTTTCACCATATCCTCACCAATACTTATTCTTTCAATTACTTTGAAACACTCATGTGAATCCAAATACTTCCCACCATGTTAAGGATAAATTCAGTCAACAGATATTTACTAAGGCCTACCGTACACCAGGCTGTATCCTAGAATCAGAAGGACTCAAAGATAAATAATGCAAGATTCTAGCCCTTGAGGGCTTTCATTTGGAAACAACCTATGTGTCCATATATGGATGAATGGATAAAGAGGATGTGTTGCACTTCGCAGATACTGCGTACTTTACAAATTGAAGGTTTATGGTAATCTTGCATTGAGCAAGCCTACCAGCACCATTTTTTTGACAGCATTTGCTCACTTAATGTCTCTGCATCGCATTTTGGTAATTCTTGCAATATTTCAAACTTTTTTTTCTTATAATTATATTTATTATGGTGATCTGTGATCAGTGATCTTCCATGTTGCTGTTGTAATTGTTTTGGAATGCTATCAGCTGCACCTATATAAGACAAAGGCAAACTTAATTGATAAATGTTGAGAGTGTTCTGACTGCTCCGCCAACTGGCTATTCTCTTGTCTCTTTTCTTTTGCTCTGGCCTCCCTATTTGCTGAGACACAACAATTGAAATTAGGTCAATTTATAATTCTACAATGGCCTCTTAATATTTAAGTGAAATAATTTCTTACTTTAACTTAAAATCTAGAAATTATTAAGCTTAGTGAGGAAGGCATGTCAAAATCCAACCTAGGCCAAAAGCTGGCCTCTTGCGCCAGTTAGCCAAGTTGTGAATGGACAATAAACACACAAATAATAAGAAAGTGAAATAGTAATTTAGAGAAAATTTTCATGACATGAATAGAAGATCAAACCAGCCACAACATTCCCTTAAGCCAAAGCAAGGCGCTAACTCTCTTCAATTCCAGAAAGACTGAGAGAAATAATAAAGCTGCAGAAGAAAAGTTTGAAGCTGGCTGAGATTGGTTCATGAGGTTTAAGGAAAGAAGCTGTCTCTATAACATAAAAGTGCAAGATGAAGCAGCAAGCACTTCTTTCTCATGGCTGAATAATATTCCACTGTATATATATAGATATACCTCAGAGAGATTGTGGATTCAGTTCCAGACCACTGCAATGAAGCATATATCCCCTAAAAAATCAAGTTACATACACACTGTTTTTTTGTTTATTGTTTTTTTTTTTTTTTGGTTTCCTAGTGCATATAAGAATTGTTTGTACTATACTGTAATTTATTAAATGTACAACAGTGTTATGTCTGCATGGTTGGGCCTTGAGGACATTATGCTAAGTAAAATAAGTCAGACAGGAAAAAGCAAATACTGTATGATATCACTTATATATGGAATCTAAAAAAGAACAAACTCATAGAAACAGAGTAAAATAGTGGTTACCAGAGGCTGGGGGGTGGGGAAAATGGAGAGATATTGGCCAGAGAGTACAAACTTCTAGTTATAAAATGAATAAATTCTAGGGATCTAATGCACAGTGTTGTGATTATAGTTAACAATACTATATCTTATACTTGAACATTGCTAAGAGAGTAAATTTTAAATATTCTCATCACAAAAAAGAAATGGTAATTATGTGACACAAGGAAGATGTTAGCTAATGCTATGGTAGTAATCATACTACAATATATAAGTATATAAAATCACCACAATATATATACCTTAAACTTACACAATGTTAATGTCAATTATATCTCAATAAATATGGAGGTGGACTAACAGGCATTCAGCCGACTATGATAAGTTCAACATTAAATGCAGCAGAAATAGAACCCAGAGAATTTAGAATGTCACCCTGGATAAGTAAGACCTGGGAAGAGCCTTGTAATATGATTTTGGCAAGCCAAAGGAAGGGTGTATTCCAGAAAGAAGGAGCCATATAGGCAGAAGCATGGAGACAGGAAATTCAGTTCATGTGCAAGGAAGGAGAAGGCCAGTACATGTCTCAGAGCATAGGATCTGTGGAAGGGATGCAGTGGAAGATGAAACTAGATGGCCTTGACCCTCTGCTTGAGACATTCATTTATGTCAGGGGTGCATATGAACTACTCTTCTAATCCATCCTGCCTTATTTATAAACTCCATAACTTTGGGGTAAATCTTTTTAAATTATAAAAGCAAAGTATATTGAATTTTACAAGAATTATAAAATAAAGAAATATGCAAAATAAAATAATCTGTAATATTACCAATTGGAGATAATTGCTATCTTATTCAAAATGAAAGACATGTTTACATACTAGAATAATATTTTATTCATATTTTTAATTCTACTTCTTTTTATGTGACATTTATCATGAGTGTTTTTTTTCATGTCATTAATAATTTTCAGAAACATCGTTATAATAAGCTGCATAGCATTCCATTTTATACATGTGCTATAATGTATTTAATCACTTCCTCATTGCTATGCATTTAGATCATTTTCTTTGCTCAAGCAGCTTAGCACTCAGACAGTATAGATAGAGCTAGACTTCCACATGCTTCTGTGGTTGACTAAGGCACTGAAACTACTAAAAGGACAAACTTTTCACCAAACCTCTTTATAACACTGGATCCTGACCCTGAGCAGCAGCAGGATGAATTCCTAGCCATAGAAAACAAGTAGCTGGTGATATGTCTGTTCATCTAGAGATTATTTTTCCTTTGGGTCCCTTCATATCATTTCTTCAATCACTGTATAAATATAAAAAGTGTGTGTGTGTGTGTGTGTGTGTGTGTGTGTGTGTGTGTTGTGTCTCTGCATGTGAATAATGATATAATGGAAACCAGATACAAAAGATAGATAAAATACCTGGCACTTAGTAGCCACACAACTGCCAGTTACCTTCCTTCTCCTGCTCCCTTCATTATATCAGATAGTCATAAAAATGTGCGCTAAAGGTTTTTTTTTTTCCTTTTTATAAATGTGTTACCCAAGTACAGAATTAGGCTGAGTCTGTAAAATCAGATGCTCAAGGTTGGAAACCCTTTGATTTAGCATTTGGTGTTGTCTTAGTGCTAAAATTGGATTTTACAACTGATCTGATTGGTCATGAAAAAATAGGTTGTTAAAGAGAACAAAAAATACAATTAGTCTGGAAGAAGTTTGATTAAGTGACCTCATATTGACAGGTCCAAACGATTGCCATCAATCTGTGCGGTTAAAAGATTTTAGAGCTCCATAAAGGAGCATACCTGTCTTTAAGAAACTGATAGGCTGTTTCACTTTATTGTAATGAAATGAAAGGAGTTATTGGTTTGTTCAATTGCTGTTTGTTTGTTTGTTTGTTTGTTTGCTTTTGTTTTTATTTTTCCTTTCAATTATCTATGTGGGAGAGATGTGATGTTTTGTTACTGGTTGAGAAACCAGTATCAAGCTAATGGGTATTTCAGCAGAGATGGAAGCAGTTGTTATAATAAAATGGTTTGAAAGTAAATAGTCTGTCAGAGATCTGACACTTGCTCAAAGCCAATAGAAGCCATTTATCAGTACATTTCATGGTTAGGATCCACTCAAAGCTCTATCTGATGACTTCTTATTCAGATATATGGAAACTGGTATTCCATCTATTTGTTTATTGGCATCAGTGAGCTCATTTCTCTCAAAGCAGTATTTCTTATGATGTAAGTTTGTCAGTTAGTTTGCAAATAAATACAGAATAGCTATTTCGACTGTCATCTTACCAGTCCTGGCATGCCATTTAAAGCTCATTTTCCTGAATAACCAGTAAGTGAGCTCATCAAAATGCATAAAGCCTTTTGTAGTGCTATATTAATAATTGGAAAGCTTGCAATAAATTATTACACAAAGACACTCTAGCCCTCTTATTCTTGCTGGATAGTTTGAGAAAATCTGCTTTTTTTTTTTTTCCTCCTTCTGGAACTAATTTTGAGGTAGATCAAGTAGACAATTTAATCCTTGCTATTAGAAAGTTTCTTAGGGAAGCACAAGAATTAAGACTTACTTATTTTTACCCTGATGAAGAGCAGTCTACTTAGTGTAGAGCTAGCAGATGCTTCACATTCACATTATTTTGGGAGCCTAACTATAATAGCATGTAATATATTAAAGAAGCATGCCTATTTTAAAGTAGGGACTTGATTACAATGTAATAAATTAATTAATAAATGTTTTAAGTAATTTACTAGTATTTGCCAGTATAAATTTGGAAGTTTCTGCTTAGCAGTGTTTTATTCTAGTGGCCCAGTTTTCATTGATCAGAATTTCATAGTGAAGTAATGTCTTTTTTCTGAATTCACACATTTCTTTATCTGCACTATTCCTACAGGCCTCAGGATATCTAACTTGTGTCTGTGTTGTTTATGCTAATGCTGTTCCTTTTTTATTAGACTGTGAACTCTTGAGCATATTTCCATATCTACCATATTTTTTATGATAGACATTTGATACGTACTTGTTAAATGACTGAGCAAGTAAAAGTATTCTAAGGCTCATATCCAACACATTAGCTACCTTGTAAAAGGGAAGGAGCTGCAAAGATTTTTAAGTTTTACGACATTTCCGGAATTCCATTTTATTAAATGCTTTGTTCGACTTGTTGCTCATACATCAGAGGGAGTTTCAATTCTATGTTAAATCAGAAGTATTGATTTTTAAATATATATCAAGAGGCAATTGGAAATGCTCCTTGACATTGTTGACACTTCTTCCTTGACACTTTCTTTTCTCTTGGTTCCTGTAGTTAAATTTGTGATCTTCCCACCTCACTGCTAAAATTCTTCCTACAGTTCCTTTCTTTCCTTTCCCTCAGTTTTTTCCCAAAGACTGTCCTTGGTTCTTTTTCATCTCTCTATGATCTCAACTTTAGTAGTTTCATTCAATCTGTTCCAATTTTAGTAGCATCTTGTAGTATCAGTTCGGATTATGTTATCCTCATGTCTCTAGTCTTGATATCTTTGTCCAGAGCTTCTGTCTCATTTTTCTTTTCATCTAGACATCACTACCAGCATAATTGCTATCTTATTATACTCAACACTTTTTAAATGAAGCTTCTGGGTGTTCTTTTAAAATATCTTTACGTATGTGAAAGAAAGTAGACATGCGGTTTAAAAAATATCAAACAACGTAGAACTTGGAATAAAAAGCAATAGTCCCCTGACTCACTTCCTGCTCACTTTCTAGCAGCCTTTATAAAATGAGTTCCTCATATGAACTACAAAACCATAAAGTGACCTGAAAGACTAATTTTTCCTATCTCCCAAAGATGGTACATGACTAGTATCATACCAGCTATATAGGAGAGAAGTTAATTCATGATTTGCACAGGGTGTCTTAGGGCATTAGAACTTAATTTTCTCATGAAACTCCAGTTGAGACAAGGTGCTAAGAGGGATCATTTTCAATCCTTTTAACATGATTATACTATGCTTTATTTAATTGGTCAATTTTAGACATTATCAGGAAACTTCGTGCTATAATAGATAAGGATTTACCTCCCTTATACCACAGCCTTTCCATTCATTCTCATGTAAGTTAACTTCAGCCTTCAGCAGTATATATTTGCACCTTCATTCCTTATGTTATCTACTATAAATAGTTTTTCTTGATTCCCCATTATGTAAAATCAAGATATTGGTTCTGCCCTTTACCTCCATCTCCCAATTTGTTTTCTGCTTTCTCCCAACTTCTGTCTTTTATCTTTTTATATTATCAAGGTTGATATATATGTTCTGTTCAGTAACCACAATGAAATATTTCATATGCTCTATTGATTAAATCCAAAATTTAAAAATTCATATCATTTATGTCATTGTGACTGTAAATATTGTTTATTAAAGAGACAGTACTATATATAGTATTTCTTGTCTTTAAAACATTTTGTTTTGATTTTTTTTCTAGTTTCTAGTTGACAGTCATTTTTCTTTTACACTTCATCATAAATTTAATATAAAAATAAACTCGGGGGTGGCTCCATAGTGTAGTGGTTAGCATGTCTGCTTTACACACAGAAGGTCCTGGGTTCGCAACCCAGGTGGAGCCACGGACCATACCCCAGGTGCACCAGGCCCTGGGTGCACTAGACCCTGGGTGCACACCACGAGTGTGTAGGAGGAAACGCCCTGCCTTCAGAGATCCAGGTCTTAAGGGGAAAAGGCAACATCCATAAATCAGGGGTGGAAGGGAGCGAGGGGGAATTAAAGAGGAAAAATAAATAAAATAAAATAATAAATAATAAATAAAATAAAATAAAATAAAATAATAAAACAAAAACTTTCATTATATCTGGTCTATAGACTTCCATATCAATTTGCGTTCAATCAGGAAAACAGAGCCACTGCAAGTACTATGGGAATAAAAAGTTTTATCTAGAAATTAGGGTTTACAAAGGAAAGGGTTGGGGAAAAATCTTGGAAATATTCATATTAGATCTGGTGAAAAAGACAGAATTCATAGAAACCACTGACATTGATTGCCATGACTTCTCAAGAATAACGGCTTTTTCTTTGCTTCTCTAGCATATCTCAGGAGTTCCTCTCGCTGTTAAACTCTAACACAGAAGCATATAGAGAAAGGGCTTCTGGAAAGTTTAATCTCCAAACTTAGAAATAGAAAATAGTCGATAATAGTGTATATCCCCTACAGTTTTTCCTTAATATATTTTCCCCCTAGCATCCTTCCTGAATGGGAGATAGGATCAGAGCAGTGGGATGGCACAATCTGATACATATATTTCAAAAGGATCATCTGGCTGCTATGAATTCAGAATGGACTATAAATGGGAAAAGAATGAAATCAAGGATATTTATTGGGCTGTTATATTAATTCAAGTGAAATATGATGGTGATATGGACTGGAGTGGTAAACATGAAGGCAGTTGGAAATGATTAGATTCTGGATATATTTTGAAGACATAGCCAGTAGGATTTGCTGATAGATTTCATACAGAGGTGTAAGAGAAATAGAGAAATTAAGAGTAAAATTAAGGATTTTTGCCTAAGTAACTGAATGATATTGACATTTTCTGAGGTGAGGAAGATTTCAAAAGGAGCTGTTCGGTATCTGCGTGGAAATATTGAATGAGAAATTGAATATTCAGGGCTGGATAAAAGGAGAGAGATCTGGGATGAAAATGTAAATGAGTTAATATATTATTTTCCCAGCGCTGCTCTAAAAAGGTACCACAAACTGGGTGATTTAAAATAATAGGAATTTATTATCTCATAGTTTAGAGGCTGTAAGTCCAACATTAAGGTATCATCAGGACCATGTTCCCTCTGAAGGCTCTAGGAAGAATCCTTCCTTGCCTCTTCCAGTCTCTGGTGGCCCAAACATTCTTTAGTTTGTGAATATAACTCCAATCTCTGCTTCCATCTTCACACTGACTTTCTTTATGGTCCTCTTTGTGTCTTCTATTCTTATAAGGACACCAGTCAATGGATTTAGGGCCCACTCTAAATCCAAGATGATTTCATATTAAGATCCTTATCTAATTATATCTGCAAAAACACTACTTTCAAATATGGTCACATTCTGGGTTCTGAGTAGATATGAATTTTGGGAGAACACTATTGAACCTACTGTACTTATTGACAGTGTTTGAGTATTTAAAGCCCTACTAGTAGATAAAATCACTAAGAAGTTAGTAGGTAGGAAAGAGAAGATATGAGAATAGATCCTTGGGGAACTCAAACTTTTGGGATTGAGAAGATAAGATCTACAAAGGAGACCAAGCTGTAGAAGCCTTCCTTCAAGGTAAAAGGAGGACTGAGGAAGTGGTGTATTCTTACAAAGTGAGGAAAGTATTTCAGGGAGCGATGAACTACTGATGTCTTTCTCTGTCTCGATTTAGTCCTTTATTTTACTAGGCTACATCATTAGTAAAATCTTTTTTAAAAATAGTGCATGAGACATAAACTTTCTAAGGTATTATATGTCTTAAAATAACTTCTGCTTTTATAGATATTTGACAGTCATGCTGAGTATAGCATTCTAAAGTCAAAATTGTTGCTTCACTATACAGTGCTGCAAGTGAGAAAAATCATGGGAGATTGATTCTCATTCCTTTATATGTAACCTGTTGTTTCTTTTCTGGAAAATATTTAAATCTGTATTCTATACTTGTAAAATTTCACAGTGTGGGTTTGGATGTGGGTCTTTGTTTCATTTATTTACGAGACTGTTGTGCATAGAGTAAGGGTTTGACCTCTATATCTAAAGTGTCTGGGTTCAAATCCCAGTTTTGACCCTCAATAGCCTTAAGAATACTTACTTAAACAACACCAGCAAACAAGAAAATTCAATAATTTTTTTCTTTTCTTAGAAGATAGAATATAGAATATAGTGTCTACATTTCTTCCTCTTCAAAATGGGGAAATTAATAATATTTCCTGTCTTGGGACTGCTTTCAGCACTAAATGAGTGTATGTAGGTAAATTGCAAAGAATAGTGGTGGCCAAATAGAAAACCATCAGTAAATATTGGCTATCATGTCATCATTCATTATTTGTAGACCTTGGTGGGGCCTTTTAATTTGAAAACTAAAGTTCTGTGAAAAGTTCCTCAATTATTATTACTTCGAAAGATAATTATCTTTCATTGATTTTTCTCTTTTCTTGGTCTGAAGTTTGAATTTAATCAGAAAGTGGAGATTTTGGGTTGGTGCTCTTTGCTTTCATTCTATTGTATTTTCTATATGTTACACTTTTGAAGAGATTATTTCTACCTGATTTTCCAAGCCTGATGTTGCATTCAAAAAGTTTTCAGCTATCATGTTTTTAATTTACAAGTGCTGTTTCTTAATCTCTGAATATCTTTTTTTATAGCACTGTCATTTTTTATGAATGAAATATTCCCTTAAATCTCTTTGAAGATATTAATAAGAAATATTTAAAATTCTGTGAATTATTTCTGTTTCTTTCAGGGTTAGTTTTTCTGATGGTATATCTTCGTTATTCTCTTAAATTGTGACAGAATTTTCTCAACTATTTGTTTTTCTTGATTTCACCTAATATTTAAGAGTGAATAAATAGAAAAAAAACTGATGTTAAGCTTTGATGTAAGGATGAGGTTTGTTGACTAGCAGACTTACAATAGGTGAATTAAAGGTAGCTAGTTTTTTATACTTTGAGGTCTCTCTTCTGAAATGCAGAAGACTTTTTCCCAAAGGATGACTACTCCTATGTTAGCTGCCTTAGTTTCCTCCAGATGTTTTATTTATTTATTTACTTATTCACTCACTTCTTTATCTATCTATCTATTTATTTATTTATTTTACAGAAGAGCCATCCATTCTGGTTTCAGGGGTGATCTGCTCATGGTGGGAGGAAGTGGATAAGTGGATTATTCATCAGTAGACTTTTAATTAACCCAGCTGCTTTCAGCTCCATGTCTCATATCTGCTTTGCATGGTATTTCAAGTTTCCTCAGAAGTCTTCATGACAGCCTACTACCTTCATGAGGTGTAGCACCACATTATTACATACAGATCCTAGGCTGTGGCTTCCTTCGCTTTGACTCCACCACTTCATCTATATTCTATCTTCTAAGAAAAGAAAAAAAATATTGAATTTTCTTGTTTGCTGGTGGTGTTTTTCCTTTTGTCTTTTTTAATACTTGTATTTTTTTGTGTGGTTCTTTTAACTTATTATTTATAAGATTGGGAGGAAGAAGAGATTTTAAAATGTTTTCAACCTTCCATTTTTAATTAGAAGTCTTGTGCTCTTTTTGTTAAAAAATATATATGAATATATACATGTACATATTCTCCTCACCAATTCTACTTTATTTAACATTGTAGTAAAATTTTTTGACATAAAGATTTGAAGTAGGTTGAGAAAGTATCTTCTGACCATCTTCTTATTGCATCTTAGTGAATACTTTAAAGCTGACTCTGTGCTGCCTGCATTCCTCCTCTGACCTAGCAGTACTCAAAGATGGTGTGGTGAGCTTGCCACTTAGTTACTTGGTATGACAAAGAGATCACTCATTCATTTGACGAATGTTTATGAATCTCTAACCATGTATTCAATTCTTTCCTCAGTGTTCACAAGATGTAGTAAAACATATATATATACAGGAATGTTTGCCTCAAATATAGAGCTTACTCAAAATGACAAGCATTAAGTTAAAATTTATACAAATTAATATTTTCAAGCTATTATGAAAGTGTTTTTTGGGGTGAGGAAAATGTTTTATAGCTTAATTATGGTAGTGATTACATTTTAAAAATTGTGAAATTATTAGTGATCTTTTTTGTGTGTAAATTTTACCTCAGTAAAGTTGGTTTTAAATCTGAGGATCTAATGTATATCATGGTGACTATAGTTGATAACATGATATTATATAATTAAAGTTTGCTAAGAGAGTAGGATTTAAATATTCTCAGTCCCCCCCCCCCAAAAAAAAGATAAATATTTGAGATGTTGAATGTATTAATTGGCTCAATGGGGGGAATCCCTTTCTAATGTATACATATATCAAATCAGCACATTGTACAATTTAAATATCTTACAATTTTATTTGTCAATTATACCTCAGTAATGCTGGGGAAAAAATAAAGTTGGTTTTAAAAAAAGGAAGGAAAAAAAAATTAGGAATAAATAAGGGCAAAATATGCCCAAGACACCCTTTTAGAAAACTACAAAGACTATAAAAACTATAAAAGTTATTAAAGAAAGAGGAAATAAATCATGTGTATGAATAAAAAAGATTCAATATTGTAAAGATATCAGTTCTCCCAAAATCAATCTATAAAATCAATGCAGATGTCCTTCCTTTCGTTGTTTTGTTTTGTCTTATTTTATTGGTGAGAAATTCACAAACTGATAAACAAAATGCCCAAAGAATCAAGATACTTTTGAAAAGGAAGTAAAAGATAGGGAGCACTTTCTCCAGAATTGAAGTTATTCTAATTATTAGTGTAGTATCTGCAAGCTTAGACAAAAAATAAAAATAAAAAAATAAAAACAAATCTTGCAATAATCGCTATTAAGGCAAAAATACAAGTAACCCAGGGGAGAATGCAAAAAGCAATGAGCAATAAGGGATCTAACATGTCTTTTGGAGTCAAGAAAGACTTCTCCAAGGCAATTAATTTTAGTATGAGACAGACAACTGAGAACTAGTTAACTAACCGGGTGAGGGGACAAGAAGAAGTGAACATTCAGGCAGTAGGAACAACATATACGAAGACTCTGAAGGGCAAAAAATAAATAATAAAATAATTAGACTCTAAGAACTACACATACACACACACAAAATTGGGTTGTCTTGATCTTCTTACTCTCTATGGTATGTCCCCAGACATGTGGGATGTGAAGTCCGACATCAACGCAAGGGAAAAGGGCCTTGTCTCCTGACTAAAGATAAGCATTTGAAAAAGAAAGGCTTCTTTATCTCTATTTCTATTTTTTCTAATTAAAATCTTTATTACCTTTTTCTTAGACAATGAAAAGCAGCTCATAAGCATATGAAACTGCATTCAGTCTTACCCACTCCCATTTATCTAGCACATAGGTGGTACCCTGTTCTTCCTGAAGTGTTACTTAGATAACATCTCTCTACTCTTAATAACTCTTTAGTAGCCCCTAGTTGTCCAGCTGGAATTCACTCACATTAAGGTATACACTGAGACATCTCAAAGCATAAGTTGTTTCTGATTGGCCCAGAGTTGGTCTTTAGAGATAGCCTATATGGGAGAAGGAGCACTGGACTGGGAATTGAAAGAGTTCGTCTATCGTGTGACCTAAGGCAATGTATTTGCTCTTATCTCTTCTTTGTCTATGACATAGAGATAAAAATATCTCACATGGTTGTTGTGAGGACTATTGTGTGTGACATGATAATAAAATTATATTATGCTTTTTTTCTGAAGAGCAGTCATTAACTTCCTAATTATGAACTATAAAGTAATGAAAATTTTAACTAAATCTGCAGTGTTATCATTCAGGTTGCAAAGAGGATTTTATGATTTTTAAAAAGTGTTATATTTTATTTTCAGAAATTTTATTTGAGAAAATAGTCTTCTTATGAAATTTTAGACAATATTTTATATCCAAATCTGGCCTAGTTGTTAAAAATAATATAATATTCAAATGAGTTTGCATTCCTTGAGCATTCCCATCTAAATGTTGAAAGCTGGTTCCCCAGAAGCTCAACAAAAGATAGAGGAAAATGACCTTGTGATTAAACAAAATGATGCAGATAATCTAGAAAACAAATAATCCACATGTGGGTAATCAAGAGTTGATTAATTGTTTTGAGGATGTTTAATTGCCTGCTGTTTATCAATATAATTTAACCACCAGTGCACAGGATAGTGATATAAATAGTCCAAGTACTATATGAGAAATGTCAGGTTTTTATTCATGGTAAATAGTATGAAAGACAGTATTCTCATTATTCGACTTTGCCATTAAAAATAGTGTGCTCATTAAAAAAAAAGAATTGGACTTTCTTTTCTTTTGTATAGAGTAGCAACGAATCATTTTTCCTTTGGCTTAAAATGAAGCATGATAAACTAATGATTAGAGTCCATTTTAGGTATGGATGGTTCTAGACATTTGCATTATTTTTAATTCTTTATTGTTCTTAGTTATGTTTTTATGATAGAAATAACTGGTACTCTGAATGAAGAATAGGTTGTCACTCAAGTATCTCATTTTATAATTATTTAATTTTAGAAAGAAATAATTTGTCATTTTCTAAACTGTCCCTTTAAATGCTTACGGCAAAAGCCATTTTCAGTGGCTACCTCTGAAGCCAGTGATCTGTGTGCGTGCCATTGTAGAAGGTACCCAGCCTTGGTCATCATACCTGAGGGAAACAAAGGAAATAAGACACTGACGTGTGAGCTTTTTGTATTCATACATTTTCCTTTCTTGTTCTGCTTGTTGGTTTATTTTTAATGATTGCCTTAAAACATATATGCTTTCTAGAAAATCTATCCTCAACAGTGCCTTCCAGTTATTATCTAAGTAAGTTTTGATCCCTGTAGTATAACTGCTATTCATGACTGTTGTCGGATGGCTAAATATCTTTTGGATTTTAGATTCCCTGTGCTTTGGACAGCATCTTAATATCATCACTAGCTACTGTTCTAAATGTAGGCACTAAAAAATTTCTAATTGTCCCTAAGGAAATAATCATTTCTAAGACAGAATATATAATAAAATTATAGTTTTTCATAAACTTTATTTTTTGTTTTTTTATAATATGCCTATAGAGTACAAAATTAAGGACCTTGTAATCAAGACTAAATCATATGAGCTTATACATCTTGTACTATCTTTGGGAATACTTTTATTCAGTTTGGAAAGTAATTTGTTTAAACTTGGTAATTAATATGTGGAATAAAATAATAACATTTTTCTCCCATAGGTCTGCTGTTCTCTGTATATCTAACTCAACTAGATAATGTGAAGTTTGATTTTAACTGACCTGAAGAAAGTACCCCAAAAATAAATTCTTTAAAGTTTTTTTTACTGTTTTATGTTATTACACATTATGTAAAGCATAATATATGTGGATCTATATAACATATAATAATACCCACATTTGTGTATAGATAAAATATAACTTAAAATAACTCAAAATATAATTTAATTCCTAAATTATGGAACAGATTTCAATTCCTCATTTACTAAGTATTTACTGAGAAACTGAAGACATCAAATAGCTTACAGATGAGACTGTTTTATTTTTGACTTTAACTAGAGCCATGAGACAAACAAACACACCTTCTGATGGGAAGTGAGTACTTTGGTAATTTAAGCATGCTTTCATTTTCTACCAAAGTGGAAAAGTTTGCTTAAACAAATCAAAATGATCAGAAACATGAACGTATAAGATAAAGCAAAATATATTATCTGTCTAGTTTTTCTTTGCTATCCTAAATGGTATCAAGTATACAATTTGAGCTATAGCATACATGTACTTACATATTTTTGAAATTGAATCACATTTTAAAATGAATTAAGGCATTTCACTACCTAAGAAAGTACTCAGCAAATTCTTCTGAAATGTGAATAATTGTTCCATGCCACATTTTGGTGTTTTCAAAACTTCAGTCATTTATATGCCACCTTTATAATTTTTGTCATATTTATAGACATTCGTACCAATATTTACTTAATATTTTCTCTCTAATTCTACTCACTTTTTAATTTTAAATACAAATTTACTACTATCAATATAAATGAAAATAACTCAGAAATATAAATCTGTAGCCATTAAAATAAAAGAATTGACTATTATCACCAAAATACAATACCAATGTTGGTAGATGTATAACATTAGGTAACACTGCCCTTATATGATTATAAATTTAGATTTTGATCAATTCGATTTTCTTAAAACACAATTTAGATAGATAACAAACCCTTTGAGGGCAGAAAATATTTCTGGTCTGTGCATCCTTGTTTCCCTAGCACTTAGTACTTGGCATATAACAGGTATTCAATAAATATAAATGGTAAATTAATGAATGATACATATATTTGTGTATACAGCCTCTAAAATACTACTTAGTAGTAATTATTTACATAATAAAATAATAAATTGTATATGAAAATACATTATGGCCAACATATGTTTGTATCACCAGTCTTCAAAAAGCTAATATAAAGCAAAGCATTTCTTTAATGAGTATATTTATAGATCAAGAAAGGTTGTCGTCATGTAAATAAAAAGAAGTGAGGATGAGGCAGTATAGGAGTGGACATTGTGATTGAAAAGAGTGACAAGAGAAAATAAGCGAGAAGTAAAAATTGAAATATATGTCATGGGATCGAAGGTGATCCTGTAACTGTTCTGGCAAGGAAAAAAAGGACTAAATTAAAATCTAAATATAGACACAAAAGTTGCTTCAGTGGAGCGAGCTCTGTTCCATTCACGGTTACTTCTAAATCACAAACGCTAATGACCAAATTCTTCTAAAATGAGATATTCTATTTTTTTCATTTAAAAAATTTTTTCAATTAAAACAAGATATTCTAAACAACTCTTTTATGGCCTTTTTCCAATAAATTCACCTCTAAAGCTTTAATCCCATTCTCTTTTGTTCATGCACTTAAGAAATGACATAATCAATTTTCTGCCTCATTTGCATGAGAATAAAGACCCTGTAAAGCTGAAATGAGCATAGCACTTTAGTCCTATTTATAATCGGAGGTTCATCAGTTAGGAAAGCTTTTGAAATACAAATAGGCTGTTTCCTATTTTCATTTGAAATAAACCTATGGGACCTTAGTAAATGGAAGCAATCCACATCAACTGTGTGTCAGGAAGTCAGTGGTTAACTAATTTGGTCACTACCAATTTTGACAGTAGGAATAACTAAGAGTAGGAAGTATCTCTTCAGAAGAGGAACTACAGAGGCAAAAACATTCTTAGTTCAGAAATAATGTTAAAATTTTGCAATGATATCAAATATGGTGGTTTTTTTGACCAGTTACCTAATCTAAGAATATGGTTTGCACCTTGTTTTAGTGAAGGAACTCTGGGCTTATCGAGAACCATATGATTTTACTTGTATGTGGGATATACAATTGAAAGCAACAAAGGAACAAGATAAACAAACAAAACTCATAGACACAGACAACAGTTTAGTGGTTGCCAGAGGGAAAAGGAGAAGAGAGGAAGGTACACAAGGGTAAAGGGGATCAAATATATGGTAACAGAAGGAGATTTGACTTTGGATGTAAATAACACATACAATATACAAATAACATATTATTGAATTGTATACCTAAAACCTATATAATTTTATTAACTAGCATTGCCCCAATAAATTTAATAAAAAATTTTTGAAAACTGAGTGATGGCTTATTTCTTTTTAAAAAAACATTAAAAAGTGTGTCTCTCAAAATTGAATATAACAAGAGAAGAAATTTAAAAAGAACATGAAAGGAATATATGTTTTCAAGAATTTAGTGGTAGATGAGAGTGAAATAGAAAGCAACCGACTAAAAAGCAGCCGACCTTCCCTTCAGCATGAGGGACATCATTATGCCCGTTCACTGTAACAGAAAATATGACACAGGTGTAGAAAGCATATAAGAAAGAGCTATCCTGTCTTGGCACGTAGAGTCTTCAGTCATGGCATAAAGCCGTCAAGAGAATGGGGTGCATGTGGATATCTTTGGCAGCTACAATGGTGTAGTAGCATCAGATCATTTAGCAGAGTCTGAGTCAACCCAGCACCCAGAAACTCAGAAGGTATTTGAGAAGGGTCACTTAGTAAGACAACTATAGGAATTATTTTTTCCTCTATGAGCAAAGAATGACTTGAATGGGGTGGAACGTTTCCATTATGCAACAGACTGAACAGGAAAATAAAGGGCTCAGAATATTTGGGTATAGTAATAAGCCACTAATGAGAATATATGAGATTCAAAATACATAGCTCTCTTTGTTTAGAACATTTTGCCAATTTTAGTCAGTCTACTTGTATGAAGGAGCACACACCCTAAAAGTCAGGCAACTATGGACTTTTAGGTGACTTTAATTAAATCTTATAATTTTCTTTTGCCTCATTTTTTTCATATGTCCGATGTGCTACCTACATGGCAAGTTATTTTTTTTTCTTGAAGGTTGAATGAGGTAATAAACGTGAAACCCATTAAAAAGTTATATAAATGGTATATAGTCTCAAAAATATGAAGCACGTTGATTCATGATTGCTATTGCCATATTTTGATGATCAATGATGTATTGGTCAGGTTGGGATAGTAGGAACTTGGGCTGACTACTAGAAATTGCTGGTCATTGCGATGAGGGAAGGGTACATGTGGGTCACAGTCTGCATCTTTAAGGCTCTGCCTAGAAGTGACATGTGTCACTCTCTAATTAGCTTCAGGAAGTCACATGGCAATCCTAGCTTGTATCTAAGAGAAGAGCTGGAAATATTTGATGAGCAGCACTAATGACTATTGCAGATGGTTTCTTTCCATTTTCTACACTTGGATGACTTTTGCAAAAGAAAAGCTGTCTAGATATTTCTCCTGTTACTAATACTACTACATTCTTTCTGCATACCTTTCATTAACCAAGTAGACTTTCGTAATCTTATGTTTTCTAAGTTTTGAGGATTTGCTGGCATTAAAATTTTAGTAGTCATTTAGTAGAACTTTTTAGTTTCTTTGAGAGAAAAGCAGCAATTGTTTAACATCCCATTTTTGCTTTCTTTGGCAAACAGACATTGATGAGTGCTCTGATGGCTTTGTTCAGTGTGACAGCCGCGCTAACTGCATTAACCTGCCTGGCTGGTACCACTGTGAGTGCAGAGATGGCTACCATGACAATGGGATGTTTTCACCAAGTGGAGAATCATGCGAAGGTCAGTACAAGGAGAAGACTTGGAGTTTAAGAACTCCTTTTGAACTTGGGGAATATACAGTTCAATGTAAATAGTAGAAATTGAGCTAATGTTTAAGTTATTGGTGTTTTTTCCTGCATGTTTATACAACAGTGATTGGAAACATGTTAACATCTAACTTTTGCTTGCTAATTATAGTTGATTTTTAGATAATTAAAATTTGTGATGCTAAACCAATTCTCTGTGGATACTTGCAACTGTGGAAGAGTGTTTTTAGAATGAATAAGCCCATAATATCAGATAAGTTTTTGAATGGCAGCATGCAAAAATATGACCCTAAAAAAACTACAAAAAAAAAAAAAAAGATGGGTAAAGCAGGATAGAGAGAAAAAGGGAGTAGAGAAAATACAATGATGAAATGGTCAAATAATATACACAATACATGCCACTCTGGGCTGTTTCTAACATACCACCTGCCTGGCAAAGTAAGAGATATTTATTAAATGTTGAATACAGAAGACATGGTCCCTGTTTAAAAGATTTCAATCTAATAAGATTGGAAAATTCAACCAGATTATATTCAATTATTTACCATTAATTTTGAATTATTTTCAGTGAATTGACAGACAACTCTACTTTCCTATATCTTCTGTTAAGGGGTATAATTTTTAGAAAGCAGATTGAGTAAGCAGAGCCCAGTGAATAATTGCCAGAGAAACCACCCACACTTAAAAGGTTTGCCATCAGAAGTTAGGAGCAGGAATGCAGAACAAAACAAACCTCAAAATGTCATTATTTTCTCCATTTGCATTTATACCTTCGTTGAGTAAGAGCCTGAGAGAATAATGTGGCTAAAATGACACTGTCAGTGAAAGCCTTGGAAATTCTAACTTAACAGTACTTGACACCTAAATGACAAGATGTCTTTTATCTTTGTGCCTCAAAAGGTTTTCACAGAAAGAAAAGGGAAATAGACTTCGATGATAGATGCCAAGGCTCCCAGCATGCTTTGCCAGCAGCTGCAGAGCGCTAGACCTTGAGCAGAGGGTCCATTTGGATTTTTACATAGGAATGGGACTACTGTTGCCTTACCAGGAGTGAAAGCATGGCATTTGCAAATAACAACTTAACTGTGGTCTGAGGGCTTTACCTTGCACTTGTCAGTGTTCCAGGGTGAATATACCCAGTAGAGAATGCCAGGAACCACAGATTGCAGTTCAAGAAGCAGATCAGTGTGAGTCTGCTCTTCTCTGATAAACTATGTTTCCAATTTGCTGTGGTATATAATGAGTAAAAAAGTCTTCAGAGCTACTTTTTCTGTATTGTATTTTAAGTTGCACACACAAAGAATCAATATAAACTGATTACAGATAGTATAAATCATATAGAAATATATAGATTAAAGCTGAAAATGCAGCTTCGTTTTATTCCCTTTTCCCATCCTTTCCACTTCTCCTCTAGGGATAACCTGTGTTTAATTTTGCTCAATATACTTGCACATCCTTTTTCTGTTCATCAGAACATAAATAGAAAAAAACATACACTACTGACTATCTTTCTTTACATTTGTAACTGCACTCACTATTAGTTATCTATTGATGCATAACAAATTGCCCCCAAAACTTAGCAACTAAAAACAACAAAAATTATCTCACGGCAGCTTAGCTGGATACCTGTTTCGATGTTTCACATGAGATTTCAGTCAAGTTGTGGGCCAGGGCTGTGATCTCATCGTGAAGACTTGTCTGAGGTGGGGGTGGGGGAAATGGGAAGCTATTTCCAAGGTCACTCATGTAGCTATTGACAGGCCTTGTTGTTGTTGTTGTTGTTGTTGTTTTAACACGAGCCACTCCATAGGGCTGCCTCAAAACACCAGAGTAAGCAATTCAAGAGAAAGCAAGTACCAAAGATGGAAGTCACGGCCTTTTCATAACTCAATCTTATCTGTGGGCTTTCATCACTTTTTCCATATTCTATTTGTTGGAAGTAATTCCGCATTCTGGGGAGAGGATTACATAAGAACCTAGATATTAAATGATAAAGATCTTGTAAGCTACCCACTCTAAGGACCATCAGCATTGTCCAGCATTTCCCTCACTCCTGTTTCATTGAGTAAAGTTTCATTTCTCCTATGGAAAATTAAACCCTCTATTGTACCTTGCATCCCATCCCCTCTCACCTGTGTGAAATCTTTGCCCTTATATTACCCGCTTTCTCTTCCATGTCACAAATACAATTTTCCTACTGCATCATTCTCATTACCACACAAAGAGCCTGGAGTAACACCCATCTTTAAAAAATAAAACAAAAAACAATAAAAAGTAACTTCCCTTTGCATCACCTGATTCTTCCAATATTCCTCCCATTTTTCTGCACCCTTTTAGAATAAAACTCTAAAAGAATTTTCTAGACTCGGTATCTCTGCTCTCCTGCTTCCAGTGAGGCCTTAGTCCCACTGCTCCAGTGAACGTTCTCCTTTCAAGATTACTAACAATTGCCATCTTGCCAAACCTACAGGTTTGCTCGACAACTCGGCCATTTGGCCCCGTTGATTATTTCTTCCTCTCTAAACAACTTTCTTCACTTGTCCTTGAGGATGCCACTCTCTCCTGGCTTTCTCATAAAACTACAGGCTTCTCCTTTCACTCTCCAGGGAAGAGTAAAATCCAAACCCTAATGACAGTTTACAAGGGCCTACATGATATGGATATTTGGCTTTCCTAACATTTCTCAAATATACCAAACTGATTCCCTTCTCATGTGTTGTTCTTTTTGTCAGGAATGTCCTTCTCCCACCCCTTTGCCTGCTTCTTTTTTCATTTAAGTTAGATTTCCTCTAAACTGGCTTCTCCTGGAGTCTCAATTTAAAATAGCATCCTACCCCTGACCACTATTCACTCATCCTGTTCCACTTTTCTTCATAGAAATTTTAAATTATCCTGATATGATTGTATATATTAATATGTTTACTTGATTGTTATCTGCTATAGAACGTAAGCTTCAAAAGTCATATAATTTGTTTGCTTGTCTGTCAGTCATCAGTGTCTACAATAATTCTTGGCACATAGTAGGTGAAATATTTGTTTTTATTATGAAAAAGATTGAAACCTATGATAGACAATATTTTAATGAAAAAGATTAAAACCTATGATAGATAATATTTTAATCAGATAATATTTTAACATAACCTATGTTAAAAGTGGATATATAATGTGATTTATAGTAACTATGTTTAAGTGAACAGGACAAACCATAATTAGTGCATTCATGAGTGTTCAGAAAATAACAAGGAAAATTAAACTAGCTGTTAAAGTAACACATGATAAAGATAAAGAAATAGGTAAAGAAGTCTATGAGATGTTTACACCCAAAAGACTTTTTGAGGAAACGCCATAAACACAGAAACAGTGGGAAAATCTTAATTAAAAAAAAAAATACACAATTCTAGAATGATGATTTTACTATTAATCTTCCAATAGAATTTATAATGATTGTCAGAAAAATCTACTACTCTTTCAGAAGACAATGTGCTCTGAAGGATTCTTTGAAAAGAACCCACCTATGTTATTGAAAAAAAAGACTAAAATGCTTCTAAACACTTACCAATTTACTAGAATTTCAGCAATTTGTAGAACTGTAATATTAATATATAGAAGGATGCAATTTTAAGAGTATAATTATTTCTGAGCAAGTGTTATTTTTCTGTTGCCGAACGACAACAACAACAAAAATTTCAAAGTGGACAAAGCCACAGTAGTGGGTTTACAATTATTCTGAAGTATAAGATTCATACTTGAAGACATGAATAAATAACTGTGCTGTTTTACTCTTTTTTAGACTACAGTTGTATAATCTACAATATACATGTTTACGAGTCACATTCATACAAAATATATTGTTTTGCTCATCTATTTATCTCAGAAGTGTATAGACATTTAATCCCCAGGTAATGTGCCAGAATACCATTTTTCTTGTCCATATCATCATTTCTACCTCCAAATTTGTCTCTCTCTGAGAACAAAACCTAGTATTTTTTTTAACATAATAATATTTTATTTTCATGTTTACATTTTATTCTGGGTTATCTTTAAACTTGGTGAGGTTTTTTTGAACTTGTAAGACCAAAAAAATAATGTTTATAAGACAGTATCTCTTTAATGTTATTATGTTCAAGCCAAATACCATAAATCTTTAACCTAAATCAAGAAAAAGGACAAAATGAAGTTAATCCAATTCAGCTCAAAGGTAGTTGATGAATATATGCACGGGTACTTTCAGGTACTTTGCCAGGCATCTGTTACATACAAATATAAAGGAAGATGGTCACTGGTCTCAGCTTGTAGAAGAGGTAAAATATGTATAACAAAAAAACTATAATACAAGATAGAATGTGGTGAGTTTCTTAATTGAGGAGAAAGCTACAAGGTTGAAAATGATAAAATATTTGAGAAAAAATATAAATTCAGGGCTGTAAGGAATAAAAGAGAGAAATTATTTCCTGTTTGAGATTAAGAAAGACTTGAGTACCTAGCATTTGTTTTAGGAATTCAAGTGTGATGTATTATTGCAAGTTGAGATAGAGAAAGAGAGTATAAACAAAGTAACTAGCTTTAAATGCCTTACTAAGAAGTTTGAATGAACTTGAGTCTGAAGGAGTATTTTTGAGAAAGGGAATGATAAAAGTATATCTTCACCAAATTCATATTTTGACCTAGTCTTTTTTCTGAATTCAAGACACATAGATCCAGTTACTTACTAGACAGCTCTGCTTGGAAGCCCGGAAATTACACGGAAAGTGTAATTTGGTACTAAACTAACTCAGGTCTTTCCTCAGCCCTGCCACCCACATCCACTCCTCAGCAAAATCTTGCTCTTCTTTCTGTAAATAATCATCAACCAAATTTTCCAAGCCATTGTTCATTACACCTCCCTCTGGCTAATATTTGAAGCCAAAAAATCACTAAATTGCTTTATCTTGTTTCTTTCTTGGAAGATTCTATCTATGCTTTTTCTTTCTATGCATCCCCACTGCTACCATTCAATACAGCTTTGTGCTTAAGAGCACAGACTTGGAACCTGATTGCCTGGGTTCCCATCTGAAAACTGATGTGTCATATTGGGAAAGTTATGTTATGCAATATTTCTATGCCTTAATTTCCAATGAGGATAATAATTGTACCTTCCACGGTTATTATGAGTATTAAATGAGTCATTATATGAAAGTACTTAAAATCTGGTAATACCAGCTACTACATAAGTGTTTGCTTTTATGATATGACCATCTCTTGCCTGGACTACTGAAATAGCCTATTGATTGATCTTCTGGCTTCAAGTTTGAATCTACTCAAATCCCTTTACCAAGATGAGGTCAAAGGAATTTTTCCCAAGTGGATATTTGATTATGATTTTTTTTTTTTTGCAGTTCTCTAAAATGACATTATGCTTTCTTAATGATGAAGTTCAAACTTCTTAACACGACCTTTACTTGGGCCCTGAATACTTATTTAGCTGCATGTTTATCTACTCTACTCTGGACATTCAAGTCATACCAACATTTCTGTTCCTTCAAAACATCTTGATAGCTTTAAATGTTGTGCCTTCAAACACACTCTTGCTTCTGAGTAAACTGCCCTTTACCACCTCTTTCGCTTGGCTAAATCTTATTCATAGTTTAGTTGCCATACCTAGAAAGTATATATGTGGTCAGAAGAAAGATCCCAAGAGAGCTACCAAAGGAGCATGTTGATAGTATGCAAATAAAGAAAATTTATCAAGGAGAGTGAATAAACTGTGTCAAATGCTGCTGCTAGATCAAGTTGCCTACATGTTTCTCCATGTACGACAAACACACATCAATTATTGTACGGAGCTACTTTTTACTCTATTTCTTTATTGTAGGTATACTTTATCTATGAACACATATTCTTTTTGTGCCTGGACATCTTCTCTTCTTATGTATTTTTAAAGGGCTCTGTATGTAGTAGGGTATGTAGTAGGATGTAATTGGTAGAGTTTCTGGTCAGAGAGACCAACAACTATGGTTAATTTTTTTTCTGTTTATAATAATTCTTAATTATAAGAATATTTATGGGAGGCAAAGATCCACTCATCAAATATGCCATATTATACTGAATAAATTAAATATAAAGCTACTTTAAAATTTTCATTTCCATTACCAAGAGAAAATTTTCTCTCATCTGAAAAATATATATATATTAACCAACATACCTTCAAAAATATTTTTAAAGTATCTTCATACTGGCTAACAGTTCTCCTTTTGTTCATAGTCTATAATTATAAGCATTATTATCCTTGGCAAATTAAGCTAATATAGTTCATTGTAATTATAATAAAAAATTTTCGACCATCATCTTAATTCATTGGTTTTGTTGAGATGTGAACTAATTTAAAAATCAAGGTAAATAGAAATATACCATGCAACTTATTTTCAGAAATGTATATATGACAGAACTTAAGTATTTAAGAATTTAAATATGGCTAAAATATAATCTTGACTTGTCCATGTCTCCAATTTTGTTGAAATCAAACCACATAAAAAACTTATCTACTAAACTCTATTATAAAGATTTTGAAGTAAAATCAGCCTACATTTCCCCTAGTTAAAAGCTGTATATTCCATCTTCTCTCTAACCCACTTTTTCTGCTGTGATTTAATTTCTTTCTTGACCTTTACTCAGAAGAAACAGATGAAATGGGAAATAACTGCTTACTGCCACTCATACAATATCCCTGAAATGTATTTTGGCTTGTGACCTTTAAATTATGGGGATAAATAAAATGAATCATGTCTCCTCCTATGGACCTGATCCGTGGGTCAAGATGTTTGCTTTTCATCTGTATGAAAATGCTTTAGGCTGTGATTGCCATGGAATAGGTGAGGTCAGGTGAAGAATGGGCAGTTGCCAATTGAGTCAGGCAGGAGATGAAATGATAATGTGAAATGAAAAAGTTAAGAAGTGGTGGATTCTTTGTGAGAGACATGGTAATTGCTGATGGTGCCTTGCCCTCCCATTGGTGAGAGGCAGGGTATAAAGACACTGTGAAAATGCCTGGACTGTAAGGGAAGAACACCCCAACAGACCATTGAGAAGAGCTTACATGTGGATGACATGGCTGTGAGAATAGGGCTTGAAATTGAATAAAATGCCTCAGGGTTCCCGTGACATCTTATCTCCCACAAAGAAAGGATTTTCTGTAAGTACCATTTTAACATTGAGGATGATTTCCCCAATACAAAAATCACAGGCACATTTAGAAATTTTCACAGCCCAACTGTTTTTGTTTGATAAAGTGAGTCTTATTCTTTACTTTCAAAATATATGTTTCATAAAGCCTAATGGTATTTACAGAGGTATAAAAGTTAAAAATCTAACCAAGGTTATTTGGTGTTTGAAATCAAGCATGATAATATTTTCCTGTGAACGCTATAGATGATTAACATTGCTTTCATCAGCATTTAATGGAAAATGCATGCCAGTAAGATGAAAATTAATTTACAGCTGAATGCTTTATGTCAGGAGACAACTCGGCTGATTGCAGTTGTTTGAAACTGAGCATATTCTAAGCACACTGCCTGCTGCCTTTTCTTGGCCGTAGATATTGATGAGTGTGGCACCGGCAGGCACAGCTGTGCCAACGATACCATTTGCTTTAACTTGGATGGTGGATATGATTGCCGATGTCCTCATGGAAAGAATTGCACAGGGGACTGCATCCATGATGGAAAAATTAAGCACAATGGTCAGATTTGGGTGTTGGAAAATGATCGGTGCTCTGTGTGCTCATGTCAGGTTGGTATAAATATAAAATTTTAATCATTTTTATTGAGGTGTAATTTACATATATTTCAAGTGTACAGCTTAATGAACTTAGAAAAATGCATATGTTCATTTAACTACCATCAGAATCAATATAACAGAACATTTCATCTATTCAAAATGTTGCCTCTGTCCTTTCTTAGTCCCATATCCCCAGCCCCAAGCAAACATCATTTCCAGTCACTATAGATTAGAATTGTATTTTCTAGGGACTCATATAAATGGAATCATATAGTACGTACTCTTTTGTGTTTGGCTTCTTTCTCTCAACATTATGTTTTTGACATTCATTTATATTCATGACATACATCAGTAAACCATTCCTTTTTGTCGTTTAATAATATTCTAGTCTATGAAAATAACACAATGTGTATAAATTTTGTTGATAAAATTTTTGTTGCTAACTATGCTGTTGTTTCCATAGCTACAATATCACCTTTGAATGAATGCATAAATGAAGCCAGAATGGACATGCGGTGGCCTAGGACTTAAATATATCTCTTTTGGCCTCTATTTTAATGTTAGAAGGATGTTCTGTTGCATGTACATAGTTGATAATAGAGACTTAAATTATAGTTAAATGAATGATACTGTGTACCAAGGACTCAACTATTATGGAAGAAATTATAACAGTTTGTACAAAAACATAAGGTCTGAAATATTTCATAAACTTAACAATATGTAAGACTTTTTAACTAGCTACCAAATACATGCCCTCACACAAAACAAAATTTAGTTAGCATTCAAATTACTATACTAATAAACAAGTACATGTATATTTATATACACATTTATGTGCACATAAGGACCATGTAGTGCTAATCATTTTGTAGTGGCCATTTCTGGAAAATTTCTTTTTGATTGAGTAGTGTGTGGAAAGGAAATTGGAAATTTTCCAGCTTGGGTAATTTCTGTGTGTTAGCTACAAAATAGAACTTTAAAGAAAGTCAATTATATTGGGTAAAGAGTGTGAATTATCTCAACTTCACATCAACATCTGAGCTTTTATATATATATTGTATATATAAGTAGAATATATATAATATGTATTTGTATATATGTACATATATGTATATATGTCTGCACACATACAGACATGCACATACATATGCTAGTATATTGAGAATTGGAGGCTTTTGCTAACTGCTTTTTTTCCCTTCTCTTACAGAATGGATTTGTAATGTGTCGACGGATGGTCTGCGACTGTGAAAATCCTACAGTTGATCTTTTTTGCTGCCCTGAATGTGACCCAAGGCTTAGCAGTCAGTGCCTCCATCAAAATGGGGAAACTTTATATAACAGTGGTGACACATGGGTACAGAATTGCCAACAGTGCCGCTGCTTGGTAAGTTTAACTACAAGAAGTGCAGGAAGAGTTTAGACTCAGAAAGCAACCTTGCCCTCCCCTACCCACCAGTATGCAGTACCTGGCCATAGATAGCGTTGGTGTTTACAAAAAGTGAGCCTGGTTAAAATGACAAGATGATGGTTGCGCAGTCAGGACCTGAGAAGGAATGTTCTGGGTAGACGTGGTGCACCATGTTGTGTATGTGTTTCAGGAGTATCTCCAGAGCTCAAAAGAAGAAAAGACTCAGTTTCCTCAGTCTAATTCGGTGTAGGCTTACTCAGACTCCATCATCTAGAACAAATACCTACTGGCATAATACAAGCACTCACTAAATATTTGTTATGAATAGAACAATGGCATTTATGAAAAATGTAATTTTTTTTCAAATAGAACTTTTTAAATTAGTTTCTATCAGTCTTGCTCAGACTTAAAGAACAACAACAACAACACTTTTTTTCTCCTAAAGACCGTTACTATAGATGCAGTTCTGGGGAGCACCCTGTTATACACATAATATGCACATATGATGAATACTTATCTGGAGTGTTAGAATTGAATGTCTGTATGTATTTATAAAACTTCTACTGGAAACAGTAGGTTAAAAAAAATGTAAACTTGATAAAGAAAACACCAGTGTTTTTTTCATTTGACCAAATTTCTTGTTTCTTTCAAGTGGTGTAAATGAAAAGGAAAATTGGTTTGTGTATCTTTATAGAAGAAAGTTTCACAGATGCTACTTTTAAAGTTATGGCTAGTTTTCTTTTTATTTGTATGAGGATATTTTTAAGGCAGTGCTTTTTTGTTGCTTCCTTTTTATACTTTCAACCCCAAAATCAATTGAAAGAGCAAGGTCAGTTTCTGTGCCTGAAGGCTGCTTTCATCTATAAAACCATGAGATTCAGAATTATGAAGAAAATAGAAAACAGGTGGGAACTACGTTTACAAAGATCCAATTCATACAATTTTCCCACATGGAATAAAAAGACTAAAATCAGTTCCTAATTTTGTTCTTTTTTTTTTTTTTTCAAAGTCTCTGTACTGAGAAACATATAAATGAACAAACAAAAACTGTCAAATGCCTTTCGCATTTCAGTTTATTTTCTCATAAATAGACAAAACTTTCTTTTATGCAGAAGGAAATCAGTGAGAAGTTAGGGGGAAAAAAATCAAGAAAATTATTTTTAAAAAGGGATCTCACAGGCAGCAAGTTAAATAAAAAACCCTTCCATAGTAAATAATTCTCCTTTTTCATGGGAAATATAGGGGCATGCAAATTTGATTGTTTTAAGAGAATGGTTTTTGCTTTTGTCTTATTGTTGTTCTTGTTTAATTGTTGAAGACAGTTTTAAAATCCAGCTTCAGTATAGACCTCATTACTCAGATAGGGCTTTTGTAGGTGCCCTGCAAGATTCATGGCTTTAAAGGTCTGAGTGTAATAAATTGAGTGTGCAGTAAACACCGTGCTCCCTCCCTCTTCTCGTCCCTCCACACTCTCCCTTCCTCTCCCTCTGCCTTTGCACATCTGCTTTCCTTGCAGCAAGGGGAAGTTGACTGTTGGCCCCTGCCTTGTCCAGAGGTGGAGTGTGAATTCAGTGTGCTCCCAGAGAATGAGTGCTGCCCACGCTGTGTCACCGACCCTTGTCAGGCCGACACCATCCGCAATGACATCACCAAAACTTGCCTGGATGAGATGAATGTGGTTCGCTTCACTGGCTCCTCTTGGATCAAACATGGCACCGAGTGTACTCTCTGCCAGTGCAAGGTAAAACCCATTAAATTCAGGTAGAGAGCACTTGGCCAGCTGCACCAAGAGCTCATAGATATTAATGTGCTTAACCTGGCCAATGGGAAGCATTGTGTTTTTTTCCTATTTATTGTTCAAAGAGAGATGGGAGAAGTAAATGCTACTCAGTTTATTAGCGCTAATGCTGAATGTCATGTGCGTCCTCCTACACACATGCAGGGAGAAGGAGGTGCATGGTCAGAAACCGGAATGATCAGTTATTTCTGTCACCAGAACAGAAACAACCTACTTAAATTGTCTTAAAGTATCTAACTGTACACATCTTTAAAAAACCGATAACACCAAATTTTCTGTTTCTTCTTTCATAATTGAAGACAATATTATTTATTGATTTTTATCTGTTTCTTTTACAAGATCTGTAAGATATATTGACAAAGTAGATATATTTTCCAAAATGAAAATCAATAAGGCAAAAAATAGGCTTATTTCTTGGTTTCTTGTGATCAGTTACATTGAGTTGAAAATTTTAAGACCCATCATTCACCATATTTTATTCCTACAATTGGACAAAAATTATTATAAAGATTTTTCTTCTTATTACCATTGGAAAATAGAGCCTCAGTAAGAACAAAAATACAAATAATGCAGACAAAGTATATTGAGTTCATAGATAGTGACAAAGTTGAAAGCATCCTACTTTGATTATTGTTTCTACAAACATTTGATTTAGAGGTTACTGTTTTTCGGTTATAATTTTGCAATCAACACTAAAACTAAGTAAAAAATCTGTAGGGCTTAACAACAAGAAAGCAAAGATATCAGATTTTTTCCAGCATAGTACATCTCTGTCTTTTTAAGTGAGCATTTCCATTTTTACTAGACTAGCTCAATGTAACAGGACAAAATAATATAAAATGCTTTAAGCTTTGATACTTTTATCTATTTCAAACCAAAATTTCTAGCTCTTTCAATCAATTTAATTTTCGATCAAGCAGTTTTTTGAGTGAACATTCAATGCTGGTTTCTGTAAGTGCATTAGCAAAATTGAAAGCTATTACTACTAAGAAAAGTTACTAATAATGTATATACAATGTTGTTTTGATATACATTTAATATGAGTACAATTAACAGTTTGTGTCTAGAAACTTCAGCATTAATGACCAACAGGAAAATACTTTCTGACATTTAATTATCAAATAAAGTTGAGTCCCCTTGCACTCTTAATCTAACTGTTAGATTATTGTTCTGTGCAATGACAACACAAATATATACCAAGTAATGGGATGAAAACCCCGCCGAATATGGCACAGACAGATATTTTCAATAAGAAAAGTGGATTCAGTAATAGGCAGAAAAACATCAGAGTATTTTCTGGGGTAAAGAGCATGAATGAGCTTGTCATTCACTGCCTTATAAACAACTATTAGGATTTTTTGGCTCAAGGTAAGAATGTATTCCAGAAAGTGTATTTTGGCATTAAATTCATTTTTTTTCTGTCAGATAAATGCTGATTCTCAGAAGTTACCATTTGATGCTAGTTTCCTTTTCTCTTATTAAATATGAGTTGTTAGAATATGCTCAATTTTATAGAATTTATCACAAATATTCACTTTTATTGTTTATTTTGTGTTATTTTTTAAATAAAATTTATGCAAAACATGAATTTGGAGGTGAGTATTTTTCATAAGTAGGTGCTTTCAGTTCACTGTTTTTACTTATCTCCCTACACTACCCCTCTCTGGGTTATTCTCTTTACTCCATCAGTACAAATTGTATGAGGTATTGGACTAGCACCAAGGGTATAATGAGAAGTAAAAAACTGACAGAATCATTTCTAGAAATTATTGCCCAGCACCTTATTGTCTAGAGCTGTGCTGTCCAATACGGTAGTCAGCAGCCACATGCAGCTATTTAAATTAATTAAAATTAAATAAAATTAAAATTAAATTTCTCAGTCAACTAGCCACATTTCAACTGCTCATGTGGATAGTGGCTATGATATTAGATAACACATATAAAGAACATTTCTGTCATCATGAGACTTTTTCATTGGACAAGAATGCAGTATTTGGAATCAAAGTAAGCACTAATTAAATATTGGCTGTTATTGTTGATAGTGGGGTAAATAGACATTAAGTCATGAAACATATAAAGACAACATTACAAATTGCGATGGGTGCTATGAAGGGAAGGAGCACTGTGCTAAGAGTCTGTACAACCTGTGAACCAGTTACTTCCTAAGGAAATGACATTGCAGAGGAAATCTGAGGAATTAGGGGTTAGCTGGATGGAAAAGGGTAAAAATTTACCTTTTCAAATTTCATTTGTTTAGGTTAAAAAAATGTTTTCTCCACTCAGAAGTTAAACTCAAGCCAAAAATGAATTATTAAGGTTGTCTTTTCTAAATCTGAGATGATGCACCCTTATGATGGGGTCAGTGTGTTTTCAGGTAATTTTGCTTTGGGCCCCAAACAAACGATGGATGTACCCAGTTAAGAAATAAGGAGAGAGGAGGGATTAGAGGGTCATGTTCTTTAATAAGAAATCACTGAGCAGGACACTGAAAACTGGAAACAGAGGGCCGCTTTTAACTCCTGGGAAGACTAGATGTAATACTGAAGTAATTGAAGTATAGAAAAATTAGAGTTTTATAAAGTTGAAGCTACTCGCTTCCTAAATGTTGCCTTCATATAACAGAAATGGCAAACTTAAAGTTTTGAAAAATGGGCCTTTGTATTAACATTAGAATACATAACTAGATCTGTCTATGGAAACAAATATTCTATAAATAAGCAACATTATAATGAAGACTTTAATAGATGATCAAGAGAACTTTGTAAATTGATAGAGGAAAAAAGGAATATTCTATAGATATTCAAATGACTGGACAGCATTTGAGGGAAGTAATTTTATATGCTGTTATATGTCTAAATAAATTTCACATGGAAAAATATTAAATATTAAAGAATAAATCCAAACAAACATTATAATCAAATATTTATCAAAATTCTAGAAGAAAGAGTCCTTTTCTAACTTGGAAGTGATAAAATATACCTCAAAGAAAATTTAGATATTCTATAGATAAACAAAATTAGAAACAAAAGTAGGAAGTCAGAACTGGAGACTGGAAAACTATTTTCAGCAGGTATGATTTCTTTATTAGATTAAAAACATAAAAATTAATAAGAAAAATGCTTATTTCCCCATATATAAAGCAGCAATGGATGAATAAACAATTCACTAAAAAATGTGCAGCTATTAAAAAAGGAAATCTTTCAATTTTTAGTTGATACTTAAATATAAATTAACATATGAATAATTATTTTCACATAGCAAAAAAATCTTTCATGATAATTCCCAATGCTGACAGAGATGTACTGAAGTTGTAATTCTTGTGCACTTTTAGGGACATTGAAAAATACATGTCAATAGCTCACATATACCCCTTCTCGCCAGCTCTTCGTTCCCACATAAATATCTTTTGTCCTGTTAATGTTAGTTTTGTGACTCCATCCTAAAGAAACAATCTAAAATATGCGAAAAGCTATATGCATGACAATATTCACCTCGACATCCTTTGTCATGCAGAATCAAGGAAGAAACCAAAATGTCCAAAGATAGAAAAATAGTTAAATAAATTGTAGTAATTCTGTGATACAAAATATCATGTTATATTATAATTATATATTCTATATAATTCTATATAATTATATTACATAGTTATATTATTCAGGCATTGTACTAACAATGTTTATAATAAAAATTAAGATGAAATATGTATGATTATATATGCGCTTTGATTGCAAAAGGACTAAAAATAAAGAAATTTAAAAGTGAATTCTATGAACATATACTAATTATTGATGATTGTGGGATTTTAAAATGTATATTTATTATTTAGATGTAGATTATTTATATGTGCATATTATATATGCACATTATATATACATATATTTATAATCTGTATCATCTATAAATAGATGAATTAATATATTAATAATATATTTTTAAATAAATAGATAATAAATATGTTAGATATATTTAAATGTATTATATATTATATATTATATATAAAATATTACTGAGAATTAATCTTGATTTTTAGAGTTTAACATGATAAAAGTAACAGTGACCTCTTTAATAATAAATATAGTGAGTGAGAAATAACAGGATGTTAAGGAAACTGACTGTTGCTATGTAAAAATAGTTTTTATAATTAGTTATGACAGTAGGTGTTTACTATTCATAGTAGCCTGATTAAATTTTAGTGGATTGCCTTTTATTTTAGTTTTATAAAGGTAATATTTATTACTGTGACATGCACAATTATTATGTGTATAATTTGATAAGTTCGATATGTCAAAATATAGAATATTTCTAACACTCTGGTTAAGTACTTTTGTGTCCCCTTCCAGGTAATACCTGCTTCCCATAGGAAAACTCAATTTAATTTCATTATAATAGATTTATTTTGCCTATTGTAAAAGTTCACATAAATAGAATCACACAGTTCTCTTTTATGTCTTCTGGTGATTTGACCATTTTATCATTGTGTAATGTCCGTTCTTATCTCTAGCAAGACTTCTAGACTTAACGTCAATTTTGTATGTGTTTAGCCACACAATATTATGTTTTGATCCATGCACTTTCAATCTATCTATTCTTTTATATTTAAGTACATTTTTTATGGGCGATGCATATAATTAGTTTTTATGTTTTTATCCAGTGTGACAATCTCATTCTTTTGATTGAAGTGTTTAGTCTATTTACATTTAATGTAATTTTTTGACATTGACAGATTTAGGGATACCATTTTGCCATTTGTTTGCTATTTGTCTCATCTATTTTTTATGTTCCTATTCACCCATTCCTCCCTTCTTTTTGTTATTTACATTTTTATATTATTCTATTTCAATCGTTCTTTTGGATTTTTAATTATAAATCTTTATGTTATTATTTTAGTTGCTGGTCTAGAGATTGCAACATATATATTACTTATTACAATATAATTAATTTTTACTGTATTGTAAATCTTTATAACTTAAAGATTTAATATTATACTACTTCATATAAAATGTAAGAACTTTGGAATCATATAATTTCATCACCCTAGGCTTATAATTATGTACAATAAAATTCCACTTCATTATTTTTGCTTCAAACAGTTAAATATTTTTTAAAGAAATTGAGGGAAGAAAAAAATCTGTATTTTATATTTATCCACATATTTACCATTTCTGATGCAATTTCTAATTTCTTCTCACATATATGAATCTCCATCTGATATCATTTCCTTTTAGCTTAAATAACTTTCTTTAGCATTTTTTATATTGCAGATCTACTAGCTACAAATTGTTTCAACTTACATATCTCTAAAAATGTCTTTATTTTTGAAGAGTATTTTTACTAAATTTAGAATTCAGGATTGACATATTTGTTCCCATAAATTTAAAGGTGATGCTCTATTGTTTTCTGGTCTCCCTTTTTTTTTGATGAGGATTCAGTTATCATTTGTATTTTTATCATCTTGTATGCAATATGTCTTTTTTCCCCCCTCTGTCTTCTTTCACAATTCCCTGTCTTTGGATTTCAAAAATTTCACTATGACACATTTAAACATGATTTTTTTTGTCTTTATTCTCTCTGTTGGTTTCTGTGTTTTTTCAATATCTAAATTTATGTTCTTTCTCCAATTTTGAGAAAAATCTGGCCATTGTTTCTTCAAATATTTTGTCTGCACAGTGTTCTCCCTCCTAGTCTTCTGGTACACCAATTATACATAGGTTACATGGTTCAATGTTATCCTGAAGGTCACTGAGGCTCTTTTTATTTCAATATTTTTCTCTTTACTTTAAGGATTGGATAATTTTTATTGTTTTGTCTTCAAATTTGCTGACCATTGCTTTTGTCATGTTAAACTCATCCAGTGAATTTTTCCTTTTCAATATTGCACTTTTCAGTTCCAAAATTTCCATTTAATTCTATTTATAGTTTCATTTCTCTGTAAAGATATATGATCGTTTTTTTATTATAACAATTTCTTTTTACATCTTCAAAGATATTTATAATAGATACTTTCCAGTCTCCGTCCACTAATTACATCATCTGGATTATCTTTGAGTCATTTCTATTCACTACCTTTTTTCTTGATTGGGAATCAACTTTTCCTGTTTTTCTTCACATGGTTTATTGGATATCATGGATGAAATATGATATTGCACCTATCTTCTATCCATTTCCTCTGAAGACTATTTTTTGTTATAGCAGGTTGCAAGCTACTGTCCAATCCTCTTGCATTCAAGGAGGCTTGGCTTCACACTGGTTGGGTAGGTCTGTTCCAGATTTACCCTTTTCTAGGGTGAATCTCTTAATCTTGAGACATTATTTTACTCTCAATCATAGTCCTTTGGGGCTTCCTATGTAAAGCCTGAATTGTTTATCAATACTTTCTAACTTGGCAGGGCATAGATTTTAAACACTGCTACGTACCGCAACACCTGAAATTTCTGCTCAGTTATTTCAATGCTTATACTATGACTCTGCCCATTTATAGTCTTCTCTGCAATTCAAAAGCCAGACAAAGAATTGAGGGAAGCTTATATGCTGTCACTTCCTCATTTCTAGATATTTCCTCCTGAATTTCTAGCAACTCTAACAGCCCTAAAGGTGTTCTCTGGCATTTGAGGCCTATCAGATTACGGCTTTCTGCTTGAGTTATAGTTATCCTAAGCTGCATAGTCTAGGGAGTTCTCTAAGGGGAAATGCTAAATAAAAATGAATCTCACACAGCACACTTCCCTTCTTTCAAATATTGAAACCCCTCCAGTGTCCGCCTCTTTCTAGTCACTTGCCATTGCTTCAAATAGTTATTTATATGTTTTGTCCAGACTTTGTAGTTATTTGGAGGAGGGTTAGTTTTACCCAAGCAACTATCGTTACTGAAACCAAAACCCCAATAGGATATTTTATTAGTATCTTTAATACTTTATTTTATATTGTACAAACTATGTTTCATGTACAAACTATGTTTCCCTCATCGAGGAGGATCCAATGATATAGTTTGTAGAGCATTTATCTTGTTGTAGCAGAACATATTGTTATGGAATTAAAAAAAAATTCCTGGAAGATTTTGAAAAATACATAATCCCTTTCTAAAACATGCTCATGAGAACCATACTAAGGATTTCTCCCCGATAAGGTTCTAATGCTAGTTTCACATACTCAGTGACAAAAGGCTCCATAAATTCCTTAAATCTCTTTTTGCTCAAAAGTCCTAGAATTTAAGGAACTGATACTCAGGAACACCCCTCATTTCATTGAGTCAATGGATTGGGAAAGATCATGTAACCAGGTTGCGTCATCTAAGCATGATGACAAAGCTTTAAAATGCCACAGGAAATCCAAGACATGGTTGAGACTCTCTTGCTGTCAGAATAATAACTCTCCTTAATAACAGTTTATAAAGGAAGAGGATTATATTCTTTTTGAATATAGACTGGATTTTTCCTCATTTGGTATGCTTCAATAAAACCTAAAGTATCAAAATCTTTTATTTCTTAAGTTTTATCTGATAGGAACAGACACTTTCGATTTCATCATTTTAAAGCATAATACATTTTCAATGATCTAAAGTCAACTATCAGAGAAAACATCAAATAGAGGATGAGTTTCAGAGTCAGACTAATGTGAATTTTAATTCCAGATATACCATTTATTAGCTGTGTGATTTTGGAGATGATATTTAAGCTTTCTAATCTTCAGTTTCTGGATCTAAAAAGTATGACTATTAATAGTGAACCTACTGGGAATGCTGTGGGGTTAAAATTAGATAATGTATTTAAAGTGCCTGGCAAAGTGTCTGACAGAGAATGCACTAAACGAGTGGAAGGATATTATTATCTTACTATCATGATAACAATATTAATTATCATTATTACTTATTAGCTAGTTGAAGGAAATAAGTGCAAGGTATAAAAGAAAAAGACATGATTTTCTTTTCTTTTTGTAATACACTGTATTATTTTTGTACTTGATTATAAAAACTTTTATGCATATCTGGCCTTTCCCTTCCTATTTCTTTCTCCTACTTCATTGCTACCCTGTTTTCTTCACCAATTTAAAATTCTTATCCAGACCTTTTCAGTTTCTTAACTACACAGAACACATTTTACTTCAAAGCCTTTATTCATTCTATTCCCTGTGCTTTCAGCCTACCTTTTCATGCATCTTTCTGAAGTCTTGGTTTACATATCACTTCTGCAATGAAGTCTCCTCTCACCACCAAATCTGAGCAGCCTGTCTTTTGTCATTTTCATGACACTACCTCATTTATTTCCTTTCTAGCACTTTTCACAATGTTTGATTGTATGTTTGCTTGATGCTTGTTAGTTTTCACCCCCTAAAAAAACTGTAGGCCCTGCCCTATCAGGGTAGTGACCACATCTGCTTTATTCATCAGTATATCTAGGGCTCAATAAACTCAATACATATTTTGTGGATAAATAAAAGAACAAATGTAATCTAAGAGGATGCCATGGGTAAATAAAGCTAGCCTGTAATTTGCCACAAATAACTGGGTATAATTAGTTCTGCAGTGGTAGAGACATGAAAAGCGATTGGGCCATTGAACTTCCAGGGATGCAAAAATGACAAATAAACCATCCAGTTATGTGTGTGTATCAATCAACAAGTGTGACTATTTACTAATGTCTTAAAAATTTATACCATTTTTTTAAATCTTTTTTCTTTCTAGAATGGCCACATCTGTTGCTCAGTGGATCCACAGTGCCTTCAGGAACTGTGAAGTTAACTGTTTCACAAGAGATTTCTGTTTAAAGAATGTTCTTTCATTAAAAAGACCAAAAAAATAAAAATAAAAAGTTAAAACTTAAAGTGGATGATTTGTAGGCAGCTAAGTGCAGCTTTGTTAATAGCTGAGTGAACTTTCAATTATGAAATTTGTGGAGCTTGAGAAAACCATGGAAGGAAAATTCTTGGAGCAAAACTAGACCAGAATTCTGCCTCTACTGTGTCTGACATCACCATGTAGAAGAATAGGTGTGGAATATACAACATGACATCATGACCCCTGGATATAAAGCCTGAACCCATCAGAGCTTTGAAAGCCTCTAGCTTCACTGGTGCAGAAAATTTTTTCTCTAGATCAGAATCTTCACAAATCAGTTAGGTTCCTCACTGCAGAAAAATAAAATGTAAGGCAGTGAATGAATTATATTTTCAGAAGCAAAGCAAAGAAGCTATAACATGTTATGTACAGTATACACTCTGAAAAGAAATCTGACACAAGTTATTGTAATGATAAAAATAATGCACAGGCATGGTTACTTAATATTTTCTAACAGGAAAAGTCATCCCTATTTCCTTGTTTTACTGCACTTAATATTATTTGGTTGAATTTGTTCAGTATAAGCTCGTTCTTGTGCAAAATTAAATAAATATTTCTCTTACCTTATAAGTTCAAGTGTCTTGTTTAATGTGTTCCTTTTTTCCACAGATGCTTTAACACACAAATTGCTTTCTAGTTTTGCTGATGTAAAACTGCCATCATGCTGTTTTCAAATTGAAAGGCGATTTTCACTAAATTATATGCCTAAGGGGGGGGGTGTAATGGATACCTTCGTCCTGCCTCTCCCTCTCCTTTACTGCCCTGCTCTGTATCCGGGGCTGACCCATATAGACCTTATTAATGAATTCTTTTGCCTCTGGATTCTGGTTTGGTTTGACCAATGGAGACTACTGGCCAGATATCGGAAGGAAGTAAAGTCCGAGTATTTATTTTGCAGGATCCCTTTCTGCTAGGTCACTACCATGATTAGTGTCTCCTTACTGAAGGCTGCATCTCCTGACAGGTCGCCCTCTCCGTTCAGCTACCCTCTCCAGGGTCTGTAACTTGCTTCTTCTGACTTAGGGATAGTAACAGCTCTGAATGTTTTGTCCTTGGGATGTAACTGCTCTATTTCTCGTTGGTTTCCTTATTTTCTGTCACATCTTTATAGATGGTCCCTTTGTTAAACTCTCTTTAATTAGCCGTTTGAGTGTGCCATCTGTTTTCTGCCAGGACTCTAACCGATACACATAAGGAGGGGGGTATGTGAGGTTCGAGAATGTCTTCGAGAATTGGTCTTCCACATTTTGATATAAAAATTTAAAGAATCCCAATGTTAGGAGGAATTACGATATTACATGTTAAATTTTTGATGCACTGGAATCTCAGGAGAAAAAAAGTAAGTTGGCTAACGCCAAATAGAGGTGGTTAATCCAATATTGCTTTATTCATATATTTTGCACTAAGGTGAAAAGAAGTACAAATATTATTAAATTAAATTTTAGTCGCATAAAGACTTTTTCTTTAAAGAAAAAAATGGAAATGGATAGGATTGGACCACCGCAAGGTACAGAAATGGTAAAGTGGCTTTTAACTATCCCTTTACTATTGCTATGGAAACAACCTAAAATGAGCTGAGCTGAAGGCTAATTTATAAATGTCTTAATACTTTGCATGTATAATAGTTATTGAATGTGTGAATTCAAGTAGCTCTCTATATTCCCTGCATTTATAATAAATGATTTTTTTTGCAGTCTTTTTACATTTAAATTTTCAGCAGAACAAAAGATCTATTTTTATCAGCTATTTTTTTGCTATGGTAAATAGCAATTTAGTCTCCAAGAGGGTATTAATTTGAGTTTTTTCCATATGATTATTTTTTCATTATATAGGTTTGGGATTTCATATTAAATCCTCCTGGTGGGGGGAAGAAAACAACATATACGTATATTGCTTTTATGAGGAGAGTAAGAAATTGTGTGTGTATATGTACACATACTCATGATCTACAATCATATACTTGTATATATTTATCATTTAGATATTTTATGCATTTTAGGAGAAGAAGCAAGGCTGCATTGGGTACTGCCAATCTATTATACATCTTTGTACGGCTCTAAGCACTTTGATGGTTTGCAGACCCTGGTTTTTGTAAACTGCTGAAAGAGTATAAACTCTCATAACATTGAGAAGAAAAAAGGGAAAAATAAGATTATGTTCTTCCAAGGACCATTAAAGGAATGAATGTGCTCAGATTGAATTTCTTTTTCCCTTCAAGGTTTATCTCATAAATAATAGATCCCCAGGAGAAATACCATTTACTCTGGAAAGCAGTAATCAATTGCCTCTTAAGAACTTTGTTCCTTGAAAAAAGGGTCATTAATACCCTATTTTTTACTCTGGAGATAATTGGCAAAATGCCATGGTTGAATTATGCCAATGTTATGGGAAAGTGAGACTAAGAAGCATGAATTTAATTTGGGGGTACCCAGCTCTTTTAAGAGCAGTCCTTGGTAGAAATAGTCTTTATTACACTTGCTTTATTTTCATTTTCTGAAAAAAAAAAATCCCATGAATATTTAAATATGATGCTTTGGTAATTTATGTATAGTAATCCATATCATTTATCTCTTTTTCAAAAGACTGCCATATTGCTTTTCTCTTGCCTTATGTGTTGATGAAGAGAATCATGGATTTGTTCAATTACACTGCAGTGTCATGGAACTCTTTTCATCATCCCCCAAACTTGATTATCTTAACCAAAGTTGAGATACCCTATAATTGCCTTTAAAAAATGTACAGTATATCAAAGCTCTAAAACAGCAATCAATACTCTAAGTATCAGAGTAGCAGAGGTTATTCAGTTAAACAAAGCTGAGGTTACATGTAGTGAATAAAGAATAAGCTTCAATTCACTAAGCATTATCTCATCTATCAAATTCAATGTTGCTGACAAGTTAGGAGTTCCTCCAAAGGTCAGCAGATCCTGCAGACACCTTCATGGTCCCAGTCCTGTTGATCTAGCACTAAGCATTGATGAGACCAATTTTTATTTTAGAGCAAGACTTTTTTTTTTCTTTTTTAATGTAGAGTGTTAGCGGTATGATAGTAAATTGATCTCAGAGAGATTCATGCCGAATAGATCCCTGAAGGCAATAGTGAATGCTTACACTCTGTGTACACTTTATTCGCTGTAGTACCTGGATGCTCCCCCTTGGCAGCTGTTCTGCTACAGCAAAGTTGGCTCATTTTGTTCTTCCTGACCTTTCATTACCAATGCACTGTTTTTTGACCTAGAATTCAATACCTTCCATAAAGGAATTGTCACCTCTTTGCAGAGTAATTGCCCTTGCTTAATAGACTGCAGATGAAAGGCAGGAATGCCTTGAGCTATAGTGGCTCTGGATCTGTAGAGAAATAAATTGACAAAAAATAAGACCATTTAAGGAAATTTCAAGAGGATAATCTGAGTCGCAGTTTTTTGTATACCTTGTATTTACCAGGAAGCCAAGACAGCTCTCCCAAACCTTTGTGTTTTGTACTAGGATTAAATCATTTTAAAAACTATTTTTTATTTTGAATGAGAAATTGCATTATATATTATTGCCATCACCAAAATATTGCACTTAAAACATGCACCCCCCTTTATCTCCAGTGTTTGATGCTCTAAAATAACATTCTGGAATAAAAGTGTCACTGTAAGTAGAAGTAGAAATGATATCATTTATTTTTAAGTAATTTTTTTTCCTTTCGTAAAAACACAGCTACATATAAGGGGAAAATACAGAAAATATAAATTTCTAAAATATATATATGAAATCCAGGAGTAAATGTTATAAAGAGATGAATGGCCTTAGGGAGAAAATACTAAAACACACTGGACAAATATTTTTTGAGGACATTCCATGTACCAGGCACTGTTCTAGGCAGGAGGTCCTCAAAGATAAAGTGACATTGGCGCATATACATGAACGAAGTGAGGGAGTGAGCCATCTGCATACCTGGAGGGATGGAATCACAAGCAGAGGGAAGAACTCTGTGAACAAATCCCAAGACGAGAGCATGCTTTTATGTGGGTTGAATGGAGTGAGCAAGCCGAGACTTACAGAAGATGTGGTCAGAGGAGTGGTTGGTGACCAAATCACATAGGTACCCCTAGCTCATGGTTAAAGATTTGCAATTTTATTCGTAGTGGGATGAGAATCCTTGGAGAGTCTTGAGCATAGCAGTGATATAATCTGATTGACAATTAAAAGGATCACTCTTACCCCTGTGTGGAGAATAATCAGAAACTGGGGAAGGGCTGGGAGTGTGGTGACTATGGTAGTGGGAGGTAAATTTATACCGTAAAATTTCAGGCAAGATAATAAAGATTTGGGCTAGTGTAGTAACGATGAGGGTGAGAAGTGAGAGCCAAAGGGACTTTAACATTAAAAAAAATCCATTGAAATGAAAAAAAATGGGTAGGAAGACTTAAATATCATAAAATGTCAATTCTCTCCAATAGTTCTAATGGGGGGAGGTGGGGAGAGATTTTTATAAGATGATTTTAAACTATTATACAAAAGCAAATAGCCAAGAATATTTTGAAGAGTTCCATTTGAGCGACAGAGGAAATTTGTCTTACCATACGTATACCAAGATGGTATGAAGCTATAGGAATAAATAAGATACGTGACAGATTGATACATATAATAGCATCAAGACCTCAGAAACCATCCCATGCATACATAAATGGATACTTGATATGTGACAGAAGTTACACTGAAGGTGTGGGCCTGTGGAAGTTGGTTGTGGAAAAACAAAATGATAAAAATTTATCCTTATTTTATACAAATCAATCCTACATAGATTAAAGACCTAATTATAAAAATCAAAATAAAGGTATGAAGACATTTAAGGAGAATACCTTTGACCTCGAGTTACTTTAGAATAAACAAAAAGGCATGTATCATAGAATTACAGTTAAATTCTACAAATTGACCAAATTAAAAAGTAGGATAACACTGCTTATTGGGAAGGATATGAAACAACTGGAACTCTTGCACACCAGCAGTGAGATTATACATTACACATACCTCCAAACATTTGGAGGGCAGTTTTGCAATATCTACGGTTGAAGATGTGCATCCCTCATGACCCAGCATGTACTCTTAAGTGTGTCATGTAGAGCTGCACTGTCCAATACAGTAGCCACTAGTCAGTTGTGGCTATTTAAATTTAAAATAATTAAAACGAAATGAAAATTTAGTTCCTTAGCTGCATGAGCACAATTCGTGTGCCCAATGAGCACATTTCAAGGGCTATTATATTTGATAATACAATGATATTTTTATCATTGTAGAAATTCTGTTGGACAGCATTGATCTATAGAAATTCTCATACACTTGCACAAGACGACATGTAAAGTATTCACAGTAGTATTATTTGTAATACAATTCTAGAAGCTACTCAACTGTCAATCGATATAGGATTACCGATAAACAAAATGTGGTACGTTTATTTTACAAAATACTCGAGAGCATGAAAATGACTAAAAACTCCATATAGCAGCAATGAATGAATCTCAGAAACAATGTTTAGGAAAAATCGAGATAAATAAAATGCATGCATAACAGAATTATATAAAACTTTAAATGGGAAAAATGAAGTATTTTAAAATGCATGGGAATGATAAACGGCAAATTAGGGTAGTGGTTGTCTCTGAGAGGGAGAGAAGGGTGCCAGGTACACAGGATGCATAACTATGTTAGCAGTATTTGTTTATCATTTTATTCTGTGTATTTCAGGTATTTCAAAATAATGCTGTCTATTGCTGGCATTTAGCTAAGTGAATTTACAAATGGATTAAATGTGTTTCTCTTTATATTTCCATTCTCAAACTAAGCCAGTTAATTTTTCTCATGTATGCATGGAAGTCACAAGATTTGTGGAAGCAAAGCTTTAAACAATTTTACATGGTAATGCCATGTATAAAAGGTTTCTTAATTATTTTTCCTAATTATTCCTGATTGTTTTTTAAATAAATACAATTCTCCTTTAAAGACAAATAGTTAAAGAAAAAAATACCATACACTTTTGCTACTGTTTTTATTTTTCTTTGCTCTTCGCTTATGCTTACATATTTTACATTGCTGCAGTCACATTGTCATTTTTATTTCTACCTTTTAATAGCATTTTATTCTAAACAATGCTTATATTATTAAATATTCATAAAATTTTAATGACTGATAAATATTTCATTGGTTTCTTTGAAATATAAATTATTTGCTTCTAATTCTTTCACTATTATAGATTCTGCTGCAATTCATACTGTGTAAATTATTTCCTTAGACTATATTATCAAGAGTAGATTTAATGAAGCAAGTATGAACAGTTTTAATGATGTGGTTTAGCTTGTTTTATTGCTTTTCTGTATCAATGAACAATTGCCACCATTGAATATTATCAATTTAATTTTTGTCTTTGATTGTGTTTCTTTTATAGGTATAAAATAGTACATTACTGTTTTAATTTTAATTTATTTAAATAACTGAGGTTAAACTTATGTAAACATTGTCATTTCTACTGATGTCTTTTGTTCTTATATCTCTTGCGCTTTGATTTTTTTTTATAAATCAGAATGAAAAATATTCATGTGTAATTGTTAGAAATCCTTTGACATATTTTTGCCAAAATTTTCCTTAATGTATTGTTACTTTTTATGTTTTTAAAATTTTTATTATAAAGAATTTTAATAGATATCATTGATACTTACTTTAATAACCTCTTATATTTCTTAAAAATCCAGATTATTATATCTTCAAAAACCTACTTGTGCACATTCCAAAAATGAGAAACTCACCACCTCCAGAAACCATTCATTCCATTTTTGGAACCTCTGTTTGAGTTCTTCTGAACATCAAATGAAATCTATTTACCTTAAATTTAAACTTAATTTATTTCATGTTGGTCCTAGTTCTACTCATTGAGACATACTGACAAACTTCTCTTCCAATATCCTTCTAGAACCCTCTTCTTCCAGTATAAAATTCTTCAATTCCTTTAATCTGTCCTTGTATAAGATCTCAGTTCTCTTCTAGATGTTCTCCAGTTGCTCATGTGCCTGTGTATGTGTCAAGCCTACAACCAGACTCCATGTTCCAAGAGAAATCTCTTCAGCCATGACAGTTGGTTTAGGAGCTGAGGCTGTATATTGGGACTCATTTACTAGACTTCTACTTTACGGAGAAGAAAAAAAAATTTTCTCCCAGTTCACCAAGTGATCTCTTCTGATATATTTGAAATTCATAAAAATTTTAAAATGCTAAATAAGAGAACATTTATATTTAAGTTATATTCTCCCAAGTGTGTTTATGAAATCATCTTTCTAAGAGCATATTCAATGCTGTGTAAAATCACATTCTATTTGGTGGTATATTACTATTCCACAAGGAACCCAGTGGCATGTATTTTCTACTTCAAATTGATTTTTCTAGTAATTTGTGCTTTTCGTCTATAGTAAATACATTTCTTGGTGCAGATCTTCCTGCATCATCTCATCATCTCTAAACGATATTCCAAAGGAAGATAACTTTGCCTTGCTATGAATAAAATGACTTGATTTTATTTTAGTAATTTGAATCATTTTAACAGCCAAGCAAAGCCAATAGAAACAGCATCATATCACTTTGATTAAATTCTCATTCTACATAGAGCCGGACACAAGTCAAACGTTTCCTTAAGTGATGATTAACAATAAAAACAGAGTTATTGCATTGACACATTTGGCCCATGTTTTTCGAAGGTTACTTTTTATTATTCTATATGTGATATATATTAGCTATTCTAAAGTTTTTGTTTTATCTGCCTTTTTTATTTATGGAAAACTGCTTCTACTTTGGCATTTATCAAACACGAACCATTCTGTTTATGTGTTACTTTATGTGTTTTTTTTTTTTTAAGTTACTCTCTTTCCTCGTACTCTTACTGCTTGATAATCTTCACTTTGTCATTATTCTGAGGAGGGAAGCCAACCTAAACTAAGCTGGTCTGCCCCAAACCACAGAGCATCCTTTGAATGCTGCACGTTCTCTACTGAATATTCCTGAAAGTCGGATTTTTATGTCTTATCTGTTTTTTAACTTCCACACAATAGGGTGACTAGTGCAGAATAGAATCACTGTTAATATTTTATATGTTCCTGAGTTTTTTCAGTTTTATTGAACTATAATTGACAAATAAAAATGTAATATATTTAAAGTGTACATTGTGATGATTCGATATACATTGTGAAAGGATTTTTGCCCTCTAGTTAACACATTCATTGATAGATGATAGATGATAGATAGATGATTGGTATTTAGGTATGTAGACATAGATTTAGATAGATAGATGATAAATGGATGATAGATAGATAGAGAACATTTAAGTCCTATCCTCTTAGCAAATTTCACTATACCATAGAGTTTTATTGTAGGGGCTTAAAAACTAATTTTCTTCCCACCTCCTTAGTTCTTCTAGCTGGGCTAATAATCAAATTAACTGAGACAGGTTAATAGAAGAAAACGTCTAACTTTATTGTACAAATGTACATTCAGAGTTGCTCTAGAAAATGAAACCTAAGGACAGATTGGGCAGTTGAAGCTTACTTGCCATTCTGGAGCTAAGGAGAAGCAAGGGTTGTGGTTTGGGACACAAAAAGGCAGGAAAGCAATTCACATTGGAATTGCAAATGCTTGGTAAATAAATGTTTGCTGGGCCATCTTTAACAATGGGACACAAAGAGGACTCTGAACAAATGGTCCTTGCTAGGTTTCTCTCTATCACACACTAGTTAATATTAAACTACAGTTATCTGTTAGATATCTCCTCATCCTGGAGTAGGTCCTCTATTTAAATCCCTTTCAGGAAAGTAGGGGGAAGGTCAAAGGATTTTCTTGAAGCTTCTATTCCTTAAAAACCAGCTTAAAATCAATACTTCAAAAGGCATATTTTGGGGTGGCAAACTCTTCTTCCCTTTATTATCATCTGTTGTCACCATGTTAGATACTCAGACTTTATCTTACAGCCAAAAGCTTATACTTTATTACCAGTCTTTTCTTCTTTCCCCTGCTCTGCCAACCCCTGGGGCAGCTACTCTTCTACTTTCTGTTTCTGAGTTTGACTTTTTATTTTAGATTCCACAGATAAATGATACCATGCAATATCGGCCTGGCTTTCATTCTCTGCCACCTTCTGGAACCTACAGCTGAGACCAATATACACCTACCTGCTGATTGGACTTCCTTGATCAATCCCAGATATGGGAGAATCTGAAAAGATATTTTAAGAGCTTTAGCTCAAGTCTGTGGTACATGGCATCTAGTGACTCTTGTTCCTCATCTGGATCTAGTTTACATTTTCCTAAATTATTCAAATGCCTGTCTTATACCTTAATTTCTGTGTCATTTTTTGTAGTTTCTTCTCAGAATCTTCAGGTTTGGAACCTTAAATTGTTTCTTCAAATCTCCTCCCGAGGACTAGATTCTGAATGATTGCACAGAAAGCTGCCCAATGAACACCAAAATAAACTATGGCATGAATGGGAAATAAAATTTACTTGTGTTATACTACTGAAATTTTAATGTCGTTTGCTATAGCACTTAGCCTAATTAATACCTAAATTTTCTAGTATAAATTGGAGAATATGGCTTATCAGGTAGAAGGTAGTCAGCAAACTGAAAATCAGGAAAGTGTTATGCTATGGAAAAGACATTTGCAAAAATTATTGCTAGCAATAATTTGGTAGGCAGACCATGTGGTTATTGTGTTGTAGCCCTAGGAAAAGGGGTTAGAAAACAATGTTAGCAGTCAATTCTAACTAGCATTGTCTGCATTTGGCAAGATTTTATAAGAAAGTAATGAGCTCAGAAAAGACATGGCCACTTTGCAAGCAGATATGAGGGGATAGAAATAGTCTAAAAATGTGGGCCGTCCAAGGGTTGGAAACGTCTTCTAGTTCCCAAATAGTAAGTGATATGGTTCAGAAAGGCTTTGAGCAACCAAAAATCTTCTGTGGAACGAAGTGATTAAGTCTTACCACAAAGATCACATTAATAGCCATTTTTAGCCACCATTAAATTAAGAAGAAAAAGTAGGGGAATTAGATTACAATCAAGCTGATTTGAGAACAATATCTGGAAAGCATTTTTGGGGTGTGTTTACAGGCACATGGTACTTACTGCAAGCAAATAAACCTGAAGCTTCATTTATGAGGAAATTGCATGTCACATAAAATCTGAGGGTGGACTAAGGGAGCTTGTAATTAAAGAGCATTAAAATCATCTTTGGAAAGGCAGCAGGCTGTCAAAGCTCTGTAGCCTCAAGGAAGGCATAACACATGTCAGATGTGAGAAGGAGAATAAGAGATAAGGAAGAACCTTCCAAAGGGTAGGGGCAGAGGGCCAAGAGAATAATGTGCGAGAGTTCTTATAGAGAGCTGACCCAGGAAAAATCGAGATTGTCTTCTGCTCTCAGGTAGGGAGCTTTCACACTGTTAAGTCAACTGGATTATCCCTGACCCGTATCTTCTGTGTCTCCTTTTCTTACCTTTCCCAGTGGAACTATTTATTGCGGTGGATGTCAAGAACATATTCTAAATGCATATGTCACAGGACTATGAGGAACTATATCTGATGTGTTGTAGAGAAAATGCATTTCCTGAGACCCAGGACTTTGAACTGGACTTTGGAAGTGAGCATAATCTACATATGGGAGGGTGGGGCGGAGGGAGAAAATGAAAATTCGGTTACCAGAAAGAGTAGGCTATGGGAGAAATGCTAATGTTCACCACATCCGTGTTCTGTTTTCTTGGACACAGAGAAGAACTAATTTCCTATGGTCAGGTGATCAAGTTTTACCTAATGGAATGTGGGCCCAAATGAAGTGGTCTAATTCTAGGCACAGCCCACACAACGTTCTACAGCGGAAGACTCTGAGCTCCTAGAAGAATGGTAGCAAACTATAGCTGACAGGCCAAATCTGGCTCGTTGCCTATTTTTATACAACCCATAAACTAAAGTGGCTTTACATTTTAAAAACTATTTTGGAAAATAAGAAATACTAATTTCATCTTTAAAATTATATAAAACTTAAATTGCAACATCAAAAATAAAGTTTTATTGGAACACAGCCACATTTTTTATGTATTGTCTGTCCACATTTGCATTACAATGGCAGAGCTGAATAGTTTCAACGGGGACTGGACGAAGTGCTTTCACTGCTGCATCCTGCTGACCCGTGCACTGCACATTTCAGTGATGCGGTTATAACTGGATGGCATTTTGACTGCCATGCATATCATTTTCTTTTATTTTTTTTACTATCAGTGCATACTCATCAAATCAAAACAAAGGAGGAAGAGAAAAGTGGACTTCGAATGGCGCATCGTTAAGGCACAGTGAAGTGTGGTTTATTTTGTTATTAAATTAGGTGGCGAAGTGTTGTGTCTTCATACAATGACCTTTTAGCTGTGGTAGGCAAAATAACACTTCCTACACAAAGATGTTCATATCCTAAATCCTCAACAGTCCACAGTTTTTGGTCTGAGATTGCTACCCTATATGGCAGTGGGTGGTGTGTTTGTTTTGTGTTTGCAATCTATACACATACCAGCAAGTCCTGGGCAAGTTTCTTGTGATGCAACAGTGTAAGCAAAATGAACCACTGTAAGTCTTTAGCAGAATATGCCAATCTACTCCAAGAATCTTCTTTTTAAATAAAAGTTAAGAGCAAAATCTAAAAAACGAAACAAAACAAAACAAAATGGAAACATACTCATAGATACAGAGAACAAACTGTGACTAGAGGGGAGGGACGTGGGAGGATGGGTAAAAAAGTTGAAGGAGAATAAGAGGTACAAAATTTCCAGTTATAAAACAAATAAACTATAGGAATGTAATGTAAAGCACAAGGAATATATTCAATAACACTGTAATAATTTTGCAAGGGCACAGATGGGTACTAGATTTATCATGGTAATCACATCTTAAGGTATATAAATGTCAAATCGCTATGTGTACACCTGAAACTAATATAACATAGTACGTCAACTATGCTTTAATTTACAAATGTTAAAGGCAAAATTAAAGATATGTCCACAAATTAACCAAATTCTAGTTTCTGCACATTCCAGTTTGGCTTTTACTTAACATTGACTATACAATATGCTGGTTCTACCACTCTTACAAACCAGAAAGATGTATTTTCTTCTTTAGTGTCTGTAAAGAGGGATTTAAAATGTGTATTTTAAGCACAGCAGTTGAGCTGAGTGCATATTATATAATATCCTAAGATTTACTTATCCTACTTCAAATAATTTCTCAATTCCCAGCCTGAACCATAAACTCAATTAGGAATCAATGGAACAGAAGTGAAGACATTGGCAAAGCATGGACTTGTTTTCTAAGGAAATATGATTGTTTCCCTTGCAAGAGCAGTATTCTTTCAGTGGCCAAACCACCCAGTATAAATAATAACTTACTTTGTATCAGTGGGAACAATGAAACACCATCGGAAACCTGCTCCCTTTTACAAAACAATTTATGCCACCATGACTCCAAACAGCCCCTCATACTAAGAACACAAGGGATATCTTAAATTATTTCGCTGTAGTGTTAAACATGCACAATTTAAAATCCCTTGCCATCAGAGCTGTTCTGGCTGTCCAGTTTACAATCTCACCATTCCAAGAAGACATTGGGGACCATTAGTATCCGAGTGGTCCCAGTAAAGAGAGAAACAGGAGTCAGAGGAGGAAACGGGCTGGTGGAAGCAGAGGCTGGAGTGATGCAACTACGGGCTGTGGAGCGTGAACCAGGGAGTGCAGGAACTTCCTCGAGGCTGGGAAAGGCAGAGGAATAGATGGCTCCGTAGATCCTCCAGAAGGACCACAGCCCCACCAACACTGTAATGTCGGCCCAGTAAGGCTCCCTTTAGATTTTCTAACATGCAGCACAGCAAGATAATAAATTCGTGCTGTGTAACATCACTAAGTTTGTGGCATTTTATTATAGCAGCAAATAGGAAACTAATACAATATATATTGACATTACAAGACTGAGCTCACATTAACATAGTCTCAACTGACAGAAAAACAATGTCCAGAAAAATTAGAAAATTTTAAAATGAATATTTTATCAGTGGAATTTCTTCACACATGTACACACACACACACACACACACACACACACACACACACAAATGAGGCTGCCGCCTAAGTCTACCAGTGGCTCTTTTGTTAGCCAAGCAAAGAAAGCAGTTTATTGTTAGAGAGTTAAATTGTGTTTGATTGCAGTAGCTGAAGATAAACATACAGAAAAAATGAATTCAAAACTCTTACTCTTCTGATTAGAACCATTGTTCAAATTGTTAAGGATATTGGGAACAACATCAATAGTTGATAAAAATAAGGCAAATGTTTTGAGTGGCTCTTGAGGAAATATTACCTATACTATTGTTTATTTGATGCCAAGTTTATAGTTACTGAATCATCTGAGTGGAACAGCTACAGGTGAGCACGTTTTCAGAGAAGCTGAGAAAACAATTCAGTACAACCTGAAGTAGAATCTGCTAAGATGTATTATAACATAATGGTACAGATATGTGTGAAGAAAAAAAATGGATTTAGTTGGAAAGTTTCACAAAGGCAATGAAAAATAAAATATTTAAAACCTATGGCTGTTCATTGTACTCTTCAGAGGAGAAACTTTTCAGAATATGTTTTAATCATGTTTTTAAAACAAAAGTGCCAGCAGTTTACTTCTTTTGCTCTTATGGATTATCCATCATAAATTCTATGAATTTTTGTAAGGAATAGAAGCTGGACTTGCCCTACTACACAAGTTTAATGGTTTAGTGGTGCTGATGTTTTAGTGTCAAAATAAATTGAGTCAAAATTGATTTTTTTTCTGAACAAAGAAAATTGCATTCAGCCATTGTTATCAAACACTTTGAATGACTTTGGAAATCAGCTTTTCCCACAGAATTGATAATATTCAATGAATTCAGCCTAAAATTTCAAAGCAAAATAGCACATATGTCAAATGTACACTGCATAAAATCATTTCCATAACAACTAATGTTTGAGTCACAACTAAAACTTCTTTATACACTTCTGTGCTATAAACGAAAACTGAAATTTCCTTTCCAACACAAATTTGCAGTGATATGTTTTATTCCCAGCTTAAACTACTGTTTCAGAATTTTTTAAATAACTTGATGCAAGTACAAAAAAATTTCCATATTTCAAAATTCATATAATTGTTCAATTGAGGAATTTCTTCCTCATATTCAATCGGAAGTGATTAATTTGCAACGTAATGACAGGTAAAGGCAAGAAAAAAATCTAATAAGCTCCTGAAAATGCCTCCCAAAAGATGAATATGGTCAATTAAAATTATTCACTCATGGATTGATATTAGTATTGGCAGAATTTATCCATGTGAAAATGTGAAATATGAAAAAAATCTCATTACAGATGAGCGTGAACATTTGCAATCATTTTGATGATGGAGAAATGTATCCCCCAATGAAATAATTTTATTATTCTCATTAGTAGACTTGTATTACAATTATATGTAGTTATTAAATTTTTAACTTCATCCAAATAATATTTGCTAAAATTCGTTTTCTCTCCTGTTATGTAAGTATCTAGATAATATCTTTGATTTTGCCTCTTAACCGACAAAGCCTAAAATATTTACTATCTGGACTTAACAGAAAATGTTTTCTGACACTGCTTTAGAAGTGAAGCTATGAGATTCAAGGAGACTGGATTCCTGATCACTGTGTGGAGGCTGATCACTGAACACACATTTGGATCATCGAATAAGAAATTAACCTTTGTTGTGGTAAGCCATCAAGATTTGTGGGTCATTTGTTGTAAAGCAAGTATTAAGTAATACTTGTTAAAACAACCTTTTAATTATATTACTGAAATTCATATTTAAGGAAACCTTAGAAACTATGATTATTCCCCCCAAAACTCTGTCACTTTCTAAAATGGCTACAGATACTTTATTTTAGCAAAGTAGATCAGCATTGAGAATTCATCTTTCCTTAATTTAGCCAACATTGTTAAAGGCATCATGAGCAAGGTTGTATGCAAGGTCGATATTTCTCCTTGAATTATAAAGTCCCACTAATTTTTGAATTAATCAATTTAATCCATTTAAATCAATAAATCATCAGAAGTCATTTGTAATCATTTATGTAATGGAAGACTTTGCTTAGATGAAGAAAAGACACACATTTTTCCTTTCCTAAATGAGGAATTTCTCTTCCCTTTGGAATGATGCTAAACTGTTCCATGTTTGCAAACTAGAATAATTTTTGATTTCTGAATGGGACATCACTTTGAAATATCCCCAGAGAGAGCACTAGGTAAACTCCTGTAATAAAGTACAGCCACCAAATTGTCGATATTTGACCCAATTGCTGGAGGAACAAGAGAGAGCAAAACACTGAGCAGAGAAAAATTTTTCCATCTGGCACTGTGGACAACTACCTGAGGTGATAAGCATTTCACTTTCTGATTCAGAGTAAAATCAGGTTCATAAAATTAAATTATGTAAGGGTGCCTCAATATTTATTTTTTTAAATCACATAATATAAAAGTATTTTCTGGATATGCACAACATGAATGTTCCTAAGCATGAGAATCCCTTAAAGTAAGTGTTTGTTAACCTTTCAGTTTTTGTGCTCAGAAACTCTGACTCATTAGGTATGATAAAGGCCCAAGAATCTGCACTTTTATAAATTCGCCTTGGAGGTTTAAGTGGAGGCTGTATATTATGAATTGGCTCACTCAACCTCCTTTCTGCCTTCTTAGACTCTCTTGAAGCTAGGATTCTGGTTATAAATTAATTTCACTTGTTAGGATCCACTTGCAGAAAATTTGGACGACAAAAGCAAGGTGGAAGCCATCTTTCTGCTTCCTTTGGGCTAGTTCTGCCCTCAAGCATGGCCGTGGTCATGGATTTTCTTGGGTAATGTTTCAGTATTCATTCATCAGTTTTCTGTGTGTTGACCAGCGACAGTATCAGAAACAGCAGGGGTGTCCCTTTTTTTCTGGCATAGCTCCAGTGATGACTTATTGTTCTAGACTGTCCTTGGAGGCTCAAACAGAAAACTGCCTTTTTATATAAATTCTAATTATTTTGTAAGTATCTAATTCCTGGCATCATGTCAGTTCCTGATTAAAATACCCAGACTGCTTTCTGTTTTTTGAACTAAACCGGTGACTAATAAAAAATACTAAAATCAGTGCCTGACAGTCAGTTCTATAACACAACACTAAAATCAGTGCCTGACAGTCAGTTCTATAACACATCAATAAATGGTCAGTGAAGATTTGTTGAGTAATGAATTAGTCTAGTACAGTCTAAAGGAGTTATTGCTTCTTATCAAGGTAAAACTTTTAGAGCCTCATTTTGCCTCATGGCTAGAATGGCATGTTAGGGCAAGAAAGGGGGGGGGAGAGAGAGAGAGAGAGAGAGAGAGAGAGAGAGAGAGAGAGAGAGAGAGAGAGAGAGAAGAAAGAAGAAAGAAGAAAGAAAGAAAGAAAGAAAGAAAGAAAGAAAGAAAGAAAGAAAGAAAGAAGAAAGAAAGAAAGAAAGAAAGAAAGAAAGAAGAAAGAAAGAAGAAAGAAAGAAAGAAAGAAAGAAAGAAAGAAAGAAAGAAAGAAAATAACCAGCATCTAGAAATAGGCATAGGACCTAAGTAGTCTGGAATTTTGCATATCAACCTGAGTATCTAAATACCATAATTCTTGCTTCTGTGCTTTGCCAGCTGGTAGGCCACTCTTTGACTCTACGTCATACCTCATATGTTGCTCTGTTGCTCTGAGATAATATTTGTCTACTGCCAGTCCCTCAAGTTAAACTCCAGAAACACCTCTGCTACCTTCACTAAGAATGCCAAGCCTAGCCTCACACTATTTTGGTTTTCTAAACCCCTTACAATTAAGTAGGTACTGAGATGGAAGCTTTGTCTTAGTAATAAGAGCCAAATCTAAGTTACCAAAATCAGGACCCACATTTACAGTCAAGTTGTCCTTAGGTGATTTAAAACTGACCCCCAGCACATTAGTTTAGTGTGTACATACCTCCTGCCTAAGGTCAAGACTGGCCCCAGAAACACTGTGAGGGCTGACGATTGGTGGTGAACATCAAGGTTTAAGTGTTGTGAGAAGAAATAGGTTATACAAATTGAGATAAGCTCTCCTGAGGAAAATTTTATTTTATTTGTTTTCAGTCCCACTTGCTGATTGTTATCATCAAACATGGAATTCCCAAAGTTTGAGCAGAGGGAAGCTCTGAGACAAGAATTATGAAGCAAAATTTTGTCTCACTCCATGACTTGTATTTTTCTGCTAAGTTTCCCTCACTTCCGTTATCATTGCCACTATTCACTCTTTAAAACTGTGATCCAGTTAACAAAAAAATCACTAACCTTCAGCACAGCTGAGCTATATTAGCATTTTGAAAAAATGCCAATGATTCTAAGGTAGATAAAATTAAACAAGAGTAAAATATAAACCACATGAAAACTATTTCCTTAAGAATAAATTCCCTCTAACTGTCACAAAAACCTGCTGCATTTTCACCTGTCTCTACCATGGCTTCCATTCCTCTTTCTTTTCTATTTCCATGAGACGGATGCCATCCTGTTAGATTTTTGGGTAAATTGCCTAGTCTTCTCTCTTAGGCAGAAATATCTTCCATTATAGTGAATATTGAATTTGTTCTCCTACAACCCAATTAGCATTTTTAAATCACTTAATCTAAATCATTCAGCCCAGATAAGAACAAAAGACTAGATTTTGTTTTGATGATCCAGCTTCTAATCACTATTTGAATTTTGTACACAACCCACTGGTTTAATATAGCAAACTTTTGTTGAAATCTTTTCACTCACCAAGCACTGTGTAAGGTTCTAAGCATACAAAGATGAGCAGCCTCTGCTTTTCCCTTTAAAAGGCTTTCTGTGATGCCACGGACAAGTCCATGAACAACAGTAGAAACACTAGGTATGCTATGACTTCAACTGGAAACTGAATTATCATAGCAATGGCCAAATTTGGCAGGCATGGAACAAAAGAAAGGTTGAGATTCTTCTCATAGAACACAGCATTGGATACGGCAAATAGCTACTGGAGACAGTTAAGAGAGTAATTTCACTGGAACTGGCCCATATTATCTGTGTGATAGAACTTTTTGCTATATCAGATTTTTATCAATTTTGAAAGTAGTTCTTTAGTTGTCAAAAAAAAAAAAAAACCCACAAAGGTTGAGTTATAGTTTCATACTATTTTTAGCTTTCATTTTTTAAAACTTTAGTTTGTTGGTTTTTTAAAAATTACATATAAATTTTTCATTTGATGGGATACCTAACATGTAGTCATAATTTTGAAAGTTTATATTCAGTAATACTTTTATGTTTAAGATTAATAATCCATGGTCAAAGTAATTTTAGATAGTTTGAATTTGTTTTAAGTTTTTAAAATCTCTTTGATTTCAAAAGAGTAACAAATAGCTATGTAAAGTATTTGAAAGTTAGATCTTAATAATCTATAGATTCTACTGACTTTATTTTTTCTAAATCTCAAAATATCAAAATACAGAACACAGCTCATTCTATTAATCTTCATTAAATAGTTTCTATATTGTTCAGTATTTTCTTATTTCCTACAATAGGCATAAATTGTTTCATTAAATATTATTTTAAAATAATTCCCACAGAATTTTTTAAATTGGGGGCTACATGTTTCTTCTAGATTTCTCTAACCATAAAACCATTTCACTCATATTCGATAAGACAAAGGTAACGGGTTTTGTTATAGGTAATCATGTGAATCCCTGTAATTGTTCAGGTGTTCTGCAAACCTTCACATTTGCTGTCAGCACTTACATAGTATCACTGTAAGAATAATTGAATCCTGTTCTCTGTTTTACTGATGAGACTCAGAAAAGAGAACACCTGTACCCAGGACCACATATTTTCTTAGTTTATGGCAAAATGGGAATAAAAGCCAGAATTTTAGATTCCTATTTTAGTACACTTTTATTATAACATAGCTGCTTCCTTAATTCACTATAAAATAATAAAATGTCACTTATGAAATAAAAGTTGTAACGTAAGTAAAAGGTGTTTTATTATACCCCAGATATGTAAATATAGCTATGCTAAATAATGATATGAAATCTCAGTTTTATAGTTTAGGAAATTTAAGAAATTTTCTCTTCAAGTCAGTGTTTGACTTCAGTGATAAGCAACGTAGCACAGTTTTAAGTCAATGTAACACTCTGATCATATGCTATTGTAAGCCTTTTCAATCAATAAGTATACTTTGAACATTCCTACTTGCAAAGCACTCTTAGTTTCCAGGGAAAATGGTTGGGGAGGTTGGAGAGGATTAAAGAGAAGTACATGGTCTTTATATTTAAATAAAACCTTCAATATAGAAGTGGAGGAAAACCCAAGAACAAACAAAACAACTTTGATTGATTTTTTAGGTCTGTGAAGTTTTTTATTTGCTGAGATAGAACGAGAGAAAGAATTACCCTTAACTTCTGTCTTTAACCCCAAATTCCATTCCAGGTATAAATATTATACCTCCGACTTTACAAATTTCCAGAGTTTGATCACCTCTAACCATCTCTACCATTATACAAAAGAATCTGACTCTATCTTTGGAAGTTTGACTGCTTACAGCTTTTAAGCCTTACTCCTCCCTCTTCCCTTTCTGTCCTTTATCTGGGAAAGCTGATTAAAAAAAAAAAAAAAAAAAAAAAAGCCCCAGGTGCTCCCTCCTTTGGCACCAGTGGGAGATTCAAACCACGTGTGGGAACTCTCAATCTAGCCCCACTCCCTAACCACCATAAAAGCCCCAACCGAGGCTCCTTTGCATGTTCTCTCAAGCCATTTTTGGACCATCTTGGGAGGTCTGTCCTGCTCTCTCCAAAAAGCCTCGTTATATGAGAAATAAAACTGCATGCCTCTTGATGTGTATCTGTGTGCACGCACGCATGCGATTATGAGTTTCAACATCCGAAGCAAATTTGGGATGGGAGTACATCCCGTTTCTGCGGAGTGGCCACAACACATTATCACTCTGATATGAAGTACCATTATCACTTGCCTAGATTATTGCAATTACCTTCTACATTTTTGGTCTCCCAACTTCAGCAAGTCTTATCCCACTTTTATCTATTTTCCATGGGACAACCTGGGTGATAACTTAAACATGTAAGTCAGATCATCTCACTTCTTCATTTAAATCCTCTGATGGCTTCATTCAAAATAAGAGCCAAGGTCCTCCTTGCCACGAGCAATAAGACTTTTTGTGATCTTCCCTCTCCTCCTACTTTTATGACATCGTCTCTTACCATTCTCCTTTATTATTCCACTCTGGCTAGCCACAGAGCCCTCCTTACTGTTCCTTAAATATGCTAACCATGCTCGACCTCATTTTCACTTACCTCACTCTTCGCTGGACTTCCGGTCCTCTGCCATTCCTCCATATATCCCGTGGCCAGTTCCCTCATTTTCTTTATATCCTTGCTCAAATAGCACCTTATCACTGTGGCCTTACCCAAATGCTTATGTAAAATAGTAATTTCCTCCCTCTCTAATACTTCCAATCGTTATCATCCTGCTTTATTTTTTCTTTATTAGATTGATAAACCCCCCAACACATAAATACATCATAATATAGAATTATTATCTGCTTTCAACTAGAAGTTAAGCTCCCCAAGGTCAAAAACTTTGTTTTGTTCATTGCTATATCGCCCATGCTTATCAGTGCCTGGCATAGAGTATGTCCTCAATATTTACACACACACTCACACACACATGTCGGAATGCATAGTTTTAAAAATACATTGTTTGGGTAACTAAGCTAATTATTAAAGCCTCCTTCTCTCTATAAATATACAGATTAACAGTGAACAACGTGACAGTTTTCACTGATTCTCAGTGCAAATCTCTATTGTCCCTGGGCAAGCGGATAAGGAGTAACATGCAGAATTAAAGAGTTACACACAAAAATATTAATTTTGTTTCCCAATTGTATTCTGGACATAACTTTCACCATCAAAGAATTTCAACTGGCCTGCCATTTCCGCAGAGACTATAACACTATGTCTTGAGCTGAGAGCTGTGGGCTTGGTTTACATTAACTTAGATGAGAAAAGGGGGAAGCTGGAGGGAGCTGGGCCCACTTTATGTTTTCTTTAGATTTCTACTATGTAATTTTAACATAGGGGGCTCGTAGGATGCTTTTTGGGAAGCCGCGGCTTATCTCAATTGCATTATTTTTGTCCTGTTGAATTGACTCAGTATGGCTGTCCTTTGAAGGCGGTGGGAGCTCTGCGTTTGCATCTCCTCCAAAGGGATGCACTCTTACCAAAGGCTCAGTAGAGAATGTAGAAAACAGACTCCTCCGTCAAGCAAGACGGTGTCTGTGAAAAGCTGCATGAAGTCAGGGTCTCACAGGAACGTTCGTGTTTTTTACAGTTTGATCTTCTACATGCTCCTTTTGTTAAATCATAATTGGAAAAATATATCTCAAACTATACTTAAATGCAAGGATCAAGGATATGTGATGCTCTATTAAGACCTGTGGAGATATGATATTATCGTATTTAACCTGTGGCAATTCTGACACTGGGAGTGAAATAAAATTCTGGTTTCTCTCACCTTACCTTTGATTTGGTGGATTTGGATTCATTTTTTCACATTTTGTCTGTGCCTTTATTTGTACCTCTCTTTATGCCACACCCTATGCTGTGTAGACTTTTGCTTTTACCATTCTTATCACATTTATCACACTATCCATTGTATTTTAGTTGCATTATAGGTTGGTCTTCCCAGAGTATATGTTATTTGAAGGCAAAGAGGATATTTTTGCATCATCTTCTTAACCTTGGGTTATATCCTTCACCAGAATTCAGAGGGTCTGGTGGCAGTCCAAAATCCTTGCTACCTAGTATAACTTAGCATCCAGGGTTTTTTAGCCTCCTCCCCACCCCAGGTTCTGTCTAGTGAGAAATAGTCTAAAAAATATTAACACAATAATAATTTTTAGCCATTGCCTGATTACATCAGAATAGCTCATATTAGAGGCAGAGAGGACCAGAGATCTCTAGCAGTAAGTTTCCACACTCCATACTTGACTCCAGTTCAATCATCATTTGCTAATTAGTGGGGTCCAGCCAAGTTCTCTATCAAGAAAGGCAGTGGTCTGCTCTCACCACATAGTGGGATTAATATAAATATAGGATCATTATATATTCCTGGTAGATTAACATTTGTCCTCACAGAATGTCTCTCTTTATCTCTTAAGATGTTCTTCTTCTTACTGTCTTATATTGTCTGATGGTCGTCCCGTCATGGTTGTTTAAGGAATTGTATCGTAAATTCTTGTTTGACCTTTTGTTTTGAATCTTATGTTTAGTGCATGTTTCTAGTAAGCAGCATATACTTGCTTTTTTAGTTTATATCCAGTGAGAAAATTTGACTTATTACAGTATAATAAAGAAGTTTACCTTCCCTCACTTCCCTAGCAACGTTACAATCTGAGAAATTTTAAACTTTATTTCCTCTCCCCTCCCATTTTTTTGTGTTATTCTCTTTTTCTTATTTTTATTTTTTTAAATTAGCTTCGAGTATACAGTACATTGGTTAGATATATACATAGTTTATGAAACGACCTCCCTGGTTGCTCACTCTATCTTCCCTCTGGCTCTCCACCTAGCCATTACATTACTGCTGACTGCATTCCCTATGCCCTGCTTCCCATTCCCCTGACTATCTATCCACTATTAATTTGTGCTTTTTTAACCCTTCGCCCGTTTTCCCAGCCACTCAACTCCGCTCCCCTCTGGCAGTCACCTGATTGTCCTCTATATCTGTGAGTCTGTTTTTGTTTTGTTTGTTCTTTCTGTTCCTTAGATCGTGTATATCAGTGAAATCATATAGTTATCTTTCTCTGTCTGATTTATTTTTCTCAGTATAATCACCTCTAGGTCCATCCATGTCATTGCAAATTATGAGCTTTCATTTTTCTTTATGGCTGAGTAATATTTCATTGTGTACATGAACCAAAAATGGGCCTACCTTTTGACTCAGCAATTGCAATTCTGGGTATTTATCCAAAGAAAACCAAAGCAATAATTTGCAAAGATGTATGTACCTCTATGTTCATGGCGGCACAATATACAATAGCCAAGATATAGAAACAACCTAAATGCCCATCAACAGACGACTGGATAAAGAAGTTATGTGTTATTCTCTTTTGTGAAAGATATCATTCTGTTGTCTTATGACTTCTCTCATTTCTCCGCTATATTATAACAGCCAAAATATAGCTTTGGCTGTCTAAATGCTTTTTTATTATTTTTGTTTTTAAGCAGTGGTAATGTGATGCACCTATATGTGTTTTACTATTTATTCTGATTGGGGTTCATAGAAATTCTTGAATAAGTAGCTTAAGGTCTTTCATAAATTTTTGAAAAGTCTTGTCTATCCTCTATTCAAATATTGCTTTTACTCCATTTTCTTATGCCTTTCCTACTGAAATTCAGTAATGTAATATTCTTTAACCTGTTTGGTGCCTTTAACCTTAAATTCCATTTTGAGTGGTTTTAATATTACTGCTTCTGCTTTCTTTTTGTTTGCATTTGCCTGGTGGTTTTTGTTTGTTTGTTTTGTTTATTTTTATCCATTTGTCCCCTTTTTTATAAAATGTTTACATTAACTTTATTTTGTGCTGCTTACTTATAAACTATATCAAAATCCTTTTTATTTTCTTTTTAATTTCATCTGAAGTTTCTATCTTTAAAACTTTTACATACGTGCAGTTTTACAACTAAATATCTCTGATTTTATTTCTTCATTTTGACTTTAGTGGTTATTTTATCTCACAATTTGCTTTTTACTTTTTAAAATTACTGCTACTTCATAGAATTTGTGATTCATTCCATCATCTCCTTGTTTATTTGGAAGTTCCATTGTTCTTTCCAGTAATGCAAGATTGGCACTGACCTTTCCCTAGAGATCCATACACAGATCCGATTATCTATATTCACTGACAGGAGTCCCAGCCCTTAGGCTTAACGCCATTAACCAAGTATTGCCCAGACCACAGGAGAGGACGCCCCCCACATTTTTTTTTCCCCAAGGACCTCAACAAAACTCAAGGTTTCACTTATACCCACTTGCCAGTAGGGTCTAGCAGGTACTTAAATCTGGAGAGCCAAATAGCTTGGAGTTGATTGAGAGAGGGAAGAAGCTGCTCTAAGTGTAACAATTACAATAATGTTAAGTTACCAATTCTTGATTGCTCACTTTGCAATGCTAGGCAGACTAAAGAAAATACCATGAACCTTCACAACTTTACAGGGCAGTGTAATTATCCTCTCACTACAGATGAGGAAACTGGGGCTTTAGGGAACTTAAATAGCTCACTCTAATTCACTCGGCTTTTCAATGGGAGAGCCTGGGTTACCCCACCTTATCTACCTGTCCTTCCTTCCATTGCATTTCAGGTAGTCAAGCTGGGTTCAGAGAAGACTAAAGCTTGCTTGGAGCCTTCTCAGGGCAGAGGAGGATTGAAGTGGTATAGTTCCAGCCTTAACCATGTTTCCACCTGAGAAATGCAGTCCAGGGAGTTCCCCCAGAAATGGGTAGTAGGTGAGAACTAGAATTGAAGCAGGCTGGCTTTTCTCACCTTCTCTGTTTGGGCTTAGTTCTGTTCTTCCAGCATTTCCTCTATCTCTCTGCTGTGTCATGCCAAAATCTTTTTCTCCCTGCCAGTGACACTGTTTTTCTTTTTCTCTCTGTTCCTAGCTCCTATTCTAATCCCAGTCTTTAATTTCAACTACTAACATATTATACAAGATCACAAACAAAACTAAAGCCAAATGAGACCTTAGAGATAAGACCAGCAAACCTCTTTATCACACGAAGGTTGGGCAGTAACCGAGGTCTACAGAGGTTATGTGGCTTGCTAGATGTGAAGGCCCTGACTCATAGTTCTGTTTTCCCCTACAATGTGTTACCTCTTTAAAACTAGATGGGAGCTCATGTGGTTTAAGGTATGCTCTCTATGAAGGGCACTTAAGAAAAATTCTCAAAGATAGAATGCCTCACAAACAATAGGTGGAGAAGTCTGCCTAATGGGCCCCTCAACTTGCTCATCTTACCACTCTTAAAAGGGGCTAACCTCTATCTCAAGGAAATAAAACTCATTCTGACATTTCTCCACTTTGCAGAGCAGGATAGATAGAAAAAAAGATTAAGGCTGTACAAATTAAATGTGGTATAAGCATGCCTACTAATGGCTGCTGCTGGCTATCAATTGATATAATTATGTTTTCATCTTTAATTATTCATTTATGATTTAAAATTCAAATATATTAACAACTAAATAGAATACTTCTTGGAGGCCTCTCCTGGTGTGTTGAGTGTGTTTTTAAGCAGATTTGTGTTTATGCCCCAAAGTCATGAGAGCTGATGGAAAAATAAAATTACTGCTCTGGACTCGGGGTAGGTCTTAAGAAACATCTAATATCCCATCTATCTTTTCATCCTTCTTCTTTTTTTTAATGTTCTACCTGCTTTCATCAGAAGCATCTTCTGTAGCCAGCCAAGCGTTTCATCTCCAGTCATATGTGGGCACTCCTGAGGCAGGAAAAGAGGCCACTCTCCTTAGCTTCAGACTAGAGCAGAGGTGCCATAGACTTCCTCAGTTTTATGTACCCAATCGAAGGAAAGAGCAGTGAGGTTTCAACTGGGATTTTTGGTTGCAAGCAACAGAGATCAACTCGAGCTAACTTAAGCAACAAAGTTATTAGAAGGATTTGGGGAGCTCGCACTGTCCTTGGAAAGAATGGAGAACTGGTCTTGGAAAACAGGCCAGAATCCAACGGCTTGGTAGCAAGAAGCACATTCTGGTCCTGCCATAGGTCATTCCAGTCATAACTTCTGTGCAGCCGCCACCACTACTCATACTCCAGATATTCATCATTAGACTCACAACCTTCCTTCTGGAATTATCTCTGTCTTTTTGCCCAGTTCCTTCGAAATTCAAAGTCCAAGGTGAGAGCATCTGACTGTCCAAGTCACATGCTTGTTGCTAGAAGGTGAGAAGAGATAGTATCTGACTCCTCCTTTTCTTTAGTGGGAGATCCCGCACTTTTACACAAGGAGGGGAGTCCCCATAATGAGAAGGGGGTTCAAACACTATATAGCCCACAAATTAAATATTAGACAGCCAAAAAATAGTCAACAACTACCCAGTTCATTCAGAGAATTATTCTGGCCTAATTTCATGAATCAATCAGACTTTCTACACTCCTAGATTAACTGGATAATTGATGATTCTGATTTGTCTATGAGTCCTGCCTAAAGATGGGGGCTGGGGAAGGAGGCTCTTTCTTTGGGAAATATGCATATGGGACATAGTTTCAGTAATTAGAGTACTTCACTCTCAAGTTAATTCTGTGCCTAACTCACCTTAAAATCCAGAGGAAAAAACTTACCTATATTCTCAGCATTGAATATTATGCCTCCTATTTAGCACTGTTCAATGAATGGTTGTCGAGTGAATACTTGTGAGTATGATACTTATCTGCTACTTCTTATTTGGTGTTTAGCTATGTACCAGGCACTGTGAAAGCAATTCATGTGTATTATATAATTTAATTACCATTATGTTTATCCTTATTTTACCAATGAGGCAACAGGTGTAAGGAGGTTAAGTAATTTGTTCGAACGGCAGAGCTGATAAGAGGCAGCATCACCAGAACGCTAGTCTGTCGAGAGTAAGCCAGGAACCGAGAGACTGCCTACACTCCCAATAAGTGGATGCTGCCGCTTTTATTTTGGCTCAAAATCTTTGAGCTAAGCTTTCTTATTATCATCACTATAAATATATCATAGAATAGAAACAGAGCAGAAACTAGAAATTGTACTTCTTCCTCTCCATCTATATTTATTTTCTTATACAGTCTATCCAGACCTTTATTTTACCTTTTGGTAAGGAACAGAGAACTTCGAGGGGAATAAATTTTATCACCTACAAGAAAGACAGGCAAGGACTTTGGGACATGGTCAGGGTCTATGATTTTGGGGGGTAGGAGAAAAAGGACAAATTTTCTACTTACATTTTGTTTACAAAGAGGATTTCTACAACATAAGCCAATTCCTAGACAGAAATTTAACATAGAAAAAAAGCCATGAATCCTGGAGAGCTTAAAAAGAAAAAAAAAGAAAGAAAGAAAAAGAAAGTTGACAGTTGCTAATTGGTTAATTAGTACTTAACTAAAATGACTCCAAATTTGAGCACTCCCAGATGAACAGTAGGAAGAGTAAACAGGAAACAAATTTAATGCACTTGAAGTGGGATGCACGTGGCTGTTAGTCAGACAAGCAGCTGGCCTATGTTTTCTTGCCCACCCTTTCAAGGTAGTGTTTTCCTGAAATAACATGTGAAAATGCATAAAACAAAGGGGATACTCAATAAATACGAGTTCATTTTCTTCCTCCAACCCACCTGCATTCCTTTTCTGCAAGGAGAGGATCTTTGGCTACACCATTTGTTATCAGCAAAGAGAAAGCGTGCATGCATTCATTTATTCAACAGCAGTTCCTGGAGGCCTGCTGTATGTCAGGCACCATGCTAGACACTGAGAAAAAGTAATAAACTAAACTGGCATGGTTCCTGTTCTTATGAATCTCATAGTCTTGCACAGGAATAGACTTTAAGTCAATGATTACTGGACAAACGCCATGATGTGTGCTATGAAAATAAAGGGGACAACAACCCAGAATCTAAGTAGTAAAAAATGATGTTCAGAACTAGAAACAGTCTTCCTTTTTTTCTTTCTTCCTCTTTCCTCATCCAGAGATCCCACACCTGACACAACTGGGCAAGAACCAAAGAACAGGGAACGGTACTGGCTGTGTTTACATAAAGCTGAGCCTCGCCTCAGACTCGGACCAAAGCCTCCATGAAAGCTTGTGAAGAGTTAAACCCCGTGTCCCCAGGGAGCACACACGTAGTCAGCCCCTTCGAGTGCCTCATTCCCCAAGGAAGCTCTTGGCAACATATTTTGAGCCAGAATCTAAAGTATCCTTAAAATAGACTAGCAAAGGATGTTTCGAGATGGCAGATGCTCTTGTTTAAAGGTCAGTGAAAGATGATGGAGTTGCATAGTTACCTCATGTTCTCTGTGTCTTTAAATCTCTGCGTGGCTTTACAGTTAAGCGATTGATCTTTTTCAGGCACTGAGCTTTGGAGCAACTTTATATAAACATGGAGGTATATAAGAGCTGTCTAACATTTTGGGGCAGCCGGAAACTATTTCTTAACAGTAATAACTAACAATAATTAAGTACTCACATGTCAAACACATTTCACACATGCTCTCTTGAGGCATTGTTATCCTACTTCATGGAGACCCCAATGCTGTAGCAAGCTGGGACTGAGGGTTTTGAAATTATTTCAGTCCCAAAGAGCTTAGATATTTCCTTTAGAACAGGAGACTTTATATCAGGATCTCTAAATCGTATTGAATTTTAAGGCGATGCTTTTTTACTATGTCACCTAGGGCAAGTTATTTAGCCCTTTGGGCAATAGTTCTCAAAGTGACCTAGATAAACTTTAAGATCCTTTCCAGATGTACTAATTCAAACCATTGAATCATGCCTTCTTCGTAGAAGAGAGCGACGGTCGTGAAGAGTTTAAAACCATTTGTTTTCCCCATTCAAGAAAATTCATGAAAAGAAAAGGAAAAATCGATCCTAATGACACTTAGACTGAAGCAGTATTAGTTTCACTTTTCTTTCCCCCCCCAAAATGTATTCTAATTTCCCATGGGTATTCTTCGTACCTGGTTAGATAGAAACGTCAGAAGTGGAACTTGAGTCCTTTCCATTGAATTAAAATGAAATCCTAATGAGAGAATGTCCTATTTGTACAAGGATGAGAGTTGGGAGGGGGACAATTTTCCCCTACCACATTTGCAGCAAGCTTTTGAAAAATGGCAATTTAGATAAGGTTTGTCAGTCTTCCCATAATGGCTAGAAATCAAACCTCCGGGAAGCTGGAAATGAGAATTATCCCTTCAACCAGAGCACAGGACCAAGTTCAATTTTCTGCTTTATCCCAGATTTGTGTGCATTCATTAAAATATATATATATATATATATATATATATATATATATATATATATATCTTTAAAGCGACTCCTGCAATTTTCCTTGCCTACAAATAAAGAAAAATAAAATATTTCATGTCTCATCAGAGAGCCGTGAGAACTCATTTTTTTTAAATGTTAATCAAATGATAGGCATGAATACCTGCAAAGTATCATTTCCATCTAATTTAATATTGACCAGGTTATTGACAAAGGTCTCAGTAATTATTACAGCTGGAGTTTGGTGTATAATTCAGTGTCACTCTTCCCTCGCATTAATTTTGAGCTGGGTTGTGGTTTTAGGGCTTTTTGTAGAGACAGTGCTTATAATGATTTATTTAAATACTGATCATGCTTTCTAATTATGTAAATATCAATCACCTCTATTGCTGACTTGCCTTCTCAGATGTTGAGGACATTTTCTATACATAACATTTGGCGAAGTTTCCTGGCTCCTATGCATTAAATGTTATGAGAAAATATGCGTTGCAGGGAGAAAAGAATCAAGCTGAGTGCTTTTTAATAATTCATCATTCTTCCAAGGTGAAAAATCCAGCACTTCCATTTAGAAGCACTAGCCATGCACCCAACAAAGCTGAAATTGCTTTCGTTCACTGGAAGAGCTGGATGTGTCATCAGGCCCTCCATTTTTCTTTGGGTATGCTAATGGCTGTGCAGTAGCATGCGAGGGAGCTGCCCATCTCCTTAGCCATTCCAGGGCAGAAAGGGGACACTTGGGTCTTGACTGAATTCATAGTAATCATTTTGACTTGGACATACTTTTCCATGAGCAATCCCAAGGGAAGAAAAGAACCAAGCATTAGCAAGCTCTAGTTATTTATCATCATTATATCCTGTTATCTCTCACTTCTCCTAAACTTTACGCCTTCCACCTCTTAAAACTCTCCCCTCTGCTTACTGCCCGGCAGCTACAATGGCTTCCTTGTTGTTCCCTCAAACACCATAAGGCAAACACCACTCACTCGCACCCTGACTCATCCGCTCAGGCCTGCTAATGAGGTTCCAAATACAGCCTGGCTTGCTCCACACTTCATGCTGATCTCAAATGCCATTTGTCAGAGTTTTCGGCCACCCACCTCAAATAATACACCGCTCTCTGCCCCCTTTCTCTTTTCTTAAACTCTTTTTTTTTATTACAGTTTTATAAATTTATTCAACAATCAGCAGTGAGTTCTCATCCATATTAACCGTACATCTTTGAAAGTGGTGACAGGTGCATACATAACCAACTTATAGAGCTTGTTCAGTGTACCTTTATCCTTATTATGTTTTCTGGATAACCATACATGGATATGCTATAGGGCACTCCTTATTCCTTTGGCCCAGACAATTTTGTTGAGTCTGGTGTCAATGCACACATCTGGAGTTTCCATCTTCTTCATGGCAAATTTCTGGATCTCTTTGAGTGCCCAAAGGGCATGCTACTTGTAACCCACTCCATGGATGTGCTTATGAATATCGACGGTGTATTCTCTGGTCACTGCCTAGTTGTTGGCAAATGGCCCTTCTCACCACCCTTCTTTGCAGGAGCGGTTTGAATGGGCCCAACTTAGAAAACTCTACTGAACTCTTTGTCTCCTCATCCTGGTTTATTTTTCTTCAATTGACAGCATAGCAATTGATATGTTTTATATTATTATTTAACTAATATGATATCATTTAAATTATATAATAAATTATATATTATTCGCCATCTATATATCTTTCCCCACTTATTACTTTTCCTTTTTACGACGATTATCTCAATTTGACATTTGTTTGTTTTATACATTTATTGTCTTTCTCCCTCTACTGTATCCTCAATTCCTAGAACAATGTAATAATAATTCAATGAGTATTTATTGATTAAATAAATGATTGAATCATGACCACTAAGATTATCTTCAATTTAACAATGTATGAAATGTCCCTATTATCTAAAAAAACCCACAAGCTTTTTAGCATAACATTCAAGGTCTTCCAACAATTGAGCTTCAAACACCTGATATAATCTTAATTTCTCCTGCATGTCGGGCCCCTGGCCCACGCAACATCTCTCTCTGTCCTGGTCCTGAGGAATAGACATTGTTCCCAGGATACAGTGAGCAGTCTTCCCCTTCTAGGTTTTGTTTGAGTTGTATTGCGTACCTCTGTATTTACCCGATTAGCTTTTCCCTTCTGTATTAGTTTACTAGGCCTGTCGTAATAAAGAACTGCAAACCAGTTAGCTTAAAAAACAGAAATTTGTTGTCTCACAGTCCTGCAGGCTACCTGTATGAAATCAGTGTCTGAAGGGTTTGTTTCTTCTGAGGTCTGTAAGGAAGAATCTGTTACATGTCTCTCTCCTAGCATCTGGTGGTTTGCTGGCTGTTTTTGGCGTTCCTTGGCTTCTGCTGCATTGCTCTGACCTCTACCTTCATCTTCACATGATGCTCTCCCTGTGTTCAAATTTCTTCTTTTTATAAGGACATCAATCATATCAATTATGAATCTCTACTCCTGTATGACCTTGCCTTAACGAATTATATCTGCGATGACCCTCTGTCCAAATAATGTCACATCTGAAGTACTAGGGATTAGGACTTCAATACATGAATTTTTAGAGGCTACAATTCAATTCATGGCACCTTCCTTCAAAGCCTAGAACAAATATCACTCCTCCCTCACTCTTCTGCGTTCCCATGATGATAGCTTTATATCTGTATTTTCCCTTTAACAACACCTATTTCATTAACTCATTTACCATTCAATACTTGCTGCTGCTTAGTTTGTGTCTGGGAACATGCAGTAAATTAGATATATTTCTTACCCTTATGGAGTTCCTAGAATAGTAGGAATTAGATTCTAAACTCCAGAAGGCAGATATTTTCATCTGGAAAAGTCAGGAGAAATTCGGTTTGACTGAGTGAGGGAACAACAGAGATGTTAAGCAGATTGAGGGCAATAGTTTGGGGGAGACATGAAAGAACAAGTCATGTCTGGAGTATTGCAAGTAGTTAAAACAAACAAACAGAGACTCATGGACATGAATAGCAATTTGGTGGTTACCAAAAGGAATGGGTTGGGAGAGAGGAAGATAACAGAAGGGTAAAGGGGATCACAAATATAGTGATGAAAGGAAATTTAAATTTGGATGGTGAACACACAATGTGATATACATATAACGTATTATTAAACTGTACACTTGAAACCTATGTAATTTTATTAACCAATGTCACCCCAATAAACTTAATTTAAAAAAAAAAAAAAAAAAAAAAAGATGCCTGAAGTATAGGAGCCTAGAAAGATGGGAGAGGTAATCAGGAGTCATATCATGAATGTCTTTAGTCAAAATTAGGAAACCGAAATTGACAGGATCTTAAATACAATATTTTTTGTTCTCTCCAAATTTGTCTGATGTCCCCAGATTGAAGGCAATTGCTGTGAAGAAGAATAACAAACACCTTATTAGATCTTATTAAGTCAAAAGCAGTCTTTCTCCTCTTTTCCCCACCCCTCCTCCTAGCTTATATTAAGAATTCGGTTTGCTGAAGAGGGGACTGACAGAGGCAGTGAATCTTATGCTTATAAGAAAAGTACTTTGGACATAGAGTTGCTAAAGGGTTTAAGTCAAGGAGACATGTACTCAAGTTGCCATTTTAGAAATAATGTCAGTGAAATTCATCATGTCTTCCACAGCCCGATCATCGTGTTCTCAGGTGACTCTCCAACTCCCTCACCTTGGTCTATTCTCCCTATTTCTAACATTTACCCTTATAGCAGAATTTGCTGTTTTTTCAGAAAAGTACATGTTGGTTTTGCACTTATTATTGGCATTCTTTGATAAATGCTTCTCTCCTACACTTGCATGGAAACTTAATCAGAAAAGAAACTGTCTTTATTATCTCCTTCTTCTTCTTCTTCTTCTTCTTCTTCTTCTTCTTCTTCTTCTTCTTCTTCTTCTTCTTCTTCTTCTTCTTTTTTCTTTTTTTTTTTCTTTTTGCTATTTTATCCTTAGGGCTTAGTCTGGCTGTTTGTTTTTTACATAAAAATACTTACTAAATAAAAAAAAAAAAGAAAAATGCATACAATATTTTCCATGACTATATTGTAAATTTTCTGAAAGTGAGAACTATGTCCTATTGATATTTCTACTTCTGAATTTATCTAGGAAGTACTCAATAACTCTGTTAAAATAAAATTAATTTTAAATAATTTTAACAATTTTAAAATTCAGGGCATCTGATGATTTCCACATGATATCTAGAGCCTCTGGATATCCTTCCTGTTGTCTATTCTTTTCTACTGGACCCCATCATGTCATCTTATCTTCTCGTGTGTTTTGCTATATTCCATGTGTGACTTTGGTTTGAAAACAAAGTTTCTAGAATCAATTTGAGGCATAGAACAATATTACACTCCTCCAGGGGAACTTTTATTTGCTTTTCAAGTCCCTGGAGCATCAACATTCTGGGATCATTTTAATATAATTTCAGAATGAAATTTTCTGGGTATTATGGATAGTTTGAAACTATGCTGCAGTCAGAGAGGCTAGTACACTTCTGGGTTCCCCCTTTCTCCTGAGGAATAGCCTTTTAGGGTCCCAATCCAAGATGTGGATGGTATATCATTGTCCATCTTTGATCACCTGCTCTCTTAAGGTTGTGAAAATTCTATCTAATCTGCAGCTGGCTCACCAGGAAATGTCCCCAGGAAAAAAATCAGCCAATAGGGAAAGAGTCTCTCTCTCTTGTTCCAATATCTTGGACTAGTTTGGCCTCATATTCCTGATTGTTATCTCTCTGTGCTTTCAAGCAGATGGTCTTTATGTTGTGCCCATCTTTTTCTAGAAGCTCTCAGTGACAGTCCTTGAGGCTGGCACAGATTACCTAGTCCATCATTACTGGATGCTGAAGTTTTGAAAACCACAATGTGAAACTAGCTTAATGTTTTTGTCAGCGCTGCCACTGGTTCTGATGGGTTTTAAATTAGCTGTAGTGGGACTCCTGTACTGTTGTCTGAATGCAGGGTAACATTTAGAAAGCTACCAGGAAATGTTAATGAAATATCAGATTCTACTCCTCCAGAGTTTAGCCAAGTGCCTCCTCAATTTCAGACTGATTCAGAACACATTTAAACTTTCATGAAAGTCAGTCTTAATTTCCAGGTATCTGTTTCCATCTTCGTTACGATAAAACAATAGGAAAAAGAATTAATATCCTGGTAACTTAGTTTCCACAGGGTGTCTACTTGTCGAAACAACAGGATTTATGAGAAGGCAAAAAAAGAGAAATAGAACAATGACACCTGACAAATCAGACCCCAAGAACAAGGCTTCTTTAAGTGGTGACTTTAAGATGATTTCTCCTTTACTTCATCAAATATTTGTCAGAATCCCAACCTATCACGATGGGTGCTGGGAGTGGGAAGCAGAAATTGAAAAAGAAAGCTATGGTCCCTGTCTTCTGATCATGACGTGCACTCCCAACACTGCATTATGTACTCTAACTCCAAAAATGTTCCAAAACTTTCCAACACTCACTTGTGTGTCAGGGTTTTATTTGTCCTACTCTCCAAACATATTTGAAGCAGCTCCTGAAATTGAGGTTTTTGGCCACAGGAGGTGACCATTTGCTGGGAGCAGTGAAGGAGGGAGGGGAGCAAGAAAGAGTTGGCATTATGGAAAGAAAGTTTGTGGCTGTGCTGGCTGGGATGGGGGTGGCCAAGGAAACTGATATGCAAGGTATATGCAAGGTCACCCCGAGCTTCGGCTTCCACTTCACTCTTTTCACTTTGTGTTGAGCGCCTACTACCTGGATGAGAACCCCTTCCTCCTATTTCACCTGTCTTCTCACTTTGACCAATGCAGAGCATCGTAGCAAGATTTATGCTCAGATGAATTAGTGGCTGTCTGTAATGAAGCCACAGACAAGACACAGCATTGTTCTATTTTAATAGATCAGGAAATGTCCCCAGGAAAAAAAAATCAGCCAATAGGGAAAGAGATGAAATTAATAGATGAAATTTTTCGGATTTACTCCCTAGACCCTTTCCAGGAATTCCTAACACTACTAAAGAAAGCAACTGTTAGGCCAATCTCATTGTCTATGTATGAAAGAGAATTGGAAAGTTAAATAGACTAGCAAAATGCTATGGAAATTAATCAAGCTCCTCATATTAGTTCTTCTTGTGTCTAAAAACCAGGGCATGACTAGGAACTCATAATGTTACACTTATTTCTATCTCCTTCATAAATCATTCAGCCAAAATGATACATTTCGGTGAAGTTGAAATATTTATGTATAAACTGGTTAAACAAACGCACATTGAGCTTGGATGAGGACACTAAAGGTAAACATGTCAATATTGTGATTTGACAGAGTTAGAGAATAGGAAGATGGAGGGTTACACATGTAAAAGATTTGGAAATTAAGGGTTCAAAATATGAAAGAAAATACAACTTCATTAACACCACAATAATTCACATTTCTTGAGAAAGTTAACCTGATATTGACAGTCTTAATTGCAAAATTGCACTGTTTTTACCGTTGGTTTTTATTATGTTAGTTAATTAATTAAATGAAACTGAGCTTGATTGTCCAATTACATTTTAATTAATACAATAATTGGAACTAGTAAAACAAAGCATTGTTTACTAGGAGCCCTTTGGGACCTGCTTTTGAACAGATCAAAATGATGTATAATTAGATGTCAATTATTTATGTGTAAATTATATTGCTAAAGGGCCTGAGGGCATCTTGAAAAGTTTATTCTCAAGAGGTTTAAATTTCTTTTCCCACCTGTTACCTTATTTATGTTTTTAATTTTCCTAGTGTAATATATTCACAGAGAGTACCCCTAGACTATAAACCAGCTTTTCCTCTGCTTGTTTTAAAAATTCTAAACTTATGACAAGTGAATTAGAATTTTCTTATATTTTATTTAGTCTTTCAAATAGAAGCTCATCAATGGATAGTGTTATGTCTATTCATAAGAACTAATTTGACTAAATTCAGCATAAATCTGGTTCTTTTTCTTTTTTAAGAGAAAGCATGTCATAAACTTGATTGCCTGATTTATTCCTTTTTTCCCCTTTCTGCCTCCTTTCCTTCCTTCTGTCAAGGTAAGAAATGTCCAAATCTGTAGAGAATTTTGATGAATTTATTTGAGCCAAACAGACAATTGTTGGGAAGCAAAATCTCAACAAATTGAAAAAATGCTCCAGAAAGTGGTCGTTTTGCATGCAGCTTATTTTATACTTTAGAATCTGAGAAGGAGACACAAGGAGGGTTACGTGAAGTCCGCAGGTGGCAGATAAAAGGAACAGGAGAAAGCAGAGCAAGGCAATCTCTGTGATTGGATGAAAAGTAAAACAGAGAGCCATGCACTGCTTTTACATTGGTGGGTACAGGATAGTTAGCACTTACAGCACATAGAGTTGGTAAGAGGACAACAAGATAACAACGATGGGTCCTGTGGTCTCCTGCTCTGGTGCGACTCTGTACCCTGAGTGATCCAGAAAAAAAGGGGATTACTCTGACAGTTCAAGGGTGTGTTATCTTAGTTGTATAAAGGCAATAGGCAGGTTCATTAAGATAGAGATGGACTTTTGTCAAGGAAGCTACAGGCCTAGGATGTGACTGCCTGCCATGACCTACTTTTAGTTAGGAATTTTAATGTTCAGACCATCCTATGTGGTTACTTTCATTATCAGAGTTTGTAAGACCCACCACTCAGGCTTCCTCTGAGTTTTTCGGGTTTAGTGTGTGGCCCCTCTCTCATCCACGCTTCCTTCGTAGCTTCCTCTCTACTTCCCTCTCTCCCTCCATCCTTTCCTTCCTTCCTATGGCTTTGCCAGAAGGTCCTGGGCCTTTATGTTTGTTTGTGTAGGAGACACACTAATCAAGTTTTTGTTAAATGTAATTTTAATCAAAGATATTTTATATTCATATGGAACTTGCGTAAAAATTTTCTCTTTTAATTCTCATGATTCTAAGATACTCGGGGGGGAAAAAAACCTAGTTTTTTCCCATTTTACAGATGGGAAATTAAGTCTCAGAAAAGCAAAGTATCAGATTCAAGGTCAATAGTTACTAAGTAATAGAATTACTATTATTATAACACACTTGCCAATATTAACCAATTTATGCGCCATAAAATTACAAAGTAAAATATCTATTAAATGTTTCATAATTGTACCACATGGGCAGTCAGCAGAATCTTGTCTGCCTACAAATATTATCTTTTCCTCTGCATTCATTGCTCTTCTTCTAACTTCGGGGGCTAAGAGAATACCAATATCTCCCATGTTAGATAAACTTAGACCCCCACCAGTTCTACTGTTTAAACACAGAATCCTCTGAAACACAACCTGAAAAACTCGGACTGTTTTAAATGGTCTCCTCACTCTCCAATTTTGCCTGCAAATGTTCATTATTTTGCCCTAGGCGAAAACAACTTTCTGTGTCTCTTATGAGATAAGACCCAGGCTTATCTAACACTTTTCCTGTGAAACTAGACAAAAGGGTCATGCAATCTAGATGTTACTTTGACTTGTGATTTTAGGTAATATACCTATGTTGAATCACCTTCACCTTGCCCATTATAATTTTACATTTGTACTCATGTAAATGCCCAGAACTAAGCATTTTTAATCTTTTAAAATATCTAAAACCATTTTCTTTAACAAGTACATGATCTCTCTGCCTCTTTCTCTAACCTTCTAAAAATGTGAAAGTTTCCTAACGATAGATACACAAATTCAAAAAATAATCAGTAGGATGGCATGTTCTTCATTAACCTAGGACAAAAGTGGTTCATCCATTAAAAATGAAAGCAAACAACCTGACAATAACATTTCACGGAAATATTTATCAAGAGTCAGATACAGTCACCCCTGAGGAGCTGATACAGAAAACAGGGCACAGAACCTTGGAATTGCATTGACAGTTAGTGGATGTAGGCAGCTGCATATATTACAATTACACTTTTATTAAATAACTTTAGGACATGTGGCATGGGGATGTGCCACTCTCTTGGAGGTCCTCCCTCATCCCATTTCACTCTCCGTAGTCCCTATACTCAATTGACAGAAGCTATAGCAGGGTAAAATTTAATCTGCATTTGCAAGTCATCTCCAGCATCTGGCTAGTCATGAGGTTATTATTTGTAAAGTTATAATGTATTATTTATATTTATTGATATAACAAATATATTACATAACAAATAAAATTGTTATAAATTTAATTTGCTTTTTCGCCCACTTGTAGATTCAAGTTCACTACCAAGTATTTCTACGAAACCCAAAGGGCCATCTTATGCGAGCAGTCATGCCCCCTTGGGACTCTGCTATTGCTCCATTAGGTACCAAAGATCCTTTTGGGCACTACAATCTTTTAGTAAGCACTGCCACTGCTCCCCCAGGCATCATTGCTGATATACTCAAGTTCGGGGAGTGGAACATCTCTCTTTCTTTTGTGTTATAATATCTTAGAGGTGTCCCCAAGCAGCATTGCCTATACACCAACATTTTCAGAGCTTTTATGTGAAACTGCTCTTTCAGTTTTTAGTTATCATTTTCTCTTTCTGGACATCTATCCAGGCTGGAGATGGATTTGAGTGACAACCACTATGTTGTACTCAAACTTCTTATTCTCTTTCAATGACAAAAGCTTGGTTATCAGTGTGTCATACCTGCTTCCTTCTTCCCTTCAGGTAAACACTTTTCTAGGAAGCTTCTCAGACTGTGTGAAAATAGATTTGAGTCAGGGCCATACCAACGTTTTCTAGATGTATCAGAATGTCAGCACTAGGCATAGATTGAACTAAAGATAAAATCCTTACTATAGAAATAAGAACACACTTATAGACTACCAGCACTGGAAAGGTCAGTTGATACTCTGATGTCTAGTCCAAAATTTGAAAAATTTAATGGCAATTTCAGAGGAGAGCAACCTAATGCTTACTAGTCATATTCATTTGGGGAACAAAATCTGGGTGAAAACTATATAGTTGGGAGTGAGGGTGGAGTTCCAAAATGGACCCAAAAATGGGAAAAATAGTTCTGGAGATAGAGCCCTAGTTTTATCATTTATGCATTGAGAAATCTCTTTTATTTTAAATTTTTCTATCTATAAAATGCTAGATCTTAATAGAATAGGGAGAAAATTATGAGCTTAGGTACTGTACTCCTCTGCCTTGAATAAGAAACCATGTAATAATTTTTCACTCTCTCCTTTTAATTATTGAAAATATATATTTTTTATTTTCTTTTTAAATGTAAAAATTCTAAAAACATTTTGTAGAATACTTTCTGTAATATATGAACATCAAAGGCAGTTTATTTTAGTATTTTGCAGTTATATTACTTCTACAAAATCAGGTAAGACAGTCTGGAGAGAGCCTCCTTTTGGTAGAAGTTCTCCATACTTAGTTACCAAGTCCAAGCTTGTACTGCTTGCCACATGATAGGAATATGTCATGCGACATGGTGTTGGGGCAAAGAAAGTAACTTTATTTAGAAAACCAGTAAGCCAAGAAGATTGCAGACTAGGATCCCAAAGAAATATTTTAAGAAAGTTCAGAATTCAGGGTTCTTTTATGTCAAGAGAACGGGGAGACAGGAGGGACAAAAGGTGTTTGATGACCACAGACATCTGGGCGCCAGCAGCGGTCTGAGGAAAATTGTGAAACTTCTTGGTTCTTTGTTGACTCTAGTTGATATGACTCCAGTTATAAGGTTCCTGCAAATCTTTGATAAACAATCATCATTTTCGTACATACTTCCTTATCTGTTCAGGAAAGGCACTTTCTGGTAAGGGGCTGTTTTTGTAAAACTCAAGCAGCAAGCAGAACTCCTCTAATGATTAGCACGTCTAAATGCAAGACTAAGCAGAAGTTATTAACCCGAAGGCCATGGGAAGAAAGCAGGATTGAACAAGATGGAGTCGAACAGGCCAAGCACTTCATTCTGTTACAGTTGCAGTTTTCTTCTGCTGATTCTTCAGAATGACCTGTTTTAGGTTGCTCAGGGGCCATGCCTGAGTGGAGTAGGAGAAGAATATCTCATCATTTCTGGTTGTATCTCACTGAATTCTTCTCACTCTTCTCTTGGGGTCATAGGAGTACTCTAGGACAGTGGGGGAGAGGAGTGAGATTGACATTATTTGCATATGCTGAGGACTGGAGAAGCTTTGCCTTTAAGCACTGAATTTCTCAATCTGATTAAGAAAAAAACAGGGATTAAAATAGAAGTGCCTGACTCTTCCCTTTGAATTTACTGAGCTCTTTCCCTAGAACCCCAACTTTGTTATCATTATTGGGTTGCTGGGAGGACTTAGCTTTGTACACTGTAAAAAACTATGTGAATATTATTAGAGTAGTCATCATGCGAGATAGAATATCAGAACTGATTTATTGAACAGTTATTGACTGCTAGACTGAGGACCCAAGTCCCAGCAAAGACTGAAATTCTACACAGAGAAATGCCATGCTTAGTACATCAGCCTGGAACTAAAAATTAAAATTCTAACAGCAGAATTAATTCTCCATTTTTTACAGGTCACCTTAATTAAACCTATATTGTTCCAAGAGTCTTTGGAGACTATTTCTCAGCTGCCCTATCCTGTTCTCCAGTTCTCCATTGGCATCATGATTGCTGCCATACAGGCCAGAGATAAACAAAGTCATTAAGACAGGATGCCCTCCCCTGTAAGGTCTGCATTCTAGACATTCACTGTTCCGGTTTGCTAGTGAAGCTGCTGGGTCTACACTATGCTACAACAGGAAGTACAAATGGGAAATCCACCCTTAGTTACCCTGCAGACTGCTCTCATTATAGGCTGCAGAGAAGAGCTGCCTTGTGACTCTACTATTTCCACAAATCTTAGTAAAATAGTTTTTTAAGGGGTCTTCGGATTTTTGATATATAGTTTTCTGATTTGGGTACAGAGAAAGATAATGACTGAATTTTTAGTGTGACATTTTTAGATCCAAAAGTTGCTTCGTATACACTTTATTTTTTTCTGCATCACGATACTGCTTTTTTCTAATGAGTAGTACATCGGTGACCCTGAAATGATTCGACTGTCTTCAGTGATTTTTTTTTTTGGAAGAATATGTTTCCGAAGATGTCATTTATTTGCAGAGAAGGAGGCACTATTAATAGTTAGCATTCTAGTCCAGAATTGCATTTAATGACAGAATAACCTGAGATGAGATTTGAGACACCAAATGTTAAATGCATCATATAATAGTAACTTACTTTGTGCTTGAGCAGTGCTTGCTAATTAGGTCTACATGTCGTCAAAACTTGTCCAACATCTCATTTTTATAGCATAATAACCGTTACCTGCTTCTTACCCAGTGTGTACCTCTACTAGTTTCCCTTAACAGATTGTATGGTGTGAAGAAAGTCAGTAGCTCATTTTAATAGCAGTGAGATGGATAAGCCCAAGAAGAGTTTCAGTCAAGCTTTGCCTCCTCCTGTTAGGGAAATTCATGTTTTTCCTACTTGAAGCTGCACTATTTACAAGCAAGGATTGGCAGTTTGGCTGAACTTCCCAAGGTTAGATATAGTAGCTCTTAAAGGTCTTACTGAATGTGTTAGGAGAGTATCTATAACCACCCTTTCCTGCAAAGTTCAATTCCTTGAACATGCTAAATAAATGTTAAGGCTGGCTAAGTAATGAAGAAAGCTGCTAATCATCTGCAAAGCTAGGTGGGGCGATTAAGCAAAGAGAAATCCAAACACATTCCACATGTCAAAAGGTGCAATGTTAGTGTGATTATGCTTTTCTTTTTTATTTTAAATACCTGTCAAAAGCAGTATGAATTGTAACCTACTTAATTTTGCTGATTATTAGAGGAAGAAATAATGAGGAATTGATTTTATGAGGACTGGGAGCCATTTTTGTGCATTTGAGCATAATTAATTCATATGTATATTCTGGTGAGTATATGGCTATTGCTACTTTGTGAAATCAGGGTAGAACATAGTAGTAGAAAATTGCCTCGGAGAGAAAACTCTGTGTTTATTATACTGCTTATCATGATAGGATTCATTTTTGTTAAAAATCGTGACACCCACACAGAAATAGTAATAGTAATCATGATCTGGAATGGTATTAAAATGAACAGTGCTGAGAGTAAGTAGTTTTGAGAAGCACCAGACTTTAGATTTTTATTTCACTACTCACTCTCCCTGTTTCCTTACTGCCTTTTGCTCACCTAAACTTTCCCGAGCTGTACGGCTTTAGGCACATCTCTACTCATTCCCGCTAAACTCCCTTTCTCCAGGAGTAAGTTCATAAAATTCTACTAACGATTATTTACAGGTGGTTTGCATCTTATAAAGAATATCTTTTTCATGTGTTAGTACAGTCCTTTAAAGTAAGATCCTTTTAATCCCAGATGCACACGTGTTGAATTGAGGCTCAGGACCACTGAGTGCCAATGTCCATCCATAGTCATATGCTAGTGCCCAGCAGAGTGGGGAAGGGAACATAGTGGCCATCCATAATTATGCTGCTCTGAGTGTTTCTGCACATGTAGGTCTGATCCAATTGCATCTCAGTTGTCTGGGTACTTGGCATAAATAGTGATGACTGGGCTCCATCTCAGAACTACTGAATCAGAATCTCTTGCAATAGCACCCAGTAATCTTATTTCAAATAAGTACTACAAGTAATTTCAATGCATCCCTGTATCATATTATGCTAAGAATCTCTGTATCATATTATGCTACCTTTGAGAAAATTACATAAAAATTTTGAGTAATTTTATGTTTGTGTGCTTGTTTTAATGCATTTCATCCTCAGAGCAAATCTGCTTATTGCACAGAACAGATATTAATTTTCCTTCCTCTTCCTTTCTCCCAGTGCCACTTAAGATAGAGAAACTGAGACAAGGAGGAAAATAATTTGGCCAAAGTCACATAGTCGGTTCCAGTTTAAAAGCATTTTTACAATTTAAATATAAAATACCACTACCAGAAATCATTTGAGTAAGACTGTTTTTTCAAATGAATCTCTATTAGATTTGCCGCGGAGGCCAGTACTTATGTCTCAGTAGTGCTCATTTCTGTGGTGCAGTCTGTCCCCAAAGCAGACATCGCAAACCGATGGAAGATTTTTATATTAGGAGTCATGAGCAAATCTTGACAGAAAATGCAATACTGCCCTTTGGGAGCTAGTTTCCACTCTAAATTCCAATTGATTGTATTATTTGTTTAGGTCTCCGAAGATCTAATTAGAAAAAGCGGAGGTAGTAAATTCAAAGTCTGTGTGATGGGTCAAGGAGAAGGTACTCTTTGGTAGTTACTGTTTGATTGAATGATGTTCGTGCCGATACAGAGGCATGTCTTTGACTAATGATCTCCTCTGACTTTGGTGTTCCCTTTGAGCACTTTTCCATTTGTGGCACTAAGATTTAAGAACATGACTGTAGCATTCACTGAGAAGGGTATTTCTTATTTTCTGCAGCAAAAAAAGTGGGTGAAATGGTATGGCAAACTCCCATCAAAAAAAGGCCAGTCAAGAATTAAGTAGCGAAAAGATCATGGGCATTCTTTATTGAATTGATTAGTGATTTGTTCTTCTATCACTTCCCCTTCCTCTACCCCACAACGTTATGTCCTTTTCCTGCAGGGTCAAGTCCTTGTTCAAATCTGGAGCAACTCTAAAGGGTCTTCCCAGCTCCAGAGCTTCCTGTGGGATTGAATAAAAGGTTTGTTGCAATTTCATCACAATTTAACTTCTCCCTCTGCCCAGTTTCACGTCACTCACCCCTCACAGGTGTAGATCTGGAGTACACTCCCCAAAACACCTCTTGCATGCAAACCTCAAAGTCTATTCCCAGAGAACTAAACCTAACGCTGAACCTTTTGAGGACTATGGGTGATTATTTCCCCCCAAAGTCTAATGAGAGGCGCTGAGACATCTGTGCTGAATATACTTAAGGGGAACATAACTAGTCTGTGACCATGAATCCTTATCAAACATTCTAGTCTATTTGAAGCAAGAATTAAAGAATGACATAGACCTACAAGGAGAACAATTTAATTTTCATCCTCCTTCCCTATAGGTTATCCCCACGCTCCCCTCCCAGTCAAAGAAGGGGGCCCTTGAAGGGCTTTCAATTGAGATTGGGCCTGTCTACACAGGAAGATATTTTATGCCCAGCTGGAAGTTAACAGAAGTGCAGAATTGTGTCTTGAGGCTACTCTGGGGCCCAGCAGAACACCATAAGAGAGTTCTTGGGAGAGTCAGACAAGTCATCTTCTAAAATTGGGGGCATACGTTAACGTGCTACTTGTTTTATGTCCGGAGAGCCTAAAGATAGGCAGGAAGTTAGAACAGCCAGCATTTTCAGGGAGAAAAAAAAGGTACATGAGTCATTAAATAAGAGATCCTATGATTTGTAAAAGATATATAACTGCTGTTAGAATGGACAGCTCTTGGATAAAATTTTTTAAAGCCTAAGAGCGTAATATTACAGTGTAAAGGCAATTCTGTGGAACAGCAGAAAGCACACTGGACCTGGCATCAAATGAATTCTGGTTCTACAACTTCGGGTGAGTTTATATTAGATTATTGGTTTCTCTGAGCAAATTTTTCTTAAATCTAAAGAATAATACTTGTTCATGGAAACAAATAAATGAACATAAATCATAGAGTGTAAGTTTGCCTGGTTCAAACTAAAAGATCACTAAAAGTTTCTGAAATTTGAATATGGTAAGAAGAGAAAGATATGGAAATATATTCATAGATAAGCTACATATACTTTTCTCATGGCATTTACATTTACTTTTGTATTTCATATATGCAATCTTTCTTCTCTCAAGAATTTTGTTCCCATCTTAGAGAAAACAAGGCTCTTGGATCCTAGTTGACCTTGGCCCATAGAGATCCATAGACTCTCAAAAACAGATAAATAAAACAGCTGTGATCTCATTCTACTGATTGTTCTTGTAAGGACATGCTATATCCTCACCTTCTGTGGTACTCCAGGAAAATTTTGTAGTGGACTGAGCCCTCTCTATGCCTGGAGCTGGAAACTAGTAGGCTTCACAGCTTGAGAGGCAAACCTCAATAGAGGGGTGATAGCTTACCAAATTAGACCACAGAAACACAAACTGCTATACTGTGCCAGCATACAAGGGAATGCTGCTGCTCAAGAAGATCCAGAAAGTCTTTCTGTGCCACATGGTAAATATACCTATGTGTGGGCAACAGAATATAACTCCTCTAAGGAAAACTAAGTGCCTTTATGGGTAGTCAATAATAGCCTCTCAAAAGACTGATTTTCAACTTAAAATATTTAATAAATAAATTAAGGAAAAAAATTGTCACCCTCGAAACCCAAAATCGAAGCTTGAAATATTAAGTAGAAAAAATATTTCAAACGTAAAGAAAAAAATACAAAGGCATAAAAACAAAAATGAAAAACTTAAAGGACAAATCGAACAGACATAATGAGAATTCTAGAAGAAGATAAATATTTGGAAAAGAAGTTATAATTTAGAAGAAGAAGAAAGAGGAGGAAGTGGTGAAAGGAAAAGAGGAGGGAGAAAATTTACTTGAGTTAAAGAATCATTTGAATATATACATTTGAAGGGCTTGCCGAGACCCAGGAAGGAACGACTGGAAAAAAAAAAAATCACACATACGTAGACAAATCTTGCTAAAATTTCTGCACTCTAAGAACAAGATGAAAACTTAGAAGTTTTTAATAACAATGGAAACCTTTACAAAGGAAAAACAGTTTTGTATTAGTCTTCTCAGTAGCAGCAATAAAAGCTATACACAGAGGAAAAAACCCTGCTGACTGATGAGAGAAGAGGACTCCGGCCTAGGAATACTTGAGCATGGTGTTCTCCACTGGTTAGGATGAAAGGTATTTGAGAATATGCAAATTCAAAGAATATGCCACACTATTACCTTGTCTGATAAAAACACTAAAGAATAGACATCATAAATGAGTCAGAACAGAAACTTTAAGATAGGAGAAGTGTAAGAGGAGAGGCATTTGTTATGAGCCAATAGTTCTGCATCTTGCATAGTTAAATCTAAATGGCTAGCAATAGAATGATTAGAAATACGCAAAAGAAATACTAAATAATGATTAAAAAGAAAGAACTTGCTGCAATCAAGAAAATCCCTAAGAGGCTAGGTGGCTCACAGTACCTCAACCAGTGTGTGATGAGGAGAATAATGGCCCCCAAAGATGTTCATGTCCTAATCCCCATGATTATGCTATGGTACATGGCAAAAGGGACTTTGCAAATGTGATTAAGTTATGAACCTTGAGGTGGAAAATTTATCCTATATTACCTGGTTAGGCTCAATCTAAGCATGTGAGTCCTTTCCATAGAAACTTTCCCAAGTGTGGTCAGTGAGAAGTTTGACTACAGAAGAATGGTCAGCAATATGCAATGTTGGCTGGTTTTGAAGACGTAAATAGGCACAAGACAAGAAAATGTGGGAGTCCTCCAGAAAATGGAAAAGGTGAGAAACAGATTCTTCCCTAGAGCCTCCAGAAAGGAACACAGCCCTGCTGAAACCATGATTTTAAGCCATTAATATCCATGTTGGACATGGTAAGATAATAATTATGTGTTGTTTTAAGTCACTAACTTCATGGCAATTTGTTACAGTTGCAATAGGAAACTAATACACAGTGTCATCAACTCAAGACAGTTACACTTGAAAGGGAGACCACAGTTACTGATAACACTATATGGGACTAGTCATAAACTCTATTTAAAGTCAGGAATGGTTACTTGGGTTAAAAGTGCACCTAGGTATATACTATTTATAGGACACACCCTTAAAACAAAGTGATAAAGTATCTAAAATGAATGGATACAAAGAAAGTTACATTGGCAATATCAATGTTAGGTAAGAGAGAATTTAAGGCTAAAAACTCTAAACAGTTGCAATGTTTGCTGGCCCACAGACCTCTTTTCAAGTAGAAAGGACAGGGCCTTGAAGGGTACTTTCAGGAGTAGTATCATCAATCTGCTTCCCTGTCTAGGAGATGAAAGGTAAAGTCAGGAAAAGCAAGAAGCTATTGAGATACGTTCAAGAGATCATCGTGATTGAACTAGAATACCTATGGAAGAGGTGACAAGAAATGGTCGAATTTTTGATATATTTTTAAAAATAAAGCTGAAAGCACTTTTGCTGACAAATTTCTCATATGAGAGTTAAGAGAGAGGTCCAGAATGACTCCATGGATTTGGTCCTAGTGAGTGAAATATTACACGAGTCTGTAGTTCAGGAAAAAGGCCCAAGGTCGAAATATAAATTTAGAAGCTGTGAGAATATAGATGATACTTCATGCCTTAAGATTGGTTGCAATCACCAGGTGAGTGTAGAGAGGAGAAGATGTCCTTGCACTGAGCCTGGGCGTACTCCGGAATTTAGAAGTCATGCGATTAGGTGGAACCAGTAAAGGAGAATGAGTTTAGGTGGCCAGTGAGGTATGAGAATCAAGACAGTGGTGTCCTAGAAGCCAAATCATTACAGTTTTTCAAGGAAAGAGCAATCAGTGTGTGAGCTTGTTAGAAATGTAAAATTTCAGGCTCTGCCCCCAAATCTATTGAATCAAAATTTAAAGTTTAATGGTGGTTCAGCTTGCACACTAATGAGAAGCACTGCCCTATGAGTTCTGCCCTAACCATACAAGCTCCATCACTTTCCAGATTTCTTGCCGTGCTCCCTCTTGATTCTACCCTGTAGCCATTACATCCTTCCTTGTTCATTGCTGTACCTGAATACATCAATCATGCTCCCTCTTCAAGGCCTTTGCATTAACTGTTCCTTCTGTCTGAAATGTGCTTCCTCCAGATTTCTGCAGTGTTCTTTATTCATAATTCTGCTCAAATGTCACTCTCTCAGGGAGACCTTTGCTGATTACCTTATCCAAGAGGGCAACCTTATCCCTGAACTCCCTCTTCCCTTTTCCTAGCTTTATATCCACAGCTGATGTATTAAAAATTTATTTGTTTTTCAAATGTCTTTATTAGAATGTAAGATCCATGAAAGCAGGCACTTAATTTTGTCTACCAAGGGAGTGCCTGGTTATAGCAAGTCATCAACTAAATATCTGATGAATAAATGAATAAAGGTAACACATGCCTCATCTGTACCGGATTTTCCTATACACACTCTCTCTATTCTACCTTCTCTATCTTCTTCACCTGAAATGCCAGTCAGACCCAAAGGCTCCACTCAAACACTGTCTTTCATGAGGCCTTTTTCTAATTCCTCTAGGTGAAAATAATTTCTCTTTTCTCCATTTCTATTTAAGGTGCTATCATTCTTACAGTAGCATCTACTACATCCTGCTTAATGCTTTGTGGATTCAAATTATCAATCATCTTTTTAAATTAACTTTATTGAAGTATAATGTACATATAATTCGCTACTCACATTGTTTACAGTCTTGGTGTATAACCCATCTAACTACCAACCAATCAGCTATAGACTATTTTTATCACCATAGATTTTTCTGTCATGCAGTCAGTCCTCCCTTGCCCTACAAATTCCTGCATTGGGAAGTGACTAATCTGGTTTCCATCATTTGAGCTTATTTTGTCAATTTTAGAGTTTGAACAAATCCTATAGTACAAACTCTTTTGAGTTTATTTCATGCAGCATAATGTTGAAAATTCGTCCATGTTGTTTTGTTTATCATTAGTTTCTTCTTTTTTTATTGTTGAGTAGTATTGCATCATGTAAATACACTACAATTTTTTATCCATTCATTTGTTAATAAACCTTTTTGTTGTTTCCAGTTTGGGCTATTCTGAATAGAGCTGCAGTAATCAGTTATGTGTATCCTTTCTGCAGACATATGCTTTTATTTATTTTATGTAAATATTTAAGAGTTAGAAGAGATGGGTTTTATGATAAGTATTGTTTATCTTTATAAAAATTGATAATATGTTTTTGAAAGTGGCTATATCATTTATACTACCACCAGCATTGTATGAGTTTATTTTTATTTCCCTGATGACTAATGATGTTGAGAATATTATCACATGCTTTTTTGTAAAAATATCTATTCAAGTCTTTTGCTCACTTTAAAAATTGGCTTATTTGTCTTATTATTTAGTTGTAAGAACCCTTTTATATTTTTATATTTATATAAAATTATTTTTATACATGTTTATATATTACGAATGCAAGTCCTTTGTTGGAAATTGCACATATTTTCTCTCATTGTTGTTTGCCTTTTCATTTTCTTAAAATTTTATTTTAAAAAGCAGAGATGTTTAAATATTTTTTCCTTAGTGCTTTTTATGGTCTAACAAAATCTTTACTTCAATTGTTATCATTTCAAAGTCAAGAATTAGCTCTAATTGAAGGTATTGCCCACAGTGGTGATATCTATGTGATTGTTGAATTCATGATTATTAGAGTTGGAGGAGCATGAATCTAATTTAGCTAATTGTCAGCCTACTTGTTTAGTTGATGATTGAGCATATAGGTGGTTAGCTCAAGACATACGGGACCCCATCAGAATGGGATGGCATCAGTCATAATGTCCCCACTAACTCTGACCTTAGCAACTCTTATTCTGTAGGCACCAAAGAAGCATACATTCAGTATCAATCACATAGTTACAGACAGAAACCAGGCATGTTTTAAGCAATAAGTGAATTTATAAGAAGAATATTGAGTAGCTCACCAGCTATGGGGGAATCTGTCTTAGAAAGCGAGCAGGAACCAAGAGGGCTCAGGAGGCTGAAAGGCAGGGAGATTCTGGCTTGATGCTTCTTCTGTGTCAATGGCTGTGCTGACATCATCTCTGTTGAGTACCTCCACCAAATATCTAGATTGCTATTGTCTACCAACTAGAGTGTATTTTAATTCTCTTAATTTTTGCATCATTTGTTATGACTCAACATTTTGTATAGAAGTATCAAATTCATTTAGCATATACTTATCGATCATATTTTTGAGTATCGAGCAGTATTCTTGATGCTGGGGATATACTAATGAACAAAAATATAATAATGCTTTTATGAAACTTATGGTATTATGAAGTTTATGAAAAAATGCAGACAATGGCAATAAATATGATAAACAAATGAAATATATATGATGATGTACCCATTACTTGTTTTCTGGAAGTAAGTAGAGGGTCTATCTCTCCATTTTGGCTTCTACAATAATCAAAATGGGCACTTAGTCACATATATGCAAAGGAGGAGTACTCCCAATGGGGGAAAGAAATTGGATGTTGGGGAGACAAAGAGAAAGAAAGAAAAATATTATAATGTGGATGTTGTTTAAAGCATGGATAAATGCTTTCTATTATTTCATAGTTTCCCAATGACATTTATTGACCTCTTTATTCCAGAGACTGTACAAGTCAGTTTCACATATATTATTTAATTTTTACCTCATAATAATCTTATAATCTCTAAATTACTATCCATATTTTTTGAGATAAAGCAACTGGAAGTTCAGATGGTAATTTAGCTTTTTAAGATTGGAGAACAGGATTCATTCTCAAGTCTTTTCATTCAGTATCCTGTGTTTTTTTCACTACATCATTCTTCCACTTAATAGAGAGAAGTTTGGTTACTGGAACCTCAAATGATGGGAAGTATATTGTATGTTCATCTACCTTCACATGGCTCCAGTTCCCAGCCCTTATGTGAGATAAATTCCGCAAATGCTCCTAATTCACAGAATTAGCCTTAATGATTTTACCTATGGCCCTCACAAATGTTTTAAAATAATAACTGGCCCATATTGCAGTTCAGGACTGATTATTTCCACTTCTGGGGATAAGAAATGGAAGGAAGAGAAGCAATTACTGCATCTTGTACTGATGAAGTGGTTCTCATTCATATCAAGTCAGATCATAAAATTCATAAAACTGGATAAAAAAATTACCAGCAAGTAGGAAAGTGTTTTCGCTGACCTCAGAAGCACTCAGAGAGTCACTGATCTGGGGGTCACAAGAAAGACCATTATCATTGCTTGTTTTCTTCCATTAAGTGTTTACACTTGGCAGTCCGTTTGGCAATAAGCTCAAGGTTATGCTGTCAGTGCAAGATCATTAGCTTTACAATTTTTTGAAAAGCGTTTGCCTTAGCAAATGTTCATTCCAACCTCCGTGAACATGTTTATGTCCAGGTGTAAATCCTGTTGCTGGAAGATCTGCTTGCTAATTACACTAGCTGCTGTTCTTTATTTCTCTGCATGAATTGGGCAGCAGAAATTCATCAGAAAACTCCTCTTCCCGAACGACATTATCTGAAGTTCTTAGCATAAGCTTGGGTGGTTGTGCCTTGGTAAGCGAATTTCTCCCGTCAGCTATCCGGGGCAAGGTCTAAGGAGCTGTGGTTCCTTTACCCCAATGTCATTAAGACAACTAGAAAAAGTGACAAATGTCTACTTATTTTTGGTTAAATTGATGTCACACTGATATCAGAAAATGTTGAGGCTTATGAATATCTCATTTTCTCCAAATGCCTCTTACAAAGGAAAAGAATATGGTTTGGTGATAGTGGAGGAGGGTGGAAGGTTTGGGAGATGTACATGAGACTTTAAAGAATAACTAGAATATGGTAAGTACTGTGCTATAAGCTATAAGGATTACATTGTTCCTACCTTCAAAAATACAAAAAATAAAAATAATAAACACTCAGTCTGGAGGACAGAGGCTATGTAAAGAAATAATTGCAATAATGTATGATTAATGCAGTCTTTTCCACTGAGGCAAAAGAAATGACTCCTTCCATGGTGCAGTTTGATATGATGTATTAGTCAGGGTTCCTCAAAGAAATAGAAGCAATAGGTTGGATATATGTGTAGGCTCACATGATTATGGAGGCTGAGAAGTCCCACATTTTCTGTTTGCAAACTGAAGAAAAAAAAGAAAGAAAGAAAGAGAGAGAGAGAGAGAGAGAGAGAGAGAGAGAGAGAGAGAGAGAGAGAAAGAAAGAAAGAAAGAAAGAAAGAAAGAAAGAAAGAAAGAAAGAAAGAAAGAAAGAAAGAAAGAAAGAAAGAAAGAAAGAAAGACAAACCAGTGGTGTAAGTCCTGGTCTGAGTTCAAAAGTCTGAGAACCAGGAGCAATGATATCTGAGGACAGGAGAGCATGGATGTCCAAGAGCAAACAGAGAGCACACTTACATTTTCTCTGCCTTTTTGTTCTACTCATGTCCCCAAGGTTTCTGTAATGCCCAACCACAATGTCAGAGGTAATCTTCTTTACTGAATCTACCAATTCAAACACTAATCTCTTCCAGAAACACTCTCACATCCAGAAATTATGTTTTACCAGCTATCTGGACATCGCATAGCCTAGTCAGGTTGACACATAAAATTAACCATCACATAAAGAAAGCTTCATGTAAGAGGTGAGATTTTCATTGGTGTCGTGGGTAATTGAGAGTTCAACAGATTTAGTTTTAAAATCTGGTATACATTTAATATTTTCAATATTAAATTCGAATTACGCAGTCACATATATTACTTCTATTTCTCAATTGTTTCTGCAGTGACTCTTGAAATATATTTTGCATTTTTATATATCACAAAATTATATATATTTATATTTTTAATTGATAGATCTGGGCAGAATAACTAGGAAGCACTTTGTTGGGTGGTTGTTCGTCTGCCTGCTATTTTGGAGCAAAAAGATAAATGGAAGCAGAACAGAGGCAGAGATAGAGGAGCTGGCTTGGGAGCTCTTCAGAGTCTGATTGCAGGGAAATCTTCTAGGCAGAAGTGCATCTGAAGGATAAGCCCACTATAAGGGCCATCTAAGAATCTTGCTACTAGGTGGCATATTATCCTGAAAGCAAGAAGGCACTAAAACAAGACTCGTAGAATCAGAAGACTTGGGTTCCAGTCGGATTTAGCCACAACGAAGATATGTGACTTCACATAAAACCATTTGTCCTATATTTACTCCAAGGTTGTGGTGAGGATCGAGCCAAATAAAGCAGTGGCATTAGTCAGGGTTCTCCAGAGAAAAAGAACCAAAACAGTGCCGAACTCTACACCAGCCTCCTGACGGGCCCTTGGCAGAAAAGGCTCAAGGGACTTTTTGAGAGAAGGAGCAGCCAACCTTCTAGTCTGGTTAGGTGCCTAGGTCCTGTGTGGAGTGAGGCGGGAGGAAGTGGGGCGCGTGGAGATGCAAAACCATTGTCACGTTAGCCTTGGGCTCTTGCTGGATTCTTATTCCATGTTTGTATAAGGGGAGTGAAGACCGTAGAACATTTCTAGCCAGTCATCTTTCTTAAATATTCTCATTTCTTTAATAATTAAAAGATTTTTAAAAGTTCTCTCAAGCTAATTACATACTCTATGGTCTTAGCTTTTGACAGGGATAATTCAAATGTTTAATAATCATCCTTGAAGCTTGATTTCAATAGGATACTTTAAATACTAACTCAACCCCCTAGGGCGTAGATTACAATTGATTTGTACAACTGTTTAAAACGTAGAAATATTTCACATTGTTTGTAAAGAAATATTTAAAAAAAAATTATCAGTATAATAGGGAAGGTCTGTGGGAAAGTTTTAGACACACTAAATATAAAATGCTTACAGGGTCCAAGTGCATATGTTTAGCAGGTATTTGCATATAAAAGTCTAAAGTTGAAGAGAGGTCTTGGAAATGTAGAATTTGGCATCATCAATACAAAGGGTATATATCAAAAAAAAGGAACAGAATGAACTGGCCTGAATTGTACACATAGAGTTAGAAATTTGTTTGCACAATCTACCCTAGGTAGATTGCTTGATTTCTATTCCTCATGGATAATAACCATACTGATCACACTAATTACATGTATTAACTTATTAATCCTTGCAATAACCTGATAAGGTAGGTATTATTATTCCATTTACATAAATGAGGAAACAGGGCACAAATACTTTAAGTAACTTGTCCAATATCGCATAACTAAACAAACATACAAACAAACAAACAAAAAACATGATATAGAGCCTATGCTTTTTACCACCAAAATAAAAATGAAAGTCCTGTTAGCAATGGAGACAAGATAGGTGGTTTTACTAGGTGAATAAAATGCAGGGATTTTCTTTGTTTATTTTTAAACTAGAAAATCAGCTTACTCTTTCTAAATACAAGCTATTGAAATTCTCTTTCTTTCTGTAAAGCCCAAGCCTGTCTCAGGGTTTAATGAAGCTTCTTAAGTAAACAGTGTGGTAACTGAGAAGCAGCATTTCTAAGTGGTTGGTGGGAGTATGACTGTGGCAGGAACCACAGGCAGGGCATTCAGGAAATGGTAACGTCCGGTGCTCTCTCAATGAATGGAATTGGATGCTGGATCATCAGCAAGGTCAGGCACCCATGAGGAACAATATTTATGCAACAATCAGCAGATAATCCTTACTGACTGCATCTCTGGGAGGGCTGTGTGTCCTAGTCTCTCTGCCATTCGAAGTCTTAAGCTGAATTTACAGGTTTCCTGGACCAGCAGGTAGAGGAGAGGAATAGCCCACACCAGCTGCAGCACTAGGTCACGGTCGTGAATTATTTGTACGGCCACTGAAAGCAAATTCAAGCGGTTTTTTTCTCTAGAGACAGACACAGGCAGGAGGGGCTGTGTGATGCCTCTCCTCCTTAATGTGATCCCGCAGGCTGGGGCCACTCCTGGAACTGTGCTGGTGCACAGCTGAGATTGGCTTCTCACATGCATGAAAGCCTAGATCTTAGAACCTCACTTGTTCTTTCCAAACGATTTATCCACCCACATAGAGTAGAGGCCGTAGAGTATGGGATTATACACATAGACCACCAGGGTTCAGATCTCAGGTCTACCCTTGCAAGCTATGACATTTGTGATCTCTCTATGCTTTAATTTTCTCACCTGTAAAATGAAGATGATAATAATATCTACCTCAAAGCTCTTGGGAAGATTTTAATAGCCCCTAAGTAGAACACAGTAAATATTCAGTAAGTTCCAGATGATAGTACTATTATACGTACAGTCAGAGCACTAAATTGAGAAGGAATAAATCTGAGCTGAGGCATTCATCATGTAACTTTATGTTTGTGACTCACCAGTCTGTAACACACTATAAATGAATATATTTTAGAAATCCTATTATTAACTGATAAACAGGACAATTATATTACAGTCTTTAATGTATATGTGTATTTTCCCACTGGAAGCATTTTTAAGAAATGTAAGTTAATATTTTTTGGACCACAATTGTTCGTAGTCCTATTTTGGTCCATTTTTTATTTTTTAATATCTACAAGCATTGGTAAATGAAAATGGTCAGAACCACTTACCATTCCTGAATGTTTATTATGGTGATGCTGATCGTCATTAGAGTGAGCTCTAATTTGTATTGCACATGGAGTGAGCTAAGAATATTTCCTTAGTACTTATTTTTAGTATTAGTTTATCTATTGATGAAATATAATGTTTAAATATACCCTTATAGATTGCAAGTACTTTTTATTTGTAAAGCCCTTTGAGTGCTTGCATAGAAAATGACACAATTACAAGTTATAATAATGTGAGCAATATATTTTATCAAATAAATGTTTATCTTTTATTTGAGCTAAATTACTAGTGGACAAAATACTTGGTTTTAGTGAACTGTGTCCATGGAAACATGATTCTAATATAGTTCAACTGCTGGAAGCTTAAATTTCTGTTTATTTAAATTTTTTTATTAAAAAAATTTTAAGCTTTATTGAGATCCAATTGATGTATAATGTGTGAAGTTAAGGTGTGTAATGTAGTGATTTTATTTGTATATTGCAAAATGATTACTAAAATAAGATTAGTTAACATTCATTGCTTACAGAGTTATAATTTTTTCTTTTGGTGGTAAGAATTTTTAAAATCTACACTTTTAGCTACTTTCAAATATACAATACAGTTTTTAAACTATAGTCACCATGCTGTACATTACATTTTGAGAATTTACTGATCTTAAAAATAGAAGTTTCTACCCTTTGACCATTCTCATTCATTCTCCCCCATTCCTTACCTCCGGCCCCTGGCAACCATCAATCTATTCTCTGTTTTTATGAGTTTGTTTTGTTAGTTTCTACATGCAAGTGGTATCATATAGTATTTGTCTCTCTCTGTCTGACTTATTTCACTTAATATAATGTTCCTAAGCTTCATCCATGTTGTCACAAATCATAGGATTTCCTTACTTTTCATGGCTGAGCAATATTCCATTGTATGTATGTGTGTGTGTGTGTGTGTGTGTGTATCACTTTTTTCTTAATGACTTTATTTTATTAAACATTTTTAGAATTATAGAAATATTGAGCAGAAAGTACAGAGTTCCCATATACCCTTCTGCAGACAGTTTATTATTAACATGTTACATTAGTATGGTCTATTTATTACAGTTAATAAACCAATATAAATAAATTATTATTAACTAAAGTTCATAGTTTATTCAATTTTCCTTAGTTTTTACTTAATACTCTTTCTCTTTTCCAGGATCCCATCCAGGATACCACATTGCACTCTGTTGTCACATCTTCTTAGGCTCATCTTGGCTCATCTTGACACTTTCTCAGGATTTTCTTTGTTATCTGTGGCCTTGATGGTTTTGAGGAGGACTCAGGAGATAGAACATCTTGTATTGGAATTTGTTTGTTGTTTTTCTCATAGTTAGTTGGAGGTTATAAGTTCTGGAAAGGAAGACTGCAGAGGAGAAGTGCCATTTTCATCACATCATATCAAAGTTTAGACTATCACATGCTTTATGATTGTTATTTTGATCTTGCTTATCTGGCCAAGGTGGGTTTGTCAAGTTTTTCCACTGTAAAGTAACTCTTTTTTTTTTTTTCTTTTCCATACTGTACTCTTTGGAAAGGAGTCACCATGCACAGCCCACATCGAAGAAGTGAGGAGTTACGCCTCCTTCCTTAGGGTGGAGTATCTACATAAATTATGAAGAATTCTCTGCATGAATGTTTTGTTTTTTTCCCTCGCCCCCCATTCATTAAGTTATTTAATCATTTATTTCTATCAGAATGGACGCATGGATTTTATGCTTTGGGCTATATTCAATATTTTATTTATTTTTGTTGCTCAAAATTTGCTAGCTTTAGCCATTGGGAGCTTTTACAGTTGCCTTCTGTGTCCCTTTGACATAACCCATCAATATGGGGTTTTGTTTGTTTGTTTTTTGACTACTTTCTTATGTTCTGGCGCTACCACATGCTCCAGGCTCATCTTGTATATTTCCCACCACAGTTCTAGAAACAGCCATTTCTCTAAGGAGCCCTTGTTCCTTTTATAGGAGAATGATATTTACAAATCATGGTCTAAGTGGTAAGTGTGCTCATCGTACCTGGGGTGTCATTTATTTTCGACTCAGTCAACAGAGCAAAGAAACATATATATGTATGCCAACCTTTATATATACATGTATCTTTAAATATTTCTATGTGTTACTGTTGGTAACTGTTAAATTAAACTGAGTTCATGTCACTCTCTCCAACTCAAATCCATTACTACACGGATCATTCTAGCCTCCTCCCTTGCTCGTTCGTAAATTCAAACTCCAAAAGTGAGAATTCTGGCTCCTACCATCCCTCATTCATCCACTTAATTTTTCAGTTCCAGTGTACATGTGCAACAGCATCACAATTGTTAACCTGTAACTCTGTGGGATACAGTTTTTATATGCAATTTCTTTTGTTTTTACTCTTACAGACGCCGCTTATGACTAAAGTTACTTAGGTCAGCACCTTTTCCCACTATCCCCTTCAGCAAGGTTGTTTCACATATTTTTAATCTAATTGGATTCTCTTGTCACAGTCTACATTCTTGTCTGGGATCTCCCAAACTCCTAAACGATGTTTAAAAAAAAGTTTGCATACATTAAAGTTCACTCTTTGTGCTATGAAAGCTCTATGGTTTTTGACTGGTGCATAATGCCATGTATCCAACATTACAGTATTATACAGAATAGTTGCACTGCCCTTAAAATCCCCTGTGCTTTTTCTCTTCCCTCCCCCCACCCCCAACCCGAACCCCTGGCAACCACTGATCATTTCCTGTCTCTATAGTTTTACCTTTTCCAGATGCCAAGAAGTCAAAAAAATTTGAATCATACAGTATATATATCCTTTTCAGACCAGCTTATTTCACTTATCAGTATGCATTTAAGATTCTTCCACATCTTTTTTGTATGATAGCTCTCTCTCTTTTTTTAATGCTGAATAATATTCTATTGTATGGATCCACCACGGTTTGTTTATCTATTTACCTATCGATGATGTCTTGGTTGCTTTCAGTTGTTGGAATTATGAACAAAAGTGAAGGGTTAAAGAAATACAAATTAGTAGTTGATAGATGGTCACGGAGATGGGGGCACAGCATAGTCAGAATGCAATCAGCAGTAATGTAATGCCTATGTTTAGAGCCAGAGAGAAGATAGAGTAATCAGGGGGATCTTTTCATAAACTATATAAATGTCTATCCAATGTACTATACACTTGAAACTAATAATAAGATAAAGTGCAAAAAAAAAAGTGCTAAAAAAATTAATGTGCATGTTTTTGTGTGGAGCTAAGTGTTTAAATCAGTATCCAGAAACGTGATTTTTTGGAACATATAATAAGACTATTTAGCTCTGTAGAAAACTGCCAAACTGTTTTCCTAAGTGGCTCTACTATTATGCAGTAACACCAGCAATGAATGAGAGTTTCTGTGCCTCCTCATCCTCAGCATTTGGTGTTGTAAGATTGTTTGGAATTTTAACCATTCTAATGGATGTATAGTGTTATCTCATGGTTGTTTTAACTTGCAGTTCTCTAATGACAAATGATGTTGAGCATCTTTTCATGTGCTGTTTGGCACGTGTAGATCTCCTTTGGTGAGGTGTCTGTTTAGATATTTTGTACATTTTTTAATTGGATTTGTTTTCTTATCATTGAATCTTAAGAGTTCTTTGTATATTTCGATACCAGATCCTTATTAGATCAGTGTTTTGAAAATATTTTCTTCTCGTGTGTGGCTTTTCTTTCCATTCTCTTAGCAGTGTCTCCTCTAGTGCAGAAGTTTTTAATTTTAATAAAGTCCCACTTACCACCTTTTCTTTTCATGAATATTTTTGGTGTTGTATCTCTAAAGTCATTTCCAAATCCAAAGTCACCCAGATTTTTCTGTCATCTTCAATAAATTTTATAGTTTTTTATTTTATATATGTCTATGATCCATTGTGAGTTGATTTTTTTGAAAGATATGCAACTGGTGTCTTTTTTTTTTTTTTTTTTTTTTTGCATATGAATGTCCACTTTTTCAGCACCATTTGTCGAAAAGACTCTCTCCTCTGAATTGCCTTGACTCTTTGTCAGGCTATTTGGCTATTTCTGTGGGTCTATTTCTGGCCTCTTTTTCTGTTAATATTGAGCTATGTGTCTATCTTTTACCAATACTGTGATACCTTGATTACTGTAGCTTCATTGTAACCCTTGATGTTCAAAAACTTGATGTTTTCCAGTCTTGTTCCTCCTATTTAGTATTGTGTTGCCCATTCTGGGTCTTTTGCCTTTCCACATAAACTTTAGAACGAGTTTGTCAATATCCACATAATAACTTGTTGGGATTTTTATTACAATTCAGATGAATTTGTAGATTAAGTTGGGAAAAGCTGACTTCTTAACAATCAATATTGAATCTTTCAATCCTTGAACATAGAATATCTCACCATTCGTTTATATTCTCTTCGATTTCTTTATCAGAGATTTTTAGTTTTCCATGTATTAATATTTATACATTTTGTTAGATTTACCCCTAAATATTTATTTTTTGTGCTATTTTAAATGGTAATATATTTTTAATTGAAATTCCAATTGTTTATTAGTGTTATATAGGTAAGCAACTGATTTTTATATATAAATCAATTACCCTCTGCCCACTAGTTCTCCAGGCTTTTTTTTTCCCCAGTATAAGTGAGTCCTTCTCCCTGGACTCACAATAATATTCCTTGTTTATGCCCTACTATCCACTTATATATGAAAATAATCCTGGGATCATCTGCTTCAGAATTACCTGAACTATAAGTTTAAAAGTACATGTCCTAGATCCTAAGTCAGGACCTTGGGGTTTGGGGGATAGAGTCTGTGAATATAACTCCTTCTTGCTCCTGCTTCACCACTACCATCACTCTGGTTCTTATAATCACTTAAATTTGAATGCCAATGCTCTTAGAGTAGACATTTAAGAAACCATTACATTAATCTAAGTATAAATGTATAGTGTTCAATTCAAAAGTATCACCTAAGTACATACTATCATTGTGCTATAAGAAACAAAAAATGGAGAAAATGTGATCCCTACCTTCAAAACACTCACAACTTAGTAGTAGGAACAAGATAAAACAACTGATTATGATACTCATAAAACTCAGATAAATGTAATAACATAGTAACAAAAGCAGGAATGATTACTTCTGATTGAGGGGATCAGGAAAGATTAGTAGGAGAGGTGACATTTACATTAAGCTTTGAAGGATAGAGAAGGTAATGTGTGTGTTCTAGGGAGAGGAAACCCCAGGAGCAATAGCAATCACCTTGGCAATGATTGGCATCTGTATGTGGCCACTGTGGAAGAGTTGGGAGGAGATGATCGGTTTGGGAAACCCTAGGACACCAAAAGTAAACTGGTGTTAGACTGTGACAGTCCTTGAATTTTTAAATGAAGAAATTCTGCTTCATTCTATTAAAAGGAAAAGGGAGAGGAGAGTCACTGAAGTTTCTGAACAGTGGATGATATGATTACTTTGGTGAAATATTAGGGCAGAAATGTGAAAGGAAAAATGAGTTTGACAGACAGTTGGGGGGGGGTTGTGATAATAATCGGTGTGAGAGATAATAAAAAACTTGTCTGGGTGGATAGCAGTAAGGTATCTAGAAAAGAGGGTATCTGAAGTATATTAGAGAAGCTTAGATTTGCTGCCAATTTCAATTTATTTTTAAAAACTGAGTAACGTCTAAGCTGATGCTGAGGCCTCCGGCTAGTGTAAGTAGATGAGTGTTAACACCAACCAAGTGCACATAGACGTAAGCCAATTGGACAGTGCACCCCTCTTAGGCACTTTTATAGACAAATGTAGTCTCTAACAGTTTGAGATGATGAAAGTTACACAATAAGGGTAATAGGTTAAAATAAAAGCAGGTCTTAGACCAAATTCTGTCATGCACTTAGACATTTATTAACTATCTTCTAAGTAGGAGTAAAATGAAACATGCTATCTGTCTTATCACCTTATGGATGACCCATCTCTTTCTTCTCTTAGGTGACTTACCACAATTTGCATAAAGTATTCACCTGAGGCACATTAAACAATATATAAAAGGCAAGATGTGGTTACCTTTCTAGTGACCATCAGGAAACCAGGATCCTCTGATCTGGTGGTCCTCTAGGGATTAAGTCTTAAGTGCCTTCTCTAAGAGTACAAGACACAAGATTTGTTAGGTTCTAGATTCTGGGTTCATGCGAAAATGGGAAGTATCATTCAAATATCATCATCATTGGAATATCATTAATTTCACCATTGAGAGCTTATTTCTGGCATTCATTGTATTACATAGTAACATCAAATCAGAGATCAACATAGCTAGAACACTGTAGAAAACACTTTGCAGTGTGACCTTTCTGATCTATTGTTAACTTGCTAGCTGACCACCCTGGAAATGACCATTTCTATTAGGACAACTTCCTACCCTAGAATGTACATTAAATAAATGTGCACACATTTGCATAACTATGTTAAAGTATTTTTAAGTAAATATCATTTGTTGTAACACTAAGATCTGGAATGGCTTTTAAAAAGAGGAATAGTTTTGAGAAAAGAAGAGTAATTTGCTCATGTAAATCCTGACATTCTACAAAAATATATACCCCTGTGTAATAGGAGGATGTTTGACCATTAAAAACAATCTTTTGAAATTCATTTATTCTTTGCCTTTTTTCTTTTTTTTTTTTGCTACCATGTAAAATTCGCTGCCAATAAAAGCATACAGCAAAAGCTAAAAGAAGTTTTTCATCAGCGTTTTTTCTTGGGATCTGCATTTGAGGAAATTTATTTTCCAAATGAGTAAAAAGATAAGATCATATCAGGGCAAAGACTGGACAAAGAAACAATACATTCCAACACATATGAATTTTAAGTGTGGTACTTCTCACCGAATTCTGCAGAGAATGGAAGGATACAGTATGTTTGAAATCAAATTTGATTCAGTGAGACTGAGACTTCCTCAACTTAAATTCTAAAAAATTTAAGTGGGACATGAAAAACAAATTTGGTTTCTAAAACCATGGCAAAGGACCACAACGGCAAAGCCTAAATAAATAAATAAATAAATAAATAAATAAATAAATAAGAAATAAGAAAGGAAGAAAGAAAGAAGGAAGGAAGGAAGGAAGGAAGGAAGGAAGGAAGGAAGGAAGGAAGGAAGGAAGAAGGAAGAAGGAAGGAAGGAAAGGGAAGGAAGAAGGAAGGAAGAGGAGGGAGGGAGGAAGAGGGAGGGGAGGGGAGGAAGGAAGGAGGAAGGAAGGAAGGAAAAGGAGGAAAAAGGAAGAAAAAAAAGAAAAGAAGACAAAAAAAGGGAAAGAAGGACGAAAAGAAGAAAGAAAAAAATAAAAAAGAAAGAAAGAAAGAAGGAAGGAAGGAGGAAGAAAAGGAAGGAAGGAAGGAAGGAAGGAAGGAAGGAAGGAAGGAAGAAAGGAAGGAAGAAATACAGACGAATGAGCCAAACTGTTCCAGGAGCCTCTCTGATCTCTCCCTTCCATGCCTCCTGCTAACTTCCCACACTACTGCTTGCATGAAGTCTGGATATATAGCACAAAGCAGGGTTATTTGTATGTATCTATAGATAATTTATACATCTATAAATTAAATACCTCTCATTTGAATTTGGCTATATTCTTGCTGGTTCTGCAACATTGTCCATCTTCTTGAACTTCTCTTGGACTCAGTTTTTTAATCTGTAAAAAGGAGATAATTGTGTCTGTCACAGACACTATGTAGGGATCAAATGACCTCATATGTGTGGTGTTTAACAAAGGGCCTAGAACACAATAAAGTACTCAACACATGTTAACTGTTGCAATTGCAGTACAATATTGGATGAGACTCAACTCAAAATTACTGTGGCATGAGAACTAGCTTCTGCATTTTCTTTGCTGGTTAGAGCCATCAGTTTACCTTGTGGCACGCCTTCCGTATTTAGGTAAGAGTTGGTTGAGTAGTTCTTGCTATGTAAAGGTAAGGCTGACTTCCCTTAAGAAAGGAGGAACAAGACATTTGGTAGCCTAACAAGGAAAATCCCTCTCAATTATCCTTGGAATGTAGAAGAGAGTAAAGGTGGTGCCAAGAAGACTCCTGGGAGGAAGAGAGACATCTATTATCTCTGTTGAGGTTCAATATTATCAGAAACTCAGTGATGCACTCCATGATTTCAGTTAGGAACAACGAGGACCCTGTTAAGCTAAAAATAAAAAGCTAACATGAGAAGCCACAAGCATTTATTTGAAACCAAAAAAAAAAAAAAAAAAAAATTGCAAATCTGAAAGCACAGATTGAGGCAGAAAACCAGATTCCAAACAATGTCTCAATTATAGGGTGAGGGCAAAAAGTTTTTTCTGAGAAAAATGAAGGGAATAATTACATGAATAGAAGAAAAAAGTCTATTTCTATTAACAAGCTGAGTTACATGGCTGGTTACTGATTCTGTCTTCAGAAAGAGAATCTATAAACATCGGTTCTTGTGATCAGGATGCCTCTTTTTCCCTGTTGGCCTTATAAACAATTGTTTATGAGATAATATTGAGTTTGGCTCTGGCCAAAGGTTATTTTGCCCAGTTCAAACCTTCCAAAGTTTCAGGGAGCAAGTAAACAGTTTCCCTGGAATCATTGCCCTGGCTCCATTTTAAAATGGCTTCATTGAAGAAGTCAACTTTTAATAACCCCAAAGAGGTGTGCACCATATGGAAATGGAAATCTAGGCTCAACATCAAGATTAAAATTTGGGGGGTGGGGGGGCGTGGGGGGGGGTGGGAGGGCAGGGCTACTTCCATTCTATTGTGACACCAAGATCAGAGGACTCTCAAGACCCAGGACCCTGCTCCCTGAATTATGCTTTGTATAAAGAATACTCTTGCATAAGAGAATAAACTAGGAGATCTTCACATTGGGTATTCAAGAGTAGATCATTTTCCTTGAGTCTATTCCTTTTAAGAGTTATAAATTCTTGAGTGTCATCTGAGCAGTGTGAAATATCCCATGTGACTAAGAGGGACCAATTTCCAACAGCAACCACATGTGGCAATGAAGGAATCAATAATGATAATGGACTAGGCAGTCTTGTGACTCCTCTCAAATACAGATGGAGCTGAGTGGCCCCTGCGGTGAACAACTGAAGTGAAAACACTTCATGGAGGTATTGTGTAATTTGGGTAAGCAAATTTTAAGAGATTAGTTATGAAAATGAAAGGAATAAAGCCATATGTCATGTAAAGTTGTCACATCACTTACATTGAATTTATCTATCAATTCCATCTATACATCCATACATCCATTCATTTGTTCATCCAGTCAATATATATTTATTGAAAGTGCTATTAAAACAGAGAGATTTATGAGATGTGATTTTTGACACACAAAGGGGCCAATGATCCCATTAACCAGATATTTTTCATGGGGCAGCACATGAAAGAATATCATTACATTTAATTTGTTACTATTTTGGCAATGAAACATTGTATACTCAGACAATCCAATTATCGCCTTACCATAGGTGCTGAAATGTTTCACAAGGTGCATTTGTGTGTGTGTGTGTGTGTGTGTGTGTGTGTGTGTGTGTGCGCGCGCGCGCGCATGTGCAGTTGTTTACAGATTCTTGGAATGATGAAGTACTTATGCCAGTATTTGCGCAGCTTAGTGTAATGACTCCTGTTTTGGCATGAAAGTTTGTTTTTCAAAACAAAATAAAACAAAAGCTCTGTAACACACCACTGGGAGAAGAAAACCTCAGAAAGCATGCCCTGGTGTCTCCCTCTTCTACTTATGGAGACATTTCCGTGTCAGATTTGGCAACCATGGAAGCACTGCTTGACTTTTCCTGTGATGACCACGCGGGAGGAAATACCGATGAAGATGGCATGCATAATCACCAAGTAATGAATATACACCCGTATCAGCCCCTGTGATTCCAGAATAAATGAATTCCCACCTGTCATGGATTATCAGATATTTCCACTTCTGTTCAACAAGGGTAATATTATTAATAGCACAGTAAAAACAGGACTGCATCTGTGGATCTGCTGTTTTTGTTCCTTTGCTAATCTATATTTTGCTTTTTGGTCTCAAGATACTAGAATAAACAAGTACTTTGTATGCAAGAAGACATCTGATCCAATATTCCTTAATTAATGTAATCTTTTTAAAAGCATCCCAATATCATTAGAAAATCTTTGGGCATCTAAGAAGAATGAGGAAAGAGCTCCCTGCCCTTACTGAAATTCCTATTTATAGCAGCATCGCGTTGAAGTATTTCATTCAGCTGTCAGGGAGGCAAGTATCCCCATAGGTTCTGGACAGACTCAAGGCTCACAGAAAGATGGTAGAGAAGGTCAGGTTGACAGATTGTTTTTGCCGTCTTAATGAGCACAAATTAACTGATTTTGCTGAAAAATCTCTCTGAATTATGACAGACAAAACATCTTTCATAACTTGATATGTTTTCAGTGGGCAGCTCTGATTTCTTCATGTAGAGACTGCCTATCCAGCTTGCTTGTTCTAGCTTATTCCTGGTTAATTTCTTACCATGATGACTCGACCTCAGCAATTCCCTGAGAACACAAACGCAAGAGCTTAGAAAGCAAAGGCAGGCTATGTCATACATATTTTTTTTCACTCAGAGTGTCAGAGTGTCCAAAATAGAGGTGGACATCAACTGCTGAGTGCTTTTGTCTACTTGGTTGTGTAATTCCTCTTTCGTGGTGGCGAATGGTTTATTGTGAGCATTAACAGATGATACAAAGACCTTTACACTTTGTGATCACTTCCCTTATGTTCATCATATGCTTCCACAACCCCTGGATAAAGGCCACTTACCACAATCATAAGTCCATATACATTCTAACTTTGGGTTACTTTTCTTTCCACATAAGGTATATTACCAGATAAACCAACCAAAGCACTGCCCACTGGGAAGAATTTCTCTTTTCAATATCTTTCAAGGCCATCCCTGGATAAGCCATCGTAGAGTTACTGTCCACTTTCAGCTGGTACCCATACACCGAAACAAGCTATCCACAAACAAAGCTTGGATTTTTTCCTCTCTACTTGGGGTCTGCCATATGTACATAAGTATTAGCTGAGGGAAGTATACTATTATACTAGAGGTAGAGGCTGCTGTAACAAAAATACAATAGACTGGGTGTAAACAACAAACATTTATTGCACACATTTCTGGAGTCTGAGAAGTTCAAAGGTGCCAGCAGATTTGGTGTCTGGTAAGGGCTGCTTTCCGTGAGTTCATAGCCATTTTCTTTCTAGGCCCTCACATGGTGGAAAGTTCAAACTTTGAGCTTTTTATTTCCTTATAAGGGCATCTATCTCATCCTGGAGACTCCACTCCCAAAACCTCATCCAAACCTAATTACCTCTTACAGGCTCCACCTTCAAATATCATCATATTGGAGAGTAGGCTTCAATATGAATTTTGGGAGAATACGAACATTCAGTTCATAGCCGATACCATGGGCCCAGGTGGGGGTGGTCTGGCCTACCTGCTCATGCAGGTTTCTTGTGCTCTCTGGTCCTGCTTGTGTTTGATACCAGATGTACTAGTTCCATCATACAATCACTGTTGCTGGGCCTATTCAACCTTGTGACTGGAATTGACAGAACCCAGCCTGTAATGAGCAATTAAAATGTATGGTTATGTGGTATGATGTCCCATCTCTACCAGGGCCTAAAACCACATCAAAAGTCATTTTTCAAAAAGCATGTAATTTTCTGCTACCGATGGCATGACCTTGTCCCGGAAACCTCGGGGCCTGAGTTGTGATTCTCTTGGTGGAGCATGGCATAAACACTACTCAGCCTTTTTTCTCACCACCGATACTTCCAACTGCTGATCTTATGTCCCAAGTGGTGGCAGACTTGCTTGCCCCTCATCTTGGACCTCCTGTAGAGTCTTCTCTGGCTTTAGGCTTAAATCCACTTAAATCTGGAAGCTTTTCACATTGCCTGGTATATGAACTAGGCTGTGTTTCTATATATGGAATGTAGCCCATTAGACATTGCACTTTTGTGTATGTGTTAGGAATTTCAAGATACACTCATTTGGAAGGGATATCTTAGTATGTACCCAACCACTGAATCGCTAAAAATTTTATTGACGTTTCAGGCCCTGAATTTTCCCTGGGGCTAGAATCTACTTATGGTACCCATATATCTCTTACCAAAACCTTCATTTTTTCCTATAGACATAATATCATTGATAAAATAAACCAAGATAAAGTTCTATGGGATGCCCAGATGATCAAGATTTCTTTGGACTATATTTTGACTAAGGGCAAAAGAGTCATTTTCGGATAAAAGTATAAATAAATATTTTTGTCTGCTCTATGTGAATGCAAACGGCTTCTAATATTCGTTTCTGACTGAGACAGAAAAGAATATGTTTGTGTTGCTCCAGGAAGGGTGTGCCCCTGGGCAAGGTGGCTCTTTGCAGCTGAGGCTGACACTGAGGAGCTGACCACTATGGTGTCCAGCGACTACATCCCTTGTAGCTAGGCAGCAAGTACTTTGTAGGGGATCTGAGCAGCATGTTTCCAAGTTCACTGCAAGTCATAAAGAGGCTTTTAACTGTTTTCATTGCTTTTTTTTTTTTTGACAACTATTTACAGAACTGAGATTTAAAAAAAAAAAGTGAAGCAAAACAAGAACTTAAACACATAATTACTTTTCTACTTTCTCTGTATTACCTATGTATGTAAACCCAGACATATCTGCCTCTTTATTTCCCTATCTTTAGGTTAACATTTCAAGAAATGGTACATATTTCACTTCATTATATTCATATTCATTTCATATTGAAATCTTCAGCAATCTTTCAGTTCTTATAAAGATCGGAGATATGAGAGCCTCTTCTGGGGTCCTTAATCTGGATGGCCCAACCCACATTTGTCACCATTTCCTTGTTTCCTACAGTGAGCACACAAAATAAGAACCCTAGTTAAAGCAGGGCCCACTTGTTATATCATCTTCACACAAGCAGGTGGAGAGGGGACCTAAAGACATTATAGCTGACCTACCCTTACCACAGTTAAGGCTAAATTCATTTAATCATCTGATAGTATTGGTGGAATCTTGATGTCCATTCTTTGTCAGAGTGCTTTTAAAAATATTGCTGTATGTGATACCACTTGCTATTTAAAAATTTTTAGGGATTTTCCATTATCTTCAGAACAAAGTGCAAAGTCCTCAACATGGTCAACCAGGCCCAAGCATGATCTGACCTCTGCCCACTTCTCCCATCAGAGAGGGGTGCTCAAGATATAGGATGAGCCTTACAAAACAGTAGAGAGCAAGATACACTTTAAACACATGATTACAAGAATAATCACTTAATTGTAGTGATGAGAATTACCACCATTAATTCTGTCTTTTTCTGAAAGTAGCCTGTTGTAAAAGCAAGCACGATTTTTCCTGCTGTAGTACGGCATTAGTCTTTGGCATTATTTAAGGCTTTTTTTTTTTTTTTTTTTGGCACATGAATGTTCTTTTATCTGTGGGTTCAGCTTTGTTCAGTCACCGATATTAGTGACTCCTACCAGAGTCTAGTGGTGTTCTTGGAGCTTTATCCTCAACAGTGAGGTCCGTTCTCACAAACCAGCTTTTTTGGGGGGTAAGGTGGGCATTAACTGTTATTTCTCCTGCTATGGTGTGTCTGTCTGGTGGGCAGGATGAGGGGACAGCTTGGCCTCTTGTCTGCATACTGGTGTCCACGCCACTTGAATGGAGGCCGAGTGAGCCACAAAATGCAAACTGGTCAATGCCCTAGCTCTGGCTGTCCCTGTGCTTCTCCTTGGGCCTCTCCCAGGAATGGTTCCTGCTTCGAACTGGTCAGATTCCTCTGGAACCATGACAAGACCTTGACAGCTTGAGAGCAGTGTCTGCTCTCACACCTCCTCCCATCCTGGGTCCCTTAGATAAAAAGCATTTTCTGCCTCCTTGGACAGCCACTCCTCGGCCCTTTCAAATGGATGAGCTACACAGGGAAATTAACCTTTGGGCCTAGCTCCTGCTTTCCTCAATGTCCAGATTTATTACTCTGTTTTGGGGGGCTTGGGCTATGACCTATATTTAAACCCTTGAGTTTCAAAAAAAGTCTTCCATGCTCTGTCCTTTAGAAAGGACGACAGGGAGTGGGGCTGGGTTGGGGTTGGGGTGGAGTAGGGAAACAGCTTACATTCACTGCCTTGGAGTGAAAGGCGACTAATGATAAAATGCCAAGGAGACAGAAAGGCATGGGATAAGTCTCTCCCAATACCTTGCTCTCCCCTACAGTCATCATTCTGTGCCAGATCCCAGGATGGCAAGGCTGGCTCGGATGCTTGCACTTAGATGCCACACTATTGATTCACTTAGGGCTACGTGCCAGTTTTCTCTTCCAGCCCATACAAAGCTAATCAAATTAATGGATGCTGCTGCTGGTTCTCATCAAATGCCATTAAAATACAACTCTTTCATGAATAATTCTAAACACCGACTCAAAGCAATTGATTACAAGAGCTACGTATTTCAAATGGGAGGCATAATTGATGTTTTCAATATGTTAATAGGCTTCTAAGGAATTCTGATATAAAAGTTAGAAGAGTACAGCTATAATCACAGTTCATTTACGTATTAGAGCTTCTGACTAGGGTTTATTTTCCAAGTTTGGCTTTCAGAGAACACTGTGAAATCCTGCGAACCTGTTTCATCCTCCTTCACTCTGTCCAGTCCTGCTCATGGATTTCCTGAATGCTTTGGGTTTGCACCTAAATGGCTACAATCTTCTCACAAAGTTATGTGGAATAGCATCTCAGGATACATGGTCAGTCCTCATGTAATGGCTTGCAGTTCACCCATACAAATCTGTAGGAGAAGAAACTGAGTAGTCAGGTGAGGATATAGAACCACTGTCTCAGGACTTAGACTGGTGGACTTCCAGCTGGCCCTCTGATTTGCTGCTCTTTGTCTCAATTATCTCTCACACTTTGTCCTAGTTTGGCTCTCAGTACCTGTCTTGAGTCCCTCTTGCTTAAGAGTTTTTACACATTTTTCTGGCTCAACTGTGACACTTCCATTTAATTAAGTTTTTGAAATTTGCTATCCTTACCCCTGATGATGATTAGCTTTATGCTCAACTTGGCTGGGTCATAGATGTCCAAATTAAACATTGTTTTTGGATAAATCTGTGAGGGTGCTTCCAGATGAGGGTAGCACTTGAATTGGTAGGCTGGCCTCTCCCGTGTGTCTGGGTAGAGAACAAAAGTCAGAGAAAGGAGAAATTCCTCCTTTTTTCCTGCCTCACTGATTGATTTGGAACATCTTGTCTCACTTTCTCTTGCCCTTGGACTGGGATTTGTATCATTGGCTCCCTTAGTTCTCAGGACTACAGACTCAGACTGAATTACATCAATGCTTTCCTGGGTTTCCAGCTTGAGGAGGCCAGATGTGGGACTTCTTACCCTCCATTGTCTCATGAACCAATTCCTCATAATAAATCTTCGTATATATGTAGATATCTGTATCTATATCTCCTATGTACCTATATATCTGTATCTATATATCTATTGGCACTATTTCTCTGGAGAACTCTGACTATTATATCCCTCATTTCACATTTCCCCATAACAAATGTAACTAATGATCCTGCCTCCCACCTAACATAAAGGATTTGATTGGCAGAGTTTATTCGCCTACAATTTACTTTGGAGGGGATCAGAGACTTTGAGCATATTATGCTATATAAATGAGACAATTCTAAGAACACTGCTTCACTCATTAAATAGTTACTCACTCAAATTTTGTTGAGTAGGAACTATGACAAAAGATAATTAATGTTTAATGTCTCCCTCACCTGTAATCATCATTATAGGCAATATTGAGGAGTTTATAATCTAATAGGAGGTAAAGACATGTAAACATATGGAGGAAGAGATTGTTAAAGATCTTATAATAGATTAAAGGTAGGTCATGCAGGAACACAGTGGAGAGCCAATCGGTTCTGCTTTGGAAGGTGAAGAAAGATGTAATAAAAAAGAGTTGACCTTGGGGGTCACGGTAAAGAGGGAATTACAAACAGAGGACATAAACAAAAGTAGATAGAGTTGGCTTATTAGGGGAGCAGTAAGTAGTTCAATATGACTGGATGATTAGAACCCACTGAGCATGGAAGAGAAAAGCAGAGAAGCAGAGAGAGTCTCGAGTGCCAGACAGAATTCTGTCTTTTATCAGTGAATTTCAAATTGCTGTTTGTTAGAGAATCACCTATGGGACTTCTGAAACTCAGCTCAGTTTCAATTCCAGCCTAAATCCACAGAGTTGGAACTTCTAGGTGTGAGACCTGACTGGTACATATTTTGTAAATGCTCCTCTGACTAGAAATTCCACAAAGAGTTTCTTGTCCTTCATGGGCACAGAGCTAGAAGGCATTTTCCAGCATCCTTTGCAATTAGGAAGGCACTGCATCAGGGTCCGGTCAATGGAATGAAAAAAGTGATGTAGGCCACTTTTCTTTCCAAAACTTCCTATAGAATCTTCCTTCTTCTCTCTTTCCTCACCGTACACAGATACACAGAAGACTGCAAGACCGCAGAGACTCAAGGAACCACTTGTTTGAATATACCTGAATCCTCAAGTCAGTGAATGGAAGGCCACCCAGTGGATATCCAATTCAACTGCCACATGAGCAAGAAACAAACTTTCATTGTTAAGCCATTGGGAATTTGGAGTTATACACATCATCACTAAAAAACGCCGCTGAGCAGTAAGTGACCACGGAAAATGTTGTCATGTGATAATATTTAGACTCTAGAGTGTTCCAGAAAATGTGGAAACGGATAGCACTAAACAGGGCGAGAGGTGGGAAGACCAGGTAAGATTATTACACTGCAGGTATCCCAGGAAGAGATGAGATTTTTGCATACCTGGTAGTAAGTGATAATGACACAGGGACTTAACCTGTGAGACATGAAGAAAATATAATCTATTCCCCCCAAAGACCATTTGGATATGTAAATGACAGAGCCTTCCAGTTTTCTATAATATTTGAAGCTCTTATTGCTGTTCAAATTCAAGGACATTATAATTTGTTCAAAGGTAACTTAATAGTAATTCCATCATTATCATATCTAAATGGTAATTGTTAGAGTTTTATTTCTGGTTTTGGCCCGTCTCTTTCTTTCATCTTACACATTTTGTTTCAGTCAAGAGTGGCAATTTTTAAATGCAGATCTTTTCTAGTGTGGTTAGGTTGAGGTCAAATGGACTATCCAGATAAAATAATGTAGTCATAAGAAAAAAACAGCACAATACTGTCTTAAAATGTTATTCTATAAAGCACTGTGGCTTGACCAAGGTGTTGTCTCGAATGTATGAAAGACTGAGATGGCTCTTCCTAAAAGGCAAGGCTGGAGTGACATCCTGTTTCATAAATGACTCTCTCAACTGCATCCAAATGCAGCCGGGAAGATGCTGAAGTGCTGGGGCTCAGGTGTCTGTGGCTGCTTTCGTTTAAATGCTGAAGACCCAGCATTTTCACTTCTGGCCTTATGAAAGGTGGTGGATTACTGGCACGATGCAAAAGTTCCGATAAGAGAAGCTGGGAAAGAATCACAAAAGAGAGGCAATAATTTAAGAACTCTAGGGCAGAGGAAACCTAGAGGAGTGAGTCTGGCCCAGCAGCCACTTGCTTTAAACGAGGGGATCTGAACTTCTTTTAAAAGCGAAAAGGGATTATATTGCTGCTTGTAGAGTTCAAAGCAACTACTGTACAGAGAGAGAGAGAGAGAGAGAGAGAGAGAGAGAGAGAGAGAGAGAGAGAGAGAGAGAGAGAGAGAGAGAGAGAGAGAGAGAGAGAGAGAGAGAGAGAGAGAATTGGAAGCTAACAGCCCAGCCATGATCCATGGCCGCGGCAGCCTGGAGCTTCAGGGGAAGGCACGCGGAGCGGGCTCCGCGGAGCGCCGCGCACTGGAGGGGACCGGAGTTCGCCGAGCTGCTCGGCTTGCTGCCACTCCCGGGATGCTTTCAGGAGCAGCCTTACTTGATTCTCTTCAAAACTGTGAGGTGGTCCCATTTTGGGGGATGAGACACTAAAACTCATAGTGTTCAAGGGACACATCTTCAAGACCAGTACTTGTCCTATCACAGGACAGGTTACTCACCCGGATAAAGATTTTTAAAAACAATACATTTCGGATGGTCCCTTCAAAATGAAGTTGTTTCTAGAGCCTATATTTATATTACGTCTTCTAAAACTGCCCATTAGCTAATCAATTTTATTCCTTGTTTGAATATTAGTAACTACTTATTCCCCCGCCCTGACATTTGCCTGGGGTTATGTCTAAAACATGCTGAAATTCATTCTTTTCCCGCCCTGAGGAAAGTGAAAACATGAAAGAAACCAGTTCCAATGCTGGAAATTGTATTATGACAAATATGTGTTGTGGTTTTATAAATGTTGCTGAAATCAGACCACCCGGCAACGAACTGAATGCTTCTGTTACTGAACTCGAAGGGTTTTATTTTGCCTGCTCGTGTCAAGGCCAAAAGGGACACGTACAGAAGTTTGCAGCAAAGAAGGTAAGGGATCATTTAAGGAAATGGTGCCAAGCCCAGTGATGCAGGTGAGCTAGTGCTTAAAGACCTCGTTAGCAGCTAAGGGAGTCGGGGTCATGGGCTCTGCTGACTGGTCTGCGCTAAGGTGGGAGGCAGCTGATCACTGCCATCATGACCCGATGTCAGTCACGGAGTAGTTCTGTCTGGTCTCAAAGGAACGCTGGCAGGGTTGTTCCGCCTTCCGGTGTGTGGAATTGCAAGATGTTATCTTTAGTTTGACTATTCTTTCTGTGGTCAACAGATCTAAGGCTTTGTTCCTAAGACTGTTTGATGCCGACCTAAAGGCTTAATGATTAAGGGTGTGGTCGTGCAGCATGCAGAAGGATAAAGAAAGAAAAGAAGCAAGTGAGCTCAAGGCCAGTTTCAATCAAGGAGAAAGAGAAGAAAAAGTCATTTTAAAGAAGCGAAGATTTTCATGGTTAGGCTTCTGCCATCAATTCAACCTTATCTGTTTGAATCATAGGATTTAACTTGTAAATTACATCCAGATAGCTGTTAAACCTAGGTTCCTGAGAGAGAATTATTAGACATTAAGCACCTTATGGTTTTACAATTGCTCCTTACCAAAGATCCTGTTTGAAATGAATACTTTAGTTTGGATGGATGTTTATGAAGGATTGTGATTGACAAGAAATGGGAGTTTGGAGTCAGACAAACCTTGGTTTAAATCTTAACACTGCATTTGCCACCTTTATTAACTTAATAAACCTGTCTGAACCTCAGTTTCATCATCTATAAAGTTAACCATATTTACCTTCAGTGATTAATGTGAGAATTAAATGGGATAATTGATATTATTATCAATATGAAGTATTATTAATATGAAGATTGAGTGAACATCTAGATAGAATGAAAAAATTTTATTAAGGTGAGGAGTATCTCTAAATTAATTTTGTTACTTTAGTTCTCAATTATAAATTATAGTAGAACTTCTCAATCATTCAAGCAAGTCTTTAAAAAGCCCAGAAGTACAATGATTTGGTGTTAAGAAACCTAAGACCTTATGAAAAATTGTGTTGGAGAACAGGGGTAAGAAATAAACCTGCGAAATACATTACATATGTTTCACATTCTCTGAAGTAAAATAACTGATGCCTCATACAAAAGTTAAAATAATGCTAGTTGTATTTTACACATATTATTAAATTAGTAACAATACTGTCCAATATTGTTTCCCGCTAAAAATTTTCAGAATGCTTATCACAAAATAGCTGCAAGACACATTTATTATCAAGATGTGAGCTTTTCTATGCTGGTGATATGCTTCTACATAGACTTTGCCCCCATGTTTGTTCTCCCTTCAAGAATGTTCCACTCTCTCTGAATTAAGAGTTGATTTTTGTCTTTTATCTCCTCCTGTTATCCACTCCCTCCACACCTACTTCTGTAGTTCCTTTTACCAGTCCCTTGTCTCCTCTCCCAGCTCTGGCCATGCTCCCTGGGGCAAATGTAGAGTAACCTGAGCACTAGAATGTTTAAGAAACCAATCAAGCAACCTTTTGTGTGCCCCCTCAGCTATGTTGAACATATCTTTTTGAGTCTTCTACCTAATAGTAGGTATGTTGCACTCATGATAACCTTATACTGAAGTTCCTTTTCCAAAAGCCTAGCTCCCCTCCCTGATGTTTTAGAGCCCGTCCACATGAAGACTGCCATTTTTCATTTCCAAGATTTCATTACAACAAATTCCACTTGTGCTCCGCTATCTTTTTCTCACAATTACAAATGTCCACCTCTTTTTCCAATGCTCTTCAATAAGAATGACTTGTGAGCTGCAAACACTACATCTAAACCTGTTAAGGGGAGGGGGGAGACTTTCAAACACCAATTTCTGCTTGCTTGTTTAATGTTTAACCAGGGTATAGTTCTAGGAGATATTCCGTGCAAAGATATGCTGATATTAAGGGTGTAGCTATCCTGTGCAAAGATATGCTAATGGATAACTCCTGCTTCTGTAAACTTTCCTGCTTGTTTAATGTAATTGTAGGCTTTTTAAGAGACCTCCTCTGAAAGCTCGGGGCTGATTCTCTAATGAGGAGAGTCAGTCAGACCGGCTAATAAAGGCTCGTAATTAATCTCAATTGGCTCCCTGGGTCTTAGATTTGAACGCGCCACAACAAACCTTCCAGTTGTTCAAATTATAATACAGTTCTAGTCCTAAATGGTAGTAACCAAACTTATGACCTTAATTCTCTTATCTATATTGGTTACCATATTGATGTCATATATTGGTTCATGACCTTATGTACACAAAAGTGTTTAAAAATAAAAACAAGGATAAATGAAAAAAAGTGCCAGTTTATCTGTTCCAAAACTAATTGATTTGCTTTCCTGCTCTTAAAGGCAGGGTTAGATAACAGGTTAGAAGTTGAGTTCCCGAGGGACAAATCCGGAGGATATCAGGCCAGATAGAGTAGTGAGCCACATCACCATCTGAGGGGGAAAAGACAATAAAAGCATAATACTCAGATTGTGGTTGCATAACCAAGAGTTTTAATTTAAAATAGAGATCAGTTTGGAGTGAGGACAGATAAGCAATGAGGGGGGACACCAAGGCCTGGGCCAAATGTCAGATAATACAGTTGGATCATGAGCCGTCAGTTGTAGGGACAGCTAAGGGCGACTTATTAGCATTATTTTTCTCATATTTCCTGTTAGGTTGTGTTGGTGACTCACAGAACAGCCCAATAACATGACAGAACTGCTAATAGAGTCCAGTGGTGAGATGTGACAGCGGTATTGACTCCCACCTTTGAATCTGTGTGTCTGTGTTGAATGACTTCTTTCCATTGTAATGGCAGCCAGTTGTGCTTTTGAATGCTACTTGTGAAATCCGATCCTATAAAAGTAAAAGAAGATTTTGTGCTTGGCTGACTCTTAGAGCAAATGGAGAAGAAATAATTCTTAACATTTCTAATAAGATTCACCGGTGATGTTAGATGTGCTAAAAGGTAAGGGAACATAATAAGTAGCCACCATGGGGAGAAGATGAGGTAACTATGGTTATGTAACATAAATGGGCATGTGCTGATGAGATTTATGTGTAGGCATATATTATCGAGCATAAATTCATAGTGTGTATTTAATTTTCCATTTATAACACTAATGAAGTACTCTATAATCTAATATACTAAAATTGTGTCATTAGTACAATTTCTGCACTGTGCGGAAGAAAATACTGTAATTACTAAACAGTAGAAATATTAATTGTTTATAGTCCTTAAGCATTACTGCAATTAAGGCATCACATTTGTTATGCTTTCTTCAGAATCTGTTAGTGATTTTTAATCTTTTTTTTAAACCCTTCATTTTTTATTTACTACACATTTTTTTTTTATGCTCTCAATAGTTCAAAAGGTTTGGTATTCAAAAAGCTCTGTAGAGTCAAAGTCTATTGGTATGTGACTCAGAATCTAAGACTAAACATAAATAAAAGTGATTTTAACTTTGATTTTATCTCATTTTGTAACCTTTAGTTGGTATAAATGCAAATTGATGTATAATATCTAAAAAGTTAGCCAAAAGAGGAAGAAGACTCATGTGTAGATTGTTATATACAATTGGATACTGGAAGCCTCTGAGGGTTCAAATCTTGTGTGACTATTAAAATGCCATCCTTAGAAATTATCTTATTTGGTACTAAGACTTATGGAAACTTTAAAGATACACGTTTTGTATCACCTGATAACTTCTCTTGTCAATCCGTCAAAATACCTAACCATCATGCTCTAAGGTTTCTTATTTCTTTTCTTTCTTCTGTTAATTAATTTCCTCATTGGAACACTTTTTCCTTAATACTCACATAAAGATTCTCAAATAATATTTTCATAAAGACTGCACACTGATAATAGACACCCACTTTCTAAATCAATTTTGTTCTATAAGACAATGACTTTCAGAATAAATAAAAATATAGTCTTAGGTGGTGTTCTTTTCTTGTCCCAGAGGCAAAAGTTGTTCTATGCTATGCAAATTTGGTAATGGCCAACATTACCACATGCCAGGGATAACATGGTCAGTTTCTTTGGACAGTATGGTCGATGGGTTACTATAGTGAGCTTGATCTCTGCATTTTTAGTGTCACAGATATTTATGATTCTAACTAGCAACATGCATGGCTATTAAAGGTAAAAGAAATAGCAGGGACCTGGTTCCAATTGCTTAGTAAACAATCGTAGAAAGATATTTATTAAAACTGGCTCTCAAGTGACAGATAAATACATAGTTCTATTATGCATGCTAAATTCAGCATGCTGCAAGCTTAAAAGCAGATAGATCAAAACAAGAGAGATTTAAAAAATCATAAAGACAAAATACAGCTATGTCAGTATGTGACAGGAAAGTAATTTTGCTTAAAAGTGATCTCTCTCAACCCCCTCAAGGAACATGTAACCACAATTTATGGAACAAAATTAAAGGCAAGTTGAGAGTGTTCCATTTCTTAACTTGCCTGTCACGGAGTTAAAAAATTTTTTAAAGGGCTCTTATTTAACTAAGATATAATTGAATCTATTATAAATAAAAAATGACATCACATAATTATCGATGTATAATTTTCTTATTTATTAATGTGAGATGTTTAATTCTTAAAAAAAAAAAAAAAAGCACATAAAACAAGCCACTAAACAGGTTCTTTCATGCATCCTTTCCTGCCTCACAAGATCCACTGCATGACTTTTAGAAGAGTTCCCTTGCTCAGGGTTCACATATGTTTTTCAATTTTCACTGTCCAGAGCCATATTTACAGAAAGATGTACAAATATTGTAGATGGGAGGCTGTGCAACCCTCACATGATTAAAACTTCAGTTCCTTGGTTTTCTGGGGCTTTGTGTAAATGCCAATAAATTTGAGAATTTACCCAACTGTGCCTCTTAACCTTTGTTCCCAAAGGTGAAGGGCAGGATTTTTAATCAAGTAGCAATTTATGTTTAATTAGGAAAACATAATTAGGTATTATCATCTAATTGTAATTACTGGCTGGAGAAAGTCACACTTCACAAGTAGTGACCCATGCTGGATTATCATTCTCCTGTTACAGAATTTTGTATCTGTATTTGTATTTGGCAGACAGCCAATAAATATTCAAAGGTAATCGCCATTCATCTCTGCAGTCTGGCTTTCAAAGTCACCAACTTTGCTATTGAATAAGAAACCAAGAGATACTTTCTGAGCCACATCTAAGCTACATCTGTTTCCTGCTCAGACATTAAGTATAGATCAAAATAACTGTATACAAACACACACACACGCGCACACACACACAACCTATGTGAAGTAGATTAGAGAACTGTTTCACACTCGGTTTCTGGTACAGTTAAAAAACGGTTTAATGTCTCAAGGCACCACTATGGTTGAACATCAGATACACAGGTAATCAGCTAATCTTGTACTATGCTGTAAAGTCAATAAATAGCTTGTGCAATTGTGAAAAGCAATCTCTAGAGGACTGTTAAATATACAGTAGGCACGTGTATCATAATACAAATAGAAAACAATGAGTCCTAGAAAAAGCATGTTGAGCACCGTTGTGGCATTGTTTGTATTTCTTTACCTAATAACTAAGTAAACCTTACATTTACAAAAAAAAAAAAAAGACTAACTTTTTAAAGTTACACTCAAGGTTGCTTTTTGTGCTGTCTCCAAGTAAGTGAATCTAGTTCGTAGGTGTACTTTTAGAAGCCGTTGGGTCTGGGTCAGCTTCTGTCGCGCTGGTAGACTCATTCAAGTGCGAGCTCAAGTTTTCTGACGTTAGGTGGGAGGACTTGTAGACAATTTCGTTGAAGTCAGATCTGATGCAAACCGAAGGGGGGTCATTCAGCGGGTCTTCCACTGAGGCCTGGGTGTTTTCTCGAGTGATTCCCATGTCTTTGCTATGTTCCGATGGGGATTTTCTTTTCATGCGAGTGTAAGTTTTGTCCTGATTCTCCATGCCTTGCTCATTTTTCAAAAATCGTCCAAAGAACCAAATGAAGAATCCAAACCACACAAATGCTATCAAACTTGGAACAAAAGCTAGACACTTGACATCAAGACTAGCCCCTGTAAACCTGCTATGTAAGAACATGTCTCCCTCAACATACGTTTTATTAGTCCGAGGGTTAGTGTGATTGGACCTCCATTCCCAGGAGAGCTTGGTTCTGTTCAAATCCTTTAAACTTTCTGAGTCTTTCACTGTATATATCTTCTGCCCTGGGCCAATATACTGTCCATATTCATGAGGTTTATAAAATATCTGGTTCTTCCACATATTAAGGTCCAAAATCAAGACAAGAAAGATAATTCCATAATTAAACCATTTACCTGCATTAAAAAAGAAATACTGCATATTAGCCAAAGAATCATAAAACTGCAATAAGGTTTTATCCAATAAAATGAAGATAATAGCACAATAGTATAAATTGTTAATGTTTTAGACCTGTCGACAATTAATTTTTTTGAAACCATTATGCTTCCATTAAGTGAACTGGCAAAGGGAATTTTTTAAGTGGATTCTAAGGCATATGAACACATAACTGTGGGTCCCACAGCCAGTAATTTATGGTATTTACATTAACCAGGTTAAGTCTCCTTGTTTTCTAGGTCCCACGGCTATATTCAAATTTGGTTCCACATAGATTATCCACTAGAACATTTCAATTAACGTTTAAAAACAAAGTTCTAATGAAATTTTTAGAGAAGTCCCACATATAATTCAACATCTCTTACAGTTTTATAATTATGTTTGGGCAAGACATAAATCATTTTGCAATGCAAGCACAGCAGTATATCAGTTGAATTCACATTGCTGTTTGTAGGTGACCTGTTGATTAAACCATTAGTTGATGTGATTCAGATCAATAATCCTTGAACATTAATTTTAAGACTTTAAAAATAATTGCATCAAATTTTCATTGAACAGAATTCATTTATCAGACATTTAATATAACCAAAGCTAATGAACTGTTTTAGAAGACATGATTTGGAGAGACTGTAACTACTATTTCTTTGTAGCTTTTAAAATGCTTATCCGAATAAGGTCTTATTTAGAGATATATTATCTAATAACATCTATGTCTGCAAATGGAAAATGTGGAAAAAATTTCAAGAAATACTGGATCCCATTATATTTTTATTATAATCATAATTTATTATAAGTTTTATAGTATGAAGTATATCCTAATAATAGAGTATACCTACCTAATAAACTTGCTGTAGCAAATTAGGTAAGATATGTAACAAGTTCTAGAAGTTTTAGTTATGTCAAAATTATTTTATTTTGTATTTGAAGATAGTAGTATTGAATATTAAGTTACTGTTCACATGATTATAGAACTTTTGGGACAGCAGAGAGCTATGACCTTGAGCAAACTACTAAACCAAGGATGGTAAATATGTATTTTGCAATATGTACTCTCACAGAATATATAGATACATAAAAAGATACTTTGTGAAGAGTTTAGGCAAATATTTTATTACCATCATTATACGTTTTCAGGCTCTTATTATATGCAACTTTGGAGGGTTTTAATCCTCGCTCTGTTTAAATTTTCTGAACACCAATTTCTTTTCCATTCAAAAAATAATAGTACTTATTAAAGCTGTTAACATTTTTCGTGTGATTATTAGATGCTAAACACAGTGTCTGGTACTCAGTAATTGTTACTATTATTATCAAAGCCTTGCCTAAGCTATGATGAGATGATGTCTTCATTTGCATGGAAAAGTACAACTGCTTCTATAGGAAGAGAATTTATGTATGAAGGAAAATTATAACTCTGCCTGTCCTGAAATCATTCAACATAAAACTTGTATAGGTTTTATAATATTTCTAATGGAAGCTTTTGCCTGAATGATTTATTTTGCACACCTAAACTAGAAAGTAAGTTGGAACATTGAAAACATTTCCAGATATGATAAAACATTTCTAACAGCTAGCACCGTTAAGTTCAAACCACTCCTACCTTCCCTGGATCTTCAGAACCAAAACTGTTCTAAGAATCAACCGTAAAACAAATTGAGAAAGCTAAAGCCAGAAAAATGCAATCAAGAATAAAGGTGAGCATCATTACGAAAGATAATGGATGCTGTGTAGGATACCTTAGTAAATGCTGAGGATACGCTTCTGCCTTTTAGGAAAGAATGCATCATCTTGTTGGGAAAACATGACAGAGACATCAACAGAGAAATAGTAATAACAGACCACATTTGAGAGGTGCCAAATGAGTGATCAAACCATAAATACTGAAGATATTGGGAAAATGGAATAAAAATCGAGGGCTAATTTTGGCAGAAAGGATTTTAGAAGAAGTAACAATTCATATGGTCCTTGAAAGAAAAGCAAGACAGGGAGCAGTTTAGAAAATTTTACATTTCTTTTGTTTATGTTTTCATTATGCTGCAGATAGAATGGCATACAGTGAAAGATCTGGCAATGTGGAATAGAGAGGCTGAGGGAAGAGAGAGGGACAAGAATGGAGAATATTGTAGGAAAAGAAAGGCAGGAGATGAATGAGAGACAGGTGAAATGAAAAAGTTCAGCAAGTTTCATCCAGTATTAAGGCGGCACTAGTGTGTAGCTTCCGTAATAGAAAGTAAGTTGAAATAGGAGCTTTGGGTGCTTCTCTGTTGTAAAAGTTTTGTACTTATTCTCTTACTGTAAACTATATGTGTTACAAAGCCACACTAGATGGCAAGAAGATGTTCTTGAAATTGTGTAACTGATTATCACCTTCTTGACTCACAAAGGTTCCTTGGAGAGACTTGTATCTTCTCTAGGTCATTTTTATAAACTTGTGAATTGAGCGGTCCCTATAAAGGGGTCTCTATTTCTAGGGTAACAAGATATGAGAAACTGAAGATAAGCAGCGGCACAGATTCAGGGAAAAGAAAGGAATGCCCATGGAACATGGAGAAAGGTGCTTTTCTAGTGGGGAAAAGATGCTCAATGAATGTCAATAGACAAAGGAAAACATAAACTCAGAGCATAAAAATGGAAGTATGTAGACTGATGAAGCTAAGAAGAAATCCTGAAGATAGGAGATTTTTTTTCCTACTTAAAAATTATTTTTCTACCATCTAAGATGAATGGTGCTGGGTTCATTTGACCATTAAACTTTGAGACTAAAGGATCACTTTATGTTTTTTCTCATGTAACCTGGAGTGTGAATATTTAGATGGAATGGAGGAGAAGGAAATTAAAAATGTGATCTTTGACCTCCATTGATGGATAGAATCATCCAGGTCTCACACATCTTCACCCATTTGTGAGAGGGAGTACCACGGTGACAAAAACTACAGGCTGGAAATCACCATATGGAAATCACATTCTAACACTAAACTTGAATAATAAAACCTTGGGTAACCCGTTTAACCTCTGTAGACTAAATAATTTTATTTTCAAATTGAGGGAACTGAACTAAATGCCTTCCAGTTATATGATTCTGTCCTCTTCCCCATATCCTTCTACTTATTAGCTGTGCGAATTTAGTTTTTATATTTGGTGACATGGAGAATAATTCCAACGTAACTACATCAAAGGATTATTGTGAGGATAAAGTAAGAAATTATATTTGAACGTTTTTAGAAATATATTGTTTGCCAAAAATGTAGGGTACTATTATTTCTATAATTTCTTATACTTCTTCAATCTGGTTAATATAGGATCTTGGTGATAGAATAGTGGGAGAGAAGAGTATGTAAGGCTTTGTGACAAAGATATATTCTACAAGTGATTAGTTTAGATAAAATAGGTTGTATTATTGAGCACTGACATTATAGGGTAGATATCATTAGATCAGTTATCCAAGAGAACCCAGCGTGCAGCTATATAGACATATGCTGTGTGGATCAGCATATTTAGCATGTTAAAAATCCTTAGCCATTGGTAATTTGTCTATAGCTCTCAGTAGTATTGGACCTGAGAAAAGGTCTTTTATGTACACAAATTTTGAGGTTACAGAACAGGAACTAGTTCCCTTACTCACTCCCCACCTCCCCCACCCCCAGCAGAGAGGCCACGTGAAGGTGGGAAAGTGCATACAGAGGGGAGAGAAGAGACTGAGGCAGAATCCCCACTAATACCATATTTCCTTATTATATTCTGTGGCTACAGCATTGTCTTTCCCACCACTCAGCCATCCAGCTGAAACTTGAAGCTGCTGAGAATTTAGAAGAAATGGCTCTTCTTACTTTTTGTTTCCAGACCACTTGATATAACCTCGGGTCCATTTATCCATTTGTACAGAGAAAGAATGTTCATTTTTCTCTTTCACCCATCCTTACATTTTTCCACACAGTGTTTTGTTACCTTGGTAATGTTTTTTTCCTCTTTAAAAATATTACTTTTGCCCTCTGAGATGTGGCAAATCAGATAGCAAAATCAGGCGAAACAACTCAAGCTCGGCATTCTTGTCTATAAGGTGAGGGAGTTGAGCTATATAATCCTTAAGGTTTCATCCCAGCCTCAAACGTCTCTTTGATGAGTCAGTAAAATAAACACTGTTTAAACTTTAATGTTTTATGATGCACCAGGAAATTTCCCCGTTAGAGCAAAAAAGATGGAATAAACAAGTTTTACACGGAGAAAGCTTTCCTTAAAAAGAAAAAAAAAAGAAAAGAGATTATATTTCTGAGAAATACTGATTACCATAAAAAATAAATTTGAATACCTGAAATAACCCACATGGAAAGAATATAAGACACAAAAAAAGAAAGAATAGAAAGTGCTTCTATTTTCGTTTTTCCAAGTATGTTGTTGTGAAGGTACAATCAACCGTAACAAGAGGTTTGAGATTTCAGCATTACTCTCATGAGAGATTTTGCATTTCCCCCTGTTGTTTCAACTACATGGCATAATGTAAATCAGCAAGGAGGAAGGGTAAAATTCATACATTACTACTATTAATCACCATGTCAAAATATCTCACTGTCTTCTTTAATGAGAAATCACTGCGTGGTGTTGGTGGGATTACCTCTTTTTCATATTTTGTGCTTTTAATGAATCTTACTGATTGTCAAAAATGATATTATAATGGTCATTTTATCTTTCTACTTTGTGGGAGCCTATAGAATTCTGAGCTAGTTAGTTTTAAAAGAATTCTTCATTAACTATCATCTCCTCTTACCATAGGAAATGACAACAATTTGGAGGAGAGTGTTATTTTTTTCAACTAAAGAAAAAGACTATAAAGTGCTGATATTTCCATCATATAATAAAACTTTTAGGATTCAAATATGCAGTCATAATATTTGCAAAAATCTTTTACTCAGGAGAGTTACCACTTAACATTGTGGTTGAGCTGTGCTATGCTGTGGGCACCTTTACATCAAGTAAGTGCTACCACTCAGCCAGACTCTGCAAGAGCAGATACATAAAATAGTCATGTGCCACAAAGCTATTAAGTATTTACTATAAAATAGCAAGACACCCTGGCCTTGAAAAAGATGAGTTTTGGTTAATTAAAGAAATAGCAATTTGCTGTAACAGGCTTCTTGGGCAAATTCAATGTCCTCTCATTCCAGACATGAGCAGTTAAAAACAGAGCTCACTGAGCTCCGTCTGTAACTTTGGGACAGCTAGAAACCACATTCTGTGCGTAGCCTATGAGGAGACCATTTGGTAAAGGGAAGATATTTACTAAATAATTTATAAATTAATAAGTCGAGTTAGTAAAGAATCTTCTTAAGACTTAAAAAGCAAATAAATACAGCTTCTCAAAGTCCTTCTTTTGTCACTGTTGCTTCCTAAGTGGGAAACATAATTCAGTTTGGTGAGTAGAGGCAGAAACATGTGATGATAAAAAGAGAAAGAAAAGCCCACATAGTTGTACCGAAGACTGTACTGAAGGTTCTTGAATCTGGGAACTATGTCATGTTCATTTTTGTATTCTCTAGATCCTGGCTTGGGTTTAGACACATATTAACTCAGGAAACATCTGTTAAGCAACAAGTAAACTCTGAGATAACATTTCAAGAAAAATACTATGAGTGAAGTTCTAGTCTTTTGAATCAAATTCATATGTTACAATGATCCGGTGAATTCCAGGATACTGCTAAAATCTAATGTGATCTGGAATATTGAGAAAAGTAAAATATTCATGTCTCAAATGTTATGATTAATTATATATCTCAAGTTCTTCCTCTGACTGCGAAGACAATTTTTGAAGACCATGTGAGTTGTATTAGAAATATCCTCATGTATACATAAATGAAGACAGGACACCTCATTTTGGGCAGATGGGACAACCTCAGGAGCAGCAAGAACTCACAAGCTATGGACAAAGCAACCATGGCCTGGAAAAAGATGAGTTTTTGACAAATAAAATGAATTTCTGTTTTATGTAGAAGTAAACATAGTTAACTCTTAGAGCTGTATAAATGTGTTGAAAATGAAAACTGCTTCAGGAAAGATTTAGAAAAATTCACAACTGAAAGAATAGCAGGAGATCTTTGTGTACTCTGGATAAATTCATGATCTTGGGGGACTGTCACGGTGAACAATAGGATATATCGTATTTCCCTATAACAAGTCCCTTGCTAATTGTATCAGACAGAATATTCTGCTGGATGGACCACTGGCCTGTCCTCCCCAGCACTTCCCATGATCTGATTGACACAGGAGAGTTCTTTAAAAAACAATGTCTGGGAACTCATTTACCAGAAATTATGCACTTTTGGAAATAAAATGAAGGGGTTTTATTCATTATTTTCCACATTCTTGCCATTGTAAAGCACCTGCGCCCTCACACTGTTCAGGAAACTGAAACAGAACACTACAGACCTACAGAGGCTTGTTTACTTCTGCATTTTCCATTTTTGCCGAAAGGGTTCCCGTGGGCATCATCATGCCAACAGTGTGAATTCTCTCTTCGCAGATGCACAGGCCTTCCTTCTGGCCTTTCCCCCAGCCCCCTCCTAATTTACTCAGATGATGGCCACCAATGGGACACTCCCTTTGTCTGGCTGGGATGACAGATGGCAGAGTTTCCACCGGGATTGGCATTAATAGGACTCAGAGGGGCTTCCGAGACTGAATTGAGAGGCCATTCCTCTCTTGCCTCCAGAGACTTAGCGTATCACATTTGAATCCATCTTTGCATCCACCTTATAGGTAAAAGGGAAGAGGGCAGAAAAGGGAACTATACAGTTGCATTTACTTTTAGAAGAACAATAGCCTTGGGCCGAAAGCTCCTGTGTGACCTAATCACTAACCATTTATCCCTTTTGTTCCTGAAATCAAAATTCCCAGAAAAAATTTTTTTAAACACACCCTTAGATAGAGATGATTTATTTTTATAAGCTCTAGCCCAGCTTATAAAATGAAAGCTCACACATACTGCAGCAAACCATCTGTCAAGGGGGATCCAGATGAGCTAAACAGATGCAACAATTCAAGTTATTTCTGACATTCATAAATAAAACTAGCATGGAATCAGGATTAAAAAATGCTCAAATCCTTAATACTTTAAAAATGTCAATGGGAACTCACCGGTATCAGATAACCCTCTACATACACAGAATCTCATTGGGAGAAAGATTTTGTTTTCCCATTCTCTGCTTTCTCCTTCTTGAGGATTCAGAAAAGTAAATAACAGTAGAGAACTCAGAGTAGTGGATAAATAATAAGAGAGCCCTCTCTTGGGCTGCCTGATTTTTTTTTTTTTTTTTTTTTTATTAAATAGGAAACACCAACCCTGGATGAATGAATGGAAAAGTTTCAGGTAAAGATAGAATTTATTGAGTGCTTAATACATGGAAGACAGTGTTTTAAGTGCCTTGTACATGTTAACTAATATAATATAGCAACTCTGAGGGAAGACCTAGTACGGTCTCTGTTTAAAAGATGAGAAAACTGAGCCTCTAAGAAGTTCAGGAGCTGGATGACGGCCATGCCACCACTCAGTAGCAGAGTTGGAGTCTATGCACCAACCCTTTACGTTCCATTTCCTCGGCATGCACTGAAGACCCTTCACAGAGAAATGATAGTTGAGGCCCAGTAAGAGTCATTCTTGACCCTAAGAGAACATTAGCAGTCCTCATCCAGCCTCTTCTAGTGCAGAACAAAGACTGCAGAGAAGGGAACAGACAGAGCCATGTGGGGGTCTACAGGATCCCTTTCTACCCCTGGCTCTATCTTCATCTATGGTCATCCAGACCTTTCGCAGCCACGCTCTGCTTCAGGATCTCCTCCGTTGCCCCCAGCTCTAAACGTTCTAACTCCTGACGGGCCTCTACCATATGACTTTCTCACAGGCCACTCCATTTCTACTGAATTTTCTTTCTGCCCCTTGGCTTTTGTTTTAAGAGTTGCATATGAAAATAAATTGAAGCTGAGACGAGAGGAATTCTGACTAGAAAATGTTTCTCTGTAGCAGCATTTGTCTGGGTGTGGTCCTCTGGCTGCCTGCATAGACATAACTGGTGATGCTTGAGAGAACGGTAGATTCTAGGGTCCACCACATCCCTCAGACATCCAGCTCTGTCTGGGTGTGTGGCTGATGGAATTTTTTAATAAGCTCTCCAGGTAATTCTCATATACACTAAAGTTTGAGAACCATTGATGGCTAGACAGGGTTTCATGCTTAATAATCCAAGCGGTAATACCATATTTGTTTATTAAGGAAAGCAATCAAGTCTCTCTACAAAAAGGAGCCAAACTTGGAAGAGCTGATCAAGTTAGCATTTGCAGTGTACTTGGAAATTCGTGGGCTAACTACTGAGCATATTCAAATCCAACATGTAGCACTATGTTTTGGAAATTTTACCTAGGTTTGCCCAGAAACAATGTCAGATAAAGTGAAAGGCCTTTCACAGGAGACTAGATGGTACTCCCAGAGTAGCCTCAGCAACCTCTTTAGCCAAGTAATGGAACAAAGAGAGTAAGAAAAACAAGAGGGGGAGAAAGTACAACTTACTTTAGCCTCCTATCACTGTCTTCCCAGAAAATTTTATCATGGATGGATCTGGGAAGGTACGTGATGATCTTACCAAAAATTGAATCTCAATTGGTTATGCTGGATCCCTTCACCCCAAGCCCACATGTGTCCTATTTTATTTTGAATTTAAACTCCAAAATCCTTAATAGCCTTCCTAGCAGGTCCGGGCACCCAGTTATTCACTTGGTTCGAATCAGGAGACATCCTGACCTCAACTGTGGCTTCTCTGTCAGAAAGGAATAGTTCTCAAAGATTAGCATCATGTGGCAAAGCTTTTCAAAAGTCCCATTCCTTGCCCTTTCCCCAGACCTACTCTGTAGGAATCATTAGGTTTGGCGCCTAACAACCTGTATGTTTATAAAGTTTCCTGGGTGATATGTTAATTAGCATAACCAAAGCCTTAATTATAATATATTTCTACCTTCTGGAAAACTTTATTAATGTACAGTCTCCAATACACATACTTAGCTAGTCTTTCTTCCTTTTAAGTTTTTACAAAATAATATTTGGTGGGATAAAGGTTTAAGTCCAAAGGTGTAGAAGGCTCTACCTAGAAGCTAGTGATGCCAAAGGTTCAGGGACTCCTGTATGTGTGGCTCCCTTCCAAGGCACTGAATATAATTTTCAGTTGTAATTTTGTATTCATATTCTTAAATAGAGCATTCCAAATGGTGTAAGCTCTGAGCACCACAAAAGTCGAACCTGCCGCTATCTGTAAATGATAGCATGTATGACAAAGCTATGCAAAATATCCCCAAATTAAATATACTTAACAACTTGATTTTTTTTCTTATCAATGATCTCTCTGAATCTCCCCCTCTCATTTTTTTTTTTTAAATAAAAAAGCTGATATTCTGCACTTTAGCAGTATATTTCTGGCAGGGATTCTGATACTGAGTCAGAGACAATATCAGTGCCATGATGGCCTGGGAGAAGAGCTGATAGCAAGAACAGATGGTCCAGGTGAGAGCCCACCCAGAGGGATGTGATGATGCCATGTGTGTGACAGCTGTTTTAGAAGTCCAAGAAGGTAGCATGCTGCAGGGATTAAGTGGGGACTCTGAAACTACACTCTGTGACCCGAACTCAAATTGATTGATTTACCCAGTGAATTTAATAGATGGGCCTCATTCATTTTAAAAAGGAGAAGAAACCTGCTGCATCTTCCCTATTCATGAGCTCATTCTCCAAATTAGGAAGGTTGCCTCATGCTCAGCAAAAAACAGCCATCAAGTTGGGAAGCAAAGGTTTTTTTGCAGTCCTCAGATGTTCGCGTTTTCTGTGCTCAGACTATTTTTATTCAGCAGCACAGACGGTAGTGTAAGCACAGATTTCTTCAGCAATTTTTATTATAGCAGGCGTGGGATCCTAGGCCGTTGCCCTTAAAACACACACATTCGCTACCTGCATCTGAACAGCTCGAGAACTAATGACATTCTTCATTTGATCATTCGGCTGTCTACTTCTCATTTTAAAGAAAAAAAAGGTAAAGAAGGTACTCTAGGAACGCTTTTTTAGATGAGAATGACTGAGATGTCATGAAAGAATATTATAATAAATCATATTATTTCAAAAGCAAGACACATCTGAAAATGAAATAATCTGAGGAATCACAAGAGAATCACTTGAGATAAACACGAACTCTACCACAGAAGTAGGTTTTAATCAGATGAGAAGTGGCCAACCTCCCTAAAAGCATATGGTCTGATTGGAGCTCTAGGATACCTCTGTTTCGATCTCAGTAGTAAATTAAGAACAAAGCATAAAGAGAATTAATATTGAAAAAATATCCTGAGCTATAGGTTTTGAAAAGGAAACCCACACAATGAACAAAACCAAGGTGGGGTGGTATATGGAGTCTGACAGAGATAGCTAACTCTCCACACCAAAGACATGTTCTTCGTTTCTGATAATCCTGTGCTACAACACTGGGCCTGACATAGGAAGTGGCTGCCTGACTGAAGACTACATCTCCCTGCTCTCCTTGGGGCCATCTGACTGGTTATTGCCAACAGAACGTGAGGGGAGGTGACATGTTTCTTTTCCAAGCCAAGGTGGTTAAGAAACAGGTAAGCTTTCTTAATCATTTCCCCCATTCTCTTTATTCCCATCTCTGTGCTGGATGAAGTTGAAATTGTTAAGGCCACCAGTAGTCTAAGTCCCAGAATGACAGCCTGGAACCGCAGTAGACCTAGAAACACCTTGCACTGTTAAGTGAGTAAGAAACAGAACAATATTTATGTATGCCTCTAACATGTTACCGTTTCCTTTTTTATAGCAGCTAGTATTACTCTAACTTGGAGACAAAAAATACCATGTTAAAATTCATAACATACCTGTTATGTGAATATGATATTCTTCCTTGAAGATCTTCTGGAAGAAAGGGATCTTGAATTGCATGTGAGGGGTGTGCAACCCAGGGAGATTTACATCGACATCTCCCATGAAATGTGGGAATTCCCAGTCCTGTCAGAAAAAATCAACATAAAAACATATTTGTGATTTGTTTTGTACATAAGCAGCAAAATATCCCAAATTGACTTTTTGTAAGCACTTATTTTAAAATCATTTAAATGCATCCAGCTGTTGGAGGGATCGGTTTTGTTCTGTGATGGTTATTTTATGTACATTAGGTAGCGGTATGCATTCAAAATCAAAATTAAGTCATAACTTATATCCTCGGCTTTTCTCTTTAATGTGGTAATAAGAAACCAATACAGAATTGATTTGCATCTATACATGTTTATCTCTTTTATTCTAGAGAACTGATTTTAAATTTTTATCTAAAGGAAGTAGTCCATACTTTATAAATATGGGGTAAATCTGTCTCACTACTTTTTAAAACTATAAACCCTAAAACTGCATGTTTTGTGTAAGAAGACATAGTAAAAAGGATCTGATTCACTTAACCAAGTTCCTCAATTTACATCAAGGGACTTTTATTAATCACCTTGGCCAGTAACTATATGGAATGGCAAAAAGCCAGTCTCCTGTCCTGCTCTCCTGCAATTTAGCATCAATTCAAACCAAATGACGAAGGCCTGACACACTAGCACGAGAGCTGAATAGTGAATTAATTCTCAAATTCTTATTAGTTTTTTCTATTTGTGAAGGCAAATGAGGATATTTTTAGGTGTCTCACCTGCTCTTGGTTTTGAATAGAGGCAACAACTTAAAGTTCATAACTAACATGTGAAGGACGTATGCACTAAATATAAAGAAATATTTGAGGTAGATCCAAAGGCATTAATACAGATATTTTCACTTTTAATAATAAAATAATCACTAAAGTATCAGTCCTGTATTCAGTGACTATTTTAAAAGAACCTGAATGTGAAAAAAATAATGGACGAAATAATTTAAGATTTCAATACATTATCTCAATGTAAAAAAGTTTTTTTTAATAGTTTTATAGTCTGAAAAGTTCTTCCAGACCCCTGCAACAAATAGGCATGTGATTTGGGAAGTTCAGAAAACCCAAAGCATTAAAGCTAAATAAGTTTGAACATTTTGATCTAAAACATTAGTAGAAAATGAATTGGTAATAATATGTGTGAGGTATTGCATTTTATTAAAATGCATTTGCCTTTATTATTATTGTTACTGATACTGTCTTGTTCTTTCTATGTTATTTGCAAGGCTTCCGCAAAGAGAACTGAAATTGAATTTGGCCTTTTGATAAATATAGCTGACATCTCCCATGAAAAATTATGCTTGGCAAGTAAAGAGATTGATAACCAAAGTATCTTTCACTAGCCCTGGATAAACAGCACACAGCACTTTCAATAGAGAAATTCTCTTTTTTTATTTCTTGGTTTAAGAAAGAGGATACTTCTTGGTAGTAACTGGGCACATGTGCTTGATATATCTTTTTATAGGAAAGATGTTCTTGGAATGTTCACATATAGCTTTTCATTCCACGAAACTAAAGTTTTCTATTGGGTATGAAATTGATTTTAGTTTAAAAGTAATTTCTAGAGATTTCTTGTAGCCCGGGATCAAAATTTCTTTCACCAAAAAATAGTTCCTCAATCATTTCCCACCTGTACTTGGAGAGAGAAAGATAAATTAAGGAAATGGAGAGGAGAGGAAAGAGAAGAGAAAGTATTGATCTTTGTTTGGAAGATGGCATTACTTGTCTTTTTTTTTTTTTTTAGGACAAGATCAGGGCAAGGAGTTTGGGGGAAAGTGTGAGAGAAGTAGCTGATGCCATGTAAGAAATTTTAAAAACAGAGAATTAATGAAAAAGAGTTGATCTATCAATTCTCTTAGCTTCTCCCCTTCTATATTATTTTTTAATTGCATGCTACTCTGCCATCTTGACCAGAACTAATTGCATCCTTCTACATTATTGTTTATAATCACCATATTTTGCTTTTCAAAACTCTTTTCTTTAGTCTTCTAACTCCCTGCCCCCATTCTTTTCCTGTTATACTAGTTTTTGTACTTTAATTCCTGCTCTGCATATTTCTCCAGACCATTAATGAATCAGTGTAAACTCTGCTCTTACTTGACAGAGTGGAATGGTAACACTAATAATTGCTACTACTTGCAGGATGTTTAGGGCTCATCTTAATGAAGAATAGGTGTTTAGGGCTGGTAATATCCCAGTATTTATTTGAAGGAGGTAGAAACAAGAGAGTGGATGATGTTCTGAACCTCCCTAATTTTTGTCTCTTTATTTATAAATTGGGGTTAAATATATCATTCTCACAGACTTTTTGGGAAGACCAGATAATGCCTGGACAGCAAATAACACATTGCTGGAAACAGAGGAAAGAGACAGGGAAATGTCCAACAATCATGGCTGATTCCCGCAGCATGACTCCAAGGTCAGGTTTATCCTGAGAGTGAAGCAGAAGAAACTGATAAGTCTGTTTTCAAGAGGATCAGGAGGACCCTGCTTCAGGGTCCAGATGAAAAAGGATGAAGGCCACCTTCTTCTCTTCTCTGTCTTCATTTATTGCACAGCATGGATTTCTCATCAAAAGTTGGTTTCATGAGGAGATTTAAACTACTTTTCTCTATCTCCCTCCACTCCAAGAGGGCTCTCATTTTTATCTGACCCTAATTTGGAAAAGGAGATGAACTGTAACTCTTTCTCCACTAAGCAACTGTCCTGGAGATAGTTGGCTTCTAATCAGACTGATGAGGAAAATTTGACTAATGGATGATAGCAAACATCGAGATTCTCTGGGCATTGTAATTATGGATATATAGAAAGTTTCATACACAGATTGCACATAAATGTTATGAGTGTCATGGCTTTCTTTTCTTTCTGCATAAATATAAAAAATATAGTTTGAACACAAGATGAAACTATTGAAGTAAGAGAATGACGAGGCAAGATGTGATCAGCTACTAAGACCAGGGTAGAGCCAGGCTAATCCTGTGATTACATAGTATGGAATGTTCATTTATTTTGTTCTTCAAGAAATGTATTTAGTAATTAAAAGCTCCCTTATTACTTTCTGCTATTAAACCTAACAATAATTGCAGAGGTATATCACATTTGTAGTTCAGGGATATTGTATCACACACACCATTCCAGTTTTCATCAGTTCATGGTGATGAACAGATTTCCAACTTTGTATCTTGCTTCAAAGTAACTGAGAAACAGTTACTTTTCATTCAGATGGGAATATTTCCTATATAAAAAGGATCAGTGCCATGATATATATCTAATCTTATTTCTTACATACTATGGTTTACTTTGCCTATAGCAATAAAAATTACACTTGGACAATGATTTCCAAATTACATTTGGATGTGTAATTTGGTCGGATATGTCTAAATGTGATTCTCTCCAAATGCGGCCTTATTATTCATGAAATATATTTGGACAGAATTTCAGGACAATATTAAGTATACAGGCAAGATGGTTTCAGGATATTCTGGATTCACCATTTCCCTACGTTTTTTTCATTAAGATGCATGCCTCAGGGCCAAAGAAGAAAACTTGATACAATTCAGAGGAACTCAAGCTTGAAACCAATACTGTTTTGAATTCCCCAACTGGCATTCAATTTCCCAAATCAAATGAAGAGACCTCAGTTCTACTTAGAGAAGCATTAGAGAATAAAAATGTAATAACACTGATTACTCTACCTTGCAAAACTAAAGCCATAGTATCAAAACAAAAGTTTTATTTTTGGGGTCAAAGATTGGACTTCTGGTTTTTGAGGAAATTAAGAGATAAACTAGATTTTACTGAAAAGTATTGATAACCATTTAGAATAGAATTAATAATAGATTTTTAAATATTAATAAAATATACCAACATTTTTCATTGTAATAATTTGTATATCTATTATTTAAAAGCATCAGATTACTAATATTAAGGTTTACATGAATTTAAAAGCCTCTTTACAGATATTTCTTTTTCTTTGTTATTCTCTATTTCTCCTATATATTGGAACTGAATTTAGATCAATGAATTTCAGAACATCGTTCTTTCAAAAACGACCCCAGTTATAAAATGTCATTAGCTTTTCTGTGCTTAGCAGTGTCCTAGCAACAGAATTTTAGATGACAACGAGCAGTGGTGGCCTGAAGAATTGTACTCCCGCTTTGGGTGATATTTTTGTTTCTTATTAAGAATTTCAAGTGCCTGATTTCTTTCGGCAACCCTATGCTTCTTCTAATTGGCAAAGTTGCCGTGGAATCACTTGGCTGAATAAATCCTTGGAAACCTTGACATATAGTAGATATTGCGTATGTGTTTGTGTATCCCCCATTGGGATGTAAGCTCTAGGAGCTTATAGGTTTTTTTCCTGTTTTGTTTATTGCTATATTTTCCATTACTGAAATAGAGCTCAGCATATAGTAAGAACTCAAATATTTGTTCAATTGATGAATGGAGCTCTCTCAAAGTTAAAGGTATACAACAATCTCTTTTTGGTTTCATGTAAATGGAAACTCAGGATGGATTTAGGTAAACAATGACAGCACAACGAATTCTTTTTTTTGTGAATAATATCACATGTCAACCTGACATATAAGATTATGAAAAAAACCTTTTCACTATAAACTAGATATGCTGGAATCATATAGAATAACCCAAAGATTAGGCAATTAGCCAGACATCACAAAGAAAAAGAGACAGGGAAAGAAAGCAGAGGTCAAATGTAAATATTATGAGATGAAGTAGTTAATGTTTGGGAGTTAGTTAAAATTCTCATTGAGATAATCCAAGACATTTTTTTAGTGACCGCCTATATGTAAAGACACTCATGAAACATGTCCAACCGAGTCAGAGAACAAGAAACAAAATGGAAACCAACATGCGATTAAAAAAAGTGGGGGATCATTTCCCACAGTGGAAGATCCCAGGAAGGTTGTCAAGGCAAGGCTGAATGTCAGGGTACCCTGTGGTAAATGTGGCGGACGGACAAAAGAGAAATAGCAGGAGGTTACTTCTCAGAGGTCCTTTCCTCATATATTGTACTCTCATTTTCTCTTGATATTCACTATTGTTTTTGTTTTCCCTATTACCTCTTAGAGTTTTACCTCAGAAGGCATATAGGTTATTTAAGAGACTCAAAATCGCTGGGAAAAAAATCTTGGCTTTCTGGTTGGAGTAGGATTTTGTCAACAAATTGTGGAGATGACAGATCTTATTTACCACTAAAACAAATCCAAGTCAAACTGTAAATACTTCCTTAAAATGTTTAAAGACCTTGACTCTTTCACATGTTTTTGTGTATTCTAAGATATCAACGAACTCTCAAAATTGTTGTTGCCCAAGTAATCCAATTTATCTTAAGGGCCTATTTTGTAGTATTTAATGTATTTTCTTCATCAATAACCTTTCTTACTTGTAAAAGACAATATGAATTTTCCTGGCTAATTCTGAAGCCAATGTACATCAATAAGATATATTCATGTCTATGAAAAAACCAAATAAGTCATTCCCAGAGTAGATTTGAAAAGTAAATGTATGTTTGTTATTTTTAAGAAATCTTACCAGGGGGCTCTATCAAGAGATCAGTAGGTTTTTAAAACAAGCTATATTATATCAAGACACCTTGAAAGCATTACTTGTTTAAGCACCAAGGTGAAAATGTCTGATAAAATGCACTGGGCCTCATTTACAGATGTCCTGCCCTTGCAGACTGATGTGATGAAGGACAAAATAAAAGTCAGTCTTGTAAGTGTTTACAACTAATAGAAATGCATCATGTGGCACCTAGGAATAATGAGAAATCAATATCTCTCACTAGGGCAATACGGTCCACCAGTACAAGGGAAAGAATGCTTGACATCTTAGAGACTTCTAAGGGTGTTGTCGGGGAGACAAGGAGACAAACCATTGGCTATGACAAGTTGCCAATAAGTGAAGTTGGTGCAAAGTCTAAAGAAATGCACTGTTCTAACTCCAGCTTCAGGGTAGTCTTCCATTGGTCATCAAACGACAACTATCTACTTTGCACCTCTTAAGAATAAATATTAACTATATAATAAATTGACATATTTTTTACTTAAATGAGAACTCCTAATAATTTGTCTTTTCCTAATAAAGAAAGAGTGATATCTAGTGGGAGGAAGTTATTAGACAATATATGTTCACGTTATTTCTCAAACACTGGCTGCAGTTCAATAAAACGTAGCCCTTGTTTATTCTGTGCTCTATTGTATTTTTACATTTGGTATAAAATGTCACTGCTTCAGTATCTGTTCTGACTCTATGCATACTGCCAGTAATGGTCACATTCAATTGTCCGAATGACCAATTTCTTCCACAGGCTATATAGGAAAATTAATTGCATACTGTCAAAAAGTAGATATTGTCCTTGGTAAATTTTTATTTAATATTGAGGTCATTTTTCTGTGAAAAATAATAATAGTGGAGATTGGTGGGTAAATATAATTCAATATAAAAATATTCACTTCACAAACAAAAGAGTTTGAAGTTAATCTAAATATCAGGTGGGTGGTTAAGGTAAATAACCCCTAATGTTTCTTGCAAAAAGTTCATTTCTATACTTATAATTTTTTGTCAGAAATGTCTCATGGAGCATATATTCTAGTTGGGAGACAGACCAGTAAATCAGCAAATAGCACTATAATGTGATATCAAACAGTGATAAATGCTCTGAAGGAAATAAAGCAGTGTAAGGGGGTGGGTGCTAGTTTAGTGAGTCAAAAGAACACTTCTTTGAGGGTGACCTTTGCATGGAGCATTGATTGGCATGAAGAGCAAGCCGTGCAAATCTCTGGAGGAGGAGCAGATCAGCCAGCAGGAAGAGCCAATGCACAGGTCTTGAGGAGAAAATTAGATGGGTGTTTCCAAGAAACATAATGGTTAGAGTGATTCAAGGAGTGTAGAGAGGTTATAGGAAGAGAATGGTAGGTTGGCTAAAGAAAGAATGAAGACCAGTTAATTTGTAGTAGTTTAGGTGGTTAAACAAGGGTGGTCAGTTGTTCAGATCAAGATATGTTTTGAAGGTATCACCAACTCAATTTTTTGAATTTACCAGTTGTTCCAGCAACTAGTAAATGATGGTAGTATTTACTGAGGTGGGGGAGATAAGAAAACCAATACATTTATAGAAGATGGAGAAGTGGGTAAGAAATCCAGAGATCTATTTGGAACATGCTATTAGACATCAGGTGGAGGTGTTTTGTTAGTGAAAAATAAATTTAATTTTGGTAGCAGTGGTCCCCAATCTTTTGGGCACCAGGAACCGGTACTCCTATGAGAATCTAATGCCAGATGATCTGAGGTGGAGCTAAGGTGGTGATGCTAGTGCTGGGGAGAGGCTGCAAATACAGATGAAGCTTCACTTGCTTGCCTGCAGCTCACCTTCTGTTCTGCTGTCTGGCCCAGTTCCTAACAGGCCACAAACCTAATCAGTCCAAGGCTTGGGGGTTAGGGACCCCTGGAATAGGGGGCTCTGAGACCTGAGATTCTTTTTTTTATATTTTCAGTAGCTCCTGCAATGACTAATTTTAAAAGCTAGTGTGCACCAGTATGGATACACTGGCTGTTTATAGCTGGTGTCTATTCTGATTGGGGAGTGTCCATTCTGATTGATTAGTACCTCCTTTGTACCAGTAAATATTCTAACTATCACTCTTTGTGAAGTCAAGATAGCTGCTTTTCTGAAAAAACAAAACAATACAACACTGGGCTCAGTTTATTGTGTCTTGCAGGCAGTAGGCTTTTAGAAACAGTAGGCTAGATTCTTGCTGCTCTGTACCCTGTGTGGTTTCCTTCTCTTTTCATCTTTCTTAGTAAAGACTTCAGATTCTGGAACAATCATGAAATCTCTACCTCTGACCTCCATGGACCACCCAGAGATAACATGAACAGAAAGTAAAACCTTTAGAGCAATGGATTTGAACTGGCAGATGTTCCATGCTTTCTTCAACGAGTTTTAGGTCAAGAGTGTTCATCCTTTGTGCTCTAGAGAAAAATTATCAACCCTCAAGTAAGAGAGCAAAGACTAGAAATACAAGATATATAGGAGCAGGACAGAGGGATGGAAAGAATAAAATACATTTTATTGTTTGTGAATTATATCCTCAGTGAATTGAAAAATTTTCTGAAACTATTGCTAGTCCAGAGGTCAAACTAAAATACATTGTTTTCCTTGTTGGGCACCTGTGGGAGAGATATTCCATCGCCCTTAGTGTCCTTTTGGAAAACAAGTTTACACACTGGAGTAAAGAAGTCTTACACGAATATTAGAGGTTATCTATCTTTATATTGACACAATCCATTCACAAAAGCCTGAAGTGACTATAGTGTGCTTGGTTTACAGATTCTACATAGCACTAATGGAGTGAATGTGAAGTCTATATTTCTTGCTGACATTATCAATAACACACTCAAGTTCCCCCACAGGATGGCATCATACTATTATTCAACTAATTCAACAATTATTCAATGGCCACTATATGTAAAGCATTTATTCTCAAAGGATATCAAATGCCATTAATAGTAAACTAAGCTATTTCTTTTACAGTTAAAGACAACAAGAGTCAAAGAGGTTACAGGACTCCTCCCAGACCACCCAACAGACTGCTGAGAGAGAAGAAAGCAGATGAAATTTAATCGATAGCCCCTGAACTATATTTCACTGCATCCTTCTTATTGAGAACCCCGTTTTGGAGAAAGAAAACTCTATTTAGGGGATGAACTATGTTTTTATATTTTATTCAGACTAAGCAAACCAACATTTGTCATGACCTTGCTCTGTGTCAAGCTTTTGATCCACTGTAAACCAGGGAGGCTTGTTCTCATTTTATAAGGAAGTAAACTGAGGCTTATAGAACAGTCAAGTAGCTTGCCCAATGTAGCACAATTGGTACCTAAAGGATTTGTACCCAAGTCAGTATGATTCCAAAGAGATTTGTGTATACCATATCCGCTTTTTCATGACATTTTTCCATCAGGCTCTAATGTTGCAATTATCTCTCCACCTAAAAGCTAACTATCAAACCAGCATGTGTTTCTGTTTGATGCTAACTTATATGTGCAATGATAAGTTTCCGTTTAGTGGTATGTTATAGCTCATCTTGAAACAATATTTCCTTAGAATAATTTTGCTACCTCCAGCACATGGGGAGGGAATCTTGTCTAACTTCCACTGCGAAGTTGAGAAATGGCAGTGGGTCTACGTTTACCCTATAAGTCACTGACAAGGCCTGTAAAATATGCAGGCCAAGATGCATATTTAACTCTAGATATGTTATGACCATCTTAGAATTTTTACTGCCAATGCATAAATTTGACTCTAAACTTAGAATATTTCTAGTAATGAATACTATCTCCTCAACTTCTTTGCACTTCAGTTTTCTCACCTGAGGATATTTTCCATCATAGTTAGATACTCTGATGGCAGATTCCTATATCATCGCATCGGAAAACAGGATGGATTAGGGGATGATTTAGTGTCTGCTAGTGATGACTATCAAACTTTTCAACTTCCTGAGAAGACACAACTTTTATGTTTTTTCGGAACTTGTATGATCGTAAGATTCATGCTACTAACATATCATGGCTGCACATATTAAGTGATAAAATTTTATATTATGTAAGTTACTGAAGGTGGAGCAAAGAACACAAGAAAGAAAACTATAAGGAAGATATATATGCATAACAATCTAGCTATTTTATCTCAAGTCTTATTTGTTCTGTATGTTAGTAAACTAAGGTATTGTGTTACTGGAAGCTTCTCATTTCATGGATTAATTCTTCTGGCTCATAATTATGATCTGTAGAAGATGACACAAGTTCCATAAATATAACATTATTAATAGTTTTATTCAAAGCCTTTCTCGATAATTGATTTCAAATAGAATTATTAGTGTAACCAATATTAAAAAGTACATCTGTAATATTATGAGGTAGAAGCTCCATATACTGTATGTGTAATATATCAAATTTCTAATGAAATGTGTCATATTTAGAAACATTACAAATAATATCCTTGAGCATATGTGGAAATGAAGTAACAGTAGGCCTTGGGAGGGTAGAAAAAATTATCAGAAAATAACTTTATGCTACCTCAGGATAATAGCTCATAAAATTTTTATTCATAAAAATTGGTAAGCCTTTGGTTCTAAAATTGACTTTAAATGCACAGAAAAGCTACATAAAAGCAATCATAAAAACTAAACATAAAACATAAAATTTTGCCTTTAGCACTAGATTGTAGTTGGTGAGTCATAGGTAAATGTGAAATTATTACATTTGCCAGTTGCCAAAGGCTTTGCTTTATGAATATCTGCAACATATATACATAAATCAATTAATATGTTATTTTTCCTATATGAACCCAGGTGCACATGATTCATTACCTCTCACAAGAGGAGAAATTGGCAAATCAACATCATTATGAAACTGTTCAGGCAATAGACTATCTTCAGAAATTAATTTCTGACAAAAGTTCCAAATTGTTTTATAAAAATATTATTTGCTAATTTATGCCAACCCTAACTCCCAACTCAGAGATACTGGGACTTTTGATATCGTGTCCCACTTTTCAATAACAAATCCACTATTTAACAACCACACACATGGATTAAAAGCTTCAATTAGTCATGTACCATTTGCCTTTCAATACAGAAACATGATCACCTTAGCCAGAAATGGGAACTTCTTCAAATCTCTTCTTTGGGAACAATACATACAAAGAATGTTTAGGTGTTTTAATGCAAACACCTGCGAGGTTGGCTAATTAAGAATTAGTGAAAGATTTTGTCGAATGTTCTCCTGAACTTTAATTACAAACAATATGAAAGAATAAATATTATCATAATGAACAAGTTTTCTTTTTTTCCAAAACGATAGTTTATGATTTAGCATGCTTCTACTGACAATTAGATAGCATGAGCAATAGATTACTTGTGCTATGATCCAAAATAAAGAGATGCCCTCTACAGTTATTGAAATGTAAGGAAATACATTTCTCTTTACTAATATTAAATATTCTGCTTGCCACACCTCCAGCCAGGCACTGTAATTGATGAATGTTATGACAACAGCCACCGTTCAATGAGCTAAATGAAACAGACCCTGCAGCAGGCGTAGCTCTTTACATACATTTCCTTATTTTATCTCCAAAACAATTCTACAAGGTAGATTTTATTTTTACCATTTTGTAATTGTGGAAACCAAGGTTCAGAGAAGGTACCTGACTTACCTACTGTAATATAGCTAATAAGTGAAGAGTAGGAGCAAACCTAGATCTGCCCAACCCTATACAAACCCAGTGGTATTCCTTGTACCACACTCATAAAAGTGAGAATTTAGATTGTCCTGGCTCTAAATGATCTATTACTGTCTTGGTCTACTCATTGTTTCTTTTTTTCTCCCTTGTTGAGCCCCCAAAGTTACTGAATTATATAAAGTTGCTTGTTCACACTTGTTTGTTTCTTCTCACTACTCCCAACTATCTTTGATTCCCACATTTATTATCTTCCACTAAAAGTAGCTCTTGCTTCTGCCACCAACACTTCTAAACTAATACTTGTTTTGCTACACGGGTTAACAACTAATCCCTTTTCTTTGCTTAAAAAAATTATTTTCTTGTTTTTTCTTTTCATACCATCATCTTTTATATATTTTTGCTGAATATTTGTGTATTCAACCATTGCTTGTGACAGTGCCTCTTCTAAGCATTGGTGATACAGCAGTGAAGCAAGTAGACCTCGTTCTAGGCTCTGCCTTCATGGGTTTTAAAGTTTGAATGTAGCACAAATGCATAAACAGAATAATTTCAGTAAGTGATTAGTGCTAAAGAGCAGATGAACCAGGATGTTTGTTTGGCAAAAGCAACTTTAGGTAAGGTTAGAAAAAATATTTATGAGGATAGAATCTCTCCAGTGACAATCTGCTGTGATGTGTGCTATGTGTGCAATAAGGGCCAAAACAGACCTAGCGGTTCTCCACCACCAATAGTTCAATCCTGGAGGGTGTAAAAGATCAGTGGACTAGTAGAATCAAGTAAGTGGTAATAAGAGCCATGAGGGAAATAAACTAGGGACTGAGGAAGAGAATAACAAAAAGGTCATTTGGCTCTTGGAAGACTGACACCTGAGTTGAGAACTAAGGATGGGAATGATCCAGCAACACAATGAGCAGAGAATATTGAGCAAAGCAGGTGTTCAATTATCTACTAGCCAGGTACTCTTCTAGGTCCTAGGGATACAAAGGTGAACAAAAGCCCACATGTAGCCTGATTTCTTGAAGCTTATGGTCTAGTAAGGGAATTAGACATAAATCAAATAATTATAGAAACAGACCTTGGTACTTGTGGGTTAACTCGTGTCACCATGCCCATCCATCATTCACTAAACCACCAAAAGGTGAGCATTTTTCATATATATAATTCTTCTTGGCTATTTTCCTCAGTGCAAGCACCAAAGAATGATAAACCAGTGCATGGTGTTCACTATCTTTTCACATTTATATCTTGATTATATGCTACTCGAAGGTACACTTCTTTATATATCTCTCAGTCCTTAGCATAATGCTAAACATATAGTAGGAAGCAAAAACTATTCGTTTATTCACAAATATTTACTAAAGTCTCATTATGTGGCCAAACTATATGAGGCTCCAGGATACCAAAGATATAAATCAAAATTCCTGCTTCTAAGAAACTCATTTTCTGTAAAAGACGTTAATAAGCTAACGTTACTTACAGAATAAGGTAGAAGCCTATAATAGAGTCATGAAACTAGTTCTCTATGAACCTACTTGAGAAGGAGCCCCTCATTCAAACTGTGACAGAATGAGTAAATTAACCAATGATTCTTTATCTTCCATTTCACAGTTACCACAGGCTGCTGAGAGTGTGTAGCTTATCGAAATGCTGTAGAAATAGGATGTAGCCATATAAATTGCTCATTTTTGCTATAATTGGTGGAACTTTTCTTTTTTAAAGAACCAAATGTACTTTTCTTAGTAACTTTGGCTTATCTAACTTTAGGTTATCTAAAGAAAAGTTTCGTGAGCTAGCAGAAATATTTTAGGTGTCTCCTATTAACCTGAGTCAACTTGCGGCATTGCTTCCAAATATACAAAAGATAAAAATGGGCATACAACTTAAGATTATTAAGAATACTATTGAGAAAAGTGATTAAAACTTTAAGATTCCCAAGTTCATGGTTAAGGTTGTACGCCTTATTCATATTTAAGCTACTATTGACTACATAGTCTAGTCATCATTTAGATTGATTACCATTTGGAGTAACATTAGCCAGGCAATTTCCTTGGTCAGTATTTACATCACACATCAATATTTTTTAATGTATACCTTAACTAAAGCCAATACTTTTTATTCTTGACTCTTGAGGTAATTACTTTGGTAAATGACTATGGCATAAATCAGATATCCACATAACAACTCGCCACTGAAAATAGTTATGTACATATCATTTTCCCCAATGCCTCTATAATTAATAAGAAAACTTTCAAATCTTATTTACTTTCATAAAATGGGACTTCAGGTATTGGTATCCACACACATACTTCTAATTATTTTCAGAGAATATTCGACCATGTAAATTAAAAGCAAGGGCAGAGAAATAACCTGTTCTACCTAAGTAAATTTACTTTTCTATATCTGATACAAATTTATGCTTTCTTTGAGATTCAACTTTCTCTTTTTTATCTGGTTTCACATGATCAAAGTAATTGAATTGAAAAAACGAAGATGTGATGAAAAATAAAATCAAACCACTTGTTTGTGCACAGACAAAAAATTAATTACTTTTTCACTTTTGAAGTAGCTGCTTTGCCAACTTACAAATAAATGATCTTTAGATAGAATTATTTTCATTTTTTTTACTTACATGTTAATTTGGGAGTCTTTTTATACAGTTTTGTTTTAACATACTCATACATCCACATTATTCTGATAATTCTATACCTGGGAATATTTTCTGCTAAGTAAATAACTTAAAAATGAAAACCTTATGCATGAAGATAGATTTCAATTTATTTAATATGGTGAAAAAGTGGAAACAACATTATGATAAGAGTAAAATAAATTACGCTATATCATTCTATGGAATATTATATAAGCTTCTCAGAATTATAATTATGCAAACTTTATGTTATAATGTTAAGTAAAAAAATGAACAAAAAACTAGCAAAAGATATGAAGAAAATATACAAAATTTGTTCTGTTACTGTAGTAAAATCACAGATTTTTTTTTTTTTAAAACCCTTGGTTTTTAAATTTCCATAGTGGTCATACATTATTTTAATTTTGCACACAAATATTTATAAATACATTCTAGGCACTTTCCCATTTTATAGAGTAGTACCTTTTTTTGGCTTTCGATTTCTCTTTAATTCTAACATAGTCAATTTTTTTCCCCTTAAACTCTAACCTTATATTCTCTTATAAATCTTGCTTTTATTCAATTTTGCTTTTATTTACTTTTGGTTGAAGCAATTCCCTTTCAGCTCTAGGTTCAAAGGGGATATAATATCACCCACATTTTCTCAATGTCCCCAGTGTGCTGTGAGATTTAATGAGATAACATCCATGCAGCACTCTATGCTCCTTTGAGAAAGGTGCTGTATAGAAACAATGCATTATAATTATTTATGTTATTATTAAACCCACAGAAATATTAGAGCTACAATTTAGCACAAGCAGATGGTTAGACTAACTCCAAGTGCAGGCTGGGCAATGTCCCTTACTGCTAAACTAGAAGGAGGAATTCCATGGTTAGGAGGAAGTTGCTCCCTGCACTTAGAGCACTTAGCAAATTCCCAGTTACTCTTAATGTTAAAAATAGTGTATTTTGGTTTTAATGTATAATATTCTAAAAAGTACGGTATGTCATTTATGTTTACTTGATATACCACTTCCCCATCTCTGCTTAGTTCTAACTGAATATAATTATTTATGAGAAGTAAACTTATAGAGCCAGCATCAAAAGGCAGATATTACTGATTACTAGAAATCACCAGATAATCCAAGCACAACACAGCTTCTGAATCGAATTAAAGGTAATTTAGTATAGCGACCTCTACCTTATGCATTAATAACCCCAAATCCAGCCACTCAGAGGTGCTTAACCACTCTCTGAGCATTTCTAGAGAAGGGACACTTTTACTTCCTAACAAAAGCTCTGATTTAAGAATACCCTACTCTATATTTCGCCAGATCCTGCGCTCCTGTAGTTCTGTTTTCTGAAGCCACACTGTCTTTCCTCTGACTTAGTCATTTCACTATGCTTCTTTATTCATTCATCTAGTCAACACTTATTCTGTAGTCATTGTGTAGGCACCCTGTGAGGCTCTGGGGAAACAGAGGATTATGACACTTCTCTGTCCTAGAGGTTTTCACAGTCCAATGGGGACACAGATATCAAGGTAGAGAAATAATCATAAACGCTGTGAGTATTATGTTGAAGGGAGGAAGTAAAGTGTCAGGGACAGAGAGGAAGAAAGAAGTAATCCTGCCTTTGACATTTAAGAAGACTTCCCAGAGAAGATGATTTTTGTCTTCTGTTGAAAAGATGACTAAGATGGCTAAGATCTTGCCAAGTGAAGAAATTGTGAAAAAGCTTAAGAAAAGATGTGAATGGGCTAGGTTCATGAGAGAATGGTGGGAAGTTCAGTGTGGCAGAATTTGAGTGGTAGGGATAAGACTGAGAGGCAGTGTGTCAGGGCTTTATCTTCCATGCCTACAAGATTGGACTTCATGCCATATGCAATGGAGCTAACAGAGATTCTGGAGCTGATCAGATCTGTCCTTAGGATGATGATATAATAATAATGTAAATAGATTATTGACTAGAATAGCGAGAGCCTCTAGGCAAGACATGATAAGGACTTACAGTCCAGTGGTAGAAAGGAAGGAGTGAGATTTGAGAAATTAATAATGACACTTAAGTCAATATATTGGATATGAGGACCAAAGGAGCAGGAGAGGCAAAAAGGTGAGTCTAGTTTCCTTACTCAAGAGACTGAACAGATGGCGACATCAGTAACAACAACAATGGCGACGACGACAAAACAGAATATCTGAGGCAGAGCAATCTGGGGGAGAACGGTAAGATAAGAAACTAAATTTTGACTGTAAGTAGGAGGTTCCCATGTGATATTTAAGTGATGATGTCCAGACAACCACTGGGAATATGGATCTGCTGCTTCGGGAAGTCAGAGCTGAAAACAAACTGGAAAAAAAATCCCAAATAAAATAAACAGAAAAAATTGTTTAGAGGAACTCAACTGAATAATGAGGTGCTACTGTGATCCCTCTAATTCTGTTAATATTGTTATTTCTTCCTCAGATGCTACTGACACCATGAACTCATTCAAAAGACAATAATGTAAATGTGAAATAAAGGAGCTTAATTTAACTATGTTTTGCTTCTTCATAATTTTGTATGTGGGTTCAGTTTTGTTGTTTGACAAGTATAGTTCTTATCCTTTTAAAGGTAATTTTGTAATTTGTCATTCTTTACTTATCTTATCACACTAAACTATCTTCCCTAAGACACCCTCCAGTGGAAAAGTAACATGGCATTTCAGGATCTCTTAGTCTTAAAAATTACCCCTCCACACACACTATTTCTGTGGAGTCAATCAATGGGTCTGACAATTGCACATAAACTTGGTTCTCTTTTTACCAAGCAGCACCTGCTTTTTCTATTTTTTTCTCTTTCCACCACTAGAATTTTCTGGTTTTGCCTCCTCTTTAATGCCAAAGATATTTCCTGTTCTGGCTCTTCTCTGGGTCAGGTATTAGGCTGATCCAGCCTCCTGCTGCAGTCATTTTTCCTGTACTCCATTTTTCTGGTGCAATATTTAGGCTATATATAGGCCACTTCTATCAAGCTTCTCTATGTCAACTTCCTATTCCCATAGGATGGATTACTTCCCAAATACTATTCAGTCCATCATGCAAATGGACTCTTGGCAGGCTGATCCGAGGGCTTTCCATACAAATCTGATCATATCTGACCCAAAGTAAATACGGATTAGGCAATCATGGGTAGTGACACACATCTCAAGTGGAATATAGCAGACTCCCCTTATCTGCCATAGATATGTTCCAAGACTGCCAGTAGACGTCTGAAACTGAATAGTATAAAAACCCTAATCAACTTCTTTAACTCTGCTGGCAAACGTGACAACAGCTTCTTCCTCGGAAGAGGCAGCCTCTCCGGTAATTTTTATATTTTTTAGTCCAAACCTATTCCTGAATCTGTGTTAGTATCTCTTACTTGCAGTTAATGCCTTGGTGTCACTCGTTTCAGAGGATCCGCTGCTGAAGCCTTGCTCAGTACTTTCTGGAACAACAACTTGCCGTGAACTGAAACATGTTTTCTGTTTATGTCTTTCACCCACAAATTTAATGCCTTTTCCTTGAACACTAACACCCATTATAGCCATAACTTGTGCAGTTTGAGGTGCGACAGTAAAACTAACACAAACTTATTTCCCTTCTTCACAATTTCATAGATAGATGATTTGTTCTTACCATAGATCTCAGCAATCTCAGCATATGATTTCTTTTCTTTCTTTATTAAATCTAGAACTTTCACCTTTTCACGTAAAGGAAGCACTTTATGACTCCTCTTTGGCATATCCCTCTTTCCAGCATCACTATTCTTTTGTTTTGGGGCCATTATTAAATAAAATAAGGGTTACTTGAACACAAGTACTGAAGTATCTCAACTGTTGATCTGATAACCTTGGTGGCTGTTAACAAACGGGTGGGGAGCATATACAGCATGGAGACACTGGACAAAGCAATGATTCGTTTCCTGGGCGGGACTGAGAGGGTCAACATGAGATTTCAACAGAATGGCGTACACTTTAAAAGTTATGATTTGTTTACTTCTGGAATCTTCCAGGTAATATTTTCTGACCTTGACTGTAGGTAACTGAAACCATGGAAAGTGAAAACTGTGAATAAGGGGGAACTGCTATAAACGGAATAGGGTTTATGTAATCTCCAAATAGTCCATAGAAAGGAAGTGTCAAATCAAACAGAGCTAAATCTCTTTATGTCTCAGACTTTCATTTTGAGAAATTCAGAACACTGTCTCATTATTAAATTGAAACAGAAATTTGATTATTCTAAAGTAATATCAACCAGAAGACAGAGATAAGATTTCTAAATAAATATATAGAGCTGAAGGGACCAACTTGTATAAGAAAAAGTCATTTTTAAATTATCGTGCATCATTTAATTTTTACAGCATCATGCATGAAATTTTAGTTACCTCATCCTTTGGAAATAACAATAAAAAGAGCACTACATATCCATTTACTTTGGGTCTGCTGATTTTATTATTTTTAATACTAATAAAAAGTTATATAAAGTATGCTGTTCAGATTAATTTAAATTGCATGTTTTTCCCAATGATTATAGCTCTGTACAGAATTTTCAAAAGAATTGAGAAGATGTAAAACTTCTTTCTATGACTAGTTCTCTTTACAGCTTAATACTACTAACAATTGTTTGCCAAATTAAAAGCACTTTACTTTCTATTCAGTGAAATGTTCTTTTTACAATTTACCATGCATATACATCTGTCTTAAGGCAGGGAAAAAAAAACTAAAAGAAAAAAGGCAAGAAAAGGGAATAAAAATTAAAGGAAGATAAATCTGTTTACCAGCCTCATATTTGACCCCATCGCAAAAAAGGATTTACTGAGAGGAATTGCTGGGCAATGCAATTTCAGCTTTTTTATGCTCCTGTGATATATCTACCAATGCTAGTGCTGTGTAGAGAACAGGAACATCATCCTGAAAGCAGTTTGGTTTTCAGAAATCACTTGGGGATGAGCTGTCAAAAATACACTGAACCATATTCTAATTGCTAAACTCACTTGGATTTTGACAAATGCAATAGTTTGGTTTGAATTTTTAAATAATTTTTATTAAAAACCCACAAGCAAAATGTCATCAGTCTTTTCCTGTGCAACACAAATCAAATTTCGGTATCAGAACCAAAATTTATCAGTGGGCCTTGAATGAATAAAGTATGTCTGCCAAGTCTTTCCTAAGGAAGATAGGCTATTCGCAGCAATGAAGTATTTTTAGAAGAAATAAAAAATAATTTTAAGGATTTCTAAGAAAATATCAATGTTATAGGCATATACTTTGGAGAAGAACTGGGTCTGTTGAAAACACAATACATTGACGAGCTACTTCTCTACCCATCCTGCATTTCACTTCCTTAAATTGACATCTGAAGCTGAGCTCATTGTGCGTGACCTTTGTGGGACACCATCTTTGCTTTCCCAGGCTGAATTAAAGATACCTGCATATGGCAAGTTGGCTAATTTTGTCTTTCATCTCTACTAAGTTGTAATAACTTGAAGCTAGGTCTATTTTACTCATCTTTTATGTTCTAAGCACCTAACAGTGTTGAGGATATAGTAAGAAGACAAAAAATTGTCGAAATAATGGGTGCGTGAGTGGGCGAACTGCATTTTCCTAAATTGGAAGAAAATGACAGCCAAAGCCCTTGGGGAGGGAAGAGTACTACTTTCAAAATTCAGCACTTTTCCGGGAACTTAAAATATAGGTTCCGAATATATTCTCACCTAGAGTTGCAGAGACCAGCACCCAGCACTCTGAAGTTGATCTTACAGGAATGTCAATTGCCTTGGTGTGATTAATAGTGGAGGGCAGAACTAGCATTAGGAGAGGAGCAGCTTGCACTACTTAAACCAAAACATACAAAAAAACCCCTAATCTTTTCTATTACAAATTCTGCTAAAGCACCCTGACAACTTGATTCCAGTTTTAATAACTGTTAAAATAACTATCTCATTTCTATTTTACTGAATGGGTGGCTTTCTTTTAACATGTGGTTATAATGAAGAAATTTACCTATTGTTTGTTTAAACAACAGATGATAATTTGTGTCACAGGGGCCCCAGAGAATGAGTTAAATTGATGCTATCTATCAACTTTCACAGAAAAAAGTTTAACACAGATTTGTGAAAGTTTGAAGAAACACACTCCATCATATTTTTAATCTAAGGCTTTGAAAATAAGGAAATTGTATCATTAGTAATGGTCTAGTTTTTTAAGAGGGGCAAAAATGCCCCTCTTAAAATGCAGTTTGTTTGAACTCCTGTACCAGTGGATCTCTGTTAAAAATATTATGCTCGATTAATGATATATTTTTTTTCAGTACTCACTGTTATTGTGAAAGGCTTTCAACCAAAACATGTTGTTTTAATGAAGTCGGTGGCACAGTACTTTAAACCTGGAGATATAGGTTAGAGTATAATGGAGTCAGCTCTCTAACAAAAGCAATGCTCTTTAAGGATGTGAAAAGAATGAGCCTTGTAGAGAAAAATAAACTCTGGTGAGAAAGCTACATTTTAACAGTCCCAATGCTTTATCGTACAGTTCCGTTTATGTCTTGAGCTTTTCTTAATTTGGTCTTTCCTGCCATCGCCACACTTTCCTCAAAGGTACAAATTCCCCCTTTTCTTAATTTAAGACAAAACCCCAAGTGAAATAAAATGCCTTTACCTTTGTTCTTTTTTACTAGAACTAGGTCTAGTATTAACTTTCCAGAGAAAATTGAAGAAAAAAATAAAAGGTCTAAACACAGAAAATACAAAAAAAAAAAAATGCTTTAAAATGTATGTTTCAGAATTGATAGTAATTTAATGTCATCACCTACTAGGCGCTAAGAATTTATTTGATGTGCTCTTTTTTAAAGTAAGCCTTGATCATTCGTGAGATGCTCTTAGTGTTAAATGTCTCTGTTTTAAGACAATCTCTGTGAAACAATTGTTATAGCCTTCTGACATGAAACATATCTACTTCTAAGGGTCCTTCTGGTTTTATATCACAATGCCATGGTAGGATTCTAACTAGAAGCTGTAATTTTTATTACTCCATTGGACACTATTTGTTTGTGACTAACCCTCTTAATAATGCATTAAGAAAAAAAAACCCTCTAAGGCCATGGTGCTCATTCCCCACTCACAGAGTCACCTCAGTTGCTCTACAGTGGGATTAAGGTGCAAGTATTTTTTTTTTCTTTTAATTCTAATGTGCAGCCCATTTTGAAACTATTGTTCTAAGAGCTCAGTAAAGTTTAGAGAAAAAATTCTGATAGGGGACATTTAATGGTTTTTGACTATTTCTCTGAGTTTTCCAAAGTGCTGCCCTATAATTTTGATCCTGTAATTGCTAACTTTTGTTGAAAAAAAAAAAAAAAGATACCTCTATTATTACACAAAACACAATGTTCCCTAAAAGAGAAGTGAATATCTTACTTTAAGATTGTTACCACCATAAATTCTCTTGGGAACAGAGCCAGATTTAAGCAAATTACTTAACATGGTGATTTTTCTCTCCAGAGCTCTCCTATGCTCAAAGATGAGAGATTTGGGGCTTACAATATGAGAGAATTTCCTACATAACAACATACACATGCACACACTCACCATTAAAATCGTGAGGTTATATTGAAAGACAGAACTCATTCAGAGAAACTAACACCTTTTCCTCTGTGAATACTTAAAACTTAAATGCCCTTCAACCCGAGTATTCCTGGGAACACACCTGAGATTTTTACGATTCTATGACAAATTCCAAATTTTCTGGATCTCAAATTTATTTCTACATTTTTGTAACCTAAGAAGAAGTTCAAAATACATAGCTTTTAAAATCCTTCCATAATCTGTTGTCTATGAGTTTTTCAAACTTTTAATTTAGAAGACTATTTGCCATTGACTAAAAAAATTTTGTGATAGGTAAATTAATGTAATTGTAAGATTACACAATGAAAAACAGGTCCTTTTTAACTAATTTGTTGTGTGGATGTGTGCAAAGATAGACTGGATACAAATCATGATGAAGAAAATTTATAAATAAATTATATTCAATCATCTAAACAATTGGTGAATTGATGTCCTTATCAGAAAAAAAAAGCGATTAAAATTAATTCACTGACTCAGAAAAGTGATTCACTTCTCACATGGCATCCCTCAGAGGGGCATTATTTTCAATGATATTCTTACTTAATATAACCATTTGTAAAGGGACAACCATTATACCATTTCAGTGAGCTGCAGATTTTACTTATATTTTGGCCTAATGCAACTTTTCCCCTGTGTTGGGAAACTCATTATTTAAAATTTACGTAGATTATCAAGTATAGAGTAGGCATTCAACTCTGAAATCACTCTGCTGATTCAAATTATGTTCTGAAGGGAATTGGTTAAGCTGCATTTGACAAACATGGAAAAACTCAGCAACATATGCTCAAGTGGCACCGTCTGGAAAATGAGAAACGCAGCGTGTCCTGCTGCCTCATACCTTGCCTATTACGCAGTGTGCGCAAGAGTCCGAGAGTCTAAATAGACTTACTGAGTACTTTTCCCTATTGAAAAATGGAAAAAGAGAGCAAGAGCAAGACTGAGTAAGAACAAGAGAGACCAACTCTTTGTTGTGTATTTTGTGTGTTGTGTGTTGTCTGCGTACTTTGAAAAGGAAATTATGGACGACGCTCTATTTTGCAGTAGGATGACAATCACATTATCTGTTTTATTAATGACGGATGTAGAAGAGACATCAAAATCTAAGAACTGAAGGTTGTGCAAGTAAATTAATTTAGATCCACCTTTGTAGAATATTGCAAGTGGTATACACCATTACTTAAGCAACATGTCATTTATAAACAAATATAACTAAGTATTTGTCCAAAATAGTCATTTCAAGAACATAATAAGAGAACAGTGGGAACAAATAATAGAAGTCATGTTCCCCAGTAAGACTTAGATTAAAATGCTTTAACTTATTTAAAGATAACCGAATTAAACAAATAAAATAATTTTATTTTTAATGAACTTATAGAATATTAAGGGAAAATAATCCAGCACTTCAAAAAACAGTTTCACGGACCTCAATTTTATCATTTGTTAAAAGAAGAAACTTTAATAGATGATCTATAAGGTCCCTTTTAGCTCTAAAATACTGTTTTTCTAGAAGTGGAATAAATAATCTTAGTAGAGAAAAAGAAGTTACACTGTCCCTAATTGTCATCTTATTTGCAGAACCATAAAAAGGGAATATAACTTCACTAGGGCTCATATTCAGATATGTTTTCAATTTTAAAATGTAGAATTAATTGTATCTGTACATACAAAACAATAGTAACAATTTGAAAATAAATAAATAATATCGATGTTGACTGTGTAGATGAATAGCAATTAGCTTTCTGTTTACTTAATCCTTACAGATTTTTGTCCTGGTCTATTGATATGTCTTTAGTCCTTCACTATATGAATGATAATATAATGCTAATGATATTAATGATGAAAACAAGTCATTTAGGATCTATTTTGGGCTCTACCATTGACATATTTTACCTTACTTAATATTCACAGTAATGTTATAAATACATGTTTCATCCGTTATATAAAATGAGAAAAAGTAAATTCCGCTCATAAGGTAAAGTAACCTACTCAAGGTGTCCCATTTACTCCAGACAACTCCAGGAACTGAGTTTAGTGCAGACTGTAGTCAGGGCGCTGCTCCTTCCACTATGCCACAGGAAAAAGGAACTGAGGGGAATGTGCACTGGAGAAATGGCAGCTGGTGAAATGAACTGAAATTCATAGTTAATATAATTCTCTCCAGATTCCCTCCAGACACTTCACCTCAGACAACTCTGCTAGATAACAGTCCTTCTCATAGTGAGTGCCTTTGCATAGATCGATCTCCTGCTCCACCATGCCATTCCAACAGAGGAGTCCTACACTCTCCCTTCTGCCCCTTAACTCAGCCTCCAAGCCCCAGACTACACCTTGGAAGCCTCATTCCTCTTTCTAGTTCCCAGTAAGTTGAAATCTTTGGTCTAACACTTGATAACTGCTTTAATGCACCCCTCTTTGGGCAGGCCCACCCTAAGCAATAAGACGTCCAGGTGGGAGGTATAGAAGACCCTACAATCCTAAGCCAACTCACTTCAGAATCAGAGACAAAACCCATCCAGGATCTCCATGTGGCAATGATGGCAGAGAGGAAAAAGGAAAAAGAATGTGCAAATACAACTATGTGCAGGGCCTGCCTGAGTATGGGACCCTGTGTGACAGCATAGGTTGCATGCCTATGAAGCCAGCCCCAGATGGCAGTTGAATCCTCACTTGGTGAAAACCATACTCCTAGTTGCCTTTCCTCTGAGGATATGAAAACTCTATGATGCCTCTATTATTAAAAATATGTAAAGAAACAAACATTTGTTTTTAATTACAATTTACAGTGCCTAGTTGGTCTTAATGGGTTATCTATAGTTCCATGACATTGCAAATATGCTTCTTCCCGCTTACTTCTCAACAATTATAAGAGCTATTTAAATATTTACTACCCATCTCCCTGAGCCCAGCACTAAACAAGCCAGACAACCTACCAATGTGAGTTGCCCTTCCCTGTCTGATCCTATCCAGGCTTCCAAACTCTTTGCCATGACCATGGGCATGGCCCTGGCTTCATAATCCACTTCAGGGCCAGCCAAACACACTCAAGGATGACCAGCTTAGTGCCAAGCTCCTTCTACCCAAAATATTATTCCAGAGGCGACTGTGACATGGCAAATACAAAACCATGCATTTTTTTTTTTTTAAAAGCCGGTCACTACAATATCCTCTCATCTCTGAATATAATGTATTGATTTTTAACTTTTTTGGTTTATTTTAAATTGTGATTAAATCATGGTTAAATAACATAAAATTTATCTTCTTAACCCTTTTTAAGTGTACAGCTCAGCAGTGGTAAGTACATTTATACTGTGGAGCAACCTCATCACCATCCATCTCTAGAACTTTCTTCAACTGCCCAAACTGCAACTCTGTACCCTGTGAACAATGATTCCCCATTTTCCCCTCCCCGCAGCACCTGAGAGCCACCATTTACTTTCTGTCTCTGTGAATCTGATTATTCTAGGTACCTCATATAAGTGGAATAAAGCAACAAATGTCTTGCCGTGACTGGCTTATTTGATATGAGCTTTTGATGTAAAATTTCAGGTGGATGTGTACAGCTGAAGGAGATCCCTTTTAGGAGCAATTAATAGACAGCCACTAAGTGTTAGAGAATTTACTTACTGCTACAGGAACTAAGATTTGAAAGGGAGAGGTGGATCTGCTCTTTGGGTATTCTCTGATATTTCTCTGGAAATATTCTAACCAAGCAGGCTAAGTGTCTTTTCCCTTCACTTTCTCCTTATTTGTCAAGAATGTTAAAATCCTTTGAAGTCAAATATCTCAATCTAAACTTGCAAAGTGGCCTGTTTCTTAAAAGAAGAAAAATGCCTTTTTGTCTCATAGTAAGGAAACAATAATCGTTCAGGTAACCAACCTGTGAAATCTCCCATTGTTAAATATTAATGAGCGCTTCCTTCCTTCCTTTTCCTTTCTTTCCTTCCTTCTTTCCTTCCTTCCATCTTTCCTTCCTTCCTTCTTTCCTTCCTTCCTTCCTTCTTTCCTTCCTTCCTTCCTTCCTTCCTTCCTTCCTTCCTTCCTTCCTTCCTTCCGTCAGTCCTTTTTTTCTTTTTGTGTGACTAATCGGCACTTTATTTCTGCTTTACTTAGCCTTAGTTCACCCTTTGTACTGGGAACACTTTGCCTAGATATGCAAATCAATGTAGGCTGACCTTGATAAATGGTCTGTGTTTGTGTAATTTAGATTAGTTCAGTAATTGTTTGGAACAGTGGCCAGAAATCTTCCCAGGCATATTAAGCATTCACTTTGAGGACTTGGTGGTCTGTGAAGAAGAAAAGGTCAGATAGAAGTTGCTTTACCGCCATTCCCCCAAGGTCACACCTGTTCTTGCTGTCAAAAAGCGATTGTGTCAAATCCATCAGCTGGAAGCTTGTCTGGAAAGAGGGGAGTTGATTCCCTAGATTTTCGTGAAAGCCAAGATATGGTAAAGCTGGCTAACCTTTAGGAAAAAAGCAGAGAGCTAAGCCAAATTGAAAAGGTAATAGAAACGGTCCTGTGGCCTTTGGACGTGACAAATGATCTGCTCTGGCTCTGCTTTAAATAGCTGGTACCCCATAATAGTTCTGAGTGTCTGACTTGCAGTTTTACAACCTATTTTAAGTTTGTTTTCTTATATAGAACTATTCCTTTTTTGGCTTTTAAAATATCTAGGGACTCCTACTAACAGCGAGCACAAGGAAGGAATATGATAGCCTCTACGAATGCCAGAGTTTGATCTCTATCTGCTTTATTCCACTGATTCAACCTGACAATAGGCTTAGTTCAGAACCACTCTTGCGATGGGAGAACTCACCACTTGTCACAGCAGGCTCCTTGGAGAACCTCACTACTTGGCATTCTCTTCTTTCATCAATCCAAAATAGTTTCTTTTAACATCCTCCTTGATGCAGTTATACCCCTTGAGCCCATAGCCAATATGTTTTAAAGCCTTTTCCAGACTTTTTATCAATAAAGACTGCGATAATTTCTATCCCAGTTCTCCCCTTTCCAGCTAACCCATTATGATGCTTGTTCTGGCATACTTGCAAATTCCCTCTTGCTATGGTTGTTTCTCCTACACGTTCTAACTGGTTCACACCCTCTCTCAGAGGTAGTGCCTACATCTGAATCCAATCCTAGGATTAGTTCACCACCTCATGTGAACTAAATTTAAAATTTAAAAAAATTCGTGTGGTCAGACACTCAAACATGCCTGCCGGCATCTAGATGCCTATAATGCAAAAATCAATTCTCTCCCGTCTTCCACATCTTCCAGCCTCGACAGCTCCCAGAAAACAAATTCTTTACCTGTATCTCTTGAGCAGTTAGATGGTTGGGGATGAGAAGTTGAACTGTTTCTTCCCTAAGCCTCATATTTTTAACAGAAAAGGACCCATACAGCTGGAAACTGGCTGAAAAGAGAGCAAAAAGGCTTCCCAGACATTATTGAAAACTGAGCAGAGGTGATGCTGGCTAATCTTTCCCGAGTAGAAAGCACAGCCAAATCCGTGTTCATAAAGGTAGTGCTGCAGCCTCTACATTTGATAGGTAAAAAAGGTTGCATCTTTAGTTTGATTGGTTCTCCTTAAATTATAAGAGAGGTTGAACTTTCTTTGATAAGTTTACTATCCATTTATATTTATCAGCTATCTCTTCACATGCTTTAGTCATTTTTCACCTTCAAATAATTGCTTCATCTGGAAGTGATATATAAGGAATTAGGTTGTGATTCAATTTTATTTTTTTCCCTCAAATACCTAGTCAGTTGTTACAACAGTTATTGGATAATTTATCTTACCCTTACTGATATGAAATATTACCTTCATTTTACATTAAATTATTTCTGTATATATTTTAGATGTTTTCTAAATCTTTACCCTAATTCAGTGAACTTCTGTCTATTTTTTAATGCAGAAACAATTTTAGCTGTGGCATATATATATATATATATATTCATTATTTATTTTAATATCTGGCAGGGCACCTCAGACTTTTCATGGCTTATTTTGTATATGTGTTTTTTTTTTCATTTTAAATGTACAAGTGTCAGCTTCAAAATAAGTTTTATAATATTGAATCTTCTTATTCAAAGCAAAGTATGTCTTTACATTTGTTTTTTCTTACGTACTTTAGCAGGAATTTCCAAGGGCTTCTTCACACAAAACCTACATATTTTTGTAATCTTTATTTTGGCTGAACATCTCTTTTGTTATTATTGTTTTTATAAATGGGATGTGTTTCTTAGTATTTTCTAATTGGTTATTCATTGTAAAAAGTTATTCAATTTCTATAGAGTAACTTTGAAACCAAGTATCTTTCTGAAAACTGTTTATAATAGTCTTTGTGCTGATTTTCTTGGTTTTTGGAGTATATGACCCTATCAGCTGCAAACATGATCATTTTGCTTACTGCTTTATACTTATTTTTTTCTCTTGTTTAATTCCATTGGCTACTAATTCCAGAGCAATGGGGTGGTAATGTGGGAGATATTTTAGATAATTTCAATCACGGTCATTTCATTTTCCTTTTAGAATGACTTATTGCTTGCTAGAGGCTGGAAAGCTAAGACTACATTTCCCAGGACTGTTTTGAGCCTGGATTCTACCTGTAATCAAACTCACACCAAGAAGTTGTCTCCTTATGAAATTTGGAGGGCAGAAGTGAGACAAAGTGGGCTGTGCTTCTGGTTTGCCAATTCTGCAAACCAGGAGCACTGTCATACAGGTTTTGGGTTTTCTCAGCTATATATAGAGACCTGGGGTCTAATGCCTATTTTCGTAGGTATTGGAAGCAGTGGGCAGGGCATTCATTTTGCTACCGTAGATTTTACCTGAGATGACGTGGGCATGGAGCTGACAGCCGGGACAGTGGTTGCCAGATTTCTCTACTTTAAAATCACAACAGTGGCAGCAGCTCTTGGCAGGACTGTTCGAGGTTGGTGTTCTAGGAAACATACCTGGAAGCTAAGCCTAGAGCTTGCTCCACCAGCTCTTCCAACAATTTTATAATCAATTCTGCCATATGGCCCTTTCTGCTTACTATAGCTAAAACGGTTTCTTAATGTTAACTGAAACCAACTTTGACTGACAGACATATTTATTTTGTTCCTAATATGAAAGAAAATGTATTGAGATTCTAGTATTTCAGCATTTGTATGATGTTGGCTTTTGAATGTATGTGTGCATGCATGTACAAATATATCTGCATAATGCTTTAAAAATACTTTAGAAATTATTTCTCTAATTTCCTCCCTATCCATGGTTAAATACTCTTCTCATTTCTATTTTATGTCTTTTTTCTCCTTGGTACCCTTAGCTTCCTGTTTGGATAACAAATTAACAGTAGACTTTCACTATTCATTGACTATTTTATAAAATGTTTTACACATGTTACTTTTAAGTCTATTTTCTACCATTTTTGTGTGTGCATATATGTGTTTTTAAAGGCTAGAACCCAAATTCAATTTCTGTTAAACTACATGTTCTTAGATTTGGCCCAGAGTTTTGTTATCCAGGATATTATCTATACCTTTCATCTTCATTTTACTTGTAAATTTGATCAGAATGCAATTTAAATAATTTATTTAAAAAGAAAAAGTTAAACTTCAAGCCTACTTCAAACCTTTAGAAATCACTTTATAGACTAACATTGCTTTTTTAATTGGCATTTTTTAGGTACAATCATCAATCAGTTCTGAATCTGCCAAATTATACTCATATTTATCCCTCATTTCTACACCTTAATTTATATCAGGACATTGCATTAAACTTCTCAAATAATTCATCAATTGCTAGAAGCTCTAGAACTGGTTTTTTAAAAATAATTGTTTTAATGAACTTTAAAAATACTTAAAAAAAAATAGTTTCAAAACAAGATTCTTTGGACTTCAGTTCTAAGGGAAAGCCTGTAATATTCCGTAAAATCAGTAAACAATAGTGCTTTTCCTTCTACTTTAAATATTCAGTCAGCATACCCCTACCATGAGTCAGTGTTTCTTAATCATTCACTGCTGCTTCCTCCGTTTTATGGTTTGCAAACGAAAAAAACATTCTTAGGCTACAGTTATCTTCATCAACACTTGACTTATATATTTTCACCCAAAGTATTCTACATTCTTTAATTCAATTAATGCCAAGATACTAAAAATATAAATATTTTATATATATATTTACATATAAAATATACACTTTTATATATACCATGAATCTATATCTATATCTATCTATATCTATCTATCTATACTTTCTATCATTTATCTCTCACTTATCTATCATCTCATCTATCATCTGTCTATCTGAGATTGTCATGTTGCCATAGAGTCAATCCAATCTCATTTCTTCCTGGGAAGAAAAGTGCCATATTTTGTCAATTCTACAATACTATCAATTATAAGATACACTAACGATTAAATTAATAACCACCCTTAAGACAAAAAGGAAATAGAACTAATGTATTAAATGTATTCACTGCCTGAGATGTGTTTCAATGTGAAAATAGGCGTGTTAAAATGGATTGCACACTGTAACACTAACTCCTAAGGATCTCTTGCAAGGGTAGTTGTCCTCATCTCAATCAGAAGACACATCATTTTTTTTTTTTTCAGACATCTATATCGTTTGGTCCTTTGGAAATAAAGAGTCAGGTTTTCAGTCTATAGCAGAGGATGTCTCTGAAGGATAAAGGGCATGATTTACTGAAAGTGGAATCACTCCATCACCTCCTTGGAGCTCTTTCTCTCCTCATAGCAACTCTGCTACATTCTTACCTTACTAGATGCCAACAAGTATTTTCCGCAAGTTTCCACAATTGCAAAAGAATATTACACACAGCTAAAAGGAATAGAAGTTACTGAAGGCATCAAGCTTTAAATGATATTTTAAAAGAGTCTTGCTTTTTACATGTTTAATTTCATAAATATGTCAGCTTCAATTAAAAAAATTGGGGGGTGGGCAAGAACTGCTCCGACAGTGGGTCCTGTTGATGAAGTTTATGCACATTATTTAGAATAAATAATTCTGTAACAGATGTAGAGTGAAGCATGAGGGGAGGAAACCTAGATTTAAACATATATAAATAAGGTACTTACTCTATGACCGATACTATGTTTTACATATAGAATTTACTTTGGGAAAAAAAAAAAAAACTTTGGCTTAAAAAGAAAAACCTTTAAAATACAATTTTCAGGCATTTTTCCAAGGCTTAATGGGCGGCTTTAAAACATAAGACCAGAAATACAGGAATTGTTTCTGGTTTCCAATAAAGCTTCATTAATCACCACAGATCAGTAAAAATCAGTAAAATGCCATAAAAGCATGCATTCCATTTTCTTGCAAACCTACGGCTGACACTCTTATAGTGAGGAGTTAGAAAATGGAATAGATTAGACATGTTCTAGAATACAAATTAGTAGTTCATGGCAAATAGGAAATATATACATGTCTGCATCTATGTATGAAATATATGCATAATGGTAGAATAAAAAACTTTTTTTCTTTACCATCAATTCACTTCTTTTTTTTCTTTCTTATTTTAGAAGAATCATAGATCAAATTTACTGAGTCTTATCCATATTTTATAGACAAAGATAATAGGATTTACAGGGGTTAAGAAACTTGCATAACAAATTAGTAAACGGGGAGGGGACTTACCCCAGGGTTTGTGGCCCAGCAAATCTGACTTCAGAATTTGTCCTCTTAAAAACACAATACTTTACAGTCTCCTCACAAAGCATTCAGCAAGAAATGATCACATGTATTATTCTGTGGCCAAAGAGTATGAATCAACTAAAAGCACTCAAGACATTAGGTCAAACATGTTAACTGCCATCTCTTAAATTTGTTCTATTTATAGAACATATAGCATATCTCTTCTTCAGGAAAAGCAGCCTCTGTAATAAATCTTAATTCCTTGTTTTATTTCTTATACTTAAAATATTTCCCTTTAAATCCATAGTGTAAAGTCTATGTAGTGTTAACAGCAAGAATTATTTCTGGTTTCTGACATATAAGCTAAATTAATACATATACTATTTGAGTTTTATGACATTTTAGTATTATAAACTTGGGTTTGTCCAGAAATATCTGATTAATGCTGTTCAATACTGTCGTGTGGGTTTAAAACATGAATATATTTTTAACTTAAAAGCAAAAAACCCACCAACAAAAATTTCTGGACCTTTTCACCGCGATTATGGTAGTAATGCATTTAGACAATAAATATGAAAAACTGAAGTACAGAGTTGCTATCGTTCGATAAATTTTAGTTTTAACTTTAATGATAAGGATTTGAAGTTCAGAAATTCTTCTTTTTGATCCTGACTATGCCATTAGTTAACTAAATGACCCTGAACATGCTGCTTAAACTTTCTGAGCGTCTTCCTCTTCCTCTGTAAATATTACCCTACCTGGCTAAACTGCTATGGTTGGTGTTCAATGACAGAAAAGAAGTGGATATGAGTTAGAAATTGAAAATATTATTTAAATACAAAGTATCATTTTAAAATTATCTTGTTCAGAGCCCTGTTTTAGACAGCTCATTTGTTAAAATCTATCCTAAATTTCTAGGAACTTTATTCTAAGCAAGTCAGTTTCATTCTCAACTCCATCCAGCCTATACCTCCAGATTTTCAAGACCCTCCACAGTCTGACTGCAGGCTGCGTATGTAGCGGTAGCTCACACTGCTAACCACCATGGACTCTGCTGCTCTTTTTAAAACTCGATCAACACACTGTTCCAGATTTTATTCATAACATTCCCCACATGTTCCCTCTTCTACTTAATGATGACCTCTTCCAGTCATCGAAACCTCAAAATTTCCTTGATCATCCTTGAGGCTCCCTGAAGAACTGATAAAATATACCTCATTTTATAATGTCCTTCTTATACTGCCCAATTTTTTTGTGTGTTTGTGTTTCAGTCTTGCTTTCCTCACTTAATTATAATCTCCTTAAAGTGAAAGACCAGTTTATATATATTTTTCAGAATATTTGTTATCATGCTGAGCATTTAACTGCTGTTCTTTTTTCTGTCTTAGGTGATGCAATGGATAGTCACTAAATAGTACCTCTTAAGTACCAGGCACTGTGCCAAGAGATGAAGAGCAAGGAGGGCACCGTTCCTTTCCTCAGGGAGAGCATGGTGTGAGGAAGAATCATTTCTATGCACAGACATTTAGTAAAGAGTTGTGGGATTCTTCCTTAGGGGAGCCTAGGAGAGCGACACACAACCCAAACCCTAGTTAGTCAGGTCAGGCTTCTCAGAGGAGGTGACCCTTAAGCTAAGAATCCCAGAAAGAATAAGAGTCAACCATGTAATGTGGGTTCTAATCTCATTTTCAGCTTCCCAAAGTAATTGAGCTAAAAAGGATTTAGGATTCAGCTGAGGCCTAGAGCTGCACCATAACTTTTCAAGCACCTCTAGTACAATCATGTGTTCCTAGCCGTTACTTCCATAGGTTTTCCATTAAATCACCTGGCTTTACTCAGCCAAGTTAATGATATGCATAACATATGCTATTTTCATAGGCAGTTAATCCATCCCCTTAATTACATTCCTGGTCAAGTATTTGAATTGAAATAAAATGCCCTAAATTGAATATCTGTATTCCCATAGCAGATACAAGTCTATATAATATGTATCTGTCTTTGACTTAAATAGGATTTGGAATAATATTTAAGAAGAAGAATATAACTTTAGGAGGCGTTAAGAAAAAATGTATCATCGAAGGAGCAATAGAGAGAAAGGACACTATTATGTGAACGCACATCATGTGCTGGCCACTAACAAATCTATTTTATAGTCTTCAAGAACTCTATGGAGGTAAATACAATATAGTCCTTTTATAAATGAGAAAACAGATTTCAGAGAGTTTAAGCCACTTGCCTCAGGACAAAGAAGACAGATTTGAAACTCAAGCTTCTATCATTCTTTCCCTACATTGCCTTCTTCACCTAATTGATTGGTCAGAGAGGTATTCTCTAACCAGGCTCTGCAAACCATGCCAAGTCCCCCTTTTTATCGTTCTCATGTCTCCCTGTACTTTTTCTTCAGAGAAATCACCACAGCTCATACTTAAGTATATATTTCTATGATTCATTGATTAATATCGGCGTCAGCTACTAGTTTCTAGGCTCCAAAAGGGCAGCGTCATTTTTATCCACCATATTTTATGCTCAGGGCCTGGCATATAGTTGGCATTTAATAAGTACCTATCGAATATATGACATTTACACCGTGCAGTCTGAAGGAAGAAACTTGGGAGTGGTTGATCGAAGATCCTTCCAGTAAGAACAATACGGTCTCAGAGAGGTGAGAGATGTACAAATTGCTTGGGTGGTTTGGACAACACAATTGTTGTTTATCGGTTTTGAAATACTCACTAGCAATCTTTCATTCTTATCAACTGTAATAAAAATATGTAATGAGATAAGAAACTATCAATGTACAAAGACGTTTTAAATCTCTTGTTATCAGTTGCAACTGAATAGGTATAGCTTTTATATAAAATTATTTTAAAATTACAAATATTATAAATCCTCTGGTATTACTGTGTATACACACACACACACACACACACACACACACACACACACACACATGCACTTGCCTAGAAAGAAAATGCCAGAAACTGAATATCAGTATTTTTATAGCAGTACAATTTTACATTTCTGTGTGCATGTAGTTTGTATAATTTGGTTATTATAAGCCCTTAGCTGTATGCTGACTCTGCCTAAAAAATTTCATGGATTATGTTAGTGCTTGAGAATTTATACATTAATTAGGCTGGGGTTATAACTTTTAACTTAAGATTACAACCAGGATCTACAAAACAATTTTATCAGTGGTCTTATTATATAGTATTCTAAGATTTCCTTCAATAAGCCCATTTTGTTTTCATTTGGCCAAGTTCTTTGTCCGATACAGAGCAATCTAGTATAATTCAGTGAAAGATTGACTTCATTAATCTAAGTAAGGAGATTTTTTTTCACCTTCTAATAAGAAGTGAAATGCTCTGCTTATTTCATTCCTGCAAAGTGAAGACAAGAAGAAATGGGATTAAAATAAAACATCATGTAATATATTTCTTACAGCAACACTTAGCAGCAGTATTATGGCCCCCATTTTATACGTAAGGGAAACCGAAGCCCAGTGAGGTTATATAATAACATACAGTGTGAGTGACAGAGCTGGTAAGTGATACAGTCAGAATGTGTCTTCTCTGGACCTCAGTTTATACACATGTAACAGAAAAGTGACTGTTCCATTTAACTGTGCCTGATTTATGTGATAAATTGATTAATTAATGTTATGACTCTATGAGTTTGTACTTCATAGGCATTGACATTACTATTGATTAAATAGTATTTTAATTAGCTAAGTTTATTTTTGGCAGCATAGGTAAAATCCATGTACCCAACATGATAATAAAAATTTTCCTCTATGGGGTGGCAAGTGTCCTGGATGCCCTGGGAGACCGGAGAGGGACAGCAGGCAGAGATTCTGTCCCCTGGTAACTACTCCTCAGAGAGGAGAGAAAAACCCACTGTACAGGAAAGGGTATCTGGCACTCTGAGCTTTAAAAAAGGAAGCTTGGAAAGGTAGTAGGTATTGTGTATGAAATTTCAATGAACCTCACTGTGTCATTAATTCATGAACAATTACCCCGTGATCCAAACTGTCAACATTTAAGCTTAAGCTTCTTAATTGTTTAAAAGCTCTTTAACTCTTTGGCTTGCAGGCCGAATGTTGATGAAACAAATATGAAACCCCAAAGAGCACTGAAATGGGTTTGAATTTAATGGTTCTTGGTGATAGGCTGACTCCAAAGACAACTCCAGGCTTATGAAATGTCGCTGTTGTTAAAGCTGACAAGCATCTCAGAGGCTCTAATATCTCCTGTGAGAATTTCTGATTTGGCACCCACGGTGCTTTATTTACATTACAGTGTTCTAGCTTTTACAGAGATTAAAAGAACACTTAGATGATCAAAGAATTTAAATGGAACCACTTATGTGACTCGCTGCTGCTGGAAAAAAAAAAAAAACAAAGAAAAAACATTTTAAAAAACATCCCAATAGGAGAAATATTAGAGCTGATTTAAATGCCTTTATTTGGTCCCCAAATCAAAAATATTCAATTGGTCACCTCTATACAGAAACTGACCAATTCATAAATGGTATAATTCCAAACTTTGTTTATATATATAAACAAAGGAATCAAAGCATTTGTGGTTATATTCCTAGACTAACAGAACAATGTCTTATGACTTATAGTTTAGCTAAAATACTGTGTTTTTTACAAATGTAAAATGGTACAAAAAGATCCTATCGCCTTGGAGTAATGTGACAAAAGACTGAGATTCTCTTGCGGCTGGCTGCTATCCAGAGGGAGGGAGGTGTCCTTTCCTGAGTGTGTGTGTGTGGGGGGGGGGGAGGGGTCACCGTGTGGATGGTGGAAAGGTGGCAACATGTCCTCATCTATGCAGACTGCCCGTGTACACAGAATTTCTGCAAATCACGTATTGATGATTGGTTGTTCTTGCCTTAGAACTTCTCAAAGCACTAATGACTATTTAGCTCAATCAAGATCTTAGACCTGTCCAATGTGGTAGTCACTTGCCACACACAGCTACTGAGCACTTGAAATGTGGAAAGTCAGAACTGAGATGTGTGATAAATAGAAAATACACACTAATGGCTTAGTATGAAAAAAGAATGTAAAACATCTTATTGATATTTTTATACTGATAGACGAATGGCTAAAGAAGATGTGGTACACATATACAACACAGCATTACTAAGCCATAAAAAAAGAATGAAATCTTGCCATTTTTAACAACATGGATGGACCTAGAGGGTATAATGCTAAGTAAAATAAGTTTGACAGAGAAATAAAAATACCAAGTGATTTCACTTATATGCAGAACCTAAAAGGTAAAACAAATGAACAACTCAACTCAAACGAAACAGAAACAGACTCATAGATACAAAGAACAAAGTGATGGTTGCCCTGAGAGGGGGGAAATAGGGGGAGGAGATGAGCAAAATAGGTAAAGGGTATTCAGAGGTACAAAATTCCAGTTATAAAATAAACAAGTCACAGGGATGTAAAGTACAGCACAAGGAACGTCGTCACAATGTTTTAATAACTGTATGCTGACAGATGGTTACTAAACTTAACATTGTGATCATTTCGTAAGGTATTTAGATGTTGCATCACTACGTTGTACAGCTGCAACTAATATAATATTGTATGTCAACTAAATTGATTCCTTCAATTAAAAAAGGAGTCATTGAGAGAAGATGTCATTGATGTAACAGGAGACTTGTTTACACACTCTGCCTTTTAACAACTTATTTCTGATTTTCTCTCTACCTCATGACACTGGGCTTTTTAAGGTCTCTGAACTCTCTGGCAATGAGATCTTTTTGCTATAGAAGGATCCTAGAATTCTCTAGAAATTGATTAAAATGAGAGCAAAATTTTAAGGCGAATATTGGGAAAAATTGCTCCAAATACCAACCTAAGATATCTTTTAGTTAAAAATCATAACATTGATTATAGCATTTGCTTTGCCCAGCTAGAATCTGCTGCGGTGTGTGGTCTGTGATGATAGTTCTCCAAAAGTAGCTGAATGAATGCACTAACTATAAGAGCTAACAGTTCCCTTGTGGAGTTAATTGCTTACTGGCAGAATAAAATGCACGGTTTCTTAAAGATTCAAACACTAAATAGAACTGAGAGTGTTAACAGTGCTGAAATTCTCAGTAGCTTTTATCACCCATGGCAAATAAAGTTTATTCAACGCAGCACGCATTTATGGAAACTCACTGTAACACAGTGGCCAAATGGTGGTGCTACTAAGATAAATATGAAGGCTCATGCCTTCAAGGATTTCATAGTCTGGTGGGCTCCACACTGTTTTGGAACTTTCAAAGGAAATTAGCCTTAGCTAATACAATTCTCAAGATGTTCTATAGTGAAAGAATACAAGGGTTATTAATCATGTTGAGGAAAAAACTCAAGTTTTTGATCAACTAGAGATAACATCAAACTGCATTTGGATGACAAGTCTACTATTTAGAAATCACTTAACTGGCTCAATGCTCTACAGAGAAAAACCCATTTGTAATCTGTCACAGGAGTTTGGGCCTGGGTCTAGCAATCTAAAACTCTGTGTGTAATGTTGAGGAATGCACTTTCCTTAATGGGCAATCCATGACAGCTCACTAGTCAGCTCTGGAAGTATAGAGACATGGAATTCAAAATTGGGGACTTCTGACCTTGGCAATTGTGGGGTTCTTACTGAATCAGAACTTCAGCTGCACAGCACACTGATATCTGAAAGAACTGACTCCAAATGCAAACACTTGAGTAATTTCTTGCTAGAAAAATTCCAATTCCTACTTCAAATTGCTGTGTAACAATAAGAAAAAAAAATCATCCTCTATACGGTGGAAGGGAAAATTATCCATTAATGACCAAGATGAAATATAAATGTAACAGATGCAAAGATACTTAAAACACTCATTATCCCAAGACATTCAGTGATTAACTATGCACGTTGCCTTTTGTTACGCAAAAACACGCAGCCGCTTTATTGAACATTATAAGCATTCTTAAGCAAGTAAAAATGAGCTTGTCTTTCTGTTAACATGCTGTATAACACCAATCAAGTTTTCAATGAAAGCATAAACATCTTCCAATTAATCATCTTGGCAAAAACTGTGCATTTGCTTTAGAACACAATGCTGCTACTCCTCCATATCACTCAAGCAAGTTTAATTCTTTTCTTTTTACTTATCATCTTAAACATAGTTTTATGTCTGAATGAATTACAAATTCACTCAAATTTTGATGAGTGCTGAAATGTAAATTATATAGTTATGATCTTCTCTGCAATTTTAAATATTCACTAAACTTTCCCATTTAATTTTCATTAATTCTTCTTTCTGAGATGTCGAGGCTCTTAGAAGAGAGGATATATATTTTATTCATCTTGGAGGCCCTAGTACCTAGCCTATAACTAATAAATATTAACTACATATTAATATATGTAAATAAAGACCTCACTGGGCTTTTCACAGAGCTATTTGCTGGATTAGGTCACACTGGTGACATTCCAGGGAGGATCATGAGAAAAACCTTCTCCCAAGGACTCTGCCTTGACTAGAGAGAGCTTAACGTATGTTTCAGGCAAGGAGGAAGGAGGCTTTAGTAGACCAGCTAGTTTGTGAAACTCAGATTTAAGATGAAGGACAGATGAATAACTCTGTTGAGTTGTTGGGAAACAGCAAGCCATTTGTGAGGGCAGAGCCTTGAGTTGAGTAGTGAGTGTGACAGTGAAGAGAGGTGAGGCTTCCAAATGAGGCTTGGATTGTGAGGGCTCTCATAGGACACTTGATGTTCTCTTAAAGGCAACGAATACCACAAAAAGATTCTAAACAGGAAAGTGACATAGTCAGAGATGTTTGATAAAGGAAAATTCCCAGAGGAAGATGGATTTGTTGCCCTAAATTTCAATACACTGCTTTTCTTACAGCTTTCTATTTCTTACAATATAGAATAGCTATATTGTCTCTTTAACACTGGAAGAGAGTATGTTCCTCTCCAAAGTCGATGCTTCAGGCTAAATATCCCCATTTCCTCTATCATTCTTTTGTCATTCTTTCTGGGTCTCTTAACATCCTGGATGTTGGCCTTTGGACATGCTCCCAGGTTTGTCTCTTTTGAAACACAGTGCCCACAGCTTAACGAAAAGGCAGAAATCACAAAGAAAAAGATTGATAGATTTAAACAGACCTAAACTGAAAAGAACTACATGTTGAACAAACACAAACATAACTCAGAATGTGAATCTCTGACTACCTGCATCAGAATCACATTTGGGCTTTCTAAGATTCAGATCCAGAATTCTAACTTGACATTTTATATCAAATTTTCAACAAGCAGTGTTCAGAAATGTGCATTAAACATGCACGCACACATACACGTACATCCACCCCACACCGCATACAGACATACCAAGTGATTGGGGGAAGACAAAAACTGTTGACAAAAATTTTTGTAAATTTTTGACAAAAAATTTGACAAAAGCTGTTGTAAATAATCTTAATGACAAATAAAACTCAAAACAAATATTTATAACAGAAAAAAACCAGTAATATCTTTAATGTGCAAAGAGACATTACAAGCCAGTGAGGCACATATTAAGTGCCCTGATAAAAGTTTAAGCAAAGGATTCGAACCATCAATTCACGAAAAGAATAAATATAAACAGCCAACAGACTTAAGAAAAAACAATCATCCTTACTACCTGTACACCAAACTTTGACTTCAATTTTGAAGTAGAAAAGCTCTGAAAATAAAGATTTTCTAGTTTCATACAGCAGCAAAACCTAATCTGACCTCAAGCTCATTTGGTGGCAAAACCTGCTGAGAAGGGAGGATGTCGATGGTCTTTGCCTGTTCCACTTAATGTGGATGTTCTGGTTTCACTGTAGAAGGATGAGAGTGTTTGTTTACAGTTTGCTGTGCTACCCCAGACCCCCTAAGATGATTGTATAATTATTGTTTTGTATTATCTTACTACGAGTCAAAAGAAATTTAAAATTTGAAAGTTGTTGAATTAGTCATCATGGACATGTGTAAATAAACACATATATATCAAAATGAAACTCTTTTTTATTCCAAATTGGAAACTATTAATATGAATCTAATATTCTTTGTTGGTGAGGGGAATGTCACCTTCCGATACTTATCATGGAATGATAAATAAAACAGCCTCTAGAGGGAAATTGGCTGAGCATATTAGCAGGCATTATAATGTATGATACTTTTAACTCAATTCTACTTCTGGGAATTTATCTCAAGAAAATAATCATTGTATCATGCTCATTGCAGCACAATAAATATGAATAAAATGAACACAAATGTTCAGTAACAGGAAATTTAATACAATCACAGATGAAATTATAATATGTTCATTAAAATGATCTCATAAAAGAATATTTCATGATGTGGAAAATTTTAATAACATATTTGAAGTGAAAAAGCAGTTTCTATAACAATAATAATACAGAAGATGATTGTGTTTTTGGAAAAATATATATGTAATTATATGCATAAATTAAAGTCTACAAGTAATGAATAATTTATCTGGAAGACTGTATTATAAATAATTTTATTTCTTTATTCTGTCTGTGCTATCCAAATTTTTTCAAAGAACTTACAATATTTTCATAATTTAAAAAGTCCAATGATGACCTATTCTTTATAGCTTCATGAGAAAGATATAGTATATTCAAAAATAGAAATAATTTTTTGAAACATTCAAAAACAAATCAGACTGATCTTTATTGAGAGATGAGGGAATCAGAAAGCCATTTTAGTAGTGAGATGAAGCATCCCATGAATTTGAACAGAAATAGTGAGAATGACTAAACACACTAGATTTCTGGGAATCAATCATTTTTTAAAAAATTGTCCCATTATTCATTTAAGTATTTGTCTCATTCAGTCAATTGCAGAAAATATACATTGTATTACCTAGAAAACCCTATAGATCAAATAGTAAATGTTTCAAGCTACTAATCATGCAAATGCAGAGAACTAACACCTGGATCATACTAAAAAGTGATAAGTTTAGTGCCTTCTCTATGACAAGCCTTGTCTAACGAAAATCATCAATTCATTTAATTCTAATCAAATTATGCCTTTGTTATATAGTTCACCCCCCACAGGTCACATGGCTAGAGATTTTTACAGTTAGAAAATCTCATTTTATGAGAATTCTATTTCAAATTCTCCTATTTATATTGTTAAAACTTGTACATTTTCTTCCTCTTTATCAAAATAAACCATAACTTTTAATTACCTTGTTATAAAAATAACATAAATATGCATTTAAAGGTACCCCTCCCACTAAGTTTGAACCCTTGAGTGATGCTATGTTAAAAATACATAACATAAAGTAGTGTTATCATTAATACTATAAGTTTCCATTTGACGATGGTAATTTTTAAAAATTAATAAAACATGACAGATTGCCTACAAATTTCAGATTTTGAACTTTTATTTATTTAATTCAATTGGTATAGGTTTTTCATTCATAATAATAGAAGTATTTACTCCTAATATAAAATCAGTCATTTCAGTCTTCAGTCATTCCATTCACAAGGAAGCACCTCCAGGGGGCATCACCATCTCTCTCAGTAGCAGTGACAAGGTAAATCAAGGCTCAATTGAAATGTTCTTATCGCTATTCCTTTTTCCACAGATTTGGAAAAATACAACAGGGTCTGCCATGTTCAGAATCACTTTCTGATGACTTTGCAATCAGAATTCTTCTAGCCTTTTTCAAAACTCAGGGAGGAGCAATCATAGTACCAAATTTTACCACTCTCTTAGCCTCTTTTGCAGCTGTCTATAAGAAGTGCCCTAATGCCCATCACAGAGGACATCAGTTTCAACTACAAAAGTTTACCTGAGCAAAAACTGGGCTCAGGAAACATATGGTAGAGTAAGAACAAAGACTCTACTCTGGGTAGAGATGGTTGTGCTTTGCAAAATATAAAGAAAATTTAATTAGATAATAAATATTTCTAGAACCTATACCAAATTTAATGCATAAATTGTCTGATGTCAACAGTACCTTAAATATGTCCTTAAAAACAAACTTTTCAATTTCTGATCAATTCAAATATGATTCTCACATAGAAATTTATAATAAGTAGCTTGTACAAATACGCTGAAGCCATAACCTGAAAAAAAATAACAAAATTGCTTCCATTTAGAATAAAACATGATTATTGAGTCCCAGTGACCTGTCAGGTACTGGTCTAGGTGCTATTCTGGTTATAACCAATATCTGTTGAATATTCTCTGTGTTTGACCTGAACTATTCCATGTAATTTTCAAGACTTGTTTTGTGAAACGAACAAATGCAGCGCAACAGGGGACTAACTATAATTGAAATTTACAAAAACTTCCATGGACACGTAAGTAAAGAAGCACTTAGGTTTCTCTGAGAGGGGCAGATGAGGCTTCACAGGGAGGAGATCATTTAAGCTGAAGACTGAAAGATGGCTGAGGGCAGCATGTGTAAAGGCCTACACCATGAAAACAGCATTATGACTTATGTAACCAGTTGTATTTCAGAATTAATGGAGTATAAAGTGTAAGGGTAGGGTGAGGGAGGGGAAGGAGAGTGACAGGAAGAAGCCAGCAGCTAGGCATTGGTTAGACGATGAAAGGCCTAGCATGACATGCAAAGAAATTTCTACTCGAAAAATTCTGAGGACCTGATTTTCATGTAAAAAACTTTGGAGGAATGGGCTGGGGAAAAATAATGCCAAAAGATTGGATAATACACACTTTTAATTTCTTGGGAAGCTAGATGTAGAATATAACATTGCATTTGATAAAGTAAAACTTTTTGGAAAATCCTCTCTCCCAAGTTTTAGTAGCTGGGGCAGCTGTCACCTTTATATTGTCTCTATTTTTTCCCCCAGAACAATTTCCTACAACCTTTTCTCTCCTACTATCCTACTGTATAGGCAGGACTCCTCCTCAAGGTCCCTGAGTTTCTTCATTTTACATCCGTATCTAGTACCCTATTCATTAAATCAAAGGATATTACTTGGCACCCGCCCTCTTTAGAAGGTCTAAGGAAAGATGAAAAGGATTGTAAACACTTAATTATTATTTTTCCCCCCAGACATATATTTTTGTGTATAAAGTTATTTTGTTAGAAAACTGAGAAAAATATACCTCTGGTTTCATGCTATTCCTACACTTTAGATCTATATAACTTGCCAAATAAATGTACTTGGCTACTGAAATCAAATGAAGATTAAATAAATGGTAACCATCTTAGACATAAATACATTTTTAGCAAAGAGATATTTATAAACTATATTTTCATCTAAAATTAGAGGAAAATGCATCAGGTAACATATTTAATTTTAATTGTTCAGCTTTTCATAATTTGCACCACAGGAATGATGTAGATTTATGGGAGAAATGCAAAATTCTGAACAATCCTCTAAACTTTATCAAATGCAATAAATTCCAAGTAGCATCTGGTGATGTGGAATTTTCTTAGAGTTATTTTGTGTAAAGCCATCAAACTGAAATAACAGCAAACATTCACTTATTATCAGTGTATTACTTTAGAGTAGTGAGTTTCAGAGAAATCACATTTGGGCTAAATAAAAACTCATTCACAGATAAATTCCCTAGTGATTCTGATACCAGTCGATATAAGAGGAAGACCCAAGAATCTGTATTTTTAACCGGCACCCAGGTAATTCTAATGCAAGTGACCATAGTCACAGGAATCATCTAAGAATCATCTGTAGTGTCTAGTAATTCCCAGACACCACTGCATACTTACTAAACCAGAAACTGGTGATCTTCCCATAGAGAAATCACATTTTTCTAAGAGTTTTGGTGATTCTTATGATCAGGTAAGGATAAGAATCATCCCATTTGGGTATATGTCTACTGGCAGATTATAGCAACATTCACTGTTACTCGGACTCTAACTTGATATATCATCACATTATTACAGTTCTTAGCTAAAATTGAAAAAGCCTGAATGATTAATTGTAATTCAAAGCATAACTCTGAAACTTTTTCTCATCTAAATCAATTTATTTTCCTCTATCCAGATATGCAAAGATATAACACTTCAAGTATCTTTTTTATTTGACTATCATAAAAATCCTATAACATGAATTAGGAAAAAATTGTCATGTTATAGATGTGACAATGGATTCCTAGACATTAAATGACTTAACTAAGGTCACACTGCACTGAGAAATAAAGTCCAGGCTCTGGCTACTTCAGGAGTCTTCATTATTCACTAAACTTCCAACTACCTATCAAGTGCTTTGCTATGGTCACCATGTATATTATTTAATTTGATAAACACAACAGTTCTGAAAGGTATGAAAAAGGCATGGAAGATTTTGGAGTCCAAGAGATTGGAATTTTGCTGAATCTACACTGAATCTGTATGCCTTGGGCAACTGTCATTTTCTTCATTTGTAAAATTATAGCTAATGATAGCAATCTTATGGGGCAGGCTGGCAGAGATCAAATAAAATAAAGTGTGTCCAAGCATCCAAGACAGCACCCAGCATGTAGTAAGTGCTCAGTTAATGCTAGCCTTTTGTTTTCCTTTCTGCCTCCCAGCCCCGTCTCTCCTTCCATCCCTGTTTTCTTTCTAGTTCAGTTGTGTTTCTACAGCCCTAATCAGTAGCTTGTTCCTCTTTTACACTATAAAGCGTTCCAGTATTGGACCCAATCTCTAGCCTAGACTTTGAGCCACTCGTTGTGCAACAATCCCCAAATTGCATGTCCAAATCCAGACTTAATGGACCTTTGGCTTAGAAACTACATTGCCCTAGCAGGGCAATGGCTTGGGTCTTGGAGGACCCAGGTTCTGGACTAGGGTTAGGCATCAACAACTTTATGACAGCAAACTTCCATTGTAAATATCAAGATGTGATCACATGATTCTAAATGTTTCTCCTACTCTAAAATTATATGCTTCTAAGATATTCTTAAAGTTTGTTGTCTAAAAATGGCCATTTTTCATTTCTTATTTTAGGCATAAGTTTAAAATGTATGTTCTGAATTACTGGGGTTTACCGTACTGGCTTTCATGACCTCTTATTACCTACAACATGTATTTTTAACTTGTTCCTTAGCTTTATTATTGTATCTTAAAAACTTAATAGAGAGCTTATAAAAATATCCATATTCTTGACATTCCATTAAGAGTAGTTACAAAGTATTGGCCTATCTATACTGGGGAGAGATAAATGTCTATCAGTTGGGCTTATATTTAGCTTCATTCTGACCTGAAGAATAACGAAACTTGATGAGTTTGAAACCTGTCCCAGAGGAGCCAGGGGCCTGAAGAAATGACTGTGTCATTCTTCAACACTGCTCTTTTTATAATCATGTATAAGTGGTTTAATGACAAGTGGCAACTTCCAGGGCCAACCATGGTACATACACACAAAGATAGGCTGAGGACTGAAGGGGACCTTCTTTAGGGGTGATGATCAGGCACTAATCATTCCCAGGCACCTGGAACAACTATGCATTCATTGAAAAGATAAAATTTGAAGGAGTTATATCTTGCTACCTCATGTGGCTTTGAAAAACTTATTGCTCACATGCAATAGTATAGAATTTATATCTTCCCAGTTTTTTAATCATGTTCTAGCTCTTTTAAAAAAGATACCTCAGGGACTAGAATATTTAAATTGGGATAAAATTTACGATAGATAAAATGTCTCTATTTTCCACTTGCTTAACCAAATCTAATAATTCCTTCAAGCTACATTCTTCCCACATTATCCATAAAGACTTGAATGATCTCTTTTGCTCACAATAATCCTCATAAAACTTAATGCCTGTTTCAATATTGTGATCTATATCAGACGTTAACCAGATTATTAGTTTCATTTTCAACTGAATGTGTTTCTCACACCAGTATCCATGAGTGGTTCCTAAAATTTTGGGCCCGATAACCACAGTGCTTCCAGTTCGACTAATACTTTCTAGTAAAATTTTCCTGTTATTATGGGTCACCTGCCAAGACATGTCCTCTAGCACTTCTTAGAGACTGCCCATTTGGCTGGATTTGTTTGTGCTGCATGGATACAACTTGCAATGGTAAGTCTATCTACTACTTAGAGGTCAGTCACTGGGGCTACTAGTAAATATGTTGAGGTTCCCCTCTGTGATTCTCCCTGATTGGTCTCTCTTCGCACTGGACCAGCAGTGATGTCAGACACACAAAATGATGACAGTCAATAAATAAGGTTGAGATTCAATCTCTTAGGCTCACGAAGACAATTGGCATTTATAGTTAATCCAGGTAATGCTTAAATTGTAAGCCCTTGGGACCTATAACAGAAATCACTTTTACTGTGTTTTCAAATAGGAGTATAACCCTTGAGGAAGAAAAATGAAGATGTAAAAGAGTTCTGAAGAGGAGTTTAAAATACTTTGAAGACGTTACATCAGGTATTCCCAAATCTGAAGAATTCGTTAAAACGGGTGTACAGCCATTTAAACAACCCTTTCTTTCAAAGTAGCCTATAAAACAAAATCTCCTAGAATAACTTATTCTGAAAATACGTCAACTTGTCAAAACACCATGGCTGTTTAATTAAAATAAGCTCACGTTTGTCGCTCTGCCCTGTGTTCTGAAGCGATTGATTTTACTTCCAATAGCTATGACCTCTAAAAAAGTACTCTACTAAAATCAGGTCATGGAATTTTAAATTAAAGTCTATGGAGTCATAATGTCTATTTTTTAAACTATTCAACTTACTTCTGAGAACCATGTGCAAAACAGAAAGCAAACACATTTTAGATGTTACACAGTGAAATGTTGTAGAATGCAATTTTCATAATTAGTTTTTCAGTATATTAAGAATTACTTCTCAGAAAATATCACTTCTCTGTAAGTGCTTTTCAATGAGACTAAGAGTCCTTTTTAACACTTAATGGAGCAATTTATTCATATTTTTATTTGTATATTTAATATTTGTAAGACCATAATTCAAAGGAAATGAGCTAATCTAATATTATTGATGGTTCATTCCCCTGCTGTTGGTAAATGCTTTATATCTTAAAAATCTCATGTTCTTTGGCTTTTCTGAAATAATGTTATGTTCACTCCTTTATTCTTTCATTTGGCAAAATATTTATGGTGAAACTACAGTGCACTGAACATGAGTTAGCTGAGGGAATAAAAAAATTGAAAAAATATATTTCCTCTCCTTGAGGAACTCACTTATTATAGGAGTTATGTAGAACATTGGTATGAAGGTACTAGGCAGGTACATAGATAAATTATAAGAAAGAGAAGTGTTGAAAAGATGTATCGACAGTGTGAGGATTCACCAAAATATGATCCTCGAGTCTTTCTTCTTCTCTTTAAAAGCCTCTCTTCTATGAGACTTCTCTCATCATCTTGAAGCCTATAAGGCTATATTACGCATATAATATAATTTTAAATTATGTATGTTTATATATATAAATCTACGATATACACACATGCGCACACACACACAAAATGATGACAGTAGCCTTCTGGAGGAGAGGTTGTTAAAGAGAAGAAAGGTTCAAGGATACACACACACATATACACACATATGTATATAATACACACATTCATTATATACATACATATAGTGAAACCTTTCCATACTGCCTAATTACACCCACCTCCATCCATCCACACACACTGTAGGATTTATTGGGTCCTCAACTCAACCCAACACACACACACACACACACACTCTCTCTCTCTCTCTCTCTCTCTCTCTCTCTCTCTCTCTCCATGGTTCTGGCTACTCGCCTCTACTCCCCCCTTTCCTCCTCTTCCTCTCTTCCCTCTTTCACTCTCTCTCTTCCTGTATACTGAAAAGCACAGACCATTCTTTATCTTATAAAAAGAAACTTCATGTCTTCTAGAGCCTTCATATAGCAGCCAGATCCTGGGAGGGCGGGAGAGATGAATTTAAAATATAGCAAAAGTAGGACTGTTTACTTTCTACCTAAATAATTCTTCTAAATAAAAAGTCTTCCTAAAACATCTCTACCTGTCTGCTCATATTTATTCTACCTACCTGTGAATTCCTCTATGCAACTACAAACTCCTGCGGGCTGTGTCTCTGATCTTTGATCTCCTTTCCCCTGTCCTCTGTTTCTAGCACCTGATGTGAGGCACACTGAGAATGAATTGGTAAATGTTTCCTGAACTTCATGGAACGAAACTGAGTTCTTACCTTGATGATTATGATGCTATTTCCAGGTGGACAAAATATTCTTATTCATTGTTCTACCTTTTCAAATCTAGCTGCCTGCCCTTTTACTCTCGTGTCTTCTTTGAAGCTTTCCCCTACTACTCTGTCTAGCCTGGTCCCTGTCTGTCTGTCTATCTGTCTCTCTTTGGAGAACCCCTAAGACACTTTTTTCTTTGCTTACTCTATGACACATCATATTTTTAACTTTTATATACCTTAGATATATCTTTTCTTCAATTTAGCAGAGGAGGTGAATGGGTAGGACATAACTGAAAATTAAATGTCTATATAATAAAATAAAGGGGCATAATAAAATTAATGCCATAATTATAAATACTAAAAATAATTTGAGATCAGATTTCCTTAGAGGGATGTGTTTTTTACAATTTACTCCTCATGTTCTGTAGTAATAAGTGATTTATATGAGTCATGTTATATTTTACTGGCATCTGCCTTAGTGCCAGAGACTTAACTGGATCTCTAGAAAAGTATGATACAATAAATAGCTCTCACAATAAATGTAGAAAAATCCTGTTTAGTATATTCACAAAAACAAATAATTATACTTTCTCTAAAAGTATTCAGAATCAACCTACTAATTTTTTGTTATAATGAAATCTTTACAGCAGCAGTACTATATTCTAATGGTTTCTCTCTTTCTTTTTTTTTAACCAAACATTAAAATATCTTTCATTATAAGCTGAATTTTCCTACCATTAGAAAAGCCTAAGGTCAATTGCTTTTAAATTATTTAAGTAATTTTAATGAAGACAAATCTTTTAGTGAAAGTACTCTCTCCATATCCACTAGTTTTGCTACTTTTCTATTTTTCTTTTGTTTGAAATATATGGATATAGGATTGATTAGATCACAGTTTAGTTGGTTAGGAACTTATTAGGACATTTTTGCTATATATTTTTAAAGGCCTTGAGTACCTTCTGGGGCTCTGTTTCTCTAAATTCACTCTCTTACCACTTATCTTAGTTCCTGAAACTTCAACGTGATGCTCCCAAAAGAGGACAGAGTTTGCACGAGACTCTGTGCTGAAATGCCACTTCTTTATCCTTATCAAGCAGTTATTACTCTGAACCTATTGCTGCTGCCTGAGTGAAACTCTGTGCTAGGGAGCCTCCAGGGATATATAGTTATAAGCTATGGTTCCTGCTCTACAAGATAGAAAATACTGATTTGCAATCCAGGTACAAAGTGCTACAGGAGTTTCAAGGAGGAAATAATTACATGGTTGTAATGAGAGGGAACTGAAATGGTCCTCAATGATAGGGTCTAGATGACCAGAGCAGAAGAGAGATACATCTGGGGAGAAAAAAGAGGCTCACAGACATCCTGGAGTAAATGTGCTGTGATTAAGGGCCAAAAAACAAGCCCTTTGGTGTGGGGTAGAGCTAGAGCATAGAAGACATGGGAGAAAATACCTCCAGGGCCAGACTGTGGAGGGCACTCAGCGAGAGCTCCTGAAGTCTGGACATTATTCTTGGACAATGAGGAGTCACTGACTATTTCTGGCTGAGAAGTGGAACGTACAACATGGCATTTCAGTTGTTAAAGTTATGAGGGTGAACTGTGTAAAGTATATGGGACAGTGGACATCTGGTGGCAGAAGGTTCCACAGGAGATTATTTTACAATAGTATACAGGGGAATTGGGACTGGAATGGTGGCAGAGAAATGAGAAGGAAGGTTTAGGCTACAAGAGAGACATAGCGAAAGGCTAATGAATAGGCTTGGCTAGCTGATGCAGTGTTGAGGAGAGAAAAAAGGAGTTGAGAGACTTATTTAGGGGCCTCATTTTTGATTCCTCTTTGTATTCGACACCTACTAATTTGATTGTTGAGGCCTAACCTCTCCCTCCTCTTCTTTGGGACTGCCTCGCCCCCAGACAACTCACAGATGGGTAAAGAACAATCCAGTCCTTGCAATCCCTTCCTTGGTAACCTGGAATTAGGCCTGACACCTAGAGAATGGTCTCCCTCTGAGGAGTTGGCTGTGTCCACTTTCTTCCTTGTGAACTAGGAAGCTGAAAAAGCTGCTTTACTATGAGAGAAAAAGAAGGCAGAAATGGGGAGGGGCGGGGAAGATGAGAGATAGAAAAGGAAAGCTAGTCTTCGTTCCTTGTTACACGTGTCCCCAAAATGCAACTGCATCCCTCCCCGAATTCTGTAGGACATCTTTATAACACAGTAATACATTCCCTCTTTGATGAAGCTAGCTGGGCAGGGTTATTGTTACTTATATGTCCAAATGGACATATTCCTCAGTACAACTCTCTATCTTCAATCAATTTGTGCTCTGGTTACTTTCTGAACACTTCAGCAATTTAGTAGTCAGTAAACATTTTCATGCAATTTGCTTCTTATAAAATGTCTTTCTCTTCCCAATCCTGTTGACTCAGCCTGTATAAATCCTATCCTTCCTTTCCTTCCATCTCCCTCTATTAGTTACTGATTTTAGAGGACATGTTGGAAGAATAATTAGAGCTACACGAATAAGGTAGAAGGTAGTGGATGGTAGTAGGAAATCAGGAAATTTGTGCTCTTACATATATAAATTTAAACAAATTCACGAGGCAGTGGTCTACTTATCTACTAGCACCTTTGACTCTAAAATGGGTTTTAATAGGTACCAATCAATGGCCACTTGACCTAAGCAGGTATTTCACATAAGGAAGTATATTAATTAGGAGTATTAGATGAAGAGAGATAAGAATAGCCTTTAAATAAGCAACACATGATACATTATTGCATAAGTGCTATAAATTCAGTTTTATAAATATCCAGAGGAAGTCTGTCAGCAAGTGAGAGACAGATTTGGAACCTGCCAATGATTTCTTATTCAAAATCCAGGGCTTTCTCCACTATGCCAAATTACTCCACAGGAAATAAAAAAGAAATCAATATTTAGATGAGATAAAAAATTCAATTTTACATCTTTAAATAATTTTCAAAGTAATAATGTATTTTAAATTATCATCCATTAAAATAGTTTTTATATACTCTAGGAACTGTTTTTCTCTTTTAAGAAACTATAGGATATCTCTTATTAAGTCCTCTTTTTAGCCTTAGAAATGAGAACACCAATCTGCTGTGAAATCTCACATAAATTCAGAACACAATAGAGTATGCTTTCCCTTCGGCAATGGCAGCCTTTGTTCTAGTAACTCACAATGGTTCGGGAGGGAAAAACTCAAAATTGAAAGCAATAAGAAAATGTGTAGCAAATGGACGTGTAATGAGCAAGACAAAGTGTCTAGAAATAGTTAATGTCTCTTTCTGTCCCTTTCGAAGGACACTCCTAAGACCCCAAAGCAGTCACATCCAAAGATTAAACAAGTAGCACTGGTTAGCTCCTGCATAAACAACCTTTGGCTAAGCAGGGCAGAAGTATTGTTTATATGAAAATGGAAGGATCTCTGGTGAATACTGAAAGAAAGTGATAATTTCCATAACCAGAAAAAGCATTTTTACATCATTCCATTTTTCAAATGCTATAAAACCTGAGCTGCTTTGGTAATTGCTTATTCCTGTTTTGCTGGCTCCGTATCATCCTCATCTCTGCAGCTTTCCATTTACGAAATGACAGGGGGTCTTTTGTGTTTTGTTTTGTTTTGTTTTTCCCTGAAGCCTTGGCAGGAACCACCATGCTGTATGGTTTCTAGGGGCGCACCTTGCAATGTTCATACAATGAAGTTTTGGTGCCCCTCTCATAAAAGCCCAACTGGCTCATCCTCCCAGTAGAATTGTTGAAAATATGATCAGAGAAGGCCCCCTTAACAGCAACTGTGAATGATGCTCTCCTCTAGCTTTATGCAGCCTTTTGTTGTATAGTGTTTTTTAAACTGAGAACAAAGCATATAGCAGCTTCAGTGAGAAGGGGAAATACAAAGACATTTACCTGCATTACAATAAGGAGGTCAAAGACCAAGATGAAAGAAGCCAAGAATGCTCTGGAAACTTCATCACTAGGCAAAAATCCCCGATTCAGCTTGTCCCAGCTGATCCAGTCAGTTGTAATGACAAGTACAACCACAGAAGTCAGAGTGAAAAGAACCGTCCTGCAAGGAACAAGAACTCATTAGAGAACCTTAGACATAATAATAGAGACAGTGGAGAGTACATGTTTTCTTTGCTATATTAAATGTCTATCCCTTGCCAAGTAACAACCCTAAGGTATATTCACCAAAAAGAATATGAAAAAAGAAGTAAATTAAATGCTTTCTTTCGAAAGCAACTAGAAAGAAATATGATAGCATCTCTTTCAAGATTTTCCCTATAGAACATTAAGATGATTCTAGAACAAATAATTAACAAAAATATTACAAATGACCTTGGTTAGTGCAACGTGTTGCAAAGAGAACATTGGTGTGTAGCTCTCAATGCATGTACATCATTTACCGAGAGTAGAAAACATCCGTATGTAAGAGCGTAAGGCAAATGGCGAGTAAGTAAGGAAGTCCTTTGATTCTATTTTTGTTCTACAAAAGAGACGGATAGTTAAGATTGGTCCCATCATCATCTCCGTAGCCTGACAAGCTCCATAGAGGAACCATGCTATGTGCCAAGGGTCTAGCCTCTTCTCCTTACAGGATTCATGACAGAGATAGCTTGTGGCCTAGTGACCTGTCTAGGTCACACCATGTCTGATTGCACATTCTTTGTTATAAGATACAAGAGGCCTTAGATTTTCTTTTATATATCTTTGTAGCCCCTATAAATCTTGCATAATTGTATGTAGATTAAATTCAATAAACGTTTGTTAAAATTGTAACAATTACCAATTAAGTTTTTTATAAAAATCAAAAAATACTTAAATTAATCTTTACTGTTGATATTTAAAATAAATCTAAACTATGGGCCATGAAAATTTAATCTGCCAGAGAATTGCCCATAATGTAGTTAAGTGTCTGCTTTAAAGCTATACTGGCTTCTGGATATTGTTTTGAACTGTAAAAAGAAAAAAAAAAACTTTGAAAAATTTTAATCTAAAGAAAGAAAAGAAAAAGGAAATAAAGAAAAAGAAGAAAAAAGAAAATAAAATGGGAGAAAAATACAAAAGTAGAACAATACCTTAGAAGGACACATATCCATTTTGGCATTTAAACAAATTTCTTTTGTCTCTAATGTTTTATAATAATTGATATTCAAAAAAGAATAATAGAAACTATCTTAGAATTCTCTTTTCAATTGAACAAAAGTGCAAATTTTTAAACAAAATTTGAAGTTTCTTTTTCATAGCATCTTATTTAGAACAAGTTATATTTTGATATAATCACTATAATAAGCCTCTCCTTAGATTCTCACCCCCAATGAACAGAAAATATATATTATTTATTTTAATTTTGGAAAGTAAAAATCTCTAATAAAATTTATTCATTTCATTTAAATTACAAACTTTCGAAAGAATTTGACTCATGATCTCCAAAATATAAATTACAGATTGTCTCTACTACTGTTTAGAATATCTTTGATCATTTTCAGAAATTCAAATAGATTCAATGAGCATGAGAAATAGCCTAAATAATTATTACAATTCAACAAAAAGAAAATGCAAATATTATGTAGTTAAACAAAAGGATAATGAGATTTTAAACAAATTTTTCTCCAAGTTAAGCAATTTGTTTGTGGGTTTTTTTTTTTTTGAGTTTAAGAAACTTTAAGCAAATCTAAATGAAATTCCAATTTCTTTTGTCAGCAAGGAATATAACAACATCCATGAAAGATAAATATTGATTTTTCTTCAGACTTCTTTGGGTAGCAAGGGTATTGCCTCATTACGCTTGACTTTTTCACATGATGTCCCACAAGGATGTTATAAATATATACACTTCCTCAGGATGCGCTGAATGGCTGAAGATGTGAAGTAGTTGGGGCCCCAGTTCCTTCAAGCTCCCTCTTCTTTGCTTCCCCAGCCTCTTTCACAAAGCCTTTCACCTCTCTGCTGTCCAGTGCTACAGTGTGAAACAAGAGTACTCCAGTACCTCACTCCAGCTCCATGGCCAGCCTCCATTCTATTTGTCAGAGCCTGTGGTCTGACGGGTTAGCATTTTTAACATCACCCTTGCATTCTCTCCAAGAGATACCTAGAAATTCCTTCTGTGAGGACAATTAATTACATAGGAATTCATACTCTAATGTTACTTCACTGGTCTAAATATGTAAATTGGTAATGTAAAATTAAATACTCATTTAGAGGAAGGCTGTTAGGTGTTGAAATCTGAGAGTTTGGAATTAGTATCTGCTGAGCAATCAGAAACCTAGTCTAAGATTTACAAAAAAGTTATTTTTATTCGTGCTAATAATCTCAGTATGAATGAAGTTATTAAAATTAATCACTGAAACACTCTGGCAACTAGAGTTTATCTCATGCCTGAGCTTCCTAAGACCAAATCTGTGCCACTTCATCTCTCAGCTGTTTGCTTTCTTTGATATATTTCACTTAATACAATATCTAATACTCTTTCTAAGAGCTTTTCATAGATGTTTTCCTGGCTTTATTAAGCACTTCTGTTTTGACAAAGAGTATTGCTGCAGATCTCAAGAAAAAGTTACTGGTTATATTTTATTACTCCAAAGGGAAATTAAAAGAGGTATTTTGCCTGATGTTTAATATTTAATACTATAAAAAGAATAAAAATGGCAACTATTAAATATGAATGCATACGGCTCAGAAAAAGAGCCCTAAAAATAAAGTCTCGAGAGAATGGAAAAAAAGAAAAGCAAAAAGGGGACCAAGTATATTAATTGGTCATTCGACTTCCAAAATTATATCCAGCGCCTTATCTAGATATAGCTACAGGAGCAAACGTGTTGCGTGTGGTTTGATTTTCTGAGCCACTTCTTACAAAACTGATAGTCTACCATGCTATGATAACTCAGTCAAAAACACCAGTTTAAAAGAGCCATGACTCGGGTTATATAAAAGCAATCACTTTCATGTAAAACTGCTATAAAGGAAACAGTAACACAGCAAATTACAATTACAATTATGTGCCACTTATGATGTTCCAGGCATTGGTATAAATGCGTTACACAAATTAACTTATATAACCCTTACTACAACTCGATTATCACCATCCCCAATTTATAATTGTAGCCACTGAGTCACAGAATGTTCAAATAACCTGACCTGGGTTACAGACTTCATCAGTACTATAAAATATAAGATAGATGATCTAAGATGATTCAAACCCAGGCTGACATATGATGGTCTGTGTCATATCTATTGTACACATTGCCTCTCATAGAAAGCACCTGAATATTACCCTTCTGTTACTATGTTTGTAGTTACTATGTAGTTAAGATTTCATTTATTTTCCTTTTTTATTGTAAGTATAAATTGGAAAACTGTCATATAGAAGTACTTAACAATGAAAAGAGAGACTGACAGTGACTGATAGGCCACAGCTAAAAGGAATATTTTCATGGCAGTGGAAATGGAACTTCATGGAGGCTGACCATCGATGTAACATCTCTGGGCTTTTATTTATCAATATGGTTGAAAAGATGTTTACTCTGGACCATGCTTCTTGGAGAGTACCAAGAAGCATGGTCCAGAGCTTCTCTTTTTAAGAAGCATCCCATTAAACAGTTATCTGGATTATTTCCTTTCAGGCTGCAGCCAGCACAGCTGGACATTCTGGCTCAACTTAACTGTCTGGTTTCTGGCCACCAAACAGAAAGAACTCATACATAATTATCAGCTTGAGTGGTTAGTCTCATTTTCATGTTTTCAAATTTCTAATTTGTTTGCTTTTCCTCAGTTGTTGCTAATTCTTCTTAGATTAATAGGAATTAGAATGTGAGACCAAGAAGGGTTAACAGAGATTTTCTGATCCAAAAACTCCAAACCTCTGCGTTGGGCCCCTGGGAACATCAGAGTTGTAACTAAGTAAGTGTGAATTTATATGTGCACTAAGAGTTGTCAGTAAAGTGAACAAATGAAATGCCTCCAGACAGGTTAGGGGATTTGCTAATTTCACACAGACTGCCAGTGACTGAACTACGATGAGAGCATAGATCTGCTGACTCTAAGAAGGGCTCGCCCTGTAGTGAACCACTTTCTTCCCTCAGCTAGGAAACCTGCAGATATTCTCAAATATTTAGTATCACATCGATCTCATCTGGAAACATACTCATTTTACAGTCTGCTCAAATATCATTTACATATAGTGATCAGAGAGAGTCATACAGATAATCCCCCAAACACAGTTTAATTCATAGTCTTAACTATGACACCCTAACTTCTGGATTTTTAAAAATATTATACTTACATTTTAAGTAATTAAATTAGTTACTATTGTTTTCTTTCTTTCATCTATAACCACTTTAAAATAGACATATCGCAGAGTAAATAGCCTGCAAGCCGGCATTAAATCAAGAGAGAAAAGAATTGGCATTAGGTCTTCTCTATGGGCTAACTCACTCAGGGCTAAGTATCACACAGCTTCATTTGTTTTAAACCAGGCAGTAGGAATATACAGGCCCTCCTAATTGATATAGTATATGTTGAGTCAAACAAAATTGACAAAATTTGACCATGTTTTATCCTACTAAACACAGCAATTTCATGTGATTCAACATAATAAATATGCTTTTATGTATGTCAATATATTAGCTATTAATCATGCTCTAAAACATTTACAATCTTTGATTCCAATTATAAATATCATATTCCTTTCTTATGCTGCACAATTATTTTAATATCTAAAAGGAAATAATAATCACTTTTATTTCTTTCTAAAATACTTGTGTTAAAATATTGGAACTCAATCAAATCAGATCATGTTTTATAATTTCTTATAGCAAAATCCAAATCTGTAAAACTTATTAAAAATGAAAAGTTTAAGGTTACCACTACAATAAAATAATCCATAGATTTAGATAGCAAATTTAATTTTATAATTAAGTTATGATATAGTCTCATATTGCATGTGCTAAACACAAGAAATTAAATGTGGCATGGCAATGGAATTTAAAATGATTTAATACTATAATTTCTCACCATGCTGTTTAGAGGAGGAAATATAATAAGCAAGCATAAGCAGAAGAATGCTCCTCCCTTCACTTTGACTGCAAATCTGAGAGCCAGTTCAAATACCCAGTGCCCCTCGGAACACTAAGTACCAGCACACATAAGTCACAGATGGCCATGAGAGAATGCCAACACTTTTCATTTTGCTTATTTTAATTATCAATGCTGCAACGGCAATTCTGGGAGAAAAATAATCACCGCTCAGGTCCTCAAGCCACATTCATCCTGAAACATGTGAATTTACTCAGTGCTGTAGCCTAGCTGATGAAGTCAAGTTGCTTCTCAGAAAGTTATTAAGGAAATGGCTTTGTGTCCTGGTCTCTCTTATTCTTGAGATCAGGAAGCACTAAGGGAACACAAGGTAATATTTGCTATGAAACCTAATGAAAGAGCACAGATTCTCCGTATGGCTATTAAGTAATGCCACTGTCAGTTCTTGGCCAACCTGAACATATTTGTTGAGATAGGATCCCTGAGAAAGGAGATGCAGTTATTAACTCATCTTGTTTGTGGCTCCATCGAGATCTGGAGTCTATAAAGAAAATTATTAGACTCTAATGTTGTCCATTAAATAATACGTTTATGTGTTATTTATCTTTATATCTCTCTATTACTCCTTGAAGAGAAGTGCCCTGAACACAGCAGAAGCTCAAAAAGCACTGAACAAATTGAAATGAAGAAACAACTTGGTAACTCTTTCATCTGAAAGGTCGTGAATGAGATCACTGAAAAAGATACCTCTGGATCAGGGCATTTGTCTATGCAGATTGTAATTTATGTGAATGGTGTCCTGATGTCATAATCTATGTAAACAATGCCCTTTGTTCATTTCCTACCCTTTGTTAAACTCAGGTTCCACAGCAATTGATGGCACTTCTGCCAGTGTCTACAGAGCTTCCGAAGAAGAGGCCTATGTAGTACAAAATTAGACTGGCTGGACCTAATGGGCATATCAATCCTGTGCATCTCTTAGCAAACCCACTAACCCAATTTTTCTTTCTAATGAAAATTACCTTGTATATACTAAATAATTCACCAATTCAACAGAGTGAAACATATGAGATATACTCTACTAATTGTTACACTGGGTATAAAATATTACCACAAGTTAAGTAATGAAGGTGGTAATAAAGATAGAGCTATAGATAAATGCCCATTAAGTACAAATAATGCCATTAAAAACTATACTCATTATTGTCGATGGAAAATAAAGTGATGGCTATGATACTTGAAACATACTTTTGACTTTTAAAATGCAAAGCAGAAATTTTAAACTAAACATACCAAGTTACATCTTTTTGCAGTTAAATTTGCTTTTAAAAGAAATAAGAAGAAATAGGATCTTGTCAACTAGGGGTGGAGCAGGATAAAAGTATGCTTTGATTTAAAAAATAGGAGGAATTAACATACTGGGTTAATAATAAAGGTTTGAGTAAAATTTTGTCTTTGTTAAAGCCAAGATGTTTACATAAGTCAAAAGCAAGGCCAAGAGTGTGTTTTGAGTTCATCTCAAACATTTCTTGAAGAGGATTTATCATCCATCAGGAGACTGTCCATTTAGAAGAATGCTTTCGGAACTCTCTACAAGTACTCTTAGAAGAAAGAATCTTTTCGATGACCTTGGGCACATGGCATAATGTCTAGGAAATTAGACTTTATGAACATAAAATACTTTTCTCTATGAAAGAAGACTATGAAATAGACAACAGGAACAAAAAAAAATCCCTAAAGTTGTACAAAAATACTTAATGGAAGTAATGTCATGTCACAATGGAAGATTAAAAAATTAGTATTAAGATTCATAAAGGCACACTTCATTCTTGAATTCTAAAGGAAAAGATTTTTAAAAGCATCTAAAGCTTTATTACTGCAGATATATATTTAGTTTCTCTGGGACACTGGCAAAGAATCTTTAATTTAGATTAAATCTTTAATTCAGGGCAAACTGGAAAAAAAAACACTCTCCCATTCAAAAATAGGAGAAGAGCATGTTGGCACTAATGATCAGATTTGGACCAACTCATAAGTTTGACTTAAATAAGAATTGCTTATTGGCATTTTAAAGGCAAGTCATCAATCTTGTCTGGTCAGCCTTGGTCTAATCAACTCAATGGAGAATTTTGAAGCTATATATAAAATGTAATTTCATCAAGAATTTAGAAAGTCCCTTGATAGAAAATGCTGTTTCAGTTAATGTCCAAGATTGGACAAAATAGCATTGCTTTTTGAATGAGAAAGTTATATTGTGATGCGTGCAAGGACACAGAGAAATTCAAGAAATGTTTGCTTGCATCTACCATGCCAAAGACACAGAGCTAAATTGAAGGAACAAAGAAATGATCTCTGCCCTTAAGGAACTTGTTGCCAGTTGAGGGATGCCAATATGTACAAAACCGTCATATCCAAAGTTAAGTAAAAACCATAAAGCTGTGGACATTTCCAGAAATATGTGATTTATTTTTATTCAGGTATGAAGGGTAGCTGGGAGGTTTAATAAAATTAGACCTAAAAGATGAATATATTTGTACAATGGAAAGGATATCACAGACAAAAGACAAACTTGAAGGAAAATATGGAAATGGTAGCAGGAAGGTAGTAAAGCATTGGGGAAGAGTGGCAGATGTTTCCAAAGTCGCTACATTATGTGGAAAGAAAAGGATTATGAAGCCATGAATTGAAGTGAGGCATATGAAAGCAGGGATGAAATATTATAAATTCTGTTTTGGACACATTGTTGAGTTTAAAGGGCTGGCAGGACATCTATGCAGGGATGAACAACAGTCAGCTAGAGATAGGAATCTGAGCCAAGGAGAGGTCAGGTCCTAAATTTTGATTCATTCAAATACAAGTAATTTGTTAGAGTCATGAAAATGAATAAGATTTTTTCAGGTAAAAGAAGTTAAAAAGAAAGAGAGAGGTGGGTTGGGGGGAGGGAGAGAATAAGAAAATAAGAAAAAAAAGAAAAAACAAGGGCAGAATCTTGTAGATCACCTTTTTATGGTGTATCCAAAGAAGGATGGAAACCTCTAAGACCAGATACATGTAAGATCCAGAAGAAAATATTATAGAAGTTAGAGAGAAAGATAATTTCAAGAATGAACTGGTGGCCCCAAACTCCAAATAATACATACAGGTTTTATGGGATAAAGATTGAAGAAGGGTCACTATTGAGGACACGTTTTTTCTTCAACATGAGACTCCTTTGGAAATTGCAAAATTGGATGTAAATACAGTTTCAAATATTTTCTCTGTAAACTCAGATATGGGCCTAATTTGTGTTCTGTTCCCAGAATCTCTATTAGTAAAGAGGAAGAGAAAATTGAGGGAATGATTTGGATAATTCAATTAAAAACCCTTTGGTTGTAATTAGCCAAGTATTTACAGTTTTATTAGAGTTTTTTACCCAACTATATCAGGCAAAAATATTTAATCCTTCAATTTTGGGTATGTTTTATCAGTGGTGAGCAGATACTTCAAGTCACTCAGTTTTATAAAAACATATTTCTCAGTAACAGATTTTGACTTTGATTTGATCATTCCCTTATTAAGAGAAAGTAGTTAGCATGTATGTTTTGAGGGACAACTATATATTAGCCAAAATTATGTCACAAATAAATCTACTCTTGAGTATTTTATAACATAATTAGGGAAATAAGATATAATTTAAAGAGAGAAGACTATTATGTATCAAAGTATAATCAGGAATAAAGAAAAGTCTGAAGGAAGTACTACTAAAATTACTTGGTGTCTTGAGGGAAGGGAAAAAAAATCAAGACAAAGGATCATCTCAGATAAGATAAAATTGGTAGGAATTATAATATTGTATTGTGAGGCAATAGATATACCTGCCTAGATATGGCAAAATATAAGGGACATGTATTGGATAGGGAACAAAATAAGGTTGGAATATTTATAGGTTATTTCACATTGTTGATGGCCTTAAAAGTCTCCAAGGAAGGTTTGATTTAATGCTATAGAATAAAGATCCTATTGACTGTTTTTTAAGTACTATCCTATCCATCAAAATCATTGTTTTGTAGGATGGCTTCAGTCCTAGAAGGAAATGAAAGCTCAGATTAAGAAAGAGTAGAAAGCAGACTACTGCAGTAATGCATAAATGATCTAGTTGTAACTAAATTGTAATAATACAGAGGACAAATATAAAATATATTTGAAAGTAAAGTTAATAGAATGTATGCTAAACTTGAATGATTCTTAACCAAAGTAAGAAGCTGGAAAGGAAGCTGGTTTGAGAACAGAAGGTTATGAGACAGGTATTCAAACAGCTTCAGGAACCTGCATTTGCTTGCTCCAGATTCCCCAGGCCCTTATAGTAGGCAAAGTTCTAAAATGATCCCCAAGGATCCTTACCCTTCCACAATCTCCCCACCTTGCTGGGCAGAACATATGAATAGGATGAGATTATCATTCTTGTGATTATGTTACCTTATATAACAAAAGGGATTTTTATAGGTTTAATTAAGATTACCAATCAGTCCACCTTGGGTTAATCAAAAGACAGACTATCTGGTTGGACCTAACCTAATCTCATAAGCCCTTTAAAAGCAGAGTGTTTACTCTGGCTGGTGGTAGAGGCAATTGGGGAGATTTGAACCACTAGAAGGTTCTCTGTTGCTAAGATGGAGGGGGTCATCAAATAAAAATATGAGAGGGCCTCTAAGAGCTGAGAGGAGTCCTGGCAGACAGACAGTTAGAAAACAGGGACTTCAGTCCTATTAGCTACATGGAACTGAATTCTGTCAACAAGATAAATTAGCTTAGTAAAGGACTCCATACTCCAGATGAGAATGAAGGCAGTTAACAACTTAAGTCCGAACAGGTCTCCAGCCACATATTATCAGACTTCCGACATATAGAATTTATATAAGATAAATTAGATAACAATTAAAAATATATATTTTTTAAGACACTAAGATTGTGGTTATTTGTTGTGCTGCAATAGAAAACAATATAGCTACAGGAATTTAAGATTCTTGGAATACTAAAGTAATTGCTTATTGAAAATACTTTCAAGCTAGATATAGAAAAGAAATGCTTAGCTCTTGACATCTAAGATACTTAAAATTAACTAAAATCATCACCTCTCCAAATTGGACAATAAAATTAGGCTTCCATGGAACATCTATTCACAGGAAAACACTCATTGAATTAAAAAACCAAAATTAGTCCTAAAAGAAAATTTGGTCCAGCTACTTGTCTCTAAGTGTATAAATAATTATATAGAGAAGGTTTTATCTATGTCTTTTCTTAAAATTTAACCAGAGACAACGATGCTTTTAAAGCTCATTCAAGCACATGAAAATGCTACCTAATATTTAAATGCAATTTCTCAGTTAAATTTAACTACAATATTCCTAGAAGATTATTTGTCAGAATCTAATCCATGAGAAAAATTCTTTATATATTTAAAAAGAAAACTTTGTCAAAAGAAAGAGAGTAACTGGTTTCTAGTCATGGTTCATACTACTTATTTAGCTGTATTTAGGCAAGTCAGTTATGTTTTCAAGGTTAATTTCTTGATCTCTGAAATGATGATAATGTTGTGATAATGATGAAGTAGGTCATGATGATGATAACAGCTAAAATGTATTAGGTAGTTATAATTATATTATTATACTCATATACTCACTTCATTCTCAAACCAATCCTATGAGGTAAACATTATCAATCACTTTGCATAAGTAATATTAGGCTTTGAAAGATTAAGTAACCTGTCCAAAATAACAAAGCTATTAAAAATGAAGCCTAGATTTAAACCCAAGTCTCTCTGACTCTATCACCAAGTTCTTAGACATTTTGCTATCCTGACTTACCTATTTATGATGTCATGAGGATTGAATAAAATAACGTATGTGAGATAACACCGAAATTTTTAAATGTTTCCATTATATTCAAAAGACGATAGCCCAATCATTCTAGTGTCTTCTTTCTGTAAATTATTCAACAGGTATTTAAAGATAAGACACTACAAATTATCTCACTCATGAGTAGTTGGGAAAATTTTCTTTCAAATTATAAAACTAATTTTTTAATTATAAAACTAATTTTTTTTCAAAATTAGAAATGATGTGTTTAATACACAAAACAATAATTTTTATGATTTTTTTGGTCCCATTAAGTGACAAAGGGGCCATTCACTCTGGAGCTGGGTGTGTGTTGGTGCAACCACACAAATATCTGATTTGGTCCAATGGGGAATTGTAGAATATTATCCATAACTTGGTGAAATAAGGCAATTTTTAAAAATTATCATGTTGTGATTAATTTTAATACCATTTAAGGGATCTGAGGCCCTGTTAGTCTTTGTTACATAGTTTTCAAAAAGAGAGTTTTCTTTCTTTTTTTTTTAACATAAAATTTGGGTGAACTAAACTTATCCACTTCAAAGTTGTAAATTTCACTAAGACTACAGGCCTCATTCCCTACAGAAAAAGTTTAAGCACTTTGCTCTCAAACACTTTCCATTTCCTATCTAAGAACAGGGGCCTCTAAGTGACATTCTGTCTTCCTTTTAAGGTTAGGGATTTTAGAAGATCAAAGACTAGTTCATCCCATTTCTTTTTTTTTCATTTTCACTGTGCGATTTGTGTACCCTTTTCTGGTGTATGGAGCCTTGAACCTTGGTGATGCCATGTGAATTTAACGCATGTTTGGTCACAAGATGTTGAAACTGCATGAGTCCAAAAAGTTAGAGCTGTAAAAAAGAAGAAAGATCTCAAATAAATAACTTAACCTCACACCTTAAGAAATGAGAAAAGGAAGTGCAAGCTAAAACCAAAGCATGGAATGTAGAAAATGGTTGAGAAAGCAATTATGTGCATGAAGCCTTTTGACAGATCCCCCCACACAGCTGCATAACACTTGCTTACTAAGCGATAAAGAGTCCTCACACCCTGTATTGGAGTGATTATCCCATATGGGGATATCTTTCCCGATTTCAGATTCAATGCGTACTCTTGTTCTGCTTAAGCATGTGTATCAAATGGCACCTGGCCAACCCCACTGCTATATGTCCCCTGAAGGGAGGAGACAGAGTCCTTTATTCTGGGGCACAAAAGGGGTGCATGCTGGCCATTTGTTCTGCATTGGCTCCTGAAAGAAACTTGCTGGCAATAGGGAATCAAATAAGAGACTGATGCTCACTATTGAAGCTGATCTTGCTCTGCCTCTTCTCTCTCTGAGTAAAGTATTGTTGCATTTCATGTTTGTCTGAGCTGTGTTTTCCTTGGCAACTCTGATACCGAGAAGCAGTGGAATGGAAGTCTTCAAAATGCTACTCCTGGTAATAAACAATAGATGCCATTTGTTCAACAGGAATAATAAAGTTTTGTGAAGAAATAAATGAATAGAGATTAAAGAATAGAATCAATGAAACAAAAAATTGGTTCTTTGTAAAGATTAACAAAAATCAACAAATCTTTAACTAGATAGATCAAGGGGAGGTGGCAAGGAGATTCAAATTACTAATGAAAGAGGAGATATCACTACTGACCTTGCAGAAGTAAACAAAAATTATAAGGGAACATGAGAAACAACTGTATACCAACAAATTAGATAACCTAAGTGAAATGGCCTTTTTCCTAGAAAGACATGAACTACTAGAACTAAATCAAGAGTACATGGAAAATCTAATTAGAGCTATATAACAAGTAAAGAGATGGAATTAGTACTTTAATAACTCTCCACAAAGAATAGCCCATGTCCAGATGACTTTCACTAGTAAATTCTACTCAATATTTAAAGAAGAATTAATATCAATTCTTCATGTTCTACTCCAAAATAAAAGGTAAATGATTACTTCCCAACTCATTCTGAGGCCAAAATTACCCTGATATCAAACCAGAAGAAGATATCACAAGAAAATTACAAAATAATATTTCTTATGAATATAGATGTAAAACCCCTCAACAAAATACAGCCAAAATTCAGCAACATATAAAAGAAGATCCTATACAATGATCAACTAGAATTTGTGCCAAAAATGCAAAATTGGTTTAATATGTGAAAATAAGTCAATATGATTACTCTTCAACAAGCAATAATCACAAAGCTGATATTTGTCTTTTGCTTATTTGTTATTTGTTTATCATCTATTATTCCTGTAGTATGTATTCTGGAAGCATACTGTGTGGTTTCTAATTCCAGCTCTGTCAGTTTTGGGACAATTTACATCATCCATACATAACTCATAGAATTAATTATTGTGAGGCTTAAATGTGGTAATCTTTATAGAATGCTTTAAAATGTGACTAGCTTTAGCATATGCTACTTACTATTTATTTTGAATTCTTTTAGTGGACATCTATATAAATGATAAAATTTAGTACTTTTTTATATAGTCAAACCACATCTTAATATTTTTCTCCTTTTTGTTGGTTTTATGGTATCTAGGAACACATCTGTTCTGTCAGATTTCTGTGGTTCTCTGAGTACTTTGGTTCTTCTGATGCACATACACACATACACTATCTAAACAACAAAGGTTTCCCATGCTGTTATTCACTTCCCTTGTAGCAATTAGGTGGGACATCTCTGCTCTCCTTTTGCATTCCCTTACATTTCCTCATCAGTGTTATTCCACTATGAGGGATCTCTGAATAGCCTTTTGCATTCCACTCCGCCCCCATCGCAAACATTCCCTCCTCTCAGAAACACTGTCATGGTTTCCTGAGAGCCCCAGAGTTAAGAGAACAGATTTTGAGGGGGATAGAACTGCTGATGGGACATTCTGAAAATAACTGCACGGCATTCACATTTGTGCTTGCCGAGGAAAACATATGCCATAGGGTGACGCTTGATTTAAAGTCAGGGCGGTGACAGAGCACACTTAGAGTGAATTCTGAAATTCCAGCTAGTGGGAGATTTTTTTAGGTAAACAACAGAGATGAAAACAAGAACAAATAAATAGGTGAAAAATGAACTATTCAGAAAAAAATAGATTATCTCCTAATCACCTGTTAAACTGATAGCTTTATCATATTAAATGGAATCTCTTATCTATGGAATCAATTTTAGTCTATATATAGGTATACCGAGAACTCTTTAAATTTTTTAGAAAGCCATGAAATTGAGTAACATTTTAGAGCCTAACACAGGGATTCTAATTATTGAGTTGAATTGTTATAAAACATTAAATTCTATTACTTTGAAAATGTTAATGTGATCCTACAGGATATAAATGCACAGTATTGTGTTTTTCTATTATTTTTCCTTCTGAGACACATAATGACAAAAAATTCCAAAGAAGGTATAGCATCATTGATAGCAGGTCAAATGACTATTTATCTCCAGAAACAGCCCTTTCATCTAGATGACATTATCTTGCCTTAAAAGAGCCATGTCATGCAACAAACAGTTAATATAATAAGTGCAGAACTGATTTCATGTTTTTCCAAAAGGCATGAAGAATCAGATTAAATAAACATGCAAAGAAACATTAGGTTTCTTGAAAAACTTTGTTAATAGATAAAAGTAACTCTGAATTTATTTTACCATGTTATTAACTTTCCAAAATTAAAGTGTTATCTATTTCAAACACCAGTTTATTTAAATTAAATTTAAGCATTATAAATGCCACTATCTCTCTGTGACATAGCAAAAGACAGCTATAGCCTTATAAAAAGCACAATTTCAAAAAAGAATCATTGCATTAAAAATAGAGCAGGAATTAACACAAATTTCAGTCAAGACACACTTTCTTGCTTAGCTTCCATTCATAAAAGTAACTGCTTCATTTAGTAAAATAGCAATATTAAAAATTGATCTCACACCAAGAAAATAGTGATATATCATATGAATTTAACTTCTATACAATTATACAATATGGAACACAAGCCATGTGACACTTATACTCTGATGAATCAGTACAAAGGTATTCATATCTAACAATTACTTTTGTACCTCAGACAAGATACTCCTTCCTTCATTTCTTTCAAACATAAAGCAACAGGAATGAACGGGCCTCCCTGTTCTTCCGATTCACTCTACCAATGAATGAACAAAGGATCCCCAAACAAGTCATAACTCTACCTTAGCTTTTTACTTCCTGCCAGGTAAAAAGCAAGCTTCCTTTTTTTTTTTTATCTCTACATTACAGTTTTCTGAAACAAATAAATAATAGTGTATGAGTATGTACATATTATCAATGCAAATTTATAGAAACTGAAATACACACATACATATTGCAAAGTGTGTGTGTGTGTAAACTGAAAATTTTGTGATATTCAAATTTCAGAATGTTGAATATAGTCAGTATAACACTTTTTCTCTACTTTTAAGACAGAGCTTATTTTGGCATAAAAATGTTCAGGAAAGCTCTGGAGAAGTTGGCTCACATCTGTATTAATCCTTTAGATTTCTCTTTTACATGAAGCTCACACAGATTTTCTTTTAATAGCAAAAACATTGACTGTTTACATTCCATTTCATTAAACAAGGTAATTTTAAACTTTGAACAAAGTTCATTATCTTGTAATTCCTACCCAAATCAATAGAGGATTACAATAAGATGAATTTTACAGTGTGCCAAGTTAAAAAAAAAAAAAAAAAAAGGCTACTCCAGAACTTTAATCAGAAGGGCATCCTCACTTACTTTTAATTTTGTTTTACTTTGATTCTTTGTTTCAAACTCCATTCAAAATGCTGGCACGGGTAAAGGTTCTTCAGACTCCTGCTTCTCAATTCATTACTCAACTGGGACAATTACAATGATTTTCTTTACCAGTTAGATGTCATAATATCAACGACAAGATTTACTGAACGGCACAGTACTGTCCATAAGTGTTCCTATTATTGAATTGAACTGTTTCCTTAAGCTTTATTTTTTTAATATGACTTTTTCCCATGATTTGACGCTGTGTATACTTTTACTCACACGCTTTTTAAATATAAACCTTTAAGTAAATGCAGTACTACTAAAAAGGCTGTACCTTCAATATCAAAAGGTTTTCCATCTATTATGCCAAAAGTCCTGACTTTTGGTGTTATTAATACCAAAATTTTTAGATTTCTTTTGCACATCTCACATCGTAGTTTCATATTTTGGACCAAATAGCAATTTTCATTGTTTATTAATATTTTTTATTTTAAGTTGATATTTTTAATCATATTTTAAGATGGACCAAATATGCAGTATAATTTTGTTATATATACACATACTATTCAAAAATATATTAAAAATCCAAGACAAAACTGTTAAGGACTTAATTCAATTAATAGAGATACAAGTAGAAGAAAAATGCTATATAAAGTCTAATATGCAACTCATAATTACAAATTGGAATATTTTAAAATGAGTTTGTTTTAAAAAAATTTCCCTCTGTTTATTTGTAGAGTCTGATTAAGATGTTTAACCTCAAGGTTTATGCTCATTTATCTCTCCTGCTGCCAGATCCATGATTTCCATATGGTTTCTCACTGGAAAATTAGTGGAGGATTGGAAGGGATAAAGGGTTGTTTAAAAACTAATCTATATCCATGAAAAGACATTTGTCTTTTTTCCCTTTAAACTTGCATAGTCTGTACTATGTTGTAGTGGCAAATAATGATCATCAAAGTTGCCAGCTTTAAAACAACTTCACTCTGAATAGTATTTCCCAAATACCAAGTAGTAAATAGTGTACACATTTTTTTTTTTTTGGTTTTGTATTTACTGTAGGAGCTAATGATAGATTGTATGACCTATGGATTAAAAAATAAAGGGTATTAGAAAATGCCTAGAAAATAGAAAGATCTTTACTACTACGAACTTCTGTTTGGTCAGTATGAATTACAGCATCCCTCAGGTACAATCTCTTTTGATATCATTTGGCTTCTTACCTAAAATGAAAGGAGACTTTACACTTGTGCACCTGGTGGCTAAGGCTAGATATGAAAAAATCTTTAGATCACCCTCCTTAGCCAGGAGACAAGTCAGAAAATCATAAGGGATCTGTAAGGCACAATCTCATAGGAATTACCATTGGAAATGTGGTGGTGACTACAAATTGCCTAAGAGAATGCTTTCTCACCTTTCTCTAACCTGCAAGTAGGTATTTATGAGATTACTTTGGTGGCTAAATCAGGTCTTCTGGGCAGAAAAGCTACGTGCAATGGAAGGGCACTATAGACACCACCGATCCTTACCTTGGAACTATGTGGAAGCTAAAGGGAAGATGTTCACAACCAATTCTGGCCAGTGAAACAAAGCAGCATAACCTAGTCAAAGAAGGTTTCAATACAATGTTCTAAATGTTCACAAACGTCATGTGCTTATTTAATCATTTTCATGATAGTTATTTTTTTTAAAGAAACTATTGGTTCCTAACTAAAAATTATTTCATAAACTAATAGGTTTCTTTCTTCAACTCATCAAATAGTAGTAGTACTAAATATGGGCTAGAGTATAAACAATCTAATAATGAATTTTTAGTATATATTTAGTTTCAAATGTTTTTACTCTAAAAAATAATTAATTTTAGTTCAAAGAGTAATATTATTTTTTAATATGGCCAATGTTATTATTTAATCATTGTAATGATAAGTATGCACAGAAATATTTAGATAAAGTGTCCATTTCATTAAATGTCATGATTTGTCATTCTTGAGGTACATACTGAAATACTGATTTGTAGAGCACCCAAGGTTGGAGAAATCTTGTATAAACTGTTATTCATAATCATACTAATTGTGATTATCACCTCCAAAGTTCATTGCATTTTGACCTAGCTTCTTGACAGAAGTCAATCGCTTCAGAGATTCCTAGAATGCCTTGAGATATAAGAAAAGCAACTGCACAGTGAAAAAAGCATGGGTTATAAAGACTCACAAATTTTGTTTTGAATCCTGACTCAGCCACCTAACCACTTTGTGAGTCTGAGATCCAGTTTCCTCATCTTAAAACTGGGGTTATAATAACTACGTCATGACATATTGTGAAGAGTAAATGAGATAACTTTTTGTAACTTACCGAGCACGTGGTAGGGACTCATATTGTAGGCTGCTATCTTACATAATATGTTCTATATGTTCTATTATAACAAATGTTTTATAAAGAACATTTAAAATAAGGCTTGCCACCCCATAGTAAGACATAGCATAGTCCATTAGCAGAGCAGCTGTACCTCACAGATGATTTAGTAAGAAACAAAGACTTAGAAATACTTTAGGGATAACAGAATACCAATATGAAAAGTGAAGAATATTTTTATTCAAATGTTTTATATGTACAGACAGAAATATAATACAAGTCACAAATGTTAGCCACAGACGTAAAATCTAATTTTCTAATAGCCACATTAAAAAAAGTGAAGACAAAAAGGTGACATTCATTTTAATAATATATTCAGGCTTATAGATCTAAAATATTTTCGTTACGACACTATCAATATTAAATTGTAAATGGTATTTTACATTCTTTTTTCTTTTACTAAATCCTTGACATCCATTGTGTACTTTTCATGTATATATAAAATTTATATATAAAGTTACACTTAGTGCACATTTCTATTTAGACTAGCCATATTTCACATGCTCAGTGGCCATGTGTAGCTAGTGGCTCTCCTACTGGAAAACGTAGACTGATGAACCATCTGGATGAGTGGGCTGAATTTATCAATATTCATCTCAATGTTCCAGCAGCCTAGGGGCACAGCCACTGCTACACATTTTCAAATTCTGAGTTTTACACATGATTCTCAAGGAAATGTATCTTCTCCATTGAGATGCCTAAAAGAAACCTTGACTATTGAATTGTGAAAAGCTTTTCAAGGTAAAATATAATTATAAATGTTTTGAACTCATCTTTAATGTTTCTTCAAAAGAGTTTAAATAAATATAGATTCTTTCATCTAACAAGGTTGATTTTTCTCCTGTAAAAGTTTACATAAAAGAAATGTCAAAACACTCTAATCTTTTTTTCCCTGGTGATGCTTTAATGTTAAAAGTATTTTTCTAGAATACACACCATATGTCACCATGGAAGAAAAAAAATTTTTTTCATAAGTGAATGAAATTTCATAATCAGCCATATGAGCTACAAGCCTTTCAAACTATTGAAATAAATAGAACAGCCATTATTCAATGAGGCCATGTGTTTGTTCATATATTACAGACAGTAATTGCCTAAAGTACCAAGAACTCATATCAAATCAAAAATACAAATACTTATTTTTTAAGCCTAATGGAATGAATAGTAGGGTTCTTTTATGCTTTGGAAGGGTTTGTACATCTAGCATCAAATATTATGGCACGGATGCATTTTGTCCATAAATACCTTTGTAATGCTTTGGTACCTACCAAGTTAAAATTCAAAGCTAAACCAAGATAAGAAAATTCATAAGTAATTGAGGTACTTAAGTTTTCATCAGGAAAAAAAAATAGTAATATTCAAATTATCTTTATACATAATACAATTTATTTTCTTTTTATTTTTTTGTAATTTTATTGATGTATTATTGACAGAAATTATATATACTTATGGTGTATAACACAATGTTTCACTATATGTATACATTGTGAAATGATTAGCACAATCAAGCTAATTAACAAATTCATCCCTTACATAGCTGTGTGTGTGTATGTGTGTGTGCATGTGGTAATAACATTTAAGATTTACTCTCTTAGTAAATTTCAAGTATATAACACAATTAACTATAGTCAGCAGCTGTACATTAGCTCCCCGAAATTTACGTATTCTGCGTAGCCAAAACATTGTACCCTTTGACCAATTCTCCCCATTTCAAATTAGGTTTTATTTTTCCATGAAAGCAGTTAATATAAATAATCCTCATGATTTCTGAATCTCCTTATTTTAAGTATATAGGATACAAATTATTCTAAGGAAGACTATGAAAACTAATAAAGTTATAACTGAACAGCAATGAGTTGAGAAGTATTATGGTAGGAATTATTCTGTCTCAACCCAAAAATATATGTGCATAGTATATATTTTGTTTAAAATAGAAACATCATGTTTTCTTATGGATTGCCTCCTTATTTTACATTATAGTTCTTTGTTCTGGAAAGAAAATGCAAAACAAAAAGCTTCTCCTGCATGAAGTGTTTAATTTCATCAAGTAGAACTAGGGAACTGGGAGTTGAGTGGTGCCTATATTGGAGCAGCTGATTTGGGAAAGGAAAATTCTCATCAATGTGCAATATCTTCTTTTTGTCTGTCTTTCTTCTTTAGACAGGTGATGTGGTCTCTTAAATGACTTAATGCATGAACCATTTGAGGATTCAATGAAATAGCATATGTATAAACATCTAGTATGTAATAGATATATCATAGATCCTTTTTTCCTTTATGTGAGTAAAGGTTAATTAAGATGAATAGAGGTCATTTGCTAGGGGCAGCAAGGATCCAGTTACAGACCTGGAAATGGGAAGAGACTAAGCATAGAACCAGGATATTTATCTATATAATGTTCGATTTACAAACCCTTTTGAAAAAAATTTAAAATTATCATCACATACAGGGACTGGTAAAATCAATAGCCTATAGGAAAACTGTCTATTTTTTCAGATAATAAAAATACTTTAAGGGCATTGATTTTTTAAAATGGAAACATTTCTTTTATTATCCCAATTAATGCTATTTTCAGAAGCAGAAATCAAGTTAAAAAAAAGCTCATTATTTTATACCTTTTAATTGTATCTTGTAAATTATTTTTGGGTTCATGACATCATACTAAATTCTAATGCATTTACATTACTACTGGCTATAACTTTTGGTATAAAATCCAAGAATGCATAGTAATATAAGGCAGTAAAATTACACATTGTATAAATCTACATTAAAATCCACATGAAATATCCATGTATTATGTATAAGAGTAATTTCATCTTGATTCTGATCAAATCATAAATAATGAGATAACCCCTAAAATGAAATATAACTTTATTGAAATATGTGATTGCATATTTCTTCCCTTTTTCATATTTAAAAGGTTAAAACATGACATTTTGAGTCTATATTTAATATTAACTATTTTAAGTATAACAATGAGATGCCATATATATGACCAACAAGGCTTTAAATGCTGTAGGCTAGATGTTGCTGAAATTTTAAAATTCAGAAAAAAATGTTCTATTCTTTTCAAGATATATATATATATATACATATATATATATGTGGTTTTTGTATGTGTCCATATATATAAACTTTTTCCAAAACTACTGAACATAAATGATGTTCCTAACTACTGTTTCCAGTAATGGAAGTCGAGTTATAAAGAACAGATATAAATAATTTAATATAAAATGCCCTTGGGGATCAGAAGCATTGTCCAGATTGGCTCTCTACATCAGGTGATTAACAGTTCACTTCACTGACCAACAATCTGTAAGTATCATTAGTCTCCAGTGATGTATACTCATTCTGAAATATGAGAGGACTGTTTTTCAAAACTTATTTTCTATAGTACAATTATTTTTAAATGCTCCTAGAAAATTACTGAATAGTATATAGTAGAAAATAAAATGATTCTTACAGTAATTTGATGGATGACTTTCCTACTAGTGTTTTTTATTCTCTGGTTTCATTTAATTTCAGCATTTTCTCTGTAGTCATGTGTGCATGTGCACGTGTGCATGCACATGTGTGCTTGTGTATGTTAGGAAATTGTGAGCCTGCCTTTTCACTTAACTTATTAAATTGTGAATATTTTTACCAGAAAATTCTAATATCCTTCAAAAATGTTACCTTAAATAGTTGTGTAATATTCCATGACACAAATTTATTATATTTATTTGTTCTTGTTATTAGACATTTAGTTGTTTGTAAATCCTAGTCAACATCTAGTATTTTCTTAAGATATGTTCCTAAATGCAGAATAATTACTGAATCAAAAAGCATGACTATTTTATGGGTACTTTACAGATTGTAAAATTTATTTCTTAGAAGGCTAATTCAAATTACATTCCCCACTAGCAGTGTATGAGAGTGTCTATTTTTATCTTAACCAGTAGAAACATTTTTTAAAATCTAGGTCAATTCGATAGGTAAAAATAGTATTTTGTAGCTTTCATTTGAATTTCTGTGATCGATAATGAAGTTGTTCATTTTATATGTTTAGTAGTCATGTCTATGCATTTTTCTATGAGCTTTTTCTATTGTCATAATGTTTTTCTAATTGATTAATTCTTTATCTACTGAGAACATTAATGCTCGGGCCAATACCAGAATGTTTTAATTTATCAGTTCACATATGTCCCCTTCAATCCACACATACTCACACTATTCATTAATGTGTAGTTACCCACTTGAAAAAGTAATCATATTACAATATATAAATGTATTAAATCAACACATTGTCTACCTCAAACTTATGAAGTGTTATATGTCAATTACATCTCAATTTTTAAAAAGTAAAATAAAATTTTCACTTGGTTATTCTTCTGTGTTTTGATGGGTAATTTTATAAAAAGTAGGAGGGTAATGTTAGACACATAGCATTTAAAATTATAGTTCAAAAATGCATCTTAGACATTTGTGCTTCAAACATCAGTAATTTTCTTTTTAACTAGAGGCTCGATATAGAGTCTCAAAATATTTTTCCTTCTCCCTTACCCTCATCTTCTTCCATGTTGTTCTCTAGGTAATTAACTATCAAGAACGATAAACTCTCATTTCATAATGTTTATTATTCTTATTTAGCTGGAGAGTAATGAAATTTTTTTCCTGAACAAGTTGGGTCTGATATTTCCTTAAAGCCTTTAATACTTACTCTGTGTCAAAAAAAAAAAAAAAAAAAAGAAAAGAAAAAAGAAAAGAAAAGGCATTTAAGCTGAATCTTTAGATATGGATAAAGTTTCATAGGTGGGAAATGGAAGAAGGCCTACTTGGCAAGGGTGGAGCATAGTCAAACTCACAGAGAAGGGTATGTGGGGAGCTTGTCGATGTGTGAACAGATTGTGGGTAAACTGGTATATAAGTATGTCAAGAGATGGAAAACAGGAAATGAAGGGCCGAGATAAAAGAGCAGATAGTAAATCTTGAACACTATGGTAAGAAGCCTACATTTTTTTTCTGTAAGTAATGAGGCTGGAGGCAGTGAAGGTGGGGTGGGGACAGTCTCCAGGTAGGGTATTATGGCTCAGAGAGTAAAGGTTTCTGAGTGATCTTCCCCAACCAGCATTTTAGGAGGCTGAAACTGGATGTTTTACTTTGTTAAGCACTTGGTTGTGACCTTGGAAATCTGTGCTTGATTTATCTAGAGAAGAATGACTTTAATACCATTTTCTTTAACCACCTAGGGTACAAAGTCACTAACTAAAAGACTAGTTAGGACTGCTTATAGATTTCATCAGATTATTTGGTATTTCCAATTATTCTGTGGCCAAGGTTGTAAGTTAATTCAATATATAGTTTTTAAAATCTATGTTACATATAAATGAATGAACGATAAGACGGTGGTCTGGGATAGTGGTCAAACTATAGTTGGCCTCATGTTGCTATTACAGATGATTAAATGGCAGGTCTCAGGGGAGCTTAATCTATCATAAATACCCTTAAGATTTCCTCAGCATAAGAAAAGCATCCAATCAATGGCCTTATAGGCTTTAAATGCTGGTATCGTGAAAGAAGCTTTGAAAGCACAGAGCTTTCATAGCTCATAAATTGGCCATGACAGATCTGTCAGTAACCACCTTTTAAATGCCTCCCTGGGATTTCAGGTTTCCATTTTAGAAGGCTTGTTTTCATTTTATATCCAGTTAAATTATGGTGATCCTTCAGCCTTTTCCTTTAATAATGTTGTAAATCTCTTTCAAAGATGAATGCTTGGGCTTTTTAGTGCATCCATCAGAGTTGTCATTCACTCTGGAGTACAAGCTCTCATCCTGGTAATGCTACTGCTTCCTAGGACAAGATTATATGTAATAGGGGAAAGTGTTGGGACATCTAACAGAGCAATCAGGTTACTGAGAACCCTTTCAAAATCTTGACTGTCTTTGGATATTTTGTCCATTATATGGATTCTAGTTGTTTGATAATTCCATTTCCTGCAGACTACAGCTAAGAGTAGCAACTGAGCAAATTTGTCCAATGAGAGATTTTTACTAGTTTCCCACATATGTTTGAATATAACCCTCAGAAAAATAAACAAAAACCTTTCTCCATTAAATATCTTTACATTCTTTGTAAAAAAAAAAAAAAAGGCTAGTACATAAAAGAAAATGTTGCTTTCTCACTCTATTGTTTTTCCCAAAAACTTTTTTATAGTTGATTTACTCAGTAATATTATAATAGTTCACTATTCTCTAATGGCATAAAGTACAGCTAGTCACCACCATACAGAACTCTGTTTGTAAGAGAGAAAAGTAATGATCCGAAAATATAGATGACGGCAATAACATAAGTGAATTGTAATTTCAAGGCCTAAATGCCACTGTTGTGAGCAGAAATGGGAGTTTTGCTAGTGCCGATACTTTCAATTAAATGGGCTGAAAATTGTCTGACATACTCTTAATAGTGCCAAATTTATTAACGAGGCAGTGTTGGGTCCCTGAATGCTAATCCCAACTCCCATTCTCCCTCCTCAGCCTGCACTTCTTGAGATGATTAAAAATAACCACTCTTTCTAAGGAACTGTCAGTCAAAGCTCTGTGCAGTGTGTAGTATATGCAGGCCCGGAAATGTTTTTAGACCATCCAGCATCGGCTCACTGGAAGATGCCGAATAAATTAAACCAAAAATATAAACCCCAGGTTGATGTGTTTGAACTTCTCAGCAAACATTCTTCATACATATTTAATTGCTCCATTGAGATTTTTACTGTTTGGAGAGGTTTCAGGCATTATTTCCATTCCATTAGTAAGCTTGCAGGGTGTCTACTCCTTAACTCGAAATGATTGATTCTATAAATGCTTTCCCACTTACTGACCTGAACGCTAATTGAGTTTGTGTATAGATTAAAAGAAAAAATGTGTTCTCAGAAATTGTTCTAAATATACTCCTGTCATTTAAATTCCTTGTAGCAGGAGAAAATGGCACATCTAGATGATGACACTAAATATCTGAATTGGATTTTTAAAACATGATATGCAGCAGACTAAGTTACAAGAGCTGGAGAAAAAGCAGCTGAAATAGATTTTTCAGTGCAAAAGCACAGTCTTCTTTAAAAAGAATAAGTACTGTGGATATATTCGCATCTTATTATGCCAGTTTCCAACTCTTCTTCATGTGGTAAATGTACTTATCATAATAAAACATAAATTTCTTATACTCTATACAGAAGTTAAAACTCAGAATATCTTATTATTTAGTTCTACCCAAGAGGGAAAGCTAAATGTATCTTGAGATCTTTTATAGACGGACTAAAATTGATGACATATACATCACCCTACTAGCCAAGTAAAACTTCTAACCTTCATACGTAGGTCATTAAGATAAAATATAACTAATTAATGCTAACTTAATGTGATTAAGCTTGAAAATTTAATCTTATAATTCTTTGTTACCCTATAGACTATGGTTGAATTAAAATTCTTAAACTTTAAGCCTCATATAAAATGAGTAAAAGTATTTTTCCCAATATGGTGCATTAATAATTATTTTGATTCTGCACATATAGAATTATATGAATGCTCTGTACATTTAATATATAATGCATTTTTTAAATGGTTATTTCCTATCTAAGAATATAACCTAATTTTAGAAAATAGAGTTTTGTTTTCCTGATCCTACTACTTTTTTTCCTAATAATCTTATAATGTCCACCAAAAATGCTCCCTTTAGTCCTCTGGCTATACCATCCAGAGTTCTCAGCAATACTTTTAATTTCCCTGAAAACTGTTTTCCTTAAGTAATTAAATTTAAAGAATGAATTATTTAAATTCATTCGTAGTAAGTATTTAATTTTTTTTAAACCTGAGAAACATGTAAACTCTTAGATTATAATAATAAACAATGTACCCTCCAGAATTTCTCAAGTATAGCTTTCTGATCAATTGAGCCTGGCCTTAACTTATACAGGATAATAACCTAGAAGCCCATTTCTGTATATACTGTGAAGACATTAGTTCTACTCTGACCTAAATCTGATAATGCTGTCATTGGAAAGATAATGTACAAAAAGATACAAGAAAGATTCAAAATCCAACATCAACACAAGAGTATTAAGGACTTTTACTTTCTGAAATTATCTGGAGTTGATTGGGACAACATGGTTCGATGAGAAATGAAGAAAATGTTAGATATCAAAAAAGAGATTTTTATACTATATGTGGAACAAGAAAAGGAAGGCTAGAGCTTCTGGCTGGTAAAAGGAGAATATGTGCCTAACAAAAATTTCGGGAAGATTTTTTTAAGTAACATAAGCTCACTCTAAAATTCAAACATATAACAGAAGAATATCCCAAAAAATTCTTAAAATGAAAAAAAAACTGAATATTGATCAGTCTTTCAGGTATTAAAATATATTACAAAGCTCCATTAATTAAAATAGTTTAGTATTAATAGGAGGAAAAATATGCATCACAAAGACTAAAAAGTCCAGAGATTAGTATGTAATGACCATGGTATTTCAAATCTGAGGGGGAAAACATGGCTTATTTAACAAATGATGATAGGACTTTTCAATTGCCGGCTTCAAAAAAATGGTAAATTTTTTACTTTATACTCTAAAACAAAAGGATTTTCAAATGAATCAAAGGCTTGAATACAAAAAAAAAAAAAAAAATGAAGTCCTAAAACTACCAGAAGACAAAACAAAACACTTTTTTCATAATCTCAGAGGAGAAAAGAGCTTCTAATTATAACACAAAGACTATAATCCATAAATAGAACAACTGATAAGTTAAACCACATAAAAATAAAATATTTCTGCATGGCAAGAAAAAAAAAAACACCACAAAACGACAACCCGAGACAGAAAGCCCACCAATACCAAATAAAAAGGAAATTATCAATCTTATTCAAAATAAGATAAATACAAATTAAAACTACAAAGAATTGCCATTTTTTACTATTAAAGGCAAGAATTAAAAAATTTGATAATATAATGTAATCGTAAAGTGTCTGATAAACATAAAATATAAGATATTTTACTGGTAAAAGTGTAATTTGGAACAACTTCTAAAGAAAGCAATGTGTCAATATCTATCAAAATTAAAAATTCACATTCCTTTTGGCCCACTAACATATACTAAACTTCATACAAATGTGAAATAATATATGTAAAAAGATAACACTGCAAACATTTGAAAACAGTTAAATGTTTATCAGTTAAATTATGGTTCATCTATGCAATATGGAAAGATCTCCAAAACATATTATTAAATGAAAAGAGTTGTGGAGAACAGTGTCTATAATATATTCCCATAACCTTTGTTTGCAATATATAAATGAACACACAGACATCATTTCTGAAATGATAAAATATAGTTAGCAAGTTTTGAGGGAGAAGAATTAAGAGACCACAGTAGGAGAGGTTGGCAAAGGCTACCAGTTGCTGCAATCTGCTCCCCACTCTTTCATAGGGATAGAACACTTGATTATTCCATAAGCACTTGGTAGCCAAACCAAGAGTGGCCATGTAACTGGATTTGGGCCATTAGGATGCAAATATAAATCACATGTGCAACTTTTGGGAAATGCCGTTAAAAGAAAAGAGAGATGTACTCTCTTCATTACTCTCATTCTCCTTCCCATGGGCTGGACTATAAAGATTCAAACTGGATTTCCAGCATCTCTCTTGTCTCATGAGTTAGAATGCCAAAGACAGCAGTACATTGAAATATAAGGAGGCTGGAGATAAGCAAATCATGCTGCGGTAACACTGACCTTAAACTGCCCACTTCTGGAGTCTTTTTGAGCCACTAGTGTCCTTAGGTTTCTATAACTATTAGTTAAACGTGATCCTAACTAATGTAAATGGAGATTCATTTCTGCCCAAATATATTTTCACTAAAATTTTGTTTTACGTGGATACATTTCTAATTCGAAACAATTACAATATATTATTATTGTAAATAAAAAGAATGTTATTTTATCAGATGAAAAGCAGAAATTATCTGTCTTTTTGACTTTTGTCTTTTGTAAATCAATAATGATCTTTAAAACTGAAATTGAGATAATATGAGGTACTATCTCAGATACCTGTAGAGTCGAAGTGTAAAACAGCAACTAACTCTTTTATATCAGTCTTCAATTCCAAGTGCATGCAAGTGTGCATGTGTATGTGTGCACATGTGTGCATGTATGCCTTTATTCCAATATACTAAGCATATAAGGTATTGCTGACCTGCTTTGATAGACTTATGGAGGGAAAAAGTCTAAAAGTATGAAGATTATCTAATGTCTCAATCTAAAGTCATATTTTATATCTTTGAAATCGATATGTTGGTAAATTTGATGCCAGTGATAAAAAAAATCCCTGTAATGGATTATTGAATGGATTAGGACTATGTAAGGATAAATATAGAAATAACTAGGAGCCAACACAGTTTCAAGAAGAGCAAGTAACACAAATTAACAATTTTTATTCTCATTAGGGGTTTAATCTTGACAAAGAATAGTGATGTTGTACCAGGGAGCATCTTAGTTTCAGTATATTTGATAAAATTTTTTTGATAGGACAATCCTTACTGCGGCAGGTAGAGTTTCAGCTTGTTAAATTACCATCCCCCCAAAATGATAAATACCAAGAGCTATGATGCTGCCTGTGGGGGAGCAGTAAGTAGTGTCAAGTTGCCAGGTATGTGTTCATCTTTGTTCTATTCAACATTTTATCGAGTAGTTATATAAACATTAAGAAAGTATGCTTATATCCTTGTGACTGATAAAAAGTTGAGAAGTATAGCATTTTGAATGGCAAAATCATGATTCAAGAAGATCACAACAAGCTGAAAATCATAGCATAAAACTAGAAATAAATAAGAAAATATATTTAACAGAGACAAATTAAAAACCCTACACTAGGACCGAAAATGGGAAGAACTATAAATATATTATATATTACATATACATATAAAATAAAACAGGGAAAACTATATATATTACATATATATATATTACATTAAGCTTAATTTGAACACACAATGTATCATGACTATAAAAATAATCTAAAGTAACTTCAGGTAAAATTAAAACAATTACAGTATCTAGGGCAAAAGATAATGATCCAGATGATAGGATTACATGCAGTGTACAATGATCAATTGAGTGCATCTGTCTTATGAACCATTCTACCAGAGTTAAAACCAGTTGAATTTGTTAGGATCCAAGATTAAGCTATTATGAGAATTACTATTGAGAATGGAGTTGCAACTGGGTTGAGTTTTTATAGACAGATCTGTATAAAAAAACTAGATGTAGTAAAAATGAAACCCACTGCTTACCTGTTTCCTCCTTTCCTCTTTCCTACTCATCCTCCTTCCCATAAATGTTTAGAGTGTTAACTATTATGGTAGTTGAAATGAAAAATCAATTTAAAAGTCTCTCTCCTCATGTACTTACAATCTTCGCAAATATACTCCACATGGAACTGCTTTATTAAGTAATGCTTCACCGTCTTGTCTACGCTAAACTTCTTTCAACTTTTCTTGTAAATGTTGTTGCAAACATACACATTTCTTCTTATGTCTTCACATTTATTTTTAAAGAAATGTGAAAGTTTAAGCATGTTTCCTTGGTGGGCTCAAACTGATGACCATACATAAAAAATAAATTTCATGTCTGGTTTTTCTCGGGTTTATAAATGAGTTTCAATGCCCTATGTACAGTACAGCATTCTGCATACATCAGTGCTCAGTAAATATCTGCAGATATCACTGATGTGTTTCAGTGAATACAGATTCTGTATGTGTACATTTAAAACACATAACTTATCTTCAACTTGTACTGTTTCATATGTGCCCTGAGGTTACAGAACATTCATTTATTTATTCAACATATTAATAATTAATGATTATCAAAGGCCATGAATTGTACTGGATAATGATGATTAAGTGATCAAAAAATAGCTATAGTCTCTGTCTTAAAAGAACTTGCTAACTGATGGGGGTATATAAACAAATGTAGAATCTCCTATAATAAAGAAGGAAGGTGTTCTAGGAAAGCAAGGAAAGACATTTAAGTAATATTTGAGGGCCTAGGAAGACTTGACTGAAGAAATGATGTCTAAACCAAGTCCTAAAGACTAATAAAACATAAGATGAAAAGAGAGTGTTCTAGGCAAATGTAACGAGAATTCAGTGACAGGTAATAGAGAACTAGGAAATTCAGATCAAATCTTTGTTCCAAACTAAAAAGGCTAAGTAAAATATAAAAACACTATTCTTTAAAAGCAACAAAAAGCTAACACAATGGTGAGGAATTACTGGGATAAAATATAGAAGAAAGATATTCCAGAGAGGTAAGCCTTGCAATCAAAGCTGGTTTTGCTTGGGAGAGGTCTGCTAATCAATTGTGACTTGACAAACCTGAGCAGTTTGTGATTCAGAATGAAAGCCTAGTCACCCGCAGGGATGGGCGCTCTGATAAATCACCCCTGGCTTTAAGTTGAGAACATGAAAAGCTACAACCTTAAGATAGCGTGAACTGTTAATAAAGTAGCCCTTGCAAGGACTCTCATCCCAACTTTATTACTTCATTCTGGGTAGTTCATATCTCAAGCCTTGAACTTATATTGAGAAAGATCTGTACTTAGTAGAAAAAACAAAGAACAACAAAAAACCACTCTGAAGAAAAAAATCATCTTAAGCCTCAAATTATTCTTATAAAGCATTTTTCAAACACAAACTGTCTACTACTACAGAGCCAGTGATGCCCAGGTATGCAATAAAAACAGATATCAAAACTGAGAACCTATAGAAACAACATAAACATTCACTCAAAATGTTCGAATATTAAAATTATTTGACATTGACCATTAAACAACTATGTTAACTATTTTCCAAGATAAAAAACAAACAAACAAACAAAAACCTTGAGCTTTAAAATTTCAAGAGGGAATTAGAAACTTTAAGAATGATGTGGGAAATTAAAGAAAAGAAATTCTATAAGTAAAAATTAATGACTGAAATAAAAATTAATGACAAGATTAACAAAAGATTAAAGAGGGAACTAATTAACCAGAAATAGGCCAAAAGAACCTATTAAGAACAGCATAGAGGGGCTAAATGAAAAGGGAACAAACAGAAGCAAGTATATGAAAATAGTGGATACAGTGAGAAGGTTTGATATTCTTTTAATTGGCAACAAAGACAGAGGAATGGAAGAGAATAGCACAGTGGCAGTATGGGGGGAGATATATATATATATGTATATATATACACACACATATATATTAAGTTAAATATATATATATATATGTAAAGTTCTAAAATGAGGAATGAAATCTGTCTGATTCAACAATCATAAAGAATCCCAAGCATGATACATATGTCATAGTAAATATATATATTCAAATCCACATCTAGGGGTATCACTGTAAAAGAGAAAGAGACCAAAAACAAGGAGGAAACGTTAAAAGCAGTGACAGAGGAAGGACAGATTAAAGGAACTACTTAGAGTAGCAGCCACTTTCTTACCAGAAACAATGGAAACCAGAGGCAGTAAAATGATATGTTTGAAAGGATATATTCAGTATGTTAAATGCAAAAAAGAATTTCAACCTAGACTTCTATAGTTCGCAAAACGTTCTTATGGTTAAGGTAAAATTGAGCAATTTTTGAACAATAACTGGGGAGTTTTGTAACTAACAGATCTACGCTTAAAGGAATCATAAAGAAATTACTTCAGGCAGAAGTAATGATGGAAAATGATACCAGCTGGAAGTTAATAGATGAAGAAAAGAATAAAGAGAAAATGAAGTAAAGTTGGGAAAAAGTAAAGACGCAAATATTATATTTTGATAAGGATGTATTTCTTAAAATTCTTACAGTTACACTAAAAGAATTAAAGCTGGATTTATTACTTTCTAATTGATAAAAGGAAATAACTGAAATGATGGAAAAATACCAATCCAACCAAAACGGGCAAAAAGGGTAAAAATTAAAGCACAAATTTAGATTGTGGATTTAAATACAAATATATCAGTATTTACCTTAAATGTTCATGGACCAATATATCAGTATTTACCTTAAATGTTCATGGACCAAATGTTCCAAAAAAATTGTTTTAATGTATTTTTAAAAGTCTATGTGCACTTAAAAGAGACATCTAAAACAAATATTCTAAATAATTGAAAGTAAACTAATGGAAAATGAGATACTCACTACAACAAAAAGGAGCAGATATTCCTGTATTAAAAAGTAGACTAAAGGCAAAAAGCATTTCCAAAGATAATCAATACAAAATGATAACAGGTAAAACAATTTAAAAACTGTATGCACCATTAAGGCGGTCTCAAAATATGAAAAATAAATTGTAAGGACAATAAAAAGAAACAGGTTCCATAATCATTGGAGACTTTTATTATACTTACATAGAGCTCTTAGTAACTGAAATGAGCAGACAAAATATATCAGTAAAAATATAGAAGAATTTAATAGAATTAATACACTTGAAGTAAAAGACATATAGAGAACTATGTAGCTTCAAAAAAGAGAACACAAATTTTTAAACACATCAGAAGATCTTTTTAAAGTGATTATATATACTTTATGGTCATAAAACATGTCTTGACAAATTTCTAAATGTTGAAATTATCCAAACTATATACTCTGGACAAAATTCAGTTATGCTAGAAATCAATAACAAATAGATAACTAAAAATTACAAATATGTAATTACTAATAAAAATTACTTAAAGCCTTAAGTACATATATTAGAAAGGAGGTGTGCCCGTGAAGTGATTAACTGTTTTAATTTCAAGATGTTCGAAAAAAACAGCAAAAAAAATGTAGAAAATAAGGGGGAAAGAGCAGAAATTAGTAAAAAATACAATCAAGAGGATTAATAAGAACAACGATAGTTTTCTGAAAAGGCTAATTAATATTGAGAAACTTTAAAGAATGATAAATGAGAAATGAGGCACACACACAACTAAGACCAGGAATGAAAACGGAACCATGGCTACAAATTCTGTAGACCTTACAGATACGAAGGAAGACAGAACAAGTTTATGGCAATAAATCCGAAAATGCAGAAAAAACTGGATAAATACTGAGAAAAAACTTGACAAAAATTAAAATGTGACTATAAATCACCTCTAACAATGAAAGAAAATGAATTATCTATAAAGAGAACATTCTCACAGAAAAACTCTAGGCCCAATGTCTTCTTCATTGAGTTCTGCCAAACATTCAAGAAATAAATAATTCCAGTTTTATTCTAACACTTCCTGAGAACAGAAAAAAAAAAAAAGGTGTACAATCCCTAACTTATTCTATGATGCCAACATAACTTAGATATATACATAAGTACAGTATGAGAAAAGAAGATGACAGGTCAATATTACATATAAACCTAGATGCAGAAACTCTACAGAAATATAAGCAATTGAATCCAGCAATACATGAAAAGTAAAAAGCAATGGTACTAAACTGTGTTTATACCATATTATGTAGGTTATTTTAATATTAGCAAATTAATTAACATAAAAATGCTCATAAAAGCATTAATAATAATAATGAAAACTTGGAAGCACCTCAGATGTTCTTCAAAGTAAAAATGAACAAATAAAATGTGCCATATTCACACAATAGAATTTTATTTGGTTGTCAAAACAAATAAATTATAGAAGCAATCAATAAAATGTGTAAAATTTATCAACATAATATTATGTGAAAAAGTAACTGCCACCATAATACCCTTTTAATAAAAACAATTAAAAAGAAAAAAAATAAAATATTTTAAAAAGAAAAAAATTTCAAAAGTATTTTTGCTTGGGTAGGCAAAGAATGAGATGAAAGCAGGCGATGTGAATAAATGTCAATTATTGTGAATGATACAACTATTGTTTCGTAGGTAGCACTACACATATGTAATTATCATTAAAAATAGTTCACTAAAATAATTAAGTAAATATGTAATGTGAACATGAGTGAACTAGAGATGAGATAGTGTCCTGATTCAAAAATTATGATTAATCTAATTCTGTGTACCGGAGGTTCAAAAATATCTTTTAAGAAAAAAAAAATCAATCAATGTAATTCACTACACTAACCGAAATATACATAATCATACGATTTTCTCCACAGATGTAGAAAATCATTTCATGTAATATAACATCCATGTATAATAAATACAATTCTGAGCAAACTAAGAATCAAAAGAAAACTTATTAAGCTAATAAGGGCAAACTATAAATAAACTCACCGCAAACATCATACTTAATAAAGACATTATTGAAATCAGGAATAATAACTTTCCTCACTTCTACTCAAATAAAAGACATCAAGACTGAAAAAAGTAAAAGCAAAACTGCCATTATTTGAGGGAGATATGATTAGTAATAAAGTTAAAAAATAAATTGCATATAAATCACTAAAATTAGTAATAGAATTTAGCAAGCTTGCTGAATACAATATCGATACATAAAATCTAGTTTAATTCTTATGTACTAGCAAATATTAGAAACTGAAACTATAAAAAACTATAATTTATAATATTATCCCAAAATATGAAGTCCTTAATAATATATCAAATAACACATATATTGGAAAAATTACATAATTTATTGAGACATTAAAGAAGACCTAAATAAAAGGAAACCTAGCCCTTTGAATTTTTGAATTTGAAAAATCCAAAATTGTTAAAATGTGAATTCTTCACAAACTGACTTATAGTTTCAATGAAATTGTAGTCAAAATCCCAGTTTTATTGGGCAAGTTGACATGCTAATGTCAGTAGAGATACTCACTAAAGCATATAAACCTTACAAATGTAACTATAAGTGAAAGAAGTAAAACAGAGCATAATTATATAAACTAAAAGAGGAAGAATTAAACCATATTATTTAGGAATTCATGTGCAATTGGTAAAACTATAATAAAAGCAAGAACGTAATCACCATAAAGTTCAAATAGTAGTTAACTTGGGCATGCAGGGAAGGAGGTAAGGAGGGTGTAATATAAAAGACGCATTGAAAGGCAACTGGATGTTGGTGATGCTTTATTTCTTGACTTGGTGGACAATACGCAAGAGTTCACTTTTTAATTCCTCATTACATAATACCTCATGTTTAAGTCTTTTTCTCTCTGTGTATTTTATTTCACAATTAAAAAACATAGTTTTAATGCTCTAGGAAGAGGAAATAAAATGTGTAAATATCCAAAGGCAAGTGATAGTGTGAAGCCACCTAGGAATTAAAGACATGGGTTATGGCTAGAGCAGAGAGTGTCAAGGGATTTGCAGGTGAGAAGCGACAAGGGACAAAATTAGAGACTCAAGCAGAAGTCTCATAATATCAGCTTTAAAATCCTAGTAAAATTTTTGGAAGTTCCTAAGAGTAGTCTTAAGGGGGAGCCATTAAAAGACTAAACAGGGCAACATCTTATTCTAGCTTTAGAGAGAAGAATGAGTTAAAAGGGGGCAAGGATGTAGGCAGCAAGATTGTTAGTTAGCTGTTGTGGTATTTCAGAAGAAAGAGGGTGATAATTTGAACTGGGGAAATTGGCAAAGAGGATAGCAAATAACAGAATGCATAATTACGAAAAGGAAGAATTTTCAGGGATTGATGAATTACTGGTTGTAGAGGTAATTAAAAGAAAATGAAACTAAATTAATGATAGTGCCATTCTGAGACACAAGGGGAAGGGGGTGGAGGGAGAAGAAGGGAGGAAAGTAAAAGGAGGAGGAGGGAGGGAGAAAAGAGGAAAGAGAAGAATTGAGGAGAAAATAATGAGTTCTCTTTGGGAGTCTCTGGGACATTCAAGATGAGAAGTAAACAATACAGTTTTTCCATCCATTTCATACATATTTATTGTGTCTGCTGTTCTAGGCACTGAGAATATAAGAGGGAAATGATAGAGGCCCTACCTTTATGCAGTTTTCAGAAGTCTGAATCTCAGGTAAAAGCTAGGGTGGAGATAGAGAAGCGGGAGCTATTATTTCCTTTATACTTCATATTTTTTGGGATATAAGAAATATTTGTGAATAAAAGTAAATATTTCTGTAAAATCACAGCATGTGATCGATTCAGTAAAGTGACTAAATCACAAGCTGAAAGGACAGCTATTATAGCAGGGCAAGGTGGCATAGCTAATTTTTAAACCAAGCTAACTTGATCACTATTCAAAAGCAGGGAACAGGTGTCAGCAACTCCACTTACTAACTACATGACATTGAGCAACTTTATGGACCACTCTCAGTCTATGTTTCTTAATTTCACAGAGTCGATGTGCCGAATGAATGAGGTAGTTTAAAAACACCTTGCTCAGGTCATAATAAAGGCTTGACACTGAATCTGAATCCAAAATGAGGATAATAGGGTGCTTTTAGTTAATGTACAGGAAAGTGCACCATTAGCATGTACATCAAGAATTTGACTGCAGAGTTAAATAGCTCACAAAACTGAACAAAGGAAGACTTTTTAAATGCAAAATTAGTTTGGCTTAATGTTATTTTTATAAGCAAATATTTCCATTGATTTGTGTGTTGAATACGGCTCTATATTAAAAGTATTGAAATAGTTACATTTCCCTCTCAAAACCTACACATATAATCAATAAATTTTCTTCCAGTGTGGTTAAACCTAACACTTTTTAAGTGTTACAGCTTAATTATAGTTCCCCAAAGATATCTTAAACAGTGGAATTGGTGGAAACATGAGCATGTCTATTGTCATTGTCTTTACCAGCTTTACAAAACAAGGAAGCAAATGTGAGGGAAAGACTCCCGGAGATTAGAGGGGCTCAAGAGGTGATTTCTAGAAAAGTGAAAAATGAGGGGGAAAGAGAATCTAGAAGTGAGTTGCTCCAGAATCCCTGTGTGATGTGCATGAGCTGCGCTATGTACTTTCTTCTGTCATGGTACATCCATCTGGGCTCCCTGAGTACATGGTGCTATCTGGCAACTATGCACTAAAAGCATGACCATGTCCCAGCCAATGGGAGGCCATGGTGGTGTGACTCTCCTCACTCATAAATACAGGATTTGGGTTTTTGGTTTTGTTTGGTTTGGTATTGATTTGTCTAAGGTCTTAATTATGTTAGGACACTTCATTAGTATCTCCAATATGATGCTTAATAGGCATCTCAAATTTAACATTTAATATTTCATTACTCAAACCAGAAAATTCAGAAGTCACACCTCTTTTCCCACTTTCTTTCTCTAATATCAGCCTATTTGACATAATAATTTGGGTGTTTAATGGACACCTGTCCAAACAGAAATCTTGATTCTCATCTCCAAATCAACTCCTCTACTAATTTTCCATTCTCTAAATGGCATCACCATCTGCCCAAGTGCTCAAGGCCACAAGTTAAAAGTTATCTTTGAATCACTTCTATTTTTTGCTCCTCATGTCTAGTTTCTCTCCAAGATATATTCGGAATCCATGTACACCTGTCCATCACCACCACTACAATTTTGGCCTATGCCAACATCATGTCTTGCCCAGATCACTGTTTTTCATACTGCCTTCCTACAATTCATTTCCCACATAGGAACTAAAGTGATCATTTTTAAAAACTGACTGAATTTTCACAGTGGCTTCCTGCTATATTCCTTAGGGTGACCCATAAGGCTTCACACCACATCTTGATCCTTACTGCCCCTTGGATCTACTTAATTTCAAATGACCCTCCAACTTTTCCACTTTTCACAAGCCACACTGGATTTCTTTCTATTCTTGAAAATGCCAAGCCTGTTCCCACATCAGGGTTTTTGCATGAACCATTTTTCTCTACATGGGATGCTCTCATAGGTCTTCTTGTAGCTAGTTCCTTCTTGTTATTCAGTTCTCCAATTAAGTACCATGGGAATTTCCATAGCTGCATAATTTAAAGTAGCCTCTTTAGGTTACCATACTGCTTTATCTTCTTTATTGCACAAATCGTTATGGGCTTTTACAGTTGGCTTTCCATATCTGTGGGTTCTGAATCTATGGATTCAACCGTGATAGAAATATTTGGTGAAAAAATGCTACATTGTTGCTGACATGTACTATGTAGTTAGGCCTACGATGGTTTCATCTGCATTGAACATCAACAGACTTCTTTTCTTGTCATTATTCCCTAAACAATACAGTATAATAACCATTTACATAGCATTTACATTGTTTTCAGTATTATAAATAATCTAGAGATGATTTAAGGTATACAGGAGAATGTATGTAGGTTAAATACTATGCCATTTTATATTAGGTATTTGAGCATCTGTAGATTTTGATATCCACAGGAGGTCCTGAAATCAATCCCCCATGTATACCAAGGGATGATAGTAATTAATTAATTGATTAGTTTTCTATTTGTTTTTGTCTGTATAATACCACTAGAATATAAACTGCAGGTCCTGATGGCAGTTATCTTATCTAGTTTTGTTCATATATGTTCAGTGTCTAAAACAGTGACTTACATATAATAAATATCTTCTTACGAATGAACAAATAAGCCCCTCAAATCAAAAACCTCAGCAAATCCTGTCAGTCTTCCTTCCAAAACATATCTAAAATCAATCTACATCTTTTCATCTCAGCTGTTACTCCTATTGTTCAAGCCATCAATATTTCTCTCAAGGGTGCATCCAATGTCCTCTTAATTGGTCTCCTTGCTTCTTTCAGCAACCAGAGTGATTTTTAAAAATGTAAATGAAATCATATCATGCATCCGTTTAAAAACATTCATGGCTTTACAACTCTGCTAAAACAAAATCTCAGTGCCTAAAATGATGCAACCTCTTATTGCCTGCCAATTCTCCCATGTCACTCCATGCCTGACCCTAAATTCTTTGGATCTCTCATTCTTCAGCTGTAAAAATAGTCAGTACTTCTAGGAAGACATAAGAAGCTATCTGTCCATTAAACTTTCTGTATCTTAGGTTCTTCAGCTGTAAAAATTGTATTCTAGGAAGGCATAAGAAGATACACAAACATTTACTGGACACCTGCTGTATGCCAGGAACTCAGCAGGGGCCCTGGGAACAGATATCTGAATAGGCTTAGTCTCTGCCTTTGAGAAGATCAACATATGAGTAAACAAACTACATAATGGTGCTATGAAAGCTATAACAGAGGGAAAGCTGAATGATGTGAGGTCAAATGGTACTGAATCTACTGGCAGACTTCAGGAAGGCTTCCCAGAAGAGGAGACAATGCTTTAAAAGGTCCTTATATAGGTTGTAAAGCACACTGAAAAAGCAAAGTATGCAAAATAGTATTATTGTTCAAATATAGTAATAAGTATTGGGCTTGTTTTCAGTGAAGTCTGTTTCATCACAACACATGATTAGGCAGAAAGAGCTGTTTGAGTAACCCGAATGTCTAGCTAACTTGAAAACCCATTTTGTTTTAACTTGCAAATATTTCTAAAATCTAATAATCCATTTCTTGCTTTCGTAAGCGTAATAGACTAAACATGATTGAATCTTTTCTTTCATGACTGCAAATAATAAAGTGCCCCAGGGTCATGTTTCTGCAAATCAACTACTGCTGCGACTCTGTAATGCAAATATTGAATATGTAGGAGATTGGGCATAACATGAAATGAGCTAAAGGCATCCAGGCCCTAGGAACTGCCATTGTAAAATTTTATGATACTAGGTTGTTTTTGTATTATTTAACTCTTTATCATTTTTTAAAACATAAATTGTTTGGGGATTAGAATTAGTTGGGCTGATTTTCATTACATTTATGTTATACATGTGTTTAGTTTGCCAGGGCTGCCATAGCAAAGTACCACAGACTGGGTGGCTTAACAACAGAAATTTATTTTCTTTCAATTCTGGAGGCTACAAGTCTGAGATCAAGGTGTTGGCAGAGTTGATTTCATCTAAGGCCTCTCTCCTTTGTCTTCTCCCTGTGTCTTCACATGGTCTTCCCTGTGTGTGTGTCTGTGTCTTAATATCCTATTGTAATAAGGACGTCAATCATATTGGATTATAGCCCACCCTAGTGACCTTGTTTTAACTTAATTACCTTTTTAATGACCCAATCTGCAAACAGAGTCACATTTAGAGGTGCTGAGGTTAGAATAGCAACACATGAACTTTGTGGGGGACATACCCAGCCTCTGATAACATGTATATAGTATATATTATATATTAAATGTGTGTTATATATTACATGATATACAGCATATATTATAAATATATATTGATCTATCTGTATAGAGAAATATATACATATACATATATATATATATATACGTGTGTGTGTGTGTATGTGTGTGTGTGTGTGTATTAGAGAGAGAGAGAGAGAGAGAGAGAGAGAGAGAGATTCATAGAAGAAAATCTATAATACTGAACCCAGGAAGTCTGCTGGTTGAGTATTATACCTTTTAGAAAGAAATAATTCATTCTAACTCTGCTATTTTAAGGGCATTTCCAATGACCTTTAACTCTCCACTCATCCCATTCTTGTCTAGAGAGACCACTTCTCAGTCCAATGCCCAATTACATGGAGTGGCCATGGCATCTGAACAGATCGTGAAATAGGTAAGATAAATAAAACTTCTGAATAAACATTGGTAGTAGTCCTGCCTGTCTCTAGGCAACTGTGGCAGTTCCCCTAAAAGATAAAAATGTTTCTTGCAGGGGGTTACATGACTTCTTCTATTTCTTTTATTAAACATTTAGAGCACCATGTAAATATGGAGTCTAAAAGCAGTATGATAGGATTAAATGAACATGAACATGGGTATTTAAAACTGTTTTTGTGACATTAGATAAACCTAAGTTTCTTCTTGTATATAATAGGGATAATATCTCACTCACAAGATTTTATTAAAATTCTATGTATTTAATTTTTTTATCTTTCAATTATAATTGGCATATAACATCATATCAGTTTCAAGTGTGCAACATAGTAATGAGACATTTATATAATTTATGAAGTGATCACCCCAATAAGCCCTGTACCCAGTTGACACCACATATAAATGTGATAATATATTTAAAACATCACACTTAGTAGAGAGTCTCAGAGATGTTAGTACCCTTCCTTTCTCCCCTAATCCAGTCTGGTGACTAAACCCCCACAGGCACAACTTTGTTAAAGAATATTCCTACGGTGCTGCAAATCAGGGGTAGCTTAACTGGAGTCTTCCACAGCTGGAACAGAGCAGCACCAAGTAATGATATTCAGTGTCCAATTCATCAACCTCAGAGACCAGTGGTTGGTACTATGATAGATACATTGCATAGAAAAATTACACTGTAGTGAAGTCACTGATGAAGATATTTATATTCTAAAATTGCTTTAATCAAAAAATGAGTTAAGTATCTTCATATAATATAGGTGTTAAATTATAATTCAGTTGAAAATGATATGATTTCTAGATAGATGATATAGATACATAAAAGCATCTTGTATTAAAAGAAAAAAAATCATTTCATTTATTCACAGGGGGAAAAACACTAAATTGTCTTTGATAGTTTCAACCTTGGCAATATTCTGTTCTTTTTATTCCAGGAACTCTATCACTTCATCACTTCACTTTTCTTGCAATGTAACTGGGGTAATTCAAACGTACAAGTACATTTCAATATAGTTTCATGGCAGTTTTTTGGCCTGTCATTTCTTCTCTGGTACTCACGTTTCATTTCATTAAGTATGAAGTTACTTTATGGTATGTTTTAAGAGAACCCAAGCCAGCTGTATTTTAGAAGTGTGAGGGGAAACCTGAAAGTGATGTGTTCTTTCTCAATCGGATAAAGCACACAAAGCATGTTTTTTTAACATGTAGTCTTTGTTCCCTTTCCTATCCCAAATTTACCACTCCACACGAGGACACCTGAAAATACTGTGCTAAGAAAATGCAGCACATAGTGATTCTATCTGACCAAAGCTGCAAATATAGATCAATCATGCATATCTTAGGGCACTGAACTCAGCATTCCATCCCTTACAGACAGGGGAGAAGGTATTAGGAGTGGCTGCCTTTCCTCAGGCTTCCAGAAGACTGCCTTGGAGAGATGTGATAAGAAGAGGACTGAGGAACACTAAAAAGCGGTAGGCCTGAGGAGAAAAAAGCTATAGTGATATTTTGAAATTCTTTATTTGCCCAACAATGACAGCTGCATGCATTGATTTCTCAAAGTGAAGCACACAGTCTCTGGCATAGGTTGGTCACTAAAAGAGTATTCAGAAGCAAGTCTAACTTCACAAACAAAGAGATTGGGAGATCATACTGTCATGGCAGGGTTTCAGAGGCAAAAATGAAGCTCCTAGTTACTTCCAAATCCTACTTTACATGCTTTCTTATACTTGAGAATTTGCCACAGGTAATTTCCTTTTAGAGTAAGACTCTGTTTAAAAAAATATATATATACCTATAAAAAGCATTACTCATTTCTGGTTCCTCTGTGCTAAACTTGTCATAGATGAAAGAGATAGAGAAGGGTTATTAATAAAAACTTGGATTTGAGGTAGATGGAACAAAAGAGCGTAATTTAAAGTATTTGTACTTTATGGGTTCTTAGGCTGACAGTGATTGAAATCTGTAAAGTCTAAGATTGACACATGAATGTATAGATAAAAGATGGTTTTAGAAGGGTCATTAATGAAACTGTCACAAACCAAGGATTACCATCAATTCAATATATGTTTGTGTGTGCATGTGTACGTGTATATATGTGTGGGCTTCTGATTATCCATGTGTTCATGTACGTGGGTGTTGTGTGTGTGTGTGTGTGTGTGTGTGTGTGTGTGTGTGTGTGAATAAGAGCATCGGGAGAGAAGCAGGAAAACATGAAATAGAAATAAAGTTAAAAATCTTTTCCCTGAGTAAAAAGAAAAGCTATAAAGGTTAGGGCATGGTGGGGGTGGTGGTAGAACATTTATCAAAAAAGATGAGAGAACACTAAGCTTTGTAAGTAATACAAAGTTGGTAAGATGTGGGAGAACTGTAGATTGACAGCCTGGGTGATAGATCACATCCCAGAAAGTCATCATCTCCTGGAAGGCCTCAGCTAATTGTTCGAGTGAGGCAATCATACTTTGCAAAAGCTTCACTTGGCATTTTGAGTATTTTTGTTTGTTATTCAGCTGAATTTATGTTTTTGCTCTGGTTTATTATGGGATCTCACAAGTTGGCCTGCACAAGTTATAGTTCATTGAGCTAGTTAATTATGATGAAACTCTGGTGTGGACGGTAAGAGTCAGGACCCTAAAACCTATAAAAAACAATCATGGTGTGAAGAAGGGAGTGCTTTGGATTAAAAAGTGCATGGCATATGCATAGCAGCAGTGAAGCACCAATTTGAAGGAGAATAGAATATTTTTAGATGGCCATTAATTACATACATGTATGAAATTAAGTAAATTTTAACACTGGCAGTAAGAACCAGACTCCGTCAAACATACACGTAACTGAAGGATCTAGTTCTAAATGACGGTTTGTATAGTAGCCACCATGAAAAGACAAGGTCAGTGGTGGAGGTTGAGGGGACTTTGACACAATAGAAAGGCCTACATCACCTATAAAAACAGTGGCATTATAATGTTGGAACAAGGGGAACTTAGTATAAAGAAATTCATATGGAGTGATCAGAAGACTAATGACTAAAAGAAAGTTAAAGGAAATTTTTCAAATTCTTAGCTTATGATTTTTTACTGAGGTGGACTCTTCATAGTTTCAATATCATCCTGGCCCATAAACCCAAAATATGTGTTTTATAGAATGCAGCATTCTGAAAAGATTTATATTTCTAGAAAGCCTAGTGTGGGACATTATAGCACTACTTGCATGTAAGACCAGCACAGGGATATAATGTGGATTGTATTTTGAAACAGTTAAGCCAATATATTTCAATCCTCAGTAAGTCCTACTTTCTAATATTTCAGAGCTTCTCTATCAAAAGAGGCTTGGTTTACTTGAACATAGGAGTGAAAACAATATAGGATGGACACAATAAAAGGAAATTTCCTGTCCACAGAAATGAGAGAAATCTGCCCTTCCAGCCAAAGAGTACTGGAAGTAAAAGAGAAATAGAAGAAGAATGAAGAGACCCGACAGAAAGAATCTTATTGCCTTACACCACCAGGGTCCACTTGAAGAAGGAAGTGGTGACATATAGAAATGACCAGATAAACATGAAGGCATTCAAGCATATCAGGGCTTCTCTGACAGTAGATCAAGAGAGGTGGCAGGTTGTTCCTATAAAAGAATAATGTCACAGCTTTAAGGGCATTTGTAGATGGATGTGATTAGGTACAAATATTGAATCAGCTCCAGATACTTCTTAGAGAAGACATTGGTAGCATGGGACTGTTGAGACATGAGTGGGAGGAAGAAAGGCAAATGGAATTCATAACCAAAATAGAACTTTAAAGGTCAGACAGGATCAATCATACTTCAGCCATCATTGTCCACCGATAAGGCTGAAACAATACTCCACAGCAAAAAACCAGAGACTTTCCTCTCTATCATCTTAAAGTTAGGCAAGAAAGTTAAGACAATGGATGAGAGAGGAAGATCTAAAAAGCCAAACCACCTCCAATAGACAGACTTAACCAAATAAGATTGAGTCCTCCAAAAGTAACCAGTTAGACCCAAAGCCTCAGAGGTATGGTTAACCAGTAATTTAAAATTTTGTGATGATCCCCCATACCTCCAAATCTTAGCAGGTAGAAGTAGGCTCATAAAGACAGCATCACAAGTTACAGATCACAATATAATCTGACTTCTTTGCACATCTGCAATATATTTGAGATACCACTACACAGGGATGGGATTATATCAGTAAGTAAAACAAAAAGGTCCACAGTTAGAATTGTATTCTAAAGCTAGAACTCTGGTCATACGAAAGGTGTGGTTGCTGCAGCCTTGAGGTCTATCTAGAAGTAGGCAACAACAGAATATCCTTCTTTAAAAAACTGAAGTTTACATAACAATTTGGGAGAAGGCCTCTCAAATTGTTAAAAACAGAGAGGGTAGATGGCCGCCTCCCCTCTCTTCCTGATCTAATAAGGAAACAGTATTTCAAAAATTGAGTCTTTAAGTACATATGAAATGTTTATAACAGGACATCATTTTAGAGAAGTATGGGATCTTAATCCACTCTATCAACATGACTTATCCTTGATGATGTTAAGGTTGAATACATAGCCGGAGTAACATTTGTCAGATTTCTCCACTGTAGAGTTACTTGTTTCCCCTTTCCATAGTCCACTCTTTGGAAGCAAGTGACAAAGTCAGACCATCCTGAAAGGAAGTTAAGCTTCACTATTGTGAAAGAAAGAGAAGAATATCTATATAAATTATTTAAAATTCTTCTATATGGGGGATTTCTCTCTTCTTCCCCATTTATTTATTCAATAATTTATTTATATCAGTATGGGGTCATGAATATTCATTTGGTGATCTGGATTATAACCTAATATTACATCATTTATTTTGTTGATTGAATTGTTCTAACTTTGGCCGTCGGGAGCTCTTTCAAGTTGACTCTTATGTCCCTTTGACATGCCTCCATCAATTTGTTTTTGAATATTTCCTTACTTTCTGGCAAAACAAGATGTTCTTTTATTAGAGAATGGCAGTAGAAACCAAGATCTAGGCACTGGGTATGCTCATTACTACTGGAGTATCATTCTAAGATCTCTCAGCACACAGAACTAGGAAACATAGGTATGTATTCTAACCCACATATATAAACATCTAAAATGATTCCTGTAATTATCTGTCTCTATATAAAGCTAAAAATGATTTTATAGTAATATCTCTGACACTAACCTAGTAGCACATTGTTCATTGTAGCCTACCCTTCATGCCCCCACTTTGCTCTTTCACAGTAAAAAATCTGGCTTCCATCAGCCACTATTCATTTATTCATTGGTTAATCCCAGTATTCACGTAAAGCAGGCTCAGAATTGTTAACTCACATCCCATGAAAAATCACTTTACCAACTAGAACACAGTTGCTTATGTCTAGTCCCCTTTGTCGTTAGTCTTTCAGTCCCCAGTCAAAACACTATTTCCCGAAGTTATTTAGATCAGCTTCTTTTTTCTCCATTTTTCATGTTATTAAATACCTTGCCAAAGCAGTTTCTAATAGCTGGATAGTGTTCAAGAGAATAAGCTAGCTAAAACTAACCTTTCCTTAGGATGTTCCTTTGAGTAGCTTTAATCATTATTCTAAGTACTTCGTGCCTGTCCCAAAACATAGATAACCTGAGACAAAGAAATAGGCTACCCAGAATCATGGAATATTAGAATGCAAAGAACTCTGGATTTCATCTAGCCTATTCTTACAATCAACGCCAAAATAGTCTCTCCTTGGCAAATATTTTCTGAAGAAACATTGAACTCGCTACTTTCCAAGGAACAGTCAGTTTTTAGTTAGCTGTAATGTTTAATACCTTCTCACTTCTAGTGTCCCCCAGTAAAATGCCGGGATTTTGTTGTGGTTTTAAGTTTCAGCATTTAGAACATCAATTGCAATCTTTATTTTCAACCCCACAAATATATTTTAAAAAATTAAGTTCTTAAAACTTAAAAAAGATAAGACATACAAGAAAAATAGCAATTGGCTTTTCATATGAGAACTTAAATGAAGCTTCTGTTAATATATCATGCTTTATTGGCATAGTAAACTATGGATTTTACATCTTTTTCTTGCCTAATTCCTGTAATTGAGAGAAAATGATATACAATTACATCAATTTAAACTACACAGAATGTTCTGATTATTACTATTGGCTTACAAAAGCTATTAACTCAACATATCCAATCATCAGCGAATTCTTTTAGTTTGAATTATATTGATTTTTTTTTTAATGGGGTATTAGAACATAAGTAGATAAACTCAAAGGATTCTTGGACTTATGTCTTTTTTAAGTCAACCCAAATCTGTCTGCAAGGAGAAAGAAAGGGATAGAGCTAATATATATGTGAAAAATATGACCAATCATTGTTAACTGTGTTAAATGTCTTACAATAAGTGAAGCCGCTTAATGCAGTATGGTGCAGGCTCTGAAATCAACCTGCTTGCACTCGAATCCCAGCTTTGCTATTTACCAGCCATGTAACCTCTCTAAGTCACAGGTTTTCATCTTTAAAAGAACAGATAATAATTATAATTATCTCATAGAGTAGTGGTGTGAATTAAATAAAACAACAGCTATGAAGAACCCAGTCCTAGGCATACAGAAAGCACTCAATAAATGAGTCAATTCATAATAGAATTATCAGAATATTTCAATAGTGAGGCAATAACTGAAAAGGTAATATGGTTGAGAATCACATAGAAATGACTCAAAGCTAATGCTAATTCCTATGTGTAGGTTTGGGCTCCTGCATTGTTCACATGCAATATTCTGTGTAGAATAATAGCTACTTAGAGAGCAGAATTATTCTTGGATTAATCACCATAGTCTGTCAATAACTCAAACCTATAACTGGAAAGGTGACTGTAGCTTTGTACCAGACTTATTCAGAAAGGACTCCATTACAGCAAGAAATATGGTGGGCCGAACTACACAGAATCAGGCAAAGCAGCAGGTAAAGGTAAAAAGGTGCTGAAATTGTTTCGATGCCTGAGATAAGGAGATAGTAGACCTGTATGTAGGACACCAGACTATACGATATCTGTGCATTCTGAAAAAATATATTTTTGTTGTTGTTGTTAAGTGCTGGTCTTCTGGAAAACTTCAGACTCTATTACTATGATAAAGAGAAACAAAGAATGTGTTTCTTACCATGCTTAGCCCAGCATCGTATGATGGCAGGAGTAATACAGATGAGACAACCCCAAAAGGAGGGAGAAGCCTTGAGGGATAAAATTTGGGCTACTCACAAAAACCCTCCCCAAAACAACTTTCTACTAAAAAATATGGAGGTTCTAGTTTTGTTTACCAAGGAAGATTGTACTTATTTATTCTGGCATCAGCAATTGAACAAATATTTATTAAATAGCTAGTAGGCCCTAGGAATACTAAGCAAAACAAAACATGGTATCTTTTCTCAACTCGCAGTGGGAGGAGCATAATAAGAAAGCCACAAAAACACACTTTCAAGTCATTGTTGGGAATAAAGACCTAAACTGTAAATCTCTATCTCTCATTGGACATTAGAGAACTTCAAGTGTCTTTGACTTAATCCCAGGTGACTCAACGTGGGTCAACACTGTCGCTTGCCTGGTTCTGAATTCAGAGCCTAGTTACGATCAGCAGGCTTTGGGCAGTTCCTGAGAAGCAGTCTAATATTTTGGGGTAAGTCCTTGTGTGTACTTGCTCTAAAACCCCAGTCCTGTGACAAGATTCTTAATATCAGAATAAAAGGGTGTCTTGTTGCCAGTTACCCATTTGGACCTGAGAATACTGACTGCACCAATTTTCCTATGAGTACTCTTGCTATTTGCTAGACTTCCATCATCTGAAGGTTCTACTTTTCTGTGCTGCTTCTTGACCTCTGATTTCTTCAAGGGCCTAATTAGAATCCAACTTCCTCTATGATTACTTCCACGACTACCCCAATTCTCTTTGGTCATGTTCTGTTTTCAAATGGAACTCACAGTCAGTATGAGGTAATTTTTGGTAACAAAACATCTCAGCATCTGCCATTCATTGTACTTAGGTGAGTTTTGATTTGCCTAAATCATCTGCATGGTTGTGGGGCTGGAATCATGACACATGCTTCCTTTATCTTCTACAATTCTAGCCCAACATGGAATTTATTTTAGGAACTCATTGAATCCTCGCTTAAAATATTGCTGAACTATGTAAAACAAATGGGACAGGTTTAAAGAAGATTGGCAGACAGCATCATTTACTTTTCAAAATTTCATTGAGCCAAAGTGAAAATGTGTTACACTGAAAATAACTCCAATTCCTAAGTGTATTATAAGAAAATATTCATACTATATGATGTGTTGTCTAAAGCTCGTCAAATCTTGAAAGAGTTCTAATAAATCTTAATCAACAAATGAATAGATTTTATTTTAGAATATGCATCTAAAAATACCTTTGTGAAACAAGTTTTCCCTTTTAGATTAAAAGAATCTAAGAAGGCTTGACAACTAAATGTGATACATGTTTCTTTACTAAGCTCTGAGCCACATTAAAACAAAACAATCTTTTTATTTTTGTTCTCTTTCTTTGCTATAAAAACCAAAAAAAAAAACAAATAAATGAGAACAACAACAACAAAAACCCCTAACATTACAGAGATAAATGGAAAGCTTTGAATAAGGTCTAGAAATTAAAGTATTATATCAATGTTAATTTCCTGATTTTGACAATTGAACTGTGATTATGGAAGAGAATGTCCTTGTTTTAGGAACCACAGTTTAGTATTTATTCTTTTCTAAAAGAAAAGAGGTTTAGGAAAATGCGATGAAATATCCTTTCCTAAAAGAAGGGCATTCTCTCACATGACTGCAGTCTATCAAAATCAGGGAATTAATACTAATACATTATTAACCATTATATAATTATATAGTGAGAGAAAGAAAGTATAACAAAGCAAATATCATAAAATGTTGCCAGTTGGGGAACATGGATGAAAGATATACAGGAATTCTTTGTATTATTCTTATAACTTTTTTGTAAGATGAAAATATTTGAAAATAAAACCATTAGATTTATGACTCAAACTAGTAAAATATTTAAAGTATTATTTTGCAGAACATGCTGTCTAGGCTGTTCAGGCTGCTATAACAAAATACCATAGACTGGCTTAGAAACGACATAGATTTATTTCTCACAGTACTAGAGGCTGGAAAATCCAACATCAAGGTGTCAGCAGATTTGGTGTCTGGTGAGAGCCTGCTTCCTGTCTGATTGATAGCTGTTGCCTCTCTGTGTCCTCAAGTGGTGGTAGGGGCTAGGGAGCTCTCTGGGGTCTCTTTCACAAGGGCACAAATCCTGTTAAGAGGGCACCAGCCGAATGACCTAATCACCTGCCAAGACCACCAAATACTATCATGTTGGTGATTGTTTCAACACAGGAATTTTGAGGAGACACAGTCAGTCTGTTGTACATGTTTTATGCAATCTCTCCTACCTTTAAATTCTCATAACATTTCTCTTTTACCTCTTGAAGCCTGTGTTTCATGTTTTGATGTGCGGTGTAGGCATGACAAATCCTTCCCCCACTCTGCTCCCAACCTCCTAGAACTTTGTACTAAAGTACAAAGCCCTATACAAAGTAAGTAATCAAACAGTACATATTTATAATTTAAAAATGAAAAGAAAGTGCCTTTCTAGAGTATTATTATGATTCTAAATAAACACTTGAAAGGCTGTGCATTTGCTAGTATTAACTGAATATTTTGTCAAAATATTTTATATTTAAGAAAATAATACAATGTTTAATACACATATGAAAAAGTTTTCCTTCATTGTTTGACTTAACATCAAAAACGTTAGAACATTACTTTTCAACTATGTCTTTCCATAATTGCCCACCTCAAATAAAAGATGGCCTGTCAAAGTCACCATGCATGATTAACTTCCAAAACGGTATTGATTTATACAATAGAAGTGTGACAAAAACTGAAATTCAGGAAAATTGATGACAAGAAACTACATGGAATAGAATAGGAGCAGAGATGACACTGTAATTGGCAAATAATGAAATGAAGAGTGTGGACAACCCTTTTAGAAAAACATGACCTGATGAGGAAGAGAAGTGGAAAGGGATACAGTTATTGATATATGTTTCTTTCCTAGAATTTATCATTGTTTATAATTTTTATTTGTTTAATTATTTCTTTATTTCTTTCTTATCAATAGTCTAGTTGGTGAGAAAGACAGTAAGTCTTACATGAGGGCAGGAATTATGTATACAGAACCTAATGTAGCATTCCTAGTAGAATCCTCACAGTCTATAAATATGAATGAATGACTGAATGAATGAGACAAGCTTGCATTTTTTTCTGACTCAATAGTAAAGCTCTGTCCAGCTTACACAAGGAGATAACAGCTCTTATTTCTGGAATGTGGGTCACTCATACACCCAGCCACTACAATCAGATTTTATTTAACCCTTCATCTGATCTATGATACCTGCCTCTATTTTCTACCTCTAGTTCATCAGAAAGCTTCCTAAGTGCAACAACAAGCATCGAAGCATTTTAACCTTCACAATAATCAATGCATCCACACCTTCTTCTAAAGAGAGAAGGCTTTCACAAAGGGAGCACTGGCCAACAATAGGAAACATAGAAACAGGAGTTCTGAAAACAAGAGCTAGTGTTACAGAAACAGTACTGCTGCGGGTAGTTGATACTGGATCTTGGTGAGAGTAGCAGTCTGATCTCAGATAGAAATGGCTCATCGATGGAAACTGTCACAGGCCTCAACTTGTCTTGGATGAACCCTCCCCTGCACTAGGGAAACTGAGGGAGGTGGCTTAGCCTTATTCAGTGGATCACAAAATAAACAAGGATTCATGTTAGATAATGGTAAAAGAGATTCCCTGTAAAGAACATCAGAGTATTAGTTACCAGGAATTCTGGTTTGGAAATCAATCAGTTATGAGTTTCCAACAGTGACTAATGTACCACAAAACTGAGTTTGTGAATCATCAATCTCAGAACCAGAAGAGAACCATAGTGAATCATGGATAGTAAACGGCCATCTGTACCTTGACAACACTGAGAATTTGTTCCCCGATTCAACATGCAAAAAGCTGATGGATGGTTATGATTAAAGTGATTCAAATAATGGCAGCTATTCTGATATATTGTCACTTGAATAGAAGATCTTAATTCTAATAGGCAGATTTTAATCAAAGCACACAAAAACAAACAGATTTTTTTTTTTAAAGGAAGACCTGATGCCAGCAAAAAACACTATCTTAGCAGCATTCTATTCTGAGACATTTGCATTATGGCCACTGTAAATATTTGCAAGATGAAGAGAAATACAACCAAGGTATTCTACCAATGGTCACTTAAAGATGTGGGCAAATGACAAGAGGAAAGATACCTGAGATTTTTAACAGGTCGAGTGATAGAAATATTTGTTGTTTTGTTAATAATATGAAAGGCTTAAATTTTTAGTCTACTAAAGAGGTTGAGAGTGGGGCTTGAATCATGAGAAATAATGAAAAGATTGGCAGACACTTCCCACTCCGCTGAAGTAAATCAAGTCATTAAACTTAGTTAAATGTTGCTTTCTCTCTTCTAGAATTTATTGTTTCTATTTTAAATCAGTGCATTTATACTGTGATATGTGAACTCAGGGATCTTTGTAATCATGATTTATACTTTAGAAACTTAATAAGTATGATAGGCTTCATAGCTCAAGGGAGTATTCCATTCAACCAGCAAAGTTCAGATTGAAGAAGAATAACTCTGTTTCACCAATAACTGTTACACAGAAAAACTAAGCAGTATTTCCATGCCCTTATTAAATGGCTTTCTTTCAAAGATTTATAAATCCAAAGGTTGTTTGTAGGCTCAATGTTGTTATCACAGGCTACAGAAATTAGAATGAAGGTCTATAACAGCATGGTATTACTTAAGTAATTTAAGACCAGTTTATTTAATTATTTTTTGTTAAATTTCACTTGTTTTTAAGAAATAAGAAAAAGAACCTAAGATAAAAATTTTCAGGGTCAGTATGGGGATAATGGTTGCTTCACTACGGTTCTACATCCCACAGTATTTTAATGAACTTTCTAGTTGCAGACAGAGCACATAATTTGTGGGTAGAACAATAATTACCAAGATTATTTTTTAAAGTACTGAAAAATAAATATTTCTAAATTTTTTGCAGAAAAAGTAACTCGAGCATTATTAATCTTATAAAAAGCATCAGTTAATCACAGACTCAAAATACTTTTAGTTATCCTTTTCGATAAAGTACTCTACCTGAAGAAATTTAAAGAAATATAGAAAATGGTAGATTTGATGGTCCTCAGCAAAGTAATTAATTTAACAAGAATGCACTTAATAATTCCTGTGTGTCAGGCACTGTGCTAAGCCCTAGGGACACAGTAAGTAAGATGCTATTCCTGTTCTCAGGTAACATGATACAGGCAGAAAGATATAGAGAACTTCATCACCATTTTGACTTTAATACAATCCTGTAAACTTTAAAAGGTACTTTAACTAAAACCTGATACACTCTTTATTCTCCACCTTTCTACTAAAAATGTAATTATGTAAATTTTCACTACAGAATTTAACTTAAGAGGCTTTATTCAAGAACTTAAGAGGCAGCAAGTAATATTAAATGAGTACCTTCTCTTGAAAAAAAAAAAAAGGACATGCTCTGAAGAAGACAAATCAATAAATAGCCAAATCAGTAAATGTATTTAAATTTTTATTAGGGAATATTCATTTTTAAATGTAGATGTCTCTCCAGTCTTCTCTCTCACCTTCTGAGAATGCTCACTGTTCCTACGTCTCTTTTCTTAATTATTCATTGACCCAGTACAAGTCTGATCTCTGGGAGTAACATTCCAGAAAATGATTCTTGCCAAAGCCACCACTCATTGTCTTCTTAGAGTTAAATCCCATGAACACTTTGGATTTTTATCTTATTTGGCATATTTTCAGCATTAGACTGTTGACATTGCTGTCTCTTGATATATGTTCATCACCTGGCATCTATGACACACATTTTTTTTCATATTCTTCATTCTTTCTATTCATCTTTCTCTGTCTTCTTCATAGTTGCCTCTTCTGCCTGTTCACAAATAAAAAAAAAAAAAACTCTACAGCTTTTATCCTATCAGATCTTTTATTCTTACTCTACAGCCACTCACTTTACCTCAAATAACAACTATATGAGGGTAAAAATATAAACCAAAATATAAATATTAGTTATATTTCTGTCTCAGATCTCTCTCCAGATCCATATTTAAAAAAACTGCTTATTAGGTATCTCTATAAGCTCATCACCTCAGCTAACATATTCAAGTCTGGACTCATTATGCCCACCAAGACCTCCTCCTCTACCAGGATTTCCCACCCTTGTGAACAGTATAATCATCTGTTCAGTTGCCCAAGCCTAAACACTTAATGCTGTCCTTGACTTCTGCCTCTCCTCACTCCACATACCTAACCAATCACCACATTTCCTCCCATCTGGTTCTTGCTTATCTTAAGAATACACTTTGGCTCTCTTTTACAAAACCATCTGTGGAGCTTGCTTAGCACCATGTCGCAGTACCCACAGGTTAAGCCATGATCAGAAGAGGAGGAAGTAGAAATAGTAAGTGTAGTCAGAGGTGAGAGAGAAGATTAGAAGAACATCTATATGTAGAAATAAATATTCCATACCCATTGTTGGTCTTGCTTCCCCACTTTGTATTGCTCATTGGACAGAAAACTATGTTATCAGAGTCCTCATTTTCTCTATCAAAGTTGAGGTCTCAGCACCATGGAGAACACCTGGTGCTGAATAACAACAATCGTAATATCAGTTAAAATAGCAATAACTAATATGCACTGGTAAGGACTGAAAGCCAGGCAAGTGTCTCAAGATTCTGTGCTCTAACCACTCTTTCACATTGTACTCAGCACTTAATAAGTTTTAACTTAAATAACTTAATAAAAACAAGGTTTGTTCCTAATTCAGCAAAATGTTATCTAGAAGGCCAGAGGAATATGTTAATACTCAGGCACAAATTTCTCAGGCATAAATACAGAATTTACTTTTTAAATGAAAATCTCCAAAAATATGATAATACAGTAATTCAACAACACAATTTTTTCTCACTCAATGTGAAAATCCTTCTATACCATCCCTGAAAGATCATCTTGCCTTTGCAGGAATATTTCTACTGATGGGGAATCAGCACTTCATTAGGCAGATTTATTCAACATTGAGAGGCTCCCATTGTTAGGGGATTCTTTCATATATGAATCTAAATCTGTTACCATGTGATTTACATTCATTGGTCCATGTCTTAGTCAATTTGTGCTGCTATCACAAAACATCACAGACTGGGTGGCTTAAAAGTGATGAAAATTTATTTATCACAATTCTGGAGGCTAGAGAGTCCAAGATCCAGGTACAGCACGGTGAGGGCCCTCTTGGTTCATAGCCAGTGCCCTCTCACTGGGTCCTCACATGGTGGAAAAGGCTAGGGACCTCTCTGGAGCCTTTTTTATAAGGGCACTAATCCCATTCATGAGGGCTCCCACTTCATGTCCTAAGCACCTCCCAAAGGCCCCACTTCCTAATACCATCACATAAAGCACTGGATTTCAACATAGAGTTTTGGAGGGCAAAAACATTCAGACCGTAGCAGTCCATATCCTGCCCTCTGAAGCAAAGCAGACAGAAATAGTCTCTTCAACATTTTAATCTTATAATAGAAATAGCATTATAGAGCTGAAAAGATCACATGGAATAACAAAACACATCCCTTTTGCATAAAAGAAAATGGAAACATAGAGTAGTCATATAGGTCATACACCTTGATATTGGTAAAGCTATTTACTAAAACAGTTTTGACTGACATTGCCTTTGATTCTTAGGTCTTCATTACTTTACTGCATTTTATTATTATTTTCTTATTATTATGTTACTCTCCCACACCACGTATATTCAGATAATAATCATTCCTTGATTAGCACTTCACTGTCAAAGTTATTTTGTTAGACTTTAATAATGACCATGTTATTGGAAGCAGGAAAAACAGCAGCAGTTAATTTGTTTCCTAGATAAGATTTAAGGTAATTATGACCAAACGATGGCCACCTGAATCATTACAGCACTAAAGTACTTTCTATAATTTAAAGACACTAATCATCCAAAAAAATAAATGATAATCTTCTCTATGCATCAGAAAGGAATAGAAGTGGACAGTATTACACAGGTGCACACAACAACACACTATTAACATTTTGTTTTCCAACTTCTCGCTGAGCATCTAAGTAATCGCAGACTACAATTTTTACTAAATACTTCACCACTAAGACACTTGGATTACCATCTTCCCTGCCTCCATCATCAGTTCCCTTGCCTTTTTATTTTCAGCCCTTAAACCAGAAAAAAAAAGTTTTCTGTCGTGGTGCCACTCCACGTCTTGGGATCAATTTCTCTGCATATCAAAGGGGCTAGTTTATATTGCAATACCAAACAATCCCTGACTCTCAATGGTTAACATTTACAAAGAATCATTTATTTCATTTTATTTTATTTTATGCAAGGCAACCCTTGGTTGACCTCACAGATTGCAAGGACTTTGTCAGTTTACAATCCTTTATTTTTTTATTTTATTTTTTACACCTAAAGCACCTGGTCTTCTTAGGTGCAAAGGATCATTTCTTGCTTCCGGCACAGGTCTGCTGTGTTGTTAAGGATGCTTGCTTTATCCTGGTCATTAAGGGAAACTGAATAAAGAGGGCTCCAGCTAGACATAAGCTTCTACAGTTGCTACCAAGAAAAGAGTTCCCTTCAGTGCTTCTCATTGACAATTAAATGTTTCTTCCTAGATATGACACATGTCATTTTCACTCACATTTAATCTGGTCAAAGCAAGTCATGTGATTAAAGGGGTAGAAATATGTAATTCTGTTATACGTTTGGAAGACAAAGAACTGGAATATTTTAAAGCCTTAATGATCACATCTCCCAATACCTTCCGCCAACTCCTCTACTAGAAGGGTGTCTCCCCCAAACCTTTTTTTTTTTTAAAAAAGCTAAGCCCTTAGAAAATATCATCCGTAAATGCTTCCCATCAAATGCATACAAATTGTACCTCTAGAGAGAAATAAAATGGAGACAAGAGTCAACATAAATATCATGCTACTTATTTTCTTGCATATCTGCTCTTTAATTTCAGACACAAATGAGTGAAATGGTTTTTGGTAACCCCTCTGAAAAACAAAATAGTGCATGGCATTCACCTAGGATTTAAATTTTTATCTTTATTCTTTTTAATTATCCAAAGAGCTGAGAAAAAGGATTTGAATGGAAAGACTGTCAATATTCTTCCCTTCCTCTTTAGTATTTTCAAATACAGCTACAATTTAGTCTCCTCTCAGACATAAAAACCCATGTGCTATAGCTTTATCTTTGCACAATTACAGAAAGAAATGCAGAGACATCTATCACTAAGAAACAAGGAAGGATTCTGTCACGCAGTTGCAAACAAAAGAGTTTCCGACAGGCATTTGTGAGTTAAAGCAGCAACGCATTAAGTAAAAGGCAAGTTTACTAGAACAAAATTCCACATTGTGCTGTACATAATCACATTCCAACTTAGGAAAGCTTTCCTCTGCAAAATTTTCTTTCCACCATAGATTTTTCGCCCTAACCTCTCTTTCCTTAAATAGGCCAAATCCAAAACAAACACCTCTTTCTAAGTGAGTGATAGCACATAGTATGCAAATACTATTTTCATTTCATTTAAAACCTTGCCAATGATTTCTGTATTTTATCTCCTAGAACTAAAAAAAAAAAAAAAAAAAACCCAGATGCCTTTATCCTAGCTAAATCCCTTTTATCTGAAAAGTATGAACAAAAAGGAGAATTTCTTTGCTTCCCACATAATTACCATATTCAACTTTTTGTATCATATTTTCCTTTTTAACACCAAGAATATTGTTGTCAAGATAATCTAACTATAGAAATGGATAAAATAGAAAAAAATATTTTAAATGACATTTAAATACTCCTCCAGTTATTTTATGCTCTCCATGATTTGAAATAGTACTTTCAAAATGTAACAATAAAAAAATCATCTGTCATAATTATCTTCTATCAATAATTACACAGAAACTGACTATAAGAATAAGTGTGTTTTAATTTATTCTCCATTCAAAAAATCTATTTGTTAGTGACTAAATTATTTGAACAACATTTAAAATATGCCTTAGATTACCCATTGAGGTTATATTATCACATATGTCAAAAGTAAACCCATTCGTATAAAAGAGATTGGTAATATACAGACTTGAGTAATAACATTCCAGGAAAAATGTACTAAGATGTTCAGGAAAAATCTAATATGATTTCCTTTCCTCTGAGACAGCAATTGCAATTAACAGTAGCTAATCACAATAGCAACAGAGGACTTCAGATCACTATACATGGCTCAACTTTGCAAATATATACTGTGACCTCGTTAACTTGCCACACTGAACAATAACCAATGGGATGCCTTTGAAGATATGTTAATTAATACAAAATATCTGTCAATATAGTAAGTATACATTGTTTTAAAAGAGATCATAAACACTTTTATTATTACTCTATCTCCTTATATACTATATTCTTAAAACTCCCGTAAGAGAATTCTATAGGTGAAATGATTTTCCAGAATCTCAATTCTTATGTATCACCTTACCTAAAAAATGATTAAAGATAATCATTTAGAAATTTGCACACAAATGTATCTTTTGTTCTTCTCAAGGCAGTCTGATGTAATAATTAAGAACTGGGGCTCTGAGGTCAGAGGTCTATGCTTATAATAATAGTACCTATCTTATTGGGTTGTCAGGGTGAAATGAGTAAATATATAGAATGGTAAGTACTTGGCACAGTACCTGGAGCAAAACGTATCTTCAATAAATATTTGCTATAATATACTATGTACAATATACTATAATACTGTATATTATTCAGAGAAGTTACATGGGGAACTAAACAGGAAGAAAATATGAAGTTTAAATACACTGCAAAGATAGACCACACTTCACTCATGAACACAAGATGTGAATAAATCATGTTCATTTCTATAGCATTATTGAAAAATATACTTTTGTATACCTGCTAAAAATTGGGTTCAAAATGCCACATATCTCTAGCAATATTTAATGATAGTGCAAAGATACAAAAATAGCTTAGGGTGTATATTTCCCAAGTACTTAGTTACTATGATTTTTGTAGCATGTACATAAAAACAAAACAAAACAACAACAACAACAACAACAACAACAAACCTCAGAATCTAATCCAGGTGAACATGGTGGAATTTACCAGGCAAAAAAATATCACCAATTACAACTTTCCTGCACACTACTGTGCATAACGCTTCATGTATCAGGTGGAATCACTGTGCTTCGGCAGGTCACAGAGCCCAGTGAAAGTGCCCTTCTTGCTGTCTCTACATTCCTATCTGTTGTGTCTAAACTTGTTTGGGTGCACATAAATAATGGTTACTCCACTAAAAACAAAGTTCTCTAAGACATGAGCTGTTTTCTTAATTGCAATGATGAGGCCAAAGAGCTAAAGGAAACTATGTAAAGAAGAAATGCAAATGAGCCAGATGTGATTCATGAAGAGGTTTCTTCTCTGTACAAATTTTTCAAAGAAAATTATAACATGGTAAATATATTGGAAATTTAGCATTTACTAAAGATATTTTTATATTATATTTCATTGATGAAAATTATAGCTTATTTTGCTGAGTCAAAAACCTACTTACCTTTGATGAAATCTATCCATCACTATATTATAAAACACATCTCTTGTAAAAGTATATGAAACAACATGTAAGCAGAAATTAATTCATAAAATACTGAGGATATTGGTTTTAATAATTTTAATGGAGCATAGTATCCACCGATAATGCCTCTCTTACCAGAATAAAATGATCCTAACATTTCCTTTCTTCCAGAAAGCTCTTGCGGATTTTCCCCAATCAGGATAGGGTTTGTCCTGAAGCATCATGTCAGTGACCTGAAACAAAGAAAGAAACTTATTTAGGACTTTCAGAAATCTTACATTCAGGTTTAACTATGTAGGCAATTTACATTTTACTAAAAATAAAATATGTATGTATCTGAACATGAGAATGCATACAGAGATAAAAATTAGAATATATGTCCTTCAGTTAAAAACTTTAATAGTTCATTTGACTTTACATAGTGAATGAGCATATTTAAGGCCATTCAACATGTCAAATATTGAGATTGTTTTCTACTTGTCAATCAAGATTAGCTTATAAAAGAAGGTATCATTAAGATACCATTTGCCTTTCTATAGAAACTACATATATAATAAATAAAATACCATATTCTTTTTAACTTTGTCTAAATAGAAACTCCAAAACCCAAATATTTCCTAATGTGTCTAGATTTTTACCTATAGCACTAGTCAAAATATTACCTTCCCTTCTCTCTTTTTTTTTCTTCAATGATATGTGAGGTATGATACTTGAACCTGATTTTATGGCATATTTATTCTAAATTACCTAGCATTCTCCCACCTCTTTGCCATCAGTAATTCTACTCCCTCCAAAAATGTTCTGCCTTTTTCATGTGCACAGATTCTTCCAGTCTTCTGAGGCCTAGGTAAAGTCATGTTACCATTCTTGTGTCTTCATTGTTCCCTTCTGATTGTAGTTGTCACATGTCACAGTCCACCTTCTATCTTACTTACTTATGTATTTTTTTCTCTACAAGGTTTTAAAATTCAAAAAGGTGAGATTTATCTTTGTATCCCTTACAATATCAAAGAATCTTTTACATAAAAGACTAAAATATTTGCTCAGAGAAGAAATGACAAAATGAATTAGGATATAAATGCTTGCTTTTAAAAAGGCATTAACAAAGTAAATTGCTCATGGGTGACATCCCATATTAATAGTTTCAGCAAATGTCCAAAGTATCATAAATTGATGACCTATTATAAAAGCATCTTTTAAAACTGATGGGAATAGGGAATGAATTTCCTTTTCTAATAAAAGAAGACTTGTTTGCATACATGTACACACACAAGCTTTTTTTTTCCTAGAAAATTACCTTCCCTTCAAGAGAAGAGAACATTATGTTTTTAATTAATAATGTTCAAATTCAAACAAGATAGAATCAAAATTGAGAAAACTGATATGAAATGAGATAAACTGAATAGAGTAATGAAGAATTTTATCATCCATTAAAATATATTTTTCTTTTGACCTTAAAGCTTAACATTTAAGCGGAACTTTCAACAATGGCTTGACCTGGAATGGATGAGATTTAATCATTTATGATGATAGATTGTGATTCAGTAGGGAGTCCTTTCTGGATCAGGGACCCTTTCAATCCTACCGGACTTCCCACGGAAGCCTCATCAATTCTCAAGCAAGCCCATTTCGTTGTGCCATGTACATCCAAGAAATGGTCTCTGGAAACGTTCATTGGCATATCGATGTTTTTCACCTGCTCATTTAAGATGCAGTCAGAACAGTGGGTAAGGAGCCTAGTCTTCAGAACATAGTCAATCTTAATTTGTCTTTATATTCTTTCTAAACATCATTTCTAGGAATAGAACTCTCCAGCCTCTTTGGTTGATGGGAATCAAAGCAAGTTCACTGACTTTCACTGTGTAAGACTGCAGATTTGTGCCAGCTCTGTTTAATTTATGGTCTACAACAATTTTGTGTAATGTGACTTCACTGTTGATTCTGAAAAGATTCAACAATCATAAGGAGTTTTAATATAAACTCTCAGTTAATTTCTTTAAACTGTTCATGACTTCATTAAGCATAAATGTAACTGATATTAAGAATTCAAAAATTTAAAAAAACTCGTTCTATTTTAAAAGGAAACTTGTTTATTGATAATTTTCTCATCTATTTATTTTCTTCATGACACATTAAAATGATGAGTTTATTTTCTCAGACTGATACCCATTATTTGGATCTTCAAACAAAAAAAAATCATAATGTTTATCAAAATAAACAAAAGGAAGATGATAGAATAAAAAGTAACCATGAAATAATGAGTTACATTGTTACTAAAACGAATGGAAAAGTAGAAACATTTAAATCCCATATATTCTTGGACATAAAAAGAGTTTTATTTTATAATTTCACTTGAGGAAAGATCACTGTTTTTCCGAATACGACAATTTTATCCACTGTTCCTTTGCCACCTACTTAAAAAACGATCTTGTGTAAAATTTTATTTTTATAAAATTTCAAGGTTAAGTAAATAAATACTTAAATATTTCACATTTCCCAGCTTTTTAAAAGATTTAATTAATTCTGTTGAGCAATATTTATCTTGTACCAGAAAGAGTCTGCGTGGTAATAAATATTTTCAAGGAACAGAATGATTACTGGGTAGATTTTATTCAATTTTCAATGTTTTCTCCAGGGCACTTTCTGGGAAATACTTATTATGTTTTCTAGAAGGAGGCAATCTGCTACTATATGACCAATTATTATAGCAACATGTTTGTAAAAAATGACATTCAAGGATAAAGGATTTTCCAAGGAAAATGGCGAGATGAGGCACAAAACATTTTTTCTGATGCCGGACAGCTGGTCTTTATCACCTCCAGCTTCCAGCTCTTTATTTTAAGTCATATCATCAGATCAATGTCAGGTCACTGCTAAATTGGCAAGAGCAGAGACAGTCATTAAAGGGATGCATTCAATAAAGAAAAATCCAATTACCTTCTGCATTAGAGAAATCAAATTCATTTCTGGTGTTAGTCAAGGACAGTCTTTGTAGGGAAAAAAAATGCAGTCAAAGGAGGTTGGAAGATGATGCAAAAAGTTTACTGTGCAGCATACACACAGTATAAAACTTGTTGATGTTTTTCCCACTGGAAGATTATTGAAATTTGAAATTGCAGGGTTTTTATTTTTTTTAACTGAAAGCAGTTTGTTCAATCTTCAAGTCTCACGATCTTTCTTCTCTACTACATCTTTGCACAAAACTTAGAACTTCATGATGGCCCTTATGAAGTTGTGCCTTGTGAGATAGTCTTCACTGATATACGATAAGTTATTTTAGGGTGTGGGTATTGTGCAGTGTGAATGAAAACATGCATGTTGAGATTTAAACATAGCAAATGATTGTAAAAAGCAACTAATCACTACAGGAATCTAAGGGAAAACTTTGCTCCTCTATAAGTTGAGACAATAGTATATTGTAACCAAAATGGCTACAGGAAGATAGCAATGATAACAGTAGTATCTTACATTTGCTATAGAGCTTCATGGCTAACAAAACTCTTAGGTGTACTTTTCTTAATAATTGTCATAGCAACTTTCTAAAGTAAGTCATTATTTTCCACCTTTTACCAAAAGATAAAGAGAAGTCAGTGAGGTTAAATAACTGAGCAGGGTCATCTACCTAAATGTGTTGGCATGTGAATCGGTCCTGGAGCCAGAATGCTTGGAACCTAATCCTAGTTTTGCTTCTTATTACTTCTTGATTTGGGGAAAGTAATTAATCCTTCCGTGTCTTGGTTTCTTATTCATTATCTACGGGCATACAATATCTATTAGCAGGTGTTATAATAATTATTTATGTCTTCGAGATCTGGAATTTCTACCAAATTATTTTATTTCATGTGACTATTGTGTTAAGTAACTGGACTTCAAATCCAAGGACGTAAGCATCATTCTCATCTCTTCTATAAAGACTATCATATTGAACTATTAGAAAATGATGAAGATACAGTATAATGTTAAAATATGTTACAATCAAAAATTGCTATTAAAAATCAAAGGAAAGGGAAGCCAGCTACTGAAAGCTACAATAATCTAAGAAGGTTTCACAGAGGATTTCTGTAACATAACTGAACATTAATTTGTATCCTGTATCATTATCCAATTTTGCCAGTCTAACCTTAGACTGATTATAGCCATTTATACACAGGTACTACATATACAGTACCTATTGTCTCATTTGATATAATTTTATGTTAAGCATGTTATATAAATATAAAATATTAATTTATTAGGGATATAAGGTCATAATATAATAACAATAACTATGGCTACCTAGTGCATCTCTTGAGACAGCTATTAGTGGAGTATCATTTAAAAGAAATGTGTTATTAATAAATAAGCATATATACATTAAAGATATTAATAAACAAACATATACATATAATTTTGCCTGTTATTTTGCAACTTCTTTCTATTTAACAACATATCTTAAATATCATCCTATATCACTACATATAAAGCTATGTAAATAGTTACTTTTTTTATCTTCCACCATACCTTTTTATGTGCATTCTTCTAAAATGTAAAAGGTTTCTGTTTTTTACTAATTATTACCTCTATAATTAAACTTGATCTAATGCATATATTTACTATTTGTCTATATTTTATTTACTCCTGATTATGAGCATTGACAGAATTATTTAATTTCTGCTTCTTCTCCCTCTGCTTTCTTCTCCTCCACCACACTGTACTTATTATATTATTTTCCTATTAATTTTGAATCTTCAAATATCTTATATCTCTATTTTATTTATTATTTTTAAATGATATCATCTTTCCTCATCTAAAAAAGATGAGAAAATCAGAATATTATAGTTTCTTACACCATATATTGTTTCCAGGTTGTTGGAGTTTGATGATATTTCTATATTTAGTCTATAATCAGAAGCCGTGCATTTCTTTTAACCTTAATCCTACAATTCCTACAAAAGAATTGACTAGATACTCTTTTCTAGTACTTCTGCTAGAGTTTTCCCACTATTTACAATGCTTGAACTTAGTTCTATAATACATTCTGCAGGAAAGTTCAGGAGAACAGTACAACCTCCAATCAAATTGTTTGTTTTCTTTATACTCAATCAATAATTAGGTTGAGTATAAAATTTCGAGTCACATTTTTCCCCCTTAGAATTGTAGGCATTGCTTCACTTAACATTGGTGGAACTTGATCTTCATCTGAATGATGTTTTTCCTGGACGAGCACTCTGCAGGATACTCCTGCTAAGGGGTTGCAGGGCCCACTCTCAATCAACACATCCCATCTCTATTGTTCCAGGCCTTTCACAGAGCACTACATACTTTGGAGAATTGTCCTTTGCCAACTTTGCCTAAGATCTGTAGTCACCATGTGTCCTCTTAGCATGGTCCTGAAACATAGTTGACTGTCACTATATTTGGCAACCCTCCATCACAGATGGTGCTTCAGAGTTAGAGATGTCACTGAGTTTTATGTAAGATAAAGTTAACATCTCTGATCGTTGTTCTCCATGTTCTTTTTGGTTGATTGCCAAAATTTCTTTATTTTAAAACAAAAATTCTACATTTGCTGTTTAAAGTAATTATTAAAAAGCTTGTTTACAATGTTATGTGTTGATGGCAATATGAGGTCATATAACTAAAAACAATTACTACATCTGTGATATCTTGTCCCCTTTTTTAGCAGTACCCATCAGATGACCTAAATAACATCCAAAACTAGCTTTTAATTCACAATGTTTTAGATTAATCTCTTCCCTAAATATAATTTTGTTCAAAATAAAATAAATATAATATGAAATTTTGTAGAAAGTTGAACATAAAGCAGTTTCAGATTTTCCGAGAGATAATTTTGAGGAAGAGTTTTGCTTTACATTCAGAGTACGTAGTAATATAACATTTTAATTAGGTTATCTGGCTACCCATATTTATTACATAAGTTAATTGTGTCAAGTATTTAGTCAAGGGAATGTTAAGTATTCTATAACAGCATTTAGTAGGTAGACTTTTCATCTCTTAAAGATAATAACGATGTTTTTCCAATTTGATAGTGTCTCCTATTTCATAAAAATTACAGCAAAATATTCTGTTAACAACAGACAATATTCATAAATTTCTATAATCACTTCCTAAATACTTAAAGGGCCTTGTAATTGTTATCACGACCAAGATTTTAGTTTGTTTGCTTTTTAGTTTCTTGTCCACTTAAAGTTAATTGAGACTCTTAGTGAAATATTGTCCCATTGGTGTAATATTCTTTTCCTGACTTCATTAACGCCACTTTTATTTAGATTTCATTAAGGTATTATAGGTAGACATCAACTGTAGGAAAATTCTTCAAACAGAATTATAAGCCAGTATTTGACACTTACTAAGGCAATTAACACCAAGTTTTTAATACTAAGTTAACCCATATTTTGGCATGTGCACTGAAATTCCCTGTGGTGGCTCACTCAGGGGCAAGATGGGAAGATGCAAATTTCCTTTAATTTGTAAAAGCAGACTTCATGTTTGAAGACTTTTGCTTCCCTAAGAATTAGGGTTCAGGATCCACTGATTTACTATAGCTGAAGCCAATATCAAAATGAGTGCACTTCACATACCCAGGCCAAGAGAAGAGACTGCTTATCATTGTGAAAAACATGAGCACTGACAGTGAGTTACGAACCATTCATCACAAACCAGGAAATGTCAGCACTTAAATTGGAGAGAAGAATATGGTGAGCAGGACTCCAGTATTTCATTAAATTGTGTATTTTATTTCTCTGCTTCTAAGCAGGTTGCTATAAAATCCTTCTTCACACAGCAGCTATATAAGCCCAAATTCCTCCCAACGTCGTAACTGCAGTAAGCAGTCTGACTCCACTTTTTTTTTTTTTTTTTTTGATATTTGACTGCTAACACCTTTTAAGCTTCACTGTCTCATCTTCCCTTTCTTCCCCACAGCTGGAAAATCTGATAAGAAAACCCTAGTGCTCCTTCCCTTGGCTCCAGCAGGAAGTTCAAACCAGGTGTGAGAACTCTCACCTTGGCTCAACTGTGTATCTACCATAAAAATCCCAAGCTAGTCTCTTTTCTTGACCATTTCAAGCCATTTTTAGGCCATACTCTCCCCAGGAACTTGACTCTGTGAGAAAAAGACCTTTTCATACCCTCTCAGTGCAAGTGTAACATCATTATTCTGAACATATGAACACAGTTCTGATGCGTTCCAGCCTACATCTATGGAGCAGCCACATAATAAGATACTCAACATCATTGTGACAAATGGAGAATTTCCTTTGATTTTTTTTTCTCATATTGTATTTGGGACCCTAACTTTTCCTTATGGAATCTTAGCATCTTCTGAGGCAAACATTTCTTTATCTCCCAACAGCAGTGCAAAAGGCCTCAAACAAATTGAGAGATTACCGAGATTATGTCAAGGAAAACTTCGATGTATTCCTGAAACTCTAACTCCATGTATCAAAAGCTGATATCATATAAGGACAAATGCTGATGTTATATAAATCCTTTATATAAAATATGGAGAAAGTAAAATATTCCAATTCTAGCACCTAAACCCTGAACATAGAGAGAGACTATAAAATGCAGATCTAAAGTGGCTGAATTAACCCTGCAAATGTATTTACCATCAGAATATAGATTCACAGATATTTTGTCCATTTTGTTCTTACTCTGTTCCCATCCTCTAGCATTGTGTCTAATATAACATAGGCTCTCAGAAAGCATTTACAGAAGGAATAAACAAAATGATAAATGGATGAACAAAAGGTAATTAAGAAAAGCATGGAATAAAGAGCAGTGGGGAAAGCTAGGATAAGTAGCACACTCCAAGTAGCTCTTTCATTGTCCTCCACTTAAAGCGTCTCCAGCAATTAATGGTGATGATGGTACTAATGGAGGTGGTAGTAGCAGTGGCATAGTAGTGGTACATATATAGTAGAGTATCTCTTTTCTTCCCAACCCTGTCCCTTCACTGACTGGAAAGCTAGAGAGATACAGAGGATGTATAGTTAAGACACTCGACAAGGTAGAGATGGTCTTTATCAACTCCCGGAAAAACTATAAAATCAAATCCTATTTCAAACAAGAGGGATATTAAGGCGCAGGTGCATGCTTACTTGCATTATCCATATGCACAATGTATTTGCATTATTGTAAATTTACTTATAGATGAATTAAATAAGGACACATATTTATCACATTTTTATTTTAAAGACTGAAAAGTAGTATAATTTCATGTGCCTTATTTGTAGTGCTGATGCACTGTCCAACACTGGGAGCGGGAAGCATGGTGGCCTCTGGAGTTGGACAGTGCCCAGCCTGGGCATCCTTATATGTTGGTCCTATTTTGCTGGTATGTTTTCATCCACTATAGCATAACAGTGTCTCCTCATCTTCCCACTTAGGTCATCTTTGTGGAAACGAAGTCTAAATTGCATTTCTATGACAGTAGAGAAATACCGTCCTATATGGGGCAATGCACGTAGTTTTTCCCCTGCTGTCCCAAGCTCCCACCAAACACACCACACCACATACGCAGATGTGCATATACAGTCAGTCTTATACAACAGCGCTTCCAGCTGAGACAAAGAAAGACCCAAGATCCAACCAGAAAGAATTATGCATACTCACTGAGGAACATTAGTTGAGTGTGTAATTAAGTAAATGGAAACCATGGATAAAAGTTTTCTAAATTACCTAGTGATGTCTTGAGTGAATTGCTATAAGAACTATCTGAAAATCACTGGCAAATATCTACTGGTGAACATAAAACCTGGAATGTATTCTAAAGCTTTTTAGAAGCACAACCAGGATTTCATACAGCATGAATATTAATGCACCTGCTTATTATCTCCAATGATAGCCTGCACTGCTTTCATGATGTATTGCACCTTATTGTTGGATCCCTACTGATTTACAATGAGTCATAGACTGTTTTATTATTAAGTAAGGAAATTGAGCATGTCTCAGAACATTCAGAAAAGATACCTGAATACAGAAATATACACAATCAAAAAGTACTTTCCTAAGCAAAGTCTGCAGAGTTTCAAATAGTGTGTTAACAAATGCAAAATAAATACGATGTGCCCCAGTACAATTTGCTTTCTACCACATTGAATTATAATTTAGAATAAATGGAAAGAATAAGAGTTATTACTGATTTTGCTGGGCAAGAAGCCAGCAGTAAAATGTTTACACCATCTTCTGACATGCTATTCCTTGAGTGGCTAAATTATGAAATGACAATAGCCCAATATTACATGATTGAACATTTATTTTTGTTTTTCTGCTTGAGAGAATGAGTAGCTTTCATATTCGTGTCTTCTCTGTTTTGTTAACATAGTGATTGTTACTAGGTAAATTAATTAGACAAAATATAATATGATGGCTTTGTAACTGTATATATATATAATAATAGAGGACCAATGGAAGAGAAATAAAGGATGTTTTTAGAAATGTGATTGTGAGAACCATTATTCACTGACAGCCCTTGGAACACAGAGAAAGCAAACATCTCCTCAAAGGGAAAGTCCATTTCATTTTAAGGATCCCAACATTCCAGTTTCCTGACCGAAATGCCTAATACACAGTAACGCTAATGAGAGAGCCAAAGGAGTTGTCTCAGTCTCCAAGGCCCAGATCACAGTGTAGTCTGCCATATCGCTTGAATAATATCATTTATCAAAATTTCAAGTAACTCTATAAAGGTGACAAATTCAAAGCTACAGGCCAGCGGGGTGAAAAGTTCAATTGGGTTGGCCTTCCTACTGTGAGTGAATAGTAGTCCAAGAAAATGCAGATAATCATTCATCTGACATAGCCCGAATTTTCAGAATTTGAGAGATTACAAAGTAAGGCAACCATCAAGTAACATGGTTTATCAGTGAAAGCAAGTATTATTTCTATGTTCTATTGTTGCCTGAAGGCAGATATAATTATAATGCTATAGAGATGATAGCAAGCTTAGAAAGTTGAAAGCAAAACTTAAATGTATATCTTTGCAATAAGAAATCTTACTTATCAGTCAGTGCCTAAAAATAAAACCAAATATTTACATTTCAAATTCAAGTAAAATGTTGATTTTAGGGCATATTTTAAAAATTAAACCTAGTAAATGTGCTTTAATTAAGCTTTTCTGTTGTTCGGTTAATATATAAGATGCAGCTACAAAATTAAGACTTTTTCATTGAAAGTCTTAAAATTTTTACATATATCAAAGGGTATGTAGAACATATAAATAACATATAAAGAATAAAAATAAATAGTAGAGCATATTTCCACTGCCTGCCTTAAAAAATGAAAAATCAAAGGTCTTTAAGCCCTCTGTATACTTGTCTCCAGTCAAATTACCCTATCTGCCTCCACAGTTCTAAATCCTGTATTTATAATTCCCATTTCCACGTTTTTATTTGTGTTTTTACTCCATCTGGATGTAACCATAAACATAATATAATGTTGCTTAGTTACACACACACACACACACACACACAATATATTAATAGTTAAATGATAATACAGTATAATTTACCAACATCTGGCTTTTTTTTTGCTCAACGTTATTTTTCTGAGCTTCACGTAGAATGAAGATTATAGTTATATCTTTTATCTCCATTCTATCTCTATTGATAATTTCTTTCTCATTTTTATATTGTTCATTTTGAGCTTTTCCCTTTAACCTTGATTAATCTCATGAAGATTTGAATATTTTAATCCTCTCTAAAGTACCTTTATTTTTTTATATTAATTTCTACTCTTAACTTTATTTCCTTTCATCTTTTTTAGCACACAGCAGATATTCTCTTGGCCTCCATCATTGCTATCATTTCTTTACAAATTGGCTTGTACTCTTGTTAGTTTTAATGATGTATAGTTTTACTTTAATCTGTCTAGGTATGGGATTTTTTTCCTGTTTTAAATATATTGTGATTTTGGAAGATGAAGATTCATACATTTCAATAATTAGGGAAAATTCTAAGTCTTCTCCTTTGCCCCTCTAAATTTGTTCCTCTCCTATCATCTTTATTTTTACTTTTGGAACTTCGATTTGATGAACATTAGAACTCACTTCATGTCTCTTACCTTCTTTTAGATATTTCTATTTCTTTGTACATCATTTTGGAAAAATATATTTCGGATGTATTTTATACTTTACTAATTGTCTTTGTCTAATATGCTCTTTCACCCAATGACTAAAATTTTCATTTCTATCATTATATATTTTTATTCCCAAAAGTTCTATCTGGGTCATTTTCAAATGACCCAGTCTTTCATTCTTCACTTACATTTTCAATTCCCTCTTTATTTTTTTTGAATATATTTTGAAAATGTTTTATGTTCTACATAAATAACTCTAAAAATTGAAATCTTTGTGGGTCTAACTCTGCTGCTGTATTTACTGCTATTACTCATGATATTCATTTCCTTATAAGTTTTTTAATTTTTGATTATTTAATCACGTTTATTGGCATTTTATGTGGTGGTATTTTAAGAGCTGACTTGTTAATGTGTTCCTCCACGGAGAATTTATGCTTGGTTCTCTGAAGAAGAAAACATCCACCCTGGTATCACCTTAAAATAAATTCTTAGTGTAGAGTTTTTGAAAACCTGCAGGTGGTGAGAATTTGGGCCATCCGCCCACTTGAGGAACAGCTTATGGTTACTGACTTCTCAGAGGAGACTTCATTTTCTTTCCTCTCCAGAACCCATAAGACAGCCAAGTTTCTAATGCGCTTCCCTATTTGGGACCATTTTTTCCTAGCAATAGCCTCACCGAGAGTATAGCTTTTCAGGGTTCCTGGCTTTATGGTGACTGTTCCTAACTGACGAAATACCTTATCTGGGCCCTCAGTTTTGTCTCCTCTCCCTCATTAAGCATAAAAAAAAAAAGAGCTTCAAGTACCTGATGATCAGTAGATGTCCTTAGACCAGTCACTGTCCCTTTCCTCACCTATCTGGGTTTGAGTCACATTTTATTTTTGATCTCTAAGGACATCCTTTACTTTCCTTAAAAGAAAAAAAAAAAGACTATGATTGTGAAAAAAAATGTACTTTTTATTATCTGTTTGCTTTTAAAAATTATATATATCTCCAAAGTGTTTTTTCATTTGGAGGTGGTGGCTGTCGTTGCTTTCCCCTGGTATCTAGTTCACATATTACCAACAACAATTCAATTTTCCACATCTTTTCTATCACCCTCACTTTAGCAAGGTATAGAATCTGATATTTTAGCAAAGAATTCAAGTTTTCACCACTAATCCTAGAAAGTCATAATGTCTAGAGAGAATTGATTCTAGAAAGACTAATGATATTCAATAATCTTCAAAGGTGCATAGCCAAATAAACCAGATAGATTCTCTGTTTTGTCTTTAAGTCTATAAACACAGAAGCTGTTTACACTAGAGAAATGCCTCTCCTCCCCACACATACCTCAATTCTACCTTTAATTAATCTGAAGCAGATAAAAAGCTAATCAAGTTTCACGTCATATCTCTGGGAGCTTAACATATGTTTATTAACAACAAATAAACATGCATTTTCTCCACAACCTAGGTGTTACAATGCTCCCAGATTTATAAAACAAAAAACATGCAGCTTGGAAGGGACTGATAACTGGTCCGAGGTCACAGTGTGCCAGAGCCAGGATAGGATTCAGGCATGCCCAACTCCAAAGTCCAAGTTCTTAACCAATGTACTATGTGTCTACTTCATTAACATTAATGATGTTTTACTCCACTGAATAATTTATCATCTATTTTCAGAATTTTTTGTGTGAAAACATATTTCATTCACTTAATGCATTCAACCGATACTTCACTTACATTAAATATACAATAATTTTCAAAGCACTCTTGAAAACATCAGCTATTATGTACCCACAGCCACCTGGCGTTGGACAAGTTTGACAATCTTCATTTAATAAATGGAGAAGCAGATGCAGAGAAGTTTCGTGGCTCGCACAGAGCAGTTTAGCACTGCAGCCAAACTAGGCCATTTTATTCTTAATCCTCTTTCCTTACTTACACTTGAATTTGAAAAATGACAATCCCCTTATAATAATAATGAGAACAGTGGAATTCAGTATGTCCTAAAAGACACGGCAGCCAAATAAAGAAGCACAGGGCCAAGCTTGGGGTGCAAAGGACTTTGGGTGCTGTGTGTGGGCCAGTGACTCTGCTACTGAAGACTCCACCACTGGAAAGGGAAGGAGGTTGACATGTGATCATGCTGCACCCTTTTCTCCCAAACCCACTTCCTACATTACTCTCCTCTAAGAGTGAGTATTTGTTATTTGAGGAAAGTTTATAAAAACTGAGGGTGATTACTGTGTTAAATCTGAAAAATTAGGAAGAAATGTTTTAAAATCATAATCTAGTAGCAATCTTATCTATACTTTATGCTTAAAGCTGACTCAGATTATCAATAAAATGTGCATCCCTTGATTCTTATGTTTGATCATGGGATGGAAAATTTTTATATATTTGATAAGTGTTTATTAAATATTTTCCAGTTTTAAAGGGTTTTTGACCACCACATACTGATATACTCCTTTACTTTTAGGGAAAAAAAAAATTAGGTTGCTAGTTCAACTCAATCTAAAACAATGTTCAATTTACTAAATGCTCACTGAGCGCTAACTGTGGCTCTCTACTGAGCACTGTGATAGTACACTGACTTGCCTCAGGTTGGTCATCCTTATGATGGGGGTGGTAGGCCCTGCATCCCTCACAGGACTATTGAGAGGCCTTGTAATGGTTAATTTTATGTGTCAACTTGACTGGACTAAGGGATCCCTAAAGAGCCGATGAAACATTCTTTATGAGTGTTTCTGTGAGGGTATTTCAGAAGAGATAAACATTTGAATTGGTGAACTGAGTAAAGGAGATTGCCCTAGGATTGGGGGCATCATTTAATGTGTGGAGGCCCTGAATAGAACAAAAAGGCAGAGGAAGGGCAAATTTGCGGTTTTTGCTTTAGCTGGAAGATCCATATTGTCCTGTCCTTGGACATGAGAACTTCTGCTTCTCAGGCCTGTAGACTTGAACTGGTATTTACACCATTGCCCTGCCCCCATTTTCAGGCTTTTTGGATTCAGATTCAAACCAGTGACCATACTTTCCCCCTATCCACACAGTTCGTAAGTCTTTAGAATCAGACTAAATTATACCACAGCTTTCCCGGTTCTCTAGCTTGTAGACAATGGATTACAGGATTTCTCAGCCTCCATAATAGTGTGAGCCAATTCCTAGAATAAATCACCTCTTCTATATATCTATATATACACCTTATTGGTTCTGTTTCTCTGGTGAACCCTGACTAATACAGGCCAGAGGAGGATACTATTTCCAATAGTCCGATGTGTAGAGTTACTATTATACAAGGTAAGCATATTGGAATCCCTGCCCTCAGTGAGTTTAGAAGCTGCCAGTAGAATATACTCAAATCGGTTTGCTGTAGGACTGAACTAAATGTCAATGGAAGACATTATGACAAGTCTACCATGTCTTATCCAAAAGTTATTGGGGCAGATATATTTTAGGATTAGAATTCAGATTCTAGATGGGCAGCATAGTACACATACAATTTATCAGGTACACCTCCATAATAAAATATATTGATGCTTCTGTAACAAAAGACATGACTCATCACACTTGGGATAAATAAAGAGCATGGAAGAGCCTTGTGGCAGTTCAGATTTGGTTTTGCGAAAAACTGAATGAAGGCAGGGCAGGTTTTGCCACTGAGTGAATTATGAAATCTTTCTTTCTTTGTTTTCAAAGCTTTTGAGATTTTAGAATTGTGGATAAAGAGTTGTAAATCTGAGGAGTGTTTAACTACATAATTTAACTATGTAATCACTTAGCATCTCTTTCTTATTCCATATAGTCCCTTCATTTATCTAGATATTTTTCTAGACATTTATCTAGACTCTAGATAAAGGGATTCTCTTTCTGTAGTGATTAGAATCCAGCAATGCGTTCTAATTTAGCGCCTGAATAATGTTCCCATGACACAGCTGCTAAGCATCACTCCTGGGTATAGGGATCCCATTTGTCCAAAGTAGAACTAAGGACTTGGTATTTTCCCCAAAGTTCTACAAATGATTTATTACACAACCTTCACTGAGATCCATGATTTAAAGTGATAATATTTTTTCATTAAGAATATTTCACGTAAAAGTAACAACCACTCCCCAAATCCAAAGTTGCTTTTTCCAAAATCTTAAGAGTTTTGGATCCTACATTTTTAAACTATTAGGGTTTCATGAAAGTGGGCTGCACATTTTATTAAATTCTCTGAGTGGTCATTTTCATTATTATTACTTTCCTTAGATGTACGTTTCTATCGTTTCACTGTGTGCACAGATGATATGGCCGAATCCTTGGTCTATAGTTGGTCCTGTATGCCGTACATACTTGCTTAATTGAGCAATTTAATCAGCTTTCAGCATAAGCCCTGTGAACCTTCTATTAAAAAAATAATGCTTGATACTCTTCACTAAAAACAGGTAGCCCCATACACTGCTGGTGGGGATGTAAATTGATACAACCACTATGGAAAAGAGTATGGAGGTCCCTAAAAAAATTAAAGACAGAATTACAATTTGACCAAGCAATCCCTCTTCTGGGTATTTACCCCCAAAATTTGAAAACATTTATCCATAAAGATATATGTACCACTATGTTCACTGCAGCATGATTCACAGTGACCAAGACATAGAAACAGCTGAAGTGTTCTTCAATAGGTGATTAAATAAGGAACATGTGGTACATATATACAATGGAATATTATTCAGCCATTAGAAAAGATGAAATACTGCCATTAGCGACAACATAGATGGATCTTGAGATAACTGTGCTAAGCAAAATAAGTCTGAGGGAAAAGTTGAGACACATATAATTTCACTTACATGAGAGCTATAAAACTGAAAGCAACAAACAAACAGAAACAACAACAACAACAAAAAACCTATAGTCACAGACAACAGTTTAGTGGTTACTAGCGGGCAAGGAGGGAAGGGGGAGAGATAGATAAGGGTACAAGGGGTCAAATATATGGTAATGGAAGGAGATTTGACTTTGGGTGGTGAAAACATGGTACAATATACAGATAATGTATTATTGAGTTGTACACTTGAAACCTATATAATTTTATCAACCAATATCACCCCAATACATTTAATTTAAAAAATTTAAAAAAAAAAACAAGTAATCCCAGAATTTTACACGTTTTCAGCCACCTTATCTAGCACATAGTTTCCAAGAATTTAGAAGCAATAATTTAAACTCTGGATTTTTATTTATAAAATAAATCTAATTTTTCTAAAATCACTTCTGGATGCAGATAAGTTAATTTTGACAACATTTCTAAGTTCCTTCAGAGCCCCCAAATAGCAATACATTATTGCTTTTCTTTGTCTACTAAGGTTTCTGAACCTTTTTTCCCTTTCCCTTTTACACAAAAGACCTTTAAGCATTGCTGGTTACTGAGTTATATTTGTTGTTCTGGAGGAGTAGCAATACAATATATATATATTTTTTTTCAAGTATAATGTGCTGTCATATTCTTCTGTACATTACAAATAAATTAATAAAATTCATGCTCATGATAACATGAGCCTAAGGTAAATAAATACCTCTGCTTCCCAGAGCACACTATTGTACAGAAGCAAATCTAACATTCTTTTAGCATATATACCTTATCAAAGCCATTCTCACAAATCTTTATAAATTTTCACAGTAACAACTAATCCTTTCATACTTTATAGAGAAATATCATTTTCTGCAATAACTGTTGATTGAAAGAAAGATTACCAGCAAATAGATATTTGAAATAAGTATTAAGAATACAAAATAATACTTTCCTAATTACGGCAATGGTGTGCACAGGGAAGTCGCTCACTCATTTATTCAATAAACATTGGTAAGACTTATCTATTTGCTATAGTGCAAAAGGCTATATCAGTGAAAACAAACAAAAATTATGGCATTTACATTCTAGTGGGAGAAAATGTAAACGATAAACTTAAATGTTTAAGCGACATAATACGTTATAAGGTGATAAGTGCCATGGGGAAAGTGAGCATGGTAAGATAGATGGGAGTGCAAGGGGAAGACAGTGGCAGAAGATGGAAGTGGTTGTAATTGCTCATGGGTTGGTAAGGACAGGCTTTGCTGAGGAGGTGACATTTGAGCAAAATGCAAAGCAAGTGGAGATGGTATGTACAAAATGGAAAGCAGTAGGAACAAGGAGGCTTGTCACTGAAGTCTACTGGTCTCCTCTATTTATCCTCTGACCTCTGAAGACAAGAGTCAAGGAGTAATTGGTCAAGTTTGATGAGGAGTTCCCTGCCCTCTGGTCCCCTCATTTCCTTGCCCTCAGGTCCCCTCATTTCCTTGCCCTCTGGTCCCCTCACTTCTATTTTTTTTTTTTTTTGTTTATCTTTTTGTCTAGATTCCACATATGACATTTGTCTTTCTCTGTCTGACTTACTCCACTCAACACAATACTAAGTCCATTCATGTTTTTGCAGATGACAAGAATTCATTACGTTTTTTATAGCTGAGTAATGTTCCATTGGATATATGTACTACCTCTTCTTTATCTGACATAGTTACCGCTGAGGGATCATCTGCCATGATCATTTGCCAAAACTCCCAGATTCTCTTTACCAAGTCAAGAGGGCCCTTGAATCAGTTAAGCAGTAAGATGGCATAAGAGTGAATCTGGGACCGGAAAAACAATGAGGAAAAATGATTCAGGATTAGCAGCAAAGAATAAGCAGAAAAGCAAAGTCAAAGACAACCAAAGTCATTGAAAGAGAAAACAGAACTGCAGAGCCTAAAAGAGGAGCCCAAATCAGGAATAAGAAAAATCATACATGGAGATATAAGTTCATGATCTTTAAGGCCTGGCTATATGCCTTCTTGCCTCATAATGTGTTTCCAACAATTTACTCAATTGTATAGCCTCCTTTCAAATCTGTGCTGGAAGAGGCTCTTTGTGCATCTTCTCCCCCTATATACCAGGTTGGATACTTTTACTCCATCTCTTAAGCTATTCTCAGATTCATATAAACGATTTAATTTCATCAGCTGCATTGAAATAAAAGTTAGCTATATTGATTCTTCCTTAGGCCCAGTGAATAGACCGATCAATACTAAGTAAATCATTGGTTAGAGCTCCATATAAGTCAGGATCTTAAAGAGGGTCTCTCTGCATAATACTTGTATGCTATATTCTTTGCACGAAGCAGTCGACCCCCCCCCCCAAAAAAAAAAAACTGATGGTCAAAGAGGGTTTTTTAAGGGCAACAGATTAAGTCTAGGAAGGTTGTATATATCTAAGAAATTGTTCATTTCTTCCAGGTTATTGAATTTGATGGTGTATAATCTTTCATAGTATTCTTGTATGATCCTTTGTATTTTGGTGTTATCTGTCATAACTTCCAATTTCTGATTATTTATTTGTGTCCTTTCTTCTTTTCCCCTTATAAGCTGCTGGTGAGAATGTAAATTGGTATAAACAAATGGAAAACAGTATGGAGGTTCCTCAAAAATTTAATAATAGAATTACAATATGACCCAGCAATACCCCTTCTAGCTATTTACCCAAAAAAACTTGAAAAAATTTATCCACAAAGATACGTGCATTCTGATGTTCATGGCAGCATTATTCCTGATGAGCAAGACACAGAAACAACTGAAGTACCCTTCAATAGATGATTAGATAAAGAATATGTGGTACATATTTACAATGGAATATTGCTCGGCCATAAGAAAACATGAAATACTGCCACTTGAGACAACATGATGGACCTTGAGAATGTCATGCTAAGTAAGATAAGTCAGATGGAAAAAGTTAAGAACCATATGATTTCACTCATATGTGGGATATAAAACTGACAGCAACAAACGAACATGACAGAGAATCGTGAACACGGACAGTGGATTAGTGGGGAAAAAGGGAAGGGGGAAGGTAAATAAGAGTAAAGGGGGTCAATATATGGTGACAAAAGGAAATTTAACTTGGGGTGGTAAACACATAATGTATATACATATGACATATTACTGAATTGTACATGTGAAACCTATATAATAATTTTATTAGCCACTGTCACTCCAGTAATTTTAATAAAAAATTAAAATAAAAATTTTAAAAATGAAGGGTAGCAGTGCTTTGCTTGAGAAGCTGCCCACTTCTTTGTTTAATTCTATTTATGACTCAAGACCTAGCACAAATGCAACAAACCCATTTTACTCATTAGACTATGTGTTCCTCCAGGTTAGAGATCCTATTGTATCTAATCTGAAATCCCCCACACTTTCTTTGGCACATAGTATTGATTCAAAAAAAACATTACTGAGTGCCAAGCATTACAAACATATGGCCCTTACTCTCTAGGGACTATTAAATATTTGATAAATGATTAAATGAACAAATGAATATTAGCCTAACAAGACTAGTTCTAAGGGGCATAATATGAGAAACTACACATAGTCAAAGCTATTTGCATGGGGGAAAACAACTACTCATATAGGATATAGCATAAATATACTTTTAAAAAATAGAAAAATTAAAATTCTGCTTTGACAAATGTAGATCAAAACAACACAATCATGAGGCCCTTGATTTTCTTCCTTTTTACCTCTGTTCATCTGGATTAGACTCATCTGGGGGAACTAAATATGCAAATATGAAAATTTGGCTACAATTAAAAAGCACATATATATTAAATAGTCTTAAGAAGCCTTCCTAGTGAGAGTCCCTCTGTACAAGAATCTAATATGTACTAGAAAACTTGACTGCTTTGAAAATTAAATAAGGAGGGTGCCTAAATATGAAAGTACTGCAGGTTTATTTTAAGATAATTTTATGCATTCTTCCAGGTTCCTGCACTATTCAAATCACTTTCAAGGAGTAGGAATTCTTAAAGGTAGGGTGACTCCTTGTCTACTAGAGAACCATGACCAAGTTGTAGTCTCATGAACTGTAATTTTAATGTGTTTCCAAAGTATTGGGTACACTCACACAGAGTAACTATGCCATTATTATTATTTAATATTTTTTACACATTTATAACTTTTGTTTCTTTTGGCTTTCTTCCATGAAATCATTATAAAGTGAAGGATGCTAAGGCAGCCCTTCTATTAGGGACTGTAAAATGAGTCTTCCTAGATATGCAACATAGTTAATCAAAATTATGTTAAACTGAGCAGACTTTTGAATATTACTAGATTTTTTTAAACATATGTTCCTTACAAAAATATGCTATTATGATAGTAAGTCATTCTCATTTTCACCTACCCCGTTTCATAGGAAAACTGGTTAAGTGTGACACAACATATGGGGATGTTTGGCGGTAAGCAAACATCATGCCTCCTTCTCTGCGTCTTTCCCCTTGGATTTAACAGCTCTGAGAGAAGCCAATTAAACAAACAAGATGTAAAGCGAAGGATACTGTTCTCTCTAGACTAACTTTTCTTGGTTTGCCAACCCTAGGTCTCTGGAAGATAAAATGTTCTGATCACTTTCATAGAGGCATAAGGTTCGGTGGGAAGGCAAGTCAACAGGGGTTCCTTGACTCAGTGGTCGGTGTTGGTATTGGAAGGGTGAGGACTTCCCATAATATCTGCAAGAACAGATGTCAAAACCCTAACCACACCTCATTATCACAACTCCCAAAGGCCCTTTTCACAAAAGTGGAGGTTTTGGCAAGGATTCAAATCAAATCATCTGCTGATCATTCTGCATTCTGCCTGCTGAAATGCCTGTAGAAGCTTCACTGGAAAAATGTCTCCTTTTTTTTTTTTTTGGTCTCAGATTGCTACAGAAGACTTTGGTGACCTGTTTTAAAAGTGCAGCTTTGCGTTAGAATGGGTAGTAGGTGGCATGTGAGAGAAGGCACGAATAATAAATAATAACACTATAAGAAAGTAGGAGCTTATGTGTATATATATTAGGTAGCTCTGAAAATGAGCAAGTGATCTAATGAACTGCTTTATCTCCAATATTAACCTGACTCTTTTTTGCTACATATTATATTAAACAGTGGGCAAACTATTAAACAAGTGACCCCAAATCCATGATTTCATAGAGCAATTCTCTCCCTGATTCGGGGAATAAAGAGCAAGGAAGTCAGTGTGCCACTTATAGTACATGATGAAATACAATATAAAATACATGTATCATGTAAAGTGGAAATAATTTTGCCAACTAGTAATATAGGACTAAGTTATATGTCTACAACATAAACTCAAAACCATAAACATAAACTCATGAAGAAATGCCTTTTTTAAGCACCCATGCCTTTTACTAAGTTTTAAAATGGTTAATAATGTATTTTTCTCTTGAGTTTTATGACCTAGCTCTTCCTAGAAGATAAGCAAGAGATAAAAAGTCCAAAACATAATTTGTAAAATCAAACTAAAAAGCAGAAAATTTTACTCCCTGTACCCTTTGACAAAATTGGCAAAAATAATCATTACCCAATTTTTCTGATTGAACATATGGTTCAGCTCATCAATTACAGACTGAGAACCATTGTTTATTCAATCATTGTTTCAGCAATCATGTTTTGCATGACTACAAGTGTCAGGCACCGTAATGGTCACTGAAGATGCAAAGTTAAACAAGATGTGGACCCTTAACAAAAGTTTATTTAAGCCCTTTTTAAGAGGAACATAGAGAAGTAAATCAATAATTACTAGTGTATAAGTTCAATGATAGAGGTATGCACAGGTTACCAAGGCAGCACAGAGAAAGAGCATCCAAATCATACTGAACCATATCAGGAAAAGCTTCCTGAAGAAGGTGACACAGTTATTTCAAGGAATGAGTAAGGGTTACTTTGATGAAAAGGAAGAGCATTTTAGGCAGTGCGAGGAGTATAGGCAATAGTTTGGGTGGCTGGCATAGGAAGCTATGTTTAAATCTGACTGAGACTGCGTTGGTTTTCTATTATTGGCCGTCACAAATTAACACAAATCTAGTGGCTTAAAACAATGCCCAGTTACTAGCTCACAGTTGTGTAATCAGAAAATGAGGCACAGTCTTGCTTTGCTGGTTTTCTAGAATCTGTTTCCAAGCTCATCTGGTTGTCAGCAGAACTTAGTTACCTGCAGTTGTAGGACTTAGGTCCCCATTTCCTTGTAAGTTGTAGTCTGAGAGTCATTCTCAGTTTCTGTAGGGCACCTGCTTTCCTTGACCCACTTCCTCCATCTTCAAAGCAAGCAATAGTGGGCCAAGTCCTTCTCATGCTTTGAATCTCTCTGAGCTCCTCTTCTGCTTTGTCTCTCCAGCTGAGGCTCCCTGACTTACCCTTCTCTTTTCTTATGTTGCTTTAAAAGGCTCATGTGATTACATTGGGGCCATGAAGAAAAGCCAAGATAAACTCTATTTTAAGGTCAGATGATCAGTCATCTTAGTTCCATCTGTTAAGTCCCTTCAAGCAGTACCTCAGTGTTTGATTGAGTGACCAAGGCTTAAGGGATCTTGGGGAGCACTTTTAGAATCCCACCTATTGCAGGAATGCGTGCTTTAGCTGTGAAGGAAGGAGTCAGGCAATGAATAAATGAAAAAGGAGGGGAATTCTGTCACAGGGGCTATTAGCCATCAGCTCCCTCACTTCCTCTGTGCCAACACCAAGGCCAAACACGTGAGTCGCACTTCTCCCCGTCTTCTCTCAACGTACTTTTCAGTTGCATGTTAATCCTTTGTGACTTTTTTCCTTATCTGGCCTATCTTTGATCCTAGTTTTTAACCCATCTTAATTTGCACAAAACCATTCTGTGTGTTGTCTAGACCTGGGAAACTTATTGTAGGTCTCTAAAGTAAGTTCTCACAGCCCCTTAGCAAAGGCCAAAGCACAGCACTCTCTATGATTTTTTAGTTAATATTTACACCAAAATGGTGATAATATTTTGGGAGGTGTCAGGAACTAGACAAAAACATGTTGAGCACATGCCTTTAGAATAGCTCAGTGCTTTACAATTAATTATGCTCAGCTTCATGTCACCTAAAAATATAAGTATCCTCAATTAGGAACTTATATGCAAAGTAAATAAGTATGCAAATTAAAAGAGCAATAAATTCTCTAAGACTATACCACAGAGTACTGTGGCACATATAATAACATTATATAGACATGTATCCAATAATAGGGAATGCCTGAATGAACAATGATCTATTTATGTACTTACCAAATAATGTATATACTTATCAAATTACCAAATATCACAAATAATGTAATGTAGCCATTATAATAATTCTCCCATATGATTGGGAAAAATATTAGAAATACACACTAAAATTTAAACTGTTATTATCTCTGAGGGTTATTAGCAATGTTTTGCTTTTCCTTTATACATATCTGAGTATTCTAAATCCTATGAATGAATATATATATATATATATGTGTGAGTGTGTATATGTATATGTATATACACATATATATGTGTACACACACACACACACACACACACATACACACAAAGCAACTAATGGTTATAAACAGTTATAATGATGTCCATGAGAGTATTTTAATATTCTGAAATGTGAAAAAAAATAAAGGTATATACTAAGATAAGGCAACTAATAGGTCTATAAAGTCATTTTAAATTCACGATTTAAATTTAAAAGATTTTTGTTTATACATCAAATGAACTTGTGTATAAGATTACATGCCACTGGCCAAGTCATCATACTTTTGTCAATCAGTACAACTAGGCTATGAGATACCGTCAATCGCTTGCTGAAATTTAAGACAACTCTAAGCATGTTAGGAGGTGTATGCCTGAATTATCTATGACATTCTTTTCTGTTTTTTCATAATAATTTTATGACGTCTCAAAATCTTTCAGTATATAGAAAGGATGTGGTGAAATTTCAGGCAGGTCTTTTGCCATAGTTGCTGACAGAATCTTACTGAACAAGATACAGGAGCATGAGCTGCATGTGGTTTAATGAAGGAATATCAGTAATAGTGACAGTGGTTACTGTGGCAGGGATGGTAAACTGTTCACCAACAATGTGTGCTCTCACTTACCAGGTATCAAGTTAACACTAAGGAAGTGGCCACTCAGAAAGGAACCACATTCTGAGCTCTCTGTGCAGCTAGGTGAGGTTATGTGATTAGTCGTTCTCCCCAGTGAAATTTGAGTCTGAGTGATTTTTTTACGTCTAGGTCATGATAGTTATAAAGAGGGTACGCCTTTTCCACCCTGTTTTTATATTGTTCTACCTAGATAAAGAAGAGATGGAGATCTTAAAGGATGGCTGAGTTCCAAGATGAAATGAGCATAAATCCCTGAATCACAACATGAAAGAAAGCCACATGCCAACTAGAACAGCTCACATTGGACTACTACACAGCTCTAGAATCCTGGGGTCATTTGTGTTTTATTAATAACACAATGATGTACTAATTGAGTACTTACTATGTGCCAGGCATTATGCTAAACAATTAACATACTCAATTCCATTTAAAATGTTTCCTAGAATCTGAGAAGTAGATATCTTATTTCTTTTTCAAGGTAAGAAAACCATAAAGTTGAAGGATTGAATATTTTATCAAGAGTAATTAAAATATTACACCTTTTACGTGTTAGGTTAGGGAATCATGTCTAGGATCTCTGACTTTTCAACCCATGTTCTTAATTGCAGTGTGATATTTAAAGGTTTGAAATTGGTCAAATGACCTTATCCAAAGGGTTTAATTAATGAAATGATGCTCACCTAGAAGAAATGCTAGAATTTAATATATCAATCAATGAATTGGATGATATAGTTCTGTGCTTCAAACCTGCAGATGACAGGAAACTGGCAAAGATAAGTAGACTAAACGAGAGAAAAAGATCAGAGTATTTATTCAAAGAATGGAGAAATATCCTGAGTCTTACAAGTTAAAATTAAATAAGGTTAAGTATAAGTTTCTATTATCATAGCCAATAAACAAATTAGGTACAGAATGGGAGAGACATGACTTGACATTACTTTATGTGACAAAGTATAATTGTCAGTATATTCAACATGGATCAGTAAATTGATGTGATTATCAAAAACAAATGTAATAGCGGGCTAGATTAATGTTGGGAGTAAAACATGAAAAGTGATAGTAAAGCTCTTTTCTGTGTTGGTCGCACCATACCTGGAGAACGAATTCTGTCGTGGGTTCCACATTTTAAGAAAAATATTGATAAAATAGTAACTGAGATATTAAAGCATCTTGAAGTCAGGTCAACTGAGAAATGACTTACTTTACAGATACTTGTCCTAAGAAGAAAGTACGTAGGTGAATTATGTTATGTATCTTTAAATATATAATAGCTTGTCTTATGGAGAAGAAAGTTTTGATACGGCTGCAACAGTTGGAACAACAGTCAAAAAATAAAAGCTCAAGAGAAGTGATTTCAGGTCACTAGAAGGAAAAACTTTCAAATGATCAGACTTGTCAAGAACTAGAATAGGCTTTCTTACAAGGTATTGAAATTTCCATCACTGGAAGGATCCAAGTCTATTCTAGACAACTTACTGCAAAGTAATAGAGAACAATCAAACGATCATTAAAATTAATAAGATAATCATTACCTTCTCTTTGAAAACTGAGAAACTAAAATTAAATTAATGATTTGTAACTATATATTTTCATCAAATCACACCCTAATCAGTCTTCACTATATAAGTTGTGAAGATTAAATTATTAATAACTCTTCTGAGGCACAGTGTATTTATTGGGTGAGGCAAAGATTTAAGAAAGGAAGAAATGTGAGGTGTTTCAACCTGAGTACACCCAGATCAACACCATTAATTAAGTGTAAAACAATCCACTTCACTCTCTACTTGCAGAAGCCTGGCCACAGGCAAATGTAGAACAAAAATAAGCTATAAATAAGTAAATATTACAATTACAATTCAGGTTTGTGATTATGTTTGCAAAAAGAGTAGGTTGTTTTTTTTTTTTCCTGCAAAGAAACTGTTCATTTTATACTGAGGCTTAAATGAGCTATAACAGAAAATCTTTTGTGTAAAGAAGAAAAGGAAGATGGATATTCACTAATATTTTGCCTGGCTTTTTTTTTTTAAATCCTGCAGATGTAGATACTTGACCACTTAGCCCAAAGTAATCATATGTCTTTCTGTTCTAAAGCAATATTTTCCCTGAAATAATCTGTACTGCATTGTAAATAGAATGCCTCTCAAGAAACCAGTAAAAAATAGTTCTGGGCTATTTGCTGGAGATGCTACTTGTATTTCTTTAATGGTTTGTAGCTTGATTTTTGTTAATTTGAGAACTGTAGCTAGGATAGTGGTTTGTCAACATGAAGAACATCGCTGCCTTAGGTATTTTACAAGTCACGTGTAACTTTGTTCCGTTTCTTCCTGAGCTAATCCTCCATGATACAGTACCAGTCCTCAGTTGCTATTTTTTATATCCTAACCTTGTCACTCCCTTCCTGTGTTTTATAAAATTTTCGAGGACAGCATTTTAATTATCTTGAGACCATTACATAGCATTCTCTTTATCATCAACTGGAACTCCACAGTACTGAGAATGAACTGGCCATAGTCAAGTGAAAACCATCCGATTTTAATCCCTTTACAGGATTATTTTAAATTGCTTTTGGTTTAAGTAAACTAAAGTTTAAGAGCTGAAAACAAGCTCTCTGCCTAATGTCCCTTGGAGTCTAGGTTAAATTACTTGAATTCTCTTCCTTCCTCCCATATGTAAGGCAGAAAATTCGTCATTCTGCACAAATACATTTGCGAACCTAGTAAGCGCTAAACTCTAAAAGAAGATAGGAACCCACAGATTAGCAAATCATTATCTTTCTAATGAGGATTTCATAGTTTAATAGGGATCTCTAGGTATGAAATTACTAGTAAAAAAAAATACGTCCACACTAAAGCAATAATGAAATATCATTTATACACCTTAACAAATATGTATCATTCATTTACTTATTCATTCCATGGATATTTATTATCACCTACTGTGTACCAAACACTATTCCAGATGCTGAGTAGATAGGAAAAAACAAAGAAGACATAAAAAATAAAAAAAATCCCTGCTCTAGCAGAGCTTAAATCCTACTACAAATAATAATATTTTATTCTAGTTAGCCTTAAGTGATGCAAGCACTTTCATATACCAATGATGGATGCATAAATTAGTAATGTTTGAGAAGAAATTGTGAAACATGTATGAGATTAAGCTTCCTCTTTCTTAAAAAAAAAAAATCAGGCAAACAAACAAAAAATCTTCTTTAGCCCCATGTCTCCCTTGGGCTTCAAGCTTATTTCTCTTCTTTCACTAACTTCTTAAATAAATCATGAACACTTGCTGTTCCATACCATCACCTCCAATTTAAGCCAACTATCTCCAAATCATTTCTATATCATAACTCTACTGTACAAACTTCATACATGTCACTAAAGACCATCCGTTTCAACCAAATCAACAATCTCTTTTCCAGTATTTTGTTTGTATGACTTCTCAGCAGCATTTGTCACTGTTGGCTAGTCTGTCTTTTTAAAATTCTTTCCTTTGATTTATGATACCATTCTTTTAATTTATTCCCATTTGTATTGTCAGTCTTTATTAATCTACCTTTTCCAGCTCTACCTCCTTTATCTGACAAAAAATAGTGGCATTCCTTGAGCCTTTATCCAAGGCCATCATGTTCAGCTCACCCTACATTCTATACTCAGGTAGGCTCACCGACTCTTATGATGTCCATAAGAGTCTGTTGGCCACAGATATCTGAATATGTACCTCCAACACTGTACTCTCACCTGTTACAGGCCCACAGGTCTGAGCTGGTCTATCTCAACTCTTTACTAACATTTACATCTATGCATCTTCTAGCCATCTCAAACTCAACATCATAACCTCCTTCCCTACTCCTAATAAATTTCTCCTCCTCCAATGCTCCATGTCTTAGTGAATGACATTAAAGTCGACCTAGTTTCACAAGCCAGAAACCTGCGGTCATCCTTGGTTCCTCCCCATTCTCAACTCCCAACACTAGTTATCACAAAAATCTTGCCAATCCAACCTCCAGAATAACTCTCTAATACATTCCCTTCCCTCTGTCTCACCATAACTACCTTAGTACCCTCACGCCTGCCACTTCGGCCAAAATCATGTGACTTCGAGGTCCTTGTACTCCAAATCTTTCTCTTTGGATCTTCAAACATCCTGTGCCTTCTCCCCAAGACTCTGTGCTCTGTTACCATCACTGCTTTTTAACCTGCTGATGGACTTTCATTCTTCAGGCGACGCCATGTTTTTAGAGGCCTTACCTTACTGCTACAGTTTAAGCCAGGAGTTTCAGATGTGTGATAATCTTTTTAAATAAGTTCTATACAATGTTTATCAAAAAGTTCATCAAATTCTCAACATGTTTTAATATATTTATTTTCCCTTCTAAATTGTAAACTCTACAATAATTAAAACAGTACAGTGCTGACATGTAGATCAAATAAAGAGAACTATGTAGACTAGACTAGACTAAACTAGACTAGGAATGTCCAAAAATAAACCTCACATTGAATGAATTAATGAATGAATATATTAGGATATTCAAAATTCTGGGCTAAGAAAATCCAAAATAAAGAAAAAATAGGCAAAAATTTCATTCCCAGTGATATATTAAAGCAAAAAAAAAAAAAGGTAATCTAGTTAAAGTACAAAATTTAAGGAATAGTTAAGTGTATGAGAACAGAAGTCGGCAAACTTTTTCTGTTAAGGGGAAAGCTTCATGACGCTACCAATGATTTCTTGGATATTTCTAAATGTAAAAGAAATGGTTAATGTTTAAAAAAATTCAGAAAAACTCAATGAAAAAACAATTTTTCATACATCTGTGATTCATAGGTAACTGCCTTTAACATTTGGTTTATTTTTTTTTGACTTTTCTCCATGCAAATATCTTAGCCATATTAATGTAACTCTCTGTGCTTAGACCACACAGTAGGGGAAGGACAGTTTTTTCAACAAATGGTGCTGGTAAAACTAAATATCCACATGCAAAAGAATGAAGTTGGACTCTTATCTTACAAGAAATACAAAAGTTATCTCAAAGTGGGTTGAAGAGCTAATCATATAAGAGCTAAAACTACAAAACTTTTAGAGGAAAACATAGAGGAAAGCTTCATGACGCTGCCAATGATTTCTTGGATATGACACCTAGAGCTCAGGCAACAAAACAAATAGTTAAACTGGAGGACATCAAATTTAAGAATTTTGTGCATCAAGAGACATTCTCAACAATGAAAGACAACCCATGGAATGGGAGAAAATATTTATAAACCACATATCTGATAAACGGTTAATATCCAGAATATATAAAGAACTCCTACAAATCAACAACAGAAAACAACCTGATTAGCAATGCTCAAAAGACTGAAATACACATTCCTTAAAAGAAGATATATAAAAAGAGGCTCAATATCACCAAATATTAGGGGATGCAAATAACAAGAGTGAAATATCACTTCACATTCAAGAAAAATATTTTCTATTTTTTAAAAATAGAAAATAACAAGCATTGGCAAGAATGGAGCCCTTATGCATTGCTGGTGGAAATGTAAATTGGTACTGCCACTATAGAAAACAGTAAGGCAGTTTCTCAAAAAATTAAACATGGAATTACCATACAATCCAACAATTTCACTTCTGGGGTTCTGGGGAAGGAATTGAAAGCGGGGACTCAAACTGATATTTGTACACCAACATTTATAGCGTCATCATTTACAACAGCCGAGAGGTAGAAACAACCTAGATACCCAACAGTGAATGAATAGATAAACAGAATGTGGTATATATATATATACAATGGAATATTATTCGACCTTAAAAAAGGAAGTTCTTGTGCATGTTACAACACAAATGTACATTGAGAACATTATGCTTAGTGAAATAAGCCAGTCACAAAGATTGTATTGTTGTATGATTCTACTATATGAAGTATGTAGTCAAATTTACAGAGACAGAAAGTAGAATGGTGTTTGCCAGGATCTGGGGAAGGAGCGAATGGGGACTTGTTATTTAATGGATACGGAGTTTCAGTTTGGAAAGATGAAAAAATTATACAGACTAATGGTGGTGATGTTTCCAAAAGAATGTAAATGACTAATGCAACCCAACTGACATTTAAAAGGGATTAAAACTCAAATTTTATGTTATGTATATTTTACCACAATAAAAAAATTTAAGTACATTTTTTTTGGTTGAAAGGTTCTAATTTGGGGAATTTTTATCAAAAAAATAGCATGAAAAATTTGAAAAAGCTTCATGCACAATATGCATGCTTATTTAGAATAGCACAACACTAGAAAGAGCCTGAACAATGAAAGAACAGTTAATTTGAACTAAGTTATGATCACACAGAATTATGATGCAGTCATTGAAAAGATTTTAATAACAATGAGTAAATGTTCATATTATTATGCTAAATGATGTAATTCAGCATATAATATTAAAATATAATAATAATGTACAAATGCATAAAATTTTAAAAGAAAATAAATTAAAAGTTAACCACGGTTTTCTTACAGTATAGGAATATAAGTGAGTTTTTTCTTCCTTTTTTATTTTCCATTGCTTTAATAACACTCATATGCTTCTTGTACAAATAAAATATTTTTTGGGGGGGAAGGGGGGGAATAGTCACAGCAATAGGTACTCCAAGGCAGCCATTAATCCTGCAAATTAAGGATTTTTATACTTCGTCTAACTGAATATAGGAACCTAGGAAAAGGAGAGTTTGGAACTTTCAAGAGGAGAGTAATTTTTCTTTTAGCTCTGATTGTGCTAGGCACTGAACTACATGCTAATATTATGCGTACTATGACCTGTGTATGTAATGCAAACCTCACAACTATTAGGTTTATTTTTATTATTCTTCTAGATAAAAAATTAAGACTCAACAGGGCCACGTAATTTGCTACAGATTGGAAAGTGGCAGTTGAAACCAGAACTCCAATAATCTGATTCCACAGTTTATATATATTTTGTACACTGTACAAAAACACTGAAGCAAGAGGAGTGTGCCTAGGCATCCAAAAAATTTTATCAGTTTCGGGGGGTGACCAAGGATTTAATATAAGACAAATTCTATACATCTAACAGGGCTACAATGCATTCTGTATTGTTATGCTCAAGGACAGTAGAACTACCTATAGAGATATTCACTATGGTATATAACAAATTAACCTCTAGTACAATGAAGTACATTTTACTGAATGTAATTTCAGATAAAAATACATTCAGAAATAAACACTCTAGGAGCTATCCTACTATATGGATCCTAAACTTCCGTGAAAGTCAAGTAGAAGATGTGAAAATCCTGCAAGAGATGTAGCAATCTTTATAAGGAGAGTGTTCAGTCAACAAACATTCATGAAGTGAGTATAGTGGGCTAGATACAAATACTAGTATGAAACCAAAAATTAAAGGCTTAAAATTTTGACACACTCCGGTTATATTTTTTTGAGTTATTTCTCAGTTTGAGTAGAAGCCTTGTAAATTCAGATAGGGAGGCTAATTTCAAAGAGAGTAATTAGATAATTCTGTGCTGAAACTGCTCTTATCTATTCAATAAGAAAGAAAATTTTGCAGAATGCTTAAATTTGTGTGAACATCAGAATATGGCTAGAGGGCTAATAAATATAATTCTCTAACTGCAAGGCAGGTAGCAGCATGGCCGCTTAAGTAGTAAAACAGGCTTATTTTAGAAAATTTGATTTGTCCACTTAGAAACAGACCAGTCTTGTGTAATTTGCCCCCATAAAGACTATGAACTGGCTGCTGAACTGCAAGCATTTTCATTGTTTGTGCTGGCTCTCCCCAAAGACTGTTTGTGTTAAGGAGATTCAAGTTGACTTTGGCATATCTTGGAAATATTTTGGTATGTTCAAACAATGTGCAACTTCTTTTCTTCTTAAAAATTACTAGTAATAATCCCCCAAAAGGTTCATTTTTATAGATTTGCTTTTTTTTTTCCCCACTCAGTTGAAGGGGTTAGTGCTCCTAACCACTTGGTTAACATATACCATCCAGACCATGGTTTATGTAATGGCTTTGATTTACATTCTCACCCCTTGGTGCTGTCTCTTAATTAAGTCTCTTTCATTCCAGGACCACTGGGAATGGAGAAAGCATCTTGCCCAGTCTCACCCTAGCGCCCGCCTAATGTCCCTAGGATCGCTGGGAACCATTTCAATTAACATGAGATCCCTCTCACCTGGGAAGGGAGAAAATAAAAGGTTGTTCCCATCTAGGGCTCAATGCTAAATGAAAACAAACAAATACTTGAGAGAGAAAAAAAAAAAACGAGTTGACTTGACATACTATGATGAGTGGTTTCAATAATTCTAAAGGCCATTACAAGATTAGATATGTTTGCCTTAAAGCATAAAAAATAATCAGGATGCTACATAGAATGGCACCTTTTAGAGCTCCCATTTCTGAACACTGCCTAGGCAATGGCAATCTAACAATGCTATTGAAATTAGTACATTTTGGTGATGCTCATCATTTCATTCAGGGAGGGAGCAGTGAAATAGTCTTTTCAATCATCTTTTGTTGGTTTAAGTGAAATAAGACCAGCTTTTCTCTTTTTTATGTTCTACTGCTATAAATTCTCACAAATAAAACTGGTGACTATCAAAAATCTTTATCATAGTGTTTTCAATGGTGTTACACATTTACCTACTGCATCTAAGGCAAAGCATACAAAGATAAGAATTTATTTACTGACTTATTCTATTATATTTTTGTAATTTCAGAAAAAGATTATTTCGGAAAAGCAGACTCAGGTAAAGATAGAAATGGAGAATAAGAAATGTAGAGCTCATCTCGAAAAAAAAAATTCATTTTAGAGCACTTTAAGCTCCCCATGTCCCTAAATGTTATGTCACGGAATTACCTCATGAACAGAAAGTATTAACAATGTATGAAAACCCTTAGTGAACAACTTAAAAATGACATATTCACTGCTGAGGAATTTTTATCTTATTCCTTAAATGTGACTGGTATCTAGACTTCTGTTAAAATGTAAACATTATGGATTTGCTAAATTGTTCACTTTCTTCCAAAGAAGAACAAGTAAGCTTTGTAGCAAGCCACTTCTAAAGTTTTCCATCTGATATTTTCAAATGGCAACACCTTCTGTAAGACTCTACAACGAACACATAAGTGAGCCAGAAGAGAGGTTTGTGGCTGGCCAGGACGTATCTTTGGTCTGCTGGCTGGTGTTGCAGAAATTACTCATATGCATTTATTCAATGCTGCAATGCTGCCGAGCAATCAAAACACACTGAGCATCAGTGAAGATTTCCCTAGGGTACAAAAATCACTTGGAAGGGGTTATTTTTTATTTTTTAATCTTTGGTTCAATAATTAATTTTTAAAATTTTTATTCAATTTATTTAAACCAAAACAAACCACCACTGCCACAACAAAACTATTTTACCCATTTCTCCCATCCCTTTCCTCTGGCAACCACCAATCTGTTATCTATAATTCTTTTTTAATTCTTCATATAGGAGAGATCATATGATACTTGTCTTTCTCTTTCTCACCTATTTCACTTGGCATAATGCCCTCAAGGTCTATCTATGTTGTCGCAAATGGCAAAATCTCATTATTTTTTATAGCTGAATAATATACCATTGTATAAATATATGCCACAATGCCTTTATCCATTCATCCATGGATGAGCACCTTGGTTGTTTCCATATCTTGGCTACTGTAAATAATGCTGCAATGAACGTAAGGGTGCATATGTTTTTTCGAGTTACAGCAGGTCCTCAAATAACATTTCATTCAATGTCGTCTCATTATAATGTTGATGAAGAAAAAAACTGATATCTTGGCTGGGGCCACTGTCTTTGGAGTTTGCACATTCCCCTCACATCTGTGTGGGTCTTCTCTGGATTCTCTGGTTTCCCCTACATCCCAAAGGTGTGCTCGGAAGGTGAATTGGCTGAACTGCAATAAGCAGGTTGGAAAAGAATTCTTACTTGTTTTTATTACTCTTTCTCAAATGCATGTATAGCTCACATTTATTTCAGTATTGAATATAAGAAGTGTTTAGGGCTCTTTATTTAGAAGCCTAGTGATTTTATTTTTTTTTTTTTTTTTTTTTTTGTGACCAGAAATATGCCATAGGAACTTAACTTTTGTTTGTATCAATTAGCTTATGGTAACATTAAAACTGATTTTTTTATAAGTTGTTTTGCTTAAAGTTGCAATTTCCAAAAACCTATCTATGACATTAGTAAGGACTTACTACAGTGTTTTCATTTTCTTCAGATAAATACCCAGAAGTGCAATTGCTAGAGCCTATGGTAGTTTTATCTTTAATTTTTTGAAGAGCCTCCACACTGTTTACCATAGTGGCTGCACTGATTTACATTTCAACCAACAGTGTACAAGGGTTCTTTTTTCCCCATATCTCACCAGCATTTGTTATTTATTTTCTTTTTGATAATAGTCATCCTAACAGCTGTGAGGTGATAGCTCATTGTGGTTTTGATTTGCATTTTCTTGATAATTACTGATGTTGAACAAAAATAATTCATTTTGAGGAAGACAAGTATATAATACCCATGCAGCTAAGTGCACATTAGGCTACCTTTATGAAACAGCAGTGAGATGACATCAGAGACATTTTCAATGGAACAGGTGCAAGGGGGACTACATGAACAGTATTCATTTAATCTGATAACTATGTAACCTCAATTCATGTATTTATTCATTCAATCTTAATGCTACAGTAAACAGATATATCTGGCAGGAAGAGAGGAATAAAGTAGAGGATATAATAGCAACTTGTGAAAGCAAAAAGGTTTTAGCAACATAAGCTTCTGGACCAGGGCGGCCTAAACAGGCAATTAATGGATATGTATTCTATCAGATCATGAGGAGCTAAGAGATAGGCTTTGCGACAAATGAGGGAGTATAGTTCTACCAGAAAATATAAGAAAAGAGCTTTTTCTTGGTCCACACCATTCAACTCTAGGGAAAGAGAAAAAATAAAACATCCCGAGACAGGGTGCCAACTGCCCCTTCTGGCGAGAACACAGATTGTTGCAATCAGAGGAATCTTGAGGAAGCAGGAAGAGTGGGACAAAGAAGTAGCAGCCACTCCAAAGTTTGCATGAAGGCCTAAAGAAGGTCACTATGTCAACTATTGTAGAAGAAGTGAATGGGCATTCGAAGGCCAGGGCGAAGCACAAATGCTCTGTCCACTAGCAGCAGTCAAAGCTATGGTTCTCTTCTTATGTCTCTGACTACTCACTCTGTTTTATTTTTAATTATTTTTATATGTAGTTCTCTAGAATGTCCATGTTTTCTGGAGCTCTAATACAGTACACTCTTTTTCTTAGTCTTTAAACTCACTCTAGTGAGTTTTTCAAAAAATAGGCAAATTCTAATGATTCCCAAATAACTGTATAGAGCACAGGTTCTATCTCCAAGTGTTGACTATACTTCTCTACCCTGATGTTCCATAGATGCCTCGAACCACTGTGAATAGCTAATCTCACCCACTCCCTCACCACATAATTCTCAGCTTACCGATTTATGGTTTTGGGTGTTAAAGATCTAACACATCACCAGGGACAACTAGGCATTCAATAAAAATTAATAATTAATCTGCCATCACCATAAATCAACACAAATAGGGAATAAATATAATGAACTGGACAGCAAACTGTAGGATGGACATTGAATGATACTACAGTAATAACAATAGCTAACATTAATAAGGGCTTCCTTTGTGCCAAACATCTTTCTAAGTGCTCTGCCCGCATTAACTCATTTAATCTTTATGCTTATCGAATGTTAACTACTAAGCACTGCGCTAGGGTATGTCTCACACACAAAGGCATTTAGAAATGAAAGCATATACAATTCTGTTGTTATACTATTGTCATCCTTACAATATTTTTACATTCCTTTTAAGGATATGGGAGCAATAAAAATAACAATCGCTAGCATTTATGATAGCCTATCTAAAGTTCCATGCTAAGTGATGTAAAGAATGTAGGTATCGGATCACTTTACTAATATGGAAACTAAAGCCCAGGTCATATAATTATTAAGTAACAGAATTTAGATTTGAACACAGCTCTAGGCAAATTCAACATTTTTCCACTGTAAATTAAAAAGGTTAATATATCTTTATCATTTTTTGTTTATTAAGATAGGGAAAATACGTAACAAACTTCAGAAACATTTTCATCAAAGTGCAACTGCAGTCACAGACTTCCAGTGATTAAGTTGCATTTATGTTAAATATTAAGTAGAGAAAAAAATGTATTTTTGGTGTAAAATTAATAAGGTGCTACTCACTATCCATAATGAATCTCACTGCCCAAAGCTCATGAAATCTCTTGATTATAATCCCTAATGCCTCTGTTTCTTCAACTGTAAAATGGGAATTGTAATAAGTATACCTAATAGCATTGGGTCTAAATAAATCAATAGATTTAAAACATTTAGAAAAGGCTCTAGCACATGGGCTGAATAAATTTTATCTTATTGCTGTTACTATTGCAGTTACAATAATTCCTTTCGAATCACCAATATGAATCAGAGCACTGACAGAGTAATTTCTTAAGCAGTGTAATAAAATCTAACATTATTAAATAGTTGCATTTCTGAAAAATTATGTACGATTCAAATTTTAATAAAATATGTTCTTAAAACAAATTTCATTGATGGATTATTTTGTACTCTAACCATTCTTTATCAATTTTTTTAAAATAACAATTTCTAAAGGTAAGGGAGAAGTAGAGAAACCTGGATTTGTATGTATTAACTTTTCTGTATGTAAATTACATAAATATGTATATATTTGTGTATGCATATATATATTAAAAAATTCACTTAATACATGAGCAAAGTAATGTACATGTTCAGTATAAAATGACACGATTAATTTGGCAATTTAAAATAGTTAAGACGGCTTACAAATGCAAGAGCCTTACTCCGGGGAGTGGCTTGGACATCTACCCATTCTAATTTATTTTTATCCTTGGAACACCTTCAGGAAATGTCATGTTGTTTCCAGGTTAGTGGCCGGGTCCTGCTAAGTCACAATCTGCCACTTCTCTCTCAGTTTTCCTTTAGCCAGGGTTTTTGTGCGTTCATCGCCCTCTGATTTGAAACCAGAAACCTGGGTGGAGACGAGCATTACCCTAAATTGCCTACATTTGTTTCTGTGCCTTCTCTGTCATTTCCACATCAGCACTTTGTTTCTCACCAGGCATCTGGTAGCTCAGATTCCTTTTTTCAGTTATTTTTAATACCTCATGAACCATCCCAATTAAGTTAATTCTGTTGATGATATCAACAAAGTTACAAAGTAATTAATAATAATTTTGTCAGCATTTTTACATTTAATAGCATGTTTAAGGAGAACAGTAAATGTCCCTATATTTTATGGTATCAAGTGCTAATCTGTAGGTAGGCATGCAGAAATTATATGCCTCACAGTTTGATACCAATCTTATTATTATCTGGTTGCACATTATATTCATGGATTTCAAGCATGAATAGGCAAAGCCTTCATTAAAAATTATGGACCCACAATTTAAGGGGAAAAATGCTAAGATCAAAAGTGAAGCTGGCATCTGGTAAGCTTTCAAAAGCACAGCTCTGCAATTGCTTCAGCCTGATTAACCATTCGCACCTTTGCATTTGTATTAGAAAACTAAACCATCTGCAGTGTGTTGTTGTTGTTGTTGTTGTTGCTTTTGCTTTAAAAAAAAAAAAGTTTTAAAGAGTAACTAATGTGATGGAACATTGCCCGCTGTTGTTTCTGAATGTAAAGTGACCAAGAGTAGAGTCCAAATGAGCTAGCAAACAGTTTCTCAAAGGGAAGGAAAAGCGAAGGAGGTGTGGACTTTAAGGCAGTAACAAACACTGTATCTGAGAGAAACATTTAACATTTTGAAACTCTACAGGTACCAGCCTTCCACATACCATGGCTACAATATTTGGAGATTAACAATGATTGCCACTCACTGCCCCCACTGCTGAAATGTTATTCCAGGGCCTATACAATTCCCTCCAATTCTCTCTCCGGTAAATAATTTCCATTTACTCTCTCCATGCTTCTAATCACCCCAATTACCATACAATTTCTCCGCTGATCCCTCCTCTCACCAGGGCTAGCCATCATACACAGGCACCACTCCAGTCACTTAGGCTGTTGGCATCTTGTATGACGCAAGCCTTGCTTCCCCCCACTGCACCCCCCCAACACCCTTTTTCTCCACGTGCACATTAGCTACAATCTGTCAGCCAGCTGTACCACAGCAACAATGCCAAAGAGCGGGGAGGACACTGACAGCTATTGACAACGTGGTCAGTAATTACTTTCCTATTGTGTAGAGTCTCTGTTAATTGACTTTTTCAGGACTTGCTAATTTTTTTAAAAACTTTCTAAATGCAATAATGTTTCTGAAGTTTATTATTTCCCATCTGCATTAAAACACTCTATACCCAATATTTAAAACTCAATAATACATGGTTAATATTTTTAAGATCATGGCAACCAAAGATTAAATTTGAATTTGAATATATAAGAACTCAACTTCCCTTTAAAATCTTCTCTTAGCTAGAGAGAATGATAATATAATTTTATGTGGAGTCTTGTCAAGTGCATTCAAGAAATGTCAAACTGTATTTTTAGCCATGGAGTTTGCTTAATCCCATAAGACTCTATCTCGCCTTTATGTTGACAAATGAACAGGACTGAAATATCAGAGATCTGAGCTGCTGTCAAGATCCACTTCACATCAAAAGTTGTTGTTCTTGTGCAGCTGTTTTCTCAAAACTTCTGAATTAAAATCTACACATACCTTATGATTCCCCTGAGACTGCTACTGAATTTCTTTGTTGTCACACCTTAATTGACACCAAGCTTTACTTTTATAGACAAGTCATTGAACTGTTGTGGAAACACAACGCAGCAGGAAAATCAGATGAGAGATGCCCGATAATTGTCATTGACTAGGAAAATGTCATCTTTACTCATCTGCTTCCCAAGTTTGCTTCTTGAATGGCATGTCTGGCCTAAACTCCCTCGCCTTTGTGTCCTACAGAAAATCCATGTTCGAAAATATGAAATTAGTATTTTAACAAAATCTGCAATTCGGGGTCTACTACAATAAGAAGGACTAAAAGTGTGTGGTGATAAAACTATTAACATGAGTGTCTTATTTTTACCTCTAGGAACTCTAACACTGTTTGGAACACAGGGACCATCAGGACAGAAAATTATGAGACAGTTTATGGTGGTGAAAAGTTCAAATTCCCCACTTTGTGTCAAGATTATGTTTTAAAATTCTGCATTTTTCAACATTATTTTTAGGCATTTATTTTGGTAAATAGGTACTATGATTTATCTACTCAAGATTGTCTTGTCAGCTTTTGGAAGCATACCTGAGATATAAGTAAGTATGCCTTAAAAGGATATAAATTTTTCCTTGTGAATTTTCATCACTAAACATAACTCATATAATTCAGATCTTAGTTCCTATAAGCAGTGGAAATTCTGGTGAATGACATAGCGTTAACATCAGGCATATTTATACCTAGAGTGACCTACTTAAAGCTGACCTCATTAAAAAAAAAAAAAAAACTCACTTAAATAGCTTGCTATAAAAAATAGTTAATATGCAATCTTGGTGTTCATGCTTTGCTGAACTGTGGGAATGACAATATAATGAAAATTAAAAAATGTAAAACTTAGCAAAAAGTCTTCATTCAGAAAATGCAAATTGAAAACTATATTTTAAGATGTTCTCATTTGTGAAATGCTATAATTTTTTAAATTTAGTAACACTATTAACAATCATAATTCCACATGCTTAATCTTTTATCTCACAGCAGTTTGTAGCCATATTCTCTAAGTACTAATTACTAAAAGTAAGCCACCCCCTGGGTGAATGGCCACAATACTTACTAATGTTTAATGAGAGGTAAAGAATCAAATTAAAGCACATGGAGAACTGGGAGAGCTGGTCATTCACTGGTGGAAGGGTGAATTGAAAATAAATTTATGCAGATGACACTGTATTAGAATAGGTAAAATTATGACATGATTATTCTCTATATTATGAGCTAGAAAGAGGTGGGGGTGGGAGTGGGGAGGGATGCCTGCCCTGATATCAAGAGAGGCAAACTTCTTGGAGAATTTAAGCCAGATCTTGGGCATAGTGATATTGGTCAGCTCTTCAGCTCAGCAGAGTCCACTGAGCATATCAGAAAGACGTCACAGTCAAAGTTGCTCTGCAAGAAGTCCAAATCAAGTTCTAGACTGAAGCTAGGTAAAACCGGTTGAGCGGTTGCAATGCCCTGTGGCAATGTGTGGGCCCTTGGAGTGCTGTGACTCGATGAGGAGGCCAGCCCTTCGCTCATCCATCTTTGCCTTCATGACTACTTCTCTGTTGTGTAGTCTCCCAGCATCAAATGATTCCCCCTCTTGGTTTCCCTTCAGCTTTAATATTGATAGTTATGACTTCATAGTATATGTAAAAATATCCCCTTCCCAAATCTCCTAGAACTACCTTACAGAAATGGTCCCAAACATGTCTCCATATTAGAATCTCTGAGAAACTTTTAATAATTCCAACACCCAGGCCACAATCTAGACAAATTAAATCACTGTCTCTAGGAGTGGGACATAGAAATCAGTTGTCTTTGAACCTCTCTGGGTAATTTCAATGCAAAGACAAATTTGGGAACCACTTTCATTAAGGCTATAAAATGCAGGTAAAAAAAATGACTGGGGCAACCAACTAAACAATAACCTAGGTTCATTATATAAAAAGTTCCTAAAAGGTTTATAAATTCTGATATCTTAATAATATTTTAATTGATTGAAGATTTCCACAAAGAATATTCATTAGGTGCCCACCTGTGCACCATTTCTTTATGATAAACCAAAGCCAGACAATCAGTCAACAAATACAGCATGAGTTTTAGGTCTCTCCGAATGCATGCTGGTAATGGTTAACCTGACCACAATAACAAGTATTTCATTAACACTTCAGAAAGTGTTATTATGAAAGTGTTCCTTGCCCACTTGAGCCTTAAATGTGTGGGTGTAATGAGTGCTAAGTGGTACAAGAACTCTGGTTGTTTTCATCAGCTGTGATTGGTGTGCAGGGAATTCTCATCATCCCTGTATTTTAGTGTTCATAACAAAACAGAGAGACAACCCTAGAGGGTGAATAAGTTTACAAAGGTGTGATAGAGATGTTGACACCTGCCTGAAATTCAAGCCTCGCATTGATCTTTCAACAATCATATCATGACAGTTTCCAGCTTAATGCCCCTGTTTATAAAGCACAAAACAAATGACCAATGGGCAGAATTTGTGTTGAAGTTACATCCTATTTCACATTCCTGGTATTCTTGTACTAAAGTGAATTTTGATGGGAATATGCTCTCTGGTTCAACATAGCTCCCTCATTCCCCCTCCCCCATACCCTTTTATCCCAGGCCAGATGTTTCACACTTTTACTAGATTGCTCTGGCCCTCAGGGCATTTGAATTTGCAACTCTAGTATTTATTATTTATGCAAGTTTAACACAGAAAGCCACTGTCACTCATTAAAACCTGACCACAAACCGATGACTTAGGATATTGAAAGAAGGTTGGGAAGATATAAATAGACTAAAAGTTGTTGTAGGACAACATTGTGAAGGGCTGGCTGGGGCCAGGCCCTTAAGGAGATTCTTTTAATAGGAAAAAGTTAACTTTAAATGCAATGATATTATGATTCCATTTTTACCATACTTAATATATTCTAATGTTTACTCTTCACTCATTTGTTATTCTTCTTTAGGTGCCTAACATATATTTATTAAGTGAACAGATTAATGATTAAATTAGCAAGACCCTCAGAAGAATGTTGGACTATTAAAGGTCCATATGTTTGCAGCATTAAAATTTGGTAAAATATTCAAAAATAATGCATAGAGACAACTTATTTGATGAGTTGTCATGTAAAAATATTTGTGGGAAAAAAGTAGCTTGATGATGACAAAAAGACATGTGAGGAAATATTTAGGCTAAAATGGTTGTAAAAATTCTTGTACAATCCTCCATTTAGTCGAATATGTTCTGAGCTCCTCGGGTACTTTGACACCAGAGAACATATTTTCTCAAAAATATTATAGTCTATAGAGATGGTCAACTGGAGGTGCCAACAATTTTGGAAATGTCAATGAAACTGCCTTAGAGGTATATAGAGCTAAGAAAGTGAAATATGTGAATAGGTACCAAGAACGATCGATCTGCTTAAGTGTTCATATAATCAAAATTAAGGATCTGTAAAAATATATTTGCTTTAATATACATAGATGTGTTATCTTTATGTTTTAGGAATAAAAACAAATTTTTAGATGGTCTTTAAAAAGATATTCTATATCTCTATTACTATAGTAAAACCAGTTTGTTGGTCAATAAATATTTCAACATATATATTATTTTAATTATATTTTGTCCCCTTTTAGTAGTCAAAAGAATTATATAATAAGTTTGTATAATAAACTATAAGGTCACAATATAAATAAATATTTATTTAGTGAAGGAATGAGTTTAGATATCTAGCATTTGGTTAATCAGAAATTTGGTACATTTTGCTAATTTTTGATTGGGGCAAAATACAACACATTTTCAAAAAATTTTCATTTAGATTTGTCAAAAATCTTCCATTGATTCTATCACCTCTAGTTTAAATTGAAAATGCCAAATAGAAATGGGAATAATTATAACATAAGACAGGGGAAAATGTACACAGACCTTGAAAATTATTAGTTTTCATTTTTCTTCAATAGCTACAGGTTCACAGTATCTCTTATGATGCATGTTAAGATCTTTATGAGAGGTGCTATTTTTTTTTTAATGAAAATAGATGGCTTCTCTTCATTCCTGTTTCATCTCAAGCACTTATTCGTGTAGGCATTATTTCTCATATATCCTCTATATCCTCTACTTAGTAGTTAAAAACAATTGGGCATTCTTAAGTTTGCACATTAGGTGTCCTAAATTTCTGTGAGGCCCATTCTATAGCACTGAAGAAACTACTGATGTGGACCTAAAATGTTGTATTTTGGAAATGTCAAATGTATTTACTTGATGTGATACTTAACTAGTAAGTTTCATTACTATTGTATGCTTAATTGACTCCTCTTTGTGCAATATGGTGATCATAAACCCACTTATTTCATTAAGCTACTTGGTAGACTAGAGAAGGATACTGGAGTCGGGCCCAGGTCTGGGATAAACCTCAACATATTTTGTCAACCAGGGCAAATGGAAGTTTATTTCCCAATCAGCCTTCAGATATTTAAGAATAAAGAAGAATATATGATTTTACTCAACCATTCCTTATCAAACCATTAATTCAAATACTTTAATATCTGGAAACATGATGTAACAGCTTTTATAAAACAACAACAAAACATAAGAACTAGTTATTTCATTGCTATAAGTTTCTTTTCGATGTTTGCAGAACATTTAACTACAAATGCAGCATATATCATGAATAAAAAAATCTTCAGCGCTCTAAAAATCTTTGGGGCAAATAACTGCTAAAGGATTGCAGTTCCATATAAACAGAACAGAGCTTAAATAACTAGGAATTGCACAAGCTATCTTAATTACAGTATAATATAAAACTATTTTTTTACTTTTTTCCAGTTCCAGAAATCAGATGCTTTCGACCTCCTATATTTTTGTCAACAGAAATAAATAGCTGAGTTTTCTAAAATTTAAAAGTGATAGTTTGGCTGAGATGTGCCGTACTATCACTTAGTACCTGAAAAGAAATGCACTGCGCCTCCCAACTAATGACAAAATTCAACAAATTTTATTGACATGTTAGCAGGAAAAAAATATCAAACTAACTTCCTTGTCTGTATTCCATGTCTTATTAAGATCTATGATTAAATATTCTCAAGAAAATTATTTAGTGTGGCAGAACAGTATAGCAGTTGAAAGTACTGAAACCTTTGGAAATTAATTGAAAATTCACACACACACACACACACACACACACACACACACACACATGCTTGGGCCACAGAAAGAGACACTACATAAAAGTGGGAAAAAAAATGTATAGGAAGAATAATTAAATTACATGTAAAATTACTTCAAAAAGAAGCACATAGCTCATCTTTTGAAGTTCTAATCTAAGCTAATATTAATAACCTGCCCTCATTACATTATATTATTGACTTTCAGAAAAAAAAATATCAAGTATCAACGTTTAAACTTTCTGGCAAATAACTGATAAATGGTGCTTTAAAAGGTGTGGAACATTGTTAGAAAAATTATAAAGAATGGGTAGACAAAAAGGACACTTGCCTTGGGGAGTATAAACCAAGTAATATAAATAAAGTATAATGAAATTGAAAGATGCTAAAACTGAGTTGGGAATGGAAAAGATGAAGGATGAACATCTCCTGCCTCTAGTGAGAATGTCTTTCTATAAGAAACGTCTTTGGTGGCTTTCATATCTTAATGTAGTTCAATTCAACACACATCCCTGGATACCTTTCATACTCTTAGAATAAAATATTCCATAAATTTTTAATAAATGAATATAAATTATATGCAAGACACCTATAACATACTATGAAATTTCTAATAGACACTGAATTTAGGGGAGTTATAGCAGAGCCAGCGTTTGTGCTTCTCTTCTTAAATATCTGTATGCTATACTAAAATCCATTTTACTCAAAAGTACTTGTTTTAATTTCACATCATTTTCTATTACTATTTTAAAAATCCAAGGGTATTAAAAATGGAAAGATTCTTGATCTCCATTTGCGATGCCATTTGAAAATAAAAGGTTAGACTCTCTTGTCTTATTAATTTTTTAGTGAAAACTTATTATTTTGAAGGACCATGAAACATAATGTTAAAATATTTATGGAGACATTAAAATATTTATACATATGAAAGCAAAATTACCTTATTTGGTTCTAAATTTTCCAATGAATAAAAAGGAAATATAAAAAATAATTCCTCTATTATGCTCTGTTTCAATCGAATGGCTAGATGAACTGGTAATCATTTTTGACAATTATGGGTGCCATTAAATACACTATCCTGGGTTTTACCTGTGTGGTAGTCAATGCTGGTACCCACCCAGACCCTCTTCTCCCACTGGAGTACTCCATTCCCTAAGGACACAACAACACCGACCCAGTGGATCAGGCCAAGGGTAGGTTTTACCTGAGGCCATATGACCATATTTTTGTTTGCCTCCTCCCTTTTTTTCCTGCTTCCCTCATTACAGGTTTCCCTGAAGAGCTCTGCCTCAACAAATCATTTGCCCCCAAAAACCTGACGCATGCTCTTTATCTAGGGAATCTCACTTAATGTAAAATGTTTATACAAAGATCCAGTTTCATTTTCAGTGTACAAAATAATGAAATGCAACATACAAATTTACAAAACATGGGGTTAACTAATCATGAAGTAGACTCGAGTCATGAATTTGTTCCAATGAACAGGCGGAAAAGACAAAAAAGGGAGAAAAACCCAGAGCTATGCTGGACTCTTGGGTTTAGCTCCCATGGTTAAATATCTGATGTGTGCCCTTCTATATGCCCTTCCAGTTGTCATAATATTCTTGTTCAATAAGTCTGCCAACTCTGCTCCTTCATTTCATGTTTCACAGTTTACATTCCTTTTTATTATCAAGTTCAGTAAAGCTATTATTGCCACTTTATTTTAGATACTAAAATCAATTCAAATATGTTTTTTATTCCATCATTTTAAAATATCAGTGGAAGAGAAATAATTAGAAAACTGGCATTGATCATAATATGAATTGTCAAGTTCAATTCCAGAGAGCATAACAAGCTAGATGCGATGTCAGTTATATTCCAGGTTATTGTTCATTGACAAACAGCATTTGAGAACAGTTCACAAAATACTGACATGTATATAATAGAAAAATTCGAACTAAATAAACTATTCGTAATTTGGCGAAATGAAAATAACAGATAATCACATCCCTTCCTTAGTAAGAGTGCAATAAGCATGGGATAATAGAAAAACTCACAAAATTTTAGGTTGGTATGTATATTATAATTACAAAATTTATTTCATATTTTCTATATTTAAGCTAGAAGGCATACTTTGGTCTCAAATGCTGCAGAAATACTTCCTCCCTCTATTCTGTTCTAGTTTTGTAAATAAACACTAACCCAGAAGGAGTATAAATTATTCTCAAGTACATACCATTCTTTAATTCTGTCTGCCTCTATCTACCAAAATTTAACCAATTTTCTGTCTTACATAGTGATAGCTCTCTGCTTAAGTGGGTGAAGGGATATATCTCGACCTGGCTTCCTTCTGTCCCTCAAGCCAAGAGCAGAATTTATGCCACTGACAGCAATAATGACCATGCAAGGAACCCTCTGGCAGGATCGGAGAAGATCAATTTTGTGTTTCCAAAGAAGGTCTGTTATACTCAAATGTTTTACATTACCATTTTGGGAGAATGACATCAACATTTATCACTTCCATTCCTGAAAGTTTACAGGCATGTGTGCTCCTGGTTATGGAAACAAGCTCAGGAGAAGCAAGTGCATGGTCTTTTGGGGGTGCAAGGGTGGAGGAGGTAAGAGAGTTGATGTCTATGTACCCTGAACAATGCAGCTCTCCCTCTGTCACCTTCTTAGCATTCCACAATGTTCATTTTACAACACTAAGTCACAAAATAAAATGAAGAAAAAAGAAATGGAACTTAATGCCTATCTGCTTTCCTGATCTATATATTTATTCTTTGAAAAATATTTCTTGAACACCTCATTTATGCTGTGTGCTAGGAATACAATGGTGAACTCAACTGACATTGTATCTCCCCCCCTCAAGAAGTTTCAATCAAGTAAAGAGGAGTTTTCACATTTGCCTCTTAAATAAACAGTCTTTTGGAAAAAAAAAAATGTAATAGCACCATAAGTATGAATTACAAAATTTTCCTGAAGAAATAATAATAAGAAATAATTTGTCATTCAAATATTTAGGGAGATAATGTAGCATTTACATATAAAATAGGCACAGTTAAAATAGAAGGGTAAAAAATATTTTTAAAAATTTTTCTTTCAAAAATTACATTCTTTCTAGAGCTTCAGCAGGGAGAAATAATTAAGCAAATTTAAAAGTTTCATTTCTTGTTATAATCCAAGGCTATGTTTTATCAATCTAAAGGCATTTTCACATGAAGGTATTGACCAAGCTTGTCTGGCTTTAATGTAATTTTGAGTTTAAAGAAGAAGGGGGGGGAAAAGTCTATGAAAATCACACACAATTTAAAAAACAAATGGTCACTGTAAAAATCTGAAATAAAGGTAAAGTCAATTGGTAAATACTAAATTGTTGTGTGTATGGTATGTATGACTGGCTTCGTGGTGGAAGTTTTGCTAGTAGTGCTATGTATATGTATGTGTATATGTATGTACACATATACATACACACAAACATCCTCAGATAATCCTGGGAAAAATAAGTCAAGGCAAACTAGGGGATTTGATACACATAGTACATGGTTTTGTGATGAAAAATGCTTTATGATGACTTTAGTTTTTACCATAAAAACTGTCAGCTTCACTTTATTTGCACCCTCCCCTGTGCCTCTCCCCTAACCATGAACTTGAAAACTAGAGTCTGCTGTCCCTGTCACTGTGATGACCCACATAGCATTTACTGCTGTAACAGAAAAGCCACTCAAATCGGAAGAATCAGAGGCTGGGGAAAAGAGATGGTAAGGTATAGACAGTTTTTTTTCCCCCGAAGTAATTTTTCCCCTTCGCTGGTATTAAATGAGGGGTGAAAGCAGGTGCCATCATGATGTCCTTAGAATTCCTTGCCACTTCAGACCTGAACAGGGTCTGTGACCTTTGTCTTCTGAAGGAGGAGGAATGGTGAAACTGGAGCAATGTGCTGTGAGACTGGCCAGCCCTCCTCAGCTCTTTGATTAATGGCACAGAGTGTGGCAAATTTGTGGATACGCAGCAATGGTATTGCATGAGACGCCCAGTGCCTTTGTTTTAGGCACGTCCTCCTGACAGAGCTCTTCTCTGCTCTTATCAATATATAGGACTAGCTCAATAATGTTATTGTATATATTTCTCTTATATTAACTTTTTCAGAATCTATTTGACAAAAAATTAGTAACATTAACCTTGACTTATATATATGTTTGTCCTCTTTGTGAGGTGTACCATGGAACAAGAAAAAGTCAAGACTGTCAGATTGGTCAATATTAGCCTTGCCAGGGTGCCTTTTAAAACCATGGGAAAATTATGAATTATTTCCAGTAAAGAAAAATTCTCTATTTCAGAAATGCATTAAAAGGCCCACTTTCATTGGAAATGTAAATAGTCACTTTTATTTCTATGACAGTCACCAACATTGATATTCATTACATGATGTGAATTCTATAGACAAATGAAGGTCAATGCTTCCTTAAACTCCTCTCACAAGAAAAGCTATTATTTTGTTAATGTTATCAACACACACATATGTAGACATATAAATATTTATACAGAAACTTACTGCCTAGTCAGTGAACAGAACTGGGAATAAAAATGATGTGCTCTGGGAATTCTCCCCATATGACTGTACTTCCAAAGCAGGAGAGCACTGTGTCTTTGCCATTCCTTCCCCTGTGTCTAATGGGGAAAGGTCAATATTTCACATAACATAAGCAGAAAGGGACTTTGGATTCTCCCCATTTATAGAAAGGAAAAGATGAGAGGCCCCAGAAGGTTAAGTGACTTAGGATCACATTACTGAGTTAAGCCTAACACACACAGCTTTGACTCTCAGTCCAGTCCTACTTCTGTGGTACTGGAAGTACAGATCAGAGTAATAATCTACAGTACAGGGAGGGGTAAAGAGTTATCAGGTTAGCTAGCAGAAAGAGAAGGCATTACAGTAGTAAATTTAGGAGTAACTATGAAGGTCAACCAGACCTTGGAGAAAAAGACCACAGGCTGAACTGTGTACATATTTGTACTTCCCCAAACCACAAGAGGAAGGCAGATAAGTGCATGGTAGAAATCCAACCAGGAAGGGTAAAGGTTTTAGGTCAAAGCTTCACCATACATTTGCTTTTCCAGGGTGCCCTAGGAATTGGACTCTACCTTATGGTTCTAAAGAAAAAATCCTAATAAAAATGTAACCAATAAATAGAGACAAAGTCATATATGGCCTAGGAGACACTATGTTGAGGGAAAGTCTGAGGAGGAGTTGGATGGAGTTGGGTCACAATCAAATAACAATATCGTCATGGGAAAGAAAATGACTTCTGTATCAAATGGCTGACTTTAGCTGGCAAAGTGCAGAGCAAGCTCCTAGGTCTTATTGCTCTGCTGCTTCCCCACTGACTTTTATCGAGGTCAGTGTTAGATAGAAGTCAGGAAGCAATGTACCATATTGTCATAGTCTAATCTAGCACTAACAAATGGAAGGACACTCTAGACACTCTGGAACCCAGGCCTTGGATAAGGCAGAATGCTTACTCGCACTCCTGGAGCTCCACAGAGGGGTGAGAAAACAGGCAGCCTGAGGCTTGGATCAATGACCTGTCCTTGCCATCACTTCCAAGGACTGGCTTCAGCTAAGGGGATGAGGGCCCCAAAACATGAACAATAATAATAAAGCACTTAAGTCTACATTATAGCATTTTACATCTTGTCACAAGTCCACACATTTAATCTTTACAGAAAACCTGTAACACAGGTAGGAACTATCAATCCCGTTTAAGAAATGTGCATGCTGAGGCTCAGAAGATTGTAATATTACTTGTGCAAGGTCAAACCATAAGTAGCAAGGTGAGAGAATCAACATTTCTGAACTTTTGATCCAATTCTCTTGCACTTATTAAGCAGATTTACTGTAAAATAGACTCAGAAAGCACAATCCACAGTTAATGCAGAAAAAGTTTTTAAAGGTATCACCTCAAACTTCATGGATATTACATATTTAAAATTAATATATTTCCTTCTAAATATATTTTTTTTTCCGATGGAAATAAAAGTTTTTAACATGAAGCAGCCTGATCTCAATACCTGGCTTATTCTAATTGTATTTCTAGAGAGTACAAATAAAATAAATTGATTTTCAAATTTAGATTTTAAAGTTAATGGAATGGGATATATCTGGTAATTTGTTCTGTCAACATTCTAAAATTGAACAGAGGTGAGAGAAGTCTCAAAAACAGGCTATACAAACACTTTTATGGTTACTTCATACTCTTGCAGATGATCACAATAGTAGCAGTTAAAATATGACTGTTTCCTGTTTCTAGGTAAAAAGTAAAGCTATTAATAGAAATGGCAGTAATTGTTATGACAATCCATCTGCTGTATCCTGAACACATCTGTAGGAGCATGTCTCGGCCGCATCTTGTTCAGGTGGGGTATCATCTTTCCTTTGGTAGGTCTCCTTGTTTTCCAGTGAATGGATGAATAAAGATAATTAGAATTAATTGCACTTATGAAAGGTGCCAAGAAAGGCCAAAGTATTCCATCTTTATGACAGTTATGCTCTTTGTTCTCTGAGATTCTCTTATAAACTTGTAGGATCTAGAGCCTTTTGGTGATATACTATATTAAATAATCCACTGGTTAAAAACAGAAGCTACTTTCTTCACAGACGAGCTCAGCATGAAATATAATTTGTCTATGTGTTATAGGCTTATAATAATAAAGATTAATAATGCACAAAAAAGATTAAAATGTACAACTCTCAGAACTCTTAGTTACCGTTAGTTAGTAGGTTCATGAGGAAAACAAATGTAGAAAACAATTTTATAAGTCCTTAAAGAATGTTTCATATGATTTTTTGAGACAGGACAGACAATTCCTTACCTCAAAATTGCACATGTCAAAAAACAATCTTCATAAAATTATTTAGAACTTCACTGGGAATAATTTTCTATTAATTTCATAAATGTATATATTTTGTGTGTGTATATGTGTGTGCATGTGTATATATCTCAGTGCACAGCCATCATTAATATTATAATTGTATTATTTTTTCCTAAGATAAATAGATATTGCATATAATCTCTGAATTTATCTATATTTATGCATTTGTTCCTCTCAAAGGAGGTAACTATTTTGCTCTAAATCATCAAAAGCGGTGTCTATCCAACATTATGAGCATGTCTCCTTCCATCTAATGTTTGAAATGGGTGAAGTTAAAATTTCTTACCATCCAAGCTGTGACAAAGTCCCCCATCCAGGTCCCTACAGCAGCCAATTTCATGAAACTTTCATTTCGGATGCCCATATAGTCTGTAATGATATAAGCTCTGTGGAAAAAAAAAAAAAACACACAAGACATTGTCCAGACTCAGAGCCACATAGTCAAAGCTTTCTGGTTCAGCAACATGCAAAGGGACTTTTCCCCCTTTCAAAAAGCTTTTTTGCTTTGTCTCATCACATACACTTACAAATTTGAAAGGCTAGGAAGAGCTCTGAGGGTGTCTGGGTCAATTCCAATTAGACGTGACGACCGACTGTACCAATTATCATGTGCATTTCATTTTTGAGCTGTAAGACTGACAACAACTTTTGGAAAATTAAACAAAAACACTCAGCAAAGGCGTTATTTCATGCTCACTCAAGCATGAGGAGAGTGGAAACAATTCTTGAATTAGAGTAACTTGAAAGGAAAGAGAAGAGCTTACTTTCATCAGTTCTGTCAAGTCAGAACTATTGAAAAAGTGCTGTGCTGAGCCTAGGCTTTAGATACAATAGCATGCCTGAAAAATGTTCAGAATAATGTCAAGATTTGAGAAAAATGTCCACACAATGAAGCTACTTAAAATTTGATTCAATATTCAGTTTAAATTATTACTTAAATAACAATAACAATATGATTTAATTTCATCACCCTTTTTGTTCAGTTAATTCTTATTTGCTTGCTATAACACCAATTCATATCTTCATAGCTCAAAGAGAGATCCAAAGGTACAACTAATCATTAAATACAAGTAATGAAACCATGCTTATTATTAAACATTTCACTTCCATGTCTCTGTTTGATAGTCAAGAAAATCCTAAGTATTACTTTTCCCATTTTGCAATTTCTCTGAAATAAAGAAAAAAACCTGGGACTCAGAAAGATCACTTAACTTGCCTAATCGATACCACATAACTGGCAAAGGGGAGTTAGGAGCTAAATTCCCCAGCCCTTACTTTCTCTCTCTCTCCCCCTCCTTCCTTCTTACTCTAAGTTTTTTCCACTCAAATTCTTTTTACTTTAAATTTTATTCCTTTTTTTATATAATGCTATCTGTACAATTTTAGAGTATTAGTTGAACTTCATTCTTCTTGAATCAACTTTAAAGCATATAGTAAAGAATGATATGTTTGTTATTTATCTACTAAAAGTATGAAGAAGGACATTTTTGAAGTCACTGAGAGGTAAATCATCCTTAATTTAGTTATTTATTTTCTGGAGTGATTTCATATAGATTTTTTTATTCATAAAATAAAGATATTTAAATAGTTTATTTAACAATAAAAGTTCACCTACCTTGGAAGGTCTATATAAATATCCTAAGGTCTCATCCCAAAATTCTGGGTCTCTAATTCCATAGGCTTCCATAATAGCCAAAAAATGTATAGCTACCATAAACTGCAAGCTTACTATGTGCCAGAGATCATTATTAACACATTAAATACTGTGCCTCCATCAACTTTCATATTAGCATAATGAAATATATTATTATTCCTGTTTCATAGATCTGGAATTGAGGCTTTAGAGAAGTTTTGCTTTTTCAAGGTCAAGCATCTAGTAAATGGACAAGATTTGAATTTAAATTTGATTGACTCCAAAATCCAGGCACTTAATCACTATGCTATACCCTCCTCCTACAAGTGTTAGTGAAGATATTAAAAAAAAAAAAAAATGCAAAGGATAGCTACTCTGTTTGCCAGTATTTTAGTAGGCAATGAAGATCACGACTCATTTCCTTTGAAGGTAATTCATAATGAGAAGTCAACAGTAGCATCCAGAAGCTGCAGCTCTCCAGTGCTACCATCAAGTCTTGGACTCCCGCTGAGTTCACTAATCTAAGAAGCCTCTACTTGAAACTCCTAACTTGGGGTCCCTCAAGTTAACTTTTACAGCCTGGTTTTACTCTCTTCCGTACCACTACTGCTGAACAGTTCTTGGGCAGTGAACTCAGTGTAGTGCAGAGTATTAGCTTTGGTACTTGTCCAGATCTCCTAACGACACTTAGTTTAAAAAATGTGCTCAATGCCACATTCCAATCTGTTCGCTCTGCCAATTAATTCTATAACACACTGGGCTAGGGTAGAAATTTCAGGGTACATTCC